>NC_134840.1:74285640-75696315 GCF_965363235.1 Mytilus galloprovincialis | reverse complement strand
TAGACGGTTCCCGCCTTAAATGAAAGTGGCCGCATTCGTGTTCATTCTTGATATTGAAATATAAGTTGTGTTTAATGATAATACATAACATATATAAAGGTCGAGGATGAACACGGATGCGGCCACTTTCATTTTTGACAAAAACCATATAAAAAGTGACAGTTTTTGGCATATTTGATAGATTTTTCATATTTAAGCTAGAATCGGGGCGTTTTTAATGAGTAAATCAGTTAAAATCTTTCACAAAAAATAATTGAATCAATTGAAATAGAAATTTAAGTGTTTAAAAAGTGTCCAAAATCTTTCGTCAGATGAACTTGAAATTTGAGGCCAAAAACGGCCCTTACCGGACCTACTCCTTTACGAAGGGATGAATTCAACTTCACTATTTGGAACTCTTGGTTTAAGGTAGCACAATACAAAGATTTTGTCACTCCCAATCAGACACTTTAAACTGATGTAATTCATTTCATCCTTCTTTATATTTTATAAATGAGGTACCAAAAGAAAGAAGAAAGATTAATCTTTCAAATTGTGATAATTTCATTATGACATAATTATTACATAATTAATTATTATGTAATTATTTGCTATATTGTGATGTCCACACTTGAATGAATTTAGCTTCTTTGTTCTTCATAGCATCCCAAAATATTTTATATATTCTTGTACAACACAGCTTGACCTCCAAAACTGTGTCTCAGATTTCCAAAAACATCAATAGAACAAATTTTATACCCAATTTAATTTAGTGGTCTCTTATGAATTTATGTTGCAAACTTCATTGAAGATTTATGAGAGAATGAAATACAATAGGAAAAATCTGAGACACAGTTTTGGAGGTCAAACTGTGTTGTGCAAGAATCTATAAAATATTTTTGGATGCTATGAATAACAAAGAAGCTAAATTCATTCAAGTATAGATATCACAATATGGCAACTAATTACATAACAATTAATGATTTAATAATTATGTCATAATGAAATTATCACCATTTGAAAGATTAATCCTTCTTCTTTCTTTTGGTACCTCATTTATAAAATTTAAAGAAAGATGAGTTGAATTACATCAGTTTAAAGATGTCTGATTGGGGATGAAAAATCTTTGTATTGTGCTACCTTAATAGCTTCCTTGTGAGCAGCAACCCTCTATCAAGAAAGTCATGATACGAAATGCAAGCACGGGAATGTCGTATCAATTGGGAGATGTATACCCCGTATGCAGTATATTGTATCAAAAATAATAGCTTTAATTCCAATACTTGGAATAAGAGTTTTGTTATTTTTTCTCCGTAACTGTTATATGAATCAAAAGTTCTTCTGGACAGATAAGAGCTCTTCGTGAATAAAAAAACGAGAAGAAATGATTGAAATGTGTATTTATTAAACTTGAGTTATCTCCCATTCATCATGAATTAAAACATAAAATGACAATTTCCTTAATGAAAAAAGGACTGTAATTACATTAATTCCAGTATGATTATGTTTGGATTTTTTTTTTAAATAAGTGGAATGTAATAGTTTTATCCCTGTATCATGTGCATGACTTTATGTTACTTATAAGAATTTTACTCTGCAATAAAATGATTTTTTACTGGTAAACAGTATTTCCCATAAAAATGAAAAAGGTTACGATGGCGGGGAGAAGGAAAAATATTTACTTTGATACAAACATGTATGTCCCAATTCTCACTTAAAATCAGTATGTTAAAACTCATAAACACTTAAACTGATGTATATATTATTTATTTTTGCAGAATGCATGATACCAAATAACAAATATTTCTTTAAATCTCATGAAAAGTTATAATGTTCATTTTTTATCTTTTAAGGAAACTTTTCCAAGACCAGCTACAGACCAGATAAAAAAATGCAAGATATGGAGAATAATATTTGAATGGCGAAAAATTGTACTGTTTGGGAGGTGTTTGTCTGTTTCTTTATTTTGTTTTCGTCAATCAATTTTCTATGAAAGGGTTACCTCATATGAATAGGTGTGCCTTGGTACTCGTTATTTCACACCGGACCTATTTCACTAACAATCTTTTGGGGCTATTCTTGTGTGAATATTTACATGCAATTCTTAACTTTATCAAGTGCCATAGTCAACTATTTGTGTTCATTTTTTTTCTAAATATTGACAAAATCAGTTCCAAATGAACGAATGTATGAAAAACATAGAAAACACAAACCCTTAAAAAATTATGACTATAGACCGAGTGATGAAATCTTGTTTTTTTTATACACATTTCATTTTTTTTATTCCAGGAAGATTTGTAAAAGAAATTTGTTGCGAAAATCACTTACTGAATAAAAAACATAGAAATTAAAGCTGGTTAATGCTAAGGCTCTTGTAGTTTAATATTGGATCTCTTAGGCTTGCGTTTATTCTTAAAAATTATTTCTGGAATTAAAGACCATCATATATTTCGATGATGAAAAATCGTTAAGGTACAGTTGTTTTACCCGGTGCCTTGGAAATTATATCATTGCACATGTACACCAGTTTACATATCTAAATTATGTCATTAAATATATTTATTAGAAATGATCTTTGGTTGTTTATTTTACAAAAATGTTGTACAGTATATGACCATGTGATATATGGTCAATCCAATAGGATTCTGCCCTGACCCGTGGGATATTGAAAATCCCATATTGTTTTTTGAATCAAATTGCAAAATATATTTGATAATAACAGCAGGAAAGCAATGATATTAATGAATCCCATGTAATTCGGCACATTTTGGTTATATACATGACACTGTAGCTCTAAGAAGAGGCAGCGGCTGATTTGCAAATGAGTGTTTTGCAAATTAAAAGTGTCCAGTCTTTATTGCACAAATTCTTAAATTTCCTCCAATCAGGTGAAAACTTGACTGCAAGAGTCAGTTTCTCAAAAGTCAGTTTCTCAGAAGTCAGTTTAACAACATTTTCTTTAAAAAAAAATACACACACTTGAAATGAAGGATTGATTGGTAGATTTTATAAAAAGCTGTTTGTGTTTCATTGTGCTGATATAAGTGCATACATGTTGACAATGGTTAAAAACATGTTGCCATTGAATAGTTCGGAACATTTGATTTGCCTCTTCTTTTGTGAAACTATTTTTGTAACAGACCCAACGTGATAATAGATCTTTTATACGGTATATGAAACAAATAAATTAAAAATACTCTTTTTACTCATTTGAAGAAAAACATGGCTTTTAAACAAACTCATCATAGATGCCCGTATTGAAATTTTGTGTTCGCGCCAGATGCGTGTTTCGTCTACAAAAGACTCCGATTAAATATCAATTCTCGTCATGAACGTGTGAATTTTAAAAGAGTTTAAAAAGGTTAAATAAAGAACGAAGTTAAAAAGCATTGAGGACCACAAAGTCCTAAACGTTTTGCCAAATACAGCTAAGGTAATCTATTCCTGAGATAGAAAGGTCTTAGTATTTCGAATAATTAATACTTTTGATTAATTTATCAATTATGACCTTATCAATGATAATTCATGCCAGCACATAAGTGCTGACAACTGGGCTGGTGATATACTCGGTGAATAAAAACTCCACCAGCAGTGGTTGTAAATAAAATATCATAGATTCCCGGATTGAAATTTTGTATTTGGGCCAGACACATCTCTCTATCTGAGGCGAATCTGATTATTTGATAAAAAAAAAGCACATTCCTTACTAAATAAATGTATCCTTTCAAGCATTATGTGATGAATGTGAGGAGATCCTTAACAATCGAATTCACCATTTTAAGTTGATAGATTATATCTGTTTGCAAAGGTGCGACATTTATTGACCCCTATATCCAGAATAATGATTAAAAGGGTTAGATGAAGAAAAAATCCTGCCATATGCATGAAGAAATGTTTGGGATAAAGATTTCACTAGAGGCAATAAAGATTCCAAAGTCTTAACAGTTATATCTAAATATATACTAGGCTTCATTTCGGGGCCTTTTATAGCTGACTATGCTGAATGGGCTTTGTTCATTGTTGAAGGCCGTACGGTGACCTATAATTGATAATTTCTGTGTCATTTTGGTCTCTTGTGGAAAGTCGTCTCATTGGCGATCATACCACATCTTCGTTTTTGATATTCATATTTACGTTACTTATAACGCATGGTGCAAAGAGATCCTATCCGTTTTCAGGTCAAGCACTATGTGTAAAAGTAAAATCTCAAAAAATACAGAACTCCGAGAAAGATTCAAAACAGCAAGTCCCAAATCATATGGCAAAATTAAAAGCTCAAAAACACATCAAACGAATGGAAATCAACTGTCATATTTCTGACTTGATATAGGCATTTTTATGAAGAAAGTGGTGGATTGGACCTGTTTTTTTTATAGGTAGCTAAACCTCTCACTTGTATGGCAGTCGTATAAAATTCTATCATATTGACAACGATGTGTGAATAAAAAAACCCAGACATAATAGATAAAAATATCAAAATAGAGGTACAGCAGTGAACATTGTGATATAATGTATACGTATTCGAGTAACAAAATGATGTGTATGGTATACAAATAACCATATTCAACCAAGAAAAATCACACTCATTGCATAAATAGTGGACGGCGAGAGAAAGTTATTGTTCTACCGATTATTAAAATTCCAGTTATTATATTATTATATATTATTTAATCCACACTGCTTTTCAACATAAAAAGGGTAGCAAACGTTATAACTTTATTATTTTATGATACCATACGGCATATTTTGTAAATAGTGGACCAAAAGGTAGATCATGATACACAGAGGATTAAGTAATCAGTATGCTGGAGTTTCTTATTGACAACATACAATGTATTTGTTGAATTTGGAGGTAGACCTTTTAAACAAATTGTCGGTATTCCTATGGGAACGAACTGTGCGCCTTTCTTTTCCGACTTCTCATTATTTTCATATGAGCCGGAGTTCCTTTAGGCGCTTGTCAAAATCAAGAAGATCAAAGAAGCTATTTAAATTCACATTCAGATATTCGGATTTTCTACATTGGCTAGAGGAATAGGGGGAGGGTTGAGATCTCATAAACATGTTTAACCCCGCCGCAATTTGCGCCTGTCCCAAGTCAGGAGCCTCTGGCCTTTGTTAGTCTTGTATGTTTTTTCATTTTAGTTTCTTGTGTATAATTCGGAGTTTAGTATGACGTCCATTATCACTGTACTAGTATACATATTTTTTTAAGGGGCCAGCTGAAGGACGGGAGTTTCTCGCTACATTGAAGACCCATTGGTGGCCTTCGGCTGTTGTCTGCTCTATGGATTCAATGAATATATCCCCTAGCATTAGAAATTAAAGAAACACAAGACATGGTTTACCCACCTCATTTTTAGACTTGTACCTAGAATTTGACATTCGCAGTCATCTCAGTACTAGAATCTATAAAAAAAAAAAAAAAACCGAGACGATTTCAATTCGAAAGTTATGAATTTCCGCAAACCTCAGTAGCAATATGCCAACTTCACATGCATATGAGATATATATTTCCTAACTTATTCGGAATTCGAGGGCTTGCAGCTGCTACTCAGACTTTGCAAAACGTCACCAGTGCCTGAGTAGAAAGTTGATGGACCAGGTCTTGAAGTAATAAAACCTTCAAGTCAGTTGTTTGTACTCATACTCCAAAATCAACTAATCAAAATGCTGGATTTCATGTTTCAAGCATAATTTTTGTGCTTCAAAGTTTTATAACTTCTTTGTACTTGTTTGACTTTATAAATATTTTGATATGAGCGTCACTGATGAGTCTGATGTGGACGAAACGCTCGTCTTGCGTACTAAATCATAATCCTGGTACCTTTGATAACTACTTACACCACTGGGTCGATGCCACTGCTAGTGCACGTTTCGTCCCCGAGGGTATTGCCAGCCCAGTAGTCAATACTTCGGTGTTGGCATGAATATCAATAATGTGGTCATTTTCATAAATTTCCTGTTTACAAAACTTTGAATTTTTCGAAAAATTAAGGATTTTCTTATCCAGGCATAGATTACCTTAGCCGTATTTGGCACAACTTTTGGAATTTTGGATCCTCAATTCTCTTCATCTTTGTACTTGTTTGGTTTTATAAATATTTTGATATGAGAGTCACTGGTGAGTCTTACGAAGACGAAACACACGTCTGGCGTACTAAATTATAATCCTGGTACATTTGATAACTAATTCAAACCCTGGGGTATGTCAAAGAACGTCTCGTCCTTTTTCTAAAAAAAAATCATCAGAAGATACCAAGACCTTTAGGATAAATATTTCGGATCAACTTCACAAATAATACATAATGATCTGGGTACTGACGTTGATTATCATCTTAATAACTGGTTATAATATACTATTATGTGTCTTTAAAAACAATATTCTTACTGTTAATTGTTTGTCTTTATGAATGATACTGTTTTAGTGATATCGATTTGACGTGGATCTGCAGTTATAGATCACGTCATTCTGTTATTATTCTATGGTAAACATTTTTGTATACTCGTCTTTCATTTTTTGCTAATGTGCTTTGTCTTTATTGTTGTGGTTCTTTGTTACATATCACAATGGCTCTGTACATCCCATCATTGTGCTATTGTGCTTTTGTGAATTTTGTTTATCATTATGTTTCATTTTTGCTAATGTGTTTTGTATACCTAGAAATAGAAAGATGTGTTATGAGTGCCAATGACACAACTCTCCATCCAAGTAACAAGTTATAAAAGTAAACCATTAGAGGTCAATGTACGGCCTTAAACACAGAGCCTTGGCTCACACCAAACAGAAAGCTATAAAGGGCCCCAAAAATTACTAGTTTAAAACCATTCAAATGCCTTTTTGTTTTTCTTTCAGTTTGTTACATAATTGTTTGTTTTTATAGTGATTAAGATTATAACACAATATTGACTGCTGTACCCCTATTTTTTTACATTTTTTCCTATTGTTTCTGTTTATAATGAGATTTTAACACCAAAAGGATTAATAGTTTTTCAATGAGCTCGCCTCAAAAATTTTGTTAACCCCCAAAAAAGGATATCTGTAGGATTCTGATTTATGGATCCATTATAATAAAATCAGCAATTTCAAATGTCGTCGCTCGCTTATTAATTCACATAAAAATTACAATTTTTTGGTGCTAAAAAAGATTTATGTTTCTTGCTTATAAACAGTCAAATGTCGTCGCTCGCTTATTAATTCACATAAAAATTACAATTTTTTGGTGTTAAAAAAGATTTTTGTTTCTTGCTTATAAACAGAAGTTTTGCAGAAAAAAATTAAAATATGTCCAGCTTTCAACAAATTTCAAGTATGGCTTGCTTAAAAATTTCAGACTAAATTAAGAACCAAAAATTCTCTTGCTCGTTATGATGTTTGTACATGAATGTCAATCGAACAAATATTTAATTTAGAGTGGCCTAATTTATTATTTATTAGAGTTTTAAGTAAGCTTTTATTCCGTTAATGACACCTGACTATTCAAACGATTGTTTGTGTTTGAAAACCATGACCATATTAGGTATCAGAAATTATTTTATCTTTCCGAGGACTGATATCGTAGTAGCTGGTTCTGAAATGAACTTGTTTGTCTTTTCATTCTTGTGTCATTTGTTTCGAAGCTCATTTGGCATATACCATAAATCCCTAAATTGTTATGACTGCTTCAGTTCCTTTTTTCTTAAATATGAATAATACTTGGTTTAAAAAAAACAATAACCAGTCCTCAGTTAAACTAGTTTTGTTGTGTTGCTGGTTTTCTGCAAATGACGTATTATACACCATGTCTTTTATTATTCATATTCTAAAATGTTTCCTCTTATTATTTTAAATTATTCTCGTTCAATGGCGTAAAATATAATAAATGAACAATAGCAACAACGAATTCCTCAACCCAGACATTAAACACTTTTTTACAAATTTAATATTATAAAGTACACGATCCATTCACTAATTCAAAGCATATTAAATGATTTTGTTGGTAATATCAGATATACTTACATTAATAATCCAACATGCTCATCAGGGAAAATCATAATGGGAACTTTATTACATTCTTGGTTCCCAATGGATAAGTTTAGTTCATAATGCTTCAGAAACTATGATAAGAATCGCAATATTTTTTTTGTATTTTACGATTTTATAACGCTTCCGCATTCTTAAATATCTTTGAGTGCTGTGTAATATTATATTCTTGGATGCTCTTATTAAGTCCGACTTTTATCTTTCCGAGGACTATTAGCTATTTTACTATTTTATAACGCTTTCTTATTCTTGCATATCTTTAAGTGCTATGTGATGTTGTATTTTAGATGCTAATTTTAATTCCGACTTTTATCATTCCGAGCACTAATATCATATAAGCTGAATAGGGTGAAGGTGGGTTAGAAGTAAAACTTTTCTACATTTGAGACAATTAAGATGTTTTTTTTTTAAATATGTGATGCGAAATGTTTTAGACATAATTCGTCAATTTATTGAGAATAAAAGTAAATGTTGGGTTGTACGTCTTTGAAACAGCAACATAACAACAAGAACAACCAAAACCATCTATAGATTTTAAAAACAGGCATGCATATATACGATCTAAATAAAATAATAGTGTCTATTAAAAAATAAATCGTACTGGATATAAGGTCAAGTAACAGTAAATGAACGCCATCTAGCGGATTCCGCGAAATATTGCGACGTTTTGTACGAATGACGTCCCTTTGACCAGATTTTGCAATGTTAAAATTGCACCCGGCGACTTTTCGATGGGACAACGTCAACGGTTGTGACGGAAAGTATGTTACTTCTAGGAGAATGAACTTGTTTTTCTAAAATTAAAAATTGAAAATGAATATGAAAACAGTCATGAAGATGATCTTCAAAATGAAAATCGGGTGTTTGACTGGCGTCAGGGACATAGGGTGTTAGAGTCTGGATATCTGCCGACCAGTTAATGTTGCTCACTACTATTTCTACATAATTATGATGAGAAAAAACAGTGTGGTCTCGGAAGTATTTTATATGTAGTATGTCAAAACTGTCCTTACAAAAACCCTAATAGTATATTCACTGGGAAAAGACATCGTCTAGCAGAAAATAAGCAGAAGGGGTGCAAGTTTGGGACATTAATACTAAAGTTAAAACTTAGTATTGTACGATAAGACTATAAATCCCATATTTTGAAAATTATCACACCAGTCGGAACAAGTAAAAATATTTTTAAATTAGAGAAAAGGAAATGAACCACATAAACTAATACTGGTCATAAATTCGCCGCTGCTGTCAGTCAGTCATAGATGGCACTTAAATATATTAGTACACTTTTAATTAATCAACCTTGTTCACATTTGGAACAATAGTTTAACTATATTCATACACATTTTTTAGACTATTACAAATTAAAAATAAACAAAAATGATGTATCACGATCATTAATCCATCCCTGCATTTTGTATTCTAACGTTGTTTTTTTTTTTGTAATGGTGTTTTCTTTCACGTCCGCAATTTCGATGTTAAAGGTAGAACACAAATCTTTAAATAGATACATGTATAAATAGTATATGGTTTGAAGATTTATACATGGCTTAGTATCCTTATAGTATTGATTCGTATGGTTGTTTCCTCAAAGGAAATTGTTATTTATATATATGGGTAAAATAACCGAATAAAAAAAATGTACCCTAGCTGAAAGTATCATCTCAAATATAAAATAGAACTGTTCTCAATTCTATTTCACTCATAAAACTTGAAGGTTGAGAACGAGATTACATCGATCACCTTTATATCATACTACTGACTACTATATACACCTACTGAAAAATATGCACAGTGTCACAGACTTTCAGAACTTAAGTAAAATGTAAATGAACAATCATGAGCAAAGCCCATACCGTAAATTCAGCTATAAAAGGCCCCGAAATGACAATATAAAATAATTCAAACGACAAAACTAACGGCCTTATTTATTTTAAAAAATGAACGAAAAACAAATATATATGTAACACATAAACAAACGACAACCATGCACTGAAGTACAGGCTCCTGACTTGAGACAGGCACAAACATGCATAATGTGGCGGGGTTAAACATGTTAGCGGGATCCCAACCCTCTCCGGCTCTAACCTGGGACAGTGGTATACCAATAGAACATAAGAACGAACTATAAAAATCAGATGAAAAAGGCACTAGTTAAGGCTAATGGTAACGATTTCGTGTCTATTAAGCCAAAAAGCTTCGAGTCTAGTAAGCCGGAAGTATTTTGAGGGACATTTCGTTTGCTTTACTTAAGATGTTAGCGTAAGAAATACTGGGTAGGAAATATCACAGATCATTCAGGTGAATTCATGCTTCAAAAATAAATTCATAAGTATTAAAGTCTAGTAAACCAAAAATTATATCAACTAAATGTTTCAAGTTGACAATATTAATTATTATATCTATACCCTCGTTAAGACATTATTATATCATAGTATATGTACATGTGGAGCATTGTTAAGAAACAAAACACTATACCGCTATCATCATGCATGAACCATAAAGATATCTTTAGCAAAATGTGTAAATGGACATCAGAGTTGAATATTTAAAGTACGATTTTTTAAAACGAACTAAAAGAGGGGCGAAACATACAAAAAGGGACATGCAAAGCAAGAATTGAAGTTGTACATATAAATCATGAGATATCAATTATATGTAGCCAACATATACAAACAATCAACATCAGCAAAATGCATATACTATATGATTATCATCTCCTACAATCATTGCGAGACATACCCCGTTCAAAACATTGGAAGCTGGATGAAGTTATAGTGTTAGGAATATTAGACCTAACCAATATAATGTTGGAAAGTAATCATGTATTAAAGCTACGCGTTCTTTCAACAGGATAGTTGGTGAAAATATTTTTTGGCGATGAGTAAAAGCGATCAAAATGACACCTTTCTCTTATTTATTGTAGGCATATGCACAGAAAACCTGCACACATGGCATTGCAGTTTTGGGCATTTTCAATAAGTAGAAAATAAAATATCTGGTCAAATAAGCAGGCTTACTGTTTGGTGAATTTTCAAAACCATCGTCTCAATAACTGTGGTAGACACATTTAACAAGCGGTTGTCCGTAAATACACGCTTCCGGTTACCTCTTGTTTTATGGTTACATGTATTGGCGTTAGTGTGAACATAATCGGTGATAACTTGCCGGTCTTTACGTCTTTATTAAATGGTTGTCTGGGATGTTCATTAGCTTTTAACTTAAGACGTTCTGGTTTTCCTGTAGGGATAAGATTATCGGCCCTGATCTACACTATCAGCCCTCGGCATTAGTTCGCGAAGACTCATCCATCACCATTCTATTAAAGTTTGTCACCTGTTCAAAGGATGGACAGCGATAATCTGATTTGATAACGGGTACATTAATAATTACATTTTAGTTATAACAGTATGTAATGAAGTAACTGTGATTCTTAAATATTGTTTTGAAATGATATATAATTATGATTACGGTTGACCGTCTCGTTTTAAGTCGAGACTTGGATTTAATGTGACAATGCCTGAAGATGCAAAAGAATTTAAATTGAGACATTTATAGGCAATTATGTTATTGTCATTTTGAATCGATCTCTTGTTTTCATATTTAAGAATGTTTTAATTATCGTTCATGTATTTTAGAGCTGCTTTTTGAATTAAATATTTTCATCTGATTAAAAACATATCGTTTTTTTTTTCTTTTTTTTTTTTCTCTTAAATTAGAATTGAATTTACAACAATATACGATGCAGTTTCTTTTCTGTTTGACCTCTAGATTTTAATTACTCGTATGATTATAAAATTACATTAGATATGAACAACAATCTTAATCAATACTTTAAATACTTAATAGTACATGTACATGTATCTGGATTAGGAACGTTTGTCGCCAGTCTTATTTCGCAACTGTCTTTGATGAAAGGCACTACATTTTTAATTAGTCATTAAAATAAAAATCAGAGAAATGGATCGTCTTTAAAAGAAAAAATACCTACTAAAATAGCAATATAAATACTTTTATATTTAATAAACTGATTGCCTAACCGTTACGTTTTTGTATCTTTATTTGTACGACAAGGGAGATAATGTAGAGCCTTGAGGTACACCTTTGAAATTCCATTATGATAGTATGAGATCTTCCGAGATTAGATCTGTGACACATTAGGCTTAGCTCTAAGGTTAACCTATTTAACCAGTTATTTGTTACATCTTTGTTTTTACAATTATTAACTGATAAAATAGTAAACATTTTAAGAGTGTCATCAAAAGAAAATATTTACTGCTTTAATGCCTTACTAATGTCATTTTTCTTTTTGGCAGAAATCTTGTTATAATGGAAAAATCTTCTCTCAAATCAGGAATAAATTATATCAACATTAAAGTGATAGGAAAATTCGCCTTAAACTTATTTTTTTATTTCTTAATGCATTTTACTTTTCATTTAATACACATAAAGGAACATAATAGTAAACTAATTGATTTGAGACGAAAACGTCACATAACTTTATGAAAATGCTCACGTGGGCTCTGACAGAATTCAAAATGGAGAACAAAGATTAATACAGATAATTATTGGTCTTAAAATATAATAAAAATTAGGTTGATAAGTATCCAGTTTAAAGGAAACTTTATGATTTTAGTTAATAAATACAAAATAATTTTGCTCCAAAGGACAGTTACAGTTAAGTTATAAGGGAGTTTGCTGGATATAAGTGTCTCTGAATTCCGAATCCCCTTTTTTCTGTTCTATCTCTGTCGATTGTAAAAAAAAATAAATTAAACAATCTTTTCAACTTTAGACTATGAATTATTTAGAGCTTGTCTTGCATATTATGTACAGACACTTTTATATTATTCAATTTAGACCGCATCTATACTTGTCCGGTTTTTCGGCTTTCGGTGTTTATACTGTTGACATTTACTCAAAATCTCCATAAAATGATTAAACCAACACGTATTTAAAATATATTGAAAGAGACCTTAAAATCGCTTTTGGTCTTATATGAGCTACACGACAGAAGCGACATGTTAAGCAGGATCTGCTTATTCTTCCGGAAAACATTAGTTCGTCGCCGAGGTTGATTTTTTTGGTGGTGATTCCACATTATTCAATTGTCTATGTAGTGTTTTGTTTGTATTTTCGTTGTTTTTGTTTTTAGCCAGATTTTCGTGTTTCCGAGTTTCTGTAATTGCTTGGAAGTTGCTATATTATATATGTGAACAACATTTTTGTGTACGTGAATTTGTATCGAATATTTTTCAAACAGACATGCTCTTTTTTTCTTGTTATGAAAAAAAAGTTAAGATATATTTTCGGTAACACAATTCCGATTTATTTTAGTACTCATTCAAAGTGAATATGCAACTTCCACACATTAATTCGCATTAAAAAAATTAAAAACATAATTATGATTAATTTGGAATTTGGTTGGTGTGTACTTTGCGATAAGTGACAAATATTACATGTATTTTGACAATTTTAGTACAAGAACCAATTATATATAGAAGTTAATGAAAATGTTTAGAACTGTGAGCTAGACAAAAATATAGACATGCTGTTGTGGAAAGAAATTTAAATTGGAACTGCAGATGACGCACCTTTCGGAGAACTGTGTTCATGCTTCTTTAACTGTTGAGAGCATGCACTCTCTACATACGAGATATCCTTGCCAAGAGGAATGGCCAATTTCTCCTGAATCAATTTCAAACCATGCATATTTAGAAAATATTTTAGTCTTTTCCTCATTAATATATACAGTCTCATAGCGGGATTGGTGTATTTTGTTATTGTTATTTGTTATTTCCTTTTCAAATGCATTCGACAAGTACATGTAAGATAATATTAGGTCTAACAGAAATGTAAAAATGTACAATTCAGAACTTATCATAGAAGAACGAGTTTTACGATTTTAAGATGGATACTTGTCGTAAAAAGATGGCCAGTTATTTTTTAGAAAAATATGGTATGAGGTGTGATGTTGAAAATTTTAAAATAATCAATCTAATAAAAATAATGCCATAATCAGAAAGAAAAAAATAATCGGACATAAATATGGTATTTTCCAGTGTAGCGTATAGATTAAGGCAATTATATATATATTTTTTTGAGAAATGAGCCTTGAAACGGGCCACATATGAATACATCAGATAGTTCTCGATTCCTTTACGAACATGTGCAGCGAGCTTGGCAAGTAAGTTAACTGTTCCTACACGAGGGGTTAGCGTCGACTCCAGTGGCAAATAGTACATTTAAGTTCAGGACGAAAACAACGTGTATAAGATTCCAATGACAATTATGTCATGCACTTTCAGATCAGCTACAATGTCATGGACGTTTTCGGAATACTTTAAATATGTATTTCAAAGATTTAAAAGGTATTGTGCATTTAATATAAAAAGCAGTTTACGTCTGAAAAGTAGTCAGTAAAACCCTTTTGCGACCGTAAAATCACCATTGACAGTGGCAGCTCTTCAAAAACATTGTACCATTATTCTTTAGCTACTAAATATTTCGTTTCCGATTGTATTTTTTTCTATAAACGTAGGAAATGACAATCGAATTGTAGCCATGCGTCATCCGATATTCCATTTGATGAAAACAGGCCATATAAATGTGTGTGGTTGGATTGATCTACTCGATTTCATATAAAAACAACAACTTAAAGGTTGGGACTGTAAGATGATCCGCTATCTTATCATCTTACGTACACCAAGATTATTTATCTCTTCACTAAACCAGATAATTCTCTGACTCTGTATCAGACGGACCCATTGTAATGTGACGACCCTGCCCATTACATGTACCCGTCTCTGTTTGTCCAGTAATCCTGTAGGCTGTTTATCCAATTAATTTCTAATCATGGTCATCTCATTATCACTGTGTCGATTTTCACGCATATTAGAATTACTATTGTTGGTCAGTTTTAGTTTACATACCTTTGGTCATCTGTTTGGGACAACAGTATATGTACACCTTTATGATTGTATAGATTTTTTCGACCATTAACCATCTTAAAATGGTAAATCTCATCATTTTGAAACTATTTTTGAATTTTGCAGTTAAAAGTTATTTTCATTTTGGCCCCATCTTATCTAACTTTAATAATTGCATTCAAAATGAGTATACACAACAGCAGACATTTGTATGTTCACTCTGATACAAATAGATGTGTCGTCTGCCATTAAGCATAATTCTTTAGACACAATTATGCTCTGACTAACTGTCAATTCAATAAAAAGTATAACTCATATATGTTTTTATTAATTAAATATTAGCATCCCGGACTATCCATGCTATGATAGCATCTTATCTGATTATATCGAATAATCCATTAGTATACCACATCAAAGGAACTAGCTGTTATTAATTGGTTTACCTATTTTCTAATCAGATTAAGTACTTTATCAAAATATGCGATCATCGTAGTTCGTGGTTTATATATTTAATTGCCATAGCTTTGTGACCAATAAAAATATAAACAATCAAACTTCCTAATCTACAGCAAAATAAGAAAAAGGGGGGAGTTGGAATTTTGACTTTTTTTCCTTAACATTCTTAATTATCCCAATTTGCTGAATTCAAGAAAGTATTTTACTTTCATATGAAGAGCAGCGATAGAAATACCGTTTCTTTTGCTACATGTATGGGTTTTGGCATTCACGGGGACTGATTTCATCATTAACAGATTCACAAATGCAGAGCTTTATCATAACATGTCTACATTATTTCTCGCAATAGCGATTACAGGAGTATAGTAGGCGTACTCTCTCCTCCCCGATTTGAACGAGATTTTTTTTTTTTTTTTTTTGCATCAAATAGTCAATATTTTTTTATTTGCTTCACTTGACGGTATTTTTACCATGCAGTCCCCCATTTTCCCCTTTCCCAGTCCTTTATCTTTCTTTGGGCCAAATATACGCTTCTGCTTGCAATTGAATTGGCTCTCATGAACTAGTTCCGAGCTCGTTCCTTTAAATTTTCTTATCTAAGCTTTTTTTGTTATTTTCGCGTTTCACAAAAACTTCTAGATGTTGCTATATTGAGATCTGCCTCGCGCTGTTGTCCATTTCCAGCGAGCTGTGTAATTGACTGGACGGATTATAGCGGGATCCTTCAGCAAACATTGCCGGAATATTTCTACTCTAATGCCTAAAGGTGTACACAAGTAAAGTATCTATGCCAATCGCTGTTAAAAGGTTTGTTTAGCGCCTTCAGTGTGAAAGGATTAGAAATCTTTTGTTGTTATAAATCTCTCTAATTTTACTATTATAGACAATTTATTACACAAGGTGTCCAAATTCAATAGAATTTGTCGGAAATCAGTGAAAATTAATGGACTCTACGTCAAGAACAAATGAACTACCTACCAGCGAAATCGAATTTGTTTACCCAATGTTTACTTTTGTATTTTAAATCATTTGGTGAGAATAAAAGCATTCACATAAAGTTTGTCTATAATCCTGATATTATAGAGTACTAACCAAAATAAACACTAGACAAATGTTAATTATATAAGCTAGAAATTAGAAAAAGACGAACAAAGGGTAGGAGCTAAGACACGAGATATCATCGACAAAGTATCGAATCATTGCGAGTGACCAAACTAAACGGTACAATATTCGTGGATACATGCGCATTTCCTGAAAACTTTTAGAAAATGTTGGTCACAAAAACTTTTGATACAGGAGCACCTGATGAAATTATTATTATCATTCAATAAATTAAAAAAAAAATGGCGTCTTCTTTTGGATTTCTTTTTATGACGACTCGTTTTCCATAATGATTTTAATTATGATTAATAAATATATTGTTTATGTGTAATCCTCTATATACTCACATTATTTGTTCAATAAACCAAAAAACGTTTTAAACAAGTTAAATAAGTAATTTTCTAGAATGTATTCCTAGGATATATGGCCGACTTCATTTATGAGGTATTGAGGAAGCATTTAAAAGCAGGTAGCTTCATTGCTTAACTTCACATTCCGCTAAAAAAAACCATATGTTTCCCCATATAATTCAAACTGTTTTATGACTATGTTTAACGCGTCTGTCCAATCGAACTTGAAATAAATGACGCAACAGATACAGTTTAGTCTTCATCATTTCTTGACTTATATCTATAATACTAGTAGTTGGCATTATGGATCGGATGAGATCAAAACTTTACGACAATACAGATGATGTCAGCCTCCCAATTGAATTTGCGAACTTTCTATTTCCATGCAGCAACGTTCTAGCAGCACCTTCATATGGAGTATGTATTTGCCAATTGATAGGATATTCCAGAGTATGCATTTCATGATTTCCATTTTTAGGTGTTGCCGCTGACAGGCAAGTTATATTGTACCAAATGAAATTATCCGATCAAATATTTAACGGACGCCATTATGAGTTGCAATTGGTTGACTGTCATAAAATATCTGTTTCCTCATAAATTATGCGTTTGAATTGTTTAAAATTTTGTCATTTTTGGTGCATTTATTACTGAATTTACTATCTCGATAATGCTCATCGTTGAAGGCCGTACGGGGACTGATAGTCTTCTTTTTTAGACTCTTTCAGATAGTAGTCTCATTTTGACTCTATTAGATAGTAGACTCATCGGAAATCATACCATATCTTCTTATTTTAATTTTGAAAAAGCAAAGTAAATGTTGCTTTTGGAAAAAGTAATAGCCATACAGAAATTTTTAATAATATGTACTTAGTTGTGGTATGATTTCCAAAATGACTATGGGAGGCGAAAGATACCAGAGGAACATTTGAACTCATAAGTCGAAAATAAACTGACAAAGTCATGGCTAAAAAAGAAAAAGACCAACAGACAAACAATAAAATTTACAAAGCACAACATAGAAAACAAATGACTGAGCAACACGAACCCCACCAAAAACTGGAGGTGATCTAAGGTGATCATAAAAGGTAAGCAAATCCTGCTCCACAACTATCCATTTAAGACAATTCACCAGGCACAAAGGCACTTCATTGTACAATATAAAACTTATAAGATGTGGTATGATTGCCAATGAAACATGATATGTATCCACCAAAGTTAAAACGAAGTGGATGTACTATACAAATCCTTGATGTAATCAATTAAAGGCAACCGTTCGACCTTCAACAATGAGACACTTCCATATACCATATATAGTTGATGATAAAATGCATTGATGATAAAAAAAAATATGATTTACAATTCAAATAACACTATATAACGCTTTTCCTATAACAAAACAATTTCATAAAAAAAACATGACTGACATGACCCAACGAACAACCACTGAAATACAGGCTCCTGCCTTGTGACAGGCAAATATACAAAATCTGGCGTTGTTAAACATCATTGCAAGGCGCCAACACTCGCCTAACCTGGTACAGTGGTGTGACAGTACACTATATGAAAGAAGGGCTAAACTCTCTTCTAATCGATACAAAGTATAAAAATATCTAACAAACGCACAGACCTGATGTGGCAGGGGATTTGAACTTCCCTCGCAACGAAAAAGACACAAGTACAGAACTGAGACTACTCGCAGATGCTGACAGCTAGTATAAACCAATAGATATAAAAAGATGTGGTATGAGTGCCAATGAGACAACTCTACATCCAAGTCACAATATTTGAAAGTAAACCATTATAGGTCAAGTATGTTCTTGAACATGGAGCCTTGGCTCACACCGAACAGAATGCTATAAAGGGCCCCAAACCAAGATAATTTTATTCTTCATCCACACTGATTTGCATGTCTTCGTCTTAAAACAGTGTTGTGTATTGCAAAGGTATTATTTATAAGGATCTTTGATGATATGAAAAATCAATGCATCTAGCAACCCTTGTATTTAAATTGTCCTACATTTTTTAAATTTTTTATGTTGTATTGTTTAGATATAAACGACCTTGTAAAAAAAAAATTTTATATATTTTTTGCAAAATGAAAATTGCATTTTTAAACTAATTTTCCATACTAAAGCTTTTCTACAACAACAAAAAAAAAAAAACTGCAATGAAACAAGCATTTATTTTTTATATAAATAAGGCCGTTAGTTTTCTCGTTTGAATTGTTTTACATTGTCATTTCGGGGCCTTTTATAGCTGACTGTGCGGTATGGGGTTTGCTCATTGTTAAAGGCCGTACGGTGACCTATATATAGTTGTTAATTTCTGTGCCATTTTTGTCTCTTGTGGAGAGTTGTCTCATTGGCATTCATACCACATCTTCTTTTTTATATGGTCTTCCAAATAAAGTGTGTTGTGTAGCATTGATATTTCAAAAGATTACAAAAGAACAGAAATGTGTACAAGATTTTACTGTTCAATATGAAAGAATTACAGGAGGAAAAAATACAACATAATGTAACAATATATTATACACACAGTGGCGTAGCCAGGGTTAAAATGATGTGGATGCGAAACTGTTATTTTTAGAACCTTTTATGCAATTTTTTTTCCCAGACGTTTTTCCTGTATACATGTGGACTCCCCCTACAATCCGATCATGGCTAGATTTTTATTTAATTTCAAAATACCCATCAATATATAAATTTCTAACAGAATTTTGTTGTTTTCTCGTTACTACCATCATTAGAAACAGTAATATGTGATGTTAAAGTTTCACATCGAATTGAAATACGAAATCTCAAAATGGACCCATTATACAAAGGCCTTTTTGTATATGAAATTTCGAAATATAGGCTCTGAAGTGATACCCACCTTCGCCACAATTTGAGCCTCCACATGGGATTTTTTTTATTACTTGTCTTAACGCGTTGCAGGGGACAGAAATGCCGGTGTTATATAGCCATTCTTCCCCCATGCCAGTTTTTCCCCCGGGGGAAAGACTGGCATGAGCCAATATTTCCCCCGTGGAAATTTTGGATCATTGCCATTCTCCCCCCCGCGGAAATTTGACAATACGTATACATATAGTCACTTTTCCCCCATGCCAATCTTTCCCCCTATATTATAGATATCACTGTATATATATACACGTCTGAAAATTAAACCGAACAGTGTTAGAAATAGGTTTATAGCTACAAATTTTTAGTTCTTTTACATTAACAAAAGTCTGTCTACAGGTTTATCAGTCTGTCTATGTTTCAACTAATCTGTCTTGCTTTGTGTCCCCTAGTCTTTCTACATTCTCAACTGCATGTCTGTCTATATGTCGACAAGTCAGTCTACATATTTACCCGTCTGGTCACATGCTTACCAGTCTGTCTACATATTCACCCGTCTGTTCATATGTTTACCAGTCTGTCTATGCTCACTAGTCCGTCTATATTTTCACTAGCTTTGAAATAACTTTCAGTAACTGCGAGTACTTTTATTTCGGTGCTTTGTTTCTATTGTTTTTATGTAAGTGATTTTTGTGCAACGTATCAACATTTTTAGTGAAGCCAATAGCAACTGATACTTTTTTTTTGCGGTGTGCTGTCCTAGGTTGGGTTCATTGGGGAGGGTTGAGTTTATGGCCACCACATTGTTTATGTACCAATACCCATTCCAAAGCCAGGAACATGTAATACCGGGTACAGTGGTTGTTGTTGGTTCATGTCGTTTGAGTATGTTTTTTTTGTAAATTATTTTGTAATCAATAAGCCTGTTAGTTTTGTTTGTTTTGTTCCCTTATTTGTATGGTCGGAGCATTTTATATATGTATATGTTTGGGTTTTTTTCATTTTTGGAGGCCGTACGGTGGCCTTTTATTACTTGCTACCAGGTCCGTGTAACTCCGGTGGATATTTGTATAATAAGTGCTAGATCGTGGTCGACCCTATATATACACCTTTAGGGCAGGTGGAATATTTTTGTAGATCTTGTACAGCGAGTCACAATAATGGAGGTAGTTCCTGTAATTCCACGTTTCCACTGCACGTCTCCCATGCTGGTTGGAGAGGGGGTACATATCTCCCCTAGGTTTGATGAAGTTTCACCCTTATTGGACTTCTTCTCCTGAATGAAAGCTTTAAGGCGATGAGTATTTTTCTCTATCCATGCCTTTGATGGGTACTTTTACCTTGTGGTACAAAAATGATTTATCATATAAAGTCAAAATCGTGGTTTAAGTAGTTGTATTCATTAGGTCAATGATACCAAGGGTTCACGAATGAGAATGAGGGCCCTCATGGGGTTTTTGATTATGTGATTACTTGGTCGTTTTTTTAATGATTATTTGATTATTAAGCCAAATATTTCATGATTATTTGATTACCTAGGACTGTATTTTTAGTTTATGATTATTTGATTACTAAAGATAAGCAAATATTTAATGATTATGTGATTATATTGGCAAAAAAATGGTGATTATGTGATTACTAGGACCCCCCCCCCCCATGAGGGGCCTCGAGAATGGATGTGATCACTGCATCAGAATGTGCTTCGTGTGTATAAATATAACTTGTATGTATACATGGTATATATAAATACATATCAATTTATATTAATACGATGAAGCATTGGTACTGCTAAACTAATCAAAAAAGTTAATATTCTTTTTTTAGTATAAAAATTTCTAACTGACGTCGCCGACGTTATAAATATAAAGGGGAAAACTAGCTTATCATGCCGCAAAGGGGAAAAATTGGCCTGATCCTCGTTTTCCCCCTTTAACGTTGAGGGGGAAAAGTTGGATCATGCCATTTTTTCCGGGGGGAAATATTGGATCGATCCAGTTTTTCCCCCCGGAAAAATTGGCATGGGGGAAGAATGGCTATAGGACACCGGTCGTCCGTCATGTGTTGCCAGATTTTTGTGAAATTTATATCATCAGCAATGTCTTTGAACCTCGCGAAAATAAGTCCTGATCAAATAATTTAACCAACTATGTCCCCTTTCAGTTTGAAATATAAATCATAATTGATATACCATTGCATTTGGCCTGAAGCTTTTATATCTCTTTAGATATTAAATAAAAAATAAAAAAAAAAATATGCTTTTTTAAGTAGCTGCCCTTGTATATTAGAATAGATAAATATGTGCACTACGGGGACTTTTGAACTCTTTTTTTTGAAAATAAAATTAATATTGTATCAAGTTTGAAACGGGTATTTATTCGCTCTGCTTGGTTCAATCTCAGACCAAACATGTCTGCAGGTCTACATATTATCATCCTCTGCGCTTGCCGTTGCCGACGACGCGCTAAGACGTAGAATTTTTACGAAAAAGTTGACAGCACTTTTCTGTAATTTATCCATCTTGTTTACATAAACTATAAATGATCTTAAAGGAAAGACCACGTATACTGCTTTGGAAATGATTGGACGATGTTCACATATCCTCACCCTTACATTCAGACACAACATATGCAATTATATATATATATTTTTATTTTTAATAATTTTTTTGTCAAATTGATGTGGATGCTTGAGCATCTGAGCATACATGCAAGCTACGCCACTGTACACATTAGGACGATAAGAGCCATATTATAGTGCTGTTCTTTTAAACATATTCATTTAGTATACTAATTAGGCCCTCAATGCTCTTCAACCTCGTACTTTATTTGCACAGGCACTTGTCTCAGAATTTTTTTTTCTCTATGTACCTTAATTTAACACTTGTCTCAGAAATTATTTTTCCTATATACCTTAATATTAAGGTATATAGGAAATTTTTTTTCTGAGACAAGTGCCTGTGTGTACTATTCAAAGAAAAAGAAACAATCACGAAATTGTCCAAGTATTTCATGTCGTAAAGTATTTTTGCTACAGTAATTTGCTTGTTTATTCATTTCTTTTTGGTGTTTTGTTTTACTGTTATAATTATTTAAAATAATATAGTGAATTATCATTATATTTACTCGAAGTTTTCAGTCTGAACCAGTTCATTATTGTGGCAAAATCAAGTGAAAGTTCAAATTTATTTCACGTGTGTTTTGATATATTTTACCGCCAATCCGCTTAATGGTAATAAGGTTCATTGAGATAAAATATTAAACGCAACTTTATCAAGAGCGGATCTAACAATTCAGTTTTAGCTATAATTTCATATTAAATTGTATATATCCTCTAATTAACTCATTCGAGTAAAATTAATGACACTCGCAATTTCTTTTATTGTGTGTTGATTTGCAACGTTTAAGATAAAAGTTACATTTTAATTGCTTAACTTCCCTTTAGTTTATATTTTATTAAAATTTTGTTAAAAAAAATTCAAATGCGTGAAATTATACACTAATGACATGAAATAAATTCAATGTAACATTTTATGATAAAATCAACACCGTTATACATCAATAATTTTTTACGGTTTCTCTTGAGTAACAGTATGCCCAAAAGACACAAATTTCTGTTTATTGTAACAAAGTAGGCGTTTTCAAAGAATATTCAACAAATTTCATTGGTCAAAAACCGCCGATCAATCATAACTAGGACAATAGTTGAAAGTGATTTTAACGAGTTTAAGATTATCTAAATAAGGGAAAGTGTGATGTTTTTTTAGTTAATGGACAGGATTCCACGGTTTATCATTATTCTTCAATTTATTTAAAATTCAGCTTTATTAACATTAGGACGACAAAAATTGTGAACTCTGAATTAGTGAATTTAATAAAGTTGGAGTTGACTTTTATTTAAAAAAAAAAGAACGTTTTGAAGTGACTTATATTAAAAAGAAAACATTTTAAAAGTGACTTATATTGAAAAAAAGGGAACATTTTGAAGATGCATCATTTACCATATTACTACAGCCCCGAACAGATCAAAAGTTACCATAATGGCATTTTATCAGCGGCGGCTGCAGCAGCGGCAGGGAATAGTTCATTATTCAGCATAGATAACATCCTAGCACCGAGACCATTACTTGCACCTAGACCATACTTTCCATATCCAAGTCTACCGCCAACACCTCACGATATATTTGGTAAGTAGAACTTTCTATATAGTTTATGAAGTAGTCATGAAGTTAAAAGATATTTTCTTTTTACATATTTTACATATTTTACTTAGTCTTGTTTAAATTTCTACGATGCTATCTTCGCATATTGTGCACAATGAAGCTACAGAAAAGATCGCAAGATTCAAAATTCATTTATGAAACATCAATAAATAGTCCATTCAAAATACATGTATATACAAAATCTGGAAGAAAAAAACATTCAAAGCTAAAATATATAAGACCTTTTATTGAAAGTTATGGAAGACGTTATTCCTTGATACAGTATATTTTAAAATTAAAAAAAAACATTTTTTTTTAAATATTTGCCTTGTTTTGTGTTTTCGGTATGTGGTGAGTTTTATGTTACCCAGTCGTAATATTTTTTTTGTAGTGTTTGGTGAACTTGTTTGTCTTTTACGGTTGTATGTCGTTGTCTAATGAGTTTGAAGGTCTCCAACGTATCTTTCGACACCTTTTTTTTTAAAGTGAAACAAATTTGAAAAAAACACCGTGTGTATTTTTCTGTTCATGTATTGATTTTGTATCAAGGTTGGAAAGATACCCTCTATCCCTATATTATATGATACAGATAATATCTTAATTGTACGTAGTTTAACTTCATACTTTAATATTTTGTGTCCTCATTTTTTTCTTACTTTTTTGTAATGTTTTAAGATATGTTTTGATAAAGAGAACAAGTTGGTAAATGTTGATCAAATTAAACCATTTTAATATAATTCATATGTACTAAAGTGTGGCCTTGAAAAACTACTAGCTGACGAAGTAGCTGACAGATAGCTTAAAATACATTGTGGAACAAATTAAGAAAATTGATTTAGCAACTTCATAAGACAGCAAATTTCCATATATATGTCTGGAAGACCTAGACAGTGTAGTAACATAACCGGGGAACATTATATGCTAAAGAATTCCTCTAAAATCTAACTTCGGATGGTTTTACATGATTTATGGAGTTAATTCGTTTTATAAAGTCAATTTTGAAGAATTGTCGTCGACTAAAGTTTCAAACAACTAATGTGTTTTATATCAAATCAAAACTTATATGGATTTGTCTGTCCCTATAATGTAAAGCTAGTTTTAGGTTTCGTATCCAAGACGTAGAAAATGTTTTCTTGTGAAGGATAAGGTGCAAATTAACCCATTCCAAATAAATTTACATCCTCAATTTGTGACAAAAAGACCACGGGGAATTAAAAGATAAGGTGACAGTGAAATGTTTTTCGTCATGTAATAAAATAATAAAAATATTGTTGAAAGTGAAATGTTCATGTACTGCCCTTAGCTTTTGTAAAAGATGCCAGCATATTCTATGAAATTCAATATCTATTTTAAATCAAATTTAATAATAATAATAATAATAATAATAATAATAATAATAATAATAATAATAATAATAATAATAATAATAATAATATCAAATACTGTATCAAATATCAAATAGAATTAATTGCATAACAGTGTGGTCGACAGTAAAACGTTTGTAGGTTGTAACTTGTTTGTCAACGGCTATGATTTTATGCTCACCCAGTCTGTCAGAGGCCTTCCAGTGGGGATTGAAATATTCACTTGTTACACATTCCGATACATAAAATGAAACTTTCTTTTTACAAAGCTTGAAAGGAATTTGTTTTAAATATTTATTAATATAATCATCACATACAACCGTGTCATTTATAAGAATAATAATGTTCAGAGATGATATTATTTAATAATAATAAAAAAATAGGTTTATCCATTGTAAAAAAAACTATTAAGTTGATGGGGTTCATTCACAAAATATCTCATTGATTAAGAGAACAACTACTTCTACGGTGTGATCATTTAAGAATGGCCTACTATTTATTCAATGCGTATACATGTGGGTTTTGTTTGTGAAGAGTTCTGGATAATTAAAAAATCATTTGATTTCTTTGTTTAATACCATAAAACGATTCATTCTTTCAGATATTTGTCACTTTGCCTTATCTTCAAGTCCAACACAATTTCTCACGTTTCTTACAAAACTTATATTCTTGTGATGTATTCTTTTGTCGAAAAAAAAATGTATAGATATAAATAGATATAGGAAGATGTGGTATGAGTGCCAATGAGACAACTCTCCTCCCAAGTAATAGTTCATAAAAGTAAACCATTATAGGTCAAGGTACGACCTGCAACACGGAGCCTTGGCTCACCCCGAACAGCAAGTTATACAGGGCCCCAAAACTACTAGTGTAAAACCATTCAAACGGGAAAACCAACGAGAAACGAAAAACACATATGAACTACATAAACAGACGACATCATGCATTGTCACTTTTAAAGCCAATTAAGTAAACAAAAATAATCTGAAAGAACGTGCGATATCATATTAGGAAAATTGATGGTCAAACCATAGTAAAGAATATTAAGTATTCAATCTTTATAGCTTGCTGTTCGGTGTGAGCCAAGACTCCGTGTTGAAGGCCATTTTTATTTATTTTCAAATTACAAAGGTTATTCCTGATTAGTATTTTTAATTATTTTATTTACGCGTTTAGAACCTTTGGTGACCTCACAGTTTAAATTTCTATGATAAGTACGTCGTGAGCAGTGTGCATTACAGACGAACGTTCACCTAATTTTGCCCAGTCAATGAATGGCCATAGCTACACTGTTATGAATTTCATTCTAATGTCTTGGAAACGTAATACTGAATTCTAACATTGGAGAAAAGGAAGATAGATCTTCATGAAAAGATTCATTTCAATTTAATTCCAAGAATGCCCGAATTGAAAAACATAAAAGACAAATTGATGCATCAATTTTTCTAATCTGATATCGAGTTATATTTATTTATTGGATTATAATTAAGACAATTCGCAAACGATCTTACAAAGATTAATTAATGAAGTATGCAACTTTAAAGAGTTCCACTACAGCTAGATAAACAATATTATTGATACAGCTTCGCTAACACTAGTCCGGATTATCTATGACTTTTGATTATAATACGGATTATCCCACTAGAAAAATGTATACTCTTTAGAAAATTAAATAATTTTCCTATATAGCGTTTTAACGGATAAACACGATTATTCCATATAAGCAATAATGTTTGTTTTACATTTAGGCCAACACCAACCTATTTTATTGGATTAAAATATTATATTAATAACCTTTTTTATTCGTTTGATGTTCGTTTTTAATGTTAATAAAAATGATTGAATCAATTTGAATATCAATATTTGGGGGGATTATTACAGATAATTGGTTACTAATTCGGGAAAAAACTAGCAATAGATCACAAATTACTTCATATTTCATAATGTATTTCCGAAATTCTGATGCTATCTTTTATCATGAGACTGTTTTCAAAAACATAATGTAATTGTCTCCTTAGTGTCTGTCAATTTATATTTCATCACAGAGTCGACTTTCCTTGACGTGAAGCTTGCTTCAAGTGCATTTAAGATACATTCGGTTATTTATTTAACTTAACTTGATGCAGGGGCTTTCTATACTAACATGTTAGTAAAGACTACTCCTGCTTGATGCTTGCTTTAATACATCTACGATACATTCGATTATTCTAGTTTTCTTGACTTGGTGCTTGCTTCAAATGCATGCATCATTTCCCATTCGTCGCACAAATGGTGAATCAAAGTCACATACAAAGGAATGACAACAACTTGAATCATAACGCTTATGGATAATTGTACCAAAGCAATGTTTAACTATCCCACTTATATACCTTTTTATCCGGGTAACATTTAAACATCCTGATACTATGAAGTATCGTCCTATTTGTTAAACTCTGACATGTAAAGACAAACGGGACAGTTGACTCCCTAAGGTAGCAAACAAGAAAGAGATTTACATATTTAGCGCTCTTGGTAACATGCCATGCAACTTTTCTCAATTCACCAGTAATTTTCTACAGTTCATTGTATAAATATGAGTGAAAAACAAATCTAGTTATCATTTTTTTTATCATTTCAGCTGCATATGGCCACCTTCCAGGTTTAATAAACCCGGCTGATTTTGTAAGAGCTGGACACAAACGTAAAAGACGTCACAGAACAATATTCACCGAGGAACAGCTAGAAGAGCTCGAGAAGACGTTCGCCAAGACCCACTATCCTGATGTAATGTTGAGGGAAGAACTTGCCATGAAAATTGATTTGAAAGAAGAAAGAGTTGAGGTAAGGACATGTATATTGTTGCCCTTGTCAGTGGCCGTTTGAGAATGTTTTGGGTCCACCTTATATTTTAAACCAGTGGGGCTCCAGTGGGGGGTCTCCTTTTTTTTTTTGACGATCAATGCATTTGAATGGAGACATATAGATGGAACCCTATTCTTGGTTTGGAACCCCCTTTTAAAAATGACTGGATCCGCCCATGTAAACTTTCTGGATTGATAGATTTCTCACTCAATATATATTGTTTTTGGAAGCAAAGAACGCGATACATCGCATACAAAGTATTGAGAATTTTTGCTGTTGCAACGTACCGTTTTTATACCAGGTTAAGTTTTAATTGTATTTCAAATCAGAGTCAGTTGGGCACAATATGCTCAGAATTCTTGGAGGCATCAAGGATAGTTAAAATCTAAAAAAATGTGGTAAACATTAATTTTCATTATCAATATTCACGGATGAGATGTCAAGCCTTTAATACCTTTTGATTGTTGACATATTTAAGTGAATCACCATTAGATTAAAGTAATTTAGGGCGGAAGTTGCAAATAGCACCTGTTCTTATCGGACTAGGTACCAGTCCATAATGTCATCTTGTGGTCCGTACCGGTACCACGTAACAATGTTTCACTATAATTGCTTTTGCTACAAATTGATTTGAGTCTGACGCTTTACTAATATTTAGTGGGAGACATTAAATAATGTCCGATCGTTGAGATCTCAGTACCCACAATTCAATTCTGCTTACGGCTAATCCTATATGTAACGAATTTTGTTTAAAATTGAAACAGTTCGTACTTTTGTGTTTTATATTGACGCATAGAAATTCACGGTTAACTTGATTAGCGTTAGAAACCATTTGTCATTAAAATATTGAATAAACAAGGGTAGATAAATCTCTAGGGAGTAGTACGAAGATGTTCTGATAAACCAGTCAGATCGGTTGTGTCTCTTTGCTGCTGAAACTTTAATAATAATTAAATCATAAAAATGTTAATGATTTACTGCCGTACTGTATCAGAATACAAAGACTTTTATCTTTTGCTCTCATCACAAAAATCGTTACGATTCACTTGCTTTTAACGCAATTAAAACAATATCGCATAAATAAAGCAAACAAATTTATGTCTAAAATAGTTTAATCTACTGATATGATCCCAATGCATTTAATTATCTACTTCGTTCGAGTCATTTAATCAATTATTAATCTGGTTTCGTTATTTGTGCAGAAATAATAAAATGTATCTTTCTCTTTTTAGGTTTGGTTTAAAAATCGACGGGCCAAATGGCGAAAAACTAAAAGAGAAGAAGAAGCAGCCAAACGTTTAGGAGACTCGGCCTCTACCTCTTCCAGTACAAAACCAACAGACGACACATTGCAATCACGTGACTTGTTAAATGAATCAAATGACAATGAAGATGATGATAGCGATTGTCTCTCAGAAAGGAGTACAGACTCTCCAAAAATTGACGTTTTAAACGAAAACATTGATGTGAAAAATGAATCTACCTCCTCGTCGCCTCCCACACCTCAAAACATTTCATATAATCGGCATAGCCAAGAAAAACTTTCATGATACCTTGTTCTACATAATTACGAAATTTACTCATAGTGCCGAGACAGAGGAATTTTGGTTCCTCATGATTGTTCATAATATTTGTTTGGTTGTTTATATATTTCATTATTTTCTCTTCACGGATAGGAAATCCAAATGTAAATCCATTTTATTTATGTGCAGCTTGAATGATAGAAAAAAAAGTGTCTGTGGATGTATATGTGCTAGTGTGGTTGAGTGTGTTCGTAAGCGTGAGTATGTACAAGTGTGTTCCTTTGCATGTAATTGCAAGTAGATATATATTTATTAAAGTTATTGGTCACATGACGTTGTAACGGTCAAGTGATTGTTTACTATAAACACGTGTGTGTGTTTATATCTAGCACATGGTGTGTGTTTACGTTCAATTTGATTGGATGGCATATACTTGTAGTGCCGGTTTTACGGGTATACGCCTCATGATTTTCGTGAAAAGCATGATTAAGTATTACTTAAGGGGTTAGTTTGAGAAAATAAAGTTATTCGAAGTTTGCCTATAGTTCAAAGTAGCAGCATTCGTTATTATGGTATGTCTGACACCGAGAAACTTTATTCATCGCCTGATGGTAGTTCTGCACATCTTACTGGTAATAAAGACCTGGTGGATACATTCTCGCTGTTTAAAACCTATCTTGACGGGAAGTTCGATACTCTTTATAAAGACTTGGCCGTTGGCAATGAGAACTTTAAATTTGCAACCAAACTCAAGCCGGAAGTTTTTGTTAAGCGCATTCGTTCTGCAGAATGCCGTGCCATTATGAGTATCCAGGAAAAGAAAAGACCTCATCCTTATAGAACCGCTGCAGCTACTGTTTCTGCTTCTCCTGCTACAATGCCAAACCAACATTACGTTAGAAAAACAACCAACAGCCGCCCTTTCGGACCAGCAGACGAAGAGAATCATCATCTCACGACATCAGTTTCAACTGCAACCAGCTTGGTCACATGCGAACTCAGTGCCCCCTTTTCAGTTCAAAATCAGCTGTCCCAGGGACATCAAGGCAACATAGTTAATGATAAGTATAGTTATACTACTTTTTTAGATGAAAGCAATCTTTACGGACAGTTTGAACTGTTTCTGTCACATGCAAAATATTTTGACAATATTGATATTTCATCTGTTGCAAAAGGGGTAAAGTATAGCTTACGCAAGCATATACAATTTTGGAAACATATAGGTGCAAATGAATTTGTTATAAATACTATCAAACATGGTTACGTTATTCCTTTTTTTTGCAGACTCCTACATCTATGTCATTTAAGAATAACAAATCTGCTTATGTCCATTCTAAATTTGTAAATGAAGCAATTTCAGATTTACTTGATATCGGATGTGTTATTGAAACTCCATTTCAACCATTTGTTGTAAACCCGCTTAGTGTTGCGGTTCAAAGTTCGGGCAAAAAACGTCTGATTTTGGATCTAAGTGAACTGAATGTTTTTATTAAAAAAGAAAGAATAAAATTTGAAGACTGGAAAGTGGCTTTAAACTATTTCACAAAAGATTGCTATCAATTTAAGTTTGATCTTAAGTCTGGTTATTTTCATTATGACGTATGTACTAAACAACAAACATATTTAGGATTTTGCTGGAACAATAAATTTTACTGTTTTACAGTGTTAGCCTTTGGTCTATCATCTGCTCCATATATATTCACTAAATGTTTACGTCCAATCGTAAAATACTGGCGAGAAAATGGCGTAGATATTGTACTTTACTTAAATGATGGACTTGGAATGGGTAAAAATAAACAAGAAGCTTCCGAATGTTCATCTTTCGTGAAAGCGTCTTTGTTAGAAGCAGGGTTTTTAATTAACATGGACAAATCTATTTTTGAACCAGTCCAATGTTTAGAGTGGTTGGGTTTAGTTTGGAATTCGTCTGAATTTTCAATTAGTATATCAGATAGACGGATTAAAAATACCCTAACATCATTGGTTGATGTTTTAAATAACTTTCCTAATTTCACAGCACGTAAATTGGCTCAGGTAACGGGAAAGGTAATTTCTATGTGTCCAGTCATGGGTAACATAACTAGTTTAATGACCCGTTACTTACACTGGGCTATTGAAAACAGAGTAAAGTGGGATTTAAAGTTAATATTGGAATGTCCTGATTGTTTATTCAATGAGCTCACATTTTGGCTGAATAACATTCAAAGATTGAACAGAAAACATTTAGCAGGTTATTCTTTTCCTCACGTGGTTGTATATTCTGATGCTAGTAATGTAGCTGCTGGTGCTTACTCGATAGATATCGACTCTAATATTTTTCATCAGATGTGGACTTTACAAGAGTCCTAACAGAGTTCTACATGGAGAGAACTTCAAGCTATTTTGTTGGCTTTGATGTCGTTTAAAAATCGTTTAAGAAATAAATGTGTTAAATGGCATACAGATAATAATAACTGTGTTTTCATTGTTCAGAAAGGAAGTACAAAAGTACATTTACAAGAGATAGCTATTAATATTTTTAAGTTGTGTTCTGAATTGAATTTAACGTTAGATGTTGTTTGGATCCCGAGATCTGAAAATACTAAAGCTGATTATATTTAAAAAATGATTGATATAGAAGACTGGGGAACAAGCATAGAATTTTTTAGATTTGCAGATTATATGTGGGGTCCGCATACTGTGGACAGGTTTGCGAGTAATTTAAATAAAAAATTACCAAGGTTTAATTCTAAATTCTGGAATCCAGGTGTTGAAGCAGTTGATGCGTTGACGCAAAATTGGAATAATGAAATTAATTGGATTGTTCCTCCAATTTCTGTTGTTTGTAGAGCAATTAGACATCTGATTTTATGCAAAGCTAGAGGCACTTTGATAGTTCCAAAGTGGCCTTCCTCGTCCTTTTGGACAATGATTTTTAAAAGAGGTTTGCATTTGCAACCATATGTAATTGATGTTTTAGAGTTTCAACCAAATCAGAACATTTTTATTCATGGTATGAATAATAAGTCCTTGTTGGGATCTTCTGAATTCGTTTCTAGTGTTTTAGCTATAAGATTGAACGCTGAGTTCACGTAAGAATTTACGACAAGGCTGTTGAGCAAGGTCGCATAGTAAAGACAAGGCCAATATAGTGGCAAGGTCTTATGTTGATGACAAGGCCAAATTTAATAGGCAAGGTCTCTCCGACATGGCCAGTGTAGAAAATAAATATGGCAAGATCATTTAAATATATTGTAAGCTAGTAGTAAAGTATAGTAGATTATATTTCTATTTCATATGCATTTTCAGATATTTTTTCATGTGGAGTATGGAAATCCTTGCCTAAGCCAGTCGACCAAGATTTGTCATCTTTATCTTATTGCCTACCTGAGTTCTGTCTGTGTTCGAAGGCCGAGAACACCGAAAGAAAATAATCATATGAATTTAACAATTTCTGTAAGTGATGTAATAATTATTATTATGTTAAACCTTTACAAGCTTCAGATTTTTATGTTTCATTGTACTTAATACAACTATCAAAGACATTTAATTCATATGCTAAGGTTGAAGAAGCATACTATTCCATAAGCTGGGCTCATAAACTAGCTGGCTATCCCAATCCGTGTTATTCACAGTTGTGTATATCGGTTAAAGAAGGAGCTCATACAGACATTGTACATGTTATTGTAAATATAAAAGAACCAATTACGCCAGATATTTTAAAGAAAATTGTTATTAAATATGGTCAAGAATGTAACAATCGAATAGAAATTAGAATTTGTTGCATGTGTCTTGTTAGCTATGCAGGGTTTCTAAGATTTTCTGAAAAAAAAAAAAAAAAAAAAAAAAAATTCTGATACACATGTATCTTTGCTCATGCAGAAAAGCAAACCGATCATTAAGTCTTATAACCTGAGACTGATTCAGTGAGAGGTCTTAAACCTTTATCATATACTAGTACTAGAGTAAGAGAAATTATATTATCAGCTCTTGAATCTATCGGTTTAGATGAGTTCGAATTTGGATTACATAGCTTGAGATTAGGTGGAACTACTTCAGCTGCATCAGCTGGCATTCATGATAGATTATTTAAGAAGCATGGTAGATATACTATACTATTATAAATATACTATATATATATGTATTATTCTCTGTTCAGATCTACTTGGCTTTCTTTGTCTTTCGAAAGGCTGCTACAGCTGTAGGCACACTTATCCTATAAATGTGTTGTTTTATTTATTAAATAATTTATATTCGTTTGAGCTGGCGAATTAGAATATAAATATATTTATTAAAGTTATTGGTCACATGACGTTGTAACGGTCAAGTGATTGTTTACTATAAACACGTGTGTGTGTTTATATCTAGCACATGGTGTGTGTTTACGTTCAATTTGATTGGATGGCATATACTTGTAGTGCCGGTTTTACGGGTATACGCCTCATGATTTTCGTGAAAAGCATGATTAAGTATTACTTAAGGGGTTAGTTTGAGAAAATAAAGTTATTCGAAGTTTGCCTATAGTTCAAAGTAGCAGCATTCGTTATTATGTTTACCCACCCACCCACCCTTTTATGAGATGGTTATCGTTAATGGGAGTATATGCATCATATATTACATTATATTAATATGAATTTTTCCTCTTTTGTAGATAGTTTTTGATTGTGTAACTGTATAATACTGTGCTATTGTATGATTGGATTGGTAGTGTGCCTGAATTATAGTGAAGGACTTTAGTTTGATAATTATATTGAATGTAAAGTTAATATTAAAGGCTGCTACAGCTGTAGGCACACTTATCGAAAAGGCTGCTACAGCTGTAGGCACACTTATTCGAAAAGGCTGCTACAGCTGTAGGCACACTTATCCTATAAATGTGTTGTTTTATTTATTAAATAATTTATATTCGTTTGAGCTGGCGAATTAGAATATAAGAATGTTTTATATATGAGTTGGAATAGTATGAGTTCAGTAATGCAGATTTAAATATAAATTGATATCTATGTATACATGTATTAATGTTAAAATATGTAATATTAAATGATATTTTAAACTTTTGATGTATATATTTTTATTACATTTGGTGAAGTTTTAATAATTATACAGAAAACAATTAGTCTCTATTTCAGTTCATAAGTACAAATGTAGTGTAAAACTATGTCAAATACATCGGCGGATCCAGGGGGAGGGGAGGGGGTCCGGGTGTTGGAACCCCCCTTTTTTTGGCCGATCAATGCATTTGAATGGGGAACCCCCGCCTTATCCTCGGTTGGGAGCCCCCCCTTTTTAAAATGGCTGGATCCGCCCCTGACATATCACAGTTATTTCAACTGATTAATCTGTTTACACGAAACCGTCTAGGAAGTGCTTTGATTGATATCGCACAAGTCTGTTTATTACCGATTATGATGTCCTACAGTAGATTTTTTTTATGAATATAAAAGTCATGAAATTGGATAAAAACACTGACCTAGTGAAAATGTGTTGAACGCTCACAAAGAAACCATATTTTATTTTTTATGTGCCAGTCGATGACCGGAAACGAGTTGTCGGTTGGAAAGTATTGTCTCCTACTCGTTGCTTGGTTGCAAAGAACACTACAGGAAATTTAATACACTTAAATAGACAGCTTTTTATCGGGACCCTCTATAGCTTGCAGTTCTGTGTGAGCCAAGGCTCCGTGTTGAAGACAGTTATTTCACCTATGCTGGTTTACTTTTACAAATTGTGACTTGGATGAAGAGTTGTCTCATTTGCACTCTATTCTTATATTTAGCTATTTAGTCTTTCTTTCCGAGACCTTAAGGTACGATTTGTTGATTCTGAAAGGATTGTTTGGTTACCTCGTTTACCATATGCGCTCTGTTTGGTCGCTTTTGTTGTTACACTTGAACCAAATCTCAATGTTTTTCCCTTCGTTCTAATGACGACACTCAGTGAGAAGTCTGACAAGCACAGTCAAACTCACATCTATAATTAACAATAACGATACTCAAACGAAAGAAAGCTGATATTGGCGTATGTTCCACCTTAAAATTCTATATCGACAAATTGACAAAAATATAATAGAAAGTATAATTCTCTATAACAGCAACACCAACTTGTAGAAAACACGGTTATGTTCCCCGCTCGCACTGTAACATTTATATGCGCAGCAAAACGCACAATCCAAAGCAAAGACCTAATTTAGATATAGCTAGCTATAAAACCAGGTTTGACCCACCATTTTCTTACGAATATGCCTGTACCAAGTAAGAATATTGGCCGTTTCAGAATCTAAAGGACGATGGGTAATTTCATTGTTTGTACCCCAAAATGAAAATAACTTCACGACATTGGTTGAATTTCCATTGTCTTGGACGTTTTCAACCAATCACGACGTTTCGGTGTACATTTTTGAAAATATTACCCAGAATGCATTAGATTCTGAAACGGCGATGTGGTAGATGTTTTTCACTTTTTCCGTTGGTTGATATTTTCTCTTAGTCATTATAGACTGTCATTATACTTTTACATATAAGCAATTATACTTTTAGGGCAAATAATGACTATTCATTGATATTCTTTGCAAACATATTTTAAACTTAACCTAATACAAAATATCAATCGTTGATAAACTGAAAAAAGGAGACCCTCGGAGAAGAAAAGCTATGTATGAGGGAGATACATTCCTAAATTAAAAAAAAAATAATACATATTTAGACAGCCAATCACACCATTATTCAGTTTTTCATATTTTGATACAGAAATACTGAGCTCTTTGCCCGATGACACCCTCTAGGGGTTGGTATTTGTCTTCTGATAAAAAAAACTCAAACTAAACCATATAAACACAAGGTACCAAACTTGCCAAGATATCGAGGTTTCTAATTGGTCAATCTTCTCGTTAAAATTAAACGTTCGGAATCATAGCTGTGTGTTTTATACCACAATGAATGTGAGCCGAAAATATGCAACATTTGGTGTAGTTATAACTTAGTGGACATAACCAATTAGTTTTTGTGCAAGGGGAAACATTGCCATTTCGATGTGAGAAAAAGATCTATAATTTACGATCGACCTACTTGAGAGGCTTACTACGAATGATTTCGTGAACAAAAATGCGAATTATATATAGTTTTTTTTTTTTTTTATATCAGAGACAAGTCACTGTGCCTCAGGGACTAACACTCCATCAGCATAGGTAACTACCCAGCAGTAATGATATCATTAACAGTACCATTTTTTCTGCAACAGATGCGTATATACATATAGCTACTGAGGTGCTCGATGACAAATATTTGACAACATAAGACAACTTTAAGGAGCTTAAAAAGGGGGAAAATAACGCAAAATCAGGATAACAAATTGACTATTCTTGGTGAATGTTTCCTACTAAAGGTTGTAATAGTATCAAATTAAAAATTGTGAATGCGTTTAAAAATGTAAATTTCAACAACTGCACGGCAAAGATCTTGTGTATATCCATTCTTGATCACTCATTCCCAAATCCAGATGGAAAAATATGATTGTCTGTATTTGAATAAAAAATCACTTACATGCTATCGAGTTAAAAAGAACATTTTGTATGTGCCTTGCAATTCAGTGACTATCGTTTGTTGCTGTGTATAACATATTAAAAAAATGTGATGTGGTATGATTGCCAATGAGACAACTGTCCACAAGAGACCAAAATGACACAGACATTAACAACTATAACTTCAACAATGAGCAAAGCCCATACCGCATAGTCAGCTATAAAAGGCCCCGATAAGACAAGGTAAAACAATTCAAACGAGAAAACTAACGGCCTTATGTATATAAAAAAAAAAATGAACGATCGAAAAACAATTATGTAACACGACAACCACTGAATTACAGGCTCCCGACTTGGGACAGGCACATACATAAATAATGTGGCGGGGTTGAATATGTTAGCGGGATCCCAACCTCCCCTATCCTGGTACAGTGGTATAACAGTACAGCATAAGAACGACAATAAAAATCAGTTGAAAAAGGCTTAACTCATCAGATGAGTAAACATACAAGTGGACGTGGCCGGGTACATCCCGACACAAAAAGACACAATGAACAGATCTAAGAGTACTCGCAGTTATCTGACAACTAGTTCAAAGCCACTAACAACTAATAAAAAAAATCATGCATCTAAGACTAAACTATTAATCCGTACACATCCAACATCCAATGGATTTAGTTTAAAGACGTCATAAACAGCCAGAGAAAGACATGACCTTGTGCAATGCTAAGTTACAGGTATCGACATATCGTAGATCCATGAATATGTATATGTATATAACATACTAGTAATATTTAGTTAGCTTTTAATTTACTGATAACAAAATCAATATTTATACCAATAAAAACAATATTCAATGATCTTATTACAGTGTTGAATAGGTAACCTTTTAGAATAAGTTTATATAAAGGAGCGACAAGTTTACATGGATCATTTCTAACTTTCCGGGCACGGTTAACAACATTTCCGTAAAAATAAGGATGTGCTATCCCGTTTGAAATAAGTTTTCTACAGATACAACCAGACTACAAAACCAAATTTTTATATCTATGGAAAAATTTAGTAAAAGTTTTTAAGTAATTTATGGTAACGATATCCCTGGTTTAATAATTTACCAGTAATACATAGATTGCGTTCGTTAAAATAAAAAACATCACAACAGACACGGGCATAGCGAACGAGCTGTGAAATATAAACACCGTAAGATGGTGCAAAAGGAACATCACCATCTAAAATTGGAAAATTAACAACAGGGAACGAAAAATTGTCTCTTTTGTCGTAAATTTTAGTGTGGAGTTTCCCGTTTAAAACCGAAATATCTAAATCCAGGAAAGGACAGTTATTACCGATAGTTGTTAATGTCTGTGTCATTTTGGTCTCTTGTGGACAGTTGTCTCATTGGAAATCATACCACATCTTTTTTATATTACCGAATTAATTTGATTTATTTAAAGTTAGTTCCTTGGGGTAAATTTCAGCAGTATATTGAGAAAATTCTTCATTATTTAAGGAAAAAATATCATCAAGATAACGGTAAGTGTTGTTGAATTTATCAATTAAATGCAATTTCGACGGGTCTTTACTGAGTTTAGTCATAAACTGTGATTCATAACAGTACAAAAGCAAGTCTGCTATTAAAGGGGCACAATTAGTGCCCATGGGGATACCTACAACCTGTCGATAAACTTTGTTGCCGAAACGTACATAAATATTATCAAGGAGAAAATTAGCAGCTTCAATCATCTCATCACACTTCCAGTAAGTATATCTAGCATATTTACCTTTCTCATTAGAGAAGAAGGCTTTAAATGTGTTGCAGCATATATATTTGCATTCAGCTTTACCAAACGACCATTTAATTAAATAGGAAAACTTTTGTTTGATAAGATAGTGTGGAAGTGTAGTGTAAAGAGTAAAAAAATCAAAACTTTCAACAGAATCAAAAGGACCATCAAAAGCACGTAATTTATCTTAAACATCCAAAGAATTTTTTACACTCCAAAAATGGTTTATACCACTATGTTCATATATTTTATTACAATAGTTTTGCTTTTCGTTAATCATTTTGTACTTAAATAAGTCAGTTAAGTGTTCTCGTTTGAATTGTTTAACGTTTGTTATTTCGGGGCCTAATATAGGCAACTATGTCGTATAGGCATTGCTCATTATTGAAGGCCATATGGTGACCTAAAGTTGCTAATTTCTGTGTAACTTGGTCTAATGTGGATAGTTGTTTCATTGACATTCATATCACATTTTCTTATTTTAATATAAAACTCAATATTAAATAAAAGACATTGCTATTTTCAGTGTTTGGTACAGGTTGGTTGTCACTCTGCACAAAAGTTCAATATAGAACCCTATGGGTGAAAATCAGAGACATTTTTGTGTAAGAAAATACTGTCAAACATCCAAGTATACTATCCATATTGATATGTGTCCACACTTGTTTTTAGATATTTAACAAATGATAGATACCTTTCTAACATGTGGAGTGTGCAGAAATTAAGTTTCATTAGCATAATAATTAATAAATGATGGAATTCAGTTTTATGTATGCAATAATTTTTCAAATAAGCAAAGAAACAAAATCAATCGTTTCTCTTATAAAAAAAACAGTTGTCACGGACTGAATGATATGCTGTGAGACCAATAAATATTTAATGGTTCGTTTTTGTAGATTAAAACAAATTTTCCATCTGATTTGGTTCAACATTTAATTTATTTAAGAGATAAGGATTAAAGAAGGGTTTATTATTATTAATTATCAGGTCATATTACGGGAACTTGTTCGTTCCATTAAACTTCTAAGACTCTCAGAAAGTGAATCAAAATCCTTTAAGAAGAAAATATTGGTCTTTTGACTTTGACAATTAAGACGTTTATTTTAAAACCCTTATTCTTTTATTCCATTCATATTGAAGCAGGATGTGGTCATTTGTATTTTGATATAGTATCTTTTTGCATTATTATACGTTGGATATGATGCCACAAGCGATAAACTTATGATATAGCAACTAGATCTAGTAAAAACAGATCATGATTATAACAAACATTTAAAATAAGTCCCATACAATGATATTCCTGTTTCAAACAAATATTTCTAAGCATAGCATGTATAGTGAAATGCAAGTAGATGTATGCTTAATTTAAGTCCTATATATACTGTTTGAAATAGTATTTGCACAAATTTTGTGACACAGACAGTAACAAAACAAAATTGCATATATGGAAACTCGAGAATGGAAACGGAAAATGCGTCAAAGAGATAACAATCCGACTAAAGAGCAGAAAAACAGTCTTTAGATTACAAACAGGTCTTCAACGTAGTGAGAAAACCCCACACTCGGAGGCGGGCTTCAGCTGGCGCCTAAACAAAAATATATTCTAGTTCAGCGAAAATGGAAGTAACACTTAACTCAGATATATAAATAAACCAAAATGAAATTTAAAAAATAAACTGAAACTTACAAATGCCAGATATTCCTGACTTGGGGTATGCGCAAAAAGCGGCGGGATTAAACATGTTTTAATGAGACCTTAACCCTCCCCATTTATCTCTAGCCAATGCAGAAATCAACAAACACACAGCAAAACTCAGTTTAAAAGAAGTCCGAGTCCGGTGTAAGAATAGGCAATACACGAAACTAAAAGTCTTCTGTGTTTACTCTTTTATACGTTTAGGGGATATGATGTGATTTATAATTATACAAATATTAACAGTAGAACAAATAAAAAGCATGCCGCAAAAAAAAAAAAAACGATCCATTTTACCAAAATATTGAGTCTTTTCTTAATCATACTTTTTTAAACCATTGCCGACAGTGCAATCAGTGTCTATTATCGTTTACCAAATATCAACGATTTTGCAGTAAATCGATTAGGAGGTGCTTTGGCTGACATAGGAGACAAACTAACAAATATATTCTATTCATAAATAAAAAATCTCAACAATTGACAAGTATCCCCTTCATGTCCCAAAACAGACATATTAACAACAACACAAACAAACCAAAACACACACCGAAGTAACAATGGAGCTATATTCAGCTTAATTATCTATATACTATCAACTTTTAACAGTCGTTAACAGTTTTTTTCTTATGAACATCCAAATAAATATATTTTCTTCTCTCACTCATTTAACATAAAGATTTCAATAATCTTTCGTTGCCTTAATAATTGCTATTATCAAGCTAATTTGCCAATGTTTTTATAGGTATTTATATAGGAAATATTAAGTTTCAATGACATTAAGACATTAAAAATGACTGCTGTCCTAGAAAAGATGTGTCGGAGGCAACAGTAGTTTAACGATGTCAAAATTTCCTAAATCCACGAAACAGATACAACAAAAAAGAAAATAGCGATTTCATGTGTGCCGACAATGAAAACGTCTGCTGTAAAGCATGCATCCCCGCCATCTGAATTCAAAGTCAGCCAAAATGTCACAATCAGGAATAACATATATATCTAGCTAACCTCGATCTAAAAATATCGCACTGGATGACAAGCGACACCAGACCAATATTGGTACTAAATAAACTCAATATACTTATAGTAGCCAATATAGATACCAGGATTTAAATATTGGACGCAAGACACGCGTTTCGTCTACAAAAGTCTCATCAGTGACGCTCGAATGAAAAAGTGAATTTCAGTGATTCAGCCCGCGTTACTAGGACGGTTTTCATATCATATGTACGTTTGCAGATAAAAGTTTAGAAAACCACAGACAATTAGAAGGTTGGGAGCATCCGATCCGAAAAGATTCAAACAGAATAACAAAAACAGTTTGAATATACAAATAGCTTGTGAAAATTCAAATCCTGACTTTAGTCAATAGAGAAACCAACGTGGTCTGTTTGTAGATTTAGCACTGAAAGAATTAATATTTTAACCTTTCTTTGAAATATTGTAGTATTGATCTCTTGATTCTATAAGATATTAACTTTATATTGTTTGAAAACAAAACTATTTGAAAGCAGTTATTTAAACTATAGAAACATTTCTATAGCATTGTCCATTAAATCTTTTCTTTCCCACAATATTTGTCCTGTTTAAAAGGTCGTTACATCACTATGTGTGTGCCTACAGATTGTGGGCATAGGTCTTTTAGTTGATTAATCAGAAAAACAAACTATAATTAACAATCATCATGTTTACTGGATTTTTGTCAACAACGCAGGTTTATTCAAAAAGTAATAAGCCCTAAAACTCTTTAATCGCTCTTCAATTGATTCTAAATTCCATTCTAGTAACTCTTTAAGTAACAGGAATAACGAATTAGTCGTCACTGGTTTATTTCAATATTTGCCTACAAAATAAGAGGAAATAATTTGACACCCAATCAAAGACCTGTGCAGCTGTGTTCGATGGTCAAAGTTTACACAGAGAATTAGAACTTATACGAATACATACAATACATGGATATAAACCCAACACTTGTATTTCAATATATCACTTAACAAATTGTTAGTGTTACGATCTGGCTACTTGAGGCAGTAAGCACTGTTTGTTTAGAGATTATTATATTTATACCGGTTAGAGACTAAGATTAAAACAAGCATTTTCAAAAAAATTGCTCTAAATCGTAAGCACATATTTTTGTAAGATATCAAGTTGTGAAAAGATGTAAAGACTTTATGTTAACAAACTCCAAAATCCCAAATAATCTGAAATTATAAAATCATGTTTTTATAAACAATCCTTTTATAGGTTTACCGCAGCAAAAGTACATCGAAGAACTTAGTTTTTTCTGGACTGAAAATGGAACATGGTCGTTGGAATTACTTGTAAAACGTTAACAATGTTCGATCTTTAAAAGTCAGCGAGAAAAAAAAAACATAACAATTCCAACAAAAATTACTTTACGGCAGAACAAACTATGTTGTTACTAGGCAACGACCACCCATCATTTATTGGGGGGGGGGGGGGGGGGGGGGGGGATACAAAAAATATTGTTTGATTCTAAATTTTTGTAAAAATCAATGCGATTTAGCAGGAAAGTGAAAAAAATAAGTTTATTTCCATTGGAAAATGTGCCAAAAAATAAATCAAGCAATGAATAAGAAAACATATTGTAAATATAGAATATAGTTTGTTTTGGGTAATTTTAATCATTGTTTGTTTAGAGATTATGTTTATCCCGGTTATAGAGACTAGTAAGATTAAAACAAGCATTTTCAAAAAAATGGCTCTAAATCGTAAGCACATATTTTTGTAAGATATCAAGTTGTGAAAAGATGTAAAGACTTTATGTTAACAGACTCCAAAATCCCAAATAATCTGAAATTATAAAATCATGTTTTTATACACAATCCTTTTATAGGTTTACCGCATCAAAAGTACAAATTGAAGAACTTTTTTTCTGGGCTGAAAGCGGATCATGACCATTAGAATTACTTGCAAAACGTAGTCAATGTTCAATCTTTAAAAACCAGTGATAAAATAACATAACAACAATTCCCACAAAAAAACATGTTATGGCAGAACAAACTATGTTGTTACTAAGGCAACGACCATCCATCATTTATGGGGTTTAAAAAACAATATTGTTTGATTCTAAATTTTAAAAAAAATAACAACAATTTCGGATTTAGCAGGAAACTGAAATTTTTTTTTAGTTTATTTCCATTTGAAAAATGTGAAAAAAAAAAATAAGCATTGAGCAAGAAAACATATTGTAAATATAAAATATAGTTTGTTTTTGGGTAAGTTTAAATTTAATAATAAAAATGTTTATCTCAAGATACCCCCTCCCTTTAAAAAGGAAGATGATTGCTCAGTACCTCATACAGCGTAGCTTGTTATTATCATATTTATTACATTTGTTATGATGATTATTATTTATTTAAGATTTTTTTTGTGACAAATTGGTGCATTTGAGGTCTTTTTGTTATAATTTGTATGGGAACTTTGCCACTGGACATCAAGCAACCCAAATTCAATAAATCTATTTGTTTTGTGAATATTTTTTTATAGGTCATCTTCTTTACTTTTCTTTTTTCTTTTAACTATAATACATCTCTCAATACCTGGTATTCTGTTGACCATTGTTTGTCCTTTCGTATTTTTCTTGGACGATGTCTTTTCAATTGCTCCTTTTATTGCCTCATTTTCCCCTAGTCTTTAATGGAAACAAACTCTTTCTTTTTCACTTTCCTCTGTCACATTTTTGTCTTTAATAAATATTTTTGTTTTTGTTTTTTAAACATGTAAAAGAAATGCTAGAGGTCTATTGGTAAACAAATGTTCTGAGTAAAACTATTGCGCATCTAAATATTTATGGGAAGGATCAAAATGAGACCAGAGTGGTATTTTTTAAAACATTTTTCCACAAAATAATGCAATAAGTTTAAAAGGCCTAAAACAAACACGTAAGACAAAATTGAAAAAAAAAACATTACAAATTCATTGTGAGATTATAGTTTCACGTATATGTAAAGAATAATATTTCTTTCATTTCATAACACTTTCAGATTTACGAAACCAAAGAATATTTCTTCTTACCGTCAAAAGTATGTTCAATAAAGAAAAAAAATAGAGGAAAAAGAAAGAAAAACAACGCACCAGTAAAAAACCTACGAATGAATAAAAACACCAGAAAATACCATATGCAAGAGAAAAAAGTCGAACCATTATGATTGAATTAATAGAAAAGAAAGGATAATGGGTATCCACCCATGAAACAAAAGTAATGCATGCACAGCAAAACTCACTAAAGCAATAGAACACATTTTTTATTGATGTTCTTCATCTCAAAGTCACAATGAGGCCGTCATCACGGAGCCTCTGTTCATATCAATTAGATGTGACATTATTGCCAATGAGAGAATTTTCCACAAGAGACCAAATGACACAGAAATTAACAGATATAAATCACCGTACGACCTTCAACAATTAGCAAAGCCCATACCGCATTGTCAGCTATAAAAGGACCGTGTATGGACCTCTTGATGTCTTCCTTTGCTTTCTCACTGGCGTAAAGGTATAGTAAGTATCAGGAGTAGTGAAAAAGAAATACACGTAGTTGAACATAGTCATATCGACCTGGATTTTTATAAAAATGTTAAAAAAAATGGTTTGAATGCCGATGAGGCAACTAAATACCAGAGACCAAAAGAATGAGGATGCAACCAACTATAGATTACTGCAAGGCCTTAAACAATACATATGATCAAACCCCATACCGTATATGTAGCAAGCTATAAAAATGTTTGTTTGTTGAGGTCAGATTGTGAGTAAGATACCAGAGTATGCAAATATTTAACTAATGTATGAAACGCTGAACTTTCTTGTCTCGATCTGATTGGAAGATTCCATCACGCCTCTATCATTAAGCATTAGTACATAAATCATAAAATAAGCTGTTAGGCAATTGGATTTAATTGACTTATTTACATAATACCTGTAGCAAAATACACCACGTATCCGTCACTTTCAGATCAGAATTGAAGATTGCCATGTTTATAAAGACTTTTAACAAATTTGTAATGTAGGATATTGATAAGTTTGTGAGTATCATACCTTAAGCTATAGAAGATACCATCTTAACAAAGTGTTATACCCACCACTTTCATTATACAGAAATAACTATATAATAAAGTTTATTATCTAAATTTACAAACTCTATAATACTAGTCACAAAATGCCACGTTAATGCCATTTTTATAGTGAGGCGGAGGGTAGTATCTCATATTATTAAGATGAATGTTGAAATTATTTAAATATAGGTGTTATGTGGTTATCATTTACTTAGATTTCCTAGTAGTTCGCATCCGAAATCAGTTAAGCAGTTTAATAGGTCATTGAACAGTCTTGCACCTGTCCTAAGTCAGGAATCTGATGTTCAGTAGTTGCCGTGTGTTGATGTGGTTCATAAGTGCTTCTCGCTTTTTATTTAGATTAGACCGTTGGTTTTTCCGTTTGAATGTTTTACACTAGTAATTTTTGGTGCCCTTTATAGCTTGCTGTCCGGTGTGAGCCAATGCTTCGTGTTGAAGTCCGTACTTTGACCTTTAGTTGTTTTTACTTTGATAAATTGTGACTTGGATGGAGATTTGTCTCATTGGCACTCATACCACATCTTCTTAAATCTATTGTGCAATCTTTAATTAAACTTATTCTTATCAGTAAAGTTACTTATTCAACACTGTAATCATATCTTTGAATAGTATTTATTATTGGTATTAATATTAATTTTGATACCAGTATATTAAAAGCAAACTTAACTTCATTGTTATATACATATGCACTTTCATAGATCTACAATCTGTCGACTCCTGTATCTTGGCATTGTACAAGCTCATGTTTTTCTCTGACTGTTAATGACGTCTTTATACTAAATCCATTTCATGTTAGATGTGTACTGATAGATAATTTAGTCTAAGATACATTATTTGTTTTATTGGTTGTTATTGGCTTTGAACTAACTGTTAGTAACTGCGAGTACTCTCAGATCTGTACTTAGTGAATTTTTGTTGTTGGGTTGCTCAAGTACCCGGCCATGTCCACTTTGTGCTTTTGTTTTAAAATGCATTTCTATGTATATTCATCTGATGAGTTGAGTCTTTTTCAACTATTTTTTTTTTTATAGTTTATTCGTATGTTGAAATGTTACACCACTGTCCTGGATTATGAAAGGGTTTGGATCCCGTTAACATGTTTAACCCCGCCCCATTATGTTTGTATGTGTCTGTCCTAAGTTAGGAGCCTGTAAATGAGTGGTTGTCTTTTGTTGCTTTGTTACATATTTGTTTTTCATACATTTTTTGTACATTAATTAGGCCGTTAGTTTGCCAGTTTGAATTGTTTTACATATGAGATTTCGGGGCCTTTTATAGCTGAATATGGGATATGGGCTTTGTTGAAGTCCGTAAGCTGACCTAAAGCTGTTAATTTCTGTGTCAGATGGTCTCTTGTAGAGAGTTGTCTCAATCATACCACATTCTTTTTTTTTATATACATATACGCTGACAATTGTCTATAATCTATAAAGTAACAAGAGGTTACACGCATATTTTTAACACAGCAGGGAAACACCATTCTTCTTTTTTGTTTTTTTTTGTTTGAGGAAACGAAAACACAAATTTACAATAGTATATCGGTTTAAAAAGTAACACTCAAGGAAATCGCTGATATAACGATATTTTTATATGGGACCAGCGCATAAGCATGTGACAGGGTTATAGTAGATTTTAGTACTCAAAGCAGCTCTCTTGCTACTTTATTGTTTCAATTTTTAATAGTTTTTTCTGTTAAATAAAACAAAAAAATATTATCGCATATACTTATGAATACAAGGAGATGAGGTATAACGTCAACCATAGTTTTCTTGTTTGAATTATTTTTCTTTGGTTTTGTTCATTTTTGAAGGCCGTACGATTACCTATGGTCTCTTGTGGAGAGATATCGCATTGGCAAGCACACTTCATCATCTTACTTTTATATTGAGGCGTGTACTCAACCTCTTATTAATCAGCACATATAGAAATAAACCCTTATCACACTGAATTATTAGCTGCTGCATTTCTAAGTGAATTATGTTGTCCAAACGTATGATATTCAATATAAAATATCAGCTTTTCACAATTGATACCAAAGCAATGAATTGAAATATTCGATATACGTTAAAGAGAAAACAACCAAGAATTCTACACACAAGAAAATGCCTGTACCAAGTCAGGAAAATGACCTGTTTTCCGTTCGTTTGGTGTTTGGGCTTTTGATTTTTCCAACGGATAAAGGACTATAGGTTTTGAATTTTCCTTGGAGTTCGGTATTTTTGGCTATTTTACTTTCTTCTAAGCTTCAAGTATCTGAAACTATCCACGGCAGACAACTCTTGTAAATTTTCCCCAATACAATCAAATGACTTTGAGTTATCTCCCCATTTGACTTGTAAATTTTCAATTATAAAGCTGATGTCGGCAACTTAGCCTTGTTACGATACATATATATGTAAAATATTTACTCTTAAAAACATTGTCAAGACTATACATTAACAAAAATGTATGTAGAGATATAATTTTCAGATTTGCAATTTATATAATTACAATAAATTCATCCAGTGAGTTTCCAAACCAATGTTGCTTGTGTGCTATAAGACAGGGAAACTTTACCAAAACTACTAGAATACCAAATTTAGTCATTCTTAGAATATATAAAAAAAGAAAGAATAAAGATAAAAAAAAGATTATATTTGACCGAAAAGAGAAAGAAAGTACCAAGGGATGAATAAAGAACCACAAGTTGAAGAAGAACAGCTACAACACTATGACCAATACAAAAATAAAACCCAGATATATAAAATTAAGTTCATTAACAATCGTAGAAAATTAAAAAAAAAAAAAAATGAGTAACGTGAACAACCAAAAACAGTAGTTCCGAAAAGTGCTCATTTCAGTCGGATTCAGTAATGTCGAAAATAATGTCCCCGAAGTTCGCATTTCAAGGAAGATACGTTGTTCAGTCGGATCCAGTTACTAGTATGTCGGAATAATGCACACAAAGTGCGCATTTAAAAAAAAAACATTGTTCCATCGGATCCAGTAATGTCGAAAATAATGCGCCCGAAAGTGCGCATTTCAAGGAAAAAACGGTGTTCCGTCGAATCCAGTAACGTCGAAAATAATGCACCCGCAGCGTTCTTTTCAAGGGAAAAAAAACGATGTTCCGTCCGATCCAGTGACGTCATAAATTAAAAAGAGGGAGATTATGATTTAAAAAATAATAAGAATTTGAGTTCAACTATGACACATATACTAAAAATCATGGGAGCATAAGTAAAACTCTCGAGAAAACAAAATTGACCTAAAAATTGATGTTTCGTAAGTCCCATACATGTAAGCATCAAGTCATTTATCAGTAAAATCATAAGAAAAGCAAGAACTGGATTATTGTATCCTCTTCGTGGTATATACTCCTTGTGCAGTCTTTTTGTTATTATAGAAAACCCTTTAATAGTGTGTTAAGATTTGACAGGCTGTATAAGCTCAGTAACAAATTATTTATTTTTAATTGTCAAAAAGAAATAAAAATGTACAGTATAATGTTTCTGTCTTTTCTTTACTTCCTTTTCATTGCCATGTAATGATAAAAATATATATCAAATTAACCGCTTACAAAATGAAGCTCGTTTTATTGCATGATCATATACAGTCTATGGAAGGAGCGAATCTATATAAACTTTTCTTATAGCAACGAGCGGTATCGTCTTATATCAACGAGTTGTATTGTGGGAAATTTCAGACGAATGTTAGTATTTGTACGAAGAAAGGCAGATTTCTCGGTATAAAGTAATGACTCTTTTCTTAAAACAGGGCGACATTTAACACGACATACGCGTACGTCTGCTGTGTAATTTCCATGAATTATTTTATGTAATAACAAGCAAGGTGTATTTAAACGAGAAAATTGAATTGTTGAATAAATGAAACATAAATGAACGATTTATCATTTGTTGATGTACACATTCAATAAATATCATGTAGCAAATTCAGTGGAATGCAATTGAGATGAATTGAATTGTTTGCTAGGCCAAAATCAACTATAAGTCAAAGATACTGCTATATTTTGTTATATCAATGCGATTTTTGTCTTTTATCATAGCGATGTTTTTTTTAATATCAAAAATGTATGAATGCGATACTTTTCTAATATAACTGCTATATTTTTCTTATATAAAATGAATACGATGACACGTCACAATGCATGTCAAGAAAACCGCAAACATAATTTACAAACTTAGTTCATGACCGGCTTAATGTTTGAGGATCAGTATCACTAAAATTTCGTATCTGTAACAAAATTAAAGTTTACATGAACTTATCATTTTGAAAATGTTGCTTGACCCTATTGATAGTTGAAAGTGTCAACAACCTGTTAAGTCTATTGTTTTCAATCACATGGTTTAACCGACTAATTCTATTTGAAGGGATGATGCAATGGCGGAATTTTAATGCGGTTGTAAATAGTCTACCGACCTATTAGATTCTGATATAGGTCCAGAGGCGGATCAAGGGGGGGGGGGGGGGGGTCCCGGGTTGGAAACACCCTTTTTTTGGCCGATCAATGCATTTGAATGGGGACATTTGGTTGGACCCCCCTTTTATCCTGGGTTTGGAACCCCCCTTTTGAAAACGGTTGGATCCGCCCTTGAGGTCACACTGCTATAGCCTATCCACATGGGTAACATCGAAATAGACAAAAAATATCATTACTTAAAAAAAAAAAAAACATTCATTAAAACAATCCAATCCAATACAGCTCCAAATTACAATGAATATACAAATGGTAAAATAAATATTCCAAACAAATTAAAATGTACAAATGCTGATGTCCCGAACTTTGAAGATACCAACTGAGTAGCCTCATTTAACAACTTCAGATACAACGAAAATAAAAAATCTTGTCAAACAGAAAATGTATTTATTATTAACATAGAGAAAAAAAGAATGAGAAGGAAACAGTTCTTTTTGGATATCAAAGACTTTACCCATTGGTAAATCGATATCTCTATGAACATAACCAGCTCGCCGCGTGGACGCTCTTTAAATCGCGATGACCGTGAGGGCATTTCGATGTATTGTTGCCACAGAGATTTGACTCTCGTTTTTGACTAGTAACCGATCGTATAAATACGCGAACATTTCTTAGTGCAAAATAACAATCCGTATCGCTTGTTATAAATTTATTTCAATGAATAATAAAAATAATGTTTAGAAAACAAATAAATAAGATATTAATGTCTGTTGACGTTAGAAATGTGTATATATCTTTTCTATATTTATAAATTTAGATCGTTCAGTGCTGTTTATTTGGTATTTTTATTGACGTTATTGTTCTTGTACCATCACAACTGTCGTTACTGTTAAAGCTTTAGAAGTGTGCTAGTTCATATTGCACTTTACAAAAGATTCAGCACCCAAAGTCGTTTTTGCAGGACTGGAAAGCAGTTATTTATAAGGGGAAATTTTAAAGATTTATAGATATAAGAAGATGGTGCATGAGTTCGAATGAGACAACTTTCCATCAAAATAATAATTTGTTTCAAGTAAACCATTATAGATCAAAGTAGGTCCTTAAACACGGAGCCTTGTCTCACAGCGAACACCACGCTATATAGGAACCAAAAAATACTAGTGTTAAACCATTCAAACAGGAAAACCAACGGTCTAATTTGTATAAAAAAGGAGATTCAAAAGTACAGGTCAGATTTTTTCGAATCAATCTGAACGAGGACAGCATGATTCATCTTTGTCACAAGTTAGTTTAAATTTCATTGTTATCAATAAAGAAAGTCTTCCATGCGTGCATGCGTTGCGATCCAGTGATATGGAAGGTTTTTTCCACTATGGGCCCAGGGCCCTAAAAAATAAATTCAATGGGCCATTTTAAAAAATAATGGGCCATGTTGTCAAATGAGTGGGCCATTTGAATTGACTTCAGTAAAAAAAAAAAAAAAAAAAAAAAAAGCATCAGTATATTTTGGCAAAGAGGTGTTGGTACTTACCTTTATGATTTTAAATAAAATCATGGATATTGTTCCTGTGATTTTGTAATTTCAATTTCAATGAATGTACAATAACTTCTCCCAACCCCAACAATATTTAAGTCAACCTTTATTTACAATGTTTAAACTGGTACTTTTGCCTTGTTCATGTTCATGGTTTTTTTTTTGTACATTAAATTTGGGTCTTCGTCGATACCATACTTATTCCAGACGTTCCGTATCAGAGGACATTTCAGTCATTTCTTCTGCACTTCTTGTATTATTATTACTTTATCACGGTGACAAGAATAACAGTATAGAGTACCATTAATTCGTAGAACAAAACAACAAATCGCTGAAGTCATGTTTAGAAAATGTCAAAACGAGTCAAAGACCAAAAAATGACAAGGACAATTAAGCGTCTTTTCCTAAACTATATTCCTAAAAAGTCTTTGGGGTTCTTCAATCGAAATAATAGCAAGCTGAACTAAATAAGATTATTATTAGAGTTAAATCTCGTCTGAACTCGCCAAACTTCACGAATTTAAATTTGTTTTTAAAAAAAATATATCATGAATGATGGTTAATTACGTTTTTCGGGTTATCAGTTAGACCGCATGATTCTATATTACAATAGGAAATCATAGGGAAACACCCGAGACGCTCCAAAAATATATGGGTGCTCCTATTATTGGAGGAACGTTTCACAGTTGTGTACACACACATGGCGGCACGGAACACGATCGGAAATTCATTTGACGATATCTAAACGTTTCGAAACGAAGTGAAAAATATCGTGCGCCACGTGGGCGCTTACATTGGTCACTGTATGCGCCATTTCTTGTCAATATGCGCTATAGGCGCAGGGCGCACGTCCTTCCCGATCACTGCGAGCATATCAGATATATATTATTTCGGTGCGTTCATTATAAAATTTGCTAAATGTTTATATGTGAACAATAATTTTGATACTTAACCATTTTATTACGACATTGTTTATTAAACCCCATCGGTACTGACATTTACAAGAGAGCCGTGGTGTAGTGGTTAGTGCATCGGACTACTAACGCAAATGTTCCTGGTTCGATTCCGGTTCGGGATGAAAATTTCAGGAACTCAATTTTCGGCTCTCCCTTGACACCATTTGCGAGTATGGTCTTGAAGAAACGATGATAGTCCGTCGGAAGGGCAAAGTGGAAAGGGATTAATATAAGTTGTTTCCTTATCCACTATTAATAAATATGTTTAAACTAACTGGCATTTTCAAATTTTGAAAATGGCGGATTGAACCTGGTTTTATAGCGCTAAACCTCTGACGTGTATGACAGTCTCATCAAATTCTGTCATATTTACAACGATGCGTTAACAAAACAGACATAATAGGTAAAATTGTCAAAATATGGGTACAGCAGTCAAATATTAATACTAATAAATACTAATATTGATATAACAAAAACACAGCTATGATATTTTAAAAGTATCGCATTGATATTAGAACAAATAGCATCTGTATATTTATGTATATAAGAAAAACACCGCACTTCAAATTTTACACGGTCATAAACGTTTGCTTCTTACAAACTTCTGAATGTATATTTAGACTCAATTGTTGTTTATATTTGAACAATAAATTTTAAAGTTAGAATTTTCTTAATTTTTCGTTGCCGAAAACAACATTTTCCGCATGGAATGTCTGCATATTTACAATTGATATTAGACAATATCGCTATGTGATATAAGAAAAGTTTTATCGATTCGCTTCTTCCATAGACTGATATATATCAGCTACAAACTAATCATACTATATGTAAGAGTTTTACGTATGTTTATTTTATTTTAAAAAAATCCAATTCAGTTTTTAAGATACATACGTGTCGACAAATTGTTGAAGTCTCAGGTGTAAACAGGTCATTTTGACTCAAACATTGAGACTTCATCTTTTTTACATAGGAAAAGACATCGGAATGCATTCCTTTCTGCCGTATTGTTTTATGCTATCAATATAATCCACGCCATTCTGGTTATTTTTTAGGAAACCATTTTGAATATAAAATTGAAAGAGAAATCATTCTTCGGACATCTTATTACTATGTTGGTCTGACTGCAACTTTGTGAATAAGCAATTAAAATATGGCTTTGGGTGTCTGTATATAACCTACATGTTCTTCTCTGAATATGCATGTAATATTTGCTGCTACATGTATACGTTAATCCTTTGTCCATTTATCCACCAACCAATCAGATTCCTGTATCCCATGTATACTAGTATCCATTTTCTGGCGTACTTAATATAATAAACTTGTTTATACAGCAGACACACAATTGTTTTTTACTATCGTGTACATCAGATTTTGTCTATGTTTTAGATAGCTTTTTCAATATAATACATTTTGAAATTGAGTAGAATAGATTTTGATCTTTGATAAATAGTGCATCTGCCGTATCAAAAGCCGGTATACATAGGGTGCGTTCCGATATTTACAATATGACAGCTTCTTGCGTGAACGTTGATGTTATTACAACATCAGGTCGTATTTCTAAAGATGGAACTATTTTTTAAGGCTTAAAGATAAGATTACTTAAAACTGGTTACAATTTCGTTAGATTTAGAAATTTTGAGTTATGATCAGTTATTGTTGCAAAAACTTATAAAAAGGACATTTCTAATCGAAACCTAAATTCAATCGGCATAAAGCTTTGTTTTGTCTTTCAGGTACAAATTAATTCACGATGGTGATTGTTTTTTTTTTGTGTTGTTGTTGGTTTTTTTTATGTTTCATCTGAGTTTGTTTTTGTTTTTGTTTTTTTGTATTTTTTTGGGGGGGGGGGGGGGGGGGGCGATGGAGGGGATTTGTATTTAGCGACTTGTCTTTTAACGTTGTCGCCTTGAATTCGCATGGAACTTGCATTTCTTATCAATAAAATTGAAGCATTCATATTACCTACTTTATGTCGACCTAAACCTGATATACGGAAAACACCTGTTTATTTGCTGTACAACTCATTTGCGCCCATGCTCCTTCTGTGCCTATTTATTTTCTAAATAACATGTATCAACTGTGCCAAAAATAAAAAAAATAGCATATATTATATTAGCGCCAGTCAAAAAGTATATATGGTTTGTATTTTATAAGAATTACTTACTTATTCCTTTATCCGGGCTATAGACCTGCAAGTGTTAACTTGTAGAGTTCAGGAAATTATTTAAAAAAACCTTCTTAATATTACTCTACTGTAATAAATCGTAAAACTAAATGCAGTGATCATGAGAACACTGAAAAGTTAAACTGATGCATTTGAATGTATGGAAAGGCGATATCGTCAAAATAAGTAGTTTAAACATAACCCAAAAAATGATTGCTAGGCATGTCATAAAAAAGCAGTCATTTATTTATTAAAATGCTAGTCCATATATATAGAAATGCAATCGCCATTTATTTAAATCCCTGTCACATTTCTTATATTCCAAGTATGTTGCAAGGCCAATAATTTGAACTTGGCGCCATCCAGCTTGCTCTTATTGATTCATATCTCATACCACTGTGTACAACCCTTTCTTGGTATCTTCTGATATCATTACGATTTTCAATGTTTTGTTTCAAGTTTGTTTTTCTTCTTTTTAAGGGGATATTGTATCGTATTGTAGAATTTTTTTACTATATTCTGCAGCTCACTCTTCATAATATTCATAAGATTATTTTAAATGGCGTTCTTAGAAATTTTGAAATTGATTTATGGTCACTTTATCGCGTTTGTTGCTGTTATATATAGAAATAGAACCTCCCTTTTATAGCTTACTATGCGGTATGGATTTTCCTCATTGTTGAAGGCCGTACGGTAACATATAGTTGTCAACTTATTTGACATTTGGTCTCTGGTGGAGAGTTGTCTCAAACATACCACATCTTCTTATTGTTATATAAATCTGATGTAATAAATATATTTTGTTTTGTATAATAGGGCAGAGACATTATATGTCTCTGAATAGGGTTGTTGGAAACATTTGTCAACATGAAACTTTATGTTACACTTAGTGCAGCCCCTTAGCGGGGCTATAGTTGCTTGGTAGACTCAAAATTAAACCACAGATACCCTCGAAAACACCCAATCCTAAATGTATACTAAAGTGTACCGGCTGAAATGTCTCACCTGCTTTACTGATCATATTCATAGAAATAAGAAGATGTGGTATGAGTGCCAATGGGACAACTCTCAATCCAAGTCACAATGTGTAAAAAGTAAACAATTAATTATAGGTCAAAGTACGGCCTTCAACATAAGAGTCTTGGCTCACACAAAGCTATAAAGGCTCCAAAATGACTAGAGTAAAACAATGTAAACAAGAAAACCAACGGGCTAATCTATATAAAAAACGAGAAAACAGAAACACTTATGAACCACATCAACAAACGACAACCACTGAATAAAAGGCTCCTGATTTAGGACAGGTGCATAAAAATGCAGCGGGTTCAGTTTATTTAAAAGTCTGAAAGAATAAGAATAAGAGTAAGAATAAGTATAACATACACTTATTATGATCAATGGTCCATTCAAATGAGGTAAAGGTCAGTTGTGACCTGCCAGTCTAACATGCACACCTTACAATCGTATCATACACATAGTTAACCTATTGGTTATAAATAGTATCTGATAAACTTTGACCAATAAACCATGAAAATGAGGTCGGCAAGACCGACCAGAACACCTTACAATCATTCCATACACCACACACAGTTAACCTTTTGTTTATAGTATATGAGTAACGGACTTAACAATGAAAACATAACATTGACTCTTGAACCATTAAAATGAGGTCAAGGTCAGACAAACCTGCCAGATCTGGATGTACACATTAAAATCATTCCATACATCAAATATAGTTGATCTAATGCTTAAAGTTCATAAAAACAGGCCTCATCATGAAACTTAACATTGACCAATGAACCATGAAAATGAGGTCAATATCAGAAGAAACCTGCCAAACCGACAGGTTAACCTTGCAAGGATCCCATATATGATGGGGTATGACCTCCAAATAACGTTCATATAGCACTGGTATTAAGTGTTTCGTGGTTAATGACCACTAAAACGTTCATATAACACTGGTACAGAGATGTTCGAGGTGTATGAACCCCCAGATAACGTTCATATAACACTTGTACTGGGTAGTTCGACGTGTATGACTGACTAGATAACGTTCTAACAACACTGGTACTGAGTTGTTAGATGGTGTTTTTTAATTCTACGATAACGTTCATACAACACTGGCAGTGGAAGTGACCCCATATAACAATGGCAAAAAAATTTTTTTTTGTAACTGCTTTAGCTCAGTGGTATGTTTATTCTATACACGCACTCACTGGAAATAAAGGTAGCAATTTCCCGGTCATTTTGACTAATGTAGTGACTTTTCCGGGTGTATGTGTGTGGATTTTTTTTACAAACTGCCGCAGTTTTTTTTACTTGTTACTGTTAACTGTGCCTACGAAATAAGTACTTTTAACAATACTTTCAGAGTTTTTATAAAACAAGCCCATTGTCGATCAATGCACATATACAAAGATTTTCGTTGTGCTTGAAGAGTTTATTTTTTAACTTTTGTAACAACAAAGAAAATTTCAAATCAACATAATATTCTTCTCATCACAAATGCTTCATAACATGAGATTGAAAATCATTGTTAATTTTCTCCTGGAACCATTAGAGAAGTGTGATCAACATTCTGAGTAAAAACGTTAAACACATGCGAATAAAACAATATAAACCGAAATTTCTGACTTAGATCAGCATATAAAGTTAATAGAGTTGAATTAGTTGTGATCAATTTTTTATTGCAAGAATATTAGGCAAACTAGAAAGGTTCGTTTCATATTTGACTTCTAGATCTACTGGTTTCACTTCGTCTTCATTTACCGGCGCTTTTGTCTGAAATTAAAAATTACAAATTTGTTTTTAACGTAAAAATAAAAACAAGAGCATAACAATTCGTACCAATGAAATAAGAATATTTTAAAATCTTAACTAATTATTTCTTAGAATAATCTTTGTTTTGTAATAATTGATTAAATCTTTGTGTACCTTGCAACTATCAACCATAATATTCATCATTTAAATTAAAACACATTTAAAACGTTTATTTCAAGTGATCTAGTTTTATTTCCGTATATATTTTAAACATCAATTTGCAAACGTAATAATAGGTACAAAATATATCTACAAACAGAAAGTACGTGTCTGACAAATCTAAAAAGCGCTGTCACGTTACAAGTGACAGTCACTACTGCCAAAATGCAACCAGACATTTTTGTTTAGAAGCACGGGAAAAATGTGAAATGAAAGTATCAAGTTCATTTAATTTTTTTTCAAACTATCGGCTTGTTGGAAGAAGGTGTATAACAGATCCGTTGTTTAAAAATACCACTGTCAATCTGCAGAACAACTACGTTTAAAATATCTGATGTTCATTTACAATGTCTATATATGTTAACAGAGCAAATGAAATAAGCTTAGGATTTTCAACAGTTTCAATAGTTTTCAATATGATACATTATGGTTTACTCATTACATAATTCCGATGATAATAATCATGATGATTTAGATAAATGTGTTTTATTACATTGGTTGCAATGAATTACATTGATTTCCCAGTTAGATAAAAACCGATAATTTCACATGTAAAATAATATCAGATTATTACATGGCATTTTTCATATCGCATGTATTGTCAGCCCTAGGTTCAATATCAGCCCAAGAGCCGCATGGCTCGAGGGCTGATATTGACCGAGGGCTGATAATACATGCGATATGAAAAATGACATGTTATGATCTTTTTATCATATGCTTCAACAGTAAAAAAAAATAACAAATTCATATATTGATCCTTTTAGAAAAGAAATTCAAAGAGTGAAAAGTTCACGGACGTCGGACCCAAATTTTGGTACATTCGATATGAATTTTTCTATACATATGCCTCAACAGAGAGAAAAAAAAACAACATTTTAACATGGACGAATCGACAAAAAAAAAAAAAAAAAAAAATTCAACATATACATAATGAACATTGTTTGGAAAAGTCAACCTTTTTTAAAGTAACTTACTAAATTATGTTTGAAACTTTTAAAAAATGCATTTATTAAATAATTTTTTTTTTTTTTTTTTTTTTTTTTTTTTTATTTTTTATGTTATTTTACACAATATACTTTCCAGTATCCAAATAATTGTTTTGTACACTACTTTGTAAAGTTTTTCATTGAAAACGTAGTATTGAGGTGTATTTTCCGGAATTTGCCGAGTATCACCGGAATGCCATGTGATAACGTTACGGAAAGGCATGTGATAACAATCGAATCATGTGATAAACTTTTCATATCAGCCCGCTAAGCACCAATTCGAAAAAATATGGAATAAACGTTAATTTAATGCTATTATCATACGGTAAAAATCATATGTTATTTAGTCTAAGTATATGATAAACGTGGTTATTTCACTCTCTGACGTCATACAACAATAGGCGTTGTCAAAACGTCGATAACGTCGGATCAAAACAAATTGTCAATGCGTAGGAAAAAGATATAGTTCCTTACATTTTCTACATTAATTTCATAAAAAAAAGCCATTTGCCAATGTAATAAAAAGAATAACTAATCGCCGTATTTGAATATCAAAAATAAGACAACTTGTGACCGAACGCCGCTATGGATTAAACTCGTGCTGCGCACTCGTTTAATCCATGCGTCGTTCGGTCACGCGTTGTCTTATTTTTGATATTCAAATACGGCGATTAGTTATACTATAACTCACAGGAAATAATGTCAATATTTTGAAATAGAGAGGTAGAAGATACCAAAGGTATAGTCAAACTCATTAGTCGTAAATGAACTGACAATGTCATGGCAAATTAAGAAAAACGACAACATGTCAAACAACTGTCTACAAAACACAGCATAGAAAACTGAAAACTGAGCAACACAAACCCAACCATTACCCGGGGACATTGTATCCCACTTTACTATTGAATATTCGAAGCTGCTCACGAAAGATGAGTTTGAGCAAATGCAAGATAAGTTCTCAGTAATTCGAGTTATATTATATGAAATACCGAACCTAAACAAAAAGTAAAATACTCATTGAAAATAATCATTTTGTCACAATCTTCAGAGTTGTTTAATTAACTTTGCATTACCACAGTATCTACCATAAGAGTTATATTAGACCGAAAAACCTTTTTATTTTAATAACTGGTAATCTGACATCAGGTACATTATATGTATCTGACAAAATCTTTATAGATTATAATGGGAGTGGTAAGTTTTTGTAAACACACTTATTAAGGTAGAATTAGAAGATGTGGTATGTTTGCCATTGAGACAACTATCCAGCAGAGTCAAAATGAAACAGATTTAATAAACATAGGTCAACGTGCGGCCTTACACAATGATAAAACCCCATACCGTATAGTCAGCTATTAAAGTTCCCACCATGATAAATTGTTGAACACGTCAAACGAAAAAACCAACGGCCTTATCTAGGACAAAACAATACACAACAGTCAATATGACAGAAATATACCAACGAAAACCGATGAATTACAGGTTTTTGAATGTAGACAGTCAAATGAAGAATGTGGCGAGACAAGCATGTTTGTGATTGCTAAAATCTCCCCCTGCAATGGACAGTCTATAACTGCACAATATAAGAACAATTTGTGAAATTCAGTAGGTAATGTCTGTGTGTATAATTAAACTCATCATAGATACTGTTTCGTCTACACAAGACTCATCAATGACGCTCGAATCAAAAACATATGCGTATGTGTGCGTGTGTGCAATCAAATGATGGGACTGCACTTTAATAGATGACTATATGTTAACCAACTGTAACAGTCTGCATATTTATGTTAATTGTGCACACGAAACTAGTAATTTTAACAATACTTTAAGAGATTATATAGTTAAGTTAATGCATTTTGTATATTTACTTTCTGAAATACTTAAAACTATGAACCCAAATGCAGAATAATGATCCTTGTTCTCATCTTTAGTAGTTACAATAAAACTTACATGTACAGTATTCAAGGCATTCCCCAAGTTTCTTACCTGCAATTAATACAATAGATTTTTATTTGTAAATAAAAATCAATATCTTATATCAACTGTATCTTGAAATGAATTTTAGCATCTGCATATATATAAAAATACCTTATTTTTGTCAGTTTTATTTCCAATCTTCTTAACACTTAAAATCTATATAGATTTGTTTACCTTTACCCCTAAATTTACATATTTTTCAAACTCCTAGAGTCATCTGTGAATGATTTTTCAAAACTGTAAACCACATCAGGAGGATGCTATTTTTAAAGGAGTGTATAATTGATCTCATAAACTTTTAAACATAGAAAGCAAAAGCGGTGAGATATTAAGTTGTGACAGTCGTTAAAAGATTAAAAGGTACATAAGTGTCACAGGCACTTGTTTCTGTCAATGTGGGGTTTACTATCCATACCAGTACAAAAAAAACACAAGGTAGCTAACGGAAATTTTCAATGTGTTCGCTTCAACCAATATTTTTTTTTAATTTCCCTTGATTTTTTCAAAAATAAAAGTACACCAGTCTGTCGGTAATTGATTTATCTTTACAATGAAACAACTTTCACGTACCTTGAGAATACCCCTCAAACAGAATAACACACTTCAGATGAGAATTATTGACCTTTTTCCAGACCATTGAATTTGTAAGGACTTAACTTCCGGTTAACTTAGGAAGTTAATATAACTGTGTTATCCCATTGGTCACATTTTTCTGGTTACTGGTAACTAGTATAAATAAACAGGTAACCAGATGAATTAAACCAATGGGATTGCACAGTTATATTAACTTCCTACGTTTACCGGAAGTTAAGTCCTTACAAATTCAATGGTCTGGAAAAAGGTCAATAATTCTCATCTGAAGTGTGTTATTCTGTTTGAGGGGTATTCTCAAGGTACGTGAAAGTTGTTTCATTGTAAAGATAAATCAATTACCGACAGACTGGTGTACTTTTATTTGTGAAAAAATCAAGGAAAATTAAAAAAATATTGGTTGAAGCGAACACATTGAAAATTTCCGTTAGCTACCTTGTGTTTTTTTTTGTACTGGTATGGATAGTAAACCCCACATTGACAGAAACAAGTGCCTGTGATAAGTGTACTTAAAACTTAAACCAACTTAAACTTTGTTGACTCACCAGTAAAACCATATTCCTTGCAGTATCCAACACACTCTTTCAGTGAGACCTCTTTAATAAAGATGAAAAAAACGAAGGAATCAGAAAAGAAAGATGAAATTTTATAATCCCCCCCCCTCCTTGCGTAAAGTCAAAAAATAAATTTTGCAGAAATAACAAATTTACGAAAAATAATTGTTTTTTTATATATATATTTGCGGTTCTCGACCACTGAACGATTTACAAAAATGCAATTAAAGCTTCACCCTGAGAGGTATAAAAGGAAGTTTATGTAGAAATGAAACTTCATCTTTAAGGAGGCAGCAATAATTAGAACATAACGACTTCCAAAAAGTATTCAACAAGCTGACACGATGTATCATTATAACGATCTCTCTGAAGATTGACTTTTTCAGAAAATGTTGAATTATTTGAAATCCAAGGACACTTTGCCAAAAGCATATTTGTCAAAACGTTTTTTGCTTTTGAATGGTGTTTGCATTGATTTTTCGTCTAACTATTCGAACGCCACTGATGAATCTCATATAGGCGAAACATGCGTTGCGTTGATTTGGCCGTCTAACTATTCGAACGCCACTGATGAATTTGATATAGACGAAACACTCGTCAGTGGTACCAAATTATAAGCCAATTACCTTTGAAGAGTATTAATTAATGATAATATACACTTATTTGTCCCTACGTTATTTCTATATGTCAAGCAGGAGTTAAAGTGTTCTATATTCATCAGATATATAACAAAATATTGAACTCACTGTCACAGTTTTTAATGCATTTCGGGTCCTGTAAAAGTAAGCAACAGGTAAAAATGGCACTTAGTGCAAAACTTAAATATTTTGAACAGAATTAATGTATTGTTGATTAAGTTCAAAATGTTTTATTGAATTCTTTATACATTTTAACTAACAGATACATAATCCAATTGTGTTGTTTAATTGTAAATTTGCCAATGTATATATTAAAAAAATACCCCCAAAACTTTATAGTCAGCGTCTCACGGCTACTCTGGTTCGTTAAGGGCATACAATACACTTTCGATCCCACGGTGATTTTTTTACAAAAATTGTCATTCAAGCTATTTTTCATCTGGTCAATTCAAATATGTAATAAAATATATACCTTCATTTAGAAATAAACGAGGTCAAAATTTTAGACAGTTCCCCAAAATATCGGTTTCTTTGATATATCTAGATATATTTAACTTTTTTGTTTCAAAAGAAAAACACATGCGGATTTATGTAAAAAGATTTGGAATATCTTCACTACAAAAGTTTCCTCTTGTATTTATATTTGTGTAACAATATTTTGGAAATAATTCTTTTTTTTTAATTTTCAAGATTTAGAAAGTAACCGACATTTTTTACTGTATAATTATCTAATTTAAAAAAAAATCATCGCAGATTTCTTCATAAAAATTAAAATAAATATTCATACAGTATCAAGTCAAATGTCATTTTAAGAGGGGTCCATGTACTCGTTTTCAAGATAATGATTAAAATCACTTGAAAAATGCAACTTTTCCCGATATGTCGCAGTTTGACGCCGCTAAAAATAACATTTTACGTTAGCAACGTCATTACCTCCACTGTACCTGTATCGTATCCCCTAAAGTTAAAGTTTTCTGTCCGTTTCCGTAAAATAATGGTACTCTGGTGACAGAATTTAGCTAAAACATTCAGCAAGCATTTTGGATATAAAATTCGTTAGTATGTGTGCTAAATAACCCAGGTTTTATGTGTATATCCATAACCATTTGGTCAATAAGATCATTAAGAGTAGTGTATGTTAAATTATAATATATGCATGTGTTTTAATTGCATGCAGTATGGCAATGTAAATGCATTTTTGAAACATATATTTAATGATAAAAATAAACAGCAAAAAGTGGAAAAAATAACTTGATCACCCGTCAGATAATGATTTAAACTAGATGCTCCCAAGAGCCTGTGTCGCTCATCTGTATCTACTGTGGATTTGGAAATCATGTAAAATAAGGTTAAAATCATAATAAATAATATTAGATACCCCATAAATGATTGAGACCAAGTTTGGTTTAATTTGGCCTAGCAGTTAAATTGAAAGCAGATCATCCCATTGTAGTCTTACAATATTTACTGAAGACCCCTTATCATTATTTAAATCAGTTTTCAAGTTGTGAACATTTGAAATTCTTTTTTATAATTTTCCCATCGACTTCTCTAGTAAACCCTTATGTTCTATTTTTAGCAATGGCGGCCATGTTGGTTGGATGGCTGGGTCATCGGATACATTTCGAAATCAAGATACTCTATTGAAAATTGTGGCTAAGTTTAATTCTATTTGGCCCAGTAGATTGAGTGGAGAAGATTTTTGTAAAAGATAATACAAATTTAAGAAAACTTGTGAAAAAATGACTTTAAAGGGCAATAACTCCTGACTTGTTTGTAGACCTTACGTTGTTGAACATTTTTGCTGCTTACAGTTTACCACTATCTATTATTATATTCAAGATAATAACCAAAAACTAGAAAATTTCCTTAAAATTACCAATTCAGGGGCAGCAACCCAACAATGGGTTGTTTGATGCGTCTGAAAATTTCAAGGCAGATAGATCTTGACCTGATAAATATTTTACTGAGTCAGATTTGCTCTAAATGCTTTAGCTTTAGAGATTTAAGCTAAGGATGATTTAGGTCAAGTTTGGTATTTTTTGGCCCAGTAGTTTCAGAGGCGAAGATTTTTGTAAAAGTTAACGGATGACAACGACGGACGCCAAGTGATGAGAAAAGTTCACTTGGCTCTTTTAAGCCAGGTGAGCAAAAAAAAAAATCACTAATTATAAGGACAGTAATGATTTTATGTTGTTTTTCATGCGTCATCTCATGTTCAATATTTTTCCGTTTTCGTTATTTGGTTTCTAACTTAATAGTGAAGATAGTTTCCGATATCTTAACTTAATCCTGTTTTAATGCACTCATCTAATTAGCTCGTTTCCTCTTACACATAAAAAAATAATACAGATTTGTCAATATCAAACATCAAAATGTAAAAATTAAATGCACATTCGGAAACTGATATTTTGTTTTGTCATTTTTGTCATTTTTTTTTAATATTTGAATTCCTGGAATAGTTATTCTATAACTATAACTAATGTTATTTCAACTGATCGGGCGGAGCTTAAAACTGCATTTTATAAGAAAAAAGTACATACCTGGTGAATATTCATCCATGCACTGTCGGACACAAACAGGTGTAGGAATTTCGTCTGTTTGTATAAATAAGCATTCATTAAATTAATTTAATTACTCAGATTATAAACATTTTTGTTAGTAAATATACCTGCTGAAGTAGTTTCAATTCCAAGTCATGAATAATTCTTTAAATTTGTTACTTTCGGCAAAAAAGCAAATCTTACAATTGACAACCATGGACCAAATCAGAAATAGTCTTTTTACCGGATTCCAAGTTAAGCAAATATTAACCAAGCAATATATTTATTAAAAATGGTCTTGTATTAATAGTACGGCAGCTTTGTGAAAAATTGTGCACATCCTGCTACAAGCATGAAATTTGGCATAGACCTTCCTCAACTATTACTCTTTTATTTCAGTTAGGGAGGCATTTGAAAAAAATGTCTCACTTCCGGTAAAATCAAAAATGGCGGACATCATACTTAAAACAGCCCAATATCAGAGGCTAGTCTGTGAAAAAGTGTTTTTGTCATGCTGCTATAATAATAATTGATACAAACCTTTGTTATGTACTACTTTTGGATATATTATATAGATTAGATTTCTTTAAAAACCCTACTTCCGGTAAAATCCAACATGTCGGACATTGTACTAAAATAAGCTTATTTTTTAGGGAGGGTGATTGAAATGTGTTTTGAAGTATTGCTATTATCATTAAATTGCGCAGGAACATTTCTTTGATGCTTCTAATGGATACAATATATAAGACAACCCTTACTTCCGGTTATATTCAAAATGGCGGACATAGAAATATCATTATTTTATTTTGATATTCAACTTTTTTTCAAAATGTAAAGAAAATGTGTTTTTTTTTTGTGCTGGTCATTAAACTTTTGGCTTTCCTCTAAACCAATTATTCTATTCTATAGTTAATGTTTAAATACAAAGTTTAAAAACACTTCCGGTAAATAAAACCAATATGGCGTAAATTATAAAGATGAGTCCTCAGTCCATATCTTTGATGTAGAGTTTTGGATAGATTGATTTAAATAAAATAAAATCACTTAAGTACTAAAACATCTTTAAAATTACTGATTTATGACCGCAAATACATGTTTATTCACAATCGGAGAGCTGATTTTCCTCATTTACAAAGACCGTGGTATTGTTTCTTATATAATTAATGTACAAGATCCTGATAAGGTGAAGAGGCCTCACAAAGAGTTGTCCAAAAGGGTTCCAATGGATCATATTTTCCCCTTCGCCATTCATAAGCGTCTGGACTAGTAAGCATAGGAACCAATTCCAAGCTTGTTACTCATCCACACCCGCCATGGTATATTGCACGTTTTACATGCTGAAAAAAACTAGACCGAGTCGTTCAAATAGCTTCATAAGCGTCTGGACTAGTTAGCATAGGAAACAATTCCAAGCTTGTTGCTCATCCACACCCGCCATGATATACTGAACGTTATACATGTTGAAAAACACTAGACCGAGTTGTTCAAATAGCATCAATAAGTCTTTCCTCTTCCAAAAAATATGTTTTCTTTCTTCGTAAATCCCATCTGATAAGTTTGTTCGATCTTACTACAAAACCACGAATTGTTTTATCAATGACATTATCAAATCCATATCTGGTGATGTTGGCTGATCAATCATCATTCTAAATCATAAAGTCACATCTTCAAACGCCATACATGTCAACAACGAAGTTCCCTTTCAAGTAAACGTGCATATATATCTAAAGCTTTCCCACTTCCAAATGCAAGCCAAAGTTCGTCTGCCCCTATGTCACGGAATAACGGAACAGCAATGACAGCAACAATAATATCGACTGTTCGAGTTATGACTCAGTTAAGTATGTATATCACTGCATCAGACACATGTATCTTGATTCTAGTTTAAGCCTATTCATGTTAACATAGGGCTAAACTTGAAACACCAGCATGTGGTGGATAACACAGAACATATTGAGCATTTATTGTTACAACTACCTTTTCCTCAAAATCTATTGAGCAAGCTCCTGTGAATAAAAACTTTAAAGTTCTTTCTTAATGTCGTCATCTCTCAGAAAACTTTGCCAATTTTAAGAAATTAGTTTTTACCCTGGATTCGTCTATGTATTCCCTTTCCCTTAAATGTAGCTCTTGTTTCTTGTAGCAGCCGTCAAACTACCGGTATTGTCTATGTACGCATCCGAGACTACATCCACTGTTGTTACAGTTTCAAGGTGTTTCATAACGAGTATGCTGATAGGGTATTATGCCATTACCTTGAAAAAAACGTGAAACTGTTACAAGAGGGGATGAAGTCTTGGATGCATATGGTAGTTGTAGCAACACATGTTCAGGATATTCTATCTTATCCACCACGTGATGTATTTCAAGTTAAGCACCAACTTCACATTAAAAGGCTGACACTAGAATCATGGTGCATGTGTCTGATGCAGTGAAACACGAACTTAAACAAGTCATTATTCGAACAGTCATTACTTATGATGCTGTCATTACTGTTTCGCTATTCCGTGACATAGGGGTAGACGAACTATGGATTGTGTTTAGGAGGGGGAAATGGTTTGGATAAATATCTATCAATGACCTTTCAAATTCACTAGCGATGAGTGATCACACACACATATTGTGATCCATGTATTTACCGGTTGTGATACGGTTCTCTGTTTGATTGAAAAGAGGAAAAAGACTGCCTAAGAGACATTGATTGCATTTGAACATGTGAGTTTAACGTAAAGAATGATAATTGATCTGCCTAAATCACCGGTGTTTACTGTAAGATCGCACAAACTTATCAGATGGGGTTAGAATGGTTAACAAAGCAAGAAATACCTATTTACGCAAAAGGGAAGGCTAATTGAGGCTATTTCCGCAACTTAGTCTAGTCTTTTCCAGCATGCAAAACCTTTTCTAGTATGCAAAACGTACAATACACTAAGACACGTGTTTAGCAGACAAGCTTGAAATTTGCTCTTATGCTACCCAGTCCAGGCGCTAATGGATGACGAAGGGACAAAAAGGATCACTTTTAAAACACTCTTTCTGAGGACTCATCATTTTGTCTGAAGCTTGCACATTGTGGATGTAAGAAAGGTTGCCGCGGTTGTTGTTAATGTGGAAAATCAAGTCTCCCGTGCCCTGCGTCGTGTGCATGTGGTGGTGACTGGGAATTAACATGTTTTTTTTTTCCAAATAGTGGTATTTTTTACATTTACGCCATATTGTTTTTTGTTTACCGGAATAGTTAACTTTGTACTTAAATATCAACTACAGAATATGATTAGTGGTTTAGAGGATAACTTAAAGCCAAAAATTTAATGACCACCACAAAAAAACCACTTTCTTCACATTTTAAAAAGAAGTTGAATATAAAAAAAATTGATATTTCTATGTCCGCCATTTTGAATATAACCAGAAGTGAGGGTTTTTAAGACAAATGTCTTATACATTGTATCCGTAAGAAGCATCAAAGAAAGGTTCCTGTACAATTTAATGATAGTAACAATACGTTAAAACACATTTCAATCTCCCTCCCTAAAAAATAAGCTTATTTTAGTACAATGTCCGCCATGTTGGATTTTACCAGAAGTAGGGTTTTTAAAGACATCTAATCTATATAATATATCCAAAAGTAGTACATAACAAAGGTTTCTACCAAAAAGTGGTTTCACCATTGACAGTAACACTAATGATTTACAGGTGTATTTTTAGATTTAGTTTCAAAATAAGTGTTCCATTACTCTATTTTATATGTTGTTCCTGGTGGATGGTTCTACAATCAATATCTTTATATAAATCAAAGTTCATGAAATCTTTCGGAAAATGATTTTTATAAGAGTACATCGATCATGGACACGATTTTCATTTTTGTCAACACAGGCTTGCTCTGTTTGATGGGATGAAAGAATGACAAACAAACAAATATTTAAGAATTGAAAACTGTCATTTATTATTAAAATGACGAAGAAGCAACACAATGAAAAACATGTATAATGAAATCAATAAATCATATTTATAAACAACATATATGGTTATAATGACAAAACCTTATTGACCCATCCCATCAAAGATGGGGTTACATTTGCCCATCAGAGATGGTGTTACATTCGAATATAAACACTGACATATTGTTTAACCAAATAAAACATGAATACACAATACCCATTATTAAACAAAATTAAAATATTTCAATTTAAATTGGTTCAAACATAATGAAAAAAATCCGAATTAGCTATCCAGGGAGGGATGGTGGGTATAATTTTTAGTTCCAAAATTTTCCTGCCACTTCTAACTGCAACTGAAGCGCCTTCTGAGATCATATAACATTATCAGGGGAAGGAATAACTTGGTATTTGCGTTTCTACCAAATAAGAACAAAGAGTTATGCCGCTTTCCATAGTACCGCCTAGTTTGCCAAAAAATAATTTTTAATAAAAATTAGCATTTTTGTAAACACAGGCTTGCTCTGTTTGATGGGACGAAAGAATGACAAACAAACAAATATTTAAGAATTGAAAACTGTCATTTATTATTAAAATGACGAAGAAGCAACACAATGAAAAACACGTATAATGAAATCAATAAATCATATTTATAAACAACATATATGGTTATAATGACAAAACCTTATTGACCCATCCCATCAAAGATGGGGTTACATTCGCCACAATATTGTTACCCAAAGCCTTCCTTGTAACAATATCCTCCATCCAAGCCAGTGATAAAAAATTCTAAAAAAAAAACAAAAACAAAAAAACAGAGTCCTACCAAAAATAGGAAAAACAAAAATATCAAAAAAGAAATCACAAATCTGAATAAAGCTACTTCTGTCTAAGAGTATTCATTCTAAAACTAAAAGATAACTATCCCATGATTATAATGTATTAACAGATTCTAAAAAAATGATAATGGCTGCCGGAGGCCCCTGTCCCCATGGCAACCAAAGCCAAATTTATACATATATTTACATTGAAAATTCTAATTTTATTTTATCTTATTTATTTTTATTATTATTCGTATATCTATCTTTTTTTTTATTATTATTTTATTTTATTTTATTCTATTTTTTTTTTTTTTTATTTTGATCCAGTTAAAAATCTTTTTTTTATCTGTGATAAACATTTTTGACTGCTTAGTTTAACTTCTTGAAAGATAACATCATTACCCGCATAGTTTATTACAGTGCGTAAATTTAATCAACATCTTTACGAGATTCCTTAAATTTTATGACAACAGGTCGACCAGAGTTCACCCCATCGTCAGCTGCAATGACAGAAGGGGATGTTTCCTTACTGTTAGTTTTATAATTTCTCTGAGAAATTGGAAAATATGGCATAAAATTGCATGACCATGATTGCAAACCTAAATACTTCAGTTTATTATGTGTTAATAGTTATCAAAGGTACCAGGATTATAATTTAGTACGCCAGACGCGCGTTTCGTCTACATAAGACTCATCAGTGACGCTCATATCAAAATATTCATAAAGCCAAACAAGTACAAAGTTGAAGAGCATTGAGGATCCAAAATTCCAAAAAGTTGTGCCAAATACGGCTAAGGTAATCTATGCCTGGGATAAGAAAATCCTTAGTTTTTCGATAATTCAAAGTTTTGTAACAGGAAATTTATTAAAATGACCACATTATTGATATTCATGTCAACACCGAAGTGTTGACTACTGGGCTGGTGATACCCTCGGGGACGAAGCGTCCACCAGCAGTGGCATCGACCCAGTGGTGTAAATAGTTATCAAAGGTACCAGGATTATAATTTAGTACGCCAGACGCGCGTTTCGTCTACATAAGACTCATCAGTGACGCTCATATCAAAATATTCATAAAACCAAACAAGTACAAAGTTGAAGAGCATTGAGGATCCAAAATTCCAAAAAGTTGTGCCAAATACGGCTAAGGTAATCTATGCCTGGGATAAGAAAATCCTTAGTTTTTCGATAATTCAAAGTTTTGTAACAGGAAATTTATTAAAATTATCCTTGAAAATAATGGTAGCAAACGATTGTATTTCTGATAAATATCTCAACTTAATTAAATAATACAAAGAACAAAATAAAACAAATCCAAAAAATAATAAAAAACAAAAACAAAAAGGAAAATACAAAAACAAAAACAAAAACAAAAACAACAAAAACATAAACAAAACAATAATCATATACACTATACAAAATATTACCGTAATTCTGTAAAAAGGATTGAAAATAAAGAGGCCCATGTCCCCATTATATTTCGTAATCACAGTTACCAACATAGATACAATTAAAAATGAGTATCAACTATACTGTCAACAAAGTTATTACACTCTTATACACTCTTATACATGTAATGAAAATACACTTCTAGATCTAAACATGATTACCCGTTTATGGCACAGTGGCAAGAACAAGGAACCCTTCAACGTATTTCATGAAAAGAACAGCCTTGTGTCGTATCAGAGGTCAATACCCCCATGATACAACATCACAACACATAAAACAGATTCAGATGATAAGGACTGGTATCAGGGCCCCCTTCTATTGGTGGAGTTAGAATCGGCGTTCTCGTGTTTGGATTGTTGGCAATCCCTCCTGTTGTGGTCTCCACCGCAAACCTTGTATCTACAAGTTCTTGCCGTGCAGCCTGATTCATTGTTGAAAGCATAACAAAACCTTTTCTGTTTAAGGAGACGTGAGGCTTTGTGTAAGAAAGGGCTGTTTCATGGCATTAGTTTTCCCAATAAGCCCCATAGCTAACGCCTCATTGAATAATTCCCCATTTACACCATCCCATTGTAAGTGCAAAGGGTCTACTTCCCTCCACTGCCTATATGCTTGATCATAAAAAAATGCAGCCTCAATTCTAGCTTTTTCTGCCAAGATTGCAATGATAGCCGCATATTTCATCAGCTTCGGGGATTCAGTAGGGTATTTTTTCAAAATAAATTGCCCCATAAATGCGAAAAGCTTCATGCCACTGTGCCATTGACTCAATTTTTGCCTTACTACTACTATTTTTAACAAATGTTAAACAATCATCTTTCTCTATTGGAACATACTTAACAACTCTGGATTTGGATTTCAAGAAATCCTCCAGATTAATGTATTTGTTAGACCAAATATCAGCTTTCAGTTTTTGGTCCACACCCAAAGCCAGTGGGCGTGATAAACCCTGGCCTCCTAACTCGTTTGAACATGTACCTGTGTTTGGAGTGCCCTGTAGAAGATGGTTCACCACCTGTTGACTCGGAGATCCTTCAGTTGGCATGAAACACTTTTGACCGCTTCTGCTAATCACATTTGAGCAGGACGAATGACTGCTCTCAGATGATTGTTTATCAATAATATTTGTTGAGTGGGACTGGGATGGTGTCGTCATCTCTGTTGTATTACATGTAGTGGTATCTTGCCTTGGTGGACAAATGGAAATAACACTTTGGTGTCTTGGTATCAAAGTTGGATCTGGTGAGTTTACATTCCTGCATTGAATAACACCAGTGCTTTTGAGTATTGTAACTACTGTTTGGGTGATAATTGGAGTTGCGACCGTCAATATTCTCAAAATTTGGTCATCCTTATACGTATTTGGATCAATTGGATTGGACTGTACAGGTGGATTATCAGCTGACAACTGGCCGGAATTAATATTTGGATTTGAAGAGCTTGGTACAGAATTGTCTATAGATACACCCAGTCCCAAATCTGAACTGCCTAGGTTTTCAATAACTTCTCCAAGCCTCTGTGTGCTTTTCCGTTTACGATTACTTCTTTTTGGTTCTTTGGATGGCATTTCTGATAAAACGGTTGCTGGAAAAAGAACACAAGATATATTGAATGCATGATATAGAACTACCATATCAAAATAAGTGCCATAAGAACATTTTGAACATATTTATACCATCTGCACTTCTCTTTTATACCATATATACTCTATACCCTTAAATTCATTTAAGTGCCGTGTGCACCGATTCTTAATATTATATTTTATTAACCACAACAGAATTGACACAAGTACCCTAAGCACTGCCCATCAAAGCACCATTTTTACTAATGCGTCACTAATTCATCTAAATGCTATTTGTACTCAAAAATAGATACAATGAGTACTCAAACACAACAAATCTATCTATATGCCATATGGGCATGCTCCTCAACGCACCATATGTACTAGAGCCTCATAGAATTCATCTAAATGTTATATGCACCCATCATGCATACAAATATGTCCTCAAGCACAACAAAACTATATATATGCCATATGGGCATTGCTCATCAAAGCACCATATGTACTAGAGACTCATAGATTCAGATGCGCTTGTGTTAAGTACATAAATGTATCCAAGTACACTATTTATCTAAGTGGCTCATCAAAGCACCATTTGTACTAGAGCCTCATAAATTCATGTAAGTGGCATAACACCTGTTTAAAGTACACAATGTATCCAAGTACAAAATTTAGGAAAAAATAAAATAAACCAGGTGCTCCGCAGGGCGCAGCTTTATACGACCCCAGTGGTTGAACCCTGAACAGTTGGGGCAAATTTGGTCACAATATTCAAGCTTGATTCTGTCTGAATTTGGATTGTGATCAAATTTTTGACATAATATAGGTTTTTGTCACAAAATTAATGTGGTCAAAGATCTAACAAATCTATTGCACAATACTGTGCAATTGAAGATTTCTTCTTGAAACTTTTCAAAATTCGAAATTTGAAAAATTTTGCAAAGAAAAGGAAGCCCTTCAAAAAATGGAAAACAAAAATCCCCCCCCTAACTTTTTGAAATCCCCTTGGAGCAATAACCCTTAAACTCAATCCCATTCTTTCCATTGCAGAATTGAACCTTGTAGTACAATTTCAGAGAGATCCATACACTTAAACACAAGTTATTGTCATGATTGTTTGGGAACTAGAAACATGCTTCTTTTTGGCCCTTTTTTGGCCCCTAATTCCAACATATTTTGGGCAATTATTCCAAAACTTAATCCCAGCCTCCCCTTTGTTATATGGTACATTGTGGTACATTTTCAGAGAAATCCATACAATTACACATAAGTTATTGTTTTGAAACTAGAAAAATGCTTGTTTTGACCCCTTTTTGGCCCTTAATTCCTAAACTTTGGCCCCATAACCCCTAAATTGAACCCAAATCTTCTACTTGTGGTTCTAAACATTGCAGTATGATTTCAGGGCAATTGAAATACTTCTACACAAGTTATTATCCTGAAACTAGAAAAATGCTTCTTTTGGGCCCCTTTTGGGCCCCTAATTCCTAATCGGTTGGGATCATCATCCCTAAAATCAATCCCAACCTTCCTTTTGTGGTATTGAACCTTCTGAAAACGTTTCATGAAGATCTATTCACTTAAACTAAAGTTATTATCCGGAAACCAATGTGTCTTCGGACGACGACGACGCAGACGACGCAGACGACGACATCATACCATTATACGATCCCAAAAGTTTTTGGGGTCGTATAAAAATTAATCATATTCTATACATATAAAGCCCATTTGTACTAGAGCGTCACTAATTCATCTAAATGCTATATGCACTCAAAACTAGATACAATAAATACTCAAACACAACAAATCTATCTATATGCCATATGGGCATGCTCCTCAACGCACCATATGTACTAGAGCCTCATAGAATTCATCTAAATGTTATAGGCACCCATCATGCATACAAATATGTACTCAAGCACAATAAAACTATATAAATGCCATATGGGCATTGCTCATCAAAGCACCATATGTACTAGAGCCTCATAGATTCAGATGCGCTTGTGTTAAGTACATAAATGTATCCAAGTACACTATTTATCTCAGTGGCTCATCAAAAGAGCCTTATAAATTCATGTAGGTGCCATAACACCTGTTTAAAGTACACAATGTATCCAAATACAAAATTTAGGAAAAAATAAAATAAAAAATTAATGATATTCTATATATATATGTGTCATATGCACTATTAACTAATAAATATGTGAATTCTAATTACAATGATTCTTGGTGAAAAAGTCTACATGTACAATGTTACAATTATAACAAAACGCAAGAAGAAGATTTAAGCTCTGTAAATATACGCAGTTCTGTTGCCAGTATTTAATTGCCCACCTAATTTGCTATGATAAGGCAACAACCATTTTCTTATCTGGGGGAGGGGGGGGGGGGGGCTGGGATTTTTATTGTGTTCATAATTTTTTTTTCAGAACCTTCCTCCGACAAAATATTTTTTTTCTTATGAGAAGGAAAGCAAAATTTTTTTTCCTATAATGTGGAACAGAAATACAATTTTTTTTTCACAAAACCATAAAATTAACATAAAATTCATTTTATAATTTTTTAATTGATGTAAAATGTAAAGTGCATGGCTCTGTCTATATCCTGGCATTGGCTGTTGTCTCAGTTGGTTTTTTTAGCCCACTTTCTACATTATGATATTCTCGGAGTCCGTCATACAGGTATCCTTAAATTTTAATACTGCAATTGAAGTGGCCACCATTGCCATATGTAATGGCAAATAGTGAGTAGCTCCAACTTATAAAATCCACTGTTTCCAACTATGATAATTGACATTCCATTGAAAAAAGTGGTATAAAGAATGATACAAACGGAAAATACTACCAGTATACAAGTCTGTGTCATACACAATCAGGGCTATCTTAAAAGACTGCTTATGATACCAGATCTATTCCTGTTATAAAATGACCATTTCATGTTTATAATAGTTGCAGTTTTAAGTATGGTCTTACATTAGTAACATATATATGCGGGAGATTTGGAATTCTTATAAATATTTCTGGATCAAACACTATTATAGGAACATACAAAAAGTGATAAGGTATAAAGATCTATAAATAGAAATCTTAGCTTAATCTGTATACTGGACAGATGTTTATAATCTGCTGTTTCACTGTCTCGTCTGTTGTTAGTTTCACCATTCTCAAATTCAGCAGTGCAAAAAAAAAAATTTCAAGCAGGTGACAGCATAAAATTTTTTCAGCTTCAGTGCAAAATATAATTTTTTTTTTCGGCCAGCTAGGCCATCAAAATATTTTTTTCAAAAAAATCCCAGCCCCCCCCCCCCCCCCCCCAAATAAGAAAATGGTTGTTGCCTAAGGATTGTTAAATAAATTTCTCTTAGTTGTTTTCATGAACTCTATCAGACTGTCTGAATGACCGTTAAAATTAATGTAATATGCAGCTGTGTTTTAATTTGTTAGGGATAAGGTTGTTAAATAATTTTATCTTAATTGTTTTTATGAACCGTAGCAGACTGTCTGGATGACCGTTAAAATTGATGGATGATGCAGCTGTGTTGTTACTATCATGACTTTAATTACAAGCCGTATAGTTTATGAGTTTGTTTATTTATCTTCTGCTCCTATGTGTGGTCCCGATTCGATACAACCACGCGAGAAAGTATCCAAGGAATATAACGTGTTGTTATCATAAAAACTGTTACAATGATATGACACTCCGGTTAAAACCCTAATTTTAATATAATTATTATTGAAACAAATCATCCTGGTATAAATATACCATAGTTGCATAAAACTATTTTTGGCACATAATACCCAAATTATACCTCCAGTTTTGAAAGAAATTGAACATTAAATCGCATTGTTCTGTACAAGCATGTTTATGGGGAATTTCCCCTTGAACTTAATATAGCTTTTAACAAATACATAAATAAATAAAAACCTGTCCAATACTTAACTGCTATTAACTTTCTTTATTTCATAGCTTGAATAATTGACCCTCTTATATTTCGAAAATATTTTGGCATGCCAACATCATAGTTAAAGTGAACACCATCAACATAGTTATTGCGATCCGAATTTTTTACCCCTGTTATTTTCCAGTAACGACAATGTGGTTGGTCCTTTATTTGTGCTTTCAAAAATCTGTTAGTCTTAATAACTAAATCATTATACACATTTGATGCAATGACTCGTGTCGATTCTCTTGGTAGAAGTTGGCATATTGTTAATGACTTAATCTCAAATCGGGTTGTCAATGTTTGGGATAATAAAATCAGCCGTAACCCTAATTCCTCTGTCGTATCTTCAGAGGCAGTAGCACTATTTTGCGGGTTGCGGGGTGCGGGGTGCGGGTTGCGGGCTACTCATTTTTCTCTATCTTGAATTTTCTCAACAAACATACTCATTAATTTTTAATCTGACAATGAATAAATCCATAGCTTAATATACTAACTGTTTATAACAGTTTTGTTAATAATGATAAATTGACGTTATTCAGCATAACGAAAACTTTTACTTTGGAAGACAAAGTCAGTTCAAAGTATCAACAAACATATCTAGATTTTAATAATACAGTACAACTACATTCATGCATCTCTTAGTTTGTCTTGATAGTATTAGTATTTGACTTGCAATAAAATATTCAGAACCTACAATGTTTGTTCTTCAAATACATATTGGAATATGAAAATGAAAAGAATGCAGAGAATGTTTCTTGTCCATTCAAGTGGGCAAATTGCAAACATTTATCAGTAAAGTAATATACAAGGATGCGTCTGATGAAATGACATACTAGTATGCAAAAGCAAAACACACACTAAAGTTCAATTCCTAAATTTGTGAGATAATGCCTGTGCTCTTCTGACAATGTTTGTCTTAGTTCATTTGTGATAATTATATCACCAGCCTTAAAATTTGGATGCACTGTTTGCACACAGTCAGTCTGTAAATGATAATAAGCGTTTGACTTTTCTTTATTTGCTGAAATGTACCACTCCTTTTTGTCTTTATTGAAACGAGGACGTACTTCCAAATGTTTTATTATTACATCAAATGGGGTTTTTCTGTTTATATCTGTGTATTTTTTATCACAACCATAGCATTTAGAGATAATGCCATGAAGATAGGCCAGTTCACAAGGGTCCAAGCAAATCAGTATAAAGAGTCTGTGTTTACATGCCACTTTCCTCAATTTTTCAGTACTCTGAAGTTTGGAAAATGGACACGAACAAGTAGCTTTCTGGTCAAAATAAACTGAATATGTTTCTCCTTCGGGTGAAACAAGGCTCACAGTAGCTTGCATTGGCGAATGAATATTTACCTCAATGCACCTATAATCTCCCATTGCCCTAGCTTTTTCTATTCTGAGGTTAAACTCTTTTGAATTATTAGTCCTTGTCTTTCCTATTGGTCGTTTGTCTTTATCAGAACTTTTGTCTTCCCTGTCCGATGCACTTGGTTCAGCCATGAAAGTTGAATTTTTCGGTAATTGTGGAGCCTTACCACCTTTGAACTGACCATCTAGCTCATGTAAAAGACTTTCTGCGCGATTATCGGCCCTTTGCTCCAAAATCATTTGTTTTCGCTGGTATGATGGACCAGATCCACCTTTAACTACACCCGAAAAGTAACCTTTCACAGACTGTGCGTACTTAAAGCAATCTGATATATCAAAAACTGCTGTTTGTATTAAATTAAGATTGGAACCACCACAATGGGTTGTAGATGCATGTGACACCTCGGCTAAGTTGGTATTAGGAGCTGAAACATCCCTATACGCATCCATAACATGGTTTCGCCTTTTGTCCCAACATTGTAGCCATTTAAGTAGAGACGATTTATTGTTTTCCGTGATAAATCTTTTAACCTCATTGTACTGTGAATTGTACTGATTAACAGTTGTTGAATGCACCATGTCATTTATCTTCTTTCTTAATTCAACTATTTTCTGTTCTTTGTCATCATTTCCTATAAAAACAGAAGATGTGTGTCTATTTCTGCACATGTTTAAATGTAGTTGGCAGGTAACAACTTTGTCCTGACAGTAAATTGCTTCATATTTGGTTTCCAGTGCTGAATGGAGACCACCTCCTTCATCCATCATCCACCCTGAGGCAGTCTGAATTCATTTATTTTTTTATCGGAATATTGTTTTAGCATTTCGTCAATACCTTTTAGGAACAGCAAAACAGTTTCCTTATCTTCTTTTTCGCAGTCCATTCTAACAAGCCAAACTACCTTTTTTAATATGACATGGTACACTGATAAACCAAGAGTTTTTAAATTTTTACCTTTTCCTTTAATTCTGTTTTCCTTAAAGTCTACATATACATATTCTTCCCCATTGTATCGTCTAATTTCATTATTTCTGTCAAGAGCTTCAGTTTTTCCTTTGATGATTTTAGAACAAAAACATAATTTTTTTCGTTACTAGTCCACTCTGATTTTACAATTCTATCTTTCTTGAACTCCGGCAATATAGCTTTACAACTGGAAGTGTTTATATTTTGCTCTAACATTTGAAATTTATACAGAAGATATGGATCTTTATAGATATCCACACATTTATTTTGAAGTTCAAATAATTTTCTGCACACATCACCAGATTTACCAACTACAGATTGTTTTATGTTTCTTGCTTTTGAATCATCTACAAGATTAAAAGCCATGTCTTCAACTTCTTCTCTTGATGCTGCAGTTTCAACTTTATTCATAATAAGTTTAGATGACACTTCACATGGTTTAAAGTCTGGATTCAATTCATACATTGATTTAATTTGATCAACTGGAGGATAAGGTTTGTTAGTTACCAGACAAGTGTGGTCTCCAAAATGATAAACATTTACAAAGTTTTTGTCCCTGGGAAACTGCCATATTTTTACAGCATCGCAGTGTATAAATTCCATTTCCCCCCACATTCCTCACAATTTGTTTCATCTCCTTCTTTTAAAACACGCTGAGCATTTTTTGAGTTGTAATACTTCAAATATTGACATCCAGCATTCTTACATCTGAAGGATCCTTTGCATGAAGCACGTAACCTTGTACCATGTGATGACTTAAAATAGTAGGTGTAAGATTTGTTATATCTCTTCCATGACCTACCGTCCTGAGAGGATTTCATTTTCTGACACTCTTTGTTGTCATAATGAAGTTGAAAAGCTACATTTCCATTAATGTTGTTAGGTAATTTTTCTACTGGTTTTGGTGTCAAAGACCGAGTGTCATACATATTCTTATTACGTGTAATCGTTTCTGTTAGTTCTTCGTCTGATTCATTCGAAACAATAACTCCTTTTGCATCATTTCTCTGTTTCTTAGCAGTGATGTGATGACTCAGCTTTATCCTTTTCCTCTTCAATATCGGTAATCTGTTTTGTTCATCTGAAGAAGAGGAGGATGTAAGATCTTTATATTGGATTCTTTTTCGGGATGTCTTCTTAGAAGAATCACTGATAACTATGACATTGTTGATTGGTGAACATGGTGCAATGGTATTACATCCTTTAGTGCGAGAATTCGAATCACTGATTATTATTGGATCCAGAGTATCCATGTTTTCTGACCCTGCAATTGTATTTTCCTGACATATGCTATCAAATGGGATAATATCTAAAGACACCTCACTTGTGCTTGGAAAAAATGTTCAATTTTCTTCTTTGAAGATTCAGGGGACATAGACACTGTCATGTTCTCCAGATATATATCTTGACGCCCAATAAATTCGAATAGAGCAGTTGCCCTGGTTGCCTTTTGAAAAAAAGACTCTTCTATTAATTCACCATCTTCAAAATATTTCACTAAAATGAAATCTTCTTCACTGAAAATAGATAAAGATAAAATACTATGATTATTTCATTTAGCATCAAATCTAAAACACATTTTTAAACTAAGCAAGATTTACTGTGACTAAAGCTGACAAAATGATAACTTTTCATAGATTGTTAATCATATATCATGCAAGTGGCATTAAGTTTAACTTTTGTCCGTCTCTATGTCCGTACATCTGTACATTCCATTATTGGTTTCCGTTCTCTAACTTTAGTTTTTCGTATTCAAATGTAATGAAACATATAAACAACAAGTTTAACATTTTGGTGGCATCATTTTAACTGTTCTAGATATGCACCTTTACAAATGGAATAAAATGCTTTGCTGAGCGCAGCCTGATAAACAGCAGGGGTCGAACCCTGAACAGTTGGGGCGTTTCGACACAAAATTCAAGCTTGATACTGTCTGAATTTGGACTGTAAACAAATTTTTGAGGCAATATAGGTTTCTGACACAAAATAAATGCGGTCAAAGATCTTATAAATCTATTGCGCAATTGAAGATTGAAATTTCAAAAATTTGAAGAAAAAAATATGAACCCCCCCCCCCCCAAATAATAGGAAAAAAATACACCACCCATGGAGTTATTGCACACAAATTCAATCCTAGCCTTTCTTTTGTGGTATGGAACCTTGAAGTACAATTTTAGAGAGATCCATACATACACAAGTAATGTTCCTGAAACTACAAAAATGGTTGTTTTTGCACCTTTTGGCCCCTAATTCTTAACTGTTGGTACTTTGTGTCATTTTACTAATAAAGGGCAATAACTATAAGAAGTTGTCTGACAGTTTTGATGTATAAATGAAAATTGGTAGAGCTCAACATTCTGAACATTTTATCTCTCTTAGATATTCTCCAAATATAACAGTTTTCAAAATTTTACAGATGTATTATTTTTAGCCATCAAATGCTACAGCAGGGCGCAGCTTGATACGATTGCAGAGGTCGAACCCTGAACAGTTGGGGCAAGTATGGACACAACATTCAAGCTTGATACAGCTCTGAATTTAGAATGTGATTAAATATTTGACATAGCATAGGTTTCTGACACAGAATGAATATGGTCTAAGAACTTAAAAAATTTAAATTGGACATTTACCTATTATGGTCCAATATCCAAAATCTAAATGCATGGTTATATTCAGCATATCAAAGAACCCCAAGAATTTAATTTTTGATGAAAGTAAACAAAAAGATTTATTTGGGACCCTTTTGACCTCAATGTGGACCAATTTGATAACGGGTCCAAAAATCAAAAATCTAAATACATGGTTAGATTCAGCATATCAAAGAACCTCATACATTCAATTTTTGTTGAAATCAAACAAAGTTTAATTTTAGAACCTGACTTGGACCAACTTGAAAACTGGGCCCATAATCAAAAATCTAAAATACATGTTAAGATTCAGCATATCAAAGAACCCAAGAATTCATTTTTTGTTGAAATCAAACAAAGTTTCATTTTGGACCCTTTGGACCTTAATGTAGACCAACAATCAAAAGTCTAAATACATGTTTAGATTCAGCATATCAAAGAACCCAAGAATTCAATTTTTGTAAATATCAAACTAAGTTTAATTTTAGATCCTTTGTACCGTAATGTACATCAATTTGAAAATGGGACCAAAAATTAAAAATCTAAATTCACGGTTAGATTCTGCATATAAAAGAACCCCAAGAATTTTGAAATCAAACAAATTTTAATTTTGGACGCTTTGGACCTCAATGTGAACCAATTAAAAAACGGGGCCCAAAATCCAAAAACTTAACGTAATACACTGTCAGATTCAGCATACTAAAGAATCCTTAGAATTCATGAATAAAAAAACCCCATTGAAATTGGTCAAGAAATAAGCAATATAGAAAAGATTTTGATCTCTTTTTGGCCACTAATTCCTTAACAGTAAGGGCCCCAACAATCTATTCCAACCTTCCTTTTTTTATATGGAACCTTATGGTACAATTTCAGAAAGATCCATACACTTACACACAAGTTATTGTCTGGAAACTAAAAAATGCTTATTTGGGCCCGTTTTGTGGCCCCTAATTCTCAACAGTTGGGACCATAACCCCCAAAATCAATCCTAACCTTCCTTTAGTGGTTATAAACCTTGTGTTAAAATTCTATTGAGTTCTATTTACTTGTACTAAAGTTTTTATCCGGAAACCATCTGTCTTCGGACGACACTGACGACGACAACGTGATACCAATATACGACCAAAATGTTTTAATATTTGCGGTCGTATAAAAAGAAGATGTGGTATGATTGCCAATGAGACAACTCTCCACAAGACACCTAAATGACACAGAAATTAACAACTATAGGTCACCTTACGACCTTCAACAATGAGCAAAGTCCATACCGTATAGTAAGCTATAAAATGCCCCGAAATGACAATGTAAAACAATTCAAACAAGAAAACTAACGGCCTAATTAATGTTAAAAAAAGGAACGAAAAACAAAGATGTAACATATAAACAAACGACAACCACTGAATTACAGGCACCTGACTTTTCAACAAAAATAGAGATTGTGGCGAGGGGTTAAACATGTTGGTGTGCAGGTGGTGTCATCAAACTTTTTTAAACTAGATACTATTACAATTATCGTGGGCAAGTTATGTTAAATTTGGCCAAGTTGTTTCAGAGGTCAGGAGAAGATTTTTGTAGAAATCAATGGACAATGGACGTCAAGTGATGAAAAAAGCTAACTTGGGCCAAGTGATGAAAAAAAACTGTAAAAAATTACTTTAAAGGGCAAATAACACCTTATAAGGTTAATTGACAATTTTGGTGATGTGATTTGTTCGTAGATCTTACTTAACTGAACATTCTTGTTGTTTACAGTCTATCTATATCTATTATAACATTCAAGATGATAACAAAAAAATGAAAAAAAATCCATAAAAATACCACATAAGGAGCAGTAACCCAACAACTGTTGGCATGCGTGGTTATAGGAAACTTTTTTAAACAGAACAGCAAGTGGTTTCATTTGTATGACCTGATGATAATAAAACACCCCAGTCAGATTTGCTCTAACAGTAGAGATAAGCCAAAATCTACATTTTACCCCTATACTTCAATTTAAGCGATGGTGGCTATCTTGGTTGATGTACGGGGTATTTGGATACATTTTACTTTAGTCCATCTGTATGTTCGTCCGTATGTATGTCCTAAAGCTAGTTTCAAACCTTCAGTTTGCCTCATCCAAATGTTATTCAACTTATACACAATGTGAAATACCACATAATACAGATCAAGTTTGAAATTGAATGAAGTCTCTTTTACCGTAATGAGTTATGCCTCTTTATAAACATAAAAATTTCTGAATTTTTGGTTTCCATTCTCTAACTTTAGTTGGCCTCAACAAATAGTATACCACTTATACACAATGCTTATTACCACACAATACAGATCAAGCTTGAAATTGGATGGGGTCACTTTTACTGTTCCTGAGTGTCCCTTTATAAATATAAATATAGCTGAATTTTTGGCTTTCGTTCTCTTTCTTTTGTTTGCCTCAACCAAATGTTATAAAACTTATACACAATGCTTATTACCACATAAAACAGATCAAGTTTGGAATTGGGTGGCGTCACTTGTCCTGTTCTTAAGTTATGCCCCTTTTTGAATATAAATATTACTGAATTTTTGGTTTCCATTCTCTTACTCAATACTTCAGTTTGCCTCAACCAAATGTTATAAAACTTCTTCACAATGCTTATTACCAGATAAAACAGATTAAGTTTGGAATTGTGACTTGTTCGTAGATCTTACTTAACTGAACATGCTTGCTGTTTACAGTTTATCTATATCTATTATAACATTCAAGATAATAACCAAAAAAATGAAAAGTTTCCATAAAAAATACGACTTAAGGGGCAGCAACCCAACAACTGTTGGCAGGCGTTTTCCAGTTCTTGAGTTATGCCCCTATATAAACACAACCAGATGCTCCGGAGGGCGCAGCTTTATACGACCGCAGAGGTTGAACCCTGAACGGTTGGGGCAAGTATGGACACAACATTCAAGCTGGATTCAGCTCTAAATTTGGATTGTGATTAAATAGTTGACACAGCATAGGTTTTGGACACAGAATGAATGTGGTCTAATGAACTTAAAATAATGCCTTTGAGCAATCACTATGCTGTTGAATATTAATCCTCTCAAAAAAATGTTTGAAGAAATTTTCTTTTTATTTATGAAATCTGAAATGAGAAAAATTTAACCCCCCCACACCATTTTTTTTCACATCCCCCTTTCCCTTTTTTCAAAACTGATCTCAATTCAAATTTCTAATGGAGTTTGCAACAATAACTACTCATTTAAATACATCATAAAATATTAAAATGTAACAAAAAGTGCTTGTTATCACTGAATGGTAAAGATTGTTTTAATTTATCAGTTGGTAGTAAAAGTGAATATACATTGTATATTGTATAAAACAATGATTTAAGTTGATTCAACTACTATTCTGGACAAAGAAAGATAACTCCAATCAATTGAAAATTTCTTGCTATTGCACAATATTGTGCAATTAGATATTTCTTGCTATTGCGCAATACTGTGCAATTGAAAATATTTGCTATTGCACAATACTATGCAATTGAAAATTTCTTGCTATTGCGCAATACTGTGCAATGGAAAATTTCTTGCTATTGCACAATACTGTGCAATTGAAGATTTCTTGCTATTGCTGAATACTGTGCAATTGAAAATTTCTTGCTGTTGCACAATACTTAATATAATAATTTTGGATCCTGATTTGAACCAACTTGAAAACTGGGCCCATAATCAAAAATCTAAGTACATGATTAAATTCAGCATATCAAAAAAGCCAAAGAATTCAATTTTTGTTAAAATCAAACTTAGTTTAATTTTGGACCCTTTGGTATTTAATGTAGACCAATTTGAAAACGGGACTAAAAATTGAGAATCTACATACACAGTTAGATTTGGCATATCAAAGAACCCCAATTATTCAATTTTTGATGAAATCAAACAAAGTTTAATTTTGGACCCCGATTTGGACCAACTTGAAAGCTGGGCCAATAATCAAAAATCTAAGTACATTTTTAGATTCAGCATATCAAAAAACCCCAAGGATTCAATTTTTGTTAAAATCAAACTAAGTTTAATTTTGGACCCTTTGGACCTTAATGTAGACCAATTAGAAAACGGGACCAAAAATTAAGAATCTTCATACACAGTTAGATCAGGAATATCAAAGAACCCCAATTATTCAATTTTTGATGAAATCAAACAAAGTTCAATTTTGGACCCTTTGGGCCCCTTATTCCTAAACTGTTGGGACCAAAACTCCCAAAATCAAACCCAACCTTCCTTTTATGGTCATAAACCTTGTGTTTAAATTTTAAAGATTTCTATTTACTTATACTAAAGTTATGGTGCGAAAACCAAGAATAATGCTTACTTGGGCCCCTTTTTGGCCCCTAATTCCTAAACTGTTCAGACCTCAACTCCCAAAATCAATCCCAACCTTCCTTTTGTGGTCATAAACCTTGTGTTTAAATTTCATGGATTTCTATTTACTTATACTAAAGTTATTGTGCGAAAACTAAGAATAATGCTTATTTGGGCCCTTTTTTTTGGCCCCTAATTCCTAAACTGTTTGAACTAAAACTCCCAAAATCAATCCCAACCTTCCGTTTGTGGTCATAAACCGTGTGTTAAAATTTCATAGATTTCTATTCACTTAAACGTTAAACTAAAGCTATAGTGCGAAAACCAAGAAAATGCTTATTTGGGCCCTTTTTGGCCCCTAATTCCTAAAATTTTGGAACCAAAACTCCCAAAATCAATCCCAACCTTCCTTTTGTGGTTATAAACCTTGTGTTAAAATTTCATAGATTTCTATTCACTTTTACTAAAGTTAGAGTGCGAAAACTAAAAGTATTCGGACGACGACGACGACGCAAGACGACGACGACGACGCCAACGTGATAGCAATATACGACGAAAAATTAAAATTTTTGCGGTCGTATAAAAATTGCTGAATTTTTGGTTTCCCTTCTATTACATTAGTTTGCCTCATCTACATATTATGAAACTTATACACAATGCCTGTTACCACAAAATACAGATCAAGTTTGATTTTTGTTGGTGTCACTTTTACCCTTATAGAGTTTTGCCTGTTTACAAATGGAAAAATTGTTGAATTTTTCGTTTCTGTTCTCTTACTTGTGTTAGTCTCAACCAAATGTTACAAGACTTATACACAATACTTATAACCACAAAACTCTGATCAAGTACAAATTCAGTCACATCAATTTCAGCATTCTTCAGTTATGTCCCTTTATAACTTTACATGCATGATATGCAAGCGGAAAAAAAGGGGGGGGACATTCCCTATGTATGTCTTCATTTTTAAATAGATACTCTATGAATGATTTGGGCTCAAGTTTGCCAAGTAGTTTCAGAGGGATGCCAAGTCATAAGAAGAGCTCACTTGGCCCTTTGGGTCAGGCGAGCTGAATAGGAAGGTTGTGGTTGATTTTAAGAAAAAGTGGCCAAAACAATACTTTTCTAATACTTTGAAATCTTCAAAAATTGAATTCTTTTTTGAATTAATCTAACTACTATTTAGACTTTGATTATTGGACCATTATACGCAAATATCCAAATTCAAATTTGTAAGTTCTAAGACCAAGTTAATTAAATGTCAGAAACTTATGCTGTGTCAAATATTAAATCGTAATCAAATTCAGAGGCGTATTTAACTTGAATGTTTTCTTCCATATTGCCCCAACTATCAGGGTTTGACCTCTATGGTCATATCAAAATGTGCCCTTTGGATCATTTTACTGGGATTGTTTTGCTGTAGCACTGACTTAATGATAGACCAACCATGTGGCACAGAGAAGAATAATAGTGTATCAATACTAAACATTGCAAAGGCAATTGGTCCGTGTAACACTCATCAGTTCAAAGTTTTAAAAAGTTTAGAAATTTTAGATTTTTGAATTTTGATCAAAGTTTTAAAATATCAAAATTCCAATTTTTTAAAAAGTTTTGAAATTTTGACCAAATAATTAAAATTTTAAAATTCTAAATTTCATAGTTTAAATATTTCGCTTTTTGAAAGTTTGACCTTTTAAATTTTTGAATAAGATATCAAAAATAGAAAAGGGGCGAAAATGGAGTGGATGTAAACTGTGAAACGAAATAAAAGCGGAACGCAGCGAAACAATATGAAATGAAAAGTTACTGTTAAAAATTAATGTACAACATAAAACCAGAAGCAGACAATTGTAAGCAGTGAAAAATTGGATAACAAAATAATTGATAAGTGTTACACGGACAGCAATTCCATTAAGATACATTTACAAACTATAAGGTACCTCGTAAATTTTCTGCAGAAAAATCAGGATATGCAATTTATTTGTATTTACATCAAAGTGTCATTAAAAGTAAATTGATATGCTGCATTTATCTGCTTTAACATAAATTAAGTTAAAACTGCTTAAAGAACACCCCCCCCCCATAAAACCATGCAAAGCTCTATCATTATGAAGTAACCATATTATGATGGGTTAAATTAGACGCAATAAATCAAGGTAATGTTTACAGAAGGTTAGGTAAAGGCTATATGAAGTACACAATCTTACCTTTCAGGTCCCATTTTCTTGAAACTTTGTACTTTTCTTCTTCACTAATTCTGTAAAAAAATCATCTTAAAAAATATAAATACCGTTCAATGTTCCTTTATCAACATTTTTTTATGAGACTTATTCCTATTTTCTTCTAATTTTCGTCACAGTTTTTTTAAGCTACCGGTAATCTCAAATTTTCAAAATTGATGATTTAACTACAAACTTTACTCTTAATTTAGTAAACTGAGTTCTACAAAGATTTAAATTTTTCTTCAACTTGTGAATTTTGGCACATTATTTAGGCTCGAACGATGCAGATCCAGGCATTAAGTTTGACCCTGTTTGCACTATTTAAGTGTTTTTTTTTTTTTATTAAAATACAAAGTTACATTATTTAAAAATTTATATACTAATTGGTTGAAAGTTAATTGGTAAGCCCTTTGCTTTCCAAATGAATAAAGTTCCTTAACTCCTTAATGTCATATCAGGAATGAATAAAAAAAAAACTAAAGGGAGGTCATTTTAATAGATATAAACCAGTCACAAAAGTTTCATGAAAACTGCTCAAAGCTTCCAACATATTGACGACCAACATAAAAAAAACACAGATAAACGGGCATATAACAAGGAAAAACAATCTAAAAAAAAAATATCTTTTTTTTTAAATAATAGAAAGAAATTAAATTGAAGGAATCGAAACAACATCTGATAAACAAATTTAATAACACTTTTAGATATTTGGATGATATTTTGGCTCTCAATAATGACGACTTCAGTATGTATATTAATGAAATTTGTCCTGTTGAACTTACTTTAAATAAAGCTAATACTAACAATGACCACTGCTCTTTTCTCGATCTTGATATCTATATCACTAATGGAATGCTGAATACTAAAATTTATGATAAAAGGGATGATTTTTCATTTCCTATCGTTAATTATCCGTTTTTAGATGGTGACGTTCCCTTGTCACCATCTTACGGTGTTTATATATCTCAACTTGTACGCTTCCCTCGTGTATGTAACAATGTTTTAGATTTTAACGAGAGAAATTTATGTATTACTGAAAAATTATTACACCAGGGTTTTCGATATCACAAACTAGTCAAAACATTTACTAAATTTTATCATCGGTATAAAGACATCAATCGTAAATATAGCTCAACATGCAGACTTCTAATACGTTCAGGTATTTCACATCCATTTTTTTATGGAAATATTCTGTATAAGCACAAAGGTGTCAGTATTCACCTCAGAAACTTACAAAACCTTTGAATAGACTTATTAAGAAGGGATATAATTACGATACTGTTGTCAAGTCATTAAAGATTGCATATTTTGGCGTTAATATTGAGTCACTGATAAGGTCTTTGCATCGGAACTAAACACATTTATTCTAAAAACAGTTGTTGGCATGACACGGGTTATGTTTTCTCATATATGTTATGATGGTATGATACTAAACCCCTAACGGGAAGGATTGTGCCTGATGTTCATATGATGAAATCATAATCTTTCAGTCAGTTTAATTGAAGTCTGGAGCTGGCATGTTAGTTAACTGCTAGTAGTCTGTTGTTATTTATGTATTATTGTCATTTTGTTTATTTTCTTTGGTTACATCTTCTGACATCAGACTCGGACTTCTCTTGAACTGAATTTTAATGTGCGTATTGTTATGCGTTTACTTTTCTACATTGGTTAGAGGTATAGGGGGAGGGTTGAGATCTCACAAACATGTTTAACCCCGCCGCATTTTTGCGCCTGTCCCAAGTCAGGAGCCTCTGGCCTTTGTTAGTCTTGTATTATTTTAATTTTAGTTTCTTGTGTACAATTTGGAAATTAGTATGGCGTTCATTATCACTGGACTAGTATATATTTGTTTAGGGGCCAGCTGAAGGACGCCTCCGGGTGCGGGAATTTCTCGCTACATTGAAGACCTGTTGGTGACCTTCTGCTGTTGTTTTTTATTTGGTCGGGTTGTTGTCTCTTTGACACATTCCCCATTTCCATTCTCAATTTTATCGTTTTGAAAATAAGTAAATAATTTAAGTTAGTTTGTAAAGTTACACCAAGGCACAAACATGGAGTTTTGACACGTACCTACATGTAAAGTAATGAAATTATCAATACTTTTACCTTTATGATTAGCTATGTTTTAGCATTTTAACATTTTTATCTGTACAATTTGTAGGATTTAGTGCTTGTGCATAATAAAACGGACTTATCTTGCTCGAAATCCCACCTGTCTTACCTGTCTTTTACCTGAGTTTACCTGTCAAAAAAATGCGCGCAATTGTAATCAAAAGCTGCGCGCAAACGTAATGATTTTTGCGCGCAAATGTAATGGTAATGCGCGCAAACGTAATGCACCGGTTTTTTTGTGGGTAAAATTATAACAAATAAAAAAAACATAGATTATTTGATTTTGTTCTAAACCTTTATTTGTTTCTCAAGTTGACTAAGACAAATTGACCATAAAAACATATATAAAAAATATATTTCAAAATAGTGAATTTTGAAAAAATTCTATCTGACATTATATATATAATTGTTAACAAATAATTAGTGACTTACCGATAACTTTTCTCTTCTTTCTTGTAAAGACACTCTGTATACACTTGCTGTATGTTCTAAGGTTTCTCTTTCATTAAGTTTTGGTACTTTATAAAGTTATTACATTTTTATTTTAAGGATGAAAGGTCTTTTTTATATATGCAAAGGGATGCTGAATTGTACATAACTATTACATCTCCTTTACTTTTACGAAAAATGTGGAATTCAATGTAAACTGAAGGTATATATTACGGAAAACATTACACAATAGCTGCTTTGATTACTTTCTCCATTTTTCGGAATTTTACTTCGTTAAAATCAAGGATATTAATTATTATTTATTTGCTCGAAGTTTAGTCTAGTATGTATTCGGCAAACGTCGCCAAGGAACTTCAACGTCATAAATAGTATCTAATTGTTTTTCATTGTTCTCTTAAATGGCGTCTTAGTAACAATCCGTACATTACGAAATCTATAGATACAAGTAAAGATTTGTTTATATATATATTTTATACGCGAGTGCCGATAAAAAATAAAACATGTCTGAAACAAAAGTAACCTTCGGCCAAAGTGCAGATGAAGCACTAGCTCTTCTAAAAAACATTCAAAACATTGTTTCCAAACTTGAATCTCGTATTGAAAATATTGAAAAAGAAGTAATCAAGATAGAAGATATAAAGATACAATTAATTTCAATGTCTTCCAAAATAAATGATATGGAAAAGCGTGTTCATGAAGTCGAAGACCGAAACAGCAAAATAGAGGACAGCGTCGAGGAGATGAGTCAAATTGTTAACTCGGCATTAGATAAATATACTGACAACTCGGATCAAATCGAAATCTTAAATAAAGCTATCAAAGCTCTTCAAAATACCAAAGATAATCGGAAACTCGATGAAGTACATGTCTCCAAGTTGCGATCTCTTGAAGAAGATGTCGTTGAAATGAAGTGGAGATCAATGCACAATAATCTAATTTTCAGTGGACTAAGGTATCAACCAGACGAGGATACGGAAATTAAAATACGAGATTTCATCAACAAAGAGCTTGGCCTATACAACACTATATCCTTTGGAAATGTCCATCGATTCGGCAAAAAAGATCGAAACGGTATTAGACCTATAGTAGCTCGCTTCACATCCAGACGAGATCTTGAGTATGTCTTGAAATGCGCGTACAGATTGAAAGGTACCGATTACGGGATAAAGGAACAATTTCCCAAAGAAATAGAATTAAAACGCAAAGAACTTTATCCTATATTAAAACAGGCCAAAAAGGACAATAACAAAGCGGTTCTAGTACGAGATCGATTATATATTAACGGAGAACTTTACAAACCGCAACCAAATATTTCAAACACTCAAGGAAGGGAATTTAGAGATAGCCTTATTGATAGACCAACAAACTCTCAGATTCCAGTGAATAGTGGCCCTCCAGTTCCACCAAGGCCCTATAAACGTTCACGCATAAATTCTGACGAGATAGAAAATACTCATTTATAGGACAGGTCAACAAGAGGTGAATTGAAATTTTCATTTTTAAACATATGTGGACTTAAATCAAAATCTTTAGCACCAGAATTTTCAGATCTCGTTATCAACAACGATATCTCTATATTTGTAGAAACAAAAACAGATAAATTAGACATTATATCACTCCCTAACGGATATAGTTGTTTTAGTAAACATCGATCAAAGTTTAAAAGAAAGTCAGGTGGCATAGTAATTATTTACAAATCTGAACTTGAAAAATTTCTTACATTTCTAAAAACAAAATCAGAATTTGTACAGTGGATACAATTTTCGAAAGATCTTTTAAATGACAATGTACTAATGGGCTGTGTCTATATACCACCAGAAGGATCTAAATACTCATCGGTAGATGCTTTTACTGAAATTAAAAACGAATTTCTTCATTTGTCTGAACCTAATCTAAAAAGCGTCTTAATAGGGGATTTTAACGCCAAGACATCTACATTACCGGATTATGTTATCCCAGATCAACATTTACTTGAAATTCTAAATACTGATGATACACAGACGATGCATTACTTTTCCGATTACAATTGACTCTTAACAAACAATATTTCCATGCAAAGATATAGCAAATGTGCATGTCGACCAAATACGTATGGTCACCGACTTCTAGAATTGTGTAAAAAAATGAATATGTATATTGCAAATTCAAGAATAGGTAATGACAAAACAGTAGGAAAAATTACTTGTAATGACGTTAGTGTCGTTGATTATCTAATACTTAGTTCTGATCTTTTTCAAATGACAAAGAATTTCGAAGTAGAAGAATTTAATCCTATCCTATCAGATGTCCACTGTAACCTTAAGTTTACTCTGGAATCACAACCATATACTAATATCAACAACGTAAAAACCGTCGAGAAGCAAGTTATAAAATGGAATAATAATAAACAAGATAAATTTGTCAAATTTGTTAAAGAAAAAAAGTCTGAAGGAATACGGGACATAGAAACTATACTTGATAAATTAATCGATCGAAATGATACTGTACAACAAAACGATATTGATACGGCAATGAATAAAATTTGTGAAATATTTAACAGCTCTTCCATCTCAGTGTTTGGAACAAAATGTAAAAACCAGAAATATGCAAAGCACAATGAAAAACCATGGTATAAAAGAGGATGCAAGAGCAAAAGAAATTTATTTCATCAGGCTAGACAAAGATACGGGAACCTAAAGAGTAAAGAAAATAAAAAAGCTTTAAAAGAAGCAAGTAAATCTTATAAAAAAGAACTAAATCGGAGTTATAATGATTTCCAAATGAATACCGCAAAAGATCTTAGAAAACTGGCTAAATCTGACCCAAAACGGCTATGGCAAAAATTAAATAGTATAAATACCAACAAATCAAATAAAACTGATGCTGTTAAAATTGAAGACTTATATGAACATTTTAAACGTCTAAGCCAAGATGAAGTCATTGAAGACAACTCAGACATAGATTTAACAAAGGTACCACCAGAGAACACCAACAGAATTTTAAATTCTCCAATCACAGAAGAAGAAATTTTGAATGTCGTAAAAAAACTTAAAAACAATAAGGCTTCCGGATATGATGGTATTGTGAATGAACATATTAAACATACGGTTAAGGAAATGTTGACCATCTATCACAAGTTATTCAATATTGTTTTAAATACTGGAAAGGTACCAGATTCATGGACAATGGGAATTATTCAACCTATCTTCAAGAATAAAGGCAATATATATGATCCAAGCTCGTACAGACCAATTAAATTAGTGTCATGTCTTGGGAAAACTTTTACATCTATCTTAAATGAAAGACTTGGGGAACTGTCAACTGAGGTCAATCTGATTTCCGAGGCTCAAACAGGTTTCAGAAAAGGTTATAGTACATTGGATAACATATTTGTATTACATTCATTAATATCAATTTATCAAGCACTCGGAAAAAAACTCTTTTGCACTTTTGTTGATTTTTCGAGAGCCTTTGATACAATCTCCCATACATCTTTGTGGATTAAATTACAAAAGGCGAATATTTCTGGGAAAATTTTTAAGGTAATATATAGTATGTATAGTGATGTTAAATCTTGCGTAAGAAATGGGAACGAAGTGTCAGCCGTTTTTAACTGTAACATTGGAGTGAGACAGGGAGAAAACTTATCCCCCTTTTTATTTCCTGTTTATCTAAACGATCTGGAGTCTTTCTTTGCTGATAATGATGTTCAGAACTTGCAAGTTATCGAAAATATTTGCCACAATCATTTACATATATATATTAAACTTTTCGTTCTTTTGTACGCCGACGACACTATAATTATATCTGAAACGGCCGAATCAATGCAACACGCCTTAAATGTTTTTGAAAGATACTGTGTCCGATGGAAGTTGAACGTTAATTTATCGAAGACAAAGGTTGTTGTGTTCTGCAAACGGAAATCAAGAACATTACCAAAATTTCAAATATTTAACCAGTCTATTGAAATTCAGGATTCATATCCATATCTAGGATTAACTTTTAATTATAATGGTTCATTTGCAACAGCAAAGAAACGTCTTAGCGAACAAGCGCAGAAAGCTCTTTTTAGTCTCTATACAAAGATACGTAACCTCTCAATACCTGTCGACTTACAATTACAACTGTTTGATGCACTTGTACTTCCAATTCTGACATATGGATGTGAAATATGGGGATTCGGAAACAATCACATGTTGGAAAAAATCCATCTACAGTTTTGCCGGAATGTGTTGAAAATTAGAACGTCGACACCAAATTTTATGACATATGGAGAACTTGGTCGTACACCAATAGATATCGTAATAAAATGTAGAATGGTGTGTTTTTGGAACAAACTTCTCACCAATGAAAATAAACCTAGCAGTATACTTTATCAAATTATGTTCAACTTAAAAGATGATCACACTTTCAAATGGATGGATTATATTAAATCGATCCTAGACAATGCCGGACTAAGCTATGTTTGGACTCAGCAATCACCATTAGATATAAATCAACTAAAAATCGTACTGACAGAAAAACTAAAAGATTCATTCATTCAACAATGGCATAGTCAAATTGACAACTTATCCAGAGGAGAATTTTATGGACTTTTTAAAACAATCTTTGGCTTAGAAAACTATCTTTTAAAATTAACACCATTCGAACGTAAGTATATTTCAAAATTAAGATGCTGCAATGTAAAAATTCCAGTAGAGCTGGGAAAATGGTATAACATTCCAAAAGAAGAGAGGACATGTAATTTGTGTTTAACTGCAATTGGCAATGAATACCATTATTTATTTGAATGCAACTCTATATTAGTAAAAAATATCAGAAATCAGCATATTCCAGAGTACTATGTGAAATATCCGTGTGAAGCAAAAATGAAAGGACTACTGTCATTGACTAATATTAACGTACTTAAAAATGTGTCTTTATTCGTTTCAAAGTTAACTAAAATATTATAATATTAAAATACTATAATGTAAAGTAAAGTAATATTCTATATATTACATTTCTTCTAAGTTGTTTTATTTATTTCTTTAATTGTATGTGATTGTATTTTGTATTTTTTGTAATTTACCTCTTGTTTCACATGTCAATATGACGGAGTGTTTTTGAAGCATATATTGTATATTTATTTAATTAGATTGGACAGAAGGACATAAATCCTTCATTTGAAACAATTACTCTAATTATATAAAATTTTGTCTGAAGGAATCTGTCACTAAAACCAATAAATCTATCCTAAAGTTAGATAGTTCACACAATAAATTTCTGACCTTTAAAATTTGGTAAATCTGGCTAATCACCTAAAATTATTCAATTAAAATCATGTGTAAAGAAAAGGAGAAAAACAAATAGGAAGTAAAGTAAATATATATATATATATATATATATATATATATATTTTATATAACTATGTACAATAAAACAAATCACTGTTTTTTTGCACATAACTATAGTTTAAGGTCTGAATGCAAAACATGCAAAATGCACATAACAAATATGAGATGATCTAGAATCATAAGAAGATAAAAATCATAGCAATCTTTGAACACTTTTTAATTACTTGAATTACCAAAAAAAAATCTGTTCAAATACGATCACTATTTTTATTATCCTCTTAATTCAGGGAAATGTTAAGAAATCATGCAATTTAAATTTTCTTCCTGAAAAGTTTCCTTTTGTACACTTGCTTTGCGTGATTTTTCTAAAGCTACTGGTCTATCTGGTTAACAATTTTTACTTTTTATCAATTCTAAAATAAGTGATCTCTTTGGTTTTGATATTTTGTATTTATTTTCTGATATAATGACCAGTAATAAATCATTGAAATATAAAAAAGAAGATGTGGTATGAATGTCAATGAGACAACTCTCAACAAGAGACCAAATGACACAGAAATTAACAACCATAGGTCACTGTACGACCTTCAACAATGAGCAAAGCCCATACCGCATAGTCAGCTATTAAAAGGTCCCGAAATGACAAAACAATGTAAAACAATTCAAACACGAAAACTTATGGCCTAACTTATGTACAAAAAATGAACGAAAAACAAATATGTAAACATAAAAAAATGAAAAAAAAAAAAATGAATTACAGGCTCCTGACTTGGGACAGGCATATACATACAGAATGTGGCAGGGTTTAACACGTTAGCGGGATCCAAACCCTCCCCCTTACCTGAGAAAGTTTGTTTGTAATAACTTATACACATTCTCACACTATTTATCTATATATACTAATATTTTGGTGATTTATTTTCTTCTCTCTTTATTGTTCAACTGACTATTCATCGCAACCCACAACCCGCAACCCGCAACCCGCAACCCGCAACCCGCAACCCGCAGCCCGCAACCAGCAACCTGCAACCAGTAAAATATACACACTCCTTCAGAGGCTCCTAATATATCCAAATCGTTACCACCAATGTGAACAATTACATGTTAGGGACGATTTTTCTCTATGAAAGACAAAATAGTTTGCACATGATCTGAATTTGAAACTTTTCCGCCGCCGATCCCAAGACATTTTACCTCACAGTTCATCAAGTTGAAATTATGTAATGCAGGTCTATAACATTATCAGGGGAAGGAATAACTTGGTATTTGCGTTTCTACCAAATAAGAACAAAGAGTTATGCCGCTTTCCATAGTACTGCCTAGTTTGCCAAAAAATCATTTTTAATAAAAATTAGCATTTACGATATAGCTTTTACTTACTTTTAAGATTTTTTTACTAAATTTTCAACATAGATTTTTTCTTTCTTTTGCATAACATTCTTACAGGTAACATTGCTAGGGGAGAAAATATTGTAAATGCTGAAATCTTGAGAAAGCTAACTCTTACCCAACCAATTTGTCTTTTGGTTACACCAGTGACATAAAAAATGAGAATCTTCTTTTTGTTGAAATTTTTATTATAAAACCAAACAAACACCTCTCAAATCATTAAAAAATGTTTGCATGTATCAAAATGCAATAAATATTGATAAATCCTAATAACAAATGATATGAATATTAGTCTTATTTCAGGTCTGAAAGGTATTATAATAAAAATAACAGTAAATTCTGGCTATATCCACTGTTTCAGAAAACATTAAGGATGTTTATTGATATGGTCATATTAACAAATTAACTGTTTACAAAAGTTTTGAATTTTTTGAAAAAATAAGGCTTTTCTACCTCGGGAATAGATTAATTTAGCTGTATTTGGCAAAACTTTTAGGAATTTTGGTCCTCTTTGCTCTTCAACTTCGTTTTTTATTTGGCCTTTTTTTTTAATTTTTTGGATTCGTGCGTCACTGATGAGTCTTTTGTAGACGTAACTCGCGTCTAGCGTAAAATCAAATTTAATCCTGGTATCTATGATGAGTTTATTTATGAAATTTCTTACTGTAAACTGTATATAGTGTATCACAAAACATCCATATCTAACATATACAAGTGTTATTTTGATACATTTTCATGTCTGTGACTTAAAAAGACCAAAATAACATAGTTTTGCATGGTTTTTTTTATAATGACTCATACATGAAATATGATCATATCATACTTTGTTTGTACTAAGATATTATGCAAGACAATTTATATTTATAAGAAATCAATTGTAACAGTCTGCATGTATATGATAATTGTGCACACGAATCTAGTAATTTTAACAATACTTTAAGAGATTATATAGTTAAGTAAATGCATTTTGTATATTTACTTTCTGAAATACTTAAAACTATGAACCCAAATGCAGAATAATGATCCTTGGTCTCATCTACAACAGTTAAAATAAAACTTACATGTACAGTACTCAAGGCATTCCCAAAGTTTCTTACCTGCAATTAATACAATAGATTCTTTTTTTGTATTTAACCATCTATTCTTTGAATGAAACTATATCTTGAAATGAATTTTAGCGCCTGCATATAATTATGAAAAAACTAACTTTTTTGTCAATTTAAAATTCATTTTATTGAATTCTTTATACATTTTAACTAACCGTTACACAATCAAATTGTATTGTTTCATTGTAAATTTGCCAGTGTAAAGTTAAAGAAAATACCCCATAAATTCACAATCATCGTCTCACGGCTACTCTTGTTCGTTAAGTGAGTCTTCTGTCCGTTTCCGTAAAATAATGGTACTTAGGTGACAGAATTTAGCTAAAACATTTAGCAAGCATTGGTGATATAAAATTCGTTCAACATTTGTTTTGGTAAATATTCAATTAATAACACAAATGATAATGTGTGCTAAATAACACAGGTTTTAGGTGTATATCCAATACAATTTGGTCAATGAGATATTTCAAATTATAATATATGCATGGATTTTAATGGCATGCGATATGGCAATGTAAATGCCTTTTTGAAACATATATGAAATACGAAATATTTTATTTAAGAAAGCTCAATTATGAACATAATCATTAATAGCATAGATACAACAAAGAATAACATTTAAACAATCTTGACTAAAATTAATACTACACAAGTATCAAAGTATATGTGTTCCATGGGAGTATCTCTAGGGTAAAAATATAAGTAATTATTTTACATAATAAGCAGCAAACAAAAGTTTCACACTTTTATTCTAAGTAAAAAACACATGTTTAGGTACTTAGCTATACTTTAGCATACATCAATATAAATTGTATAATTATGTTGGTTTCTAGGACATATCTTGATTTCACCGACCAAATGCTATAATGTATTACCTATGAGTTAATAGGTATTTGTAAAATATTGTCAATATCGTTTTTATTCAAACGCAGTCGGAATGTGCAGAAAATGCATTGCATTTCTTCTTTATTTATATTAAAAGACAAGGTATTAGAAAGAAGAGTGAAACAAGAATTAAAAAATCGAAATATATTAAACCGGTGACCGAACCACACTGATAGTTAACTAATGTACAACACGCATTTGTAAACTGATGTTTTGTTTTGTCACTTGTTTGATTTTAAGGTAAAATTCGAATTCCAGAAATAGTTATTCTCTAAACACATGTCCATATAATTACAATTATCTATCTATTCTAAACAAAAATATAATTAAAAAACAAAGCATTTAATTTAGCATTTCATTAGGCCAACAAATGCATTTTGTAAGAAAAAATACATACTTGTTGAAAATTCATCCATGTACTGTTGGGCACAAACACGTGTAGTAATGTCTTCTGTTTGTATAAATAAGTATTCATTATATTATTTTAATTACACAGATTATCAACATGGCAATTTGTTAATAAATATACCTTCTGAGGTCATTTCAAATTCAAGTCATAAATAATTCTTTAAATTTGTTACTTCCTACAAAAAAAAAATAATCTTACATTTGACAACCATGGGCCAACAGTCTTTTTACCGGATTCCAAGTTAAGCAAATATCTACCAATGAATCTATCCACATTTGTATTTATATTGGTCTTGAGTTTATTTTTTGTTTATACTATTCTTACTAGGACGACGCGACTTTGCAACGTATTTTACTTAGTTGAAAGTTATTTTTGCCGAGTTTTGGATGTGTCTATGGGCCACTCGATATGTCTCGGCCGGAAGTCAGAATAAAATTCTCGGAACGTCTCGAAAGTTTTCGGTCATTTATACAGGTCTTAACAGGTTGTTATCTACGTCTTGGATATAGTCCCTTGATGGCCCTTGACGACGCAATTATATTTATTTTAAAACGACCACTGTACACTGTGTGTATCTGGGTCAATTATAACGTGGTATTTTCTGTTGTTTAGATAACATGTAAACTAATTATTTTTGAAGATTTAACCACGGGATACTGTGAATTTCATCATAGACTTACGGGAGAGAACATTCTGGTTAAAATATTAATAGTAGATCGGAAAACAGAAAGATAATATTATCAAAAGTATTTAATTCAATCGGAACCAAAGAAAAAGTTTCACACTTTTATTCTAAGTAAAAAACACATGTTTAGGTACTTAGCTATACTTTAGCATACATCAATATAAATTGTATAATTATGTTGGTTTCTAGGACATATCTTGATTTCACCGACCAAATGCTATAATGTATTACAATATATATATATAAAATATATACTGTATCTATGTTTCTGAAGAAACTAACAATGATTGAAATCAGAATATTTTCAGAGTTGCAATTATGAAATAAGTATTTTATATGACAAGATCGTCTGCTTTGGTATTTTTAAATATTAATTTGTAAAGGAAACATAAAAATTAAATCTAAATAAATTCTTGCATCCTACAAAAAAAAAAAAAAAACGTTTATAAACAATAATCATTATATTTCTACGTTAATTATTTCATACCATTTTAGTATTTAAGTTTTATGAGTAAGTATTATTTATTTTTTGTAATATATCCATAAAACGGAAAGTAAGATAAATTTATTAAATATTTAAATTTTTAAACGGTCGTGAATAAAAATACTTGTGTGTTTTCAATTCATAAAGCATGATTTTAAATCCTTGCAGCTCACAATAACCGTAAAAATAATTTACAATAATGACAACAAAATTTAATAACAACCATAATGTTGATTATTTTATACTGTTTTAGTATGTATTTAGAAGTCTTAGCTTATATTTTGTATAGTTATATATTCACAAAGTAGAATGTTAGAATTTTAAAATAGATTTATTCGGTAAATAAAATGTCCATCCGTAAATACTTGACGTTCGTGTTTGAGACAGGGCTATGAATCAATTAAATTAAGGTCATCACTCAAGATATTTCCGGTCGCCATCATGAGCTGATTGGCCATTATGACAAAAGTGTGTCAGAAATCATATATATTCTTCCTTAGTCATAATAACCTTCCATAATTACCGAACGGTTGCCGTATACGGTTCAGGAAATGCTTACCCTTCCGGAGCACCTTATTTCACTCCCGGTTTCTAGTGGAGTTCGTGTTGTTTCTTAATTATTATTCATAACTGTTGATGTAAATGTCCTTTGGTTTTGTGAGTCTTTGTTTACTCCTTGGTTTTGATTAATATTGTCTTTATTGATATTATACATATTCAAAAGAATTTGAAAAAAAAATACTAACAGGAACGTTAGTTTATTATAAAGTTTTAATTCCATCTTTGTTTGTTTGTTTTAATAGTTTAACCTTATAGCATCTACATATTTGTACTATGGTACGGTTTTGAAAATGGTATTCATTGTGTTGACCAACATCCTACACGTCTTGAGTCATTCACATTATAGATCACATTTCAAAAGCACACTATCGGTTTGCGTTCTCAAAAATTCCGGATAAAATGTCAATGAATCCGGAGTAAAAACATTTAATGTAGGCAGTTTGACAACTATTAGATTAAGATATGTGATGACGCAAATGCGTATTCTTTTCCCCGAGTATTAGTGAGATGCTTTCTATTTACTATTTCGTGCGCTAAAATACTACTTGCATGCAATAACACTCGTGAAAGCTTATTTTCGTTTTTGTTATCTAAATTCAGGACACGGCAGAATGAGCTTTACATGTGATTTTCAAGCACGGTCATCATTACTCACGGTATTCTGACTTCGAGTTGTTTCTCTTTTTATTTCTTTTTTGAGTCACTGTCCTATTATAAACTTTGACCTTTTCTAAAAGCTAAGGATTGTCTACCCAAGGAATAGATTCCTTAATTTTGTAATGTATTTAGCCTTTTAACTTTTTTCATTCGAGCGTCACTGATGCTTTTTTTGTAGACTTAACTTGTGCCTGGTGTACATCATTTTAATTCTGGTATCTTTTTACATCTTGTTATGATATTGTAATTATTGTATTTATTTATGTTGGCCTGATGTGTGTTGTGTGGCCTGATAGTTGTTTACAGAATAATCTTAGAACTGTGCAGTTTAGAAATCACTGGAACAATTACAGAATGATTGGAACTTTCCAAAATGATCCTAATAAAAGATGCGTTATATAAACTTCTACATTTTACTAGAAACTTCTGTTGTAACTTTCTAGGATGTTCCATTATAGACTGTTCTAGAATCTTCCATGACAAATATATATATACAGACACTAAAGTTAAACTCTTGGACTTAGACTTAGACATCGATAGACATTAGTATTCACCACATTTGGATTGACACTTTAATTCTACAAACAACATCATACTGGATTGTGACCGTAGTAGTGAATGTAATATTCAGATTGGATTCCGAAAGATATCCGGATACAGACAAAGATAAAAGATTGGACTCATATTTTGACAGTTAAGTTGACAGTAATATTTGTGTAATACTTCTTGTAAACTTTTGTATAATAAATATTGTTAAATTTTATTTTGATTTGTGTCTTTTGTTGGCTACAATTTAAAGGCGATTTCTGGCCGTAACAATCTACATACCTTTTTATATAAATTGGTTATTTTAAAAGTGTGTTCGGGTATTCATAAACTTCTGAATAAAGAAATTCTTCGGCAAAACTAAGTTTTCCTGTAGAATATTTGAATGGATTTAAGTAAAATCAGGAAATCCTTAAAATTTGAGATGTTTTATGGGTCCCAATAAATTGCATGCCACAGGTTTCAACATCTACCAGACAGCTTCAAATACGAGTTGAGAATATAAAGGCATTCATGTAGGAAACAAAATATAAAGATATGATAGATAAAAATAAATGCATCCAGAATTCCATCTTACAAAGCAAACTGAGTGCATAAATTTATATTGCGATAGGTTTGTGCAATTTGCACAAGTCATCCGGTTAGTAGAAATTATGATTTGCCAAATGGTTATAATCGGAAAAATTAAGTACATTCCCAAGTAATAAATAAAATAGTCGAGCTTTAAAATAACTATTCAAATAGATGCTGTAAATATATACTTTCAACTGGCTTCTTCTATTGACAGTCAATTATTTCAATTCAAAAGCAAACACAAATTCAGCAACAATATTTTAGTGACCCGGCAGTCAGTGGTCTTAGGTTCATGTATTGCTTTTCTTTTTTTAAAGAACGCAACTTGTTTTAGTTCTAACAAGTGTGGACACAGATCAGTGGAAAAACTAGAAACATGATTTGTTTGTAAACAAAGCCATGTTCTAATGAGCACAAAATATGTTTGACACATGCGCACGAACTTACTGTTTATATTAACGTTATTTCCATCGTTATCCTTTAAAAATATATACATTTAAGCAGCTAACATAAGCTTTTATTATATATTTTTTATGAAACAATATATATTTACCCTGCTCGTAGTTTTTAAACTGATCAAATATGAAATGCAATGCACATACTCCTTGAGGAGGAAACGGGAACAGCCAAACACTTTTACGGTATTTTCGTACGCTTCGACCTATAAAAATACTGTATTTGTCCTATTAGAATCGGAATAATTCCTTCATGGCATGCTCAATGCTCATTTTAACATGGGTAGGCATTATATTTGATCACATTTTACACCTCGCTAACGTTCAGTGTAAAATATCGACAAATATAATGCCTACCCATGTTGAAATGAGCATAGAGCATGACATGAAGGAATTATTTCTTAAGTAGTTTTCAGTTTTTTCCCAAGAGTTGAACAAACTGAAGAATTCAGAAGAGGCAAGAGACCGGTTGCTTTGGTAGTCAATAATGGCGTACATTCTGATAAGTTTGTCTGTCCTGTCTTTGTGGTACACATCCACAGGTAATATCTTGGAATAAGATTTCTCACTCTTATGATCCTTGTAGATCTCTGTGCAGATCGAACTCACAGAGTTTAACTTTGTTTCAGCTGTCTCTGTCTGCTCGCCGCCGTAGATTGTTCCAGGCGAATTATCTTAAGAAATGGTGTGTGGTTGCATCCTTGCTATGTGTAGTGCGGTGGTGTGTCGTTGACTTCCACGCTCGTTACTACTGATGCTTGCGTTGCAATCACGACTTCTGTGTGCGGTTGACTCACAACATTTGTAGCAAACATTGTTCTGTTCCTTTCGTTCTTCAATTGATTTGGCTCGGAACGCTCGGCATTCGTTCAAGAGATGGTTTGTCTTGTGTAAGATACACAGATCTTGTTGTTGACTGCTGTCACTAGTTTGCTGTTCAACATCCATCTTATGGACGTTGACTTTAGAGTACGTCTGAGGTGTGAACTTTGGCGCAGCACATTTTGTATTTGGTGTGACTTTTGACCCACAGATGAAACCAGGATCGTTCTTAATTTTGCTTATTTCCCTGATGAAGGCAGAGAATTCTGTTATAGGCGGAAAGGCAACTTCGTGTCTAGACTTGTATCTTGAAGCCCTTGTTATCCACTTTTCTTCGAGTCCGTATGGCAGTTTATCCACAATTAGATTTATCCCGGACGAAGAGTCGAAATAAGCTAGCAAACATCCCAGCTTGGGATTTTCTTTTTGATACTCAATTTCTGAGATAATATCTAGCAAATCGTAAAGGAGTGAGCTGTCTTTATTCGTCAGTGTTGGAAAGTTGATAGTTTGTTGACGAGAGACGCCTCTAACATTTCTGGAGCACCATATCGGTCGTCCAGTCTCCCCCATAGTCTATGTAGGCCTCTTGTTGGGTTGTTGGCATTTGATGCCCTTATATACTCATGGCATGTTTGGCAGACTCTGGTCCAAGCCATTTAATAAGTAGGTCTATCAAGTCTGAAACTTGAAATTCGTCTGTGACGTTTTTAAAGCTGGCTTTCCATGTATGGAAAGATTCTACCCGTGAGAACAGCAGGTCCTTGCGTAGGAGAAATCTGGTTATCTCCGACGTAGGATTGATTTGTTGCTGGTATGCAACAGGGATATCTTCTATAACGCCTTGTTTTTGGTAGGCATCAGGGATCTTTTCTGAAACGCCTTGTTTTTGGTACGCAACAGGGATCTTCTCTGAAACGCCTTGGTTTTGGTATGCAACAGAGATCTTTTCTGAAACGCCCTGTTTTCCTATGCCAGTTATTCTTCCCAGATCTGGGAATAAATTAACTTTTGGTGACTTAGTATTTGATGGCAAAGCCGCAGGTGTCTGTGACGGAAAATTCAATGCCACGGATGGCACGAACTCTGGTGCTTCATGACTTAAAGCGTGTCTGGCGTACAAAATTATAATCCTGGTACCTTTGATAACTATTTAGCTCTATCTCAACAGGAATTTGTTTTGTCTTTTGAGGTCCTGTTACTTCTTATACGTTGGTTGGTACAGGATGTTTGTTTACGAAATATTGTACCCGTTGGAGCGGGTCTTTTGCTTCGTCAGGTAAATCGTCCAACGCTTGGCTGTCGTCGTACTCGAGGATACGAGCCTCGGCTTCTGCGGCTGCAGCTTCTCTCTGTGCTTCGAGAAGGTTCAAATTGGCCTTAAGTTCAGCTTTTTTCCGGCTTACACGCGCAGCCTCTTGTTCGAATTGAGCTTTGACTTCCTTTTGTCTGAACAGAGCCTGTTCCTCTAATAAGGCCTCCTGTTTAATGATCACTCAGGGAATACTTTTCTGCAAATGCTATTTTAGACTTAGCAGCCTCTGCCTTGGCACGCTTCCTCTGTGCTAGGCTTGACATGTCGGAGACGTTGGAGCTTCCGCTGTGGGAGGTTTTCTTCCCCTTGCATGTCTTTGTTGTTGTGGATCTGGCCTTTGTCAGGGCAAGGCGATGCTCGTTTAAGGTTTCAGTGGCCAGGTCCACTTTGGACAGACGGATATCAAATGAGAGATTACATGAATCTTTTTGACAGTCAAATGTTCTGGTCCTTTTCAGAAAGTCCATGTATTCATCTGTGAGCCTACGATAATTAGATAGATTTTCATCTAAATGTGTTGTATTGGACGGATTTTCTACTAGTTCTTCAGGAACATCTCCCTCTGGGGGCTGAACCTCTTCTTGCTGTTCCGCTTGACTGGGATCCATGATGACTCAACGTTGTTGGTTTGCTGCCTAGTACACACTCGTTTTGTTGCACACTGTCAGTGTAAAAGTACGTACGTTGCTATGATGTCGTTCCTTGTCTGGATATGTGAAGACAGAATGTCGTCAATTTACTGTACGTCAAGGGATGACGCGTTCTTGCAGGGTTCAACAGGCAGGTTATAGCCGTAGAACTGACGTAAAGTGGCGTTATCTGTAAGACACAACAGGCAAGTTGTAGACTTTTTACTGTAATGGCCTGACCATTAAGTTTAACCGACGATTGTGCTCAAGCAATAAAACTATCAGGTGCTGATGATTTATTCCCAAACCAATCTAACAAATAGTAAAAAGCTGAAAATACAAAATAAATACAATTTTACAATGTGTTGAATAAGGGAGCTACCATCTGATTTTTATGGGGGGGGCTAGGATGAAATTTGAAAAAAATAGGCAGGACAGGAGTTTTGAGTAAAAAAAAAGGCAGGATGAGACATTTGCAAAAAAAAAAAAAAGTCAGGACGACAATTTAGGTAAAAAAAAGTCAGGATAAACTAAAAAAAAAAAAAAAGGCAGGACCGAACACAGTGAAAAATAAAAAGGCAGGACAGAGATTACAGCTAAAAAAAATGCAGGACAAAATTTTTCATCCTAGCCCCCCCATAAAAATCAAATGGTAGCTCCCTAAATAATATTATGTATGAATGTCAAATATAGACAATGGCACAGTCCATAGAACGCGAAATCAGTCTGCAGTTATAAATTAAGGTGGTTTCCAGTATATCACGGATAAAGAGTTAAAATATGTGAAAAACGAATACAAAGTTATAAATGCAACTCACTCTGTAGTTAGCCACGAATTGTGTCCTAGATGACGTTTGTTCCTCTCCAGTTCTGGAATGACCTTGCAATATTCAGTTCGAGATACGTGCAAGAAAGGGAAAGGTAACGATGATACGATGTTTAAAGTTCTTACCAGTTCTTATAAGGTTAAAGATGAATAATCCTTCTTTTAAAACTGGAACACATAAACAGATTAAGAATATAATCAAACGAACTATATAAATTGAGGAACGTCGTAACAGAATAGTACTGAGATCTCACTTTTACCTGTATTTCACTTACCTTATTTTCTTATTGATCATGATATCAATTCACAATTAAGATCTCTGAAATTACTTCTGGTATTGTTTTATATGTTTCATGATAATTGTCTTTTAAAAGAAATTATAATCTGAATGATATTTACTTTATTATTTCAGGATATTATTGTTTTATTATAATCTGTGAAATTATTTCCCATGATAATACATTTATTTGTTTTTTTATTCACTAATTTAGCTTATCTTTAAATACACTATTATTAGTCCATAGTATTTGCAAAACTTTTTTTTTATTAAGTATTCAATTTTTTAACCTCCCTGAATGAATTTCACGGCAATGGAAAATATCTCACAGTGAAATATTTTCCTCCGAAAATAATCCTACAACATCATCTGTAACATTTTTTCCGCCGGATGATAATTCATCCGGATAGAATTTTGCTTTACATATGCACATTACCTTTTTCATTTTCATGTTGAGATTGGGCATTTTTTTTTTCATTTTCTCTTGATAAAACTATTTTTTGGTTAAAACTACACTTCATTTTTGTTTTATTATAAACTAGAGAACATTCTGATTCCAGTGATATAGTTGTATACAAGTATCTTTATTAACAATACCACCACTAAGGATCACTTATGGATGGTTCCTCGAAATATGACGATATAGAAGAAAAAAAACCTGTTGATTGCACCCTTAACTATAATGTATATTGGAGACTTTTCATTAAAAGCTGACATTAGACCCCGTGCCGTGTTTCTAATCAGCCGCGATTTCCACCAGTGTGCCCTGGTAGTGCTTGCGAATCGCTCTTTATATATAAAAAATATTTTGCGCATGCGCGAAATTGTTAAACGCATGTATAGCAATACATCAAATCAATTTATAATATCATTTAAATCCAAAAACACTAATTCATTCAGGGAAGTCAATAGTTTAAAGGTTTTTGTGTGGATTTTGTAACAATTTGGCGCATGCGCAAACCCTGAACATGTAAACTATTCATCTCTAGTCTAGTATTTATGTCACATATAAGGAAGGTTACTACCAAACTGATATTTTTTTACTAAAAGAAAGTCAAAGCAAAACAGTTTTCCTGAAAAATAAGTATTTTCGAATTGCAAACAACAGCCATTTTAGAAAAAGGCCGTGGCCATCTTGAACTTTTTCAGTCAGTAACACTTGCATAACGGAATCGTTTAGATGCACAATGAAGACCGAAGGAACCTACATGAGGCGAATAAAATGGAGAATTTGTCCTGAATGTTCTCCCCAGGTTATGTAAGGAAAAAAAACAGTTTGATTCAGTAATTGTGACAAATGAAATTTTCCGGGACAGAATTTCTCATCATAAACTTATAGATATTTAATCTTACACGATAAAACTGCTGATTATCTAAAAAAAAGTTGTGTGTTTAGAACTCTGAATTTAGGAAAAAAAAATTAAGACCCGTCTCAAAAAACAATTTGGTAGTTATTCGGCAAAACACGAATTTTAATTATCAAAATGAAAAAATCTTTTGCATACAGTTCTAAAATTCTATGGAACAGCTTATCAAAAAACATAAAAACATCAACATCTTTGTTTATTTAAATCTAAATGCTTCCAATATCTCCGTCAAGCCACACAGAGATAGGTTTCCAATTAACATGAACATTATGAAAATTTTTAATCTTATGTATGTTTTATTGTTCATTTGTATGTATTATATCATTTCTGTACTTACAGAGTTCTCGTAATCTATTTTTTTTTCTTAGTGGTCATTCGGATTACAAATCTGGTGGTCCTGTAATTATACTTTTTAGTCATTTGGATCAATGTATTTAAGTGTTCATTAATCTCATTTGCAACGACATCAATTTATTAAAAAAAAGTCCTGAAAAACTTACCCCCAGTATGTATCTGATGATTTATTGTTTTATCAAGAATTAAAGCATTACTAATTGTGGCTGATAACTGATTTCACAATGTCTAGGGTTTTCTGTATATCAATCAAAGCTATCTTTGGTTGATAAGTATACAAATCTTTTAAGCCCATCATTTCTATCAGTTTGATCTGGTTTATTTTTCAATGACAAATTTTATTGATTAAGAGTGGGTTGATTTTGGGAACTGAACCCTTAACCAGATATAATTTAAAGAAGTTATATTTTCAAAAGTTTAATCATTGACAGCAGTAAAATGAGTTATTTATAGTAGAATTACAATTTTGAAATTGGTGACCTAAAATCTAAGACAGTTTTATATGTTCTAATTTTGTTTTTGATCTGTTTTTGGAAAATGGTGAATATCACAAATTTCCATAATTTTGTTTAAAAAATATTTGATGTCCAGTACAAGTTGTCAGTTGTAACTATGAATGATTGTAGGCCAATAAATGAAGAAATCTGTCTTTCACATTAATTAAACAAGTAGAGACTAATTTAAAAAAAAATCATTAAAGATGTCAGATTTATCCGTCGGCTGTTTTGAACTTTTCAAATTTCAATTTGAATAAAATAACAGAAAGAAATCTGCCGTTAATATCCACTCATAAACCTACCGAAAAGTACAAAAGGTCGGCTCGTAATAAATAAAAATATAACAAATCAGCAGAGTGATTACGCAACATTCTTATGACTAATGATAACTGTAAACTGTTCAGCATGTTACAAGTGTAGTAAAATGTAATTATATAATACACTACTTTTATTCTTAAGTCTAGACAGTTCTATTGTATTTGTAATTATTTGTATCTTATTTTTGCATTTTGTGATTCAAAATAATTATTCACATTGTAGTAATGTAACAAAACAACCCATTCGGTATTCAAGAACTTTCAGCTGCTACTCAGACTTTATAAAACGTCAGCAGTGTCCGTGCAGAAAGTTTACGAACCAGGGTTATGTCAAAGAACGTCTCGTCCTTTTTCTAAAAAAGTTCATCGGAAGATACCAAGACCTAGTTGATAAATATTCCGTATCAACTTCACAAATAAAACATGATGGTCTTGATACATAGAGCCTATATACTGACGTTGTTTATCATCTTAATTATGTGTTATATTGTTCTATTATTTGTTTTTGTAAATGATTGCCCTTTACTGTTTATAATATAAATACAAAAATGGTATATGAGTGTCAATGAGACAACTCTCTCCGCCTTGGCTTACACCTAACAGCAAGTCTTACCTAAAACGAGAAACGAGAAACACGTATGAACCCAGGGTTTCCCCTGGCGGTCGCCATTTTCCCATTTTGCGAAAAAAAAATATAATTGTGGCGAAAAAAAATCATCATTTGCGAAAAACTTTGGCGATAGAATTATAAAAGTGTTTGAGATTGTCCATCTTGTTTTTTTCTTTCGGACTTTTCGGATTTATTCTCTAACCAGTCAACACTCGGCTTTTTACATTGAACTCGTCACGCGATACGATTTTGACAGAAAATCAATAATCAGCTGATGGTTACTTTAATATGAGATCCAGTTATATCTATCTACAAGATTGAGAACATTTTTTTGTAACAAATTTAAAACATATATTTAATTCTGTAATACCTGATAATATTTATCAGTTATTTGTGCTTTTTTCATTTGATGTTTACTCTCTGATAATGTCAGTATAATTTGATTGGTTGTGATAAAAAAAAATTGGGTCAGTTTGCAATTGTCATGTGCGGGTACATCTTTCCCCTTTCATTCATAAAATTGCGCATGAAATTTATCACAAAAATGCACCAGTAATTTGGTGAATGAAACACTTGTCGTATTGTTTTAAAGTCAGAGGCTGAGTTAGAGGGTTTTTCAGGGGGGCCTTGGCTGCCCCTTTTGTTAGAAAAATTTGGTTGTTTATATAGGGAATCACTGGAGCATGACTGGAGCGGGCCCCTTCTTAGGCAGTCAGTGGGCCCCTGCTTATGAAAATTTCTGGATCCACCACTGAAAGTTTCAGTAAAGTTAGATTAGCTTTTTTGACATATTATGTTGAAATTTGAACAGAGAATGATTGAAAAACCTAATAAATTTTAAAAAATGCACTATTATTAAAAGCTTTCCTTGCTTATTCACAAGGACGTAACATATCCTTACATGCAATTCCAATCCGAGTTTTTGTTCATACATAGTCTGGTGCTGTTCCAATGCAAGTAGTCTTCTTTTTTCTGTTTCTTGAGAAGTATTTGGTTTACCTGTTCAGTCACTATAAAGTGTTACAATTCATATTTAAACGCAACACATAAATAGTGACCAAAAAGGTACCGCTATCACATGAGAGAAGCTAGGAAAAAGTAAAATGTATACAATTTAAATATTTCGTGGGAGCATGAAATGTAGTACATATATAGATAGATATTCATAGACCATAGAACAAATAAGCAAACAAATTCAAAGGAAATGTACATGTAAGATAAATAATAAAAAAAGAAGAGCCATGGCCAGGGGCCCAAACTTGACAGCATTTGGTGTTGAACAGGTTAAATGTCTGCATTGACAATAAATATAGCCTTTGTTAGAGGTGAGCCAGGTCACCTTTCCCTTAATCACCCATATTAAAGGTAACTGCATATTTCTGGGCTGGGTTGAAAAATAAATGAACAGGACTTTGAAAAATGCTAAAATTTTAAGATAAAAGAAATACACCAAATTGGGGAGACGTCTATTAAAATGTTTGAATATAAAGTTGACAAGAACTAGGCTTTTTAGATCATATACAGACTATTACAGTCAGTCTAAAGACTCTATGCCTACTGAAATGTTTGCTTACACAGTGCTTCCCTAAAATGATTTAAAATCAGTGTGATAGTTTTCATGAAGAATGCTGAGCGTACAGGTATTATGACAAAATAAATGTTATGTTACATGTATCTACCCAAATAAGTAAAATATAAAAATTCTTGACTTCTAAACAATGATTAATCTCCTGATTTATATCTTATCACTCTATGCCGATGATGTGTGAAAAATAAAGAAATTTGACTTATCAGTATGCTTCCATCCACTGATGAAAATTCCATCTGAGTTGATTTATTATTAATTATTATGCTTTGAATACACCTTATTGCTACAATATGTACATGTCCGCCATTACTAAATTAAATGTACATCACAAATGTTCCTAGTCAAATAATTATGACGTCTGGCAAGGCTATTTTAATTTTTTTTCTGGGACGCCTTCTTAGGACTGACGTCTGGCAAGGCTATTTTATTTTTTTTTCTGGGACACCTTCCTGCGACGTCATAACAAGGAAGCCATTTTTTACATCTGGACTTTGAGAGTAAATTTTGGGGGGAACTTTGCGACCTAATTTATCGTAGGAAGGCGTCCCAGAAAAAAAATAAAATAGTCTTGCCAGACGTCATAATTATTAGGACTAAAAAATAATGTTCCACATAAAATTTTGATGGTATAATAATAAATATCTGATCAGTGGCGGATCTAGAAATTTTCATAAGTGGGGGCCCACTGACTGCTTAATAGAAGGCCTACTTTAGTCATGCTTCAGTGATTCCCTATATAAGCAACCAAATTTTTTCCCCAAAAGGGGGGCCCGGCCCCCCCCTAAATCCGCCTCTGCTGATGCCACAATGGAAAAGTAATTGTTGTATGACGTCAATGGTTGAAGAGGGGCCGATTCTCAGGTCAGCTGGCTGATCCCGAAATCCCGGGGTTAAAAACACGAAATCCCGAGGTCCCGAATTTAAATAAATTTTAAATCCCGACATCCCGAAATCGAAAAAAGAATTCCCAGATCCCGAAAGGGTCAATCCCGAAATCCCGAGCTTAAAAACAACCGATCCCGGAGTCCCGATAAGGGTCCTATCCCCCCTCATTAATGATTATTTGTGTTTAATAAATGCAATACGTGAACCTTAATAGCTGTTGTTATTTGAATTTGAGGTATGTTCATGGATTGGTTATTTGAACTATGGCTTGATATTGATCAATATTAAGATCCTTACACCTGCTCTGCAAGGTTTTTGTGATGCTTAGGGTAATAAGAATTGACCATTTTAAATTGTGTGCTTTGTGCTCTTAAAAGTTTTAGATGACAAACCTCTTCTGTTAAAAACAAAAACTTTATAAAACCTTTATTATTTTATCGATGTAACAATGTTAAACCATTGATGGAAACGGTTGTTAGAAATTTACAACTTTGTAACCTTATAACAGTTATAAATGACGAGGTTATCGTTGAAAAAGATATTTTATTGGGAATTTGTACTGAGAATTCGAATAGTACCATTATTAAAGGAGCTACCATTTGATTTTTATGGGGGGGGGATAGGATGAAAAATTTTGTCCTGCATTTTTTTTTAGCTGTAATCTCTGTCCTGCCTTTTTATTTTTCACTCTAATCGGTCCTGCCTTTTTTTTTTTTTTTTTTGTTTATCCTGACTTTTTTTTACCTAAATTGTCGTCCTGACTTTTTTTTTTGCAAGTGTCACATCCTGCCTTTTTTTTTTACTCAAAACTCCTGTCCTGCCTATTTTTTTCAAATTTCATCCTAGCCCCCCCCTATTTTAACAGAAAGAAAACCAATACTTTATTGTTATCAAAATTTGAATATATGTCTGTGCATATAAGGTACATTAGTAAATTACCACATATATCATGCATCGTAATACATTAGTACTCACCACATGTGCGTTATCCCTTTTTATAATCCATATGTATATTACAGAATAATTTCAATTTTTGTTCAATCACATCAATAATTCTTAATTCAAACTAGAACTTATTTTTCGCATTCAAATAATAGTTTTTCCAGTTTAAATCAACACATGTTACACATGTTTGTTCAGTGAACCGGATATACGATAGTGATTTGATACAGTGACGCTTATCAGGAGAAAACCAATTGCTTTGGTTATTTAAATACAATTATGTATGTAAAACTATTGTATAAACTCATTTGATATTTTCCCTGGTGAGGCTGTTAAAATACAGGGGTCCCTAAGTATGCGACCTGGGCTACTTAGGTATTTATATATCAGGAAATAATTGAATAAAATATTTGTTATCGTTGGGGGAAAAAAGAAAGAAAGCTAGAAATGTTTTTTTTTTTCTTTTTTCTTTTTCTTAAGAAGCAGAGTCCATGAAGAGTAAAAATATGATTTTAAACTTTTCTGACTTTTTTAAAGGCGCCTTGAGTCTCCCCTAATAAGTTCTTATCTTCAATATAATTCATAGTTTCGTCCTCAATAATTTTACAATAAACCTTATATACATTGGAAGTTCAGGATATGCCCCTGTAATTTGCCAAATACTGAACCGAACATCCTTTGTGAATTAATTTTACTATACCTTTATGCCATTCAACAGGAATGCTTTTCAAATCTGTTATCTTAGTGAAAAGTTCAACAAGGAAATCAAGCAGTATATTACCACCGTATTTTAGAAATTCTTTGGGTATGTTGTCGAACCCATTAGCTTTACTGTTTTTGATTCGCGTAATTTCTTGTCGGTCGATTGAAACAATAAAGGTGTTTCCACCTGAAATAAAATGCATTTGAATGGAGACATTGTTGGACTCCAACCCCTTTTATTGTGTTTTGAGACCCCCCCCCCTTTCAAACTCGCTGGATCCACCACTGATGTGTTTCAGTTCTGACTAGACTAGTTGAGACATATCCAGCCATTTTTTAAAAAGGGGAACCTTACCTAGGATAAAGGGTCAGTTCCAACTAATATCCCTATTCAAATGCATTGTTCGTCAACAAAAAAGGGCAGGTTCAACCTCCGGAATGGGTTATTCCAAAAATAACCCATACCCCCCCCCCCCCCCCCATAATAGAAGGTACATGTCGTTTGAAAAAAACATCCATGGAAAATATTAGATGGGGTTGAAATGCGGTTCACACTGCCGATCAGACCAACTCGATCTATCTCGATCAAGACAAATTAAGCGATCGGGAGACTGGTCTGTCTCAATCGACAAGAATGTTCGGGGTGGTCTACCTTGGTCGTCATCGATCTGACTTTCTACTCGAGAGTTTTTGACATGTCAAAAACATTCGAGTAAGGATCGAGAAGCCCGTCACTCGAGAAGAGATCGAGAATTCGTCGAGTAGCGGACGAATTGATCGGGAAAGGATCGTGAATAGGTCGAGTTTGGTCGGAATACAAATAGTTTACCGATCATTACTCGATCATTTCGATCTTTGCACGACTAATATCCGATCAATTCCCGATCAACGACAACCTGTACGATATGTGGTAAAGATTAACTCGACTAATGCCCGATCGCTTCATGATCACTGCGACTTCTATATATTTTTCATCCCAGATCAACTCGACCAATACCCGATCTCTACGCGACCACATTCGACCATTTTTCGATCTCTACTCGGCCATACACGAGTATACATGACTGCTATACGATTCTCTTAAAATGTGTGCAGCTCTGATTAACTCTCATAACTTTGCTTCTGCAAAATATCTTGTCACTATTTATTTTTAACTGTACACAAATTCCTCCATGTACAGTACGCGTCTGTACTTATGCAAGGAGGTGTAAAAGTTTAAAAGAGAGAACACAGATACAAAAGGAACAATCAAACCCAAAGCTCAAACCGACACAGCCATAGCGAAAAACGAAAGCCGACGAGAAGACAAACAGAAGTGAACATAACACAGCACACACAAAAACAACAACATAGCAACACGAAACCCAATAAAACCTGGGATGATATCAAGTGTTTTGGAAGGGAAATAGATTCTGCATTTTGGCCTCAGAGGATTTTTCAAAATATGAAAGAACTTGTGCATTAAAATTCATTATTAGACAGCTGATGACTAATTTAGCCTTCGAAGTTAGTTTTTGGGCTAATGGGCTGTTTTTGTTTGACTGTCTCTATTTTCCGTATGTCCAGACATTTTTGTAGTATAAAAATAAGAAGATGTAGTATAATTGCCAATGAGACAACTCTCCACAGGACACCAAATGACACAGAAATTAACAACTCTATATGTCACCGTACGGTCGAATGTTTACAAACACTTTTTTATACGCTTTTTGAAATAACTTTATTACAAAATGAGAAGAAAGACAAATGATTTTTATTTGAATTCGTGATAGATAATATGTAAACTGTTTCAGAAAAGGTATCCTCAAGGGGATTGAAATTCTATTTTTGGTCAAATTTTGGGAAAATATGTGACATCTTTGCCCCCTTTTTGCAATAATATTAGTAAAAAAGGCAGATTGTTGCCAAGGATACACCAAAAGTAAATATATTGAACCATTCAACTACGGGTATCAGATCTATGGAAAATACTGATTACATACATATGCACATATATGACACAAACAGTAGGCTTAATTTGTAAGAAAGCAAGGAAAAAGGGATGGTAATATTAATGTATATTGCTATCTTACATCAGTACTTATCCAGTGACAAATCTCATTTTGAAGAAAAGAGTAGTGAAACTCCTATAACAAATCAGCGTCCCACTCTACTTTCAGGAAGTTTTTATAACCATTGGGCTCTTCGTTCAGCTCCTGCAAGTCTCTCATACTTATGATTTTGCTATTTGATTAGGGACTTTCCATTTTAAGTTTTTCCTCGGAGTTCAGTATTTTTGTGAGCCACTGCATATCTAGATTTTTCGGCACCCTTTGCTGTCTACCCCTTTTTATACCCCCGCTTTAAAAAAGGGGGGGTATACTGTTTTACCTCTGTCTGTCCTTCCGTCAGTCCGTCAGTCCGTCAGTCAGTCCGTCCGTCCCATGAATATTTTTCGTCGCATTTTTCTCAGGAACTACAATACAAGGATTTCTGAAATTTGGTTTCAGGGTTTATCTAAGTCAGCTATACCGTGTGATGCGTTTTCAGATTGATCACTTGACAACTTCCTGTTTACCGAACACTTGTATGATTTTACACATGATAGCCAAGTTGAAAATTTTCGTCACATTTTTCTCAGGAACTACAATACAAGGATTTCTGAAATTTGGTTTCAGGATTTATATAAGTCAGCTATACCTTGTGATGCGTTTTCAGATTCATCACTCGACAACTTCCTGTTTACCGAACACTTGCATATTTTTACACTATTAATATTATCCACTTGCGGCGGGGGTATCATCAGTGAGCAGTAGCTCGCAGTTTCACTTGTTTTTATTGTTTTCTACGCTCTCTTCAAGCTCCGTCACAGCTATTAACCTGTCTATCTGAGCCCTAACCACCTTGCCAAACATCCAACTGCTTGATGTCCATGTAGATAATTATTTTAAATGTAAAATTTTACTCAGACCTTCTGTGAATTACTGAATCTAACCAAATAAACGGGGAACGTGTCCATTGGACACAGATAATGCCCCAGCTTGCATATAACGTTATAAGGAGTCATTACTCAAGCATAGTAAAAGTGACGTCACCCAAATTCCTACTTGATCTGTGTATTATGGTATTGCGTTTCATAAAATTTGGTTGAGGCAAAATAAAATTAGAGAACGGAAACTTATTGTTGGAACGTTCGTATACGTACTCACGGACGGACAGGGGTAACACTTAATGCCTCCTCCGCTGCAGTTCCCGGGGTGATATAAAACAAATTCAGATGTTTTTATACTGAAATTGTACATACCCGACCAATGCCCGACTATCCATACGACCCCTATACGATCAAGTCGATCTAGTCTGGCCGAGATCAGGCTGAGATCGAGTATAGTCGATTTGGTCTAGCTAGTCGAGTAAAGATCGTGTAGAGATCGTGAATTGATCGGAATTATCGAATATGCATTCAATTAGTGGTCGGGTTTGAGTCGTGATAGAGTCGTTAAGGGGTCATGAATGGTCGGGTTAAGGTCGTGTATAGTCGGATAGCAGTCGGGTAGAAGTCGTAAACAGGACCGATCAAGAATTTGGTCACGCTTGGTCGTGGAAATTTGGACAATCGGGATCATCGAGTTGATCTGATTGGCAGTGTGAACCTAGCTTAAAGCATTCACGGTTTTTATTGCCGTCCTTCATAGGACCATTCCCGATTAAAATTTGTAAAAAGTCTAATCAAGATCCTGTGAATCGTGGCTGGAAATCAAACTTTTTTTATTAAAATTTGTAAAAACATTTATTTAATCACGACAACAATCAGATATTGTCCAGGAAACGTCCAATTCAGTCGTTTCCGACCGAACTTGACCCGATTACCCCGTTCTCAATCCGATTCTAATCCGATTTGTACCTTTCTCCATGGTTAAAAACGACCGAATCTGTTCCGACATTGTCCCGATTCTGCCGAATGCGATCCGACAAACATCAGACAGTGACCAGACAGGAAACTGACGTTGACGGAAGATATCCGTTTAGAAAACTGTCTCTATATTCGGGATGATCAGGTACTGTCGGAACGCAATCCTTTCAGAGTCTGCTGTACCGCATTGCAAACGACTTTGTCTGGACGACTCAGTAGTATCGTGTTCTGTAATTGTCGGAACTCTGACGTGGGTATTAGTGCCGAATTTCGTACTAACAACGGGACTGTTCCGGAACAGTTTCGACAAAGACGGTTTGCATTCGGGATACAACTGGACTCACTCGGCAAAAAAAAAAAAACCAGCAATGACAAATTCTCCAGTTCATCCCCATTCCACAGGACACCGTCTAGAAAACACAGAACATTGTCACGATTTTGATTCGATACAGCAGAATCTGTCACGACATAGTCATAACTGTAATCCGACTAGACAGAATCGGCTGAGTTTCCCCGAATGTCACGGGACGCACCTAACTGTCGGGTGCTTGGCCGACCCCTACGATCCGTAGGAATCTGTTACGAAAGTATTCTACAGAGTTCAGGCAATGATGAGACATTCAAGATCATTGAGGATAGTAATCCGACCTTTTCATTTTTCGTGTCTTGTCGCTGTTTGCTCTCAAACGGGAGCCATAATCGGCCTTGGTCCTCAAATCCTATCATAAACCCTGTACATGTATGGTATGGATCATTATACAACCTAGAATAATGAGCCAAACCCATACCCATAGCAACCTACAGAAGGTTCTGACATGATAAGTTGTTATACAATTCAATGGCCTGAATTATATACAAATTTAAAACAACAAATGAAAAACAAATATAATATATAGCATGTACATGTATAATGACAGTTTCTTGATCTCTACCTTTCACTTAGTTGAGCAAGAAAACCGAATAATGAAAAACAACTTCAATTAAATTATTCAGTTGCATATTCTGTACATAAACAAACATTAAGTAATGGAACACATTTAGATACTGCCTTTTGTGGTAAAAGAGAGGCGAAAGATACCAAAGGGTCATTCAAACTCATAAGTCAAAAATAAACTGACAACGTCATGGCTAAAAAAGAAGAAGACAAACAGACAAACAACTGTACACAAAACACAACATAGAAAACCAACACTGAGCAGCACGAACCCCACCAAAAACTGGGAGTGTTCTCATGTGCTTCGGAAGGATAAGCAGATCGTGCTCCACATGTGGCACCTGTCGTGTTGCTCATTTTAGTACAAATGTAATAAATCCAATTCTGTAGGTCATATTCGGGAAAAAAGGGGGGGACGGGATTGTAGTTTCGACAATTGGTAAATATATTCTATGATCAGTTGTCTTTACTTACCAAATTAATAGAGGTCATTACATGTCAGCTGTATATGTTTTTGTTTGTCATAACTCCTAATTATAATGTTTACAGTGATTTCCACTGGATAGTTTTGTATGCCTACCTACTGATCTGATTTTCCTCAGGATGATAGCACATACATGTATATAAACAAGCATTTCAAATTTTGACTTAGGCCAACAAGAGAAGAATAGGTGTGTTTTCCATCACCCAACATTTTAACTTTTTTCGCGGACAATTAAAATAACAACTAAAATATCCACAATTTATGCTGTTATTGGAAAAAACTGTACCCGTAACATGTCCAAATATCTTTTGTATCTCATTAGTGCTATTTGAAAAAGCATTTTTGTGACTGTGAATTATAATAAATAAATGGTCGGTTTAAATACATGTAACTGTTGTCCCAGTTCAGAAGGTGAAACGCAACCATAAACCTGATATATTAAGTTTTCATGGCAGTTTTACACAAAAAACATTAAATAAATGTTCAAAGAACTTCATTATAAGACTGAAGGTTAATGAAAAAAATTCCTGACCTTTGATTCTATTTTTTGGGAGCATACAACTGGACATTCACGGTGACACCTATTTCTATGTTTTTGGTTGCCTTACATAAACTGCACATAATGATAAGGATCAATAATTGAACAACAATGGATTTTGTAAACAAAAATTCCCCCTTTTTACTAATAATTGGAATTTTTATTTGGCAGTCACCATTAAACATTAACACCGCCAGCTGCAATTGCAGTTGAGGAAGCCTTTCCCATTTTGTTTTGTCTCTTGTTGCAACAAAGTCGTCAAAGCTTAAAAGCCTGCTTATCCAATGATGTAAACAATTTGTTTAAAAAGATTGTAATTACAATGTTTTACTCCAACTGTTTAATCTTAATTGACTAGGATGGTCAGTCTTCCTACTGAAGGTTGTCAGTTCTCTCTTGGCACTCCGGCTTCCTCCACCAAACAAAAACTGACCACCACTATAAGCCAATAGTGCTTTAAGTGGCATTAAACACCAATCAATCAATCAATCATTTCATGTACACATATAGGTCAGTTTAATGGGAATCACTTATGGGAAGTCAATAATATGACTGGTAGAATAAGATAAGATATTTATTAGTTCAAACTTCTAACAATTGGATTGCTACTTAATATATGAGATACATTGTAACACAAATAAACAATACAAATATGTAACATTTACAGAAAATATTAAAAAATATATATATATATTCTTAGTTAGAATAAGATGTGAGGGAATACCAAAATTTGTGTGCTGTTTTCAAGTGACCTATGACATTTTTGACAGGCGCGGATCCAGAGGGGAGGTTCCGGGGGTTGGAACCCCCTCTTTTATTTGGACGATCAATGCATTTGAATGGGGACATGTAGTTGGAACCCCCCTTTGTCCTGGGTTAGGACCCCCCCCATTTTTAAAATTGCTGTATCCGCCCCTGCAATTTGATATAGTACATGTACTAGTACGATATTATCCAGGTTGAAAATGCTGTAATTTTTCGAAGTATGATAGAATGAAATAACATTATTTTAAAAATAAATTTAACATGAGACACACAAAATATCACAATTGTCGTTGCAGTAGCTAGATTGGGACAATTGCTGGAAAAAAAGTCAGCAAGACTTTGTGTTAGGAAAGGTGTAATCAACCATGGAGCGTGTTAGCATGTTTATGCTAAGACATACTTTCTCTCTTTTATTTTCTTTTAAAAAAGAATGAGGAAATACAGCGGACGGGTGTTTTTTTAGCTATTTATTCTTCATGAAATTTCACTTGCTTGGTTTGGTATAATTTTGAAATCTTTTATTTTGCCTGAATAGGACAAACACTTTTGTCTACTATTGGAGGGAAAAAAAACAATTATCAACAAACTTCTCTAGGTCGGAAATATATTTTAGACTGTTCGCCAGACTCAGGTGAAATATAAGAATAGGTGTACTCAAATAGTTAAAACTTGCTATCGATGTTTTTACCAGGATTAAAATTTTATATTTACGCCATACGCGCGTTTTGTCTACAAAAGACTCATCAGTGACGCTCGAATCAAAAAATGTTTAAAAGGCCAAATAAAGTACAAAGTTGAAGAGCATTGAAGACCACAAATTCCTAAAAGTTCTGTCAAATACAGCTAAAGTAATCTATTCCTGAAGTAGAAAAGCCTTAGTATTTCAAAAATTCAAAGTTTTGTTAACAGTTGTAATAATTTATTATTATAAACATATCAATGATAACTCAAGTCAACACAGAAGTGTTGACTACTTAATATAAACGACAAACGAGTTCAAAGTTGTTTTTCTTTTATGCAATTACGTATTAGATAAAATACAAAGGTAACAAAGAAACAGGCCGGTAACAACCGTTGCCGAATAGTTTTTCTGCACGAGTAGTCAGGTCAAGGGTCCGAGGCGATAGCCGAGGACCTTGACCTGACTACAAGTGCAGAAAAACTATTCGGCTGGTTGTTACCGGCCTGTTTCTTTTGTTACTTTTGTTTTTTATCTGACTTGTACGACGTTTCAATAAAGTAATAATACATTTTGCAAGACTAAACATTTAAGAAACTTAGATAGCCATTAAGCAGTAAATGTAAGTTATAGTATAAACACATTTTTTTTTAATTTCCCTTCAACCGAGATTTTTTTTGAAGAAAAAAAAATCAGGAATATAATAATTTGATAAAAAAGTAAAAGATGAATGTTGTACACATTTAAGACTTTTTAAAATGCAACTTCGCAAGAAAGTAATAAACTAAAGAAATATTTTAGTGGTAAGTAGGATAACGTTTGATTTTTATGGATGAAACGGAAAGCGGGGAGGGGGAGGGCTAATTCATTTTAAAGTAAACAGGCTGTCATCTTCATTTTTGATTAAAAAATGCAGGATGTCCCATTCCTTCCCCCCATCCCCCCCTTAAAAAAATCGTAAAAATCGCGCGTTTGTTGCCAAATACATGAATTTAATATTCAATGATTGGAGGTCCCGGGGGGTTGGAACAACCCTTTTTTTTTTATGATCAATGCATTTAAATGGGGACATAAAGTTGGACACCCCCCTCCCCCCCTTCTGTTTTGTCCTGGATTTGGACCTGGATCCGCCACTGATATAAATTCGATAACAATATAAATGTATCAAAAGAATGAATTTCCTACTTCATTAGTGAATGAAATGTTTATGAAAAAATGGATTTTGTCTAAATATTATATATATTCAGTCAAATACTTTATTTTTTTTTTAAATTCATGCTCGTCTCTAGATCTGCACGTGTTGATCGTGATTAAACACGTGTTACTATATGATCCAATCGCAGCTTACTGCCCAAAATTGATGACATAAGTTGAATGATTTTCTTCTAGATTTGCTGCTTATTTGGACGTGTATTACATGAACTCTTTTTGTTTATAGGATCAATCGTCTATTGGTGAGTTGATAGGGATTTTATCTTTTGATAAGATTTGATTTTTATTTACTTATTTCCTGTCTTATTTTTATTGAAATATACACGTCAGTATCATCATTTCTTTACTGTCAGCATTGTCCAAAATACTATTCATGTCCATATATTGAAGAAAACATTTATTGACCGAATATTTTGCTTCATAAAGGGGGAGGTATGTTCTTTTTTAGTATACATGTATTAATTATTTTCTTTTCAAGCCATCACCCAAATGTTTTTGTTTAAATTAGCACTATTTACGGCATTCGGAAAATCAGGAATCATGCAAAACATTAATTTGTCATCTGCTTGACCACAATAAATTTTTTCTCATAAAATTTGGGATCAAAATATCTTTTTAAGGAGAAAACCATACCCCCTCCCCCTTTTGAAGTTAAATGTCTAATCCCTTAGTCTACTGATATGAATAGTATTTTACTGGAAATGTTTGAAAAAAGATATTGATGCTAACGTAAATATTTTGTTCAATAAAAAGACAGGAAATAAGTCGGTGAACCAAAAAGTTCAAATCTAATTGAAAGTTAAAGTGCCCATGAACTCACTGATCATGCACGAGTGATTCTATTCATAAAAAGTGTCCGTGTAACAACTAAAAAGAGTCCGTGTATCGTCTAAAAAGAGTCCGCGTGTAACACCCGTTAATGTACTGTTTTTCTATAGCTCTGCGGGGGGCAAAGTCGTACAATATAAAAAAAAGATCTTGGGAATCATTAAGTATGAACAAACAAATGGAAGTGTTTAACGACCTTGACTGGCTATACAGCCCTCGCACGGTCGTCTCGGTGCCCGAAGGCGATTGATGAGCGTTTAAATATTTTCTGCCGTGGGTCAGGAACTGGTAGTAGAGGACGCCGAATGGAGGCCGCCATCTTGATTTTGGTGAGTAGATTTTTCTTTGTTTACTATTTTGATGTTATTTCTTCACTAACGGCTGCTTTCAGGGCCAGTTTGGTCAGCTTGGTAGCCCGCTAGCCTCGATGATGGAGTACTGGTAGATGAATCGTGGACGTAGTTCTAAAGATGACAGGAAGCGTTATCAGGACCAAGGACGTATAACTAACAAGGATTCGTGTCTCGCGGTATCTCGTTAAAATATCGCATATCGTGAGACTTGTATTTATATACAAGTAATAGCTTTTCTAAAAAGCTTGTCGTATTTTAGCTGATTATATTGACAAGGACGTATAACTAATATACGTCCTTGATTGAGATCAATGTTTTCGAAGTTCAAAAATCAAAGAAACAAATATGAAAAAAAAAAAAATTCTATCAAATATGTCTTACATGGCCGTTAAAATCGTATAAATTACAAAGTTTTTACATTTTTATTAAGGTAAATGTTTTCTAGAAACAATGATTAATTTGATTAAAACCTTAATTAGTTTGAGATTTTGCATTCCTAATTCTTGTGATGATTTATAACTAATTATAATAAAACAAACAATTAGTCCTGATTGTATGTTATTCATTTAATATGAGCTTGTGCTGTTTCCTTTCTACTATTTTTACAGATGTAAATTGTTTATTTAATGAGCTTGTGTGGTTTAATTTCCTTTCTACTATTCAATTAAGAAAAGCTATGACCCAAACTACACTAAAAGAGTCATTGTCTATACTTTCAAAATGACCAAAGCTGATTTGAGAAAATATACACGAATATGTCATAAAAAGAACGAATTGCAAAATATGCTATTGCCTATTTGATTTGAACTCTATTGACATGTCCGATTTTTTATCTTGGGACAATGATCTTTCAGTAAAACTTTTTATACAGCACTGTAAACATCACTATGCAATATAGCAAATGACCCATTTGTTGTTACTCCTCACGAGATTAAAGATTTATGTCAAAAAGTACTTTCAATATTTTGATAATTGATTTTAGAAGACTTACTAATATACGTCCTTGTCAGGACCAAAGCCGCGTTATCAGGACCAAAGCCGTGAGGCAGTTACATGCAGGTCGTATCACCCAATACCTAGGATACAGCCCTCGGACGTTAATCGGCATAACACTCCCCATGATACAATGGTTTTGGAGTGCATGTTAACGCGGGTACGCCAACTACTACGTCTATCTGTACGGCTTGGATTGGTTTCTGTCATCTTAAGTAGTAAGTCGTTGATCATCTAACTGTAAACCCTCATCGAAGATAACGCGTAAAGGAGAGCTGGCCCAGCACATCCGTTCAGCTGTAATGACTGAGACGTGACTGTGAATCTGACTGATGAATTCGATTGTAATTTAAAGTATGAACGTTTTTTTTTCGCGGTGTCGATAATTATCCTCCATGAACATGGGTGGGACTGGTATGCTCGAAACATGAGCTTTAACCCGTTCTGAGAGTGGTACTATTTTCATGGAATTTTAATATAGAGTGCACTGACGACGCAGGGGTCGATCCAGTTATTTCCAAAAGGGGATTTTAATCCAAGATAAAGGGGGGAGGTCCAACCTTATGTCCCTATTCAAAAGCATTGATCGGTAAGAAAAGGGGTGTTTCGACCCCGGAACAGCCCGTGATCTCTCAATGCAACATTGTTCATTTCAACACAAAGTTTATACGCAAATCTATTCGATTGATTGTTAGGGATAAAAAAGGCAAAAGTGTAGAAGGCGAAAAGAAATTGTTAAAAAAACCCACAATCTATTTAAGTCCAACAGTTGCGGATACAAAGTTGTAAGGGGACGACCATTTGATATTCTGGGGGGGGGGGGGGGGGGGGCAGGAGGATTTTGAAAATAGATAACTCAGCCTTGATAATCACAAAAATAAATGGTTTGTTCTGTGGTAGTTTGAAAATAAATTACCTGACTTGCAATGTATAGAAAATAAATAAATCAGCAGGTCTAATCGAAAGTATGAGATGGCACCAGATTCTTCATAAATTCATCTTTTTTCCCAGAAAAAATCGGGAAACACTTCCCAAAGTTTTTAATAACAAAAGTATAAATATTATTTAAATATACTTGAAATGTCTGAAAATTGGTTTCATTTAACTTGAAGTATATTGTCTCAGGAAACCTTACCTCACCTTTATTATACCCCACGCAACGAAGTTGCGGAGGGTATAATGTTTTTGACCCGTTGTCATATGGTATTTTGAACCCCATGGTAAATTGACCCCGGGGTCAAAATACCGCTATGGTAAATTGAACCCCCCCTGTATGGAAAATTGAACCCCCATGGTAAATTGAACCCCCCTGTTTTTTTCATCCTAGATGATTATTAGAACATTTTACATTATTCTAAAGCTTATCATAGATTAAAAAATCATTCATACAAGAAGGGAAGGTACATTTTCCATGCTTAATTAAAAGAAATATCTTTCCTTGGTATAAGTGCTCTGAATTAAGTCTTTACCAACAAAATGTCATTCAAAATACTTATTGACACATTATAACTAGACCATATGTAGCTTGAATGCTTTAATTATTTGTAATTATAACATATGTATATATAAATATAAGGGTAGTTTTGATTTTCCATGGTAAAAAAGGGGGAGGGGGTCAAAATACCATGGCAAAGTAAAATTTTCAAAATGTCTTTTCCAGCAATTTAAATACATACAAACTACTAATTGGTGAATTGTAACTACATAAAAGAGTTAGAATTGCCAGATTTTTGGAAATTAAAGGTCTAGAGTAGGGGTTCAATATACCACAGGGGGGTCAAAATATCATGGAAAAGTAAAATTTTCAAAATTTCTTTTCCAGCAAGTTTAGTACATACAAACTACTTATTGGTGTATTTTAAATACATAAAAGAGTTAGATTTGCCAGATTTGTTTAAATTAAAGGTCTAGAGTAGGGGTTCAATATACCGCAGGGGGGTCAAAATACCATGGCAAAGTAAAATTTTCAAAATATCTTTTCCAGCAAGTTTAATAAATACAAACTACTTATTGGTGTATTCTAACTTCATAAAAGAGTTAAAATTGCCAGAATTTCTGAAATTAAAGGCCTAGAGAAGGGGGTTCAATATACCGCAGGGGGGTCAAAATACCATGGCAAAGTAAAATTTTCAAAATATCTTTTCCAGCAAGTTTAATACATACAAACTACTGATTGGTGTATTTTAACTACATAAAAGAGTTTAGAACTGCCAGAATTTTGAAATTTTAAAGGCCTAGAGTAAGGGGCTCAATATACCGCAGGAGAGTCATAATACCATGGCAAAGTAAATTTTTCAAAATATTTTTTTCCAGCAAGTTTAATACATACAAACTACTTATTGGTGTATTCTAACTACACCAAAGAGTTAAAATTGCCAAATTTTTTGAATTAAAGGTGTAGAGAAGGGGGTTCAATATACCGCAGGGGGGTCAAAATACCATGGCAAAGTAAAATTTTCAAAATATCTTTTCCAGCAAGTTAAATACATACAAACTACTTATTGGTGTATTCTAACTACATAAAACAGTTCGAATTGCCAGAATTTCTCAAATTAAAGGCCTAGAGTAGGGGTTCAATATACTGCAGGGGGGTCAAAATACCATGGCAAAGAAAAATTTTCAAAATAACTTTTCCAGCAAGTTTGATACATACAAACTACTTATTGGTGTATTCTAACTACATAAAAGAGTTAGAATTTCCAGATTTTTTTAAATCAAAGGTCTAGAGTAGGGGGTTCAATATACCGCAGGGGGGTCAAAATACCATGGCAAAGTAAAATTTTCAAAATTTCTTTTCCAGCAAGTTTAGTACATACAAACTAATTATTGGTGTATTCTATATACATAAAAGAGTTAAAATTGCCAGAATTTCTGAAATTAAAGGCCTAGAGTAGGGGGTTCAATATACCGCAGGGGGGTCAAAATACCATGGCAAAGTAAAATTTTCAAAATATCTTTTCCAGCAAGTTTAATACATACAAACTACTGATTGGTGTATTTTAACTACATAAAAGAGTTTAGAATTGCCAGAATTTTGAAATTTTAAAGGCCTAGAGTAGGGGGCTCAATATACCGCAGGAGAGTCATAATACCATGGCAAAGTAAATTTTTCAAATTTTTTTTTCCAGCAAGTTTAATACATATAAACTACTTATTGGTGTATTCTAACTACACCAAAGAGTTAAAATTGCCAAATTTTTTGAATTAAAGTGTAGAGAAGGGGGTTCAATATACCGCAGGGGGGTCAAAATACCATGGCAAAGTAAAATTTTCAAAATATCTTTTCCAGCAAGTTAAATACATACAAACTACTTATTGGTGTATTCTAACTTCATAAAAGAGTTAAAATTGCCAGAATTTCTGAAATTAAAGGCCTAGAGAAGGGGGTTCAATATACCGCAGGGGGGTCAAAATACCATGGCAAAGTAAAATTTTCAAAATATCTTTTCCAGCAAGTTTAATACATACAAACTACTGATTGGTGTATTTTAACTACATAAAAGAGTTTAGAACTGCCAGAATTTTGAAATTTTAAAGGCCTAGAGTAAGGGGCTCAATATACCGCAGGAGAGTCATAATACCATGGCAAAGTAAATTTTTCAAAATATTTTTTTCCAGCAAGTTTAATACATACAAACTACTTATTGGTGTATTCTAACTACACCAAAGAGTTAAAATTGCCAAATTTTTTGAATTAGAGGTGTAGAGAAGGGGGTTCAATATACCGCAGGGGGGTCAAAATACCATGGCAAAGTAAAATTTTCAAAATATCTTTTCCAGCAAGTTAAATACATACAAACTACTTATTGGTGTATTCTAACTACATAAAACAGTTCGAATTGCCAGAATTTCTAAAATTAAAGGCCTAGAGTAGGGGTTCAATATACTGCAGGGGGGTCAAAATACCATGGCAAAGAAAAATTTTCAAAATAACTTTTCCAGCAAGTTTGATACATACAAACTACTTATTGGTGTATTCTAACTACATAAAAGAGTTAGAATTTCCAGATTTTTTTTAAATCAAAGGTCTAGAGTAGGGGGTTCAATATACCGCAGGGGGGTCAAAATACCATGGCAAAGTAAAATTTTCAAAATTTCTTTTCCAGCAAGTTTAGTACATACAAACTAATTATTGGTGTATTCTATATACATAAAAGAGTTAAAATTGCCAGAATTTCTGAAATTAAAGGCCTAGAGTAGGGGGTTCAATATACCGCAGGGGGGTCAAAATACCATGGCAAAGTAAAATTTTCAAAATATCTTTTCCAGCAAGTTTAATACATACAAACTACTGATTGGTGTATTTTAACTACATAAAAGAGTTTAGAATTGCCAGAATTTTGAAATTTTAAAGGCCTAGAGTAGGGGGCTCAATATACCGCAGGAGAGTCATAATACCATGGCAAAGTAAATTTTTCAAATTTTTTTTTCCAGCAAGTTTAATACATATAAACTACTTATTGGTGTATTCTAACTACACCAAAGAGTTAAAATTGCCAAATTTTTTGAATTAAAGTGTAGAGAAGGGGGTTCAATATACCGCAGGGGGGTCAAAATACCATGGCAAAGTAAAATTTTCAAAATATCTTTTCCAGCAAGGTTAAATACATACAAACTACTTATTGGTGTATTCTAACTACATAAAACAGTTCGAATTGCCAGAATTTCTAAAATTAAAGGCCTAGAGTAGGGGTTCAATATACCGCAGGGGGGTCAAAATACCATGGCAAAGAAAAAATTTCAAAATAACTTTTCCAGCAAGTTTGATACATACAAACTACTTATTTGTGTATTCTAACTACATAAAAGAGTTAGAATTGCCAGATTTTTGGAAATTAAAGGTCTAGAGTAGGGGGTTCAATATACCACAGGGGGGTCAAAATATCATGGAAAAGTAAAATTTTCAAAATATCTTTTCCAGCAAGTTAAATACGTACAAACTACATATTTGTGTATTCTAACTACATAAAAGAGTTTGAATTGCCAGAATTTCTAAAATTAAAGGTCTAGAGTAGGGGTTCAATATACCGCAGGTGGGTCAAAATACCATGGCAAAGTAAAATTTTCAAAATAACTTTTCCAGCAAGTTTGATACATACAAACTACTTATTGGTGTATTCTAACTACATAAAAGAGTTAGAATTGCCAGAATTTCTGAAATTAAAGGCCTAGAGAAGGGGGTTCAATATACCACAGGGGGGTCAAAATACCATGGCAAAGTAAAATTTTCAAAATATTTTTTCCAGCAAGTTCAATAAATACAAACTACTTATATTTGTATTCTTACTACATAAAAGAGTTCGAATTGCCAGAATTTCTGAAATTAAAGGCCTAGAGTAGGGGGTTCAATATACCACAGGGGGGGGGGTCAAAATACCATGGCAAAATTTTCAAAACAACTTTTCCAGCAAGTTTGATACATTCAAACTACTTATTGGTGTATTCATACAACATAAAAGAGTTAGAATTGCCAGAATTTTTTGAATTAAAGGTCTATAGTAAGGGTTCCATATACCGCAGGAGAGTCAAAATACCATGGCAAAGTAAATTTTTCAAAATATCTTTTCCAGCATGTTTAGTACATACAAACTACTTATTGGAGTTTATTACTATATTAAGGAGTAAGAAGGCTTGAATTTTTGCAATTCAAGGTATAGAAGGGGTATATTGAACGCCTTAATATAGACCTTGAATTTCAAAAGTTCAAGCTATTCTAACTCCTTAACATAGTTATAATACTCCAATGAGTAGTTTGTATGTATTTAATATACTGGAAAAGATATTTTGAAAATTTTACTTAGCCATGGTATTTTGACCCCCCCTGCGGTATATTGAACCCCCTACTATAGACCTTGAATTTCAAAAATTGAAGTTATTCTAACTCCATAACATAGTTATAATACTCCAATAAGTAGTTTGTATGTATTTAATATACTGGAAACGAAATTTTGAAAATTTTACTTAGCCATGGTATTTTGACCCCCCTGCGGTATAATGAACCATGGTATTTTGACCCCCCTGCGGTATATTGAACCCCCTACTATAGACCTTGAATTTCAAAAATTGAAGTTATTCTAACTCCTTAACATAGTTATAATACTCCAATAAGTAGTTTGTATGTATTTAATATACTGGAAAAGAAATTTTGAAAATTTTACTTAGCCATGGTATTTTGACCCCCCGCGGTATAATGAACCCCCTACTATAGACCTTGAATTTCAAAAATTCAAGCTATTCTAACTCCTCAACATAGTTATAAGACTCCAATAAGTAGTTTGTATGTATTTAATATACTGGAAAAGATATTTTGAAAATTTAACTTAGCCATGGTATTTTGACCCCCCTGCGGTATATTGAACCCCCTACTATAGACCTTAAATTTCAAAAGTTCAAGCTATTCTAACTCCTTAACATAGTTATAATACTCCAATAAGTAGTTTGTATGTATTTGATATACTGGAAAAGATATTTTGAAAATTTTACTTAGCCATGGTATTTTGACCCCCCTGCGGTATATTGAACCCCCTACTATAGACCTTCAATTTCAAAAGTTCAAGCTATTCTAACTCCTTAACATAGTTATAATACTCCAATAAGTAGTTTGTATGTAAATAATATACTGGAAAAGATATTTTGAAAAATTTACTTAGCCATGGTATCTTGACCCCCCTGCGGTATATTGAACCCCCTACTATAGACCTTAAATTTCAAATGTTCAAGCTATTCCAACTCCTCAACATAGTTATAATACTCCAATAAGTAGTTTGTATGTATTGTATATACTGGAAAAGATATTTTGAAAATTTTACTTAGCCATGGTATTTTGACCCCCTGCAGTATATTGAACCCCTACTATAGACCTTAAATTTCAAAAGTTCAAGTTATTCTAACTCCTTAACATAGTCATAATACTCCAATGAGTAGTTTGTATGTATTTAATATACTGGAAAAGATATTTTGAAAATTTTACTTAGGCATGGTATTTTGACCCCTGCAGTATATTGAACCCCCTACGATAGACCTTAAATTTCAAAAGTTCAAGTTATTCTAACTCCTTAACATAGTCATAATACTCCAATGAGTAGTTTGTATGTATTTAATATACTGGAAAAGATATTTTGAAAATTTTACTTAGCCATGGTATTTTGACCCCCCTGCGGTATATTGAACCCCCTACTATAGACCTTGAATTTCAAAAATTCAAGCTATTCTAACTCCTTAACACAGTTATAATACTCCAATAAGTAGTTTGTATGTATTTAATATACTGGAAAAGATATTTTGAAAATTTTACTTAGCCATGGTATTTTGACCCCCCTGCGGTATATTGAACCAAATTCAAGCTATTCTTACTCCTCAACATAGTTATAATACTCCAATGAGTAGTTTGTATGTATTTAATATACTGGAAAAGATATTTTGAAAATTTTACTTAGCCATGGTATTTTGACCCCCCTGCGGTATATTGAACCCCCTACTATAGACCTTGAATTTCAAAAATTCAAGCTATTCTAACTCCTTAACACAGTTATAATACTTCAATAAGTAGTTTGTATGTATTTAATATACTGGAAAAGATATTTTGAAAATTTTACTTAGCCATGGTATTTTGACCCCCCTGCGGTATATTGAACCAAATTCAAGCTATTCTTACTCCTCAACATAGATATAATACTCCAATGAGTAGTTTGTATGTATTTAATATACTGGAAAAGATATTTTGAAAATTTTACTTAGCCATGGTATTTTGACCCCCCTGCGGTATATTGAACCCCCTACTATAGACCTTGAATTTCAAAAATTCAAGCTCTTCTAACTCCTTAACACAGTTATAATACTCCAATAAGTAGTTTGTATGTATTTAATATACTGGAAAAGATATTTTGAAAATTTTACTTAGCCATGGTATTTTGACCCCCCTGCGGTATATTGAACCCCCTACTATAGACCTTGAATTTCAAAAATGCAAGCTATTCTTACTCCTCAACATAGTTATAATACTCAAATGAGTAGTTTGTATGTATTTAATATACTGGAAAAGATATTTTGAAAATTTTACTTGGCCATGGTATTTTGACCCCCCTGCGGTATATTGAACCCCCTACTATAGACCTTAAATTTCAAAAATTCAAGCTATTCTAACTCCTTAACATAGTTATAATACTCCAATAAGTAGTTTGTATGTATTTAATATACTGGAAAAGATATTTTGAAAATTTTACTTAGCCATGGTATTTTGACCCCTCTGCGGTATATTGAACCCCCTACTATCATGACTATAGACCTTAAATTTCAAAAATTCAAGCTATTCTAACTCCTTAACATAGTTATAATACTCCAATAAGTAGTTTGTATGTATTTAATATACTGGAAAAGATATTTTGAAAATTTTACTTAGCCATGGTATTTTGACCCCCCTGCGGTATATTGAACCCCCTACTATAGACCTTGAATTTCAAAAATTCAAGCTATTCTAACTCCTTAACACAGTTATAATACTCCAATAAGTAGTTTGTATGTATTTAATATACTGGAAAAGATATTTTGAAAATTTTACTTAGCCATGGTATTTTGACCCCCCTGCGGTATATTGAACCAAATTCAAGCTATTCTTACTCCTCAACATAGTTATAATACTCCAATGAGTAGTTTGTATGTATTTAATATACTGGAAAAGATATTTTGAAAATTTTACTTAGCCATGGTATTTTGACCCCCCTGCGGTATATTGAACCCCCTACTATAGACCTTGAATTTCAAAAATTCAAGCTATTCTAACTCCTTAACACAGTTATAATACTTCAATAAGTAGTTTGTATGTATTTAATATACTGGAAAAGATATTTTGAAAATTTTACTTAGCCATGGTATTTTGACCCCCCTGCGGTATATTGAACCAAATTCAAGCTATTCTTACTCCTCAACATAGATATAATACTCCAATGAGTAGTTTGTATGTATTTAATATACTGGAAAAGATATTTTGAAAATTTTACTTAGCCATGGTATTTTGACCCCCCTGCGGTATATTGAACCCCCTACTATAGACCTTGAATTTCAAAAATTCAAGCTCTTCTAACTCCTTAACACAGTTATAATACTCCAATAAGTAGTTTGTATGTATTTAATATACTGGAAAAGATATTTTGAAAATTTTACTTAGCCATGGTATTTTGACCCCCCTGCGGTATATTGAACCCCCTACTATAGACCTTGAATTTCAAAAATTCAAGCTATTCTTACTCCTCAACATAGTTATAATACTCAAATGAGTAGTTTGTATGTATTTAATATACTGGAAAAGATATTTTGAAAATTTTACTTGGCCATGGTATTTTGACCCCCCTGCGGTATATTGAACCCCCTACTATAGACCTTAAATTTCAAAAATTCAAGCTATTCTAACTCCTTAACATAGTTATAATACTCCAATAAGTAGTTTGTATGTATTTAATATACTGGAAAAGATATTTTGAAAATTTTACTTAGCCATGGTATTTTGACCCCTCTGCGGTATATTGAACCCCCTACTATCATGACTATAGACCTTAAATTTCAAAAATTCAAGCTATTCTAACTCCTTAACATAGTTATAATACTCCAATAAGTAGTTTGTATGTATTTAATATACTGGAAAAGATATTTTGAAAATTTTACTTAGCCATGGTATTTTGACCCCCCTGCGGTATATTGAACCCCCTACTATAGACCTTGAATTTCAAAAATTCAAGCTCTTCTAACTCCTTAACACAGTTATAATACTCCAATAAGTAGTTTGTATGTATTTAATATACTGGAAAAGATATTTTGAAAATTTTACTTAGCCATGGTATTTTGACCCCCCTGCGGTATATTGAACCCCCTACTATAGACCTTGAATTTCAAAAATTCAAGCTATTCTTACTCCTCAACATAGTTATAATACTCAAATGAGTAGTTTGTATGTATTTAATATACTGGAAAAGATATTTTGAAAATTTTACTTGGCCATGGTATTTTGACCCCCCTGCGGTATATTGAACCCCCTACTATAGACCTTAAATTTCAAAAATTCAAGCTATTCTAACTCCTTAACATAGTTATAATACTCCAATAAGTAGTTTGTATGTATTTAATATACTGGAAAAGATATTTTGAAAATTTTACTTAGCCATGGTATTTTGACCCCTCTGCGGTATATTGAACCCCCTACTATCATGACTATAGACCTTAAATTTCAAAAATTCAAGCTATTCTAACTCCTTAACATAGTTATAATACTCCAATAAGTAGTTTGTATGTATTTAATATACTGGAAAAGATATTTTGAAAATTTTACTTAGCCATGGTATTTTGACCCCCCTGCGGTATATTGAACCCCCTACTATAGACCTTGAATTTCAAAAATTCAAGCTATTCTAACTCCTTAACACAGTTATAATACTCCAATAAGTAGTTTGTATGTATTTAATATACTGGAAAAGATATTTTGAAAATTTTACTTAGCCATGGTATTTTGACCCCCCTGCGGTATATTGAACCAAATTCAAGCTATTCTTACTCCTCAACATAGTTATAATACTCCAATGAGTAGTTTGTATGTATTTAATATACTGGAAAAGATATTTTGAAAATTTTACTTAGCCATGGTATTTTGACCCCCCTGCGGTATATTGAACCCCCTACTATAGACCTTGAATTTCAACAATTCAAGCTATTCTAACTCCTTAACACAGTTATAATACTTCAATAAGTAGTTTGTATGTATTTAATATACTGGAAAAGATATTTTGAAAATTTTACTTAGCCATGGTATTTTGACCCCCCTGCGGTATATTGAACCAAATTCAAGCTATTCTTACTCCTCAACATGGATATAATACTCCAATGAGTAGTTTGTATGTATTTAATATACTGGAAAAGATATTTTGAAAATTTTACTTAGCCATGGTATTTTGACCCCCCTGCGGTATATTGAACCCCCTACTATAGACCTTGAATTTCAAAAATTCAAGCTCTTCTAACTCCTTAACACAGTTATAATACTCCAATAAGTAGTTTGTATGTATTTAATATACTGGAAAAGATATTTTGAAAATTTTACTTAGCCATGGTATTTTGACCCCCCTGCGGTATATTGAACCCCCTACTATAGACCTTGAATTTCAAAAATTCAAGCTATTCTTACTCCTCAACATAGTTATAATACTCAAATGAGTAGTTTGTATGTATTTAATATACTGGAAAAGATATTTTGAAAATTTTACTTGGCCATGGTATTTTGACCCCCCTGCGGTATATTGAACCCCCTACTATAGACCTTAAATTTCAAAAATTCAAGCTATTCTAACTCCTTAACATAGTTATAATACTCCAATAAGTAGTTTGTATGTATTTAATATACTGGAAAAGATATTTTGAAAATTTTACTTAGCCATGGTATTTTGACCCCTCTGCGGTATATTGAACCCCCTACTAACATGACTATAGACCTTAAATTTCAAAAATTCAAGCTATTCTAACTCCTTAACATAGTTATAATACTCCAATAAGTAGTTTGTATGTATTTAATATACTGGAAAAGATATTTTGAAAATTTTACTTAGCCATGGTATTTTGACCCCCCTGCGGTATATTGAACCCCCTACTATAGACCTTAAATTTCAAAAATTCAAGCTATTCTAACTCCTTAACATAGTTATAATACTCCAATAAGTAGTTTGTATGTATTTAATATACTGGAAAAGATATTTTGAAAATTTTACTTAGCCATGGTATTTTGACCCCCCTGCGGTATATTGAACCCCCTACTATAGACCTTAAATTTCAAAAATTCAAGCTATTCTTACTCCTCAACATAGTTATAATACTCCAATAAGTAGTTTGTATGTATTTAATATACTGGAAAAGATATTTTGAAAATTTTACTTAGCCATGGTATTTTGACCCCCCTGAGGTATATTGAACCCCCTACTATAGACCTTGAATTTCAAAAATTCAAGCTATTCTTACTCCTCAACATAGTTATAATACTCCAATGAGTAGTTTGTATGTATTTAATATACTGGAAAAGATATTTTGAAAATTTTACTTAGCCATGGTATTTTGACCCCCCTGCGGTATATTGAGCCCCCTACTATAGACCTAATATTTCAAAAGTTCAAGCTATTTCAACTCCTTAACATAGTTATAATACTCCAATAAGTAGTTTGTATGTATTTAATATACTGGAAAAGATATTTTGAAAATTTTACTTAGCCATGGTATTTTGACCCCCCTGCGGTATATTGAACCCCCTACTATAGACCTTGAATTTCAAAAATTCAAGCTATTCTAACTCCTCAACATAGTTATAATACTCAAATGAGTAGTTTGTATGTATTTAATATACTGGAAAAGATATTTTGAAAATTTTACTTGGCCATGGTATTTTGACCCCCCTGCGGTATATTGAACCCCCTACTATAGACCTTAAATTTCAAAAATTCAAGCTATTCTAACTCCTTAACATAGTTATAATACTCCAATAAGTAGTTTGTATGTATTTAATATACTGGAAATATATTTTGAAAATTTTACTTAGCCATGGTATTTTGACCCCCTTGCGGTATATTGAACCCCCTACTATAGACCTTGAATTTCAAAAGTTCAAGCTATTCTAACTCCTTAACATAGTTATAATACTCCAATGAGTAGTTTGTATGTATTTAATATACTGGAAAAGATATTTTGAAAATTTTACTTAGCCATTGTATTTTGACCCCCCTGCGGTATATTGAACCCCCTACTTAAAAGCACAAATTAAAAAAAATGATAGCCAATAAATTGTAAATTAGATTATCTGCAATACTATTTATCAAAAACAGGGGGTTCAATATACCGCAGGGGGGTTCAAAATACCATATGTGAAAAATGACCCCGGGGTCAAAATACCATGCGGTATAATGACCCCGGGGTCATTTTACCGCATGGTATTTTGACCCCGGGTTCACTTTTTAGGGGGTTCAAAATACCATATGACACCGTCCGTCCGTCCGTCAATCCGTTAGTCCTGTTTCTTGTCATCGCAACTTCTCTCAAACCACACAACAGAATTTCACGAAACCTTTTCAGATAATAAGGACATACTATGTAGTTGTGCATATCGACGGGAAATTTCGATTCAATTTTTTTTCTAGGAGTTACGCCCCTTTGAACTTATTTACTTTAATGTATTACTGCAACAGTTTGTCATCGCAACTCCTCTCAAACCACACAACAGAATTTCACGAAACGTTTTCAGATAATAAGGACATACTATGTAGTTGTGCATATCGACGGGAAATTGCGATTCAATTTTTTTTCTAGGAGTTACGCCCCTTTGAACTATTTACTTTAATGTATTACTGCAACAGTTTGTCATCGCAACTCCTCTCAAACCACACAACAGAATTTCACGAAACCTTTTCAGATAATAAGGACATACTATGTAGTTGTGCATATCGACGGGAAATTGCGATTCAATTTTTTTTCTAGGAGTTACGCCCCTTTGAACTTATTTACTTTAATGTACTACTGCAACAGTTTGTCACCGCAACTCCTCTCAAACCACACAACAGAATTTCACGAAACCTTTTCAGATAATAAGGACATACTATGTAGTTGTGCATATCGACGGGAAATTGATTTTCAATTTTTTTTCTAGGAGTTACGCCCCTTTGAACTTATTTACTTTAATGTATTACTGCAACAGTTTGTCATCACAACTCCTCTCAAACCACACAACAGAATTTCACGAAACCTTTTCAGATAATAAGGACATACTATGTAGTTGTGCATATCGACGGGAAATTGCGATTCAATTTTTTTTCTAGGAGTTACGCCCCTTTGAACTTATTTACTTTAATGTACTACTGCAACAGTTTGTCATCGCAACTCCTCTCAAACCACACAACAGAATTTCACGAAACCTTTTCAGATAATAAGGACATACTATGTAGTTGTGCATATCGACGGGAAATTGCGATTCAATTATTTTTCTAGGAGTTACGCCCCTTTGAACTTATTTACTTTAATGTATTACTGCAACAGTTTGTCATCACAACTCCTCTCAAACCACACAACAGAATTTCACAAAACCTTTTCAGATAATAAGGACATACTATGTAGTTGTGCATATCGACGGGAAATTGCGATTCAATTTTTTTTCTAGGAGTTACGCTCCTTTGAACTTATTTACTTGAATGTATTACTGCAACAGTTTGTCATCGCAAAATTAACACCTCTCAAACCACACAACAGAATTTCATGAAACTTTGTAGATAATAAGGACATACTATGTAGATATGCATATCAACAGGAAATTACGGTTCAATTTTTTTCTAGGAGTTATGCCCCTTTGAACTTATTTGCTTCAATGTACTTCTGCAACAGTTTGTCATCTCAACTCCTCTGAAAACACACAACAGAATTTCATGAAATTTTGTAGATAATAAGGACATACTATGTATATTGACAGGAAATTATTATTCAATATTTTTTCTTATTCAATTTTTTTTTCTTATACTTATTTAATTTCTCCAATGACAATGTGGGGACGTGGGGTATGTGAGCGTGCTCACTAAGGTTCTTTTATTTTAACAGGGCCGTAACTCCATGTAGGAAATTTCAAAACCAAACGCTTGTCTCCATATCAAATTGTGTTCACGGCCTTGCAAGAAGAAAGTTCTGTTTTCCCTCAGACTTATAGCCCTGATTTTTCGGGATCAATGTTTCTTATTTATTTGTCTTTTGTTCATTGATTGCCCTTCTGTATTCTGTTAGTGTTGCATTCCTTTTGTAATCTAGTAATTTTGTTATGAACTTGATCATGAGTTTAAAAAAAACAAAAAAAACAGCAGCCACAGGCTTAACTATGTGAATTCCATTTTTGCTTTATCATGCACATTGGTCTTTTGATGTTTTCCCTAGAAACTTCAGTCTTACACTTAATTTATACATTTTGCTTTGAGACCAAAATATTGTCAAAAAATTATTAAAACAAAACTTCATTTTCAGATTATGAAAGGGTCTTCCGAACACCCAGAAAGCATGATTTTGCATCATTTGTTCTATAGCTTCTTGGGCCTTCAGTGGCTCCAAAACCCTTCAAAAAAAATTTTGCCTTGCTCCGCTCGGCGTAGCAGGTTTGCCAAAACATTTAAAAGTGCCTAGTTATAACTAAACTTAATACTATGTGTATATGCAGTTGGGAATTTAAAAGATTCATTTCTGTAGAGGGGGATGGTTAATCTAATTAAATGTTACATAATGACTTGACTATACTATATGTATTATTTATAAACAAAACATTTAAAAAATTGTATGTTTTCGAATATCAAAAATATAGTTGTGAAAATGAATAATCAGTCCCTTGCTTTAATGAAAATGAAAAAATCTTGCTTCAATAGTGCAGAAAATGAATAATCTGTCCTCTTAGTTTGCAAAAATAAATAACCGATCAAAACAAATCCTCCTGCCCCCCCCCCCCCCCCCAGAATATCAAAATGGTCGTCCTCTAATCGTGTACAACAAAAACGACACCAACATTACTATTTTAAATAAAATATTTTGTACAGTCTCCTCTGAACAATATTTTTGCTGGTTTTCGTATACTACCCATTGCATTAAAAGTATCCTGTTTCGCGGGGAAAGTCAGTCTATTGCTCCTGCTGATAATATATATATCAAACATATATATCTACATCTTCGGTCCTTATAAATCCTTGTCTTCAAATATTCGGCTTTGTGCGGTTCTGATGGTAAATCCAGAAAAGCGGACACATGAAGCTTTAACGTGTTTCATACATCTTTTATATAGAAGACAACATTTGCTATTGTGTATCTGTATCGTTGGTTTGTTTGTATTTTGAAATGACCCCTTGTTTTTTGTCACCTGTAATCGTGAGTCTAAAGTGTAGTCCTAGGTATACACCTAGTTTCCGCAAATGTCTACTGGTCATTCATTTATGCATATGGACGAAACTCACAAGGCCTAGTCATTTTCTTAAATTATATTTCATTGTTTAACTTTTATCATTCATGCGTTTTTATGCCCCATTTATAGGCATTATGTTTTATGGTCTGTGCGTCCATCTGTTCGTCCGTACGTCCGTTCGTCCGTGCCGCTTCAGGTTAAAGTTTTCAGGTTAAAGTTATTGGTCGAGGTAGTTTTTGATGAAGTCCAATCAACTTGAAACTTAGTACACATGTTCTCTATGATATGATCTTTCTAATTTTAATGCCAAAGAAGAGATTTTCTCCCATTTTAACGGTCAACTGATCATAGAAAATGATAGTGCGAATAGGGCATCCGTGTACTAAGGACACATTCTTGGTTTCTTAATATTGTTAATGGAAATTACCAGATTATTGCTCTTAATTTTAATACCACAACAAAACTGCATTCTTCAGGTTTCATTTATATTTTTATCCATATAACAAAAACCTTGAAACAGGAACAATTCCGCAATACCTTTTGCATTTCAAATTATTCAGAATCATAGTACATATTTCTTTTAGTCTACACTATATGTCATAATTTGTTTTTAGAAATTAACATGATTAAGAATCATAAACAAATAAATTGGAATTACCATGTTATTAAAATCATTTCATTCTAGGAAACATTTTCATTTATATAACTTCAACAAGGCTTTGGAGAATCTAGGACTAAGATATTTTTAAAGAAAGAATTAAAATACATTTGTAATACAACAGAAACTTACGTTCTAGCTCGTCTAGCCCTATGTGCAAGCAAGATATTATCATCACTTTGAACTAAAATACATCTTCTAAGAAATAATTTTGATCATTTAAAAGATATCTACTATAAATGATACTGGGATGATCCTCTTTTTATTACAGTTCCAAGTAAGAAATAGCCACCACAAGGGACAAAATAAAGCATACGAGAAGAACATACATACAGGTTCTGACTCATAAACCATCTTGCATATTGAAATTACATCATGCAGAAATGCACCTAATATGTTCCTCTACTAATTGTGAGTTTTTGTTTAAACCAAGAAGCAACGTAGTGGAACATATTTTAACAGAGTCATTTGATAATCCATACAACACATACAAAACGCGTCTCCTCCATGACAGTCTTAAACATAATAACCAAATATTGAATAAACGACCCTGCTAATTTGTATGGCCCCGCAACAAATTTGTTTGTGCCATATAGTTTTACCCTTGTCCGGCAGTCTGTCATTCCGTCAATCCGCAACGAACAGTTATACGGACTTTTGTTCTAAATGCCTTCCCATATTGAGCTGATTTTTAGAATTTGAGTCTACTATGATGAGTTACAGATCGAGTTTACGTTTGGTTACGCTATATTGATTATTTTGCTGAAATTACAGGATTTGAAGTTTAAAAATGTTTTGAAAATAACAGTTATACAGACTTTTTTTCCTAAACGCCTTCATATATTGAGCTGATTTTTAGTATGTGAGTCAACTATGATGAGTTACAGATCGAGTTTACGTTTGGTTCCGCTCCATTGATTTTTGCTAAAATTACAGGCTTTGGACTTTGAACATTTCACCAAAATGGCAGTGTACGGACTTTTTTCTAAACGCCATCATATATTGAGCTGATTTTTAGTATGTTAGTCTTCTATGATGAGTTACAGATCGAATTTACCTTGGGTTCCGCTCCATTAATTCTTGCTGAAATTACAGGTTTGAACTTCGAAAATTTTGTGAAAATAACAGTTAACCGGACTTCATTCTCAAATTTCTACTCCTAAAAATGGCTTCAAGCTTTATTTGCAAGCACGGCCATTCGTGTCGTTCCGACACATCTAGTACGTGTTTGGTACTGGTCTGATATTATTAAGGATGGCTGTCATTGTGGGACACAGCTTAACATTGAACACAAACTTTTTTGTCAGAAAACACTGTCATACATTCAAACATACTTTCCACACTAATCTATGTCCAAACTTGTTAGAATTAAAAAAATATAACTTTCAACTAAGTGAAATACGTTGCAAAGTCGCGTCGTCCTTGTAGAAGTAATATAAACTAAAAATAAACTCTCCTTTGGTAGATATTTGCTTAACTTGGAATCCGGTAAAAAGACTATTGGTCCATGGTTTGTCAATTGTAAGATTTGTTTTTTTTTGTAGGAATTTAAGTAACACATTTGAAGAAATATTTGTTTTTTTTTTTTTTTTTACAATTAAATCATCTTTATTGCACTAAATGCTGTTTAACAATTTACCTAGCTTACAGCATTAGGCTAAGTATCCCTGTATATCAGTTATTATACATCCAGGGAGAATATATAATAAAATATTATATAAATGTTAGTATTATACAATTAGACATAATACATAAATTAAATTAAATTAACATCAATATACATTGATTCAGTCATTAATAATGAAAAAAAAATTGTCTGCTTACAAATCGGGAAAAATAACGGATCTACACCGTTTCGTTTTGTAATTATTATGTATGTTTACTTTCTCACAGGTTACCTGTGTAGTATGTGTATTGGAGTTACTTTCATATTCTTTTATGTTTTGAAGGATTTATTTTGTCTAAGCTTATTTGCTTGACTATGCTAGTGTAAAACATAACTAGGTAAGTTTATAAAACTATTTTAAATTCAAATCAAAAGGTTATTTGCTATGCGGGTTTATTTTGGCCCCACGTGGTAAAATATTTATACAAGGCCAAGGGAAGTTAGCATATGTTTATTTGTTAAATAAAAAACAAACTATACCTTTACTTACAGGTTACAATATACTGATGTCTTTAATAACATATTCCCGGTTTCTATATTTCTTATCGCATTTAATCTTATAATGTCATATATTTCCTTTTTGAAGATTTTAAAGATTTCTATCTTTGTTTCTTTTTTGTTTGAAACAAAATGTGCCTTATATATTGAGAAGAATATAACTGTTATCAGGGTGTTTATATCAAAATATTTTACATCTGCCATTTTATAGCCAGTTATTAAATTTTCTAGCCTTAAAATATGTCTATCTATTTGAAGATAAAGTAATAACTTGTATATTTCTTGCCAGTAAGTATTATTATAAGGGCATGTAATAAAAAAATGTTTATAATTGTCAATTTCTTTGCAAAAATTGCAAGAATTGTTTTCTAATACTTTCCACTGTGCTAATAAGTCGTTGCATGGAAGAATAAAGTTGAGTAATTTCCATTTAAACATTTTAAATTTGTTGTTTTCTAGGTAATTAAATATAAAATTAAGAGTGCTTTTTAATTTCATATTTAAATTTTCTTCAAAAATTCTTTCCCACTTCAGAATACCTACAGGTTTTTCTTGCTTATAAGGGGCAATTAGTATTGAATATATTTCTTTATTACCCATTTCTGGATATATATTATGATTGAGTAGTATTTGCAGATTTTTTGTTTTCTTTATATTTACTTTTGTTTTAAATGAGCTTTCTTGCTTTAAAATATTCTGCCAATGTTTTGGAATAGCTTTCTTTAATAATGATAATTCTCTAATCCAATCCCGTTTATCTTTTAATTTAAGTAATATTTTATTTTCTGATATATGACCTCTTTCATCAAGTATGTCATTTACATACAGAATATTATGTTCAATCCATTTAGTAAATAATAAGTGTTTTCCTTTTGTTTGTATGTTATGATTGCCCCATAAAATCTGCTTTCTTATGTCTAGAAACGATTGTGGGATCTTTGTCTGTCCTCCCTTAACATTAATCCAAGTTTTAATCAATTGCTGATAGAACTGGGGAAGGGATTTAAATATTTTTTTGTCTAACATATTAACATTTTTAATATTCATTCGAAATATTAAGAGGTTTTTACCAAATTTGTTTAAGTAAGCTTGGGGTATGATTGACCAATTATCACCAGAATTTTGTTTAAGTTTTAAAATCCACCGTATTTGAAGAGCTTTGAGATATAAGTCTATGTCGATCATTTTTAACCCACCTTCTAGATAGTTTTTACAAAGAGTTGCACGTTTAACTTTATCTTTTTTCCCATTCCATATGAAATTATATACTAGAGTTTTAAACTTTTGTATTATTTCTTTTGATATGTACATATTTGATGCGATATAAGTTAAATTTGGAAGAATTAGTGATTTTACTACTATTATTTTACCTATTAATGTTAAATTTCTTTTCATCCAGTTTGATATAATTTTTTCACATTTTTTAAGCTGTTTATCAGTGTTTAGTTTTTGACAGTCTTGATTGTTATAACCAAAGTAAAAGCCAAGACTTTTAATATTATCTGTTTTCCAATTTATGTTTTCAAATTTGTCTCTGCTATGTTTAAGTTTTCCCAACCAAAATCCCTCTGTTTTATTTCTGTTTAGTTGTAATCCTGATAAACTTCCAAAAGTTTCAATTATATTCATTGCTAAACTAACATCTTTTGGTGATTTAAGAAATAGTGTTGTATCATCTGCAAGTTGACACATTTTAAGTGAGCAATTTCTACCATCTAGTTTCACTTCTAAACCTTTGAGATTATTATCTTCTCTTAGTTTAATTGCCATAATTTCAACTACTAATACGAAGGCTAACGAAGAAATTGGACATCCTTGTCGAATTCCACGAAAAATGTTAAAACTGCTGGACACCCAACCGTTGTTGAGTATACAACCTTTTATGTCTGTGTACATTGTTTGAATCCATCTTATAAAACTACTTTTAAAGCCAAATTTTACCAAGGTTTCTGACATAAAGTTCCATTCGAGGGAGTCAAATGCCTTAGAGAAATCAACAAAAAGTATAGCACCATCTACTTTAAAGTTCTCTGAGTTATCAATAATATCTTGTATTTGCCTTATATTGAAGCCTATGTATCTATTTTTTATATAGCCTTTTTGATCAGTATGAATTATTTTTGGTAATACTTGTTTTAATCTTTGAGCAAGTGCATAAGCCAACAATTTTACATCATAATTTAACAGAGTTATTGGACGATAATTATTTAAAGAAAGTGGATCTTCTTTTTTATATATTAATGATATTGCTCCAATTTTTTGTGAAGTTGATAATTCTCCTTTTTTATAGCAAAAATTAAATACTGATACAATTAAATCTTTTATTTTTTCCCAAAATTTTCTGTAAAATTCAACATTAAGTCCATCTAGACCTGGGGCTTTATTTAGTTTCATTTTGAATATTGCATCTGTACATTCCTGCACTGTTATTTTTCCTTCACATAAATCACTTTCACTATCACTTAATTTTGGACATTTTTTAATATTGTTAAAGTACTTTTTAGTATCTTCCACATCAGGCTTAGTTGAGGAATATAATGTTTTATAATAGTTAACTTCAAGGTTAAGTATTTTTTCTTGATCAGTAATTATATTATTGTTTACATCATACAATCTAGTAATGGTTTTTTTGCACTGCCTGGCTTTTTCAAGACCTAAGAAGTAAGAAGTATTTTTTTCTCCTTCTTCAATCCATTTCACCCTTGATCTTATTTGATTGCCTTTAATTTTTTCATTATATAGATTTCCTAACTCTTGTTCTACTTTCTCTATTTTTTCAATCAGGGAGGTATTTGTTTCATAATCATTAACTCTGATGTTAGTTGTATGAATTTCATTATTAAGTTGCTTAAGTTGATTTTCTAACACGTTGATTGAATCTTTTTTGTTTAGGGCTTTTAATTTACAGAATTGAATTGTACAATCTCGAACCTCTATTTTAAAAGTGTCCCATAAAGTAGCTAGATTTATTGAATCATTTGCTTTAATTTTATAGTTGTTAATTAGATTGTATATTATTTTTAGGTAGATTTCGTCGTTTAAAACGCTACTATTTAATTTCCAGTATCCGCGTCCTTTATTATTTCTTGATATTTGTAATTTTAAAGATACACTATTATGGTCAGTGTATTGAATAACAATTGGTCTAATATCACAAGAGGAGCAATTTTTTTTAATTTCAGTACTAACAAGGAAGTAATCAATTCTAGTGGCTTCTGTTTTATTTCTTTTACACCATGTGAAGTGAGTTTTATCTCTGTTTTTTTCACGCCATATATCTGTTAATTTTAAAGATTTAATTAAAGTTTTAAGTCCGCAGACTGGTTTATCAAATTTTATTCTTTTATTTTTATTTTTAGTATCTTTTTCAGATAAAATATCGTTAAAGTCTCCTCCTATTATTAGTTGTCCAAGACTATATTTATCTATAAAAGTTTTAACTGTTTTAAAAAAAGTGTTTCTTAGCTTAGTATTATTTGGTGCGTAAACGTTTGCAATTGTAAGTATGCTTTCGTCAATTTCTATATTTACGAGAAGAAGTCTTCCATCTTTATCTTTATAAAAGTCAATAAATTTGTAGTTAAGCCTACTTTTTAACCATATAGATACCCCTCTAGCATTGCTCTGACCATTACTGAAGAATAATTCACCTTCAAACTCTTTTTTTAAAGATTCTTTTAAGTTGTCAGTAAAGTGTGTTTCTTGTATTAGGAGAATATCACATTTTTGTTGTTTTGTCCATTCAATTAGTCTTTTTCTTTTTTCAGATTGCTGTAATCCCTTAGCATTAACTGTACAGATGTGAAGTTTTTGATCAGCCATAATTGTTAATGTAAAAAGGTAAGTTTATGTTTGGGGAACCCCCATCTATTTATAGTATCAATAATCGATTTTATTCTTTCTGTTACCAGTACACGAGTATTTACTTTATTCAACAGGTGAATAATTATCGGCAGTTTTGCTGTACTTTTAGCATTACATTCTTTATACTTTGTACAAAGTGCACATTGTTTTACTATAAGAAGTGATCCTGCATAAAAACATATTAAATAGTGATCAAATTTAATCACAATAATTAGATACACAGTATCAATAATGTTTAACTTTACGGTATTATGTAAAAGAATATTACACAATGTTGTTTTCAAATTGACAATACATACAGTTTTTACATATGATGACCTCGCCTTACGGGTCATTATTTGGGTCAACAACGTGACTTTGTTTACAAACTGAGCTGTGACAATCATATACCACACACAGTTTGTGAAGACAATAATTGAGAAATAAATTTTACTCAATACAAAAATAATATAAATATTACAATAATTCTGTAGAGAAAAATATTTACATGAATATATTATACAAAAGATATATTTACATAGTTTACAGAAGATAAAGATAATGAGTTCTTTATGTAAATATGTACATTTTTTTTTATCAGTACTATATGTGTTTCTTTTGTCAGGTCTTAATCGTAATGTTTTATTATTCTCATGCTTCTTTGCTTTTAATTTGCTAAATTGTTTTTTATAGCTGTTGAATGCTAAAAAAATTATGATTTTTTTCAGGAGATATATGTAATGGTTTGCATTATGAAGTGGATTATATCTGTTTACCAGTTTGGACTCAAAGCTTTGCACATAATTTAGATACGAAGTATGAGCATATATGGAGCTATAAGTGTGATTCTGTATGGGAACATCTGTTGTCAATTTACTTATAAATTTTTGTGTGCAAAAGTGTGTCTGTTGCATATTTGTATACAGAATTAATAAAAGATATGCGTGTTCATTTTGTGATCTAAGAAGAAGAATTTTGAGGCACATCTGGATTAATTGGAACTGTAGTGAGAAAAGTGCGAACTTTATATAAAATATGTAATTCACCAAAGATATATATTGTGAAATATGAGTGTACCTATGACTGCATGTATATCGAGTGGTACTAAATTCAACTCTACTGTGAATGAGTTTTGTTACACATTTCATCATGATTATACACAAAATAAATATTACTGAACATGTATTACAGTATAATAATAAACTAGTTTTACTTTTATTTGTTTTCATATAAATGTTCTGTAAACTGTTTGTTGGTACGTATACAGTACTGATAAATGCCATTTAGTTTCAGTGGTTGTTATTAAGTTGCCAAAGTTTTTGACCGTTTGGCTGTGGTATCACCTTCTTTGTCATGCAAAACATGGGTCGGGGTAACTGGAGACCGTTCCACGTTTCTGTTGTTTTTTTTGTTTAGCCGGAGTTGATACAGACTCCTGTTGCTGTGATACAAATGAGGTAATTTGAGTTTGTGTTGTTTTTCTCTCTTTCTTTGACTTTTTTTTCTTTTTTTTTTCTGCCTCCAGAGATGTTGCTGATTGGGACATATCAATGTCTTCTTCATATACACCGGTTGATTCATGTTCGCTATTTGTAGATGGATCATCTGTGTGATTTGGTTGTTGTGTTGTATCATTTTCTACAGTAGTGTCCTCAGCATCATTTGTGTTTTCATTTGTGCTTTGATGTTCATTAGGATGTTGAGTGTTATCAGGGAGGTCATTTTCTGTACAGTCAATTTGTTTATGACCTTCCTTACCACATGATTTGCAAACCCAGTCATTAGGGCAATTGCTAAAATTATGCCCATCAGCTAGACATTTCGAGCACTTTTTGGGACGATTGCTTGTAGATGGTTGATCACGGTACATGACTGTCGCTCTGTATTTGCCTATAGTAATAGAGCGAGGAATGTCTTGGGATAAAGGACCCTGACATATGATGATTCTATCACCAGTGAGACAGTTTGTGATTTCATTCTCATACCTAAGACGTTCTCTAAAGTGGTTCATTATTACACAGCTCCGTTCTTCTAGAGCTCTTAATATTTGGCCGTCATCGGCAGAGAGTGGAACATCTTTCACTCTCAATCTTACAGTGTCTATATTCTCATGTATGGTTACCCGAGGGTTTCTTGAGTAAATGTTGATTTTTTTACCCCGAATTTCCACTCCCTTACAGATAAGGTGGTCTCTAGCGGACTCACAATCGAGGTATATTCGCCAGAGGCCTCTTATTCGTTGAAGTCCTATGATGGAACGTGCCTCAACTGAATAACCTAGGGTTTGGTACATTTCAACATTTGTAAGGTACAGTGTTTTTGTTGTGACTCGATCTGTTAGTGAACCAAATAGATCTATTTCTTGAACGAAGACTGGTTTGACTCCAGTCATTGTTGAAGAGGTTATTGTCTTTGGATCAGTTTTGGTTACGTCAGCATACGACGCCATTTTTTCTTCACCCTGGCTCTCCTCATTAGATTTTGCCATTTTTCAAGAGTTTAAGAATATTCTGGTATATTAAGATCGTGCAGATTGTCAAAAGAAATGATTTTGGTAAACCTTACACATCAAAATGTTGCAGTTAATCTGTAATCTGCTTCGAATTTTACAATTTTTCTCTTGTCTGAAAACAACCCGCTACCTTAGTCAAGGGCTGTAACTCCGTCTTGACCTAATAAATATTTATGACTTGAAATTTGGGTTCTTAGTTTTAAGTATTTTAGAAAGTAAATATACAAAATGTATTTGCATAACTATATAATCTCTTAAAGTTTTGTTAAAATTGCTAGATTCGTGTGCACAATTATCATATACATGCAGACTGTTACAATTGATTTCTTATAGATAAAAATTGTCTTGCATAATATTCTAAGTACAAACAAAAGTATGATATGATCATATTTCATGTATAGGTAATTATAAAAAAAACATTCATAACTATGTTATTTTGGTCTTTTTAAGTTACATACATGAAAATATATCAAAATAACAATTAAAATAAAATTGAGAATGGAAATCGGGAATGTGTCAAACACTTGCATAAAGTGCATGTTAATTAAAGGCCGTGTTCAAACCAAACGCCATGTACAGTAAGTGTCGGTTAGTGTATAGAAAGGTATATACTATGAAAATAAGAGCGCGGGGCTTTGCCCCAAGGTCTTATTTTCATAGTATATACCTTTCTATACACTATCCCATTTAGCACATATTTACAACTTGAGTAATCCTGTAATTAGTCTATTGACTAGCTGTAGCTCATTTACATAGTTTTGTAAATCTACTCACTATTATCATTGTAAGATATTGACTTCAGAATGAAAAGATTGTAGTTGCTGGTGTAAGTATGTTTATTGGTATATTTGTATAAAGCTGTGTTTTACTATACATGATAAATTTCAAAACATATAAATAGTTTGCAGTGGCAGATCCCAAAAGAGGGTGGTGGAAAACACTTATTTGGGGGATGATCAATGCTTTGAATAAGAACATACAGTTGAACCCCTCCCCCTTTATTTTGGATTGGAAACCCTTTAAAGATGGATGGATCTGCCCCTGGTATGTACCCATAGGTAGTCTAGTGAATGGTTTACATGCATGAAATGTCTGTCACTGGACATTAGGCAACCAATAATCAATCTATTCATGACGAAAGATATCAAATTGCTTTTATTTCCCTTTACAAGGTTTCATGGTTCACTCTATTTTTGTGTACAAGTAATTACATTCACGGCCGACACTCGGCTAACCGAGAGATTGGTCGGTTAATCTATATTGAGTATGCGGATATATCGGCGATTGGTCTGTTTATCGGGTTGGTTATACGTCTGTTAAGAGTAAAACGCACAATTTAATGTTAAACTCTATTAAATATACAGATTTTTCGCATATTATAAGAACCAAATCAAAAAAAGAAAAGTGTCTGACAAAATGATATCTGTCAAAGAACATTTTCCACCTGTACAAACATTTCATAGTCTGCGCAGTTTTCAGTAAAACTAAAACGCTTTGCGCAAGTATATAGTATTTATGCTTATACGCATAGCAATTTGTTTTAATAAAAGGCGAAACAAACATTTTTAGATATCATTTAAAGGACACAAAATAGTACTAGGTTCTAAAAAATAAATTGACATTAGTAAATATTTCATAATTGTAATATAACGTGAATAATACCACGTTTTAGTGAAAATTAAGGGAATAAAGTCTGTTAATGGGTTGGACAATTGAAATTGTGTCAGTTAAGAGTTATTTAGCCACGACAATAGTTTTGCTACCTTTATATTTTCCCATTGAAAAAGTTAAGAATGAGATGTTCTTGAGTAAAAAAAAATTACAATACGGTGCAACAGTATCCTTCTAGTAAGAGCATTTTTATTTTGACTTGCTTTGCATTTTATGGAAGGGTGTGTCACTTCAATATAGCGTGATATGGATTGGCCGCTGGAATATGAATTTATTATTAACATTTTCAATCAGCCTTAATTTTTGTGTCTGGACAAAGTAGCACGTTCTCAAATCCGACTGAAAGTGTCTTTCTAATACAACACAGGGTACATATAACGTGTTATCGTTCTCATATGCACATGATATTTGTCACTGGACGTTAAACCCTAATTCGTAAGCATCATCCAATTGGTTCTTTTCTTCTATTACCTAATCATATGTTGTTTACAAATCATTCTAAAGAAGTAAATGAAAAGGAGCAAATGCAGCTACATTTAGTTATCTTAAGTTTAATTCATTTTATTCCGTTTAGTTAACGTTCCTTTCTACATAAGTGCAGAGGAGAACTGCAGTTGTCCGCATGTAAACTTCTAGCATTTTTTCACCAATATGAGTACATCGCAATCCGTTACTGTTTCGACACTCAGGGGTGTTTCATGTCTGTATTCTTAAACAACTATTATTTTTTCTCTCTTTTTTAGCAATGCATCACTCTCTACTGTCCTTATCTATTATTCTATAGTCTGCGTCTCCATCCAGATTCTCGTGTATACATGAGGGTCCGGATTGGGGGTGTTGTTTATTTCTGTATTCTTTAAATTGTTATGTCACTTTTCTCTACATTTTATTTATCTTACTCATTATTCTTTCTCTATTCTTTATATTTTAGAATCCCAATATATTTTACTTACTGATGTTTAGTTACATTACGACGTTTACCTCTGATTTATATACTGGTTACCAATGTAGATGACAAATTAGTGTCATTCATGACAATTAAACAGAATCCACATGATATATGCGACCATTCTTGATGAAATCAATATTACTTTAATATTACACTTTTTGAAACCATTTTTATCAATTTTCAATTTCCATTGTCTAAATTGTTCATTGTTCATGTGTTGTTTGCGTATATTTTTATGTTTCATTGCTCATGTGTTGTTTCCGTATATTTTAGCCTACCCATTTGATCCGATAACACCCCATATAGCAATAAAATTATACTTTTATTGCCATTCATAACTCTTAACAGACCAATTAACAGACCGGGTTTTATACATCCGACCCATTAACAGACCAGGTTTTAAATAAAGATTGATTTATGTCACCAAAATACAGATTTTCGTGTAGATTTTTCACGCAATGATATCAATTTGGTTAACAAACATAATGCCTGTCTTTTTTCGATGTTCAAAATACTGCATGCAAGTAAATTCAGCCAACGTGTCATTTTGTGTACATTTTGTGTGTGTAAAATGTGTATAAATTTATTGATGAGTAACCCGACTTTTCATTTTATAGATCGTACATCGAAGCTAGAAAAATAATAATTACACCACTGGATTCAGTACATTGAATTGTTTTGTTAGACATGAATAATTTTTATGATAAAAATATATTTAAAAAGTTATACAATGAAACATGCTGAACATTCAATGATTTTCTCGATAGCACATGATTAACAGACTTTAGCCAACCCGATTAACAGACCAACCGCCGATATAGCCGCATACTCATTAAAGATTTACCGACCAATCTCTCGGTTAGCCGAGTGTCGGCCGTGACATTGAAGATAATATAAATGATTACAATTTTAGATGACATTGTACTCTAATCAAGTTATAATGAACTACAATGTATATGTGTTACTCTTTATCTATTTGAAAGAAACTTTTAATTGTCAAAAACAATTTTTGATCCCAAGATTAAATAGTGGGATGTTTAAAAATTAATTTGAAAACTAATTACAAACTATTTAGTTTAATTTGGAACACAACAATTTCTTTTCAAAATAGCCAGTAGCAATTTGTATTCCAATATCTTGATTACGATACAATGAAATCTTACCCCTGTGGTCATTCATGCGTAGTAACTTAGTACACGAAAAAGTATGTACTATGAAAATTAGAAGACAAATTCAAGCAATTTGATTGGACGAAAAGTTGTAAGTATGTGCTAAACTATGTGTCATTTAAATGTTCATTACGTAGAACCGAATGCAAATATTTCGGACAACTTTTCTAGCAGTTAAGGAACGACGGTTTGACTTTAAAAAGGGGAGAATGGATTTTTCTTTGAAAAATTTTCTGATCCCCAATTTGATAAAACAAAATATTCAGGTCATACAGATGATGCACATTTGTTTATTCTGAATCCAGATTTTCCCCATAGTGTTAAATAGTGAAAAACAAATATTTGATTGCTAGCTTTAAACAAAACTGAATAAAAACGTTCGCGCTGGAAACAAAATCTGACTCAGAAAACATAAACATACCCTCCCCCCTTTTTTTGAAGTTAAGTGGTTGCTCTTTTATGGAAGCTATTTTGCTGATTTGCAGTAGTTTACAGATGTTAAATATGTCTCGATTACGCATTAGAAAACGTAGGCTGCAGCAGCGTTCTTACAGACGAAGAAAAAGGATGGAAATGTTAAGGTTCACAACATTTAGTTATATTTTCTGTTTCGTTTCAAATGGTATTTCTTCTCCAAGGAGCATTTGTCAAAGGGAGGGGGTAATGTTTTTTTATTATTATTATTATTTCTAATTGTATTGTTACGGATCTGAAATACTAGGCTAACAATACAATTTACCTCACACTTTTTTTTCGTGATGAATTTTTAAGTTAATCGTTTTTTTTAGTAAATGCCAGTGGCAAATATTTCTGTGTATGTCCAGTCGATTCAGGAGACCTTTTCAAATGAATTATGTGTTCGGCAATGATGATGCTTTGACTCTTGATTAGGGGTTAATAAAGCTACGTAAAGTTGTTTTTTATAACAAAGTTGAGACAAATAATTTTGTAAAGAAATTTATTGATAATTGTTAAGAATATCAGTTTTATTCTGAAATCGTTTCTTCATTAAATATACATGGTAAAAATTATGTTCTTAATGCCTAGTTTTGTGTACACTTAACCTACACAAGGCCTACATTGACTGTCGACTGCATGTAGACAAAACATGATTTACACTACATGTAAACATTGAGTTTTATCAATGGGAACGTAATTGTGTTTTGTTTACGTTTGAGTTACACTAACACAACACCGAGTTTAGGTCAATGTGAACACGGTCTAAATATATGAATGTTTTGTGATACACTTTATATAGTTTACAGTAAGAAATTTTATTAAAACATCCTTAATGTTTTCTTAAACAGTGGATAAAGCCAGAATTATTAAACTGTTATTTTATTACTATAATACCTTTCAGACCTGAAATAGGACTATTATTCATATCATTACGGATGTCAAGTTGGTTCAATATTCAACATTCAACATTCAATATTCAATTTTTTTTAATTTTTTTTTTCTTGTATCAATTTTCAACATTCAACATTCGATTTCAACATTCAACATTTGAATTCAATATTCAACATTCAACATTTGATTTCAATATTCAACATTCAACTTTCAATTTTTTCTTCTTCTTGTATCCATTTTCAACATTCAACATTCGATTTCAACATTCAACATTTGATTTCAATATTCAACATTCAACATTCAATTTTTTTTTTCTTTTATCCATTTTCAACATTCAACATTCAAATTTTTTTTTCTTGTATCTATTTTCAACATTCAACATTCGTTTTCCAAATTCAACATTCAACTTTCAAATTTTTGTTTTCTTGTATCCATTTTCAACATTCAACATTCAAATTTTTTTTTTCTTGTATCCATTTTCAACATTTAACATTCGATTTCAACATTCAACATTCGTTTTCAACATTCAACATTCGTTTTCAACATTCGATTTTCAACTTTTACCATTCGTTTTCAACATTCAATATTCGTATTCAACATTCGACATTCGTTTTCAACATTCGATTTTCAACTTTCAAGATTCGTTTTCAACATTCAAGATTCGTTTTTAACATTCAACATTCGTTTTCAACATTCGATTTTCAACTTTCAACATTCGTTTTCAACATTCAACATTCGTTTTTAACATTCAACATTCGTTTTCAATATTCAACATTCGTTTTCAATATTCAACATTCGTTTTCAATATTTAACATTCGTTTTAACATTCAACATTCGTTTTCAACATTCAACATTCGTTTTCAACATTCAACATTCGTTTTCAAAATTTTTTGAATGTTGAATATTGAAACCGTATGTTGAATGTTGAAATCAAATGTTGAATGTTGAAAATGAATACAAGAAAAAAAAATGAATGTTGAATGTTGAAAGCGAACGTTGAATATTGAAATCGAATGTTGAATGTTGAAAATGGATACAAGAAAAAAAAAATGAATGTTGAATGTTTAATATTGAAATAGAATGTTGAATGTTGAAAGCGAACGTTGAATATTGAAATCGAATGTTGAATGTTGAAATCGAATGTTGAATGTTGAAAATGGATACAAGAAAAAAAATTGAATGTTGAATATTGAAAATGGATACAACCAAAAAAAAAAAAAAAAAAAAAAAAAAAAAAAAAAAACAAAAAAATGAATGTTGAATGTTGAAAATGGATACAACATAAAAAAAATAAAAAAAAAAAATTTAAAGCGAAAGTTGAATATTGAAATCGAATGTTGAATGTTGAAAATGGATACAAGAAAAAAAAAATGAATGTTGAATGTTGAAAATGGATACAAGAAAAAAAAAATTGAAAGCGATAGTTGAATATTGAAATCGAATGTTGAAAATGGATACAACAAAAAAAAAAATTGAATGTTGATTGATGAATATTGAAATCGAATGTTGAATGTTAAAAATGGATACAAGAAAAAAAAATTGAAAGCGAAAGTTGAATATTGAAATCGAATGTTGAAAATGGATACAACAAAAAAAAAAAATTGAATGTTGATTGATGAATATTGAAATCGAATGTTGAATGTTGAAATCGAATGTTGAATGTTAAAAATGGATACAAGAAAAAAAAATTAAAAAAAATTGAATGTTGAATGTTGAATATTGAAATCGAATGTTGAATGTTGAAATCGAATGTTGAATGTTGAAAATGGATACAAGAAAAAAATTTAAAAAAATAAAATAATTGAATGTTGAATGTTGATTGTTGAATTTTGAAATCGAATGTTGAATGTTGAAATCGAATGTTGAATGTTGAAAATGGATACAAGAAAAAAATAAAAAAAAAAAAATAAAAAAATTGAATGTTGAATTTTGAATATTGAAATCGATTGTTGAATGTTGAAAATGGATGCAAGAAAAAAAGAAAAAAAAAAGAAAAAATTGAATGTTGAATGTTGAATATTGAAATCGAATGTTGAATGTTGAAAATAGATACAAGAAAAATAAAAAAAAAAATTGAATGTTGAATTAAGGAATAACAGTACTGTAGTTGAAGAGTTGTCACCGTCAATTGTAGATTTGACGGTCGCAAATGCAGTTTTACTGGCGATGCGTAGCGGAGACAGTAAAACGGAGATTTGCGACCGTCAAATCAAAATTGACGGTGGCAACTCTTCAACTACAGTACTGTTATTCCGATTCTAATGCATTTCAAAAAGAAATAATACGATAAAACTTGGAAAAATGTCTAAATTTGACAACTAAAAAAAAAATGCGCGAAACTTCATGAAAGATTTTGGCGCAAAGACGTCATGGGTAAACGTGACGTCATACAAATGAAAACTTACAAACTGGAGGTTATTACGTTACCTGTACGCTTCAAATTCGGATAAAATAACATTAAAACGGCGAATTCGAGGTAGGTGTTGTTTTATTTATGATTATGTAGTAGTAATCGAACATTTGTTGATTCAATCATTTCAAAATGGTTGTTCCTCCTTAGTTACGCCTGGTCAACTGTGGATTTGACGACAACTTTTAGCCAATGAAAAAAATTGTTACATACCAATTGCATTAGAATGTTGAATATTGAAATCGAATGTTGAATGTTGAAATCGAATGTTGAATGTTGAAATCGAATGGTGAATGTTGAAAATGGATGCAAGAAAAAAAAATGGAATGTTGAATGTTGAATATTGAAATCGAATGTTGAATGTTGAAAATGGATGCAAGAAAAAAAAATTGAATGGTGAATGTTGAATGTTGAATATTGAACCAAATTGACATCCGTCATATCATTTGTTATTAGGATTTATCACTATTTATTGCATTTTGATACATGCAAACATGTTTTAATGATTTGGGAAGTGTTTGTTGGTTTTATAATAAAAATTTCAACAAAAAGAAAAGTCTCTAATATTTTTGTCCATCTGATGAGTTAAGCCTTTTTCAACTGATTTTTATAGTTCTTATGTTGTACTGTTATACCACTGTCCCAGGTTAGGGGGAGGGTTGGGATCCCACTAACATGTTTAACCCCGCCACATTATTTATGTGCCTGTCCCAAGTCAGGAGCCTGTAATTCAGTGGTTGTCGTTTGTTTATGTGTTACATATTTGTTTTTCGTTCATTTTTTTACATAAATAAGGCCGTTGGTTTTCTCGTTTGAATTGTTTTACATTGTCTTATCGGGGCCTTTTATAGCTGACTATGCGGTATGGGTTTTGCTCATTGTTGAAGGCCGTACGGTGACCTATAGTTGTTAATGTCTGTGTCATTTTGGTCTTTTGTGGATAGTTGTCTCATTGGCAATCATACCACATCTTCTTTTTTATATCATCTTTTTAAGTCACTGGTGTAACCAAAAGACAAATTGGTTGGGTAAGAGTTAGCTTTCTCAAAATTTCAGCATTTACAATATTTTCTCCCCTAGCAATGTTACCTGTAAGCATGTTATGCAAAAGAAAGAAAAATTTATGTTGAAAATTTAGTGAAAAAGTCTTTGAGTAAGAAAAAGCCATATCGTAAATGAAAATAGTGTACATGGTGTACCCTCATAAAAATCATCTTCCGAAAGATTTCCTGAACTTTGATTTATGAAAAGATATTGATTGTAGAACCATGCACCAGGAATAACATATAATATACGGGAATGGAACACTTATTTTGTAACTAAATCTGAAAATACACCTGTCAACATTGGTGTTACTGTCAATGGTGAGACCACTTTAATAAAATAACACCAATGACCAGTAGCCACTGGACGTTAAGCAACCAACAATCAATCAATCAACCAATGACCAGTTTAGTGACACCACTGAATACATTATGACAATCAGCATTTTTTTTGTGTTTCTTTCATGTTTAACAAGCGAAAAATCATATTATTTATGAAATATAATACTTATTTAACAATGTTTTAACAATATCATGTATTACATATACAAAGTTTACATAAACTGGTGTATGTTGGTAACACCAATGACACTATTTAGTAACACTTTTGACATTTTTAGTTATTGATGTTATATATAATTTGAGACTTTTTAGCCTAATTTTTTTTCTTTTGCTCAGTGTTCTTTGTTTTGTGTTCAGAAATTAATAAAACTAAAATTTGAAATATGTTGTCAATGGTGATACTGTTATGTCATTGTAGTTACTGAAGGGTCAGTGGTGTTACTATATAAAAATTCGTAAGGGTTCCGCGGAACCCAGTGTCTCGCCTACTTTTGCTGTTAATCGCAGACTCTACAAAATGAGGAAAAACATTTAAGAATTTCCCTCTCGATACTGTCTTTTGATTGAAAGAAGCTTCCAAGTTTGGTAAAAAATCCAGGATAGTTTATGAATCTAATAAATGTTGTATAAACTTTAACTGCAGACTGTATGTAATGTTAATTGGAAGAAAAACTAAGTCCATTGATAAGTAAAATACGGAAAAAGTGATTTTTTTTTTTTTACAAAATTTACTTCTGAATAATATCTTATGATCAGAAACAAGCTTCTGTCTAAGTTTGGTAGAAATCCAGGATAGTTTAAGAACATTATAAAAAATTTTAAAACTTAAACCACAGAGTGAATGTTTTGTTTCTGACAAAAAAACTAAGTCCATTTATAAGTAAAATACGGAAAAGTGGAAATTTATTTTTACAGAATTTTCTTCTTGATACTATCTTATGATTATAAACAAGCTTCTGTCCATTGATAAGTAAAATACGGAAAAAGTGATTTTTTTTTTTTTACAAAATTTACTTCTGAATAATATCTTATGATCAGAAACAAGCTTCTGTCCAAGTTTGGTACAAATCAAGGATAGTTTATGAAAGTTATTAAAATTTTTAAAACTTTAACCACAGAGTGAATGTAATGTTTCCTCGCAGAAAAACTAAGTCCATTTATAAGTAAAATACGGAAAAGTGGAAATTTATTTTTACAAAATATTCTTCTTGATACTATCTTATGATCACAAACAAGCTTCTGTCCAAGTTTGGTACAAATCAAGGATAGTTTATGAAAGTTATTAAAATTTTTAAACTTTAACCACAGAGTGAATGTAATGTTTCCTCGCAGAAAAACAAAGTCCATTTATAAGTAAAATACGGAAAAAATGGAAGTTTATTTTTACAAAATTTACTTCTGGATACTTTCTTATGATCATAAACAAGCTTCTGTCCAAGTTTGGTAGAAATTCAGTATAGTTTAAGAAAGTTATTAAAATTTCAAAAACTTTAACCACAGAGTGAATATTTGTGGACGCCGCCTACGACGACGACGACGCCGACGACGCCGACGCCGACGCCGACGACGACGGAATCTAGGATCGCTTAGTCTCGCTTTTTCGACTAAAGTCGAAGGCTCGACAAAAATGCAATGATTTTAAGTATGTTAGAAAGTAAATATACAAAATGTATTTGCTTAACTATATAATCTCTTAAAAGTATTGTTAAAATTACTAGTTTCGTGTGCACAATCATCATGTACATGCAGGCTGTTACAATTGATAAAAATGGTCTCGCATGATATCCTAAGTTAAAAAAAAGTATCACATGATCATATTTCATGAAAAAAAAAAATATATATATATAAACGATAGCAGCAATGTTAAATTAAACATAACAAATTCGAATTAACTGTACAATTGTTCGTAGATTTATTCGTCAAGTACTTTTAATAATCCAGTGACAAGATGTTTGTTAGCTTGTTAATAGTTTTTGTTTTGGTTTGCAGGCAGCAAGTTGGAGGTGTACCAGGTAAGTGATAGTATTTTGCTCTTTCATTCGTCATTTGAGTTAAAAGATGTATTTTTTTACATTGTCCTTGTGAAACTACCGAATAAAATGATAAGAGATTTTGTTAAATGTCTGATAAGATGCTAAACAAGACAAACGAGCTTTTAAATATTGGATATACTTAAACTAGCTCACATACTCTGACTTGTCGCTTTTCCAGTAGCTCACTCAGTACTTCGGTAATACCATGAAAATATGACTATAGTTTTATCGAAATTGTCATTTTGAATTAAAGAATGTATCCCCCTCACGCAAAGCTCTGATTCCCTGGCCGTGTCTGGCTATACTGTTGGTCCTTTTTGATTTTATCAGCTCTTGGATTTTTGTGTTCGGTTTGTATTTACAAATATATTTGCCTCGAGCATCACTTAAGGGACATTACTACTAATTGTCGAGATGCGCATTTGGTGCAGTAAAATTGGACCTGTTAACGTTAATTCAATTTTATCAAACATTGAAAAGATTGTATCATACACTTATGAGTATTTGTACCATATACGTCAGACAAGAACTTGTTGTTCACGTTTATTTATTTAGTTGTGTTGAAGAGTTTGAAGGAAGTCACTTTTCAGAGTATAAAATTTGACAGTCTGTATTGATCATTAATATGAACTGATTAATAACAGATATCTGATATTGATTTAATACCATATTTCTTACAAATCAAGATTTACTATACCAATATAAATTTCGGTCGAAATAACAACATGGTAATTAAGTACAGATATAACGCTTAGTGCGTAAAGCTAACAAGGTCATTAAATTAATAATGCCTGAACGACATATGGATTACATAAAAAAATTTGTTGCATATTTTTATACGACCGCAATTTTTTTTTTTTTGTATCAGAACTATTTAGAATTATTTTTACATAAAATAAATTCGTAAAACATGATATTTTGATTAAAAATTTAACTTTCAACTAAGTGAAATATGTTGCAAAGTAGCGTCGCCCTAGTAAAAATAAATGATACATACGTACAAATACAAGACCATTTTAATAGATAGATCGATTTGTAAATATTTGGTTAACTTGAAACCCGGTAAAAAGACTATATCTGATTTGGTCCATCGTTGTCAATTGTAAGGTTTGCTTTTTTGTCGGAAGTAACAAATTTAAAGATTTATTTATGACTTAGAATTAAGATTACTTCAGCAGGTATATTCATTAAGAAAAAGCCACGTTTATATTCTGAGTAATTAAAATAATCTAATGAATGCTTATTCATACAAACAGACGAAATTCCTACAAGTGTTTGTGTCCGACTGTGCATGGATGAATATTCACCAGGTAAGATCTTTTGTCTTATAAAATGCAGTTGACGGCCTTATGATATGCAAAATTACATGCTTTATTTTAGATTGTTTTTTTTAAATAGATAGGTAATTGTAATAACATGGACAGTTAGTCATAGAATAACTATTCCAGGAATTCAAATATTTTTATTTTTTTTAAATGACTAAACAAATATCAGTTTCCGAATGTGCATTTTATTTTTATAACATGGACAGTTATTACTCAATTTATTTCACTTGACTGTCTGGGCGGAGTTTAACTTGTTCGCTCATCATAGACAAGTCCATCTATAGACAGGAGTTTTAGGATAAACTCATAAATGAAGTGTCCAGTTATGGTCATTGATCCGTAATATATGTTAACACTTAGTATATGTGTATTCGCAAAATAAATAACGAGAAACAACCGTTAATTTTCTTGTACAGCAAAGTTTAAAAACATGTAACATTTGTCACATTTTGGAATTTGAGAACTTGAAAGTAAAACCATAACGTCCTTATGCAAATTGAAACGTAAGCTCCGCCCGATCAGTTGAAATAACATTAGGAATAGTTTTAGAATAACTATTCCAGGAATTCAAATATTAAAAAAAAAATCTTAATAAAAAAATGACAAATCAAATTATCCTGATTTAGAGTTATTTCTCGCAATTTGATTGGCTAATATTGTCCTTATAATTTTCAGTACAATTTTTTATTACGTCAATAGGAATTATCTCCCTTATTTATTACGTCAATTGGAATTATCTCCTTTATACCATTGACCTAATAAAAAAAAAAATAAAAAAAGAGTTGCTTTATAGTTCTAATATTTAAAATTTTTCACAGTTTTAGATTAAATATCTAAAATATATTTGGTTGATATTGTACTAATATTGAATTTGATTATAATAATATGTAATATAACAAAATCAGGATAAATTCGTTACACAGTGTTCAATTGTCCTAATACGGAATTTATCGGGTCAATAAAATTCATATCGGGTTTGGCTTCTTTGGTTATTGACAAATCTGTATTATTTTCCTATGTGTAAGAGGACACGAGCTAATGAGATGTGTGCATTAAAACAGGATTAAGTTAAGATATCGGAAACTATCTTCACTATTAAGGTTGAAACCAAATAACGAAAACGTAAAATTGTTGAAACTGAGATGACGCAATAAAACCAACATAAAATCAATACTGTAAAATTGAGAAAGGAAATGGGGAATGTGTCGAAGCGACAACAACCCGACCATAGAGCAGACAACAGCCGAAGGCCACCAATGGGTCTTCAATGTAGCGAGAATTCCCTCACCCGTGTTTACATGTGTTTACATGTAGTGATTTGTTTAAATCATGATCTAACGGGTTATGAAGATATTTTTGACACTTTTTGCTGTTTATTTTTATCATTAAATATATGTTTCAAAAAGGCATTTACATTGCCATATTGCATGCAATTAAAACACATGCATATATTATAATTTAACATACACTACTCTTAATGATCTTATTGACCAAATGGTTATGGATATACACATAAAACCTGGGTTATTTAGCACTCATTTTCAATTATGTTATTAATTGAACATTTACCAAAAGAAATGTTGAACGGATTATATATCACCAATGATAAATATTTTAGCTAAATTAAACTTGAGTACCAATGTTATTTTACGCAAACGAACAGAAAACTTTCACTTAACGAATAAGAGTAGTCGTGAGGTTATGATCATGAATTTATGGGGTATTTTTTAAAACTATACACTGGCAAATTTACAATAAAACAATACAATTGGCATATGTAACGGTTAGTTAAAATGTATAAAGAATTCAATAAAACATTTTGAACTTAATCACCAATACATTAATTCTGTTCAAAATATTTTTAAGTTTTGCACTAAGTGCCATTTTTACCTGTTACTTACTTTTACAGGACCCGAAATGGCTAACTGCATTAAAAACTGTGATAGTGAGTTCAATATTTTGTTATATATCTGATGAATATAGAAAACTTTAACTCCTGCTTGACATACAGCAATAACGTAGGGACAAATACATGTATATTATCATTAATTAATACTCTTCAAATGTAATTGGCTTATAATTTGGTACCACTGACGCATGTTTCGCCTTAATGAGATTCATCAGTTGCGTTCAAATAGTTAGACGGCTAAATCAATGCAACGCATGTTTCGCCTATATGAGATTTGTCAGTGGCGTTCGAATAGTTAGACGGCCAAATCAATGCAACGCATGTTTCTTCTATGTGAGATTCATCAGTGGCGTTCGAATAGTTAGACGGCCAAATCAATGCAACGCATGTTTCGCCTATAAGAGATTCATCAGTGGGGTTCGAATAGTTAGACGGCCAAATCAATGCAAACACCATTCAAAAGCAAAAATTTAAAACGTTTTGACAAATATGTCTTATGCAATATATGCTTTGGGCAAACTTACCTTGGATTTCCAATAATTCAACATTTTCTGATGATACTACATGTCAGCTTGCTGAATACTTTGTGGAAGTCGTTATGTTCTAATTATTGCTGCCTCCTTAAAGATGAAGTATCATTTCTACATGAACTTCCTGAGATACCTCTCAGGGTGAAGCTTTAATTGTATTTTTGTAAACCAGTCAGTCACCGAGAACTATCAGCAAATATATATAATTCGTTTTTATTCATTTGTTATTTCTGCAAAATGAATTTCTGCAAAATGAATTTCTGACATGATAAAGAAACACTTTAAAAAAAGTTATTCTCAGGGGGGAAATCATATGTTATCTGACTTTTCTTATTTCTTCGTTTTTTTCATCTTTATTAAAGAGGTATCACTGAAAGGCTGTGTGGGGTACTGCAAAGAATATGGTTATACTGGTAAGTCAAAACAATTTAAGATAGTTTAAGTTTTAAGTACACTCATGTACCTTTTAATCTTGTAACGACTGTCTAAACTGAATATCTCACCGTTTTGCTATTTATGTTTATTAGTTTATGAGATCGATTATACACCCCTTTAAAAATAGCATCTCCCTGATGTCGTTTACAGTTTTGAAAAATCATTCACAGATGAGTCTAGGAGTTTGAAAAATAGGTAAATTTAGGGGTAAAGGTAAACAAATCTATATAGATTTAAAGTGTTAAGAAGATTGGAAATAAAACTGACAAAAAGAAGGTATTTTTGTATATATGCAGATGCTAAAATTCATTTCAAGATACAGTTGATATAAAATATGGATTTCTGTATACAAATGAGGAATCTATTGTATTTATTACAGGTAAGAAACTTGGGGAATGCCTTCAGTACTGTACATGTAAGTTTTCTTTTAACTATTGAAGATGAGAACAAGGATCATTATTCTGCATTTGGGTTCATAGTTTTAAGCATTTCAGGAAGTAAATATACAAAATGCATTTACCAACTATAGAACCTCTTTAAGTATTGTTAAAATTACTAGTTTCGTGTGCACAATTAACATAAATATGCAGACTGTTACAGTTGGTAAAACATATAATCAATTATTACAGTGCATTCGCATGATTTTATTGCACACACGCACACACACATATTTTTTTTTTGATTCGAGCGTCACTGATGCGTCTTTTGTAGACAAAACAGTATCTATGATGAGTTTAATTATACACACAGACATTACCTACTGAATTTCACAAATTCTTCTTATATTGTGCGGTTATAGACTGTCCAATGCAGGGGGAGATTTTAGCAATCACAAACATGCTTGTCTCGCCACATTTGGCTGTCCACAGTCAGGAACCTGTATTTCATCGGTTTTGTTGGTAGCTGTCTGTCTTATTTGCTTTTGTGTATTGTTTTGTCCCAGATAAGGCCGTTGGTTTTTGCGTTTGAGCTGTTCAACAGTTTATCATGGTGGGAACTTTAATAGCTGACTATACGGTATGGGTTTTTATCAGTGTGTAAGGCCGCACGTTGACCTATGTTTGCTTAAATCTGTTTCATTTTGACTCTGCTGGATAGGTGTCTCAATGGCGAATTTGGCAAACATACCACATCTTCTATTTCTATCTTAATAAGTTTGTGTACAAAAACTTACCACTCCCATTATAATCTCTAACGATTTTGTCAGATACATACAATGTACGTGATGTCAGAATACCAGTTATTAAAATAAGAATGTGTTTTCTGTCTAATTTAACTCATATTGTAGATAATGTGGTAATGCTTATTTCATTTGCTCTGTTTAAATATATGGACATTGTGAATAAACATCAGATATTTTAAACGTAGTTGTTCTGCAGATTGATAGTGGTGCTTTGAAACAACGGATATGTTAGGCACCTTCTTCTCACTAGCCGATAGTTTCAATTCAATTCAAAACACAAAGATTTAATCATTCATTATTCTCTGACTACAAAACAAAGATTATTCTAAGAATTTCTTAGTTCAGATTTAAAAAATGTTCTTATTTCATTAGTACGAATTGTTATTTACTTGATTTTATTTTTTCATTAATAGAAATTTTTAATTTTTATAATTTCAGACGACGGTTAATGAACACGAAGTGACACCAGTAGATCTAGAAGTCAAATATGAAACGAACCTTTCTAGTTTGCCACATATTCTTGCAATAAAAAATTGATCCCAACTAATTCAAATCTATTAACTTTATATGCTGATCTTAGTCAGCAATCTCGGTTGATATTGTTTTATTCGCATGTGATTAACGTTTTTACTCAGAGCGTTGATCACACTTCTATAATGGTTCCAGGTTAGCAATGATTTTGAATCTAATGTTATGAAGCATTTGTAATGAGAGGAATAGGTTGATTTGATATTTTCTTTGTTGTTACAAAAGTTAAAAAGTAAACTCTTTTCAAGCACATTGGAAGCGAAACTCTTTGTATATGTGCATTGCATCGACAATTGGCTTGTTTTATAAAAAAATTAAAAGTTTTGTTAATTTACTCATTTCGTAGGCACAATTAACAGTAACAAGTAAGAAAACTGCTGCAGTTGGTAAAAAAACACACAGACACATCCGGAGAGGTCATTACATTAGTCAAAATTACTGGGAAATGGCTACATGTATTTTCAGGGAGTGCGTGTACAGAATTAGCAATGTCATTGAGCTACAGCAGTAACAAAAAAAAATATTTGAAGGTAAAAAAAAGTATAAATTACAATTAGACCGCTTTGTGTTTTCCACAAACAAAGTAACTCCATTTACACAAACATACATTCAGGAAATTTGCGGGAAATCACTACTGAAAAAAGGATAAACACAGCAGTCAGACAAAAATAAAATCAAAAAAATTGTACCCCGTAATGAAAGAACCGTGATGTAGTGGTTAATGCGTCGTTATTTGGGGTCAAAAACCTCGAACATCTGCGTACCAGTATTATGAACGTTATCTGGGAATTATACATATCGAAAATATCAGTTTTGTGAACGTTATTTAAGGGTCATGCACCTCGAACAACTGCGTACCAGTGTTATATGAACGTTATTTCGTGTTCATATAGTACAAGTGTTATATGAACGTTATCTGGGGATCATACACCTCGAACATCTCTGTACCAGTGCTATATGAACGTTTTTAGGGGTCATAAATCACGAAAAACTTAATACCAGTGCTATATGAACGTTATCAGGAGGTCATAGACCATCATATATGGGATCCTCGCAAGGTTAGTCTGTCGGTCAGGCAGGTTTCTTCTGATATTTGCCTCATTTCATGGTTCATTGGTCAATGTTAAGTTTCATGATGAGGCCTGTTTTTCACAGGTTTGTCTGACCTTGATCCCATTTTAATGGTTCAAGAGTCAATGTTATGTTTTCATTGTTAAGTCCGTTAATCGTATACTAAAGCAAAAGGTTAACTATATGTGTTTTATGGAATGAAAGTAAGGTGTTTATGTCTGTCTTGCAGACCTCATTTTCATGGTTTAATGGTCAAGGTTTCTCGGATACTATAAGCAATAGGTTAATATGTGTATGCTACGATTGTAAGGTGTGCATGTTAGATAGCTGCATAGTTTGATGAAAATCCAAGTTGATTTGAAAAAGTTATTAAAAAAATTAAAGTGTACTATCTCTATTTTGTCCGAATTGCAAATCCTAGCTTTTTTTACCAAGATTACTTTAATTCTTAAATTTTATAACAATACAACAAAAAACTAAATGAAATGGGATTTAGTAAGCTTGATATATATCTAAGATAGCTGCATAGTTTGATGAACATCCAAGTTGATTTGAAAAAGTTATAAAAAAAAATTAAAGATGCCTATCTGAATTTTTATATAATAATTTTTATCTTTACATATTGTATATTATACTTGTTATTTTAAGTTTTGTTATAAATGTATTAAAAATTATTTCAAAGTAATCGTTTGAAAAAAAACTTGTGTCCTATGGATATTATCTGTGAAAAAAGTGATGTCCCAACAAAAGCGATTCCGGAAAAAAGTATCTGTCCTACTGCACTTTGCACCGGTCCTATGTGTAGATAAATTTTGACCAGTCCCTTATATGAACATCAAAGATTATGTAATGTAGGCTGTTTTCTGTGTGACGGTCCGTATTTGCATGTCCGTACCATACATTGGTCCAGCAATTATTGTAATGTTTTTTTCCAACTTTTTATCGCACGAACTTTGTGATTAGATTTTACGAAAAACGAGGCGAAAGACACCCATTTTTTATTTGATCATTAGGAAGATGTATGTCAACAGTTTCTAAAAAGGTATCACTCAAAGGCATTGAAATTCTAGTTTGATCCAAATTTTGGGGGGATATGTGACATGTTCACCCCCTTTTTGCAATATTTTATGGTAAATAAATGCAGAATGTTGCCATGGATACACATAAAAGGAATTATTTTTCACCCTTTTAACTTTTGAAAATCAAATCTATGGAAGATACTGATTACAAGCATATGCACATGTACAACACAAACAGTTAGGTTTATGTATTAGAAATCCAGGAATAGGATATGATAAAACATTTTGTGGCTCATTTTTAATTTTATTTTCTAACTGTGGAGTGCTACCTTATGGCACATCAGAAAGCACAGAAATGCACTTTTTAAGATAAATTTTACCACAAATCTTTACTTTTTTATGTTCTTGATTTAGTTCTAAAGGTAAAAAATCTGCTAGGATTGCAATTCATGTTTATTTTATTGTTTACTGTCCTTAGCAACCAAGTATACACATTTTGACACTCAGACATGTTGCGGTCTTAAACTTGTAATCCATTAGCTTCGCCCTTGTAACCAAAGATTGCGCTTTATATGATATCCTCAGAATGTATCGCTTTATATTTTTGAATGTGAATAAGTCAAATACACATTTTTAGCAGGATTTTGTATTATTATTTGGCATTAATGAAATTTAATGATGCCAGTACTGTTAGAAATTTATACCCTGCTTGAGAGCTTCTAAAACAAGGTTAGGTATGCTATTTACAGCAAAATTGACCTATGAGTGCTTTCAAATACCTAAAAGTTGTATAATTTTTCCTCTTTGTAGGTAATTTTATGGTTTTAAACAGAAAAAAAGGGAAAAGTTTTTAGAAATTTACCCAAAAAATGAGAGACTTTAAGTTTTTCACTATGATCCAGCATTTATTTTTAAATCACTTTTTGTCGCGTTTCAACATCAACTGTTAACCTTCATAAAATCTTTATTACTGAACCAATTTTAAAAACTATGGTACCATTTTATTCGTAACAGCTAGTAGAACACAGAAAATATACTACAAATTGAGGCAGGAGGGGGGAAATTTCACCTTAAGGTAGCACTCCACAGTTAGGTGTGTAGTTTCGCATTTTGGCCCCTGTGGATTTTTCAAATATGAGAGCTAGTGTGCAATAAAAATCATTTTTGGATAGCTGAGTATAAAAAGAGCCTTCGTATTGGGTTTATATGAACATCAAAGAATGTAATGTATGTAATATAGGCTGTTTTCTGTATGACGGTCCGTATTTGCATGTCCGTACCATACATTGGTCCAGCAATTATTGTAATGTTTTTTTCCAACTTTTTATCGTAAGAACTTTGTGATTAGATTTTACGAAAAAATGAGGCGAAAGACACCCATTTTTATTTGATCATTAGGAAGATGAATGTCAATAGTTTCTAAAAAGGTATCACTCAAAGGCATTGAAATTCTAGTTTGATCCAAATTTTGGGGGAATATGTGACATGTTCACCCCCCTTTTTGTAATATTTTATGGTAAATAAATGCAGAATGTTGCCATGGATACACATAAAAGGAATTATTTTTCACCCTTTTAACTTTTGAAAATCAAATCTATGGAAGATACTGATTACAAGCATATGCACATGTACAACACAAACAGTTAGGTTTATGTATTAGAAATCCAGGAATAGGATATGATAAAACATTTTGTGGCTCATTTTTAATTTTATTTTCTAACTGTGGAGTGCTACAGGCACTTCTAACATTTTTGTCTTAGGAAGAAAACAAAAAAGTTAGCAGTATCCTTTAACTTTACTTTCCGCTATATAGATGATGTTCTGCCTCATATCTTGACTTACATATAGAAACTGACAATGAGGGTCGGTTGAAAACAAAACTTTACGACAAAAGAGATGATTTCAGCTTCCCAATTGTGACTTTTCCATTTCTATGTAGCAACATTCCAGCAGGAGTATATATCTCTCAGTTGATACGATATTCCAGGGCTTGAATTTCCTATCATGATTTCCTTGATAGAGAGTTGCTGCTCACAAGGAAGCTATTAAACCAAGAGGCGAAGTTGAAATCATCCCTTCATAAATTTTACGGACGCCATCACGAGTCGGTTGACCGTTATGAAATATCCGTTTCACAGATGATAGAAGATATGTTCCTTTTTTAGTCATGGAGTTGTCAGTTATTCGACTTATGAGTTTAAATTTCTCTCTGGTATCTTTCGCCTCTCTTTTAAAAAGGAAATCTATGAATATATCTTAGAACGCTGTTCTTGAGTTTGAAAAAATGATGATTTTTGGAATACTGTTAAACCTTTCTTTTAATAAAAAAAATGCAAATCCCGGGGGCAAAAAAAATATTTTATATGAAGAAAATAAAATAATAAATCAATCAAAAAAAGTATCAGATGTCTTTTATTAAAGTTTTGCTGTTGTTGCTGAGAAAATAGGAAATGATGTGATTTATGATCCACCAAACCATCATGGTATAAATACCATACATGAACAAAATCACTTGAAAACAGATACAAAATTTAAATTTAAAAAGGTGACACCAGAAAAAGTGGAAAAAATTATAAATAAAGTAAATGAGATAAAAAGCAATTGGAGCAGATGAGATACCAGCAAAAATTGTAAAATCATGAAGATCTGTCGTTGCACCTCAGCTGACCAGTCTTATAAATTTGACTGTAGACACGGGCATATTTCCTGATCGACTTAAAGAAGCCCAAGCTACACCCTTCCATGAAAAGAACGACCCATCACTGAAATCAAACTACAGACCAGTCAGTGTTTTACCTATTTTTTCAAAGTTGTATGAAAAGATATTTGAAATACAGTTATATGACTTCTTTGATTCTATTTTCAATCCTTATCTATGTGCTTCCCGTAGAGAACATGGATGTCAGACTACGCTGCTCAGATTACTGGAAGACTGGTGTAAAGCCCTAGACAAAATAATGTATACAGCTTCATGGATTTATCAAAAGCTTTTGACTGCTTACCTCATCATACTATTACAGTAGTGGTATTTTGTAGGAGGACTAAAAACGATCACATGAAAATTCATTGACAAATCTTGTGTACTGGGGGTAAGGGGTACTCTAAGGGTAAATAAGATGCATATCATCTGAAAGATAAACTTTTCATGAATCGAATGGTGTACGGAACAAAAAATTTGAGACTGAATTGACAGAGAAATAAGGCTTTTAAGCGGAGAGGTGAACAAAGTAGTTGGGTACCTTCTCGTAAATATACGTTGATAGTGGGTCTTCCAATGGATAGAAACAAGTGCCTGTGATACATATATATACTACGAATACAGTGTATTTTTTATCTGCTAGCCTATCATTTTCAAGTTTACTATCCAAAGCTGTCATAGAGTTTATCAGATAGAGAGGGTCTGTATAATATATGAATGACCGCCGTGGATCGATTTGTAAACTGAGAATTGAACGTAAAAAGCAAATACACTTTATTTATAGTAATGAATCATTCCAATGTTCATAATATACAGATTTATATAAGCGCTAAAATTATTCATGTGTTATTAAAATTAATAGAAAAAATGTGAATTTTAGGGGGGGAAAGGAGGTGCTCTATACCATTGTAAGTTTGTTGAGAAATAAAGATATATATATATATATATCCATCGGATCGCCATCAATGATGGTGATACATGGCTGTGTACATAATGTATATGCAACTCGTCTAAACATCAACCCAACAATGTTAGATCTGTAAATTTGCTTTCGCAAATTTTTAGTTCTTCCCTCGCCGGGATTCGAACCCATGCTACTGTGATATCGTGACACCAAATCGCCTGCACTGCAGCCGTCCCGCTAGACCACACGACCACCTGGGCTCTCAAAAAAAAAGAGCTTTCGGTGGGCATGTGTTAATTTTCGAAAGCAAATTTACAGATCTAACATTGTTGGGTTGATGTTTAGACGAGTTATATATACATTATGTACACAGCCATGTATCACCATCATTGATGGCGATCCGATGGATACATCTGTTGTAGGGTTGTCACTGACTCAGACGTACTTATGAGTATAATTATTTTCTGTGACTGTATCTTACATTAATTTGTAGGAGATTTTACTATAGATAATTTAGCTGATCTGTAACAATAACATCTTCATGCCTTATATATCATGTACTGTAGTACGCCGCTAGATTAAAACTGACGTGGAAAGGTAACACATGCCCACCGAAAGCTCTTTTTTTTGAGAGCCCAGGTGGTCGTGTGGTCTAGCGGGACGGCTGCAGTGCAGGCGATTTGGTGTCACGATATCACAGTAGCATGGGTTCGAATCCCGGCGAGGGAAGAACCAATAATTTGCGAAAGCAAATTTACAGATCTAACATTGTTGGGTTGATGTTTAGACGAGTTGTATATACATTATGTACACAGCCATGTATCACCATCATTGATGGCGATCCGATGGATACATCTGTTGTAGGGTTGTCACTGACTCAGACGTACTTATGAGTATAATTATTTTCTGTGACTGTATCTTACATTAATTTGTAGGAGATTTTACTATAGATAATTTAGCTGATCTGTAACAATAACATCTTCATGCCTTATATATCATGTACTGTAGTACGCCGCTAGATTAAAACTAACGTGGAAAGGTAACACATGCCCACCGAAAGCTCTTTTTTTTGAGAGCCCAGGTGGTCGTGTGGTCTAGCGGGACGGCTGCAGTGCAGGCGATTTGGTGTCACGATATCACAGTAGCATGGGTTCGAATCCCGGCGAGGGAAGAACCAAAAATTTGCGAAAGCAAATTTACAGATCTAACATTGTTGGGTTGATGTTTAGACGAGTTGTATATACATTATGTACACAGCCATGTATCACCATCATTGATGGCGATCCGATGGATACATCTGTTGTAGGGTTGTCACTGACTCAGACGTACTTATGAATATGATTATTTTCTGTGACTGTATCTTACATTAATTTGTAGGATCCTTTACTATAGATAATTTAGCTGATCTGTAACAATAACATCTTCATGCCTTATATATCATGTACTGTAGTACGCCGCTAGATTAAAACTGACGTGGAAAGGTAACACATGCCCACCGAAAGCTCTTTTTTTTTGAGAGCCCAGGTGGTCGTGTGGTCTAGCGGGACGGCTGCAGTGCAGGCGATTTGGTGTCACGATATCACAGTAGCATGGGTTCGAATCCCGGCGATGGAAGAACCAAAAATTTGCGAAAGCAAATTTACAGATCTAACATTGTTGGGTTGATGTTTAGACGAGTTGTATATATATATATATATATGGCCTAGAAAAAACAATTGTCCTGTCCAAAAGTACCTATGAGTTTTGATACCTTTTCTAAAATTCTCCAGTCATTAAATCTTTTACAAAAATTCATTGATTACAAAAAAAAGAAGATGTGGTATGATTGCCATTGAGACAACTCTCAACAAGAGACACAAATGACACAGAAATTAACAACTATAGGTTATCGTACGGCTTCAATTCAAGTGAGAAAACTAGCGGCCTTATTTATTTACAAAAAAATGAACGATAAACCATGGGAGTAATATAATACTTCCATGGATAAACAAATGTGTAACAAATAAACAAACGACAACCACTGAATTACAGGCTCCTGATTTGAATGTTCATAACATACTAAATGTATGTTCATATTGAAATTGATAGAAAACAAAAATATGGGAATTTTGGAAATAAAGGAGCAGGGATAAAAAAAAAAACATTTTCCTGTCCCCAAGTACCTATGACTTTTGATACTATTTCTGAAATTTCCCAGTCATTAAATCTTTTACAAAATTCTTCCTACAACACTTTACATACTTTCAACCACGTTCTGAATGCCCGCGATTTCGCGGGTGTGTTCTAGTGATATTTTATTAGATAAATTATTAGGTAGCAATGCACAGTTAGGAAAAAAACTTAAAATTAACACTCAAAATTTTTAAACACCCTCTTTCCCCTCCTGTCTAACAAAGAAGGCTTTATATGTGTGTTATGCATGTATATACTTATAGAAAGAGAATCTTCCATAGATTTGATTTCTAATGGTCATAAGGGTGAAATATAATCCCTCTTGGGTGTAACCATGGCAACAATCTGCATTTCTTAGCTACAAAATATAGCAAAAAAGGGGGTGAACATGTCACAAAAGTCTCCAAAATTTGGTCTAAAGGAAAATTTCTATCAATTACAGTGATACCTTTCCTGAATCCATAGGTTTATATCTATCAAGTGGTCCCAAAAAAATCATATGCTTATCTGCTCGATTTTCCATAAAATTGAATTGAAAAGATCGAGCGCAAAATCTTTGTTGATAAACACTACAATAATGTATGGACCTATGAACGGTACGGATAGGAAAATACGGACTGTCAATCATATAAATGGCCTATAAAACAATCTTAATGTTCATATAAACCCACTAAGAAGGCTATATTATTCTTCAATTATATAAAAATCAATTTTATTGTACAAAAACTTTCATATTTAAAAAATTCACAGGGGCCATGATGCGAAACTAAACTTCTAACTGTGTATTGCTACCTTAAGGATTAACATTTTTTCCCCCAATTCCACTTTAAATGGATTTCTGTTTTCTACTAGCTAAAACGAGCAAATTAGCCTGCTAGTTTTGAAAATCGGTTCAGAAATAAATATTTTATGAAGGTTAGCTGTTGACAATGATATACAACAAAAAAGTGATTTTATGAAACATGCCATGTCAAAGTGCATTTTCTCCTTTTTTTGTTAAATTTCTATAACTATATCTTCTAAACCTGTCTTTTCTTGTTTAAAAACTTAAATCAACCTTAACAGTAGACAAATTTTACAAGTTAAAGCTATTTTAAAGCTCTAGAATGTCAATTTTGTTGTGTATTACCATACCAAAGCCTTGGTTAAAATTTAGTAAATACTGAATTCATTTATAATAGCGGTAAAAAAATTAGGCTTAATTCATGCTAAATTGTGACTTTATACTTGCTAAAATAATAAATTTGATTTAGTCGCATGAAAAAATATAAAGCGTTCCCTTCTAAGGTTTCTACATAACGCGCAATCTTCATTTCCAAGGGGTAGCCAATAAAGTTTCAATTTATGACGGAACCAAGTCTTTGTGTCAAAATGTCTATATTGGTTGCTAAGGACAATAAACAACAAAACTAACATATATTGTCATTCTAAAGGTTGTTTTTCCCTCAGAATTGTATCTATAACCTAGTTATCAATAGATTTGTGGTATGATTTGTCTAAAAAAAAGCAATTCTTTGCTTTGTCAAATGCCATAAGGTAGCAATACACAGTTAGGAAAAAAACTTAAAATTGACACTCAAAATTTTTAAACACCCTCTTTCCCCTCCTGTCTAACAAAGAAGGCTTTATATGTGTGTTATGCATGTATATACTTATAGAAAGAGAATCTTCCATAGATTTGATTTCTAATGGTCATAAGGGTGAAATATAATCCCTCTTGGGTGTAACATGGCAACAATCTGCATTTCTTAGCTACAAAATATAGCAAAAAAGGGGGGTGAACATGTCACAAAAGTCTCCAAAATTTGGTCTAAAGGAAAATTTCAATCAATTACAGTGATACCTTTTCTAAATCCATAGGTTTATATCTATAAAGTGGTCCCAAAAAAATCATATGCTTATCTGGTCGATTTTCCATAAAATTGAATTGAAAAGATCGAGCGCAAAATCTTTGTTGATAAACACTACAATAATATATGGACCTATGAACGGTACGGATAGGAAAATACGGACTGTCAATCATATAAATGGCCTATAAAACATGTTAAAAACAATCTTAATGTTCATATCAACCCACTAAGAAGGCTATATTATTCTTCAATTATATAAAAATCAATTTTATTGTACAAAAACTTTCATATTTAAAAAATTCACAGGGGCCATGATGCGAAACTAAACTTCTAACTGTGTATTGCTACCTTAGCATATGTTGTTTCCCCACATTCTGTATCCTTGTTAAAATCATATCTTTCTGACAGAAAACAGCAAATTCCTGCTGATTGATTGGTTCAAAGAAAATAAGATGCAGGAAATCCTGATGAACTTCAGGTTATTGCTGTAGGGAAATAAAGTTTGTAAAAAATCCGTCTATCCAAATTTAGCAAAATATTTTATCATGTGAAGAAACCATCAAGTTACTTGGAATTGATATTGATTACCAACTAAAATTTGATGCACATATAAGTAACTTGTGTAGAAAGGTATCACAACAGCTGAATGTTCTCATTGGCATTTTTGTACAGAGAAAATTCTAAAAAAAAAATACAAGAGAGGGCATAAAGATTCGGCTAAGACAACTATTTATCATCCCCTGAAACTCTTCTTGAGAACTCAAAGGTTTCAACTCTACAAGTGAGACGCATCAGGACAATGGCACATGAACCTTACAAAATTTGAATAATTTGGCTCCTTTATGTTTACAAAATTTGCTTCACATTAAACACAGTAACAGTTTTGAAATACCACAGGTAAAAACTACCTCATATGGAAAAAAAATCTTCTAGCTTTGCTGCTGCTTCATTATGGAATAGTTTACTTGTACTTTTTGAATCATACAATTTTCTAACAGAAAAAAATAGCCATGCAACGGTCGACGTTGACTGCTTTTGCGCATGCATGTAATTTGTTGTCGACTTGCATTGTATGATTCATGACAAAATTGTGTTTTGGTGATGGTGATGTGTTTGAAGATCTTACTTTACTGAACATTCTTGCTACTTACAATTTTTTCTATCTATAATAAACTTGTCCCTTTCGTTAAAGAGGAAAATATTTTGTAAAAATTTACAAAAAATTACCAAATTAATGAAAACTGTTAAAAATTGACTATAAAGGGCAAAAACTCCTTAAGGGGTCTACTGACCATTTTGGTCATGTTGACTCATTTGTAGATCTTACTTTGCTAAACATTATTGTTGTTTACAGTTTATCTCTATCTATAATAGTATTCAAGATAATAACCGAAATGGCAAAATTTCTTTAAAAATTACAAATTGTGGGACAGCAACCTAACAGCCAGTTGTCCAATTCATCTGAAAATTTCAGGGCAGATAGATATTGACTTGATAAACAATTTAACGGCTTGTCAGATTTGCTCTAAATGCTTTGGTTTCAGAGTTATTAGCCAAAATCTACATTTTACCCCTATGTTCTATTTTTAGCCATGGCGGCCATCTTGGTTGGTTGGTTGGCCGGGTCACCGCACACATTTTTTAAACTAGATACCCTTATAATGATTGTGGCTTAGTTTGATTAAATTTGGCCCAGTAGTTTCAGAGGAGAAGATTTTTGTAGATTACAAAAATTTACGAAAATTGGTAAAAAATGACTATAAAGGGTAATAACTCCTTAAGGGTTCAACTAACCATTTTAGTCATGTTGACTTATTAGTAGATCTTACTTTGCTGAACATTATTGCTTATTACAGTTTATCTCTATCTATAATAATATTCAAGATAATAACCAAAAACGGCAAAATTTCCTTAAAATTACCAATTTAGGGGCAGCAACCAAACAACGGGTTCTCCGATTCATCTGAAAATGTCAGAGCAGATAGATCTTGACCTGATAAACAATTTAACCCCGTCAGATTTGCTCTAAATGCTTTGGTTTTAGAATTATAAGCCAAAATCTATATTTTACCCCTATGTTTTATTTTTAGCCATTGCGGCCATCTTGGTTGGTTGGCCGGGTCAACGGACACATTTTTTTTAACTAGATACCCTAATGATGATTGTGGACAAGTTTGGTTAAATCTGTCTTACTAGTTCAGAGGAGAACATGTTTGTAAACGATAACAAAAATTTAAGAAATTTTTTTAAAAATTGACTCTAAAGGGCAATAACTCCTTAAGGGTCAACTGACAATTTTGGCCATGTTGACTTATTTGTAGATCTTACTTTGTTGAACATTTTGCTGTTAACAGTTTATCTCTATCTATAATAATATTCAAGATAATAACAAAAAAAACGGCAAAATTTCCTTAAAATTGACAATTCAGGGGCAGCAACCCAACAACCGGTTGTCAAATTCGTCTGAAAATTTCAGGGCAGATTAATCTTGACTTGATAAACAATTTAACCCCATGTCAGATTTGCTCTAAATGGTTCGGTTTCAGAGTTATAAGCCAAAATCTTCATTTTACCCCTATGTTCTATTTTTAGCCATGGCGGCCATCTTGGTTGGTTGGCAGGGTCACCGAACACAGTTTTTAAACTAGGTACCCCAATGATGATTGTGGCCAAGTTTGGTTAAATTTGACCCATTAGTTTCAGAGGAGAAGATTTTTGTAAAAGTTAACGACGACGGACGCAGGACGACGACGGACGACGACGGACGCCGGACGCCAAGTGATGAGAAAAGCTCACTTGGCCCTGTGGGCCAGGTGAGCTAAAATGCAATATACGTGTTCAGTCGAAACAAGTGATACCATAAGAAAAAGAGTGGGATCATCAGTAAAACTTTCGAAAAAATAACCGATGCATTCATTACAAATATGAATAATTTGACTGGATCCTATCGAAAAATGAATGGCCGGAAATAGTCGAAGTCCGGCCGAAGTTTGACGATCTATGCCGAAAACACCCTACGATGTTTGTTGTGATCATGAACTTTTCCATATCTTGTCCTCAGTGAGATATTTAATATTGCGTTAACATTCCATAGGTTAACAACCAAATTCACCATGTTTGACTAAAAATACATTTTACGTTTTAGTGTGTAACCAGTAGACGAGAAAGTAGGTTAAGTGGCCGAATATACCCGAAAACACTCTACTTGAGAATTGTTGCCGCATTAGTTTCTTACATTCCAGCAGCTAAGCGAGTCACCTATCAATAAAATCATAAAAAAAAAATAAGGCCGGTAATTTCGTATTTGGTTGATATATACTACATATACATTCTTTTTTTGTGATTTTAATACTTCTGTGTTTTGATTTTTTGAAGGTTGAACCTTACTGTAACGAAATGGGGTTCCCTTGAAATGGAACTTGTTTTCCCTAAAATTGTGTGATGGTGTTGTTAAAAAACCTTACCGTTAATTGACTGTTCCTATTATATATTTCTTGTGTAACTATGTTTGTTAACTTTTTATTATTCTTGTCTATGTTTTTACAATCGGAACACCTGTGAATTGTTTACTTCAAATGACGTACAACAGAATGACGTCATAACAAAAATAGTCGGCTCTGGATTTGGTAATTTAGGTGAATGGTAAGCCAAAATCACTGGCGGATCCAAGGGGGGGGGGGGGTTCCGGGGGTTGGAACCCCCCTTTTTTTTGGACGATCAATGCATTTGAATGGGAGCATATAGTTGGAACCCCCCCTTTTTAAAATGGCTGGATCCGCCACTGAAAATGGTTAAGGTAAACCAAATCGGTAGATTGATTTACCTAAGTATAAATACGGTGGAGAAAACGGATAAGACTTCAGTACGACTTTACCCTGGGCAAGTAACACACGCTAATTCCAAGCGATTTTAATAAACACGTACCGAAACCATTTACCAGACTCTGGTAAATGGTTTCGGTACGTGAGACTAAGTAGTAACCATGCAGACTAATTCCGTATAATGCCGGCTTCGTTAGTTATCTTAGTTCCTTAACAAGTTGCATTTAGAAAATATCTTCTCCTAAGAAACGTTATCTTTTGGTATTGAATTTGATTTACCATTTGCCGATTACCATTTATAACTAAATAGCTAAACTTTCGGGGTAACGTAACGGTACCCAAATTGGAATGAGTACCCAAATTGCACCTATTTAGCAAAAATAGCAGCGGAAATCTTACAAGATTTCCGAAAGACTAAACAATTTGTATTTTTATGATTTGATACTATGCACATCTTTCAACATAGGTAAAAATATTTAGATATGCACAAAACGTTCACAGTATTTATCAACAGATGAAGTGTTTACTGAAAAAGCAAAATGTACTGTTCAAAACGTCACCATGCGACGTCATCAAAACGTCATCTTTTTAAAATGAGCAAATACAATATGTTACAAGCATCTTTTTCTTAAAAAATGAAGAGTAAGCATGGACTAATATCCAATTGTTCAAAATATTTGAAAAAAATAAACAAAAACTCTGTTATTAGACTTTTGAAGATGCGAATTTAAGCATGGATGCAATTTGGGTACTCTTCACTTCAGAATCATTGATGGTGTGGAGGTCAGTTTAGACCAATTTTTCTATGATTCTATATGAATTCAAAATTAAATTGGTGAAACCATAGAATAAATAATGATACATCTACAAAATAAACATATAATGAAAACTTTTGTTTGAAGTATAAATAAACGAAGGTTAAAAAACTGTCAAAATAGGTGCAATTTGGGTACCCTGACGTTATATACATTTCCGCTATCCATTTTCTTTAATTCACGATATTCTAAGGTTAATAAAGTATTTATTTGTTAGACTAGAATACTGCTGAGAGATATACTATTTGTATGAATTGTTGATATTTAAGTAATAGTAAAAGTTCAATGATAAGTTAATATTGATATTAAAAGACCTCCGAACAAAAAGGGGTGTTCAGTGGATTTGAACAGCCCTTTTTGTGAGGAGGTCTTTTAATGTCAATATTAACTTAATCATTGAACTTTTACTGACTTACAAACCGTCGAAAATATAAGAAAAGTATATAAAAAGAACTTGCAGAAACCTTATTCCCCTGAACTGGACGAGTCTTAATATGTTCAACTTAAATGATAGTTAAACAGTACTCAGACTGATATATATACAATTAACAGTTACCAAATTGAAATGATAATGGACCGATTTAATGGCATTACATTATATAATTATTTATCTATGATAAAAACAAATGGCATCTAAATAACACCAAATGATAGTTTTACAAAATTAGGGGGAACATTTATACTTTTTTAGTCAACTTTTCAAAATAACGATTTCTTATTTAATAAATCAGGCAATCAAAACCCCATACAGACCTCATTTATAACTGACCAATGAATATTATGCCCAACAACCCTCATGCTATATATATTTGATGTTTTTGATCTGTCAGTAATCATGAAATAGATTCGTAAAGATCAACCTTATAAAACAGTAAGTAAATTCTTCCAACAATTAGCTACAGCTTGTTTCAGAACTTCTAATCGGACAGACCTAGATGCATAATGTCCTTCACAATATTCATCCGGTAAATGTTCCTTTTGTTTCTGATTTGGTAATTCGGTAATTTTCCTACATTACGTTAAAATACAAAATAATTAGTATTGTCTATTCAGTCCAATTAATTAATAGATCTTGCTTTATTTGTGTTTTTTTTAAATAAAAACTATGCATGCAAACTTCAATGAATAAAACCGCATTAAACTAGGTTTCACTGGCCCGATCAAAACGTGTGAGGTGATATATATTCGCAAGTTCAATCATTATATGAACACAAACTCTTTAATTTAGTCGTCCGTTATTCCCTTTTCATTTCTAAATGAAGCAAAAACACCTGAAAAAACTTTTATCTTTCTCAGTTTTATCCTTGCCTGACAAAAAAATGTTATAAATCGTATTAAAACAGAAGTTAAGAATTCGAACCATAGTAAAAAAAACATATTTAAAACTTTTTAATAAGCAGTCAGTTATGTGATAAACGGAAGAGACACTCCCCCCCCCCCAAAAAAAAACCAACAAAAAAAAACCAAAAAAAAAACCATAAAAATATAAATGGAAACTGTAAATTATAGCATTTTACAAGATCTTGTCTCTATATGCTAAGTACTAGTACAGAAAAATCAATTAAGTTGTGTTGTTTGCTTTACGTCCTGTAGTAAATATTTCATGCATGTTCATGACTATGACACATACATTTTAAATACAATATGTAGGTCGTACACACCCCATCCTATAAGTATTTGCTTTATCAATAAGAAAGTTATTAGTGTTATTTGTCTTTTAGAGATTGTAACAACGTATACTGTATTTACCGTACAGTATACTACAGTATGCTGTTAGCTTATTTAAAGATGAAATGTCTTTTCGGAAACACTCGCTTTTTTTTTTAATTGTAACAAATTATACTGCATATATACTGTAAAGTGTGCTGTTAGCTTATTTAAAGAATAAAAGTATTTTCGGAAACACTCTTATTTGTTATGTTTAAGAAAGAACGTGGTATTTGAACAAGAAGAAAGCTGCGGCCATTTTAACAAATTTGGTAATTTACATTTTAAAAGGTAGATAGATTAACTACACATATACTGACACCGTGGGTTAAAATATAAAAGAGCAATACGCACAATATTAGTCTAGTTTTTCGATTAATTTTACGCTGCAAATAATAAGAAAAAAATGAAATTTATAAGCAATGTTGTTTGATTTGGTTTAGGCCCCATGTTTTTAAAGAAAACTAGTTGATTAACTGTGTTATCAGATTTCTTTTTTCAATTTGATTGAATTTCAGTTTAACTTCGACTGTACATACTTAGGGAAGATAGTAAACATTTTGTGAAGGCAAGGAATGGTCACGATATTTTATAATTTGTTTACTGCTTAGGAGGGGGAGGACAGGGGTAAGTGAGACAGGGAGAAAGGGGGTAGGAGAAAGGAGAGGAAGGCTGGGAGAAAGGAGAAAAAATAAAATATCTCTCCTTTTAAAAAATTATCTAATATTTCAAGAAAAAATATCTCAAAAGGAGATGTTTTATTCTTTATAATGGGAGAAAGGAGAAGAGGGGTGGGAGAAGGGAGAAGGGTACCCCCCTGTCCTCCCCTCGCTTAGAAATAACATGGGTGACCCTTAAAAGCATGGGATATCATGACCCATCCAAATTACACCCCCAAACCCCCTTTACCCCCAGGCCATCGAGTCTTCTTTTTTTTTTGGAAAAATAACTTTGACCGATTATGTTGTTAAATTATTAAATTTACAAACTATCTGAAATTTAATTACAAATATCCGTTTGGGCTCTAGATAATAACAAAGAAATGAATCAGAGTGCAACAAAATTAAATTATAACGTATCATTGTTTATTTGCCAAACTAAGCTAGAAGATTTGAAACACTTCCGGTAGGGGCGTGTACAATAATGAAACCATCTCGGTGAAAGCATGACTTTTTCTGGATTTTGACAACGAAAAACATGCAAATAAAAAAGAATCTAAATTACTTATCTCACTTTATTTTTACGACGAAACTGGAACGAAACTATAAGAATAAACTTTCATTCTTAACCTAGTGGATGCTTGTCAATTAGAGATCATGTTAAAAAATTTGTAAAATTAAATTCTTATTTTTTTTTAAAGATCATGGAAATTAATATAAGGTAGTTGTGGCCTAAATTGTGTCAAGTTCTGGATAAATTGATAGTATTTTAGGTAAAATAGGTATATATATATATATATATATATATATATATATATACCTATTTTACCTAAAATACTATATATATATATGCCACACATATAGTAAGAGAGGGGATGAATAAAACAAAATCCCAATTTTGAAAAACAAAAATATTAATAGACCTTTACAGATTTACTTTCTGCTTTCTAATTATATTTTTTACATTAAACATCAGAGCTGTATGTCACAAAATAAATGGCTTATAAATTAAACAGCATATATACTATCATAAATTCAATAGGAATATCTAATAGGAAATTTGTCCTAAAACTCTTAAATAAGTTTAGGTTTTTGCGGTGCTATGCATGAGTCAATAAATCTATGATTATAATAATTATAGTGAATACTTTAGCTTGGTCGATAAAAGTCCCAGATTTCAGTAAAAATCTTATTTAAAAAAAGAAATTTAGAAATATACAAAATTGTAAATGATAAAATTTGTATGAAAAGGGAGATAATAAGAATCTTTCATTTAAAGTAGCATTCCATTAGAGCTTTTTTTTATTATTATGAACAGGAATATATACTTATATATAAATCTGCAGCAACATGAAATGACCTTTATTTATTTTCAGTTTGAAGAGCTTTAATATGTATTGATGTCATATATAACTTTGTACAGTTTATTTATTCCTATTGCCATTAAAGTCTGATTGTAAAACCATGGGTTTTCTTTTTCAATTATAAAAAAGAGCATTCAGGAATAAATTTCAATTCTAATTGAAGAAACTCTATAAGGGGAGATAACCAAGAGGTGTTCCACTAGAAGTTTTATTACACCAGATCTATTAGTAGACAAAAGGTAATATGATATTCTCACAATATTAATTGCATACACAACATCAAGAAATGAAAACACAAATATATAAGAAATATGTCAATGAGACAGCAACTGAACAATACAAAAAGAGACAAGTAGAGGTCAGTAAAATGTTTACAGAAAAATTAAAACTTTTAGATATATATAAAATAATTTGTAGCAAAATAAAAGTGACCTACTAATTAACATTTTTTTTTAGTTGGCGACATAATAATTATATGCACTGATGTAGTTGATGGTTATAGCAAGTCATACCTGTTGGTAAGTAAACATTGTAGTCAAATTGTATAGAAATGTCTACTAGTTTGTTCATAGTGTATTTTATTTTAAATGATATAATTCTGAATTGGGAGATATATAAAAGGTACTTATCTTTACATGTAGCATCATATCAGTGCTTTTATTTCCTTTGCAATATATATGAACATTTTGCACAAATATAGCAACGTTGGTTTTGGCAAAACGTCACATGTTATCATTGCACAATAAATTGCATAGATAAATAGTGTCTGACCAAGAAATACAAACAAAAAATGTATGAGGAATACATGAGACAGCAACCAACCAAATACAATTAGAGACAAGTTGAGGTCAGAAGGATAGCCTACAGAAAATGTTATAAAACTTATATACATACATATATGAAAATAACATCAACTTAATGTAACCTTTATGATTTACTGAATTGTATTTTAGATTGAAGATAGTGTACTGTGAAATACTGTGATCCAATATCCAGTTAATTTAATACAACATGTATTGGTATGTAAGCACTAAAGTAACTTTTTACTTATTTTCTTATCTAATAAAATTGTTAAATGTTTTTTTTAATTTAAATTAAATTATAAAATTATGAAAGGGAGGTAATGAAGAACTTTTTGAATAGGACAGAATTTACATTTTGCACTAGGAACAATATTTATTTGATTATATGGTAGTGCTCTTATAAAAGGAGAAAGATATTGAAAAAAAAAACAAAAAAAAAACATACATTTGATATAAATGTATATACTATAGGTATCAGTATTTGAAAATGGAAGTGACCTTAATAATTTGATTATATTTTCAGTTTGAAGAGCTAATTACTACTGTGTACTGATGTCATATGTATTAATGCCCTGTTAAGTTATTATTACATTTGTATTGGTAAGTTTGCATTAAAGTGAAATAGATAATAGCTTTTAGGTAATCATTTAATCACACAAAATTCAGGAATAAATTGGAATTCTAATTGATAAAACTTGAGAGGGGAGATAATCAACAGTTGTTCCATTTGAATATTTTGATATTGCATAACCATAAAGTGGACCACTGTGGTTTATCAAGAAAAGTAAACAAAAATATATGAAGAATACGTCAAAAAGAAAGCAACTGTGCAATAAAAAATAAGACAAGAAGAGGTCAGTAAAAAGTTAACAGAGAAATTCAAACTTTTTATTGCTTAAAGAATACAGTGGTTTTCCAAGAAATCCAAACAAAAAGTATATGAGGAATACATCAATGAGACAGCAACCAACCAAATACAATTAGAGACAAGTTAAGGTCAGAAGGATAGCCTACAGAAAAAGTTATAAAACTTATATACATACATACATATATGAAAATAACATCAACTTAATGTAACCTTTATGATTTACTGAATTGTATTTTAGATTGAAGATAGTTTACTGTGAAATCCTGTGATCCAAGATCCAGTTAATTTAATACAACATGTATTGGTATGTAAGCACTCAAGTAACTTTTTACTTATTTTCTTATCTAATAAAATTGTTAAATGTTTTTTTTTAATTTAAATTAAATTATAAAATTATGAAAGGGAGGTAATGAAGAACTTTTTGAATAGGAGAGAATTTACATTTTGCACTAGGAACAATATTTATATGATTATATGGTAGTGCTCTTATAAAAGGAGGAAGATATTGAAAAAAAAACAAAAAAAAACATACATTTGATATAAAAGTATATACTATAGGTATCAGTATTTGAAAATGGAAGTGACCTTAATAATTTGATTATATTTTCAGTTTGAAGAGCTAATTACTACTGTGTACTGATGTCATATGTATTAATGCCCTGTTAAGTTATTATTACATTTGTATTGGTAAGTTTGCATTAAAGTGAAATAGATAATAGCTTTTAGGTAATCATTTAATCACACAAAATTCAGGAATAAATTGGAATTCTAATTGATAAAACTTGAAAGTGGAGATAATCAACAGTTGTTCCATTTGAATATTTTGATATTGCATAACCATAAAGTGGACCACTGTGGTTTATCAAGAAAAGTAAACAAAAATATATGAAGAATACGTCAAAAAGAAAGAAACTGTGCAATAAAAAATAAGACGAGAAGAGGTCAGTAAAAAGTTTACAGAGAAATTAAAACTTTTTATTGCTTAAAGAATACAGTGGTTTTCCAAGAAATCCAAACAAAAAGTATATGAGGAATACATCAATGAGACAGCAACCAACCAAATACAATTAGAGACAAGTTGAGGTCAGAAGGATAGCCTACAGAAAAAGTTATAAAACTTATATACATACATATATATATGAAAATAACATCAACTTAATGTCACCTTTAAATTTACTGAATTATATTTTTTAGATTGAAGATAGTTTACTGTGAAATCCTGTGATCCAAGGTCCAGTAAATTTAATACTACATGTATTGGTAAGATAGCAATAAAGTAACTTTTTACTTATTTTTTTATCCAATAAAATTGGAAATATTTTTTTTAATTATAATTAATATATTACAAAATTATGAAAAGGGGAGGTACTCAAAAACTTTTTAAATAGGATTTACATTTTGCACTAGGAGCAACACATTTTTGATATGGTACCAGATAGTGCTCTTTTTGGAGGAGGATACAGAACATACATACATGTGACATATACTATTGTTATCAGTATCTGATTCCACACCAAACTTGTTAATAATTGGCAACTTTTAAAATGTTGAAAACAAAAGGGTTGGATTGATTTTATTTTTAATCAACACCATTGACATATATAAGTTATGTATAAAGTTAAATTATTTGATTTTTTTTGTTAACATTATGAAGGCTAACAAATTTAACCTTGTTATTATAGTATAGATATATTATAAGTGTGTCTTAACACGTGACAACTTTATGACAGTTGGATTATCTGTGGTGAAAAAGGCTAACACCATAATACATATATAACTACATTTCTCTAATTACCTATCTGCACCCATTGTATAAAAAAAATTTAATCAACGTGATTTTTTTTATATTAGTTCTTCATTGGTTAAAATCAGATTATGACGTAAAATTTTTTTTAAAGGCTTCCATGCCTGATGACCTCTCATAGAAAGAACACATCTTTTTTCATTTCACATGATAAGAAGGAAAAATATTGTTTGCTTCTTATTTCATATCATTAGAGAAACATATTCATTCCACCACCAAATCTCGTGTAATACGATTTATGAACTCAACAGTTAAATTTTAAATATTGAACTGTCTTGAGTGGATAAATATCGTATAATAATACTTGATGCAGTGGTGAATCTCTATATATATATATATATATCTCTATATATATATATATATATATATATATATATATATATATATATATATATATATAAATCACGGTCTCATCGGTCTTCATTTTATTACAAATGCATTATGATGTACCAATTTCCATTAAAAAAGCGTACATAGTACAAAAACATATGATTTGACAATATGTATCATAGGCAAACAATGTTTAGTGACCGTAAAAATTTGATATACATGTATTTTCAGTAAGAAGATTTATAACCATGTACTGATGTAATTAAAGGTGAATTCAATTTATATTGTAAGTAAACATTTTAGTTTAAATGTTTTGATATGATAATTTAACGCAACCTTCTATGATGTATAATGAATTAAAATTCAGAAATATATTAAATCTTTAATTTACTATATCAATGAAAATTGAGAAATATATTTAAATTGAAAATGGTAAAATTTTGAAAGGGGAGATAATTAAGAATAAGTTGTTATATTCAGGGCCTTAAATGCCGACCGGCATGAAAAGGATAGGTGAGGTGAGGTGTTATATTTTAAGTAGCATTACATTACTGCTTTTTTCACATTCTGAACTAAGCAGCTTTTGGTATAGGGAAGACCATGGGGGGTTACTTCGATATTTTTTTGGTAGGGGTGTGCCATTTTTGCCTCAAAAAACGTGCCCATTTTAATATAACATTCACTAAAATTCAGTACCTATAGTTATATAAATATTTAAGAAAGAATGACCTACAGTATAATTATATACAATATCTAAAATATGACCCATGCTTATATAAGCACTGTAACTCATCATCACTCATAATTCATAAATATACCAGCTACCCTTAAGTTTTTATATATGAATTGACAATGTCTGGTGTACATATATTTTATCTTTATATATATGCATGGATTGTTGGATTGACTGCATGTTTAAGTACCCCAAATCAATATACGGATATCTAACGTAAATGCATTTTAATATAGGATGTCATTAAAAAGGAGGGTCATATTTATATAAAATCTCGCAAAATTATGACCAATATTTTTGGCACATCCCTGTATACCCAATAATAGGAAGTTACCCCCTCCCCCTGGGGAATACTTAGTAACATGACTTAATTACAGAACCAATTGCCTAAAAAACAAATTGTCAATGAGACAGCAATCAAACAATACAAAAATAAACTGATATTTTTGTATATAATATAGATTCTATGAATACAAATTGATGATTTAATTGTACTTTTAGTTGGATGATTTTTTCTTGTTTATTTTTTAGATGTCTCATATAAAGAAAAGAAAGGTGCCATGCACTTTTGTAGTCCGTCAGAGTGGAAAAAAGACAACTATGACCAAGTCATACACGCCTTTATCCATGATTGATGAAACTGCAGGTGCCACCGATAAAGATGACTATAAAACTATAAATGCAGAGGTGGTGAACATTGAACAAGAAAGAAATGGCAATGTGCAGCTCAATAATGAACATGAAACACCTGTGACGATAGAACCTAAAAATAGTATGTACAGTGTAATGATTTTAAAGTGGCATTTATTATCTCCTTAAAATAATTATGGGTTACAAGATGAATAAAGAGGGGTGCAATGAGTGCATATATTCCCTTCCTTTTTTGAATTTCATATTAAAAATGTATTAAAAAATAAAGGAAGCCTGTTTTAATGGATATAAACCATTTACCAAACTTGCAAGTTTCACAGGATTAAGCCTTTTATAGTGATTCTCAGATGTGTTGATTACTATTGGACAGTCATACAACATGACACAATAAAACAAATATCCTGCAAACAGGCTTATAACATTGAATTGTTTTCAAGCCAGAGAGAACTCATTTATTTTATTGATAATTTCTTATAAAGGTGCAAATGTGTTAAACATCATTGATGAAGGTGACCGTAAAATATGTGTTGTACTTAATCATTCAGTATAAAATTCATTTAAAAGATTGTATAATTATAATTCAATTTTGATATTTATAGGTTGTTTTTTATACTTACAGTACCAATACTTTAGTACATTTTTTTTAGATTATGCTAAAGCTAAAATCCAATGATTAAATCATTGGTCAGAAATATGCAAGAAACTGGTGTCTGCAGCAAAAGAAAAAGAAGCTGTAGTCAATTTTAAATGCCAGGATTGTGGTACTGAAAAGGTTGATCTTTTCCGATGCCTAGACTGTATATCTTGGCCCGTTATATGTGAAAGTTGTCTGGAAATTAGGCATCAATTTCCACATTTACATGTATTTGAGAAATGGATGGTAAGATTTTCCTTCTTTTTTAAGAAAAAACATCTAAAAGCAGAAAGCAGATCTTTTCAGTAAGAATTCCTGAAATTAATAAAAGTGCTTGTCTCATGACAGCCCAATTTTTAATAAAGCATGAAGATACATGTAGATAATTGCTTTATGAAATATGTATCAAAGACTAGGTTGTTTTTATGGTTTCATCTTACCAATAGGTGTTGATTGATCATATTATTTCTGTTTTTTTTTTTTTTATTATAACCATTTTCGTGTAAATTGGCCTTGCTGGGTTCATTTTATTTGAGGCATGAGATCTGGATGTATTTTCTTTTTGTTTGTTATTTAGGTGGGGTTTATTTCACACCAATATCTCTTTTTAATCATACTTATTTGCAGTTTTAGTTAATATTTTTTGCAGTTATAGGAATAAAAAAAAGGTAGCGATTTTTATTAAGATACTGGATTTCATGATTTGAAAAATTTACTGGACACATTGATTCTGATATTTAACATTCCCCTGTACATGTGGTAGCTTGACATATCAGTTTTTTGAAATTACAACAACATATATTTGATGATTTTATTATATAAAGAATATGTGGTTTTTTTAATGAGACAATAAAATAATTACATTGACAAGCAAACCATTGATCTGAGTACCATTAAACCTCAATTTATGGTTTGGTATAGCTACAAAATGCTCATCTAAGTTATGCACACATATTATCAATTGTTAAATTTAGCAGTAAATGCAGTTGAAGATTAAAATCAATTCAAAACAATAGTTCAGGTTTTTACTGTGGACTTTGGTTGAACTAATAATATTAACATTTTACTTAGCATTATATCAAAGATTACCAATATTTTTGTAATGATGAAACAAGTTAAAGGTAAATTGATTAAAACACATGCTTTTTTTTTTTTTATAGCATGGGGCTTTTATAGGCTATGCACCTCCAACTAAGCCTTGGAAGGGAAGAAAACATGATATGTGTACAACTGACTATATGAAAGATATAGTAGTTATTGATGATAAAGGTATTCTTTATATAGTAACATACTTTCTTGTATCATTTATTAGGATAAAGGTATGAATTACTTTAAAATAGATATTTGATATGATTCTGACAAAAAATTGTATACATATACATATACCAAATTGCAAATATTTTGACAGATGTTTTACCTGTAATGTTTATATATGATCCAAACAAAAGTTTCTTATTTCATGTTTAATAAGTACATGTATCCTTATTTACTATAAATTTCCATCAATTTGAATTTGAATTCATATCCAATCATACAAAAATGGGTTTGAACCGACATTCATACAATACACGAGTCTGTTATGAGGAGTACTTAAATTGCATTCATGCTTAAATTCACATCCAGAAGTTAAATAATAGGTATTCCAAAGTGGAATACACCATTACTCTTTTTAGCCATTTTTTGTAAGACCTATTTCTTTTAAAAACAATTTCTCTTTTTATTGGTACCTTAATTTTTATCTTTATTTTTCAGGTAGACAACATCTTAGAACAATTCAATTTTGTTCTTGTGAAGAGGAAGCAATTACCTTGTTGTCATACAATCTGTGGCCTGCCTCACCAAAAACACCTCATTTAGCCTTCCACAATGATTTACTTCGCTGGTTAAATGGTTTATTGCTTGAGTGCCATGTATCTGTGAAGGGGTTTTGTGAAGCTTTAAAGGCTAGGCAACCAAAGCTGTACAAGATGTTGGTCACAAAAGAGGTTAATTAATTAAGATTCCATACTAATGAGATTTATAGTTTGTTGTTAAACCCTAAGCATATTCTATTGCTAAATAACTTATAGAATGCATTACAAAAAATAACTTACACAATTTACATTTGAAAGGATGAAAAATATCAATAAGATTATATGTCTTGCAAAAGTTAGATAATTATGTTGTCAACTTGTTTATAAAGGATAAAATATTTTTTTACACTATTATATATAAAATGATGTGGTGTGATTGCCAATAAGACAACTATTCACAATCGATAAAATTACTCAGAAATTAATGACTAAATGTCACGGTACAGCTTTAAGGTTTTGGTTGGTGGTGGTGAATTTTTTTTTCTTTTTCATTATAATCCATAGAGCCACAATTGTGTGATCATAAATTTAATTTTTAACTTTACTTGTAGGGAAAAGAAATTTATAAGAGTTTGATGGCAGAAACTATTCACCAATTTCGTCAGTTTGTATACCAAATGGACTATTTAACAAATAATTTTCCAGATCTAGATGATGGTTGTACCTGTCCAGCTTGTTTTGAGGTATAATTGGTATAATGTCCTAGATTAAGTTAATTTTAGTAAAATATTTGCCACAGGATAAAAGATATAATCAATAGTCCACATGCAACACAATAAACAAAAATAGGAACAACAGTCAATCAATTACTGTGTCTTTAAGAGGGTGTCCATAGACAAACCAGGCAGTGGATGGCACATGACATATTTTGTTTTCAATTTTTTTTTCATCTACTTCATATGACAAATTCATTCCTTCTCAAAGTTAAATTTTGTTTTTTTATTAACTGCAACAAATAAAGAGGAAATAAATACATAGAAAGCACTGAAAATTCATTGAAAAGGGGAGATAACTCTTCATTTTGTACAAAATTTTGTTGCATAGTGATTTTTAAAATCATTTTCTGAGCCATCCACTGTTGATTCATAAATTTCTCTCACATATATATCCTTTGTATGATAGAAATATTGCATTGGAACCAAAAATTCTTAATAATACAGTGATCTATCAATTTCTTTTGTTATTGTCATCACTTTGAAACAGCTTTTCAAGGTTTGGGACTGAAATGATGTGTAACACACCTACATTTATTACTTAGTAAGAACCCATTTCTACTTAAGACACTCTTTAAATGATGTTGACGTAATTAGTTTTTATTTATTTTAAATACTTATTTGTTTATTTATTGCATAATTATTTTTAATTATCAGGTGCACTTTTGGACAATTTTTATTTTACTGTAAATTAAACACTAAACATTTCTTTTTTAGACAGAAACCAGTATCTTTTGTTTTGATGCAGACTTTCAATTAGTACGGAAATCTTCATCTGGTAACCACTGGCTTGAACCAAAACACAAAGATAATTTTTTCGTCCAACAGGAATTGGTAGATGATTTCATAAAAAAATATGACACTCCAAAAATAGAAAAGGTATTTTGTGTTTGATATTTTATTTATTTACCATAGGTGGTTCCCTGGGGCCCAGGCCCCCCTAATGTGCGAAAAATTGGTTGATTATAGAAGTATAGGGAATTACTGAAGCACTCAGCCCCCTCCCCCTTTATGAAAAGTTCTGGCTGTTTACATTATAGACTGCTATTTCTGTGATATAAATATTGCCTAATTCATGAAAACTGATAAAAATACAATTGAATTGGTTTGATAAGAACTCTTTGACAAACAATAAAAAAAAATGGTCTCCTCCAGTTTTATCCATCATACAGGGTAAAAATTGTAGCCACTTATGAAGGTAAGCAATTTTCCATAGAAGCAATCGAAGAGATCTGCATATATTTTTAAACCCTTTTGCACCCGTTCATACTAGCTAATTAAAGTTCCATAAGTTCCATTATATGTTTAATTGAAATGCCTTATGAATTGTGGACATTAAAATCAAAGATAAAGGTTTCCAAATTCCTTCAAATTTAGGACTATTACATTTGAAGAACAATATCTTTTAGGTGTTTATTTTAAGTACATTTGAGAGATACTAAATAAAAAATAATCAATGCTTTGAAAAACAGCAAGTAGTAAGAAAAAGATAAGAGTTTGCTAGCTTTCATATTTATTTTCAGGAATGCAGCGATTTCCAAGCAGGAAATGACTTAAGATCCAAAGCAAAAAACAAGAAATTGTCGGAAACCGCAGTCTTTGGAGCTACCTCTAGGCACGATTACCCTCAGAAGTTTTTTAGTTTAAAACATGGTGAAAAGTTAGTTATATTGTAGATAATATTTAGAGAGTGCAATTTTTAGGACTTACTTCCTGCGTGTGTTTTCAGATTTGCATGTCATTTGATCTCCTACCCATATCAGGAAAATGTCTTTGTTTAAGGTAATTGAACAAATGTTGTGGTCATATCAACTTGAAACTTACAACATGTAATCATTAAAATGTGAACTTTTAACATATATGGCTACTGTATGAAAGGTTTTTGTTGCTCATGACATACTGGTAAACATAAATTAAATGAGAATGGTATTCACTGGTAAATTAGGAGGAATATGAGAGAAAATGATTACCTGTACAGTAATGAAAAAGGGATACATGCAGTTAGAATTGGAATTTAATTAAAGATAGGAAACCAATTTTTTGTCATTTCAGAACACTTTTCTCTTTTTTATTTTGTAGACTGGGATATGCTGTTTTTTTGATAGAACTACTTTTAAGTGCCAACAAAGACAAACACCTCCACATCTCCTATGATATTGCATGTTTGTTAAAAAGACATTTAGAGGTTTGTCATTTGTACTGTTTATAGTTTGGGCAGTAATATAATGTAGAAAATACTAGAAAATTACATACAAATCTTAAAACTTCATAAAATAATTACAAAAAATTAAGCCATGCACAGCCTGGTAAGAAATGTTTATTATTTTTTTTGCAACATAGTAATATTTAACCAAATTTATACAAGACAGTAAAATCTGTATGTAATAAAATTTTAAAACATAATGACAAAGAGAGGTTGCAAACTAATTGCAGTTCTGCATCTGATATTATAGAAATGTTTCAAGGATTTCTTACATTATTTGCTGGGTGTCATTTAAAAATTTTACAAAAAAAAGTATTAGTCACTGACATTCATTTCTCACATGATGTATAGTCTAAATCCCTTAAACTTTACATATCATATACCAAATCATGACATCTAGTTTTATTAATTAGTTATTCAGTAATTGGAATCAAGATCCTTGAAACTTTAAAATACAAATGTTTACAGGAGTCTTATTGCCATTCAAAACATTTTTTTTTCCAGAAAGCAGGGCGAAACGACATTTTACAAAAACTCACATTTTCAATACCAATTTTCCACTGCTATGGACACAGTATTGCATGTCAAGTAAAATAATATAATTTTAAATGTTTTGTTAAACTATTTGTTGGTTCAGTGCATATTGTATATGTAATGTTAACTAGAACCCTCAAAACTTTTTGAGGGAGGGTGGGGAATGAAAAAAGTGTATGTCAACCATTTGTCGATTACAAGCCTAGAATCAATCATTCTTTATAAAAATTAATGCCTCCCTTTTATAGTTTGGTTTAATAAAAAAATTTGCATGGAAAATAAACTGAAACATACCTGACTTTTTATTTTTTCATTTTTTTTAAAGTGTACAGTAAAAATGTTGATTTTTTAAACCCCTTCCCTCAAGTGTACATTTTGTGCACTTTGAAAAATGGATGACCCCTTAGTATTTATTATACTAGAATGGCTTGTAAAGTTTTCCAATATATGTTAACCTGCACAAAAAAAAGTATATCAAGTTTTAAGACCAGATATGTTGTTTATATGTGATTTTCTCTTTTCTTAGCAACATTTCAAATTTGAGGATTTTTTAATATAAAAAAAACTTGGTATTCATAAATAAATGACACAGATTTTTATTATTGTAAGACATGTGTCTACAATATATTTAAGGAATGACTGTAATATTTTTTCTGTCTATGAAGAAAGAACATAAAAAATGTGGCGCACACTGAATAACGTGTGTAGCGGGTTATTTAACAGTATGCACCACATTTTTTTTGTTATTTCAAATAGACAGAAAAAATATTACAGTCATTTCTTATAATTTAATTCTTAATTCCATTTTAAACCGTAGAAAACCATGAAAAACATTGATGACGTCATGGTCACATGACTAAATTATGTCTATGGACTCATAACAAAATAACGTAAGCCAATCAGAAGACGTGTTACATCCAAAATTAGATTATTGAAGTTTATGTGTTAATACTTATATACTTGTAGATTTTGTATGGACCTAGGAGGACAAAAAATCATGGTCTCACTGACGGTGAAGGCATTGAAAGATTATGGTCATATTTGGGTGGATTTTCTTCAATCACCAAAGAGATGACGCCTGAAAATAGAACAGACCTTTTGACAGATGGCCTTATTTACTTTGGTCAGAAAATCAGAGACAAACTAGGTAATTACAGAAAATGGCAAAATGTGTAATGGTGGAATAGCCTGCTTGTGACTTTTTGTATATAGATACAGGAAGATATAATATGAGTGCCAATGAGACAACTCTCCATCCAAGTAACAAATTAAAAAAGTAAACCATTATAGGTCAAGGTATATCTTACTATAACAGCAAATGATTTAATTTTTATAAAAGCTCTTTAATGCCAGTTTTATCAAGTCAAATAAAAATAAATAAAAGTTTTGCTCCCTTGATTTAGAAATAATTTTTTTTCATAATTGAGGAGAACATAGAAATTCTGCTTGTACTTCCATCTGTTGAACACTTAACACTCACAATTTTTATAAAATTTGTATAATTGGGTTATATCAGCAAATTTAGAGAATCAAAATTTTATATTATTTGATCAGACTTGGGGTAATTGTAATTGTAATCGTTAATCAGCTGTAATTGATTACAATTTTTCAAGTAATCAGTGTAATCATTAATCAGCCAAAAATCTGATTACATGTAATTTAATTTAATCAATTACTTTTCAAAATACCCTGTAATCATGATTACTTTTTGATTACATTCTGATTACAATGAAAAAAAATCTAAAATTGTGTTTTTGGTCATTAAATGAACCTCTTTGTTCATATTTGATAAATTTTTAACATACTAAAATTGTTTAGTTACTTTAAGCTTGTCTACTTCAGTAAAAAATAAACTGTTACAGTATTGAAAGGTCATCATTAGCCCAAGCAGAGACATATAATACAATTATATACCTTTTATCTTGGTAAAAGATATTGTACATACATGTATATTCATCGTTTTATAATGATCTTCATATTAATATTTGATAATAACTGTTATATATTCAAGTAATACTTTTCTTTAACCCTGAATTATAATCTTTTGTTAATTTTTGTGATTTTTGTCAACTTTGAATTGACAGGTAGGAGACTAATTAAGGTTTGTTTTTATTGCAATTACCAATTGAGTATAGCTGTAGGGAAATATTTATGATAAAAGATAAATCAGACATGAAAATTTATCTAATTAGCACAAACTAAATTAAAAGTTGGACAAATATGTTGTTTAAACTTTTTTTTGTATCTGGACTGGACGTGTAAAATGCAATGGTTTTTAGTACTTTAATACATATTGTTTACAATTTGATTAAACATTTCTATTAAAATTTAACATAGTTTTAACTGGTACAAATGTAGCTTTATTTCATCCATATTTTAACTTCCATAAACTGCAACTTGGAATACATATAAATTATGAAAGAGGTCAGAAGACAAACAAAAAACTCTTGATTATGATATATCTTTATTAAATTTAATTCAAAATAATTTAGAGATCATTGGTGATAAAGTGTAATGTATATATATGTAGTGAAATTTGGTGTTTATTTAAATAGATGACGTTTAATTTGAAGTTATCATTTTATAATTGAACCAAATAAAATACGTTCTCAAAAATGCTATAGTTATATTAAACGTTTATTCATCAACATCATTCCAAATGTTTTGTTTTAAAATTCATTGTAATCAGATGTAATCATGATTACTTTGCCAATGTAATCATTAATTTAATCAGATACTTTCAGAAATGATGTAATCATTAATTTAATTTAATCGTACAAATGACAAAGTAATTGTAATTTAATCAATTACATTGAAAGTAATCGGACCCATCTCTGTATTTGATAATAACACTTATAAATTCAAACATGCAGATTACACATTGGTTATGAAACTCCAAAGAGCAAAGAAAATTGAAGAAAACAGTGATGTGGCTTTGAAGGAGATTTTATCAACTGTTCATGGTAAGAAACCATCTTTCAAAAATAAATAACTTGTTACTTTTATTCATTTATTACTATTTAATGAATATCTTGTGTCCACGTGATATGCTGCAGTTGATTATCTGTTTATATCATTTAAAAAGGCATTATAAAAAACTTTTACTTAGAAACATAACCAAACAGCTCTGTTTATTGCTTTTGAGAAAGTGTTTCAATAAAATTTAGTTTTGTCTACAAATCAGTCCACATACTTCCTACCTTGGAACATTTAACTAACACAAATAGTTTCTTTAGTCATTTTAACTCAAATGACATAAGGAATGAGTTTTTGCCGTCACTTTGAGTCAGTTTTATGTAAAATAAATTGTTAAATGCCTGATCCCAGACCAAAGCAGATATACTAGCATTAATTCTTATGATTTCGGATGCTCTCCTCATATTGAACAACATTGAAACATGATTAAAGATTTGTTTCTTCTTTTTATGCCATTTATATTGTAACCAAATGTTCAGGTTAAAAAATTAAACACAGATAATGTTAATTGTTACAAGGAAATTTTTGTTGCATATTTATAATTAAGGTATGTGTAAAACATGTACATGATATGTGAAGTGTATCAACTTGCAAACTTTAATCCATATTTGTTCTTATTCAGACAAGGTTATTGGAAATGATAAGATTATCCAATGGATTGAAGAGGAAAAGTCTTCCGTGCTACACACTCAAAACAATGATGCAGCAAGTAAGTTTTAATAATTAATACATCAAGAAAATATATCGCACAACGCACTTATACGTCTCCTATTTTCAAATTTGGTCAAAACATTATCATTTTTTACTGTACTGTAAGTGAAAACACTTACGTGTCACAGATATAAAAGTATCTTACAGTAAGATCTCCTTATATTTTAGGGACGACATCAAAAGATCGATGTAGGATAAAAAATTTAAATCAAATAGTTTGGGAGTGGGGGGGGGGTAAAATTCTGCAAGTTTTGTATATCTAAAATCGATTTTTACATATATCCCTATTGGTAAATCAATTTTTCCAAAATTAAGTTAAGAGGGGGGGTGTGGGGGTCAGTGAAAAAACTATGTGAATTTTTGATCCTACATTGAACTTTTGATATCGTCCCTTAGTCAAAAACTATTTTATTTTTATAGTTAAGAGGACTGAATTATTTTTGGGATCATTCCCAATCCATTTTGAGTATTAAAACTATTTACATTGTTTTAAAATATCAAAATCATTCTTTCTTTTCTAATGCTGTATAAACTCTATGTTTACACATATAGAAATCACATACAAAGTTTTATTCTATTAGAGGCTGTAAACTACTTTTATATTTAATGCATTTGATTTTTGTAAATTCCAGTAAAAAAATAATTTACCTTCTTCATTTGTGTTTTTTTTTTTATAGTTAAACTGAACAAAACAGATGAATATGTTCTCAGTCTTCAAAGATATTACAGAATTGGGTAGGTCAAAAATAAGCAGTACATTTCAAGGCCACCTAATGTACCTAAATCAGACCATTATTTTTCTAAATTGCATATTAGTTTACATTTATCCTGCAATCAGTCAACTATTGTACAAATAACAGATACACAAAGAAAGTTTTGCTTTATTTGTACTTATGCAACAGGAAACCCACAAAAACTGATCTAAGGACAACCAGATCCTGCTCCACATGTGGCACTCTTACAAAATGTATGTTACTCATTTTAGTACTAACCCAGAGTTAAATCTAATTTGGTTGGTAATTAACTTTCAAAGATAAAAGAAAAGAACAGCATCATAATTACAACAATATCATTAAAAATCAGGTTGAAAATGTACAATATTGACCAAGCATTATGATTGACAGAATATTCCAATTGTACATTCCATTTCCTTTTATAGTGATTCCATTGTTTGATCAAAGTGTTTATAAATGTTCATATATATTTATTTTTAATAATGTCAGTCTTCAATTTCAGAAATGAACAATTAGATGACAAGTTCAAGGAAGAAAAGGAAAGGTGATTACGAAACTTTAAGAAATTGTCATAATCTCTTTTTTGTCAGCATGCCTTTTTTACAACCTGGAATGATGCATATTAAGAGCATTTATCTATAGTATCATTTTAAATTTAAAACAGAAGGGAAAGTTACATTCTGATCTATGTCATTCTTTAAAAAAAGTTTAAGAGATAAGAAATTAGTTAACATGATGTTCTAAAATTAATTGTGACCTTATCTAAATACCTTATATATGTTTTAACATGTATGAACATTGGAATACACACATATTACACTGGGAAAGCTACACTTTTGTGCAAATATTCTGAATTGTATACACTTATTGTCTACAGTTTTTACCCAGTATAAAGTACATACATGAAAAATAAGGCTTGTTTTGCTGAGTGTTACTACTGACTTGTGATCTCATGAGCAGAGTTTTACCTTGAAATTCCATGAAAGGACTGTTTATTATGTTATTAAAATAACTAAACATTCTGATGAATAAATTTTTTATTTAAATATCTTTACAGACTAGAGAAAACCTTATCAGCATTTGAAAAAAAGAACAAGACCTCTAGATTACATCAAACTGATGAAAACTACAACAAGGATCTAAAGATTGTGAAAGAAAAACAAAAGAAATTACAACTTGTAACCCTGAAAAAACATGTTTCAGAGAGGCACTATTTACTACGCTTATTGCGCAAATATTAAAGTAAGCAAAATTTTATCAGCCATAGAACGAAGGGAAGGGAATTCAAAACTTCTTTTATGTAAGCATGCTCAACCCTGTGATGCTTTTTTCATTCATCTCTAACAACTTCATGTTTACTGAACTACTATGCTTTATTTTACAAATAATGTCCATGTATGAAATTTAAGTTTTATTTTTCTGTAAATCTACAGATCAGATCTACCAGAAATTTTTATTTTGCAGACTTTTCCTGTATTATAGCACTTTTTATTTCATACTTGCCTTTGAGCTAACATGATAATTTTTTGGAAAACGACAATTTATGAAAATTGATATAACATTTTTCTCAATACAAAGAATTAAAACACATCATAACGTCCTTGAACTTAGTATCAACAATAATGTTACAGGTATTTATTGTGTGATTGATTCTTTTAAAATCCATTGGTCTTCAACTTCCATCTAAAAGTAATGCATATACTGACAATGGCATTTTTAAAAATTTTAACATTATTTCTTGTTGACATCAAATTCCTCTATGAAAGACGTGTTAGCACTATATACTTATCTCATATATAAAACACCAGTAATATTGTACATTTTATTCATATTTCAGAAGGACAGGCTGTTTTCATCAAACTTTCAAAACAGTTAAAGTGTATTTCAAAGAAAATTCACAAATCCATTGCAGCTTACAACCTGATTGGGGATTCATCTGATGGTTTGCCAGAGGCGATTAATTTTGATACTGTCAAGGACGTGGAAAGTGACATCTATAACTGCATGGTAGATTTAGAGGTTGTATCAGAGATACCAAACACGATTAAACAGGAAATCATTCAAGTGAAATGCCTGATTGATCGAGCCATTGAAGAGCAAACATTGCTCAAGCAAGAAATGAGGTCTGTCACTAGTTGGTACAAACACCAGTACCAACTAGTGAAAGTAAAACTAGGGGGACATCTAACTGCAGGAGAAACTGCATTCTTAATAAAAGAAGGAATGTATTATGAGATGGGTTTAATAAGATTAAACAGGCAGTTTTCAGAGTACATTGGGGAACTGCCTGTTGAATCTCAGTTGACTGACCACATATTAAATGATAACTATGACAGGATGCAACAGATGTTGAAAGAAATGGCTGTAAAGGAGGAGATTGCAGTTGAGGACACTGAAAGTGATGATGAGGGAGAAATTAGTGATGAAGAAGAGTTGGAGGACCTTTAAAAAACTATCTTTAGTTCTATTAGTGTTCCTTTTTGGCATAATAATTTAGATTTTATAATAAAATAACTGTGATTTTCTTAGTTTCAATGTAATTAAACAAAAAAAAACAGCTTTAAACAATAAGAAAATGCAAAATTTTACTAAAGTATGCAAAGTATGTTGGATGATTCCTAACCAATCTTCAAAGAATTTCTTCAACTTTTTAATCTAAATTAAAAATGGTTATTGAACATCTAAAACATTGGAATTTATCTTTGAAATTGATTATATAAAATTTCATTCTGGAATCTACACAAGTATTTCTTAAAACAACTGTTGGTTTACATTATTTATAAGTATTCTAAATAATAGGCTAAAAATGTTTTATGTTAGTTTTTGTTTCTCATGATAAAACAAATAATATTCAACACTTTTTTGTATTTGGAATATTTTGATTAATAAATATTTGCATAACAAATATTAAAAAATATATGCATGTTCTGTGGACTTTTAATTTAGTCTAAATAATATCTTACTAAAGTTATTATTTGGCTATTAAAAGAAATTTTTTGAAGTCTTTAGGATATCACGTGCTCAAAATGTATTCATGGTATATATATTTCAAAGATATTATGATTTTGAAAATTAATCTTTATGCAAAACTATAAAGAAAATTGAATCTATAGAAATGTGATTAAAAGCAAGAATTTATAAATATCATAAAATGATATAAAAGATAAATTTCATTTCATTTTTCCAAAAGAAATAAAATGAAGAAAAAAGATAACTATTCTGAATATTTCTAAAAAATTTGACTTTATGGGGTACAAAAAAAGTTACGATACATACTCATTGCAAGCCCTCAAATTACAAAATTGAGGTTCCTTTTCTAAATCATCAATGGAACTGAGGACAAGTGAATCTTGATAACCTTATTGTTAAAAGATTTGTTGTTTTTTGTATATTATTCAATTTGTATTTTGTATGTACAGCACCAATAAAGAAGCTGACTTTTTTTTATACTATACAACAATAAAGATTAGCTAAGCATGTTCAAGAATATTGGACATTTCCAAGCGAAATAACACAACTTGATAAGAAATTATTATAAAAACTCTGATAGTTTTAAATTGCTAACCGAGATATATTTTTTGTATGACACATGATATCTTGTATGTGGATGTAAATTAAGTCTTCATAATTTTGGTAAATTGATATAACCTCAGTTTTGAATGTATCTGTGTTCTTCTATTGTTCATTTTTTATGGAACTATATCATGGTTAATCAAATTCATAACCAAAATTTCATTTTGATGATTCATTTTTCCGTATCATCAATTCTCTTAAAATTGGATAGAACTTTCAATAACAATTACCACTTTTTTAATTCTAAATTATTTAAGTGGGCAAAACAGAAACTATTATAAAGTCTACCTTTCTATTATGTCGATCCATTTGTATACTGTATATACCACATCTGTCGAACCAAGGTTTGGAGTTTGCATTTCAAAATGCACTTGACGACAGAAACATTAATATAAAATATTTTTTTCTTGACAATTAGAATGTTTCATCATACTGTGAAGAAAAATGGAATTTCTATGATTTTTTCAAAGCATGAACCAATAGTCAAAAGTACAATAACAACAATAGAAACATAGGGAAAAAAAATTATAAATGTTATTTTTAAATGGCTATTGACAATAGTAAACGCTAAATTAAAATTATTTTTTGAACAATCATATTTGAATATACTTCCCAAATTTCACTTGCTATTGAATTTTTTTTATCACATTTAAGGTAAAAAGATATATAAAAACTTATAACTGTCTTCCTTTTAAAATCAATGATAACTATTTTTAAGATTTATAAATGACATATCACATGTTCTGATAAATGTAGAAAATTAAATGTCCTTCATTCTTGTGTATGTAATCTAAAGAGTTTCATAACATTGTATTGGTTAAAAAGATTAAATTGCTTATGATGTAGTGTAAGTGTCAGTAGATAAATTTAGAACTAAAAAAAATTGACTCGGAACACATCAACTGATTGGTATACTTTTTGTTGTATATATGTTCTGCAACTACTGTTACAGTAGTCTCAGATATGTTGTTGCTTGTATTTTCTTGTACCACCAGCTGAATTTTATATTCTTTACTGCAATACATATTGATTAATGAAAATAAGAGTTTAAGGCTATTGTATTGAAAAAATACTTTTGTTAAAGAGAGATGGAGAGAAACTGCATCATATTTGTTCTTGTTGGATGCATAATAGTTTTTTTTATTCAATGAATCTTTATGTAAAACAATGTAAACTGTATACATAGATTAAATGTACAAACTATTAAATATATTTACTTACATCATAACCTGTTTCTGTTTTCAAAACTACAACTAACACAATGCTTCATCATTGATAGGTCCCCTCTGATTTGCAGCCATTCTGTCAAACAAAAGATATGGATCAGAAATCGTATATCAATGACAATATGTTTTGTATATTCCCTATAAAGTGTGAAAAACACTTTACAATGCAATTTATTAAGATGTGGTATATGATTGCCATTAAAATAACTCCCCAAATTTATAAAGATGTGGTATATGATTGCCATTAAAATAACTCCCCACAAGAGAGAAATAACAACTATAGGGCACAATATAGTCTTCATCAATGAGCAAAGCCCATTATGCTTAGTCTGCACAAGGGGCACTTCCATAATTTCTCTGACAATTTAAACTGTTGATGATAAATGCATAACCTACCAATCAAAACCTGTTGAAAAAATATAGTATTGTGTTTGAAATCATGTTACAAAATCAAGCCGTCAGTGAATTGAAGGAACATCACTTTATTGCTGTTTGTCATCTCAATTTCACAGATATGCCTTAACCATGTCGCATTTTTTTTTTCATCTCACAACAAACGTACTAAAAGAGATATCATCTCAAAGTGTATGATTTATTTCAAAAATTGCATTGACAAAACACAAATATTTGGTATTTGATAAAACAGAATTAAATAATGCCATTAAGTTTCAATGCACAGTCTTACTTTCACAAAAATTGCCCACATGTTTCATAACTTGGAGATTTGTGCAATGAACTTGTGCTATTGTTTACTGCTATATTGAAATCCAAGATTGTTGTAGACTTCTGGTATATCTTAAGATACGTATAAGTAGTCGAAAGTCAAAACTTATCATAACTGGTCATCTGCAATAAGTGGAAAGGTCTAGGTGGGGACAACATCAGTGATAAGAACACATTTAAGGTAGATCACAAGTACATATTTTTTGAGACAGAATTTTTTTTATAATTTGCCAAAATAGACATTTTACTATGCTCTTTTTAAAATTTGAATAAAAAGTATGGGTCACCGTGCTATTTTTCAAGCTATGAGTCGTTGAAAATTGCCAAAATTTGGTTAGTTTTTTTTTTATAAAAAAACACATTAGTGTGCATAAAAAAATTTCTATGAGATAGAATTTTGAAATAAATTGTGAGAAGAAAGGTTTCATAATATGTTTTAAGAAAATATAAAGAAAACATGGTGTCACAGAACTTGTTTTCTTGCTACAAGTAAAAATAAAAAATTTTCCTATTAGCCCAGTATAAATTTTGTACTAGAAGAGTTATCTCCCCTTAAATAGCTCATTTGAATTTTTTTATTTCAAAACCTAAAAATTGATATTTGTTAAAATATTTTGTATAACACAATTAATTAACAAGTTTTCTTCAAATAGAAATAACAGTCTAACTATTGAAATGCAAATCTGTCTCTAAATTTGCAGATTTAGGCAAATAACTAGACCGATATTGTACTGTGATTGTACAATCCAAGATGGCGGTATACCATCAATCTACCTTAAGACGATTGGACGTTCCTGTGGCTTTCTAAACGCCATGTATCAAAAACCCAGATGCATATTCTGGCCAAGAACTAATTAATATAATAGATAAGAAACAAGAAAACTTTAGTACAAAAAACAAAATGAACGAAAAACAAATATGTAACACAGCAACAATTAAACGACAACCAATGAATAACATGTAGGTTCCTGGCTTGGGGTACAGAAACGAACTATAAAAATCTGTTGAAATAGGCGTAACGCATCAGATGTATACAAAGTAGATATAGATTATTTATCACATACGTGATTGCTAAGTATATATATATATATATATATATATATATATATATATATATATATATATATATATATATATATATATATATATATATATATATATATATATATGACTCTAAAGTGCGATGGGGACGCTAAAGTACGATGGTCACGCTAAAGTGCGATGGTCTACGCTAAAGTACAATGGTTCCATACGCTAAAGTGTGATGGACTGGGAAAAATAGACGTAAAAACGTACTTTGATTATGACGTTTAGTCGTTTACACAAACTAGAAGCAGTATTCGATGGTCTACGATAAAGCATGAAAGTACAATACAAACTAAAAGTTTTAAACACGCCGGAAGATAAATTATAAATATTTTATTAACACATTTGATTAAAACCAAATGTCAATGACTGTCTGGAATGATTTAAACCTGACCGTGCTTTGTCGGCTGAGGCAAATGTTTTTTTTTCTGTAGCTGGAAGAACTTGTATCGTGCAGTCGACCATTTTACTTCTAGCATATAAATACAAAATAGTATTCGCATGGATATCATTTATCCTGCTTTTATTGGAATCGAACAGATACATTTGAATCATTGATTATACTGCTGTTTACTTTGCAGTTCCCGTTAAAATATTGTCGATTTTGTTGGAAAGTAACGTCGGTAAAATAAAAGTACGTTTTTGCATGCGTAAATTATAATTTGATTTAGTCGGCTAAAACATTAGTCTGTATATTGAAGGAAAATATAGCATTTTTGTGTGGAAAAAGAAGAAACGTCTCTCTCTCTCGTTTAAAGCATAAAAAAATGTTACATATTCCGACAATAATCTAATTTTATATTTGTAATTTACAATAACGACTGTATGAGGATGTGTTCCCACTAGTGATAGACTGTGAGAACGGCAATATACACCAATTATCTTTTGTAAAAAGACTATTTTAAACCTCAATGTTTTAATCCCTCGAATCTTACCCTTTTGGTCCATCGCACTTTAGCTTGTTACACCATCACACTTTAGAGAACAAACAACCATCGCTCTTTAGCGTGAGACACCATGGTACTTTAGCGTAGACCATCGCACTTAAGCGGGACCATTGCACTTTAGAGTACCATCGCACTTTAGAGTCCTATATATATATATATAATATATATATATATACATAATTATATAACCTGCCACTGGACGCAAGCTGTTATACATCACTGTCAATTCCATTTAAAAAAAAAGTAGTGGCTCTTTGATCGGCACCGGCAAAATAGAAAAAAAAAGCTATTTTATTACCGGCCCTTAATGAAACTGTTGATGTGATTAGTAGAAAACAAAGCTAAATATTAAATTTAAATCATTTTATCACAATATCAAGCAATAAAAATACAGTACAAATCAAAAATAAGATATTGAATTGTTCATGAATAAATAATTTATAACTTTATAATATCATTCAAAATCATGAAAACACATTTGTTCTAAAATATTTATAAAGAGTTGATTTTCAAATCTGTAATTACTAGTTTATCGCAATGTTTGTATTATAAATTTACACCAGAAGATCAGCTGGTTGCGTCTGATATTTTTCAATAGCTTTTTGATTAGTTTCTTATTCAAGCTTTTCTAAAAGCTATTACTTTTCTATATGATGGAAGCGTGATTTCTGTGGAACGTAGAGGTCATGTAGTTCCTATAAAGTATAATGAAGTTGCTATGAAGAATTTCCTATTATGATAGCTGATCCAAACACGGAGCAATCCAAATGCTTGGTATCGTGTGGAGACATCCTTACTTTGGAGGGTGATTGTCAAGACTGGTACTAGATGCTTTGGAGATATATTCCTAATGTGATCATTGATTTCTATCCTGTTCAAGCTTTTTAAAAAGCTGCTATCTATATAAGCTTGCAGAAGTATTATATTGCCTCCGTATATATTATAGTAAGATTTTTCATTTTCCTCCTGGTAGATTAAAGTCAGGGTTGGTATAGCGTGGGTGTATCAACACTTACATAGTAGTGTAAAGCGTAAGAGTACCTTATAGTTATATTTATATATAATAATTTTATTTGCAAAATACACCCATATGGGTCAAGCAAACACAAATACAACATTTAATACAGACAGTGAAGAATTACAAATATAAACATAAAAAAAACATAGTTATAAATGGTAATTAATGTAACCTTTGATGGACATGGACCTCATTTTCGCAATTCTAAAGATTGCTTTATAAAGTCACCAATTTCTGTCAAAAGCTCAGATTTAGTATTTAAAAGGATATATTGATATTTTTTTTTTATTTTCCTGCTGCTCTAGAAGCTATTTCTTTCCTGTATGATAGAAGTGTGAATACTAATGTATGTAGAGATTATGTAGGTATAATGGAGTTGCGATGGAGAATTTTCTATGATAATAGTTGATCCAAACAGAGCCACAGAAGTATTTAATTGTAAGAAACACCGCCAAACAATAATCATTGCGGATAACAGATCTCATTACGGTTTGCTGATGTAAAATCAACTGATGGATTTTTGCAACCCGATAAGAGTAGTCCACTCACATGCCTTTTATCAAGCTGCAATAAAGAAAAATATAGGAGAGGTCTGTAAAGAAAAATATAAATTTGCGCGGTGTTTATATATAGTATAGCGCATAAATTACTAGTATGTTAAACGAGGTGTGTAAGTTAATTTGATTATCATTTTGTTACAGAACATGTGAAAGATTCTGCCATTGAGTGTACTTTTCATATATGTTATGATGGTATGATACTAAACCAATTACGGGAAGGATTGTCCCCGATATTCATATGATGAAATCATAATCTTTCAATCAGTTTAATTGAAGTGTGGAGCTGGCATGTCAGTTAACTGCTAGTAGTCTGTTGTTATTTATGTATTATTGTCATTTTGTTTATTTTCTTTGGTTACATCTTCTAACATCAGATTCGGACTTCTCTTGAACTCTCTGAATTTTAAATGTGTGTATTGTTACATGTTTGCGTTTACTTTTCTATATTGGCTAGAGGTATAGGGGGAGGGTTGATATCTCATAAACATGTTTAACCCCGCCGCATTTTGGCGCCTGTCTCAAGTCAGGAGCCTCTGGCCTTTGTTAGTCTTGTATTATTTTAAATGTAGTTTCTTGTATTCTTGTGTACGATTTGGAACGTAGTATGGCGTTCATTATCACTGAACTAGTATATATTTGTTTAGGACCCAGCTGAAGGACGCCTCCGGGTGCGGGAATTTCTCGCTACATTGAAGACCTGTTGGTGACCTTCTGCTGTTGTTTTTTTCTATGGTCGGGTTGTTGTCTCTTTGACACATTCCCCATTTCCATTCTCAATTTTATGTTTTAATATCGATTTCATCTTTCGTTTCAGAAAACACTAAAAAATCTGATCCTATTGGAAAACACAAGAAAATTTAAATCGTTCTTTTATAACAACCGGGGATATTTCACCGACCTATTGTTCTTTAAATTGTCTACTGATTTGAATCAAAATAAAAGTACTTAAGTACTGAACATCGGATGACCGCAAGTTCTGTAAATGGTTCGACAAGCACTTGTCTCAGAAATAAAATCACATCTCTATACATGTAAGTGAGGTTAATGTTAATGTGCAGTGTATGTGCGTGGTGGGCATGTCACACTTCTGTAATAATTCGAGTTTTCTAATTAAAATGGATTTTAATAGGCATTCGTACTTTCCCCGCAAAAAATGTTTAATCAGTCATACAGAGTTATCTTTTCTTAAAATTGCAAACGTTCTTGCGATATTCTTCTGCATGCGTGTGCTTATATATTAATGATTTTTCACTTATATACATATGATATAACGAAACATTTTAATATTATCAGTTTATTTTTTTTAAAATGTATAAAATGTGATTCATTGGAGAAATGAATTCATATCAAGTGATAAGGAATGTTAGTCTGCACTTGATGATGTCTATGTATTCATTATGTTTATAGATCGGTAAAAAACGAATAGTATGTAATGGAAATCTAGTCGATATCAATTCAACGGAATTCCATCACGGTCATCCGCTGTAAAAACGACAACTACTTAAACATGGATATCAGTTAAGTGTAATTTATAGGTCTTTCGGTGTACATCAGAGTGTAACTGAACGCCTCTTAGTTGGCTTCATTGTCGATGTTAAATGGTATAATACTAGTATTATACTGCTGGGTTAGTGATTGAATGACTTATAATCCATAACAAGTATTCGGAACAATTCTAAAAATATAAAAAAAATCAAGTAAAAGTTTTCTTTTGTATTAATTGTATAATATTTTTGTCCATCTGATGAGTTAAGCCTTTTTCAACTGATTTTTATAGTTGGTTTTAAAGCTTTACTGCTCTACCACTGTCCAAAGGTTAGGGGGCGGGTTGGAATCCCGCTAACATGTTTAACCCCGCCACATTATTTATGTAAGTGCCTGTCCCAAGTCAAGAGCCTGTTATTCACTGGTTGTCGTTTGTTTATGTGTTTTTTCATATTTGTTTTACGTTCATTTCAATAAGGCCTTTAATTTTCACGTTTGAATTGTTATACATTGTCCTTTTGGGGCCTTTTATAGCTGACCATGCAGTATGGGCTTTGCTCTTTGTTGAAGGCTGTACGGTCGCCTCAAGGTTACACCTTTTAAAGTAGCATTTCGCTATATATATAAAAAAATAAAAAAAAGTAATAAGTTTTATTTTGTATTAATTATATAATAAATTGATACATTTTAATATATATATATTAATTCAACAATAAGTAAAACATAATTCATTCAATAAAAACAAACATGCGTATGGCACACATTGTAATACAGAAGGACCGTATGTTCCAGATTTTAAGTAATTGTTCATTTTAATGCAGAGGTCATTGAAATTTAAAGCACCAATTATTACGATATCCCATATTCATATTTTTTAACACATTTGAACCAAAAATCAAAAACTATACATTTGCGCCATTTTACAAGTAACATTTTAGAAGAAAGTCCAAATATCAATTGACACAATATAAAGAGAAACAAATATTCTTTATGACCTGATCACATTTTGGATATCTAGTGTTCTGTAAAAATGAAGACACGTTGTGAAGAAGTGCCAAAATACTTGAAAAGCCTAAGTAGAGGTGTATGACAAAACACTACTAAAAGCATTGAACATACTCAACCATAAGTCAAAATCTATTTTTAAAATTAATCTTAAATTATAATATAAATAATGTGTCAATACAACTTTGCAATTTAAGACTAATTGCAAACACTTACATAAAATCACTTTAGAATGATCGTACCGTATACCATCGGTACAGCGGATATAGGTACTGACAAATCGAAAATAATGAGACATCTCTAATCATTAATCTAAGATCAAATCATTTCTTAAAACAACATATATGTTTAGATTGAAGTACACATCGATATTATGTGAACAAGCCAAAGATTTTCGTTACCGTGTTAGGTCAAAATAGTTATAACACCGACTTTGTTAGTACCTTTATCCACTGCACCAATGAAACCCGGTGATACATTTCGTTTGGGTTTTGAAATTTTCAATAAAACTTGCAAATTTGAACAAGCTGTTTTATATATGAGCTTTCTAAACAGGAGAAATTAACGATGATTGTAAGCAGCCCTAAACAATAAGATAATCCTAAACTCGGAACATACTTTATTTACTCTTTTTTGTTTGATTTTTATTAAAACATTTTATAAAATAATTTGGAATGTTCTTTCTTGGTTCCCAGGTAGCATCGGAAGAATTGTATCCTTCCCAGTGCACTAAAAAGAATTGTTTTTTTCCAATTTTCTTTTTGTCAAGAACACTGACAACTTTATACATGCCATTTTCCTCTTCTTCATCTGAAATTAAGGTGGAAAAAGAAATAAACAAAACATTTTTCATAAATTAATTAACCCAAATGTTCATTAAACCATGTCGCCACATTATGTATTTATGTGCTTGTCCCAAGTCAGAAACCTGTGGGTTTCGTTTGTTTATGTGTTGCATATTTGTTTTTCGTTCAATTTTTGTACATAATTAGGCCGTTTGTTTTCTAGTTTGAATTGTTTTACATTGTTATTATTGTTTTTTTTTTATCTAACTGTGCGGTATGGGCTTTGCTCATGGTTGAAGGCGTACGATGACCTATAGTTATTAATTTCTGTGTTGTTTTGGTCTCTTGCTGACAGTTGTCTCATTGAAAATCATACCACATCTTCCTTTTTTCATACTTATATGACTTGTTCATATTCAAACTTAGATGAACATTCGGGGATCTGACATGAAAGAAACAAGGCAGAGATTTCGTCAATTTGGAAACCACTTTCTTTCGCCAATCTACAAAACAACCACTTTATAATTCTTCCGGCCAATACAGTGCTTAGCCCAAAAAGCAATTAAAAGAAGATAGCAAAACAGACCTTTAGGTACAATGATACGTGTTTGCTCCTCTACGACATCAACCTGAATTGTTGCAGCTAATGAATCTAAAACATCTGAAATGAAAGGATAAAAACTTAAAGATTAATGTCTGCCAGCTGTCATTGTAAAAATAAAATACTTGGAAACATTTTGTAAAAAACCATACAACTATGAATTCTGATTTATACACAATAAACTAAAATTAAAAGTCAAACAAGACCAATAAAGGCAAGAGGCTCATAATTTGGGACAGGCGCAAACATGCGGCAGGTTTAAACAAGTTTTTGAGATCTCAACCCGCCCCCTATACCTCTAGCCAATGTAGAAAAGTAAACGCATAACAATATGCACATTAAAACTCAGTTAAAAAGAAGTTCGAGTCAGATTTAAAGAAAGTAAACAAAGTTTGGATCAAATTAAAATTACTAACCTAATGGAATCTCTGGAGCACCTGTGATTTCCTCCATGTGCATGTTACTCAAATCTAAATAAAAAAAAATTCAGGTACAATATTTTGTATAATCAAACATCACATCAATTATTTATATCAAACTTCAAATACTGTATTAAAATTCTAACTTCGTACTAAGTTTCATCCTGAACATGAATTATGAATTATTTGTTGTTAGACATTATTAATCAACGATCAATCAATCGTACACAATTTTTTGATGATTGCAGAAAATTAAGCTATATTTTCCTAAATATACTAGTCAACAAAAGAAACTATACAAGACTTTTTTTCAAATTTAAGATAAAGTTTTCCGTTCATTGGACCAATATTGAAGGTAGTAATACTTAATCATTATGAAAATAAAAATCCGTTAAACAAAATTTTTTTTTCGCTTTTGTGACGTTTTTTCGCGATTTTTTTTTTTTTTTTTACAAAATTTACATAAAACGACAATTTTAAAAACAGAAGTTCCAACTAATGATGCCAACCTCTCATTTAAAGGTTAAGACAGTGTTTGCCATCAATTTGTTTTATAAAATCATACAGTTTCTTCGTTTATTTGTTAAGCAAAGTTCGAGAAATCGGTAAAATGTATAAATTATCAACTGATTCACCATAGACAGTATGTGTAAAGTGATATTCAAAAAGCGGTCACAATCTTATAACTAATCCGAAAGGTTCCAAATTTACTGTGTGTTATTTTCATATCTAAAGCATTGATTTGAGACGAAAATAAAAAATCTTTTTTTGCATTTTTTGAGATTTAAAAAAACACTTTTTTTCCCAAAAATGAGAAAAATCAATATTTCAACCAATTAGTTATATCATGAAAATAACTTGATTATCATATTGAATATTTTAAAAAAAAAATTGAAATTTGATTTAGTGCTTAGAAAGTTATGTGTCGATTTTTTTAAACTTTCAGTAAAACTAATTTGCACTTTTCGGTCATTTACACGGAATTTAGATACTTTCCGACAAGTTTTGATTTTGATTATCACATGTGCATACATTGCAAATGAAAGCTTTTAAAATGGTGTATCTCATTTTGTTTTATATTAAATGCTTTTTGATAAATTTTATTTCAAAGTCGCGTATCGTTTCTTTTGTTGACTAGTATATATACCAAAATAATGCATTAAAAAAACTGTATTCAAACCTGTAAGTACTTCAACACCATGCTCCCCTACAGCATCACTGGAAACAGCATGGGCTAATGTGCCTGAAACACCTGAAATAAAGAGTAAACACATGAATTCATGAACCTTAAGAAATCTGACATACCAAAAACTGGCATTTTTGCCGCGAAATTTTCAATTTGCATTTATCCGTTTCAGATCCGTTCATCATCCGTTTTATCCGTTATACGCCCGATAGAAGTCCGTTTCTCATTTGTTTTAACATCCGTTTTATCCGTTAATCGTCCGGTAGAGGTCCGTTGGTGAATTTATTTTCCAGACCTCCAACGGATGTATAACGGACACGTATAATGAATATAAAACGGAAACGAAACGGACGAGTACCGTACAAAATGGACGTTCAACGGGCATTGTATCCGTTGGACGTCCGTTCAAAGTTTGGAACATGCTCAAAATTTTCCACCGGATAGAATGAACGTAGGCAGATAAAACGTACGCTTAAGGTGTCTTCCTCCATCTTGGATTGAAAAAAAAAGAGAACCAAAGGTCCAGATTTTCTATCAAGTTAGCAAAATTTGATGCAGTTATTCAGATATTTTATGCGAATTTTCATTTAAAAGAACCAATTTATCCTGTATAATCCATACAAAATGTGTCATTTTGTCACGCCCTGTAGCTTGGGAAAATGCGCGGTGATCTATCATTTTTATTATATTTTTCAACATATATCAATAGATACTAGTACTACATTTTGGCAAAGTATGCACAAAGTCTATCATTTTTATTTTAGACTCCCATACCACCTTAACGGACATGCAACGGATATGGACGGACGTCTAACGAATAACAACGGACGTCTAACGGACATAAACGGATTGAAAAAAATATCCGTTAGGCGTCCGTTCGAGCTATCCGATATTAAAGGTGTGACCGAGGCTTTAGTACAAATGGTGAATAACACAAACTAACCTATAGTAATATCTACAGCATCCGCTACTGCCTCCATAGGTTCTTCTCTCAGCTCTATATAAAAGAAATATAGTTCTGCTATACAATTGTAATGTGTAAATATTTATGTATACAGCAAACCTTGAATCATGCCAATTCAGAAACAGCCAGTTAATAACACTTTATTATGTTTATTCGTAAATAAGTATTTTTCACCTTCATTCCGCACCATATTATACACTCAAGCCGTATAAACATTTTGAAAAAAGGTAGCGTATTCTATGGTACGTATTTAATACATTCATGGATTCTGAAATATTGTGAAGTTAGTACATTGTACAGGTTATCATTTACAGTCGTGACTCGTGTGATGTATATAAAATTGAAAATTTTGAAAAAATATAAATTAATAAAATATCATTATGTTACTGTATGAACGTAATATTAATATGTTATAACGTGAAGTTACTACTATATATTCATAAAAACCACCGCGAAAACACATATACATGTATTCACCCTTATTCTAATCAAAAACAGTTTAAGTAAATGTTTTAACTTTAAGTGGATGACATAATAAATCTCATACATTGTACAAACTTTTGATCAAAATACCAACCTAATGGTATAGCTGGAGCATCCGTGTCCTCAGTAATAATTTCATTTTCTAATCCTGAAAAAATAAAATTACTAAAGCTTAGAATAAAATCAGTGATATTTTATTTCAGCACATGCATTTTAATCTTGATGATGGATTTCGGTTGATTGAAGTATATAGATGTATATAAAAAATATTGTTCTTCTGAATCTAAAAATCATCCGATGGCCTGCTTGTTTTAAGTTGTTCGAGATGTTCGCAAAATACACCTTATTTACAAATATTATACAAGATTTACAGAATGTCAAACAGAAAGTTACAAGACAAAAAGTCACGGACAAATAGTCACAGACAAAAAGTAACAAGACAAAAAGTCACAGTACAAAAAGTCACAGTCAAAACGTCACAGAACAAAAAGTCAAAGGACAAAAAGTCACAGTACAAAAAGTCACAGTCAAAAAGTCACAGGACAAAAAGTCAAAGTCAAACATTCACAGGACAAAAAGTCAAAGTCAAACAGTCACAGGACAAAAAGTCACAGGACAAAGTTTTCTCGTTTGAATTGTCTTTTCGGGGCCCTTTACAACTGACTATGCGGTGTGGGCTTTGCTCATTGTTGAAAGCCGTACGGTTTAGAAAATCAACAACAACAACATCTTTTAACATATTGACCTCAATAATAGACAAATGTATATATAATATATGTCATGCTGTATAATGAATTATCATTATATATTATTGTTTTTGATTATGATATTCTAATGTTATAGTAATTTCATGTTTGTGATTCTGTAGGAACGTAATATAGTTTACCCTACACACATTATATTTGAGATGTCAAAAGACGAAAGAAAAGATTTCTATCGTAACATTGCTAAAGGTTTACAGCGGCCATTATTTTCTGTATACAGAAGAATGACCAGGATGTATGATCAGAAAAATCACATCGGAAAATATACCCCTGATGAAATTAACAAGCGTAAATAGATGCCAGGAGTGACAGTTTTACAATATATACAATTTACAGATATTTTGAAGAATATAGAAAAAGTTAAATTAGTAAGTTGTACGTTAACAATTTGTTGTGTACCCTACTTGATTTTGTCTTTATATGTTTTAACACATGGTGTTTTGTTTTAAATACCAAATAACATTGTACTGCCCTACACTTCAGTTTTTCTAATTGTGAAGTAAAATCAGCACCCTAATACATTAATATTGAAATGTTTGTAGTTTTGCTGAATATATTAGATATGTATCCCTTGTTGGGAAAGTGTCTTCTTATAGCACTCAAAAGATCCCTCACACATGATTTGTTAAGTAGGAATACAATGTTTCGGTTACAATGAGACAGCATCCTAACATCATAACTAAACAAAAGGCATCTATATAGGGCAAGATACAGTTTTCATTAATATTAAGCTCATCTGGGTCAATATCCCTAATGCGCCACCAATTGAGGAACAGAACACAAAACTTGTGTTTAAACAAAAAATCTCTGTGTAGTGATATTGGACATGTGTTTATTTTTTACAAATGACTGAGATTAACCATTTGTGGTGATTTGGAAAGTAGAGTAAACATAGAATAAATGTGTAAAAACTATGGAGCTATCAAATGTGTTCAAAGTATTAAATTTTCAAAGAACATTTGTGTAAAAAAAAGGATTTCGAACAACAAAAGTTGTTCAATAAATATCAATAATGATTCAAAAATTGTTGTGAAAAAAAAATTAAAAAAAAAATCCTACAGTTGAATAATTTAAATTTAAAAAAAAATCATTTATCAATGCTTAAGAACAACTTCCTGCAATTAAAAGTGTAAACACATACCATTGGATGATGTTGCAGATGAGGCAAGTGTAGTAGCTGGTATCACGTTCCTTAAAGAGATTATTAACATTCATGAATTTCATATAAACACAAGTGCCTAGTTTTATTGGCTTTTATTCAAGAAAACACAAAGGTATTGTCAATTATAGCAATTGATATTAACAAATATTTTGAACTCAGAAAACTATCAAAATAGTACAGATATATTAGTATGTAACCCATTGAAAGTATTTGCCTGTTAGTATTAAATATAATTAATATGCGGTTTTTTTTTACTTACTTGTGTATGGCAATGGTTTGACTGTGGTTTAAAATATCTTACAGTTGAGATCGTTATAGTCATATTTATATATAATTTATATCAACCGATTAATGTGACAATTATCAAAATCATTGTAATAAATTACTTTGCTCGTCATGGGAATAGAACATCTTAAATTAAATTATATTATCTTATAAACGGTTTCTTTCTAGTGTTTGCATTAACGGAACTCACAATTAATCGATACTGGAACAAAATAAGCTGGATAAAGTTTGATTACCTTGCTATTACTTTCGATGAATGCTTCATATTCCTAGCACTTGTTATGGTATTTTCAAGGAGCATTTGAAAATGTAAACCCTAAATGATTCGCTAAACTCATTTATGTTGTTATTTAAAATCTTTTGTTTCAACACTAAAATCAGCCTAGACAATTTAAGTTTAGAAAAATCTAAAATTCAAAATTCATTTCTAGTTTTTCATTAAAAACTACGATATTCGTGGTTTCATAATATCAAATGTGCGTCTACATGTTATAAGAGTAAGGGTAATACATACACAAATTTGATGGAGTCTTTCTGGCTTATGATTTGCCTAAGAGTAGACAAACCATAAGAATTGGGGTCTTTAAAAATCACACCATCAGGCAGACCCTCCATTCTATATAAGTTGTTTTTAATTATATTTCCATAGGGTACTGCCTGATTCTTCAAACTGGCAGATGCTGTAAAGATATATGTTATCATATAAATCAGCAAATAGGAGCAACAAGCCAATTCTTATTATAAATTGCAATCACAATTCTAAAGATTGAAATACTACACGCACGGCGACAAAGATACAAGAAAATATATTTTTTCAAACTTGTAAACCAGTATTTAATTTGCATCACTCAGCAATAACTTTACTGACATTCAATTGATCCATATGTCTGTAGCGTTTTGTAAATCTTGTACATATTATAGTTTGCCTGCAGCTTCTATCTTTATTATTCTTCCATAAACAAAAGCTGTCTGTTCAGCCTAAAGCATTTCCCCTTATCAGTTAATGGCAATCATTCCAAAAACGAACTATCGAATCGTTTCTCATAAATCAACATGTTTGGTGGCCATCCAACGATATACGCGGTAGTTTTAGCATTTAATAGACACTTTAAAACAGATACATGTATCTACTGTTTTAGTTTAACAACCTTATATATAATTGTGATAAAAAAAGTACTAATAAATAATGGCATGTTTGATTTGAACAAGTTAATTGACACTTTCGCAAAAACAAATATTTCACGTGTTCGAAAAAATATATAAAAAAGGTTCATACACTGTGTTTACTTTAGGGAAAAGACAAAAACGCCAATCCGATATTACAATGTAGCTTTTACACATTAATTTCTTTAATTGCTCTAAGGTAAACTGGTAAATGAAACCCTTTTTAAAATCATTTAGAAAATTAAGATATTTTTGTTTTAAGTTTGCATGTTTCTTTTATTTCGTTTTTTGTCGACAGATTCTAATATACTTACCCCAACAGGAATGGAATATTTTTCTAACGTTTTCAGTTAGCTCTTTTTTTTTTTGTGTCTTTGTGAGTCCTATCATCTCCAACATACACAATGTGTCCTTAAAAATCACTAGTAACCCGAATTTAACTTGATCGGACAAAAACGCATTAACGTTGTTTAAAATGAGATTAATCGTCATTTGATAAAGATTGACAAAAATTAAAAATCATTTTTAATTTATTTCAATGCATATCAAATCATTTTAATGCCAGTCAAATAGATTCGCTTGCAGTCGTTCAATTTAATTCAAGTTGGCGGTAAGTTACGTCAAACAAATAGGCCACGCCCCCGTTAAACTATTTCAAACTGGTATAATTCGTTTTAAACCGTGTTGAGACCCGAGCTTTTAACAGGTAAATCACTCAAGCAAAACAACATCCATGTATCTTTCGTTCATTTGTTTCAAACTTTATCGACTTATATATATAAATGCGTGTATTCTTATTAAAGTCATATACTTATCACAATTTAAACAAATGAATGATCAATACACGTAACATATAAGGAATTTAAATAAAAAAATAAAATATTGATGCACGGTTTAAGAAATTTAAAACTTGTGAATCTGTTAAAAATAAAATAGTTAGATGTTTAACATATTTTTAATTTGCCCAAATGCAGTAGATCTTTATCTCACATATTCGTTTCAAAACTTGCTGAGTGCTATGAAAACTTGTGACATGTCAGTAATGTATGGTCCATTGCAATGACTTACGAAACTTTGGGTATTCCTGTATATTTCCGTTTCTCTTTTTCTGTCTTACTAGAGTGTACTCGTAAATTAAATATAGACACGGAAATTAAAGTTACTTACAAAAATTATTTATTTTTCAAATAGTTTAAATCGATGTATCTTATATTTTCGGTCAACAACAAATATTCCCTAGCTGTATATTGATATATGAAATAGCTTGTAATAAAAGCAATGTTGTGTTAAATAATAAAATTAATGAAGATAATGTTGACATTTGTTGAATTTAATAAACAGTTAAGTCTTGCACAACATTGTAAATGAAGGAACAGCTCAATAAACTTTTAAAACTGTTTCAAATTGTAATATCGGTCACTGACGCGAAACAGGCGTTCATTGTGGAAAAGCAGCACAATACGAAAATTGTGAATTGTGGTTCCGATTCTGTAAACGGATTATTGTGCTGTCATGCACCGTGACGTACAAAAAGTCTTGCTATGAACATATATGCTGTTTATATGAGATAAATTTTAGTCTGCGATAACGATGGGTTGGTTGATTTAAGTTTTACAACCTTGACAAAGTCGACACTATCTTACGTCTAATGCATTAAAAAAAACCCGTATATTTACGTTTAGGGCATTTAATATAAGTCTACCTACCAAATTAAAATCAACATAAACATTATTAAAATAAACAAGAATGGAAAAGAAACAATTATGCATTGTTGCTCTGATATAATTTTTATTAACTATATTGAGCGGTAATGTCTTAATAAAAACTAATTGTCGTATACATAAAATATTTCATCTAGATGCTTTCGTTGAAGTTCGCGTTACCTATCAAAATGAATTTCATTGGTTGGAACGTTTGCAAACTTTCAATCCAGGTGTTCTCATCGAGGTCCGCGTTCATGTTTCAATTCAATACACAATATTTCATCTAGGTGCTTTCGTTGAAGTTCGCGTTACATAGTAAAATGAATTTCATTGGTCGGAATATTTGCAAACTTTCAATCCAGGTGTTCTCATCGAGGTCCGCGTTCGTGTTTCAATTCAATATACAATATGAAGTCTAACTCGAATAATTCAAGCCCTTTCCGTGTCCGATTTTCTCCCACACGTTAATGTAGCCTTCGTAGATCAGCGGAATATAACGACTGAATTATTCGGGTTATATGAAGTCCAATATGTTAAAAAAAAAAAAGAATTTTAAACTCTACGATGTCCGAGTAAATAAATAGAATTTAGAAAATAAAATACTTTTACGATTCTTCCAACACAACAAATATACTATCCTTTTCGCCGATGAATAATTATTACTATAATATAAGAACTAGGATTTGTATACTATTCAATCTGGGAACAGTATACCTAACAATATATATGTTCCTGATTTGATTTATTCCTCGAGAAAATAAATTTCATTTATTCACTTAAATCAATAATTGATCAACTTGAACTTTGAAAAAGTTACATTAATATATCTTTTCGCATCCTTTAATTTAAGGTAATTAAATCCGAAAAACTAAATAAAATTAATTGTATTATTTAATTTAGATTCTTTATTTCTTATAAAACCAAGTGAACGGTAAAAAGAAAGATATTTTTACATATAATATTAACATACAGATTTTGCGTATGACCAGTTTGCACAAAGAGATTGGTGATCAGCCTGGAGAACATACTTTTATGTATATATGATTCAAATTAATTTACACAAATTTTTCAAAACACAAAATTTTTTAAAATAAATAAAGTGCCCAATTTCGAAACATTTACTCGGCTTACATAGTTAGGTTTAAGAAAAGGTCTTCTACTTTCTGTTAGAGATGTGCAGTTTAGAATAAAGTGAAATACATCAACCTATCTCTTGAGAGTTACAAAGTACACAGTACCTTTCCTGTCTCATAATTCTACGCCATCTACCGGTTGCTATAGGTAACCGATGATTTCCAGTTCTAAACATATACAACGTTATCTTATCTTTATAACGTAATAAGTCTACATATTCTGCAAATTCAAAGATTTCTTTAAACAGTGTTTAACATAATACTTTTGGAGAATATTCCATTTCTGATTTCCAAGTCTGCTGAAATTGGTAAAAAAAATCTCTGTTTAATGCTCAACTTTAACCCTTTTGGATTAAAACTATAGTTACTCTGATTTAACCAAATATTTTAAAATACATATTTATTCAAGATATTTTTTATACAAATCAACCAATCAAAAGTAAATCCACCATCTACGTTGAGTTTATAAATATATCTATATAATTTACTATTGGAACTGTTTACAATGTTAGACCAAAAAGATACCATACGGTGTTCCACATATACTGACATAGGATAAGCGCCTAGCTCTCCATAAACCATAAAGCTTGAGGTTGATTTTTTTCAAGTTTAAGAAAAGTTTACAAAACTTGAAATGCACTTTCTATTGCATCAATAAAACTAAATCTCCAAATTTCACAGCCATATAGCAATATAGGCCTTACAATCTTATCAAAAAGATCGTACTGACATTTAATTACTAGTAGATTAACTAAAATAATTGATTCGGTATTTTTATTAATCAATCGATAAATTGAAGAACTAAATGGAATAAAAACATAAATAAAGAAAATATTTGTTTAACGCCATTATCGTTGACTATCCTACAGGTATACTAGCCAGGAGACTGTACAGTGGCGGATGCGGGTTTTGTACCGTAGATAAGACCTCCCGTTTGTTTGACGAAATTATTTTTCAATTGGGACATATGGTTTGAAACCCCTCTTTTCTGTGACCAGTGGTTGTCGTTGTTGTTTATAATTTTCTATAAGTGTTGTACATCAATCAGGCCGATAGTTTTCTTGTTTGAATTGTTTTAATTCATATTTGTAATTTTGGGAAATTTTATAAATGTTTAAGCGGTTAGGTTTTCGCTCGTTGTTGAAGGATGTACGGTGATCTAATTCATTGACAAGTACACCACATCTTACATTTATTCGTTAAATCATGTAGATCTTCATCAAGTCTAAATAAATAAATGATTTTGAAAATGTACTTATTGATAACTTTACAACTTTTAATTCCAAATGATTATGTTTATCTAACATATAATTATTATCAGCGGAGACATATACACACCAAGTCTAAACTGGTTTAAAAAATTATTGTCACATGTATATGTAATAGTGTGTTTTTATGTAAAAAAAAAAGCTGTGAATATCTACCACTACTGTTACCGGCTTAAGAGATCAGCGTTTCTCGCGAGCTTTGAATAAACAAATTCAAACCAAAACAAGTACATAAAATGCATATTTTTAATCACAATATAGAAACACTTAAATTGTAATACATATTTTTATGAATAATTCAATTTTGTTAAATCTTTGTCAATCAGGCATGTACAGAAGCATCAAGGGATTGTAAATATACAATTCCTCATTTACAATTCCTTGGCAGCATGTATTCTTCTATATTATGACCTTATTTGAACTAAAAGAAAAAGAAGAAGAAGTCTGGAATTATCGCTATCTGTTCGACGGTCTAAAGATTACAGTGTGTTATCGATCTAGGTGTTCTCGCTGAGGTCCGCGTTCTAAATCTTAAGCATTTCATTGGTCAGTAGATTTGCACTCTTTCAATCATAGGTGTTCTCAAAGGAGTCCGCGTTCATGTTTCAATAGGATAAACTATATTGTTAGTTTTCTAAGTTAGTAAGGCAACACGTTTAACATACTATGATAAAAATAGTAATACAAGAAAAACGTCAAGATCAGTCAAACTGATCTTTGATGTTCCAATACTACCCCAAACCATAAATATTGGATTCAATAGTTACAAAATAAAGCTATATGTACCAAATCCCATCCAATGTTACAAATGTCAGGGATATGGGCATATGGCAGGTAATTGTAGCAATAAAAGAAAATGTAGGAAATGTGGTGAGGACCACCAATCCAATGAATGTAACACAGAATCCCCAAAGTGTGTAAATTGTAAAGGTGACCATCCATCGAACTATAAACTTTGTCCCTCAAGGGAGCAACAAAAACAAGCTCTCAAGGTAGTTAAAAGAGACAACATCACCTTGCATGAGGCAAATAAACAAGTGAAAGCTAAGGCTAAAGCAAGACCAGTTGTTCAGCAACTACAAGCTGAACATACTGATATCAAAAAAGGTTATAAAAACACCAATATAATAGACCAATTAATCCCAATTATAAGTGTTGCAATGCTTAATATACTTACATCCCAAACCCCAACAAGTGAACTTAATTTAGAAAAAGTTATTGGTTTCGTATCGATGGCAACCAAACAAATGTTTGGATTTGATTATGATGTTTCGAAAGGTCTTCAATTGGCCAATAGAGTAACAACAGAAATGCTATAATGTATTATACAAATCATAAAATATTAACAGAAGTAATGTTATATGTTCTATCTGTGCTTATAATGGCTAACTTTACTAGTTTACTAATATACAACATAATGTTCAGTATTGTTCATTGGAACTGTCGTGGTATTCACAATAATGCTGCAGAGTATATAGCTATGTCGCAAATAAAGCCCGATATAATATGCTTCCAGGAAACATGGTGTAAAAACGAACAAGACCATCCACATGTAATGGGTTATAAAATAGCTGATTTTTCTGTTCGTAATACTATATCACATGGAGGTACAGCAATATATGTCAGAGAAAACCTCCCATATCTGAAAAAGAATATTGATAGTAATTTAGAAATATCATGCATTAAATTTAATTTTGATAATAATGATATTACACTGGTCAATCTTTATGACACAGCATCAGATACCAAATTACCACAATATAATAATATATTTGACCAAATAGAGGGAAAATTTTTACTGTGTGGAGACTTTAATGCCCACCACACTATGTGGGGTGGTAAACATACAGATACTAAGGGAAGAGAGTTGTTCTCTTTCCTTGAGTATAAAGATATAGTACTTCTTAATGATGGTACAGGTACAAGGTGTAACCCCAGTACATTAGAACTGGCACCTATTGATTTGTCTTTTTGTAATTCTAGTCTAGCTAGTAAAATAACATGGTCAGTTGACCTCACTAGTTCTTATGGCAGTGACCATCATGTTGTAAATATTAATTTTAGTCATAAACAAATACTAACTGATGATTCTGAATCAGTATATAATTATAAGAAAGCAGACTGGGAGGCATTCTCCAGTAAATGTAATGAACATTTGAGTCCTGACATGATTTCTGACAATATAGAAGAAACATGTTCAAGACTAACAAACAAAATACTCCAAATAGCTGGGGAGTGCATCCCAGTCAAATTAAAAAATAATAAACCCAAAAAACCACAAGTACCATGGTGGACACCTGAATGCACTAAAAGTGTTAAAGAAAGGAATATTTGTAAAAACCGTGCCCAACATACAGGTTTTGGTACTGATTTTACTATACATACTATATATAGAGAAAAAGAAAGAGCGTGCAGAAAAACTATTAAAGCTGCACAAGCTATGTATTGGGAGAGCTATTGTAACTCGCTAAATAATGATAGTAAATTGTCAGATGTATGGAAAAAAGTTAAATCAATGTTGGGTAAAACATTTAAAAAATTAAATTTACCAACCCTATTATATAATAATACCAAATATGAATGTACTCAAGACAAAGCAGATATACTTGCTACAAATTATGCTCAAGTCAGTAGTGATGATAATTATTCTGACAATTTTAAAAGTCAGAAACAAGATATAGAACAAAAGGAGTACAGTAAATTATTACACTACTATAAGGATAACTCTGATAGTTATAATGAACCATATACTATGCAAGAATTAAAAGACGCTATCAGTGATACATCTGATACCTCCCCTGGAAAAGACAAAATTACGTATTCTATGTTCAAACAATTTACAGACAAATCACTGTCTGTGTTATTACTTTTTATTAATAGAGTTTGGTTTTTACAAAAACTTCCAAGTGAATGGAAGCATTCCATTATATCTCCAGTACTTAAACCTAGAAAAAACCCCACAGACCCACAGTCATATAGACCAATAGCCCTTACATCTAACTTTGTAAAAATTATGGAGAAAATGGTCAATAATAGACTACGGTGGTATCTAGAAAAAAATAATTTCTACACACCAAATCAGAGTGGATTTAGGAAAAATAGAAATACTATGGAACAAATAATTAGAATTGATAATGATATTCATATAAAAGCATTTCTTAAAAAACATTTCACAGTTGGTGTATTTATAGACTTCCAAAAAGCATTTGATATGCTTTGGAAAAAAGGGTTATTAATAAAAATGGCCTCACTAGGTATAAGAGGTAATATGTTGGGATGGGTAAAGGATTTTCTTAGTGACAGAACAATACAAGTTAAAGTTAATAATACTTACTCTGAAATATTTATAATTCAGAATGGTACACCACAAGGTAGTTGTATAAGTCCTACACTATTTAACATCATGGTAAATGATATATCCAATAATTTAAAGTACTGTGCTATGTCACAATTTGCAGATGACAGTGCTATATGGTTATCTGGCAAAAGCAATAAATATCTACAAAAAAGAATACAAGAGGATATAGATACAATTAGTACTTGGTGTGATAAATGGGGTTTCCTCATATCACAAACAAAAACTGTAGCTATGATATTTAGTAAGAATAGTTCCCCTTGTATTAAACTTAAACTTGGAGAAACAATATTGTCATTTGTTAAAGAAGTCAAGTTTCTAGGTATGATTTTTGATTCAAAACTAACATGGTTAAAACATATACAATATATAGAAAGTAGATGTTCAAGGGTGTTAAACTGCATGAAATTGTTAACTGGTACCAAATGGGGTGCAAACTGTTCTACCCTGAGAACAATATATATATCAATGATAAGGTCAAAGATAGATTATGGCTGTGAAGTTTATAACTCAGCCTCCCACTCTGTCAAGAAAAACCTAGATAGTATTCAAGCCCAAGCATTAAGAATATGTGCAGGTGCTCATAAAACTGCCAGTATAAGTGGATTACAGACTGAAATTGGTGACCTCCCATATGAGTTGAGAAGAAAAAGTCTTATAACTAAGTCTTTTTTAAATATATTAAGTCTGAATGACACAAACCCAACTATAAAGAGTTTACAAGAAAACGCTATATATGAATTTAATAAGGAAAAAATTAAGGAAAATCAAAAACCATATTGTGTTACTGCACATGATACTATGAATAAATTTAATGTAGACTATAATACTGTATACAAATGTAAAGAGTTCCCAACACCACCATGGCATGTTCTAAAACCTCAGGTCAGAACGGAACTTACAAATATTATTACAAAAAAGGATAGTCCTCACCTAATTAAAAGTGAAGGAAATATCCTCATTGATAACAAGTATAGTAATTATTTAAAAATATATACAGATGGATCTAAGAATCCAGAAAACAACACAAATGCATGTGCTTTTGTAGTTCCGGAACTTAAAGTAAAAAAAGGTTTTAAATTACAAAATCATGTTTCAATATTTATGTGTGAATTGACAGCCATACTTTTATCTTTACATTGGTTAGAAGAATTTCAACCAGAAAATACTGTAATATTTGTAGATTCACTGTCAGCACTAAAAGCTATTACAGGAAGTATTTTTAAAGTTAAAACACAAATAATTTATGACATTCAATATATATATAGTAAACTGTCCAAATTAGGCTTAAACATCATTTTAGAATGGATACCCAGTCATTTGGGTTTAAGTGGTAATGAAATGGCAGACACAGCAACTAAAAAGGCTCTCTCAATAGAAACATGTATAACTAGTATACCACTTTACAAAGAAGATATCAAATGTTTATGTAAAAATTTACTAAAAAAAATGTGGCAACAATACTGGGAAAATAACACAAAAAGTAAACAACTACACACTATTCAAAATAATGTTAACTTTTGTATTACCATACCAAAGAGTACTAGAGAAAGAGAAAGAACTCTATTTAAACTTAGATCAAGTTATATATTCACTAATAAATTCAAATACTCAATGGGTAAATGTAATAGTGAACTGTGTGACACATGTTTAGTAGTGGACGATATGCAACACTACCTGTTTAACTGTAGGAAGTATTTACCACAAAGACAAAAACTGATGGAAAAGTTTGAATCATCAGGGGTAAAAGATCTCTCGTATAAAAATTTATTTTCAGGATATTCTCAGACACTAATCCCAATATGGGATTATTTAATAAACACCGGTATGCGATAAAAGTAAAATTATTCAGAAAATACTGAAAATCTAGCTATATATATATATATTTCTAGTTTCTAGTGTAAATTTTGTAAAAACATGCTTAAAATTGTTTTAATAGGATACTTTTGGTCAGGGTGTGAAAACCTACAGATATTATCAGTATAGGTTAAGAGAAATATAACTTTAGGGCTTGCAATTCATTATTAAAATTACTTTTAAACAAAGTAATGTAATATTAGTCACTGGACAACAATTCATGGATTTGAACAAGTATGACAACAAATATCAAATATTCAAAATACTATTACATCTGTAACAACTGATTAAATGAACTCTTGATAAGAGAAAATCTAAGTAAGGAAATGAAAATGAAATTAATTTATAATTTATAATTAAATAAGCATTGTTCAGAATAGATTTTTTTTTATAAATTTGCTTATAAATACATGTGATCATATGTAAAATATCATGCCACAGGAGTCTGACATATCTCCCTGAAATCATCAATCACAATCACTCTCTCGTCGGTCCACCCCAAATCAAATTGGGGACACAAACCTCACAACATGAATTAACTGCATGTATATATATGTACCTAACTAACACTATGAGGAATGTGATTCAGCTGCTGTCAATGGATAAACTATTGACACCGTAGCTAAAATATTGATAGGGTTATACATGGGGTCGACTGACGAGATGAGTTATCTTAATGTGGGATATTTTTCTTTAAGGGCACTGGCTTGCCAGAACCCCGGTCCTTGTGATATGATGATTTTAAGAACCAACCAGCACATTTTACAACGACCAAAAACAATGCACCGTGTAAATACTAACCTTGTCTTAGTATTATTGTCTATCATTTTTAGTCACGGCTGCTAAATCACCCGTTTAGACTGGAAAATGTTTGTTTACAGCCCCCACGCCGGGTATGCTTGCAGCACATGGTTACCACGTGGTACGGCTGCAAGTATTTACCAACAATTTATTTCTTTACAGTGCAAGGGAAACAACTCCAGTCTAAACGGGCGACACCAAAAACAAATAATTCGGTAGATATATATTATTTACCTTTTTTTCTTCTTAGTTTTTTCATTTCTAAATATCGGCTTTTTTAATAGTTGTAACAGAGCTGGAGGGTATCATTTATCAGTTTATGATTTCTAAATATAAGAAACATAACCCCGTTGAATTTGACAATATACGGCACTAAAACTTCTACGAAAGTTTTTTATTTTTAAAGTAGTACACTAAATCAAGTACTACCAAGATAGCACTCTCTGGTATACATCTATACTGTTCATAACTGCAAACATGAACACTTACAATTTATTACACACAAATATGTTACAACAATACATTATAGAATAGATTCTAATTATACATACACAGTAATTTATATATTATTTTTTTTCTTCTCAGAGAAAGTAAGTTTAAGAAACTTTTATAAGAGTGCTATCTTTAAGTCAAATTCAATATACAGAGAATCACAATTTACCAAGGACGTACGAGCCGCGGTATAATTGTATTAATGTGTATACCATGTACGGGAATATGTCAGACCCCTTCTACGATTTGCATATTTGTAAAAGTCAGATATGTCTATCCAAAAGTATATGATACTTACAGTTTTCATGTTTAAAAAACAAACACACCTACCTACCAAATCATTTAATATTTATAAACAAAGAAGGCTAAGTTACAAATAACGGAATAATAAGCTCACATACATTTTTCTTCGTGATATAAATCAACCAATAGATAATCAAGATAATTAAAATACACACTATAGCTCAGATTTAAATAACAAGATTAATTAAATTTAAGGGAAAAAAAACTCACAAAATTTCTATAATATAGGCTAACACCTAAATAATGAAAAATTTAAAACATTTACTTAAAATGCTTTTATATAAGGTAATCTGGCGCAATACCCGCAAGGGTAGTCGCCATTAAATTCTATTTAGTAGTTAGTTTTCTATCCAAGTTACCAAAGTAGATTTTTTTTATCCGAAAAGACGGATTTTTCTACATGTTCTACAATAAATTTGTACAACGATTGAATATTGTTTAATGCATAAATGTCCAGGTCTAGATCGAACTTGCTTTGCTTCGACGAAAGTACGAATATAGAAAAATCACAGATTTATATTAAAACTAGAACGTTCAAGAACAGTTAAAGAAATCATCACAATTTTTTTATTGTTAGTTATTTTGTACAAATATAACTATAATGCGAACCCGAGGTTGTGAAATAGCACGTGAAATCGCAACAGCGCGTGAATTCTTTGGAAAAGCGACGGTTCTATGAATACCTATTGTCAATTCCAAGTTCTGTTTCGACATCATTGTAATATATGTCACTGGACGTTAAAACTCAATCCTTAATTTCGTCTTCGTCAAATAGTGGTGTTGGTTTCTTTTTATTATTATTACATACTAGTATACATGAATACACCATAGGTTATTCCTATGTAATGTCATTTACTAGATATTTAGTGCAAAGTAAATTTTAAAGATGAAAGTCGTATTAGTTTGATAATGCTTCAAACTAAATATAAACTGAGAATACATGAATAACTGCCATATTCCGAATCCCCGACATTCATTTGTGTAAATGAAGAAAAGATAACAATGATCGGTATTTGTGTGAATCTACGTCTCAATCATGCTTCATACAGATGTTACAGAATATTCAAGATTTACAACTTTTCTTGAATATGATTGCCAATGGAATAAACCATGCAGGAGATTTCAAACTAGCCCAATTAATTTGTGTGTGAACTATAACAACTGAAATCGTAATTCTGTTGTAGTGTATATTGGTCGTTTTTGTAACATGAAGGCGTATGGCAACCATACTACCATACTTAGTTCAAAAGTACACCACAACCCTTTTCTTTGTGCATAATACGCTCAGGAACATACATCTTACTATTTTGCATGGATTGGTAGTAAATGTAACTTTTTAACTGTAGTCCATTTGACATCAAAGTATCATACGGAGGCTAGGATTTATAATTCGGCTAGTCTGGATGACTTCGTACAATACCCCCGCTCCGCATTCATTTTAGTTTAAACATACATAATTTAAAGTTTAGATCCTTTAGTTTGCATATATATGGATATGACATTTAAATTTCGTATTGCTTAGTTCAACCTGCAACACATTTTATTTGATGTCACCAATGGTAAACATGTAAAATGAAACAATAACTTACTATAATACCAATATAAACTTTTGTTGTATGATTATACAAACCGAAATCACAACTAGACTAGGTGTTGACACGCTCAAATTAACAAAATTGTGTTTCAAAGAACCAATGCACCAAATTGATTTCATAGGATTTAGTTTAACATTTAAACCAGTTCAAGGAATGTATTACTTGACAAGAACAATTAAAATGTAGGACAAATTCGGCTTACAACAAGAACTTTGTTCCAAGAATAGTACCAAACATGTGACAAAAAGACGTGTATGTAACAGAGGTATCGCAATCACTGATGGATTGGTGGATAGTTACTGTTTGTTCAACGTTCAGTGACAAGTATCTCATGTGCAGATTGCAATACCAAATTAAACTAACTTTGAGCAGACGACAAAAGCGAAATTGTGACAAATTTTATTTCCTAGTGTTATTTAGGAAGTCAAACATGTATATGGAAAGTAAATTTTACTATTATTTATTGAACAAGATAAGAGGATCAGTCACTATTATTTATTGAACAAAACAAGACTGAGTTCAAAACCGCTAAAAGAAGTTAAACCCGGTGAATGACACTCCTTATTGCTGAATTTGGGTTTGGCTGACCTTAATTTCTATTACGTTTTAAAACAATTATTCAAATTAAATATACAATTATTTTACTGGGTTTTTTTTAGGGGGAGGGGGGGGGAGTCATTTACCCTTAAAAAAAAAAACAATACAGGCCTATAGTATTTTGAAACATTCAAATATTATGAAACGTCTTATATTTTGTACAAATACAAGGAACAAGCAAGTCTGTCCAAAAATGATTGATATTTCTGAAAATTGTATAGTGTGTTCATTGTAAACGTAAACCAGAATGCATATAGTTGTCTCTACTTATAACAGTCACAAATCATTTCTAGAAATAAAAATCAGCGATTTACCATTCATGCAATAATATTTTGTCGAAAGTGATCGAGATAACCTTATCAGGTAATTCAAGTTATCGGACACTTAATTTTTTCCAGAACATGTTATAATAGTTAATATCCGAGCCATAAAATACATGTATTATATCTGGCATAGTCCCAGATTATATTCTTTGTTAATATGCATCCTTCATTTAAAGTCTTGTTTTTCTTATAACACTTTACATCGTATATCAGGGGCACTGCCGAAAATAATCTTTCAAAAAGCAAATCTAAGTTGTAACCTTTAGAACTTGTATGTCTGATAATTTGCTCACATGACAAGAAATTTTACAATAAACATTGGTCACGCACGATAGATTCTGATGTATGACACGTGCCGTTACAATAGCCAGTTTACACGCATCAGCACACACATGTTTGTCGAATAGGCCAGTTGATTGGAGGAAAGTTACCGAAAACCACGCCTACCTTTAACTAATACCCAATCAAAACCTTTGACATAAACATAAATAATACATGGGTAAGATTACAGAGATTTTGTTGCGTATTTAATATTTGAAAACGTTTAAGACTCTTGATTCAAACTTAAAATTATAGAATATGCTCGTAATACATTTTCGCAATTTCGTTAAATTTAATTTTATACATAATTTCACCTACCCGGTGAGGATAAAATACTTTAAAAAAATTGCAAATTACAACTATTCCGAATTAAATGGTTGTGATAAATGGGTATCAAAATGTATTAAACAAAAAAAACAAAGACCAGTTTCAACAAGAATGCTTTGTTTTTATTGCAGAATCGCATACAAAATTCATGTTATCGTATTTTCAAAAACAATTAACAATTTGAAAACTGCTTTTCATTTTTACCTTACTAAATTCATATATTACGCAAATACGCATATGTGGTAGTCGCCACTTGCCGCTCAGTGAGTCTAGAAGGTGGTAGGATTTACAGAGAAGACAGAATATGTCGTCTCTGTGACACAAACAACATTGATGACGAGTTTCATTTCATTATGAATTGTAGAACATTTCAACTATAGAAAGAAGGAAATGTTTACGGAACTACTGTTAGTCAAACCCTAATATATCTTTAAAGTTGATCAACATTTTAACTCTTCAAATATTGTAATATAAGAAAAACTAGGTAAAAAATATAAATATGAAAGTCAGCTCTCCATGTTAATTTAATTGTATCGTTTACACATGCATGTAATAATTTTACCTTATAGTTATGTTTATGTATGTTCTTGATAACTAGTAATTGAAGTTTTATGAGAAATAAAGTATTCGTATTCCTTTAAACCATAAATTACAGTACACGAAGACAGCCTAAGGGTAAAGTACAAGTGAATATATCATAAAGATTATATTTAATCCTCATCCGTACGCGTCCTTGTAAATGCAAAACTCTGGATTTTACTTGATTCAATGTTCAGTGGTAAGTATTTCATATATGCGCAGGTCCTGAGACAGAACATCGAATTATTCATTCACTTATGGTCTTCAAAAATAACGATTGCGGGATGATGGACAGGAAGACTTCAAGCGTAAGAGTGTGAACTAGCTGTCAGTAACTTAAGTACTCTTAGATCTTTTCTTGCTGGTGTCTTTTTGTTGTTCTGGTACACAAGTGAATCTTTCATTGTTGAAGACCCTTTAGCGACTATAAAAGATGAACAGGAATAAAAACGCTGACCATTGATATTTTGTATTTTTGTTAAGCATTGACTTTGTGTGCGATTACTGTCCCATGTATGTTTACTCCATATTCCTTTATTTTCTATAAAAGCGTTTGTCTTGACAGTAAGTTGACACGACTTATGACGTTACGCCACGAGTTATCGTTCCTGACGTTATCGAATAGCGTTCACACAAACAAGTCAATGCAGCCGGTTCTGCAACCACAAAGTGATTAAATAATAAAAAAAAATATTTTTGGAAACTATTTGACATTTGTATGGTAACTTTTTCTAGATGCAGAGTGTCGAAAGTATGTATGCAATACGTAACGGTAAACGTTTTGACATAGGTTGCTTTATCGTGTTCTAACTTCTTCTGCTCATTTTTTAACCTTTTAAAATTAATTACTATATACTTTTAATTTATATTCTCCTTTTTTTAATATTTAAGCATCTGCACGATTTATCTATATGTTCTTATGAAAAATAGACTGAGTTTTATCACTTTATTTCATTCTTTGTTTATTTTGCAATAACTACTTTTCATGATGCACGCTGTATCCTCATGAAATTTTGTTTTGAAAATAAAAATCTTACATGTATCTTTGAAACGTCGCACGATACTGGTGTCACCTAACGTTACACACTCAAAGACGTAAGCCAAAATAAAAACATTGGAATGCATGTTGTTCAGAAGGGTTTTTACAATAAATTTTAAAGGATTGATTTTTTTCCTAAGAAAGGATTAATTGTTTTATCTTAGATAAAAGATGTTAAGCTTTAGTTTATTAACAAATCAAAAATAAAAAAGTAACTTGAATTGAAACCATTTGTTTTATATACATTTTAATTATAAAGGCAATCGATTACTTTTTTTATGGATAAACTATGCACTGCAAATGCACTCATCTTTGCACTCCAGAATGTCAAGCCGAAAGGGCTATGGCATATCTAGCATGTCAGTTCTGCACAAATATATGCAAGGGAATTAGCGGGAACAATTAGTATTGCTGTTTTTTTCTATTAATTTGTATTATAGCGGATTCGACTATTATAGTCCAAAACACTTCAGTTCCGCGAGAAAATCTCTCCTAACCCCTTCTCTATGAGTCGGTAGAGCTTCAAGATAAAACATTAATTTTAAAGTTTTCTTATTAAGCAACAAAATAAAATAGCCGTATTCCAAATTGTCTGTGAAAACCGCAATAATGACAATTAGACGAAACGTTAGAAGTATATTTTATTAAATAACGTCAAAATCGTATGTGGGGACATTGTATCGGACATTTTAGTTTTGTCTGATATATCGTATATTACATTTAATTCATGGGAATTTAATATCAAAATAGAGATAATTTTTTGTACTTTTATCCATTATAATTTTTTTTATGTAGCGAATGGCACTGTATTAAATAAACATCATGAAAAAAACAGAAAACGTAACCCTACGTTTAATTTGGTTTGAAGGGGACAAAATGTCGGACATTGCTATTCAACTCGAATAATAAGAATTTATTTTAAAAATTCCTGATTATTGCATGAGGCGAAAGTGTGATCTTTGTACAAAATACTAGTATAAGAATTATTTACTTTCGACATGGGGATTGCTCTGGAATTCCTTTTTTTGGGACAATTGAACACACATTACGGCAACCTTTCGTGCATGGGACACATAATTTGTATCATCTTGATCCCTTTTTTCTATATTTCCGTCTTTTCGAGAGAAAAAAATCGACATTACGTCATCGCCCAATTATGAATTGCTTGTTCTAGACAAACTTTTATATAGTTCGGTAATAAAATTTATATGTTTTTTAAGGTATTCAGAATTTCACAAAACTAAAAGTGTAACGCGGGACAAGGAAATCATATTGCAAAATAAAGGTTTTATTGAGTTTTAATTAATGAAAATGGTCCGTTACATATACAAAATTGCAATAATCTGAAAGAAGAGTTTAAAAGCTTTAAAATGATATACAACACTTTATAATTCGATTTAAAGGGCTTGACCGTTAAATCGCGTTATCAGAGGAAGGCAAGACTTGCGACAGTTCATGCACAGGTCAATGTAACGCGCATGTCTTAATTCGATTACACGGCATATCAATTTTAACAGCTAAAGCACTCCTCACAATATTTTGAATACACGGTCTGCTAGGAAGTAACTGAATTTATCTAAGGTCAGATTGTTGAGTTTATTGTACGCATAATTAATGTAAATACTTATCTTATTAATTTTTCAATTTCAACATATTATTGATTAATTAATTTAAAATCGGTCACATTCAACTTGATAATTTATACATTAGTGGACAATTTACTAAAGCAATGATTTATATATAGTATACAAATCTTTGACTAAAGTTATTATAATACGAGCGAATTTATTTTAATTTATGCTGGATTGTATAATAAATGTTTGATTCACATAGTTTTTAATTCCAGTTACATTAATATTTTTGTATCTTTTTATCGAGGTATTAAAATTGAAAACTAGATTCCAGGTATTTCTATTCAATTTACATTTCGTAATGTAGATTAAAATGGTATTGTTCCATTATCAGGTATGTTAACTATTATTTAATAATGGGGTTGCCTTGTGAGACATTAACACCATCAAATGCAATTAATTAATTTATGGTACCATTTATTGTTCTTTAGCGTGTTTAGGACAGCAGTAAATCGTAAATATATTTCAAAGTTGAGCCTCCGTTAAAAGAAATTAGTTGATAAAATTTTTGATATGGCAGCTACAGTGATGTCTTTATAACCGATTATTTTAGGTCAACCAAATTGCGTTGCATATATACAGAGACATATAATACAATATGTTTCTGATATATATTATAATATTTATTTTCAAATAATATTCATTCATATTTTGAAGTAATGTCTTTATAACCGATTGTTTTTTCGGTTATCCAAATTGCATTGCACACATTTTGATATTTATTTAGTGTATAAAATATATATTATTTTAATTATATTTGTTCATAATGACATTTATTGGAAGGTTTATGATGTCTGAGTAGAAAAGGCGTTGAAAGAGGTGTTATAATTGGGGTAAAGAAAACTGCTTCAGCCACCTGTGATGTCAAAATAGCTACGCATCTGAAACAGAAACTGAAAATTTGTTATGCAGGATTATTTCATTCATCAGCAGGACCATCTATATGTATGTTAGTCAGAGAAGTGGCAGTATGCCTTATCTAAATACAGTAATAAAACAGGTACATCTTTTATTCTTTAATTTTAATGTAGCCAATTCAGTACATGACATTTTTAGCTTTAACAATGATTTCAGTAGTAGCATTTCGAGCATAATAAGGAAAACGATTTAAAATGGCGAATACTATATTGATCCGGATTGCTTTTACTATGAAAGAACATACCACGAATAAGAATAAGAATAAGATTGATTGATTTATTATTGGTTTCTTATCTATATATCTCATCCCGATTAGAAAACATTTCAACACTGATTTATTTTATAATTACACTGCGAAGGTATAGTCCCGCAAGTAATTTTATATTCAGAGCATTTTTAGAATGCGTACATATCACGAAGGAATGTTTACAATTATTCTAATTATATCATTCTCACCACAAGTTTACCTAAATTTGATTTATTTTCATATGTCATCTTTATAAAAAAGAGAACCATTTCAGTAATTTCAGAAACTAGTTCTGCACTATTTGTGCGAAGTATATATATATATAATATAAAAAAAAAAAAAAAATGGTATCTCGCAGCTATATAAAAATTTATCAACGGTTAATATCGATGATATCAGTAAGTAAACTGATGCATTTTTATATTACATATTTATTTAACAACCAATTTGAAGTAGGCAAGAGAGCTCATCCAGTATATGAGCAAATAAGACTTGGAGCTAGCAGGGTTCAGGTCATAAGTTGGAAACGAGCTGTTTCTGTTAAAGAAAGCAATTTCACAGTCTTGTAATTGGGGACCAGTTGATTTAGATCTATGGCTATTATTCATGTTCCATGATCACAACAAATCATTCATACCCTGTCTGTATTATGTATAAATAATGTGATCAAACTAAGGTCTTGCACTAGGATAAACCGTCATTACTCACACAGTTTTTTTTTTGCGCACGTTTTAATCGTGCCCAGAAAAATAAAATGCTACATGTAATGGTCAAGATAATCAAATTTTGATTTTTCAAGATTTCTATAACTATCAAATATTTACATAAACTGAAAATATTATTGCCATCTGTTTGCCGTTCAAGTAACGAATCTTTATTTTTCGGGGTTTGTTTAAACTAGCTTTATTGGATTTTTCATATGAGTGGAACTAGTAGCTATCAATCCACTTGCGCATTCAAATGATATTAGTTTTACAGATAACAATGTTTCCATTAGTCCCAAATTTTAGAAAATTGATCAACAAGGCAAGATAGTTTTACTACTATACTTGGAAAAAGGCATCGTTGGTTTATGTCTGTCATATTTGTTTTTCGTAAACTGTTTTGTTATAAATTAGGCCGTTAGTTTTCTCAATTGAATTGTTTTATATTTTTCATGTCGGGGCCTCTAATAGCAGACTATACAGTATGGGGTTTTCTCATTGTTGAAAGCCGTACGGTTGCATATATTTGCTTACATTTACTTCATTTGTACTTTAGTGGATAGTTGTATCACTGGCAATTATAATCTTTTAATTACCATTAATAACGAATAGAGAAGAAATAGTATACACTTCTGCAAGTTACGTTTACAAACTTTATTACCAGATGTGTAGATCTTTGATAAAATTATCGTCTGAAAATTGCTGATATAAATTTACATCTTAAGCGAGTTATTGTCTGGGTTAATGGTTTTCTTAAATCTTATTTAAAAATATGTTTATTTCCTAATCAAAGGGCCCTTATAGGCATATGAATTACAAACAAAATGGATAATAGACAAAACATAAATTAAAATACATATTTAGAAACAATATGAAATTTAAACATTATAATATGATTTATATAAAAACAAAACAATAGTACATATATATACGACATTGTCAGTTCAGCAAAAGAAAGATAACTCTTCCCCAAATATTATCATTAAAACCTGTATTAATTCACTTGACAGTATTATTTCTCACTTCTAAGTTTGAAGTTAAAAATTTGCATAATTTTTTAATAAAATTATCATTATCATTTGTCATAATCCATATAAATAGGTTTTGCGAATTAAGTATTCTTAGTTTTGGAAATTCCATAAATAAATCATCAAGTAAAATGGTTCTTGAAGTTACATATAGAGGACATTGCAATAAAAAATGGTGTTCATCCTCAGTCACATTCAAATTACAATATTGACAAAGTCTTTCACATCGTGGAATACTCTCTAATTTACCTGACATATTTACCCTGCGTTCATGATGACCAGTTTCAACTCTTAATTTGTGATTACTTAACCTAAATTTAGTAAGAATTCGACAATTGCCATTATTTATAGAGGATAGGTTTCTTTACCAAATGAAAATTTAAATTTGAAATAAGTACTCAATTTACCTTTATCCTGTAAATAAGAATCTCTGGTTACTTTCCAAGTCTCAAGAAAACTGTTTCGGAGACATTGTTTAAGTGATTTTTTAAATTTATATTTACTTAGGGTTTTACAATAAGCCAAATTAAAGTTTAACTTTTCCCCATAAAAGAGTATATTAGTGTACCAGGAATTATTACCTTTGTTTAAGCTATGTAAATGCATATACTCCTTATATGCATTATTCAGCAGGTTTGATGGGGAATTATCAAGTCTGTGCCAATACATGAAGACTTGTTTTAACATGTCTATGTAAAGAGGATATCTTCCTAGTTCTGTAAGAACTCCTATATTAGTGCACAATTTAGTAACTCCAAGGATATATTTACAAAATTTATGGTGAAGTTTTTCAGACTCCCAATCCTTAAATATATCAAAGAGAGATGATGATTTTCTCTTAGGGGTTATATTAATAGTGCCCCAGTTTTCACAACCATATAAAATAATAGGTTTAATACAATGATCAAATAAATGAAGAAAAGTACCAATACTAGGTTTTGAGGATTTCAAGTCCCTATAGAGCTTAAAACAGGCTTTAAGACTTTTTTGGTAAAGTTGTTTTCTAGCCTCAGTAAATTTACCAGTGTTTTGAATTATAAGACCCAAGTATTTATACTGCTTTACACAGTCTATTTTTTCCTCCCCTATATGGAAGTCATCTTTTATCAAATGTCCATTATTATAAATATAATTATTTTGTTTTTTTGGGAGTTGACTTCAAGACACCATTCATTACAATAGTTATATAAAATATCAAGTTTGTCTTGAAGCCCTGCTCTAGATTCTGAAAAAATGACCAGGTCATCAGCATATAGGAGACATGGTATCTTTTCGTTATTTAAACAAACTGATTCTGACTTTTCCAGCAAAATTTTTGGAAGTTCATTTATGAAAAATTTAAATAAATTTGGACTTAAAACGTCCCCCTGCCTTACACCAACCCCTGATACAAAGAACTCTGTCATTTTATCATTTATTTTTACACATAATCTGTCTTTGGTATACATAGATTTTAATATTCTATAAAAATAATTATTTATATTACAAAGTTGTAGTTTATACATAATACCAATGTGTATGACTTTATCGAAAGCTTTTCGAAAATCGACAAAACATGCGAATAATTTTTTATTTCCAGTCTTTAAATATTTTTCAATGATACATCTTAATACAAAAATATGGTCAGAGGTACGTGCTTTTTTGGAGAACCCTATCTGGGTTTCATGAATTATATTATTTTCATCTAAGAAAAGGTCAAATCTGTTATTTAGAATAATATTAAATAGTTTTCCGATACTATTGTTTATAGCAATTCCCCTGTAATTTTTTTTTTTTTTTTTCTATCATCGGCTTTGAATATTGGACAAATAAAACTCTTTGACCATTCACTTGGGTATATACCAGAGGTGAAAACTGCATTAAAAAGTTTTAGTAAAATTGTGTTAATAAAAGATTGAGATGCCTTAAGCATCTCATTGCTTATATTATCTAATCCAGGACTTTTGTCTGATTTAAGCTTTTTAAATGCTTTATTTAGTTCAGCTTCTGATATCTTGTTATCTAAAAGTGTGAAGCTGGTTATATTACTTTCTAGTAACTTTAATTTCTCTTCAATCTTTTTTATTTGATCATGTTTGTCTATTGGAATAGATGCTAAAGAAGCAAAATATTTGTACCAGGTTTCACCATCAATATTATTTTCTGGCTTATCCGTGTTCTCATTGCGTAGGAGGTTCACAAGTTTCCAATACTCCTTAGGGTTTTCAGTTTCCAAATTTTCTAGACGATTTAGAATTACATTTTTAAATTCCCTTTTTTATACTTTCTAAGTTTTGCATACTTTTTATATGTTTTAAAAAATGACCCACGAATAAATGGGTCTTTAGGATATTTATTCATCAGTGCAGCTTTTCCATCAACATTTTTTTTTAACGATGTCAGTTCATGATCAAACCATTTTTTATCAGTTTTCACTCTTTTCTTTTTTTTCTTAAGGGTGATTTTACAAACTTTTTCAAACAGTGAATGGATTGTTTTAGTTGCTTGGTTTATACCAGCTGAATCAAAACTTATATCTTCTGTTATAAAGTTTTTTAACTCGTTTTGGATAGCGGGATGAGCAAAGGCATTTTGAAAACTTATTGATTTTTCCTCATTCCACTCATATCGTGTTGGGAAATCTTTTAAATTTGAGTTAGTGTTCTCGTTTGTAAATGAGGCTAATAACTTAAATGATAGTTTACAGTGGCAATCGGAAAAAGTTGCCTTGAAATCTGATACACACATATATAAAATGTTACAAAATAATTGTTCTGATGCTAACACATAATCAACTACACTACAACCATTATACTTAAAACATGTATGCTTGCCAGTGCTATTACCTAATATTCTCCCGTTCAAGATACGGATTTGATTACATATACAAAAATCAAGAAGGTCTTTCCCTCTAGAATCTACAGTATTATCGCAGCTGGCTCTTCTCTCATTCAAAATATCAAGGTTATAATTGCTGTTGTTTAATGGAATGTGGTTGGTATTGTCCCCTTCAATAAAATCACAATCATTTCCAGTTCGGGCGTTAAAATCGCCAAGCAATATGATTTCTCCCTTTTTTCCATATTTCTCAATTATGTCTTTTTCTAAGATTTCTATTAAATCAATTGAGCATTTAGGGGCGTAATAAACTATACAGATAAATATGTCTCTCTTAAAGTTAAAAAACTCCTTACAGAGTTTTAACCATTGATATTCAGATGTACCATCATTTTGAAATTTTACGCCTTTTCTGATACTATTACGTATCAAAATGCCTAACCCACCAAAATATCTGTTGTTCTTCGACTTAGTCCTACAAAAAGGGTAATACTGAAAATCTTCAAATGAAACAATTGAATCGTATCCGGCATGTGTTTCTGTTAAAAATATTAAGTCATCATTTTTGAACTCTGCTAAAAAGCTAGGGTCTGTTGTCTTGTCATGATTTTCTGATATAAGACCCCCCACATTCCATGTTGAAATATTCAATGATGTTCTCATTTTAATCTCCCTAAAGTATTAATATGTGATATATAATGATTTAAATTACACCTTCTAAATTCTATGCAGTTAAACAATTAACTGATTTTGTATCTAGTTACAAATGTATATATAAAAGAGTGTTATATCTATACTTTTTTTATAATGTTTTATGGTGTAATAATTAAAGATAAAAGTATCTGTACTTTAAAATAGATCTAAATGAAACACTCTTGGTTTTCTACAGTAATAAAAATTTCAATAACAATACTTAAACAAAAATGAAACAAACTAATGTTTCTCAATGAATAATATCTTCACAGATACTAGTTTGTGATATTATTTTTCCAAATACTATTTAGTCTCGTCTGTATCCACCACGGCCACGTCCACCGCCTCGTCCTCTGTAATAAGGGTTGCCCCGACCTCGATTGCCATTTTGTTTTCTTGGTACACGTTTAGGCAAGTCTAAATATTGTCAATAGAGTCTCTGATGTTTGATGCCAATACTGCAGTACCATTCGGGGTGAGATGAAAACCATCCTTGTCATCAATAAATCTTGGCAAAGCCTCTCCCTTGTATGACATATTAGAGTTATCACAAAAAGATACATTTCTGTTTGTTCTAAGGCGCTCTTTTAACATTAAGCTTATCATTTGCCCTTTAAAATTAAGTTCATCAGAGTCTTTTCTAGGGGTAGGCAAAGAAATCACTATTGGTGTATCAGGGTACTCGTCTTGTGTGAAGTTAACCATTGTTGACATGTTTTCAACACAGTCCTTAGCCTCCTTTGTACGTAGTTCGTTACTTAGTGAGTGTAGAACAAGCACTGATGGGGCTTGAGCTAGTTGTTTTATTTCCGTTGCAGTTTCTTCTAATGTAAATGCAGTAATTTTGTCTGTGGTGAAGTGATTTGAGAGTTTTTCTGCTTGAATACCTTTTATATTAGAAGTTCCGATTATTGTAACATGAGGTTTTCTTTGTTTTAAGTTTCTAGTTGGGACTTGTTGAAATTCAGATCTGTCATCTCTGCTATCATGAATTTTTAAACTTAATATTTCCATATCCTTGTGTTCCAAGATACTATTTTTAGAAGTTATCTCGGTTTGAAGATTGTCGATTGTAACTGATTTGTCAGCTAATTGTGAAGAAATTCTTCCGATGTCATTGTTTAATTTTTGGATTATGTCTTTTTGATTGTCAAACTGAGTTTTCAGAGAATTACATTTGGCATCCAGTTCGGATTTAATAATTTGCTGCTCCAAGGTATTTGTATGTTGTTGGTTTTTCAGCTTGCATTTGAGTTCTGAATTTTCTTTTTCAACTGTGACACATTTGTCAGTTATAGTACTAAACTTATTTAGCATGTCTGTAAATTTTGTATCATAGGATTTAATGTTTTGTGCATATTTTTCCTGCATTGTCTCAATGCTTTTGCAGAGCATTGCTGTTTGCTGACTACAAACTTTTTCAAGCGCTAATGTAAATTTATCTTCAAAATTGTGCATAAGTTTGTTTACCGACTCTTCTTGGTTATATGCTACAACACTTTGACAGTGGTCTGGTCCACAGCAATGGTTTGAAGAATGTTTAACCTTCAATTTGTTGTTATTACCATCATTATTTATAAATGGCTGATCAGTAGTTTCTACTAATGTCTTTGCAGTTGTTTCTTGATTAACTGTGAAATATTCATCACTACCCTCTACTTGTATGTCAGTTGGTGTGTTGTGTTCAATGACTTGTTTCACGATGTCTATCAAGATGGGGAAGTCCTTATTTACAAACTGGTCTTTGTATGTTCCTTGGATTTGAACAATTCCAGTATTTATATGAAACGTTATTTTGAATAACAAGGGTATTTCACGATTTGAAACGTCTATACAGATAGCTTTCTTTCCCCCAGACTTCTTGTTCCATTGTAATGGATCGTCATACCATTTAACAAGACATTGGTCATTTGCTCCATATATTTCATAGTAAAGTAATGAAAGGCCCTTTATGTATGGGACAAGTTTATTTACTGGGACTCTAAATGCAACCATGTTGGCTTGCTGTTCATAAAGACTTTCATCAAGTACTTCGTATTGAAGTTCTTTTGCTTTTGTCCCTGCTGGTTTGCTGAGTTTATCTGGGAAGCATTGTTTTGGGTAGTCCTTATACACACTGTTGAAACTGAGGTCATACGAGGTAATGTTTACTTTGTGTTTATCACCAGTTATTTCGTTATTTTGGTCAGCCGTAGTCATAATGAGTGATTCCTTTAAATGTTAAATATATTTCTTAGTTTATATGCATGTGATATATGAGGATTTTGGCTGCTTAGTGGCTGTTTTTGTCTCTACAGAAAAAACGTGGTCGACGCCATCTTTGACCGGGAATAAACAACGCAATTGGGTTAAATACTGTGAACAGTTATACATGGAATTTTATGTATATACGTATATTAGAGAATATTCGTTTTTTGAAGCAGTCATAAATGATTTGGGATAATAATTGTTGTCGAACGCCATACGCATGATATGCAATAAAACAAAAACAAAACAAAACAAAAACAAAAACAAAAACAAAACAAAAAAACAAAAACAAAACTGAAAAAAAAAAAACAAAAACAAAAACAAAAACAAAATTAAACAAACACAACAAAATGTTACACGATACCAGTTTTAATGCCGTATTGACGAGCGCCATAAGACGGCAAATATTCCATCGGCTAGTTTTAGAGTAAAATTTTGGGGAGTCTTAACTGCACCTCAGTTTAAAAAGTTTTTGTCTGGGAAACACGATTCATTTACTAGTTTCAATTGGCTTTGAACAAGCTTTCAGTAACTGCGAGTACTCTTAGGTGGGTACTTAATGTCTTTAGTCTATTCGTTAGTTGTGTATTGTGTTTTGTGTCGATCTGATGAGTCAAACCTACCTCAACTTTGTTTTATTTTGTGTTGTTAACCACTGTCCCCGGTTACGGGAGGGCTTAGTTCTCACAAACTTGTTGTTTGTCGCAGTCTATTATACTTGTTTTACGTTTAAATTGATTTATACTTAAATATGACCTTGTTTTCTTGTTTGAATTGTTGCCGGGGCCTTTTATTGCTATTATACTGTATGGACTATGTTCAATGCTGAACGGTGGCCTATAGCTGTTTACGCCCACGCTATTAAGTTTTAGGCAAATAGTTGCCTCATTGACATTCATGTCAGATCTTTTAGTTTTTATATTTTCTGATGGTAAAAATAGAATTCAGTCATTGGTAATATAAAAAGTATTAACCATATATCTGATTACAAACATAACAGTTGGCAAGTCAAATATCTCCATCTGTTATCATATCAAATTTAATTATTTTTCTATATTGTATATTACCAATCTGGAGCTGATTTTGATTGATTGTCAATTTAAGATATTTCATGTTTCCAAAAACGTGCTTGGATAGTGGGTTTTTCAATCACCAAATGACTTCGTTCGTGCTCGGAAGATTGTAGTTACTTATGGTTGTGTTCTCTTATACATTTTCGTATCACAATTTGTTAGCAAGGTCAAAGTGTTATGAGGCACTTTAAGTAAAGAGATAAACTAATCGTATGCTCATTCTCGAAGGGCCCCGCAATATTAAGTAATCCCCTAAAATGGACATGACATCGGACAAAGCGCTCAATACGATAGGACTTAACTTATAAGCGATATTGATTTTCTCCAAGATTTGTTACCTTAGTCAAATTTGCTTGGTTCCAATGTTACCACGCTTGCAATACAAGAACAAGATTCCAAATAAGTGATTGAACCAAACTACAGTGAGAAGGAATATTTATTTGTCAGATATTGAAAGTTATCTAATTTTATACAAGTTACAACTTCAGTTATGCTGTTATCTATTTTCATCTATTTATTATCCAGTTATGCTATTATCAATTTGCATCCATTTATTGACCATCAAACGGCGAAGTAGGTCATTGGCTTCGGGAATCTGTTAGCTAGTAGTTACTGCGGTCAGATTCTTGTTATTACACAATATTACAATCAGAGTTATCTGTTATATCGACTGTACTGGTTGGCGGTAACAAGTTCCAAAACATTCTTTATCAAGTGAACGTTTTTGAACTTGTTTAGTGGCGGACTTTATAGGCTGCACCAGTACCGATGAACTTGATTTATCACTGTATTATTATTTAATTTAGAACATTAATCCATGTAATCTTCATTTCCACCTCAAACGTAGTTTCTCATGTTGATTTTGGACATCTGTTGCCAGAGTTCAAGTCAGCACCCCATTATTTCAAAATTTTATTTCATTTTAGTTTTTATTTGAATTTTGAATTTTATTTATCTATTTTATTTGCATCTAATTTACGGTTGCCCAAAGACCCTTTGTTTGTGGGTTGGTAACCGACAGAAGCCATGATCTTACTTCGCCAATAAAATATATTTTGATTTTAATAACGTCTTCTCTCTTATAATTCGATTTAAAGGGCTTGACCGTTAAATCGCGTTATCAGAGGAAGGCAAGACTTGCGACAGTTCATGCACAGGTCAATGTAACGCGCATGTCTTAATTCGATTACACGGCATATCAATTTTAACAGCTAAAGCACTCCTCACAATATTTTGAATGCACGGTCTGCTAGGAAGTAACTGAATTTATCTAAGGTCAGATTGTTGAGTTTATTGTACGCATAATTAATGTAAACCCACCCATCCCTCCTCTTTTATTTTTTCGATACTGCTGTTTTATGTCTTATTTTACAGATTTCTGCTTGTTTTTAACCTCAACATAGAACTCCTGTCACGGCTTCTGGATTTACAACTCTTCACCAGTCTATAAACACAATTAACCACAGTATGACGTCCATCTGATGAGTGATAACGGATTAACAGTCATAGTGTACCGATAAATAATGTTATGACAGTCTTTTAGCAGAGTTCATCACTAGGTCGGACTTTATAGGCTGCACCAGTACCGATGAACTTGATTTATCACTGTATTATTATTTAATTTAGAACATTAATCCATGTAATCTTCATTTCCACCTCAAACGTAGTTTCTCATGTTGATTTTGGACATCTGTTGCCAGGGTTCAAGTCAGCACCCCATTATTTCAAAATTTTATTTCATTTTAGTTTTTATTTGAATTTTGAATTTTATTTATCTATTTTATTTGCATCTAATTTACGGTTGCCCAAAGACCCTTTGTTTGTGGGTTGGTAACCGACAGAAGCCATGATCTTACTTCGCCAATAAAATATATTTTGATTTTAATAACGTCTTCTCTCTTATAATATCAATTTTTATGTTTAAAAATTAATAAGATGAATGTGTCTTGTCCGTGATTTTACCAAAGTAACACCAGTAGCGTGCGACGTTTCTATAGAAACTTAGGATGATGTGTAAAAAAACGGGAATTCGTACAACTATTAATTCGTGTTAAAATGGTCGTCAAAATCACCGCTCGGACAAAATGGAAAGAGGAAATTGATTTGGATGAAAATACGGATAGAATAAGTCGAAAAAGTACAATACAAGCAGACTTTGAAACTCAAACAGAAAATAGTTTGTTAGTATGGAAATTCAATGTAAAAAAAAGTGGTTTAACTTGGTTATTTTGCCGAATAACATTCTATGTGTTCCAAATGTAAACAGTCTCATAAAACCGTTATAGTTTCGGAAACATTTTAAAAATAAAGTGCTAGCTAGACCAAGTTTACACAGGACATACAGTAACATCGGAATCAGGCCTGAGAAGGTTACCGTAGGCTGAGAAATACATAGAAACTTGATTCAGAAAAAACAAAATAAAAAAAACAGGTCCCGTTAGAGTCTGATTAAAGCTAGTCCCAAGTATCCACTTGCGTCTATAAACGCAAGCTAATAGTTGGGACTGGCTTTAGTCACTAAGTAAGACTGGTTTCGATATAAAAAAAAAATCTCGAAATTTACAAGCAAACGACTGACTTATTAGTATTCAAATAGCAGAAAGAGACTGAAATAGCTAGATCTTGGAATCATTTAGATTTTCTATTCGTGTTAATTTCCGCTTGCATGGGTACTCGTATAAGTTCGGAGACAAAACGACTAAAAGAGAATTAACATAGTTGCCTTGTTAGGCAATGGGGGGGGGGGGCAAATTGCTAATAATATACCCTCATTGTCCAGTGTCAGTCCAAATTTTTCTCAAACCTTTTCCCGGATCGGCTCTATTACAAAACCTACCTAGTATTGTATTCCAGTTAGTGTTAACTTGTTCTCGTCCTGAACATGCATGAAATTTTTGCCACTGGACGTTAAGCAACCAACAATCAATCCTACAATTTACACCCGTTACTTGAAACTTTAGTTGTTAAAATTTAAATCATTGCCTATAATTTTTTCAAAAAAATCGACAAAATTTACGAACATTTAGGCAAAAAGAAATATATACGTTACCGCTTGATAATTATGGAAGTGGGGTAACATGAGACTTTATTTATAAAAAGTACAAGTACAAATAAAATAAAAAAAATATATATGTAACATATTATTTGTACACCAGTTTGCTGTTAGAACGATTAATAGAGATATGGGATATGCAATTTATAAGATAGCTACAGTTGGACATTTAACTACATCAAAACCAAATACACCAAGCAAATTAATTGTGACTAATGCTAATTGGACGAGTATCTTTTTATTTCTAATTTGAAGTCAGTTTACTAAACGACGGTTCCCTAAATAGGAAAGTTTTGATAAGTATAATTATCACAGTAACATTTCAGTCTCCTAGTACATATTTGTTTAAGTCCTAAAATTTTTGTTCTTCTGGAGAAAATTCCAACCATAATGAAATAAGGAGGTGCGGTAAAATTGCCAATTAATCAACTTTCTACCAAATACAAAATGACGGAAATGTTAGCTTGCTTACATTGCTACTTCATTTTATATCTCAAAATTACTATTCCATTATATGAACTGCATATTCAAAAATGTGTTTTGTCACCAATATCCTAATAGAGCACGTATCATCATACTGTTTCATCCGTGTCCGTTCTACCGTCAATCGCGCACTTGGTGTATACATATACGGTTTATACGGCTTATTATTAAGGACTGAGTGCTGTCTTTTTGCTTCAGGTTTAAATTATGTACCTGGTGTTACCAAAAATGTACTCATATTAAAGGTGCGCATTTCGTCTTGGTTTCCTTTATTTTTTGTTCATGACAGGTTGCTGGATTAGACGTTTTGATAAAATATAAAAGGCACGCAGACTCCGGCTTACATCTCCTACATGTGGAATTTCTAGCTGAACCTTTGATATTTCGCATTTGCACTTTGTTTTACTTAAAGAATGCATGTATGATCTCAAGATTTGTTTCGTAAATAATTTTCCACAAATGACACTGTTGAACTTTGTGAAATTTTGCATACAATTTTTTGTATTGTATTGTATTGTCCCGAACATGCATGAACTATTTGCCACTGAACGTAAAACAACCATCAAAAACCGAGCAATTATAAAACTGTTTACTGAATCATATTTTTAACGTACTATATTTCTGCATGGATGAAGCAACGACACCACCATTGCCTTAAATGATGGAGTAAAAAACTCAGTAATTTAAATGAATCACACGTGAAATTTTTCATGTTATTTTCACGTGAACTTTGCAAAAATATGAAGGTATTTTTCATGATTTTAATTAAATTTTAGAAAAAAAAGATATTATTTTAATAATGTTATTTTTAAAAATAACGTGCATTTAACGTGTACCAAATTCCGGTGATTTATGTATGAACCATTATCATAAGTTTCACGTGTAACCAACCTGCAGTATAAGCAAGTTTCAAGTATTTCAAATGACAATTTACACTTAGACTATAACCACACAGTAGGACAGTAAATGAACAAAAGACAAGTAAATCAGAAACATGCATGGATCACGCAAAAACATGCAGGGGCGACACCGGAGTAATGGGAGCTTGCTTCTTGCAAGACATTCGCCGTGAAAACAATTTGATATGAAGACAAGCCTTTGTTTCAACTTTGTTTTAAAATTTCCAACATAAGGCTGTTACGGCCCAGGTCAATGTTCTTAAGCATCACATATTTTTCTTTCATTTTACTGTTAGCTTTCTTAAATAAATATTAACATATTATAGACTATATTTTCTATAACTTCTTTTTTGTTCAATTTCAGTTAAACACTATTTCTGATTTCTTTTTTATAAATTTTAAATGTCTTTTTCTTTTTCTTCATCTTTTTGAAACTCTGGTTTTGTATTACCACTGACCAGTTCAGTAAAGAAACAGCTGCTTTATGTTTGCATAAATGTGTTTGTAACCAATCTATAGCTAACATGCTATTATTTCCATATTTTTTATTCCGTGTCTATAGATAGTCTCGATCGGGGAGACAAGATTTATTTTGTCTGTTGGTTGCTTGGCTAGCGTAAACTAATCGATTTACCTCATACTTTGAAGTTAGATGGGGATTGTTTTTAAATAAATGCTTTAATTTTAGTACTCTCTGATGTATTTATGATGGCTTGGTTTGAAGCGAGAACAGACGAAATATGCGGGCTAGTCCTTAAATTAAAGGATGCGAAAAGATATATTAATGTAACTTTTTCAAAGTTCAAGTTGATCAATTATTGATTTAAGTGAATAAATGAAATTTATTTTCTCGAGGAATAAATCAAATCAGGAACATATATATTGTTAGGTATACTGTTCCCAAATTGAATAGGATACAAATCCTAGTTCTTATATTATAGTAATAATTATTCATCGGCGAAAAGGATAGTATCTTTATTGTGTTGGAAGAATCGTAAAAGTGTTTTATTTTCTAAATTCTATTTATTTACTCGGACATCGTAGAGTTTAAAATTCTTTTTTTTTTTTACCATATTGGACTTCATATTGTGTATTGAATTGAAACACGAACGCGGACCTCGATGAGAACACCTGGATTAAAAGTTTGCAAATATTCCGACCAATGAAATTCATTTTACTATGTAACGCGAACTTCAACGAAAGCACCTAGATGAAATATTGTGTATTGAATTGAAACATTGAACGCGGACCTCGATGAGAACACCTAGATTGAAAGTTTGCAAACGTTCCAACCAATGAAATTCATTTTGATATGTAAGTCGAACTTCAACGAAAGCATCTAGATGAAATATTTTATGTATACGACAATTAGTTTTTATTAAGACATTACCGCTCAATATAGTTAATAAAAATTATATCAGAGCAACAATGCATAATTCGTTTTATCGAACTTCACAAAGCAAGCAACATGTCATTATTTGACTAATCACCACATTTAGTTAAACATGTCAGCATGGATTAGATAATAAAATGTCGAATCAGAAAATGTATTGACTAATGTGAAAATCTGTATATATGTTTGTTCCGTCTGTGTATATGTTCTTCATGTGTGTATTTATAAACTGTTTTGTGTGATCAACGAAATTTGATGTTCACAAAGAAAAAGGCGGGAAAGAGAAACAAAGCAATTACTGACTTAAGTATAAGCAACCTACTTGCACAAGCACTACTTTCTCCTTTCCCCACCACACCTTTCTATTATCCATATGTGTTTAACATTTTGTTCATTATAACAATATAAAACAAATATGAATGTGATATATTCGAGAGCCGCCTCAGATGGCGAAGAAGGGATAAAAATAGGGAAAATGATCCCAAGGCCCTGTACCCTGCTAATACAATCTGATTACGAATCACCTAAAATCACATCGGCAGAAATGCTGCACTACATTAATAGCGAGACAAATCTTGATATATCGGCCCTCATAGGCTATTTCCAATCAACTGGTATAAACAAGTTCTCGGCCTCCTTTAGAGATGAACATTCAAAGGACATCTTCCAAGATGCTTTTGGAGATAAAATAGAGGTTCAAGATGTTACTTTTAATGTAGAACAAGCAGAACCCCTACAATGGGAAAACAAAAAAAAAAACCATTGACATTACTTTGTTCGGTATACCATATGAATTAAAACCAGAATACATCAGAAACAAAATGCAAAAATATGTAGATATAAGGGAAATAAAATATAACAACTACAAAGATTTCTCTGATATATCTAGTGGGGTCGTTACTGTTGTCGCCAACAGTATTAAAGAGGATATACCCAAACAGATATATATAAAAGGGCAACAGATATCTACTCGATATGAAGGCCAGCCACACGGCAAAAAGTGTTTTAATTGCCAAACATATGGACATATCTCAAAAGATTGTCCAGAGCCACAAGGTAGAGCCTGGGGTTCAGCAAGAACCCACCCTACTAGAACAAGAACAAATAGTAATGAGTCCCTATCCACACAAGACTCACAAGAATCCCAAGATTCACAAGAAACCACAATTGTAAACTCAGGGGAAATAGAGGTAGAAATCTACCATGATAAGGAAACATTAGAAGTAACCCAAACTAACACTTCCGATTCCACCCCCATAGAAGAAACTCTAAACGAATCAAAGAGCAGCATTGAGTCAATTGATCATGAGATCATAATCACACAAGCTCTTGAAGTCAAATTTGATAAACCCCAGTCAGAGACTGAAAAAAAAAATGAAAAACAAAAAGGTAAAAAAAAGCCAAATCAAACTGATTACAATGATCTGATGGACGATTTAACAGAGATATTGGGCTCAGTTGCTGAGTCAGATCCCGAAAATAATGAAACAGAAGAACAGCAAATAGAAAATAAAGAGTCGAATGCCAAATCTGGAGCCTCAGTGGCTCAAGGAAAAGGTATGACCCAAACCAAACAAAAAAAAGTCCTAACAGACAAAGAAAAAAAGAGAGTAAGAACAGAAAGACAGAGAATTGAAAAAAGGAAAAATCTAAGTGATAGCGAAAATGAAGTAGAAAAAAGGATACCAGTGGCAAAGAAACAGATAAAATAAAACAATGGTCATAAGATAAAACTAGATTTAAATTAAAATTAAAGAAAGACAAAACTATTATATTGTATAATTTATTATTTATTTATGATTAGTATTTTCTCATTACTACTATACTCTCTTTTACTAACACACATGAGCACCCTTCATATTATTTCACAAAATATAAGGAAAAACATAAACATAAAGTATAAAGATATTATCAACAACTACCAAGATGCAAATATCATCTGTCTACAAGAAACAGGGGTATTAAAAAGATCAACCCAAGTTGATATTGAAGCCACAACAAATTATAAGGTTTACAGTTCCGATGGAGAAAATAGGGCAAGGGGTGTATGTATACTTATAGAAAAAGATGCAACAGAAATAATTAAGAAACAAGTTCCAGCGATGCTAAAAGGAAATTTTATACATCCTTTGAGAAAGAGACTCAAAAACAGGAATAATCAAAACAAGTAGAAGGACATTGGATATATTTAACAGTATAATTTACAAACTAAACATAAAGGATACATACAGATACAAAAATAAAAATACAAGAGTATACTCATGGACAAATTTTGACAATAGTTCGGCAACAAGAATAGACAGAATCTATCTATCAAAACATATCTGTAATAAAATAAAAGAAACAATATATACACCCTTTGCAAGATCAGACCATAAAGGATATAAATTAAGAATATCAATTGGCCATATAAAATGGGGAACAGGATTTTGGAAACTAAATGAATCTTTACTAAAAACAAAAGAAATATACAGAATTGATAAGAAACTTTTGGAATTCATGGGGAAAGGAGAAATTAAAAATGAATATTTTAGATTGGTGGGAAAAAGGAAAAAAATCAATAAAGGATATAACGATAAACTACAGCAAGGTAATGGCAACGAAAGAAAAATACAAATATAAGGGTTTGATACAAGAACTAGAAGAAGAGGAAAATAAGGATAAAAATGATATATCTAATGAAAGAATAAATAAAATAAAAAAAGAAATAGCAATATTGGATGATAATAGAAAAAAAGGAGTTATAATAAGATCAAGGGAGGAATATTACAATGGAGACCTAGAAAATATAGAAATTTTTGAACTAGCCGAAGAAAAAAGGGGCATAAAAAAGAAATAAGAGAACTTTATGACAAAAATGGGATACTAAGGGAAAACAAAGAAGAAATAATAAACGTTGTTAGAGACTTTTATGAAGGATTATATAGTAGTCAAAACATAGAAAACGGAAAAATAAAAGACTATTTGGAAGGGGTCAAATTAAATAAATTAGAGGAAGCGGATTGGGTACATTTGAACCCAATCATGACGAACGAAGAATGTTTCAAAAATACAAAAGATTTCCAAAACAATAAAACACCAGGAATAGATGGTTTAGGGAAATCATTTTATGTCGAATTTTGGGATATTATAGGCGAAGATTTGACGGAAGTAATAAACAATATTTATTTAACAAGGGAAATGACGGAATCCATGAAAACCGGCATCATTACTCTAAGCTATAAAAATAAAGGGGATTCGAAAGATTTAAAGCAATGGAGGCCCATCAGCTTATTATGTTTTGACTATAAAATTATAACAAAGACCCTAACAAAAAAAATGGCAAAAGTGATAAACCAACTAATTGATGTAAATCAGACAGGGGCAGGGCCAAATAAAAAGATCACAGAAAACATATATGGAATAGACTCAATCATAGAACTCATGGAAATGAATGATTGGAATGGCTATCTTGTATCTTTTGATCAAGAAAAAGCTTTTGATAGAGTGGAACATAATTACACTATCCAAGTAATGAAAAAAATGAATTTCCCCCCGGGCATAGTTAGATGGATGGAGATCATTTACAAAGATATAAAGAGTAAGATACAGATAAACGGTCATCTCACAAAAGAAATACAAATAGAACGTTCAATAAGACAAGGGTGCTCTTTATCTATGACAATTTATGCTCTAATCATAGAACCTTTGGCATCAAATATACGAAATTCGAAAGATATAAAAGGAATAAACCTACCTAACAGAAATGAAAACTGCGCCCTATTCCAACACGCAGATGACTGCTCAACTATCATAACAGAAATTTCAGATTACGAACATCTTGTAAAAGAATTCAAAAGATTTGGTGAGGTATCGGGGTCAAAAATAAATGAATCTAAAACAGAAATATTAGAAATAGGAAAAAAAAAAACAGTCGATAATCAACAGATAAAGGACTTAATTAAGGGAAATATTAAAGTACTAGGAATAAAGTTTGGGGAAAATAAAATAGACAAAAATTGGAACCCAATAGTGGAAACTATAACAAAAACATGTAAGGAATGGGAAAACAGAAATATAGACATATACTCAAAAGTACAGATAATAAATACATACATGCTAAGCAAAGCATGGTTTGTGGCACGAGTAATTCTACCAACTCAAGAAATAACAAAAAGGATAAACAGAGCAATATATAAATTTATATGGAATGGCCCAGAGCTAATAAAAAGAACAACTTTAAACAAAAAGAAAAAAAAGGGGGGAATTCAAATGCCTGATCTTGAAGAAAAAATCAATGCCATGTGGCTGCAAAAAATAAGTGATATGATTAATGGAAAACTAACAATCTGGAAAACCCTTTTCACCTATTTTCTGGGAATAACAACGAGAGAACTGATGCCGGAATTAGCAGAAAATAAATACAGCCACTCAGAACATTTGGGAAAAAATGCAAAAAAAATCAAAGAACTATATATCCAATACAGAAGTACAATCAAACTGACAGAAAACATTACACTTAAAGAAATATATTATGAAATCATTGGACAAAAGAAAAATCGAATAACAGTAGAAGAACAAAACAGAGGAATAGAATTTACAAATATTTGGACACTTATAGCTGATATTAAAAATAATATACACAGAGAATTTATCTATAAAATTATACACAGAGCTGTTTTAACAGGGGAAAAACAAATAGAAAGAGGAATAAGAGATATAGATCCACAATGCAAGTACTGCAATAGGCATTTCGAAACATTTGAACATCTATTTCTAGATTGTAAAGAACTAAAAACATTTAGAACCTATGTGACACAAAACGGCCAGTCAGAAGATTCAAACTTCGAAATCAGCGCAAAATCACTTTTACTGGTGGGCATAAAAATAGAACTAATGCCGATTCTATACGGATATACACATACAATATGGACTTGTAGGCATTATGAAGGTATTCTAAATCTGTATAAATTACAAATGAAATTTCATAAGGATAAAGAAATATATAAAAAACACAACTAATCTCAAAGGATACAAGATAGCAAGGAAAAAGAAAAGAAAATAACAAAGAAAAAATAGCAATAAAATTGGACAATGGGATTGGGAGACTACTTTGTTAGAGCTTAACTCTAATAGGGTTTTATACCCGTTTAGTCTCCACAATGCCCAGAGTCTAATTTATGAAACAAACAAGGAACCAGCAAAAAGAAACGAGTCTAGATGTAAACAAAAACCAAACAAACAGCCAGAGATGACATCAAGATGAAAACAACAAGAAAACAGAAAAATAACCAACAAAGTGAAGAATATTACAAACTATATAATGAACAATATTGAATTTAAAATTTATTTGTTAAATATATTGTTATGTTATTGTTATGATGAAAATAATTACATGTTTTCATTTCAGTAATAAATATCGAAAAACTTTCTCACGATAACACGATGATGATAAAGTGAACAAAAGCCATCTATCAATCGGCCATAACAACTTTAGGCTTGATGATAGATGAGAAATTTTTTTTTCTATTTTTTATCTTCTCAGTATTATAAATTTTTGATTTTTGCACATAAAAATATTATTAGGTTTATTATTACTACATTTCTAAGCAGTTTGTAAGCACACTTTAAACACAAATTTTACTAACATTCTCAACCACTATGGTTGTATATTATATTAAGGTAATTTAGATTTTTTTTTCGCATAAATAAGGTATAGGCCAGTTCACAACCAATCTGAGTGTTGAGAAAAAAAAAAAAAAAAAAAAAAAAAAAAAGACATTACCGCTCAAATATAGTAAATAAAAATTATATCAGAGCAACAATGCATAATTGTTTCTTTTCCATTTTTGTTTATTTTAATAATGTTTATGTTGATTTTAATTTGGTAGGTAGACTTATATTAAATGCCCTAAACGTAAATATACGGGTTTTTTTAAATGCATTAGACGTAAGATAATGTCGACTTAGAGCAAGTCAAGGTTGTAAAACTTAAATCAACCAACCCATCGTTATCGCAGACTAAAATTTATCTCATATAAACAGAATATATGTTCATAGCAAGACTTTGTGTACGTCACGGTGCATGACAGCACACTAATCCCTGTACAAAATCGGAACCACAATTCACAATTTCGTATTGTGCTGCTTTTCCACAATCTACTCCCGTTTCGCGTCAGTGACCGATATTACAATTTGACACAGTTTTAAAAGTTTATTGAGCTGTTCCTTCATTTACAATGTTGTGCAAGACTTAACTGTTTATTAAATTCAACAAATGTCAGCAGTATCTTCATTAATTTTATTATTTAACGCAACATTGTTTTTATTACAAGCTATTTCATATATCAATATACAGCAAGGGAATATTTGTTGTTGACCGAAAATATAAGATACATCGATTTAAACTATGTGAAAAATAAATAATTTTTGTAAGTTACTTTAATTTCCGTGTCTACATTTAATTTACGAGTACACTATAGTAAGACAGAAAAAGAGAAACGGAAATATACAGGAATACCTTAAGTTTCGTAAGTCATTTCAATGGACCATACATTACTTACATGTCACAAGTTTTCATAGCACTCAGCAAGTTTTGAAACGAATATGTGAGATAAAGATCTACTGCATTTGGGCAAATTAAAAATATGTTAAACATCTAACTATTTTATTTTTAACAGATTCACAAGTTTTGAATTTTTTAAACCGTGCATCAATATTTTATTGTTTTTATTTAAATTCCTTATATGTTACGTGTATTGATCATTTATTTGTTTAAATTGTGAAGTATATGACTTTAATAAGAATACACGCATTTATATATATATAAGCAAGGATTTGTATAGTAAGGATTGGAATCTCGCGGTTTATCGTAATCTCTTCCGCGGCGAGACTTCGGTACTCGCCACTATTACTACTACTACTACTCGTCACTTACGATATCGGAACGTGATTTTTTGTACACATGCATCGAGTTGTGTTCTTATTTTTGTCACGTATAGACAATGTTGTAATGGTTAAGGACTTTATTCATTCTTAAACGTAATAATTATTGATTTTCACTCAAGTTTCAATTGACGAAAAAGCATAATTTAACTGTTTTATTTGATGGACATTGTAATGCAATGTGTATAACGGCAGTTGACAATGTGTTAGTATGTTAACTTCTGTATTTTTTTATTTTCAGTCAATTGTCAAAGAAATTTAAAAAAATCTTATTCTTGTAAATTATGTCATTATAGTTATATGCGAATTTGCATCTTCGGAAACTCTTTCAATCTCGGGAAACAGGTGCAAAACATTTTTTGTGGCAAAAAAGAACTGACAACACATTTCAGGACGAATTACTGCATTGCGTTTTATATACATAGTGGCTAGTCATTATCATAAGTTTGGAACAAGAACTGTTAAAGAGGGAGCCCACTGGTAAACCCTATAAAACTGCCTCTGCATGTTACTGTAGCCGGTTTCAATCATCATAAACATATATAGGCATAAAAGAAACGTTAGCCAGTGTGTTATAAATTATCAATGCAAGCAAAATTTTTTAATTGTACTAATAACATTACATCTTCAAATGCACTTTTGTTTCTTATCAGAGCACTTTCATCAATATGTGCATGAATTTGATAGGGCAATTTTATAGTGTCAGCTCTCTGTCATACATGTCATACATGTATAACGGCCTCTCAAGTAGTCAGTCATGGAATTATTCCTGGTTATGTATTATTCACGTATAATACAGAAATTAACTTGAAAAGAACGACTTGTCATATATCAAAGAAGACTATCTTTTTCTGATTGTACATTGGTACACTTTCATATGAGGTACGCAACAGCAGTTTACATCAAGTATTAAAACAAAAGTAATACTTTTCTGTTTGTAACTTTCATGCTTGGTAGGTCTAAACTTTAGTGTCTATAGATATTTATCAATAAATGTCTTTGTAAACATAACTAAAATGTTTCTTGTCTAACAGAAGATACTTTTTGTACAATTTTGCCTTGTATTGACTTTATAGCGCACAGTTACTAATATGCATGTACAACACTGACTTTTGTCTATCAAGGAAAGATTGAATAATTGCTTACCGGTACTTCAACATCATTTGAACTTTGGTGAACTGAGCTGTCTCATTCGATTGACAATCATACCACATCTCTTTACTCTTAGGTCTTAACTTCAAATTTGGTATAAAAACTATTTTTACAATAAATGTCTTTGTTAAGACGTACATGATAACTATAAAATGGTTATTGTCTAACAGAAGATACTTTTTGTACAATTTTGCCTTGTACATGTATTGATTTTATAGCTCATAATTACGAATATACTGTATAATACATGTAAAACAATTTTTGTCTATCAAGATAAGAAATAACAATAGATTGAATAATTGCTTACATCAACATCATTTGTTTCTTTGGTGAACTGAGCGGTCTCATTCCATTGGCAATCATACCACATCCCGCATCTCTTAACTCTTATGTCTTAACTTCAAATTTGGTATAAAAACAATTTTTTGTGCATGTATTATGTATGGGCTGTTGGTTTCATGTGATAATATTTATCGACCTGCTATGCTGCATGGGTTTTGTTGATGGTGATTGACATTATGACATTCATTGATTCAATCATTGTACATGTAGACTACTAGTTTTTAAAATCTTCAATTGAAGTATTAAATGAATCTGGCATGTAATGGAATTTAAAAGAAGATGTTCAATGATTTATTTTTATATTAAAATATAGAAATAATCCAATTTAACCCAGGTATCACATGATCATCTATCAAGTCACTATCAAAGTTCCCTACACACAAAGCGTAGCTTTCAAGTTTAGGTAGAAGAGATTAAATGTTAATGATCCAATGAAACATTGTTGGTATATCCTCCATAAATGATATTCAGAGGAACGTTCTGGTCAAAAGTGGCATTCAGTTGTACACTAGTATTTCTATTTCTATTTGAAGGCATGCCATATATAATTATATATCATGTATATATGTTAGTCCACATGATAAGTGCATGAATGGCCAACTGCTGTTTGCACACAACTGCTTAGACTTTTTTGGGGACTTGAATCCTTGTGCCTAGACTTTTCTTCTTAACATTCACCAGTTTGAGCATTTTGGAAAATACTGAAAAAAAGGTGTAATATAGTTACATGTGGCAATAATAATACAATATCATATGGCTTAAACAATTCCAATATCAAATATGTCGTTAACAATAGCAATACTACCTCAAGATCTCTGCTCGAATAATTATATTTGCAAAATTTATGTTAGATTTCTATGGGTTTATGCAAATTCAGGAATAATTTATATTTGTAGCAATGTTTCTATTGTTTTAAAATAAAATATTTTGCAATATTGTAGGATCAAAAGATGTCGCAAACAAACAAAAAATCAAAAATAACAATAAAAGGAATAAATGTTAGATAACAGAATATCCTTTATATATTATATATATAAAACTCTAACTGGACTTGACTGAAGTATAGTTTAGAGCAGTTCGGTCTAGAAAAGATCAAGCTCGGGTACATTTGTAATGCACAGGTTTAAAAAAATTATGACGTCTTGCTATTTTAATTATTTGCTTTGACACCGTTGCAGGAAAACATCTTTCATTGCATTGTTGGATTTGAAGTTGTTGCAGGAAAACATTATTTAGCCTAGCAAAATGCCATAATTAACAGGCATAATAATTAATTGGACTTAAATTTGTAATGCATGTGATATGTGGTATAAACAGATAGTGGGTCTCATTGGGGTCTAAGCGTGACGCAGGATTGCCGATTTTTTGTAAGCGGGACAGACACGTGAAAGTCAAATTATTGTGGCGTGAAAACGGGAAATGAGGTCTAGCGGGACACAGGAAATGACAAAAAAAATGAGAATTGCTTACGTACATAGTGTAAGCGGGATACGTGAATCTGACATAACGATAAGCGGGATCCAGGATTGGAACCCCCCAAAGAGACCCCCCAGATAGAGAAAAAGGGAGTCCATAATAATAACATGCATAATAAAAGGGGGGCAGTGATTTATAATGAAGACCAAAACAGCACTACCCATACATCATTAAAGGCATTAAAGTAGATGAGCTGTGTTGGTGTATTATTATTTTGCTGTCAGTAAAAATGTACATTCATTTGTACACAATGTACGTTCACAATACCATGATGCTGGTAAACACTGGACTGAACATTTGAAAATATTACCATCCATGCATTGTCCCTTTCCACATCGGCAAAGGCAAATCTATGGAGTTTTCTATGGAACATGGCTAGTTAAAATTGATGTAAAATTATTTCAAAACACATGGTTTAACGATTTCATTTCGGTATAAACAGGAAGGAAGTATCAGATTATTATGACAACTGGATCCCCTCCCAATTTAGGCCTGGTAAATTGCGATTCATCTGAGAACCACAATGATGTTTAAAGACAGAAAAGTATCACCATTCCCTTATTTAGCGGTTTGAGCTTTCTTCAATACACTTTATCACCAATGTTTTACGTTTGTAAACATGTTTGAACATTAATCTAGGCCAATTGAAGAACTTTATTCATTTTTCCCAAGCCACCCCCATTTTCGCTCCAGAACGCCATTTTTGTTGTAATCAACTCAAAGAAACGTAAAAAAATAGGAAAACTAATGCATCAATCACTACGAAATTTACTCAATACACGAAGAAATCATATATCTATCAGAAAATATAAATTTTATCACTCATCTCCGTTTTTTGAGGAAGGAGTATAAAAAAAGAAAATGATGATAGGACCGCCCAATAGGCGGGATAGGGTGAGGTCACTTCGGTCAATATGCAAATTAATTCTATGGAGCCGTGTATTCTTACTGCGATCGTAAAAGTTATTCATAACACCAGAACCATTTTAAACTTCTTATTTCAAGCATAATATTTGATAAATATAGATTGTAGATACTTACATATCGATGTCTATTTGTTTAGGTGATGCAAATGTCAGCCATTAATCAGAGCTAGTTTAGCATTTTCCAGATGCATCACGGGTAATCTCACAAAATCTAGCGCCGCAGAAGATATTATACTACAGTCTATGCAAAAGCCCACGAGATTCCAATCCTTCTTACTATACAAATCCTTGATATAAGTCGATAAAGTTTGAAACAAATAAACGAAAGATATCGATACATCGATGTTGTTTTGCTTGAGTGATTTACCTGTTAAAAGCTCGGGTCTCAACACGGTTTAAAACGAATTAATACCAGTTTGAAATAGTTTAACGGGGGCGTGGCCTATTTGTTTGACGTAACTTACCGCCAACTTGAATTAAATTGAACGACTGCAAGCGAATCTATTTGACTGGCATTAAAATGATTTGATATGCATTGAAGTAAATCAAAAATGATTTTTAATTTTTGTCAATCTTTATCAAATGACGATTAATCTCATTTAAACAGCGTTAATGCGTTTTTGTCCGATCAAGTTAAATTCGGGTTACTAGTGAATATAGTAAAACAAATATTTGTTAACACAGTTTTGGAAACACTTTCTTTCGGTTTTTTTTTCATTTATTGTTGCATATTACCAAATGTGAGTTATTGCAGTTTATTAATGTGCAATGAGTGACTTGATGGGGTCCTATATTAAAGCACGAATAGCTTATTCATCTGGATCATAAAGTCACCTCCTAATTTGGACGTGATTCGAATTTTTCACCTTTTTTCAATTCTGAAAAGAATTATATTTCTGCTTAATCTTTTTCTTTATGATGCTGTCATGTAAAATGTCTCAAAAATGCACCATTATAATTAAGTGTATTTTCTGCTGTTTGGTTACTAGAAACTATATATGTTTATGTGCTTAGACTGTATTTTACAAGGTTGGTGAATTACAAGTACGTTGTTTGAAAATTTTAATTCTCCAGTCAACCATTGAAAAAATGTGGTATATAATATTATAATATTCAACTCATCATTACTAACTGAATACAGATTCTCGGAATCCCTTTTGGAATTGCATGCCTTTCACAAATTCCAGGCCTCTTGGTGTCCCTAACAGTTGTGATGGCTCGCTCTCCTTTGCAGCTATAGCGGCAATCTCGTACCCTAGAGATTGCAATACAGCACACTGAAATATAAATATATAATTCAATATACATTATAGTTACCATTGAACTTCAAATTAAATTTTAGGTCAAGGTGCAGTATAATTTGAAAGAAAAATGATATCTTGTAGTTACATACAATTTTAATGATGTAATATGAAAATAGGATCAGTCACTGCGTTTTTGTGGTTGAAAGTTCATTAATGAAAGGAGTGGGGGCAATAGGGGGTCAGTTAACATGTTAACAACACCTCGATTTTGGCAAAAACAGCTAACAAAAAATGCAAAAATGCTCATTACAGTTAACAAAGTGGGTTGAAAACAGTTTACCGCTTAAATTGATCCCCTACAAAGTCAGGCACCATATGGGTTTATTATATCAATCAAACGGATGTTTTGTACTGTACATGTCTCAACAATTATGATAGAAAAATTACACAGATTTCAAAATTAACAAAATAATGTTTTTTGATTTTTTGTTCGAAAATTTTATGTGCTTTCGATATATATTTTTTTCTGTGTTTTAAGGTACTTCAGAATATGTAGATAAGTTTGTTTTTATTAAATTTGTCAACTTATGCAGAAATAAACCAACCGAATTTGTTATGGTGTTTAAATGCACTTCGGCAATCTCCTCTGCTGTCCTTCCCTTCAATGGGTCATCCCTTATTTCTTTTGCCTGAATGCGGAATTCCATCTTTTCTTCCTCTGAGGTTCTTCCCCACTTCTCCCCTAGTGACCTCAGGTGTTCCTCTTTGGGTGTATCACCTAATAACGAGGATTGAAATTTTATTGGTAAAATGATATGCATAGATGTGAAGTCATCTTAAAATGAACAAGTGAGTTTCAATACAAGTATAACATTTGATATTTTTGTCTTTTGCATTATTGTTGAAGACCACACGATAATCTATATGCTTACATCCACGTCATTGGGATTCGGAATGCCACAGTTCACAATTTTGTATTAGCGCTTACGAAGTTTACATGTGTGTTATGAAGTAGACTGTTTATAGTTTTTGATAAATGTTGTGTAGATGCGTTTGCGGGGACAGTAAACTGATATTTGCGACCATCAAATCCCCAATTGATGCCGTCGGAGCTTAAAATACAAAATACGTAAAAAAAATTCAGTCATATGCCGTCTGCACTTTCGCATACGTCCCATAGCATCAATTGTCAATTGATGCCGTGTAAATAAGTGACGTTATCCAATAAAAATGATCATTACAAATGTTGTTGCATTAGAAAAGACTGATATTTCTTATATGATATACACATATGTGTGACAGTACTGTACACAATAGATACAATACATGTTTAAAAAAAAATGATAGTATTTGATATTTAGTTCTGATAAGCTTAAATAATAATCAAACATGTCTTGACTATTTTTACTATTCGGTACTTGCCTCTTTTGAACTGTTGTGAAAAGAGGGAGTAGGCAGTTGGGGCTTTTACTGTTTTTCTTTTTTTTGGTAGGACGAACTCCCTGGCCACCACGCTTCTGTTTTGCTCTTCTGTTACCAATCCAGACCTGGAGGAAAATACTTGAAACACTATGTTACAAAAATGTAATAATTAATGTTTTCACCAGTTGTGAACAATAAATAAACATTTAAGGTAGATAGGGTGTCTTCTTCCATTTTGGATTTTGAAATACCAGAAAATAAGGTCTAGATTTTTGATAAAATGTGCAAATTTTGAAATTAGTAGGTAATTCATGTGTAAGATATTTCATTATGCTATAGAAAATACCATGTTTTATCATATTTATGGTTGTATTTTACCAAAAAACAAATACTTTTGTTTGATTCATTGTTTCCCAACTTTGCCAAATAAGGAGAGACAATCCAAATGCAAGGGCAGATAATTCAGATAGTGTTACTTTTACAATAGAATGTGTTAGAAATTTACCAATTTTACTATGTAGCAAGAAAACGAGTCCGGTGATCCCGTTTTTTCTTCTTATCTGAAAGAAGAATATCTGAGCCATCTTCTCATACTTTATCTAAAATTCCATGGTGTAGTTTTCGTTTTATGACCGAAAATTGGGTTTTCCATGAATAATCTATACAAAATTTGACAATTTTGCACAACCCGTAGTGTGAAAATAAGTCCGGTGACCCATTCTTTTTATTAATGTTCTTAAACAAGTAGGATATAAACTACATGTTGGCAAATTATTAAGAAATTCTATGGATTATAATTTAGACACCCCCATCTACCTTAAAACGTTTCCATTATTGCTGAACACTTAAAAATGTACAGGACATTGATGGTATGATATGATTAATTGGTTCATTGATTGATGTTTTACACCACTATCAGTAATATTGGCTATTCTTGGCGGTGCCATGCACATGTGGTGCACGCTCTGCATACCCTTCTAGGGTACTTGAGATCAACATCAGTTTGTTTAAGTTTTTTGATTGTTCTTTTTTGGGGGAGGGAGGGAGGCAGTCTTCATTTTTCTGTGTTGTGTTTTGTGTACTTTGACTTTTCTGCTGGTCTGTTGCTTTGATAGCCAACGTTTATTTTCTAATTTTTCTTATGCATTTTTTTGGGGTACTATCTTTCGCTTATTTTTATATCACACTTATTCAAACATGAATGCAGCATGACATTGCTATTTATTAACAAAATAAATGACTTTCTTTATACTTCTATAGTCCCCCAAATAAATTTTGTAACTCTTGCTTCCTACTTTGGGCAAAAGCTAAGTAACTAGCATACCGCAATTCTCTCTCTGCTAATTTATGTTTCATTACTCAAAACATCAATTTCTGCAGCATGGTCTTTACTTGTTGAAGTAAGGCCTTTCTGCCATGCATCTTCGAGCTTTTCTATCTGTATTTTTGAAAAGTCTTGTCTTGTTCTAGTTGACCCCTAGATTAAAAAAGTTTGAACGAATTTTCAAAACAAAATGAATGCAAGATTTCATATATGTATCTGATATAGACATTTGAGGTGAAATTTCATATTTTTTTTTAATTTTTGAACAAAAACCGGAATGATGTTCATTATTTATGACTTATAATGGACATCTGTATGAATCTAGATGAAAAACAGCAATAAACTCTGTTCCTTTTTAGTGTGTTGATTTTTTTCTTGTGCATTAACTGATATTTTGTCATGGATGGATACCCTATAAGCTATATCCTTTGTTTGTCTGTATTCTGTTTTCAAATTCGAGTACATGCGGTACGGATCGCGATGACATGGTCAATTTTAAAAACGGTATAAATGCAATTTTTGGTATAAGAGGTAAAGGTCATTAGATTATTATCAATTCTAAAACCCTCTACATAGATAATAATAGCTAACTGACTTGACATATAAACAATATTATAATAAGGCTTAGAAACGGGAAAATGTAAGTAAATGCACTATTATCATTCGGTGTCTTTATACTGCAATCTAAAAATACATTTTCAATTGTTGTGTTATGTGTTAATGTAATTAATTGATTTAAATATTGGGAAACTTCTGCTTTTATAAAAATGCAGGCGGAGAAATATACAACACAATAAAATTTACATTACCTGTTAAAATCCGCAATTGATGGTGAACGAATTTGTTTGAGTAATGAACTAAAATATCAACAATAAGCATAAAACGTAATGATTTCTAGTTAGCAAGTTTACCAAAAATGATGACATAGAAATATACGGTCAACGCATTTTGGCTGCTAAAATAGTGCAGTATAAATAGTGATGTTTGCTTATTATAATGAAATAAACAGCTGCGCAAACAGCGCATGATACGCCCGACGTCTTGTATGGAAGTTTGTTTAAGTTTTTTGATTGTTTTTTTTGGGGGGGGGGGGGAGGGAGGCAGTCTTCATTTTTCTGTGTTGTGTTTTGTGTGCTTTGACTTTTCTGCTGGTCCGTTGCTTTGATAGCCAACGTTTATTTTCTAATTTTTCTTATGCATTTTTTGGGGTACTATCTTTCGCTTATTTTTATATCACACTTATTCAAACATGAATGCAGAAGTGTCAATGAGATTGCACTCCACCAGATACTAAATGAGGTAGAAATTACATCTATATAGACTTGAAATTGGACGTTGAACAGAAGCCAGCACAAATGTTGGACATTGATTTGAGAACATTCTTACCTTTACATAGGACGTAGATTAGAGAACATGCCTTTACATAGGACGTAGATTAGAGAACATACCTTTACATAGGACGTAGATTAGAGAACATATTTTTACATAGGACGTAGATTAGAGAACATATCTTTACATAGGACGTAGATTAGAGAACATACCTTTACATAGGACGTAGATTAGAGAACATACCTTTACATAGGACGTAGATTAGAGAACATACCTTTGCATAGGACGTAGATAAGAGAACATACCTTTACATAGGACGTAGATTAGAGAACATACCTTTACATAGGACGTAGATTAGAGAACATACCTTTACATAAGACGTAGATTAGAGAACATGCCTTTACATAGGACGTAGATTAGAGAACGTACCTTTACATAGGACGTAGATTAGAGAACATATCTTTACATAGGACGTAGATAAGTGAACATACCTTTACACAGGACGTAGATTAGAGAACATATCTTTACACAGGACGTAGATTAGAGAACATATTTTTACATATGACGTAGATAAGAGAACATACCTTTTCATAGGACGTAGATTAGAGAACATACCTTTACATAGGACGTAGATTAGAGAACATACCTTTACATAAGACGTAGATTAGAGAACATGCCTTTACATAGGACGTAGAATAGAGAACATACCTTTACATAGGACGTAGATTAGAAAACATATCTTTACATAGGACGTAGATAAGTGAACATACCTTTACATAGGACGTAGATTAGAGAACATATCTTTACATAGGACGTAGATTAGAGAACATATTTTTACATATGACGTAGATTAGAGAACATACAGAACATAACTTTACATATGACATAGATAAGAGAACATACCTTTACATAGGACGTAGATACAAAAACATACCTTTCCATAGGACGTAGATAAGAGAACATACCTTTCCATAGGACGGAGATAAGAGAACATACCTTTACATAGGACGTAGATTTGGGATACGGGCCGTCGATCTGAGTTTATGTCCAGTCTTTTAATTGACTTAAAATGTAATTTAAAAAAACTGATCATTAATGTATAAGTCCCAATTGAACATAAAAAAGAAGACGTGGTATGATTTCCAATGAGACAACTCTCCACTAGAGACCAATATGACACAGAAAGTAACAACTATAGGTAACCATACTGCCTACAACAATGAGGAAAGCCTATACCACATAGTCTGCTATAGAAGGCCCCAGAAAAGACTCAAACGAGAAAACTATTACGGCTTTATTTTTATATAAGAAAACATGAACAAAAACCAAATATGTAACACATACAAACGACAACCACTGAATTACAGGATCCTGACTTGGGGCACGAACATACATGTATAATGTGGCGGGGTTAAACATGTAAGCGGTATCCCAGCCCTCCACTAACCTGAGATAGTTGTATAACAGTACAACATATGAACAAACTATAAAAATCAGTTTAAAAAAGGATGATTTCATCAGATGGACAAACATACAAGTGAACGTGACCGGGTACTTGTACAAAAATGTAAACCCTAACATCAAAAAGACACTTGGAACAGATCTTTGAGTATTCGCAGTTAATTGACAGCTAGTTCAAAGCCACTATCAACTAATAAAAAATCATGCATCTAAGACTTAACTATCAATCTGTACACATCTAACATTCAATGGATTTAGTGTAAAGACGTAATAAACAGCCAGAGAAAACAATGGCCTTGTGCAATGCCACCTTCCAACTGATATTAATACGGTGTTGTCATTTTGTTATGCCACGTCTCTGTCCAAACAAGTTAAACTCGCCACATTCTTTATGCGAATATGTGTTAGTCTGAATGTGTTCCCATCATTTTCCTCTGATATCCTGGATAATATGTTTTCATTCACAAACATGCCGACCCAACTGCGGCATTTGTATATGGTTTACATATCAATTCATTGCACAAATTCATAGTACATACATGAACAAATACATAAAACAAAATCAAAGAGTTTGCACTGCTGTTTTTTTTTAAACCGAAACATTTAGGGATATTAGATTTTTTTTTTTGCAAAGAAATCTATAACACATGCTGTTATAAAATGTTTTATATCATTAATTATAACATTCAAACCAAACAAGCACCACAATGAATGTACATGTATATGAAATAACTTATTGATAATTGAAGAAGCACACCTTTTCAAATTTATCTCAACGATATGACGGAATTGCTTTAGAGACTTTCAATGAGTATGTAGCTTAATGTAATATATTTGGTTAGCTTACTTGCTAGCTGAACCGTGAAGGCATTGTTCGGTAAGGTATAGTACTGCCCTCCTTTCAAAGTAGTCTCTGGTCCTACAGACAGATAATTGGTTATCTGTCGGACTAGACTACTCTTAAAGGAGGGTTGTTTCATTTTTATACGCCCGTCAAAATTTTGACGGGACGTATTATGGTATACAAATGTCCGGTGTCCGTTCGTCTTATCTGTCCGTCCGTCCGTCTGTCTGTCCGGCGTGTCTTCCCGTAACTTGAGAATAACTTATCCAAATTTCATGAAACTTAACATAGTTGTTTCTTATGATGGTCAAATGATCTGTATACTTTATGGTGAAAATAAGATTAAAACTTTTTGAGTTACGTCACTTTGTAACTAAAACAGGGGTGTGTTTTTTTTTTCACATGTCGCACCGTATCTCAAAAAAGATTCTTGATTATGGCTTAAAGTTTTAAACACTTCTTAGTATATTAATCTTGATATCTGTATACTTTTGGTGATGATTCAAAATTTCATTTTTCAGTTATGGAGTGTTTTGTAAAAAAGGGGGAGGTTTTTTTTACATGTTGTGCCGTATCTCAAAACAATTTATGATTATTGCTTAAAACTTTACACACTTCTTAGTTATATTAATGGAAAGATCTATATACTTTTTGGTTTTGATTCAAAATTTTATTTTAGTGATATTTAGTTTTTTGTAAAAAAAAACCCAGGGTTGGGGGTTTCACATGTCCCGCCGTGTCTCAAAAACAATATATGGTTATTGCTTAAAACTTTCTCAGAAACTATTTATGATTATTGCATAAAACTTCCACACAAGACGTCGGGCGTATCATGCGCTGTTTGCGCAGCTGTTTATTTCATTATAATAAGCAAACATCACTATTTATACTGCACTATTTTAGCAGCCAAAATGCGTTGACCGTATATTTCTATGTCATCATTTTTGGTAAACTTGCTAACTATAAATCATTACGTTTTATGCTTATTGTTGATATTTTAGTTCATTACTCAAACAAATTCGTTCACCATCAATTGCGGATTTTAACAGGTAATGTAAATTTTATTGTGTTGTATATTTCTCCGCCTGCATTTTTATAAAAGCAGAAGTTTCCCAATATTTAAATCAATTAATTACATTAACACATAACACAACAATTGAAAATGTATTTTTAGATTGCAGTATAAAGACACCGAATGATAATAGTGCATTTACTTACATTTTCCCGTTTCTAAGCCTTATTATAATATTGTTTATATGTCAAGTCAGTTAGCTATTATTATCTATGTAAAGGGTTTTAGAATTGTTAATAATCTAATGACCTTTACCTCTTATACCAAAAATTGCATTTATACCGTTTTTAAAATTGACCATGTCATCGCGATCCGTACCGCATGTACTCGAATTTGAAAACAGAATACAGACAAACAAAGGATATAGCTTATAGGGTATCCATCCATGACAAAATATCAGTTAATGCACAAGAAAAAAATCAACACACTAAAAAGGAACAGAGTTTATTGCTGTTTTTCATCTAGATTCATACAGATGTCCATTATAAGTCATAAATAATGAACATCATTCCGGTTTTCGTTCAAAAATTAAAAAAAAATATGAAATTTCACCTCAAATGTCTATATCAGATACATATATGAAATCTTGCATTCATTTTGTTTTGAAAATTCGTTCAAACTTTTTTAATCTAGGGGTCAACTAGAACAAGACAAGACTTTTCAAAAATACAGATAGAAAAGCTCGAAGATGCATGGCAGAAAGGCCTTACTTCAACAAGTAAAGACCATGCTGCAGAAATTGATGTTTTGAGTAATGAAACATCAATTAGCAGAGAGAGAATTGCGGTATGCTAGTTACTTAGCTTTTGCCCAAAGTAGGAAGCAAGAGTTACAAAATTTATTTGGGGGACTATAGAAGTATAAAGAAAGTCATTTATTTTGTTAATACATAGCAATGTCATGCTGCATTCATGTTTGAATAAGTGTGATATAAAAATAAGCGAAAGATAGTACCCCAAAAAAATGCATAAGAAAAATTAGAAAATAAACGTTGGCTATCAAAGCAACAGACCAGCAGAAAAGTCAAAGTACACAAACACAACACAGAAAAATGAAGACTGCCTCCCTCCCCCCCCCCACCCCCAAAAAGAACAATCAAAAAACTTAAACAAACTGATGTTGATCTCAAGTACCCTAGAAGGGTATGCAGAGCGTGCACCACATGTGCATGGCACCGCCAAGAATAGCCAATATTACTGATAGTGGTGTAAAACATCAATCAATGAACCAATTAATCATATCATACCATCAATGTCCTGTACATTTTTAAGTGTTCAGCAATAATGGAAACGTTTTAAGGTAGATGGGGGTGTCTAAATTATAATCCATAGAATTTCTTAATAATTTGCCAACATGTAGTTTATATCCTACTTGTTTAAGAACATTAATAAAAAGAATGGGTCACCGGACTTATTTTCACACTACGGGTTGTGCAAAATTGTCAAATTTTGTATAGATTATTCATGGAAAACCCAATTTTCGGTCATAAAACGAAAACTACACCATGGAATTTTAGATAAAGTATGAGAAGATGGCTCAGATATTCTTCTTTCAGATAAGAAGAAAAAACGGGGTCACCGGACTCGTTTTCTTGCTACATAGTAAAATTGGTAAATTCCTAACACATTCTATTTGTTGGGAAACAATGAATCAAACAAAAGTATTTGTTTTTTGGTAAAATACAACCATAAATATGATAAAACATGGTATTTTCTATAGCATAATGAAATATCTTACACATGAATTACCTACTAATTTCAAAATTTGCACATTTTATCAAAAATCTAGACCTTGTTTTCTGGTATTTCAAAATCCAAAATGGAAGAAGACACCCTATCTACCTTAAATGTTTATTTATTGTTCACAACTGGTGAAAACATTAATAATTACATTTTTGTAACATAATGTTTCAAGTATTTTCCTCCAGGTCTGGATTGGTAACAGAAGAGCAAAACAGAAGCGTGGTGGCCAGGGAGTTCGTCCTACCAAAAAAAGAAAAACAGTAAAAGCCCCAACTGCCTACTCCCTCTTTTCACAACAGTTCAAAAGAGGCAAGTACCGAATAGTAAAAATAGTCAAGACATGTTTGATTATTATTTAAGCTTATCAGAACTAAATATCAAATACTATCATTTGTATCTATTGTGTACAGTACTGTCACACATATATGTATATCATATAAGAAATATCAGTCTTTTCTAATGCAACAACATTTGTAATGATCATTTTTATTGGATAACGTCACTTATTTACACGGCATCAATTGACAATTGATGCTATGGGACGTATGCGAAAGTGCAGACGGCACATGACTGAATTTTTTTTACGTATTTTGTATTTTAAGCTCCGACGGCATCAATTGGGGATTTGATGGTCGCAAATATCAGTTTACTGTCCCCGCAAACGCGTCTACATAACATTTATCAAAAACTATAAACAGTCTACTTCATAACACACATGTAAACTTCGTAAGCGCTAATACAAAATTGTGAACTGTGGCATTCCGAATCCAAATGACGTGGATGTAAGCATATAGATTATCGTGTGGTCTTCAACAATAATGCAAAAGACAAAAATATCAAATGTTATACTTGTATTGAAACTCACTTGTTCATTTTAAGATGACTTCACATCTATGCATATCATTTTACCAATAAAATTTCAATCCTCGTTATTAGGTGATACACCCAAAGAGGAACACCTGAGGTCACTAGGGGAGAAGTGGGGAAGAACCTCAGAGGAAGAAAAGATGGAATTCCGCATTCAGGCAAAAGAAATAAGGGATGACCCATTGAAGGGAAGGACAGCAGAGGAGATTGCCGAAGTGCATTTAAACACCATAACAAATTCGGTTGGTTTATTTCTGCATAAGTTGACAAATTTAATAAAAACAAACTTATCTACATATTCTGAAGTACCTTAAAACAAAGAAAAAAATATATATCGAAAGCACATAAAATTTTCGAACAAAAAATCAAAAAACATTATTTTGTTAATTTTGAAATCTGTGTAATTTTTCTATCATAATTGTTGAGACATGTACAGTACAAAACATCCGTTTGATTGATATAATAAACCCATATGGTGCCTGACTTTGTAGGGGATCAATTTAAGCGGTAAACTGTTTTCAACCCACTTTGTTAACTGTAATGAGCATTTTTGCATTTTTTGTTAGCTGTTTTTGCCAAAATCGAGGTGTTGTTAACATGTTAACGGACCCCCTATTGCCCCCACTCCTTTCATTAATGAACTTTCAACCACAAAAACGCAGTGACTGATCCTATTTTCATATTACATCATTAAAATTGTATGTAACTACAAGATATCATTTTTCTTTCAAATTATACTGCACCTTGACCTAAAATTTAATTTGAAGTTCAATGGTAACTATAATGTATATTGAATTATATATTTATATTTCAGTGTGCTGTATTGCAATCTCTAGGGTACGAGATTGCCGCTATAGCTGCAAAGGAGAGCGAGCCATCACAACTGTTTGGGACACCAAGAGGCCTGGAATTTGTGAAAGGCATGCAATTCCAAAAGGGATTCCGAGAATCTGTATTCAGTTAGTAATGATGAGTTGAATATTATAATATTATATACCACATTTTTTCAATGGTTGACTGGAGAATTAAAATTTTCAAACAACGTACTTGTAATTCACCAACCTTGTAAAATACAGTCTAAGCACATTAACATATAGTTTCTAGTAACCAAACAGCAGAAAATACACTTAATTATAATGGTGCATGTTTGAGACATTTTACATGACAGCATCATAAAGAAAAAGATTAAGCAGAAATATAATTCTTTTCAAAATTGAAAAAGGTGAAAAATTCGAATCACGTCCAAATTAGGAGGTGACTTTATGTTCCAGATGAATAAGCTATTCGTGCTTTAATATAGGACCCCATCAAGTCACTCATTGCACATTAATAAACTGCAATAACTCACATTTGGTAATATGCAACAATAAATGAAAAAAAAACGAAGGAAAGTTTTTCCAAAATTGTGTTAACAAATATTTGTTTTACTATATTTTTAAGGACACATTGTGTATGTTGGAGATGATAGGACTCACAAAGACACAAAAAAAGAGCTAACTGAAAACGTTAGAAAAATATTCAATTCCTGTTGGGGTAAGTATATTAGAATCTGTCGACAAAATACGAAATAAAAGAAACATGCAAACTTAAAACAAAAATATCTTAATTTTCTAAATGATTTTAAAAAGGGTTTCATTTACCAGTTTACCTTAGAGCAATTAAAGAAATTAATGTGTAAAAGCTACACTGTAATATCGGATTGGCGTTTTTGTCTTTTCCCTAAAGTAAACACAGTGTATGAACCTTTTTTTATATATTTTTTCGAACACGTAAAATATTTGTTTTTGCGAAAGTGTCAATTAACTTGTTCAAATCAAACATGCCATTATTTATTAGTACTTTTTTTATCACAATTATATATAAGGTTGTTAAACTAAAACAGTAGATGCATGTATCTGTTTTAAAGTGTCTATTAAATGCTAAAACTACCGCGTATATCGTTGGATGGCCAGCAAACATGTTGATTTATGAGAAACGATTCGATAGTTCGTTTTTGGAATGATTGCCATTAACTGATAAGGGGAAATGCTTTAGGCTGAACAGACAGCTTTTGTTTATGGAAGAATAATAAAGATAGAAGCTGCAGGCAAACTACAATATGTACAAGATTTACAAAACGCTACAGACATATGGATCAATTGAATGTCAGTAAAGTTATTGCTGAGTGATGCAAATTAAATACTGGTTTACAAGTTTGAAAAAATATATTTTCTTGTAACTTTGTCGCCGTACGTGTAGTATTTCAATCTTTAGAATTGTGATTGCAATTTATAATAAGAATTGGCTTGTTGCTCCTATTTGCAGATTTATATGATAACATATATCTTTACAGCATCTGCCAGTTTGAAGAATCAGGCAGTACCCTATGGGAATATAATTAAAAACAACTTATATAGAATGGAGGGTCTGCCTGATGGTGTGATTTTTAAAGACCCCAATTCTTATGGTTTGTCTACTCTTAGGCAAATCATAAGCCAGAAAGACTCCATCAAATTTGTGTATGTATTACCCTTACTCTTATAACATGTAGACGCACATTTGATATTATGAAACCACGAATATCGTAGTTTTTAATGAAAAACTAGAAATGAATTTTGAATTTTAGATTTTTCTAAACTTAAATTGTCTAAGCTGATTTTAGTGTTGAAACAAAAGATTTTAAATAACAACATAAATGAGTTTAGCGAATCATTTAGGGTTTACATTTTCAAAATCTCCTTGAAAATACCATAACAAGTGCTAGGAATATGAAGCATTCATCGAAAGTAATAGCAAGGTAATCAAACTTTATCCAGCTTATTTTGTTCCAGTATCGATTAATTGTGAGTTCCGTTAATGCAAATACTAGAAAGAAACCGTTTATAAGATAATATAATTTAATTTAAGATGTTCTATTCCCATGACGAGCAAAGTAATTTATTACAATGATTTTGATAATTGTCACATTAATCGGTTGATATAAATTATATATAAATATGAATATAACGATCTCAACTGTAAGATATTTTAAACCACAGTCAAACCATTGCCATACACAAGTAAGTAAAAAAAAAACCGCATATTAATTATATTTAATACTAACAGGCAAATACTTTCAATGGGTTACATACTAATATATCTGTACTATTTTGATAGTTTTCTGAGTTCAAAATATTTGTTAATATCAATTGCTATAATTGACAATACCTTTGTGTTTTCTTGAATAAAAGCCAATAAAACTAGGCACTTGTGTTTATATGAAATTTATGAATGTTAATAATCTCTTTAAGGAACGTGATACCAGCTACTACACTTGCCTCATCTGCAACACCATCCAATGGTATGTGTTTACACTTTTAATTGCAGGAAGTTGTTCTTAAGCATTGATAAATGATTTTTTTTTTAATTTAAATTATTCAACTGTAGGATTTTTTTTTTTTTATTTTTTTTTTCACAACAATTTTTGAATCATTATTGATATTTATTGAACAACTTTTGTTGTTCGAAATCCTTTTTTTTACACAAATGTTCTTTGAAAATTTAATACTTTGAACACATTTGATAGCTCCATAGTTTTTACACATTTATTCTATGTTTACTCTACTTTCCAAATCACCACAAATGGTTAATCTCAGTCATTTGTAAAAAATAAAAACATGTCCAATATCACTACACAGAGATTTTTTGTTTAAACACAAGTTTTGTGTTCTGTTCCTCAATTGGTGGCGCATTAGGGATATTGACCCAGATGAGCTTAATATTAATGAAAACTGTATCTTGCCCTATATAGATGCATTTTGTTTAGTTATGATGTTAGGATGCTGTCTCATTGTAACCGAAACATTGTATTCCTACTTAACAAATCATGTGTGAGGGATCTTTTGAGTGCTATAAGAAGACACTTTCCCAACAAGGGATAAATATCTAATATATTCAGCAAAACTACAAACATTTCAATATTAATGTATTAGGGTGCTAATTTTACTTCACAATTAGAAAAACTGAAGTGTAGGGCAGTACAATGTTGTTTGGTATTTAAAACAAAACACCATGTGTTAAAAACATATAAAGACAAAATCAAGTAGGGTACACAACAAATTGTTAACGTACAACTTACTAATTTAACTTTTTCTATATTCTTCAAAATATCTGTAAATTGTATATTTTGTAAAACTGTCACTCCTGGCATCTACTTACGCTTGTTAATTTCATCAGGGGTATATTTTCCGATGTGATTTTTCTGATCATACATCCTGGTCATTCTTCTGTATACAGAAAATAATGGCCGCTGTAAACCTCTAGCAATGTTACGATAGAAAGCTTTTCTTTCGTCTTTTGACATCTCAAATATAATGTGTGTAGGGTAAACTATATTACGTTCCTACAGAATCACAAACATGAAATTACTATAACATTAGAATATCATAATCAAAAACAATAATATATAATGATAATTCATTATACAGCATGACATATATTATATATACATTTGTCTATTATTGAGGTCAATATGTTAAAAGATGTTGTTGTTGTTGATTTTCTAAACCGTACGGCTTTCAACAATGAGCAAAGCCCACACCGCATAGTCAGTTGTAAAGGGCCCCGAAAAGACAATTCAAACGAGAAAACTTTGTCCTGTGACTTTTTGTCCTGTGACTGTTTGACTTTGACTTTTTGTCCTGTGAATGTTTGACTTTGACTTTTTGTCCTGTGACTTTTTGACTGTCACTTTTTGTACTGTGACTTTTTGTCCTATGACTTTTTGTTCTGTGACGTTTTGACTGTGACTTTTTGTACTGTGACTTTTTGTCTTGTTACTTTTTGTCTGTGACTATTTGTCCGTGACTTTTTGTCTTGTAACTTTCTGTTTGACATTCTGTAAATCTTGTATAATATTTGTAAATAAGGTGTATTTTGCGAACATCTTGAACAACTTAAAACAAGCAGGCCATCGGATGATTTTTAGATTCAGAAGAACAATATTTTTTATATACATCTATATACTTCAATCAACCGAAATCCATCATCAAGATTAAAATGCATGTGCTGAAATAAAATATCACTGATTTTATTCTAAGCTTTAGTAATTTTATTTTTTCAGGATTAGAAAATGAAATTATTACTGAGGACACGGATGCTCCAGCTATACCATTAGGTTGGTATTTTGATCCAAAGTTTGTACAATGTATGAGGTTTATTATGTCATCCACTTAAAGTTAAAACATTTACTTAAACTGTTTTTGATTAGAATAAGGGTGAATACATGTATATGTGTTTTCGCGGTGGTTTTTATGAATATATAGTAGTAACTTCACGTTATAACATATTAATATTACGTTCATACAGTAACATAATGATATTTTATTAATTTATATTTTTTCAAAATTTTCAATTTTATATACATCACACGAGTCACGACTGTAAATGTACAATGTACTAACTTCACAATATTTCAGAATCCATGAATGTATTAAATACGTACCATAGAATACGCTACCTTTTTTCAAAATGTTTATACGGCTTGAGTGTATAATATGGTGCGGAATGAAGGTGAAAAATACTTATTTACGAATATACATAATAAAGTGTTATTAACTGGCTGTTTCTGAATTGGCATGATTCAAGGTTTGCTGTATACATAAATATTTACACATTACAATTGTATAGCAGAACTATATTTCTTTTATATAGAGCTGAGAGAAGAACCTATGGAGGCAGTAGCGGATGCTGTAGATATTACTATAGGTTAGTTTGTGTTATTCACCATTTGTACTTAAGCCTCGGTCACACCTTTAATATCGGATAGCTCGAACGGACGCCTAACGGATATTTTTTTCAATCCGTTTATGTCCGTTAGACGTCCGTTGTTATTCGTTAGACGTCCGTCCATATCCGTTGCATGTCCGTTAATGTGGTATGGGAGTCTAAAATAAAAATGATAGACTTTGTGCATACTTTGCCAAAATGTAGTACTAGTATCTATTGATATATGTTGAAAAATATAATAAAAATGATAGATCACCGCGCATTTTCCCAAGCTACAGGGCGTGACAAAATGACACATTTTGTATGGATTATACAGGATAAATTGGTTCTTTTAAATGAAAATTCGCATAAAATATCTGAATAACTGCATCAAATTTTGCTAACTTGATAGAAAATCTGGACCTTTGGTTCTCTGTTTTTTTTTCAATCCAAGATGGAGGAAGACACCCATACCACCTTAAGCGTACGTTTTATCTGCCTACGTTCGTTCTATCCGGTGGAAAATTTTGAGCATGTTCAAAACTTTGAACGGACGTCCAACGGATACAATGCCCGTTGAATGTCCGTTTTGTACGGTACTCGTCCGTTTCGTTTCCGTTTTATATTCATTATACGTGTCCGTTATACATCCGTTGGAGGTCTGGAAAATAAATTCACCAACGGACCTCTACCGGACGATTAACGGATAAAACGGATGTTAAAACGAATGAGAAACGGACTTCTATCGGGCGTATAACGGATAAAACGGATGATGAACGGATCTGGAACGGATAAATGCAAATTGAAAATTTCGCAGCAAAAATGCCAATTTTTGGTATGTCAGATTTCTTAAGGTTCATGAATTCATGTGTTTACTCTTTATTTCAGGTGTTTCAGGCACATTAGCCCATGCTGTTTCCAGTGATGCTGTAGGGGAGCATGGTGTTGAAGTACTTACAGGTTTGAATACAGTTTTTTTAATGGATTATTTTGGTATATATACTAGTCAACAAAAGAAACGATACGCGACTTTGAAATAAAATTTATCAAAAAGCATTTAATATAAAACAAAATGAGATACACCATTTTAAAAGCTTTCATTTGCAATGTATGCACATGTGATAATCAAAATCAAACCTTGTCGGAAAGTATCTAAATTCCGTGTAAATGACCGAAAAGTGCAAATTAGTTTTACTGAAAGTTTAAAAAAATCGACACATAACTTTCTAAGCACTAAATCAAATTTCAATTTTTTTTTTTAAATATTCAATATAATAATCAAGTTATTTTCATGATGTAACTAATTGGTTGAAATATTGATTTTTCTCATTTTTGGGAAAAAAAAGTGTTTTTTTAAATGCAAAAAGTGCAAAAAAATTTTTTTTATTTTCGTCTCAAATCAATGCTTTAGATATGAAAATAACACACAGTAAATTTGGAACCTTTCGGATTAGTTATAAGATTGTGACCGCTTTTTGAATATCACTTTACACATACTGTCTATGGTGAATCAGTTGATAATTTATACATTTTACCGATTTCTCGAGGGACCGAACTTTGCTTAACAAATAAACGAAGAAACTGTATGATTTTAAAAAAACAAATTGATGGCAAACACTGTCTTAACCTTTAAATGAGAGGTTGGCATCATTAGTTGGAACTTCTGTTTTTAAAATTGTCGTTTTATGTAAATTTTGTAAAAAAAAAAAAATCGCGAAAAAACGTCACAAAAGCAAAAAAAAAAATTTTGTTTAACGGATTTTTATTTTCATAATGATTAAGTATTACTACCTTCAATATTGGTCCAATGAACGGAAAACTTTATCTTAAATTTGAAAAAAAGTCTTGTATAGTTTCTTTTGTTGACTAGTATATTTAGGAAAATATAGCTTAATTTTCTGCAATCATCAAAAAATTGTGTACGATTGATTGATCGTTGATTAATAATGTCTAACAACAAATAATTCATAATTCATGTTCAGGATGAAACTTAGTACGAAGTTAGAATTTTAATACAGTATTTGAAGTTTGATATAAACAATTGATGTGATGTTTGATTATACAAAATATTGTACCTGAATTTTTTTTTATTTAGATTTGAGTAACATGCACATGGAGGAAATCACAGGTGCTCCAGAGATTCCATTAGGTTAGTAATTTTAATTTGATCCAAACTTTGTTTACTTTCTTTTGTTACTTTTCTTTAAATCGGACTCGAACTTCTTTTTAACTGAGTTTCAATGTGCGTATTGTTATGCGTTTACTTTTCTACATTGGCTAGAGGTATAGGGGGAGGGTTGAGATCTCAAAAACTTGTTTAAACCTGCCGCATGTTTGCGCCTGTCCCAAATTATGAGCCTGTTGCCTTTGTTGGTCTTGTTTGACTTTTAATTTTAGTTTATTGTGTATAAATCAGAATTCATAGTTGTATGTTTTTTTACAAAATGTTTCCAAGTATTTTATTATTACAATGACAGCTTGCAGACATTAATCTTTAAGTTTTTATCCTTTCATTTCAGATGTTTTAGATTCATTAGCTGCAACAATTCAGGTTGATGTCGTAGAGGAGCAAACACGTATCATTGTACCTAAAGGTCTGTTTTGCTATCTTCTTTTAATTGCTTTTTGGGCTAAGCACTGTATTGGCCGGAAGAATTATAAAGTGGTTGTTTTGTAGATTGGCGAAAGAAAGTGGTTTCCAAATTGACGAAATCTCTGCCTTGTTTCTTTCATGTCAGATCCCCGAATGTTCATCTAAGTTTGAATATAAACAAGTCATATAAGTATGAAAAAAGGAAGATGTGGTATGATTTTCAATGAGACAACTGTCAACAAGAGACCAAAACAACACAGAAATTAATAACTATAGGTCATCGTACGCCTTCAACCATGAGCAAAGCCCATACCGCACAGTTAGATAAAAAAAAACAATAATAACAATGTAAAACAATTCAAACTAGAAAACAAACGGCCTAACTATGTACAAAAATTGAACAAAAAACAAATATGCAACACATAAACAAACGAAAACCACTGAAGTACAGGTTTCTGACTTGGGACAAGCACATAAATACATAATGTGGCGACATGGTTTAATGAACATTTGGGTTAATTAATTTATGAAAAATGTTTTGTTTATTTCTTTTTCCACCTTAATTTCAGATGAAGAAGAGGAAAATGGCATGTATAAAGTTGTCAGTGTTCTTGACAAAAAGAAAATTGGGAAAAAAAAACAATTCTTTTTAGTGCACTGGGAAGGATACAATTCTTCCGATGCTACCTGGGAACCAAGAAAGAACATTCCAAATTATTTTATAAAATGTTTTAATAAAAATCAAACAAAAAAGAGTAAATAAAGTTTGTTCCGAGTTTAGGATTATCTTATTGTTTAGGGCTGCTTACAATCATCGTTAATTTCTCCTGTTTAGAAAGCTTATATATAAAACAGCTTGTCCAAATTTGCAAGTTTTATTGAAAATTTCAAAAATTAAACAAAATGTGTCACCGGGTTTCATTGGTGCAGTGGATAAAGGTACTAACAAAGTCGGTGTTATAACTATTTTGACCTAACACGGTAACGAAAGTCTTTGGTTTGTTCACATAATATCGATGTGTACTTCAATCTAAACATATATGTTGTTTTAAGAAATGATTTGATCTTAGATTAATGATTAGAGATGTCTCATTATTTTCGATTTGTCAGTACCTATATCCGCTGTACCGATGGTATACGGTACGATCATTCTAAATTGATGTTATGTAAGTGTTTGCAATTAGTCTTAAATTGCAAAGTTGTATTGACACATTATTTATATTATAATTTAAGATTAATTTTAAAAATAGATTTTGACTTATGGTTGAGTATGTTCAATGCTTTTAGTAGTGTTTTGTCATACACATCTACTTAGGCTTTTCAAGTATTTTGGCACTTCTTCACAACGTGTCTTCATTTTTACAGAACACTAGATATCCAAAATGTGAGGTCATAAAGAATATTTGTTTCTCTTTATATTGTGTCAATTGATATTTGGACTTTCTTCTAAAATGTTACTTGTAAAATGGCGCAAATGTATAGTTTTTGATTTTTGGTTCAAATGTGTTAAAAAATATGAATATGGGATATCGTAATAATTGGTGCTTTAAATTTCAATGACCTCTGCATTAAAATTAACAATTACTTAAAATCTGGAACATACGGTCCTTCTGTATTACAATGTGTGCCATATGCATGTTTGTTTTTATTGAATGAATTATGTTTTACTTATTGTTGAATTAATATATATATAATATATATAATTAATACAAAATAAAACTTATTACTTTTTTTTATTTTTTTATATATATAGCGAAATGCTACTTTAAAAGGTGTAACCTTGAGGTGACCGTACAGCCTTCAACAAAGAGCAAAGCCCATACTGCATGGTCAGCTATAAAAGGCTCCAAAAGGACAATGTATAACAATTCAAACGTGAAAATTAAAGGCCTTATTGAAATGAACGTAAAACAAATATGAAAAAACACATAAAAAAACGACAACCAGTGAATAACAGGCTCTTGACTTGGGACAGGCACTTACATAAATAATGTGGCGGGGTTAAACATGTTAGCGGGATTCCAACCCGCCCCCTAACCTTTGGACAGTGGTAGAGCAGTAAAACTTTAAAGCGAACTATAAAAATCAGTTGAAAAAGGCTTAACTCATCAGATGGACAAAAATATTATACAATTAATACAAAAGAAAACTTTTACTTGATTTTTTTATATTTTTAGAATTGTTCCTAATACTTGTTATGGATTATAAGTCATTCAATCACTAACCCAGCAGTATAATACTAGTATTATACCATTTAACATCGACAATGAAGCCAACTAAGAGGCGTTCAGTTACACTCTGATGTACACCGAAAGACCTATAAATTACACTTAACTGATATCCATGTTTAAGTACGTAGTTGTCGTTTTTACAGCGGATGACCGTGATGGAATTCCGTTGAATTGATATCGACTAGATTTCCATTACATACTATTCGTTTTTTACCGATCTATAAACATAATGAATACATAGACATCATCAAGTGCAGATTAACATTCCTTATCACTTGATATGAATTCATTTCTCCAATGAATCACATTTTATACATTTTAAAGAAAATAAACTGATAATATTAAAATGTTTCGTTATATCATATGTATATAAGTGAAAAATCATTAATATATAAGCACACGCATGCAGAAGAATATCGCAAGAACGTTTGCAATTTTAAGAAAAGATAACTCTGTATGACTGATTAAACATTTTTTGCGGGGAAAGTACGAATGCCTATTAAAATCCATTTTATTAGAAAACTCGAATTATTACAGAAGTGTGACATGCCCACCACGCACATACACTGCACATTAACATTAACCTCACTTACATGTATAGAGATGTGATTTTATTTCTGAGACAAGTGCTTGTCGAACCATTTACAGAACTTGCGGTCATCCGATGTTCAGTACTTAAGTACTTTTATTTTGATTCAAATCAGTAGACAATTTAAAGAACAATAGGTCGGTGAAATATCCCCGGTTGTTATAAAAGAACGATTTAAATTTTCTTGTGTTTTCCAATAGGATCAGATTTTTTAGTGTTTTCTGAAACGAAAGATGAAATCGATATTAAAACATAAAATTGAGAATGGAAATGGGGAATGTGTCAAAGAGACAACAACCCGACCATAGAAAAAACCAACAGCAGAAGGTCACCAACAGGTCTTCAATGTAGCGAGAAATTCCCGCACCCGGAGGCGTCCTTCAGCTGGGTCCTAAACAAATATATACTAGTTCAGTGATAATGAACGCCATACTACGTTCCAAATCGTACACAAGAATACAAGAAACTACATTTAAAATAATACAAGACTAACAAAGGCCAGAGGCTCCTGACTTGAGACAGGCGCCAAAATGCGGCGGGGTTAAACATGTTTATGAGATATCAACCCTCCCCCTATACTTCTAGCCAATGTAGAAAAGTAAACGCAAACATGTAACAATACACACATTTAAAATTCAGAGAGTTCAAGAGAAGTCCGAATCTGATGTTAGAAGATGTAACCAAAGAAAATAAACAAAATGACAATAATACATAAATAACAACAGACTACTAGCAGTTAACTGACATGCCAGCTCCACACTTCAATTAAACTGATTGAAAGATTATGATTTCATCATATGAATATCGGGGACAATCCTTCCCGTAATTGGTTTAGTATCATACCATCATAACATATATGAAAAGTACACTCAATGGCAGAATCTTTCACATGTTCTGTAACAAAATGATAATCAAATTAACTTACACACCTCGTTTAACATACTAGTAATTTATGCGCTATACTATATATAAACACCGCGAGTGTGAACCTGGGTTGTTGCATGGTGCTTAATGCAAGTGTCGGATCAAGAATCAATCTGTACGCTTATGGAATGAAGTGGAGAAACAACCATTTTGCCAAATTTATATTTTTCTTTACAGACCTCTCCTATATTTTTCTTTATTGCAGCTTGATAAAAGGCATGTGAGTGGACTACTCTTATCGGGTTGCAAAAATCCATCAGTTGATTTTACATCAGCAAACCGTAATGAGATCTGTTATCCGCAATGATTATTGTTTGGCGGTGTTTCTTACAATTAAATACTTCTGTGGCTCTGTTTGGATCAACTATTATCATAGAAAATTCTCCATCTCAACTCCATTATACCTACATAATCTCTACATACATTAGTATTCACACTTCTATCATACAGGAAAGAAATAGCTTCTAGAGCAGCAGGAAAATAAAAAAAAATATCAATATATTCTTTTAAATACTAAATCTGAGCTTTTGACAGAAATTGGTGACTTTATAAAGCAATCTTTAGAATTGCGAAAATGAGGTCCATGTCCATCAAAGGTTACATTAATTACCATTTATAACTATGTTTTTTTTATGTTTATATTTGTAATTCTTCACTGTCTGTATTAAATGTTGTATTTGTGTTTGCTTGACCCATATGGGTGTATTTTGCAAATAAAATTATTATATATAAATATAACTATAAGGTACTCTTACGCTTTACACTACTAGGTAAGTGTTGATACACCCACGCTATACCAACCCTGACTTTAATCTGCCAGAAGGAAAATGAAAAAATCTTACTATAATATATACGGAGGCAATATAATACTTCTGCAAGCTTATATAGATAGCAGCTTTTTAAAAAGCTTGAACAGGATAGAAATCAATGATCACATTAGGAATATATCTCCAAAGCATCTAGTACCAGTCTTGACAATCACCCTCCAAAGTAAGGATGTCTCCACACGATACCAAGCATTTGGATTGCTCCGTGTTTGGATCAGCTATCATAATAGGAAATTCTTCATAGCAACTTCATTATACTTTATAGGAACAACATGACCTCTACGTTCCACAGAAATCACGCTTCCATCATATAGGAAAGTAATAGCTTTTAGAAAAGCTTGAATAAGAAACTAATCAAAAAGCTATTGAAAAATATCAGATGCAACCAGCTGATCTTCTGGTGTAAATTTATAATACAAACATTGCGATAAACTAGTAATTACAGATTTGAAAATCAACTTTTTATAAATGTTTTAGAACAAATGTGTTTTCATGATTTTGAATGATATTATAAAGTTATAAATTATTTATTCATGAACAATTCAATATCTTATTTTTGATTTGTACTGTATTTTTATTGCTTGATATTGTGATAAAATGATTTAAATTTAATATTTAGCTTTGTTTTCTACTAATCACATCAACAGTTTCATTAAGGGCCGGTAATAAAATAGCATTTTTTTTTCTATTTTGCCGGTGCCGATCAAAGAGCCACTACTTTTTTTTTAAATGGAATTGACAGTGATGTATAACAGCTTGCGTCCAGTGGCAGGTTATATAATTATGTATATATATATATATATATATATATATATATATATATATATATATATATATATATATATATATATATATATATATAGGACTCTAAAGTGCGATGGTACTCTAAAGTGCAATGGTCCCGCTTAAGTGCGATGGTCTACGCTAAAGTACCATGGTGTCTCACGCTAAAGAGCGATGGTTGTTTGTTCTCTAAAGAGCGATGGTTGTTTGTTCTCTAAAGTGCGATGGTGTAACAAGCTAAAGTGCGATGGACCAAAAGGGTAAGATTCGAGGGATTAAAACATTGAGGTTTAAAATAGTCTTTTTACAAAAGATAATTGGTGTATATTGCCGTTCTCACAGTCTATCACTAGTGGGAACACATCCTCATACAGTCGTTATTGTAAATTACAAATATAAAATTAGATTATTGTCGGAATATGTAACATTTTTTTATGCTTTAAACGAGAGAGAGACGTTTCTTCTTTTTCCACACAAAAATGCTATATTTTCCTTCAATATACAGACTAATGTTTTAGCCGACTAAATCAAATTATAATTTACGCATGCAAAAACGTACTTTTATTTTACCGACGTTACTTTCCAACAAAATCGACAATATTTTAACGGGAAATGCAAAGTAAACAGCAGTATAATCAATGATTCAAATGTATCTGTTCGATTCCAACAAAAGCAGGATAAATGATATCCATGCGAATACTATTTTGTATTTATATGCTAGAAGTAAAATGGTCGACTGCAGGATACAAGTTCTTCCAGCTACAGAAAAAAAAAACCATTTGCCTCAGCCGACAAAGCACGGTCAGGTTTAAATCATTCCAGACAGTCATTGACATTTGGTTTTAATCAAATGTGTTAATAAAATATTTATAATTTATCTTCCGGCGTGTTTGAAACTTTTAGTTTGTATTGTACTTTCATGCTTTAGCGTAGACCATCGAATACTGCTTCTAGTTTGTGTAAACGACTAAACGTCATAATCAAAGTACGTTTTTACGTCTATTTTTCCCAGTCCATCACACTTTAGCGTATGGAACCATTGTACTTTAGCGTAGACCATCGCACTTTAGCGTGACCATCGTACTTTAGCGTCCCCATCGCACTTTAGAGTCATATATATATATATATACTTAGCAATCACGTATGTGATAAAAAATTTATATCTACTTTGTATACATCTGATGCGTTACGCCTATTTCAACAGATTTTTATAGTTCGTTTCTGTACCCCAAGCCAGGAGCCTACATGTTATTCATTGGTTGTCGTTTAATTGTTGCTGTGTTACATATTTGTTTTTTGTTCATTTTGTTTTTTGTACTAAAGTTTTCTTGTTTCTTATCTATTATATTAATTAGTTCTTGGCCAGAATATGCATCTGGGTTTTTGATACATGGCGTTTAGAAAGCCACAGGAACGTCCAATCGTCTTAAGGTAGATTGATGGTATACCGCCATCTTGGATTGTACAATCACAGTACAAAATCGGTCTAGTTATTTGCCTAAATCTGCAAATTTAGAGACAGATTTGCATTTCAATAGTTAGACTGTTATTTCTATTTGAAGAAAACTTGTTAATTAATTGTGTTATACAAAATATTTTAACAAATATCAATTTTTAGGTTTTGAAATAAAAAAATTCAAATGAGCTATTTAAGGGGAGATAACTCTTCTAGTACAAAATTTATACTGGGCTAATAGGGAAATTTTTTATTTTTACTTGTAGCAAGAAAACAAGTTCTGTGACACCATGTTTTCTTTATATTTTCTTAAAACATATTATGAAACCTTTCTTCTCACAATTTATTTCAAAATTCTATCTCATAGAAATTTTTTTATGCACACTAATGTGTTTTTTTATAAAAAAAAACTAACCAAATTTTGGCAATTTTCAACGACTCATAGCTTGAAAAATAGCACGGTGACCTATACTTTTTATTCAAATTTTGAAAAGAGCATAGTAAAATGTTTATTTTGGCAAATTATAAAAAAAATTCTGTCTCAAAAAATATGTACTTGTGATCTACCTTAAATGTGTTCTTCTAACTGATGTTGTCCCCACCTAGACCTTTCCACTTATTGCAGATGACCAGTTATGATAAGTTTTGACTTTCGACTACTTATAAGTATCTTAAGATATACCAGAAGTCTACAACAATCTTGGATTTCAATATAGCAGTAAACAATAGCACAAGTTCATTGCACAAATCTCCAAGTTATGAAACATGTGGGCAATTTTTGTGAAAGTAAGACTGTGCATTGAAACTTAATGGCATTATTTAATTCTGTTTTATCAAATACCAAATATTTGTGTTTTGTCAATGCAATTTTTGAAATAAATCATACACTGGGAAATGATATCTCTTTTAGTACGTTTGTTGTGAGATGAAAAAAAAATGCGACATGGTTAAGGCATATCTGTGAAATTGAGATGACAAACAGCAATAAAGTGATGTTCCTTCAATTCACTGACGGCTTGATTTTGTAACATGATTTCAAACACAATACTATATTTTTTCAACAGGTTTTGATTGGTAGGTTATGCATTAATCATCAACAGTTTAAATTGTCAGAGAAATTATGGAAGTGCCCCTTGTGCAGACTAAGCATAATGGGCTTTGCTCATTGATGAAGACTATATTGTGCCCTATAGTTGTTATTTCTCTCTTGTGGGGAGTTATTTTAATGGCAATCATATACCACATCTTTATAAATTTGGGGAGTTATTTTAACGGCAATCATATAACACATCTTAATAAATTGCATTGTAAAGTGTTTTTCACACTTTATAGGGAATATACAAAACATATTGTCATTGATATACGATTTCTGATCCATATCTTTTGTTTGACAGAATGGCTGCAAATCAGAGGGGACCTATCAATGATGAAGCATTGTGTTAGTTGTAGTTTTGAAAACAGAAACAGGTTATGATGTAAATAAATATATTTAATAGTTTGTACATTTAATCTATGTATACAGTTTACATTGTTTTACATAAAGATTCATTGAAGAAAAAAAACTATTATGCATCCAACAAGAACAAATATGATGCAGTTTCTCTCCATCTCTCTTTAACAAAAGTATTTTTTCAATACAATAGCCTTAAACTCTTATTTTCATTAATCAATATGTATTGCAGTAAAGAATATAAAATTCAGCTGGTGGTACAAGAAAATACAAGCAACAACATATCTGAGACTACTATAACAGTAGTTGCAGAACATATATACAACAAAAAGTATACCAATCAGTTGATGTGTTCTGAGTCAAATTTTTTTAGTTCTAAATTTATCTACTTACACTTATACTACATCATAAGCAATTTAATCTTTTTAACCAATACAATGTTATGAAACTCTTTAGATTACATACACAAGAATGAAGGACATTTAATTTTCTACATTTATCAGAACATGTGATATGTCATTTATAAATCTTAAAAATAGTTATCATTGATTTTAAAAGGAAGACAGTTATAAGTTTTTATATATCTTTTTACCTTAAATGTGATAAAAAAAATTCAATAGCAAGTGAAATTTGGGAAGATATTCAAATATGATTGTTCAAAAAATAATTTTAATTTAGCGTTTACTGTTGTCAATAGCCATTTAAAAATAACATTTATAAATTTTTTTTTCCCTATGTTTCTATTGTTGTTATTGTACTTTTGACTATTGGTTCATGCTTTGAAAAAATCATAGAAATTCCATTTTTCTTCACAGTATGATGAAACATTCTAATTGTCAAGAAAAAAATATTTTATATTAATGTTTCTGTCGTCAAGTGCATTTTGAAATGCAAACTCCAAACCTTGGTTCGACAGATGTGGTATATACAGTATACAAATGGATCGACATAATAGAAAGGTAGACTTTATAATAGTTTCTGTTTTGCCCACTTAAATAATTTAGAATTAAAAAGTGGTAATTGTTATTGAAAGTTCTATCCAATTTTAAGAGAATTGATGATACGGAAAAATGAATCATCAAAATGAAATTTTGGTTATGAATTTGATTAACCATGATATATTTCCATAAAAAATGAACAATAGAAGAACACAGATACATTCAAAACTGAGGTTATATCAATTTACCAAAATTATGAAGACTCAATTTACATGCACATACAAGATATCATGTGTCATACAAAAAATATATCTCGGTTAGCAATTTAAAACTATCAGAGTTTTTATAATAATTTCTTATCAAGTTGTGTTATTTCGCTTGGAAATGTCCAATATTCTTGAACATGCTTAGCTAATCTTTATTGTTGTATAGTATAAAAAAAGTCAGCTTCTTTATTGGTGCTGTACATACAAAATACAAATTGAATAATATACAAAAAACAACAAATCTTTTAACAATAAGGTTATCAAGATTCACTTGTCCTCAGTTCCATTGATGATTTAGAAAAGGAACCTCAATTTTGTAATTTGAGGGCTTGCAATGAGTATGTATCGTAACTTTTTTTGTACCCCATAAAGTCAGATTTTTTAGAAATATTCAGAATAGTTATCTTTTTTCTTCATTTTATTTCTTTTGGAAAAATGAAATGAAATTTATCTTTTATATCATATTATGATATTTATAAATTCTTGCTTTTAATCACATTTCTATAGATTCAATTTTCTTTATAGTTTTGCATAAAGATTAATTTTCAAAATCATAATATCTTTGAAATATATATACCATGAATACATTTTGAGCACGTGATATCCTAAAGACTTCAAAAAATTTCTTTTAATAGCCAAATAATAACTTTAGTAAGATATTATTTAGACTAAATTAAAAGTCCACAGAACATGCATATATTTTTTAATATTTGTTATGCAAATATTTATTAATCAAAATATTCCAAATACAAAAAAAGTGTTGAATATTATTTGTTTTATCATGAGAAACAAAAACTAACATAAAACATTTTTAGCCTATTATTTAGAATACTTATAAATAATGTAAACCAACAGTTGTTTTAAGAAATACTTGTGTAGATTCCAGAATGAAATTTTATATAATCAATTTCAAAGATAAATTCCAATGTTTTAGATGTTCAATAACCATTTTTAATTTAGATTAAAAAGTTGAAGAAATTCTTTGAAGATTGGTTAGGAATCATCCAACATACTTTGCATACTTTAGTAAAATTTTGCATTTTCTTATTGTTTAAAGCTGTTTTTTTGTTTAATTACATTGAAACTAAGAAAATCACAGTTATTTTATTATAAAATCTAAATTATTATGCCCAAAAGGAACACTAATAGAATTAAAGACAGTTTTTTAAAGGTCCTCCAAGTCTTCTTCATCACTAATTTCTCCCTCATCATCACTTTCAATGTCCTCAACTGCAATCTCCTCCTTTACAGCCATTTCTTTCAACATCTGTTGCATCCTGTCATAGTTATCATTTAATATGTGGTCAGTCAACTGAGATTCAACAGGCAGTTCCCCAATGTACTCTGAAAACTGCCTGTTTAATCTTATTAAACCCATCTCATAATACATTCCTTCTTTTATTAAGAATGCAGTTTCTCCTGCAATTAGATGTTCCCCTAGTTTTACTTTCACTAGTTGGTACTGGTGTTTGTACAAACTAGTGACAGACCTCATTTCTTGCTTGAGCAATGTTTGCTCTTCAATGGCTCGATCAATCAGGCATTTCACTTGAATGATTTCCTGTTTAATCGTGTTTGGTATCTCTGATACAACCTCTAAATCTACCATGCAGTTATAGATGTCACAATATTACTGGTGTTTTATATATGAGATAAGTATATAGTGCTAACACGTCTTTCATAGAGGAATTTGATGTCAACAAGAAATAATGTTAAAATTTTTAAAAATGCCATTGTCAGTATATACATTTCTTTTAGATGGAAGTTGAAGACCAATGGATTTTAAAAGAATCAATCACACAATAAATACCTGTAACATTATTGTTGATACTAAGTTCAAGGACGTTATGATGTGTTTTAATTCTTTGTATTGAGAAAAATGTTATATCAATTTTCATAAATTGTCGTTTTCCAAAAAATTATCATGTTAGCTCAAAGGCAAGTATGAAATAAAAAGTGCTATAATACAGGAAAAGTCTGCAAAATAAAAATTTCTGGTAGATCTGATCTGTAGATTTACAGAAAAATAAAACTTAAATTTCATACATGGACATTATTTGTAAAATAAAGCATAGTAGTTCAGTAAACATGAAGTTGTTAGAGATGAATGAAAAAAGCATCACAGGGTTGAGCATGCTTACATAAAAGAAGTTTTGAATTCCCTTCCCTTCGTTCTATGGCTGATAAAATTTTGCTTACTTTAATATTTGCGCAATAAGCGTAGTAAATAGTGCCTCTCTGAAACATGTTTTTTCAGGGTTACAAGTTGTAATTTCTTTTGTTTTTCTTTCACAATCTTTAGATCCTTGTTGTAGTTTTCATCAGTTTGATGTAATCTAGAGGTCTTGTTCTTTTTTTCAAATGCTGATAAGGTTTTCTCTAGTCTGTAAAGATATTTAAATAAAAAATTTATTCATCAGAATGTTTAGTTATTTTAATAACATAATAAACAGTCCTTTCATGGAATTTCAAGGTAAAACTCTGCTCATGAGATCACAAGTCAGTAGTAACACTCAGCAAAACAAGCCTTATTTTTCATGTATGTACTTTATACTGGGTAAAAACTGTAGACAATAAGTGTATACAATTCAGAATATTTGCACAAAAGTGTAGCTTTCCCAGTGTAATATGTGTGTATTCCAATGTTCATACATGTTAAAACATATATAAGGTATTTAGATAAGGTCACAATTAATTTTAGAACATCATGTTAACTAATTTCTTATCTCTTAAACTTTTTTTTAAAGAATGACATAGATCAGAATGTAACTTTCCCTTCTGTTTTAAATTTAAAATGATACTATAGATAAATGCTCTTAATATGCATCATTCCAGGTTGTAAAAAAGGCATGCTGACAAAAAAGAGATTATGACAATTTCTTAAAGTTTCGTAATCACCTTTCCTTTTCTTCCTTGAACTTGTCATCTAATTGTTCATTTCTGAAATTGAAGACTGACATTATTAAAAATAAATATTATATGAACATTTATAAACACTTTGATCAAACAATGAAATCACTATAAAAGGAAATGGAATGTACAATTGGAATATTCTGTCAATCATAATGCTTGGTCAATATTGTACATTTTCAACCTGATTTTTAATGATATTGTTGTAATTATGATGCTGTTCTTTTCTTTTATCTTTGAAAGTTAATTACCAACCAAATTAGATTTAACTCTGGGTTAGTACTAAAATGAGTAACATACATTTTGTAAGAGTGCCACATGTGGAGCAGGATCTGGTTGTCCTTAGATAAGTTTTTGTGGGTTTCCTGTTGCATAAGTACAAATAAAGCAAAACTTTCTTTGTGTATCTGTTATTTGTACAATAGTTGACTGATTGCATGATAAATGTAAACTAATATGCAATTTAGAAAAATAATGGTCTGATTTAGGTACATTAGGTGGCCTTGAAATGTACTGCTTATTTTTGACCTACCCAATTCTGTAATATCTTTGAAGACTGAAAACATATTCATCTGTTTTGTTCAGTTTAACTATAAAAAAAAACACAAATGAAGAAGGCAAATTATTTTTTACTGGAATTTACAAAAATCAAATGCATTAAATATAAAAGTAGTTTACAGCCTCTAATAGAATAAAACTTTGTATGTGATTTCTATATGTGTAAACACAGAGTTTATACAGCATTAGAAAAGAAAGAATGATTTTGATATTTTAAAACAATGTAAATAGTTTTAATACTCAAAATGGATTGGGAATGATCCCAAAAATAATTCAGTCCTCTTAACTATAAAAATAAAATAGTTTTTGACTAAGGGACGATATCAAAAGTTCAATGTAGGATAAAAAATTCACATAGTTTTTTCACTGACCCCCACACCCCCCCCCCCCCCCCTCTTAACTTAGTTTTGGAAAAATTGATTTACCAATAGGGATATATGTAAAAATCGATTTTAGATATACAAAACTTGCAGAATTTTAACCCCCCCCCCCCCCCCCCCCACTCCCAAACTATTTGATTTAAATTTTTTATCCTACATCGATCTTTTGATGTCGTCCCTAAAATATAAGGAGATCTTACTGTAAGATACTTTTATATCTGTGACGCGTAAGTGTTTTCACTTACAGTACAGTAAAAAATGATAATGTTTTGCCCAAATTTGAAAATAGGAGACGTATAAGTGCGTTGTGCGATATATTTTCTTGATGTATTAATTATTAAAACTTACTTGCTGCATCATTGTTTTGAGTGTGTAGCACGGAAGACTTTTCCTCTTCAATCCATTGGATAATCTTATCATTTCCAATAACCTTGTCTGAATAAAAACAAATATGGATTAAAGTTTGCAAGTTGATACACTTCACATATCATGTACATGTTTTACACATACCTTAATTATAAATATGCAACAAAAATTTCTTTGTAACAATTAACATTATCTGTGTTTAATTTTTTAACCTGAACATTTGGTTACAATATAAATGGCATAAAAAGAAGAAACAAATCTTTAATCATGTTTCAATGTTGTTCAATATGAAGAGAGCATCCGAAATCATAAGAATTAATGCTAGTATATCTGCTTTGGTCTGGGATGAGGCATTTAACAATTTATTTTACATAAAACTGACTCAAAGTGACGGCAAAAACTCATTCCTTATGTCATTTGAGTTAAAATGACTAAAGAAACTATTTGTGTTTGTTAAATGTTCCAAGGTAGGAAGTATGTGGACTGATTTGTAGACAAAACTAAATTTTATTGAAACACTTTCTCAAAAGCAATAAACAGAGCTGTTTGGTTATGTTTCTAAGTAAAAGTTTTTTATAATGCCTTTTTAAATGATATAAACAGTTAATCAACTGCAGCATATCACGAGGACACAAGATATTCATTAAATAGTAATAAATGAATAAAAGTAACAAGTTATTTATTTTTGAAAGATGGTTTCTTACCATGAACAGTTGATAAAATCTCCTTCAAAGCCACATCACTGTTTTCTTCAATTTTCTTTGCTCTTTGGAGTTTCATAACCAATGTGTAATCTGCATGTTTGAATTTATAAGTGTTATTATCAAATAATATAAAATTTTGATTCTCTAAATTTGCTGATATAACCCAATTATACAAATTTGATAAAAATTGTGAGTGTTAAGTGTTCCACAGATGGAAGTACAAGCAGAATTTCTATGTTCTCCTCAATTATGAAAAAAAATTATTTCTAAATCAAGGGAGCAAAACTTATTTAGTATTTTTTTTATTTGACTTGATAAAACTGGCATTAAAGAGCTTTTATAAAAATTAAATCATTTGCTGTTATAGTAAGATATACCTTGACCTATAATGGTTTACTTTTTTAATTTGTTACTTGGATGGAGAGTTGTCTCATTGGCACTCATATTATATCTTCCTGTATCTATATACAAAAAGTCACAAGCAGGCTATTCCACCATTACACATTTTGCCATTTTCTGTAATTACCTAGTTTGTCTCTGATTTTCTGACCAAAGTAAATAAGGCCATCTGTCAAAAGGTCTGTTCTATTTTCAGGCGTCATCTCTTTGGTGATTGAAGAAAATCCACCCAAATATGACCATAATCTTTCAATGCCTTCACCGTCAGTGAGACCATGATTTTTTGTCCTCCTAGGTCCATACAAAATCTACAAGTATATAAGTATTAACACATAAACTTCAATAATCTAATTTTGGATGTAACACGTCTTCTGATTGGCTTACGTTATTTTGTTATGAGTCCATAGACATAATTTAGTCATGTGACCATGACGTCATCAATGTTTTTTCATGGTTTTCTACGGTTTAAAATGGAATTAAGAATTAAATTATAAGAAATGACTGTAATATTTTTTCTGTCTATTTGAAATAACAAAAAAAATGTGGTGCATACTGTTAAATAACCCGCTACACACGTTATTCAGTGTGCACCACATTTTTTATGTTCTTTCTTCATAGACAGAAAAAATATTACAGTCATTCCTTAAATATATTGTAGACACATGTCTTACAATAATAAAAATCTGTGTCATTTATTTATGAATACCAAGTTTTTTTTATATTAAAAAATCCTCAAATTTGAAATGTTGCTAAGAAAAGAGAAAATCACATATAAACAACATATCTGGTCTTAAAACTTGATATACTTTTTTTTGTGCAGGTTAACATATATTGGAAAACTTTACAAGCCATTCTAGTATAATAAATACTAAGGGGTCATCCATTTTTCAAAGTGCACAAAATGTACACTTGAGGGAAGGGGTTTAAAAAATCAACATTTTTACTGTACACTTTAAAAAAATGAAAAAATAAAAAGTCAGGTATGTTTCAGTTTATTTTCCATGCAATTTTTTTTATTAAACCAAACTATAAAAGGGAGGCATTATTTTTTATAAAGAATGATTGATTCTAGGCTTGTAATCGACAAAATTTTTGACATACACTTTTTTCATTCCCCACCCTCCCTCAAAAAGTTTTGAGGGTTCTAGTTAACATTACATATACAATATGCACTGAACCAACAAATAGTTTAACAAAACATTTGAAATTATATTATCTTACTTGACATGAAAAAAAAATGTTTTGAATGGCAATAAGACTCCTGTAAACATTTGTATTTTAAAGTTTCAAGGATCTTGATTCCAATTACTGAATAACTAATTAATAAAACTAGATGTCATGATTTGGTATATGATATGTAAAGTTTAAGGGATTTAGACTATACATCATGTGAGAAATGAATGTCAGTGACTAATACTTTTTTTTTGTAAAATTTTTAAATGACACCCAGCAAATAATGTAAGAAATCCTTGAAACATTTCTATAATATCAGATGCAGAACTGCAATTAGTTTGCAACCTCTCTTTGTCATTATGTTTTAAAATTTTACTACATACAGATTGTACTGTCTTGTATAAATTTGGTTAAATATTACTATGTTGAAAAAAAAAAAATAAACATTTCTTACCAGGCTGTGCATGGCTTAATTTTTTGTAATTATTTTATGAAGTTTTAAGATTTGTATGTAATTTTCTAGTATTTTCTACATTATATTACTGCCCAAACTATAAACAGTACAAATGACAAACCTCTAAATGTCTTTTTAACAAACATGCAATATCATAGGAGATGTGGAGGTGTTTGTCTTTGTTGGTACTTAAAAGTAGTTCTATCAAAAAAACAGCATATCCCAGTCTACAAAATAAAAAAGAGAAAAGTGTTCTGAAATGACAAAAAATTGGTTTCCTATCTTTAATTAAATTCCAATTCTAACTGCATGTATCCCTTTTTCATTACTGTACAGGTAATCATTTTCTCTCATATTCCTCCTAATTTTCCAGTGAATACCATTCTCATTTAATTTATGTTTACCAGTATGTCATGAGCAACAAAAACCTTTCATACAGTAGCCATATATGTTAAAAGTTCACATTTTAATGATTACATGTTGTAAGTTTCAAGTTGATATGACCACAACATTTGTTCAATTACCTTAAACAAAGACATTTTCCTGATATGGGTAGGAGATCAAATGACATGCAAATCTGAAAACACACGCAGGAAGTAAGTCCTAAAAATTGCACTCTCTAAATATTATCTACAATATAACTAACTTTTCACCATGTTTTAAACTAAAAAACTTCTGAGGGTAATCGTGCCTAGAGGTAGCTCCAAAGACTGCGGTTTCCGACAATTTCTCTTTGGATCTTAAGTCATTTCCTGCTTGGAAATCGCTGCATTCCTGAAAATAAATATGAAAGCTAGCAAACTCTTATCTTTTTCTTACTACTTGCTGTTTTTCAAAGCATTGATTATTTTTTATTTAGTATCTCTCAAATGTACTTAAAATAAACACCTAAAATATATTGTTCTTCAAATGTAATAGTCCTAAATTTGAAGGAATTTGGAAACCTTTATCTTTGATTTTAATGTCCAGAATTCATAAGGCATTTCAATTAAACATATAATGGAACTTATGGAACTTTAATTAGCTAGTATGAACGGGTGCAAAAGGGTTTAAAAATATATGCAGATCTCTTCGATTGCTTCTATGGAAAATTGCTTACCTTATTTCATAAGTGGCTACAATTTTTACCCTGTATGATGGATAAAACTGGAGGAGACCACTTTTTTTATTGTTTGTCAAAGAGTTCTTATCAAACCAATTCAATTGTATTTTTATCAGTTTTCATGAATTAGGCAATATTTATATCACAGAAATAGCAGTCTATAATGTAAACAGCCAGAACTTTTCATAAAGGGGGAGGGGGCTGAGTGCTTCAGTAATTCCCTATACTTCTATAATCAACCAATTTTTCGCACATAAGGGGGGCCTGGGCCCCAGGGAACCACCTATGGTAAATAAATAAAATATCAAACACAAAATACCTTTTCTATTTTTGGAGTGTCATATTTTTTTATGAAATCATCTACCAATTCCTGTTGGACGACAAAATTATCTTTGTGTTTTGGTTCAAGCCAGTGGTTACCAGATGAAGATTTCCGTACTAATTGAAAGTCTGCATCAAAACAAAAGATACTGGTTTCTGTCTAAAAAAGAAATGTTTAGTGTTTAATTTACAGTAAAATAAAAATTGTCCAAAAGTGCACCTGATAATTAAAAATAATTATGCAATAAATAAACAAATAAGTATTTAAAATAAATAAAAACTAATTACGTCAACATCATTTAAAGAGTGTCTTAAGTAGAAATGGGTTCTTACTAAGTAACAAATGTAGGTGTGTTACACATCATTTCAGTCCCAAACCTTGAAAAGCTGTTTCAAAGTGATGACAATAACAAAAGAAATTGATAGATCACTGTATTATTAAGAATTTTTGGTTCCAATGCAATATTTCTATCATACAAAGGATATATATGTGAGAGAAATTTATGAATCAACAGTGGATGGCTCAGAAAATGATTTTAAAAATCACTATGCAACAAAATTTTGTACAAAATGAAGAGTTATCTCCCCTTTTCAATGAATTTTCAGTGCTTTCTATGTATTTTTTTCCTCTTTATTTGTTGCAGTTAATAAAAAAAACAAAATTTAACTTTGAGAAGGAATGAATTTGTCATATGAAGTAGATGAAAAAAAATTGAAAACAAAATATGTCATGTGCCATCCACTGCCTGATTTTTCTATGGACACCCTCTTAAAGACACAGTAATTGATTGACTGTTGTTCCTATTTTTGTTTATTGTGTTGCATGTGGACTATTGATTATATCTTTTATCCTGTTGCAAATATTTTATTAAAATTAACTTAATCTAGGACATTATACCAATTATACCTCAAAACAAGCTGGACAGGTACAACCATCATCTAGATCTGGAAAATTATTTGTTAAATAGTCCATTTGGTATACAAACTGACGAAATTGGTGAATAGTTTCTGCCATTAAACTCTTATAAATTTCTTTTCCCTACAAGTAAAGTTAAAAATTAAATTTATGATCACACAATTGTGGCTCTATGGATTATAATGAAAAAGAAAAAAAAATTCACCACCACCAACCAAAACCTTAAAACTGTACCGTGACATTTAGTCATTAATTTCTGAGCAATTTTATCGATTGTGAATAGTTGTCTTATTGGCAATCACACCACATCATTTTATATATAATAGTGTAAAAAAATATTTTATCCTTTATAAACAAGTTGACAACATAATTATCTAGCTTTTGCAAGACATATAATCTTATTGGTATTTTTCATCCTTTCAAATGTAAATTGTGTTAGTTATTTTTTGTAATGCATTCTATAAGTTATTTAGCAATAGAATATGCTTAGGGTTTAACAACAAACTATAAATCTCATTAGTATGGAATCTTAATTAATTAACCTCTTTTGTGACCAACATCTTGTACAGCTTTGGTTGCCTAGCCTTTAAAGCTTCACAAAACCCCTTCACAGATACATGGCACTCAAGCAATAAACCATTTAACCAGCGAAGTAAATCAATGTGGAAGGCTAAATGAGGTGTTTTTGGTGAGGCAGGCCACAGATTGTATGACAACAAGGTAATTGCTTCCTCTTCACAAGAACAAAATTGAATTGTTCTAAGATGTTGTCTACTTGAAAAATAAAGATAAAAATTAAGGTACCAATAAAAAGAGAAATTGTTTTTAAAAGAAATAGGTCTTACAAAAAATGGCTAAAAAGAGTAATGGTGTATTCCACTTTGGAATACCTATTATTTAACTTCTGGATGTGAATTTAAGCATGAATGCAATTTAAGTACTCCTCATAACAGACTCGTGTATTGTATGAATGTCGGTTCAAACCCATTTTTGTATGATTGGATATGAATTCAAATTCAAATTGATGGAAATTTATAGTAAATAAGGATACATGTACTTATTAAACATGAAATAAGAAACTTTTGTTTGGATCATATATAAACATTACAGGTAAAACATCTGTCAAAATATTTGCAATTTGGTATATGTATATGTATACAATTTTTTGTCAGAATCATATCAAATATCTATTTTAAAGTAATTCATACCTTTATCCTAATAAATGATACAAGAAAGTATGTTACTATATAAAGAATACCTTTATCATCAATAACTACTGTATCTTTCATATAGTCAGTTGTACACATATCATGTTTTCTTCCCTTCCAAGGCTTAGTTGGAGGTGCATAGCCTATAAAAGCCCCATGCTATAAAAAAAAGCATGTGTTTTAATCAATTTACCTTTAACTTGTTTCATCATTACAAAAATATTGGTAATCTTTGATATAATGCTAAGTAAAATGTTAATATTATTAGTTCAACCAAAGTCCACAGTAAAAACCTGAACTATTGTTTTGAATTGATTTTAATCTCCAACTGCATTTACTGCTAAATTTAACAATTGATAATATGTGTGCATGACTTAGATGAGCATTTTGTAGCTATACCAAACCATAAATTGAGGTTTAATGGTACTCAGATCAATGGTTTGCTTGTCAATGTAATTATTTTATTGTCTCATTAAAAAAAACACATATTCTTTATATAATAAAATCATCAAATATATGTTGTTGTAATTTCAAAAAACTGATATGTCAAGCTACCACATGTACAGGGGAATGTTAAATATCAGAATCAATGTGTCCAGTAAATTTTTCAAATCATGAAATCAAGTATCTTAATAAAAATCGCTACCTTTTTTTATTCCTATAACTGCAAAAAATATTAACTAAAACTGCAAATAAGTATGAATAAAAAGAGATATTGGTGTGAAATAAACCCCACCTAAATAACAAACAAAAAGAAAATACATCCAGATCTCATGCCTCAAATAAACTGAACCCAGCAAGGCCAATTTACACGAAAATGGTTATAATAAAAAAAAACAGAAATAATATGATCAATCAACACCTATTGGTAAGATGAAACCATAAAAACAACCTAGTCTTTGATACATATTTCATAAAGCAATTATCTACATGTATCTTCATGCTTTATTAAAAAGTTGGGCTGTCATGAGACAAACACTTTTATTAATTTCAGGAATTCTTACTGAAAAGATCTGCTTTCTGCTTTTAGATGTTTTTTCTTAAAAAAAGAAGGAAAATCTTACCATCCATTTCTCAAATACATGTAAATGTGGAAATTGATGCCTAATTTCCAGACAACATTCACATATAACGGGCCAAGATATACAGTCTAGGCATCGGAAAAGATCAACCTTTTCAGTACCACAATCCTGGCATTTAAAATTGACTACAGCTTCTTTTTCTTTTGCTGCAGACACCAGTTTCTTGCATATTTCTGACCAATGATTTAATCGTTGGATTTTAGCTTTAGCATAATCTAAAAAAAAAATGTACTAAAGTATTGGTACTGTAATTATAAAAAAACAACCTATAAATATCAAAATTGAATTATAATTATACAATCTTTTAAATGAATTTTATACTGAATGATTAAGTACAACACATATTTTACGGTCACCTTCATCAATGATGTTTAACACATTTGCACCTTTATAAGAAATTATCAATAAAATAAATGAGTTCTCTCTGGCTTGAAAACAATTCAATGTTATAAGCCTGTTTGCAGGATATTTGTTTTATTGTATCATGTTGTATGACTGTCCAATAGTAATCAACACATCTGAGAATCACTATAAAAGGCTTAATCCTGTGAAACTTGCAAGTTTGGTAAATGGTTTATATCCATTAAAACAGGCTTCCTTTATTTTTTAATACATTTTTAATATGAAATTCAAAAAAGGAAGGGAATATATGCACTCATTGCACCCCTCTTTATTCATCTTGTAACCCATAATTATTTTAAGGAGATAATAAATGCCACTTTAAAATCATTACACTATACATACTATTTTTAGGTTCTATCGTCACAGGTGTTTCATGTTCATTATTGAGCTGCACATTGCCATTTCTTTCTTGTTCAATGTTCACCACCTCTGCATTTATAGTTTTATAGTCATCTTTATCGGTGGCACCTGCAGTTTCAAATCATGGATAAAGGCGTGTATGACTTGGTCATAGTTGTCTTTTTTCCACTCTTACGGACTACAAAAGTGCATGGCACCTTTCTTTTCTTTATATGAGACATCTAAAAAATAAACAAGAAAAAATCATCCAACTAAAAGTACAATTAAATCATCAATTTGTATTCATAGAATCTATATTATATACAAAAATATCAGTTTATTTTTGTATTGTTTGATTGCTGTCTCATTGACAATTTGTTTTTAGGCAATTGGTTCTGTAATTAAGTCATGTTACTAAGTATTCCCCAGGGGGGGGGGGTAACTTCCTATTATTGGGTATACAGGGATGTGCCAAACATATTGGTCATAATTTTGCGAGATTTTATATAAATATGACCCTCCTTTTTAATGACATCCTATATTAAAATGCATTTACGTTAGATATCCGTATATTGATTTGGGGTACTTAAACATGCAGTCAATCCAACAATCCATGCATATATATAAAGATAAAATATATGTACACCAGACATTGTCAATTCATATATAAAAACTTAAGGGTAGCTGGTATATTTATGAATTATGAGTGATGATGAGTTACAGTGCTTATATAAGCATGGGTCATATTTTAGATATTGTATATAAGTATACTGTAGGTCATTCTTTCTTAAATATTTATATAACTATAGGTACTGAATTTTAGTGAATGTTATATTAAAATGGGCACGTTTTTTGAGGCAAAAATGGCACACCCCTACCAAAAAAATATCGAAGTAACCCCCCATGGTCTTCCCTATACCAAAAGCTGCTTAGTTCAGAATGTGAAAAAAGCAGTAATGTAATGCTACTTAAAATATAACACCTCACCTCACCTTTCCTTTTCATGCCGGTCGGCATTTAAAGCCCTGAATATAACAACTTATTCTTAATTATCTCCCCTTTCAAAATTTTACCATTTTCAATCTAAATATATTTCTCAATTTTCATTGATATAGTAAATTAAAGATTTAATATATTTCTGAATTTTAATTCATTATACATCATAGAAGGTTGCGTTAAATTATCATATCAAAACATTTTAACTAAAATGTTTACTTACAATATAAAATGATTCACCTTTAATTACATCAGTACATGGTTATAAATCTTCTTACTGAAAATACATGTATATCAAATTTTTACGGTCACTAAACATTGTTTGCCTATGATACATATTGTCAAATCATATGTTTTTGTACTATGTACGCTTTTTAATGGAAATTGGTACATCATAATGCATTTGTAATAAAATGAAGACCGATGAGACCGTGATATATATATATAGAGAGATTCACCACTGCATCAAGTATTATTATACGATATTTATCCACTCAAGACAGTTCAATATTTAAAATTTAACTGTTGAGTTCATAAATCGTATTACACGAGATTTGGTGGTGGAATGAATATGTTTCTCTAATGATATGAAATAAGAAGCAAACAATATTTTTCCTTCTTATCATGTGAAATGAAAAAAGATGTGTTCTTTCTATGAGAGGTCATCAGGCATGGAAGCCTTTAAAAAAAATTTACGTCATAATCTGATTTTAACCAATGAAGAACTAATATAAAAAAAATCACGTTGATTAAATTTTTTTTATACAATGGGTGCAGATAGGTAATTAGAGAAATGTAGTTATATATGTATTATGGTGTTAGCCTTTTTCACCACAGATAATCCAACTGTCATAAAGTTGTCACGTGTTAAGACACACTTATAATATATCTATACTATAATAACAAGGTTAAATTTGTTAGCCTTCATAATGTTAACAAGACAAATCAAATAATTTAACTTTATACATAACTTATATATGTCAATGGTGTTGATTAAAAATAAAACCAATCCAACCCTTTTGTTTTCAACATTTTAAAAGTTGCCAATTATTAACAAGTTTGGTGTGGAATCAGATACTGATAACAATAGTATATGTCACATGTATGTATGTTCTGTATCCTCCTCCAAAAAGAGCACTATCTGGTACCATATCAAAAATGTGTTGCTCCTAGTGCAAAATGTAAATCCTATTTAAAAAGTTTTTGAGTACCTCCCCTTTTCATAATTTTGTAATATATTAATTATAATTAAAAAAAATATTTTCAATTTTATTGGATAAAAAAATAAGTAAAAAGTTACTTTATTGCTATCTTACCAATACATGTAGTATTAAATTTACTGGACCTTGGATCACAGGATTTCACAGTAAACTATCTTCAATCTAAAAAATATAATTCAGTAAATCATAAAGGTTACATTAAGTTGATGTTATTTTCATATATGTATGTATGTATATAAGTTTTATAACTTTTTCTGTAGGCTATCCTTCTGACCTTAACTTGTCTCTAATTGTATTTGGTTGGTTGCTGTCTCATTGATGTATTCCTCATATACTTTTTGTTTAGATTTCTTGGACAACCACTGTATTCTTTAAGCAATAAAAAGTTTGAATTTCTCTGTTAACTTTTTACTGACCTCTTCTTGTCTTATTTTTTATTGCACAGTTGCTTTCTTTTTGACGTATTCTTCATATATTTTTGTTTACTTTTCTTGATAAACCACAGTGGTCCACTTTATGGTTATGCAATATCAAAATATTCAAATGGAACAACTGTTGATTATCTCCCCTCTCAAGTTTTATCAATTAGAATTCCAATTTATTCCTGAATTTTGTGTGATTAAATGATTACCTAAAAGCTATTATTTATTTCACTTTAATGCAAACTTACCAATACAAATGTAATAATAACTTAACAGGGCATTAATACATATGACATCAGTACACAGTAGTAATTAGCTCTTCAAACTGAAAATATAATCAAATTATTAAGGTCACTTCCATTTTCAAATACTGATACCTATAGTATATACATTTATATCAAATGTATGGTTTTTTTTTTTGGTTTTTTTTTCAATATCTTTCTCCTTTTATAAGAGCACTAGCATATAATCAAATAAATATTGTTCCTAGTGCAAAATGTAAATTCTGTCCTATTCAAAAAGTTCTTCATTACCTCCCTTTCATAATTTTATAATTTAATTTAAATAAAAAAAAAAACATTTAACAATTTTATTAGATACGAAAATAAGTAAAAAGTTACTTTAGTGCTTACATACCAATACATGTTGTATTAAATTAACTGGATATTGGATCACAGGATTTCACAGTAAACTATCTTCAATCTAAAATACAATTCAGTAAATCATAAAGGTTACATTAAGTTGATGTTATTTTCATATATCTATGTATATAAGTTTTATAACTTTTTTTGTAGGCTATCCTTCTGACCTCAACTTGTCTCTAATTGTATTTGGTTGGTTGCTGTCTCATGTATTCCTCATACATTTTTTGTTTGTATTTCTTGGTCAGACACTATTTATCTATGCAATTTATTGTGCAATGATAACATGTGACGTTTTGCCAAAACCAACGTTGCTATATTTGTGCAAAATGTTCATATATATTGCAAAGGAAATAAAAGCACTGATATGATGCTACATGTAAAGATAAGTACCTTTTATATATCTCCCAATTCAGAATTATATCATTTAAAATAAAATACACTATGAACAAACTAGTAGACATTTCTATACAATTTGACTACACTGTTTACTTACCAACAGGTATGACTTGCTATAACCATCAACTACATCAGTGCATAGAATTATTATGTCGCCAACTAAAAAAAAATGTTAATTAGTAGGTCACTTTTATTTTGCTACAAATTATTTTATATATATCTAAAAGTTTTAATTTTTCTGTAAACATTTTACTGACCTCTACTTGTCTCTTTTTGTATTGTTCAGTTGCTGTCTCATTGACATATTTCTTATATATTTGTGTTTTCATTTCTTGATGTTGTGTATGCAATTAATATTGTGAGAATATCATATTACCTTTTGTCTACTAATAGATCTGGTGTAATAAAACTTCTAGTGGAACACCTCTTGGTTATCTCCCCTTATAGAGTTTCTTCAATTAGAATTGAAATTTATTCCTGAATGCTCTTTTTTATAATTGAAAAAGAAAACCCATGGTTTTACAATCAGACTTTAATGGCAATAGTAATAAATAAACTGTACAAAGTTATATATGACATCAATACATATTAAAGCTCTTCAAACTGAAAATAAATAAAGGTCATTTCATGTTGCTGCAGATTTATATATAAGTATATATTCCTGTTCATAATAATAAAAAAAAAGCTCTAATGGAATGCTACTTTAAATGAAAGATTCTTATTATCTCCCTTTTCATACAAATTTTATCATTTACAATTTTGTATATTTCTAAATTTCTTTTTTTAAATAAGATTTTTACTGAAATCTGGGACTTTTATCGACCAAGCTAAAGTATTCACTATAATTATTATAATCATAGATTTATTGACTCATGCATAGCACCGCAAAAACCTAAACTTATTTAAGAGTTTTAGGACAAATTTCCTATTAGATATTCCTATTGAATTTATGATAGTATATATGCTGTTTAATTTATAAGCCATTTATTTTGTGGCATACAGCTCTGATGTTTAATGTAAAAAATATAATTAGAAAGCAGAAAGTAAATCTGTAAAGGTCTATTAATATTTTTGTTTTTCAAAATTGGGATTTTGTTTTATTCATCCCCTCTCTTACTATATGTGTGGCATATATATATATATATATACCTATTTTACCTAAAATACTATCAATTTATCCAGAACTTGACACAATTTAGGCCACAACTACCTTATATTAATTTCCATGATCTTTAAAAAAAAAAATAAGAATTTAATTTTACAAATTTTTTAACATCATCTCTAATTGACAAGCATCCACTAGGTTAAGAATGAAAGTTTATTCTTATAGTTTCGTTCCAGTTTCGTCGTAAAAATAAAGTGACATAAGTAATTTAGATTCTTTTTTATTTGCATGTTTTTCGTTGTCAAAATCCAGAAAAAGTCATGCTTTCACCGAGATGGTTTCATTATTGTACACGCCCCTACCGGAAGTGTTTCAAATCTTCCAGCTTAGTTTGGCAAATAAACAATGATACGTTATAAGTTAATTTTGTTGCACTCTGATTCATTTCTTTGTTATTATCTAGAGCCCAAACGGATATTTCTAATTAAATTTCAGATAGTTTGTAAATTTAATAATTTAACATCATAACCGGTCAAAGTTTTTTTTCCAAAAAAAAAGAAGACTCGATGGCCTGGGGGTAAAGGGGGTTTGGGGGTGTAATTTGGATGGGTCATGATATCCCATGCTTTTAAGGGTCACCCATGTTATTTCTAAGCGAGGGGGAGGACAGGGGGTACCCTTCTCCCTTCTCCCACCCCTTTTCTCCTTTCTCCCATTATAAAGAATAAAACATCTCCTTTTGAGATATTTTTTCTTGAAATATTAGATAATTTTTTAAAAGGAGAGATATTTTATTTTTTTCTCCTTTCTCCCAGCCTTCCTCTCCTTTCTCCTACCCCCTTTCTCCCTGTCTCACTTACCCCTGTCCTCCCCCTCCTAAGCAGTAAACAAATTATAAAATATCGTGACCATTCCTTGCCTTCACAAAATGTTTACTATCTTCCCTAAGTATGTACAGTCGAAGTTAAACTAAAATTCAATCAAATTGAAAAAAGAAATCTGATAACACAGTTAATCAACTAGTTTTCTTTAAAAACATGGGGCCTAAACCAAATCAAACAACATTGCTTATAAATTTCATTTTTTTCTTATTATTTGCAGCGTAAAATTGATCGAAAAACTAGACTAATATTGTGCGTATTGCTCTTTTATATTTTAACCCACGGTGTCAGTATATGTGTAGTTAATCTATCTACCTTTTAAAATGTAAATTACCAAATTTGTTAAAATGGCCGCAGCTTTCTTCTTGTTCAAATACCACGTTCTTTCTTAAACATAACAAATAAGAGTGTTTCCGAAAATACTTTTATTCTTTAAATAAGCTAACAGCACACTTTACAGTATATATGCAGTATAATTTGTTACAATTAAAAAAAAGCGAGTGTTTCCGAAAAGACATTTCATCTTCAAATAAGCTAACAGCATACTGTAGTATACTGTACGGTACATACAGTATACGTTGTTACAATCTCTAAAAGACAAATAACACTAATAACTTTCTTATTGATAAAGCAAATACTTATAGGATTGGGTGGCAAAATATACACACTCCTTCAGAGGCTCCATATATCCAAATCGTTACCACCAATGTGAACAATTACATGTTCGGGACGATTTTTCTCTATGAAAGACAAAATAGTTTGCACATGATCTGAATTTGAAACTTTTCCGCCGCCGATCCCAAGACATTTTACCTCACAGTTCATCAAGTTGAAATTATGCAATGCAGGTCTATTATAAATAAAAAGTCCCAATCTACGAACGTGTGAACTATCAACTACGACAATTTTCATCGTAAAATTATACAGTCTCTCTAATTAAACTATAATTTTTATTTTCTGGCGCTTCAGCTGACAAAAATCACTCACTGGATCTAATACAATATTCTCTGGATACTTTTTCTTGTACTTATATAGGAACCGTTCCGTGAAAAGTAATACAAGAAAAACCTTTCAATAAAATTAGACTACAATGTTCTTTAAACTCTAGAAATCTCAAGCAGGTAGATGCAAATTACGACAAATTACGGACCTATAAATTACAATGTCAGATAACATATTAAAGTTACCTAATTATCTACAGAATATAATCCTTTTTCTTCTCAAGTCACAATATAATCGTATTATTTAAAACACAAATTACGCAGAATGTAATATAATTTTTAGTTCCAAAATTTTCCTGCCACTTCTAACTGCAACTGAAGCGCCTTCTGAGATCATATAACATTATCAGGGGAAGGAATAACTTGGTATTTGCGTTTCTACCAAATAAGAACAAAGAGTTATGCCGCTTTCCATAGTACTGCCTAGTTTGCCAAAAAATCATTTTTAATAAAAATTAGCATTTACGATATAGCTTTTACTTACTTTTAAGATTTTTTCACTAAATTTTCAACATAGATTTTTTCTTTCTTTTGCATAACATTCTTACAGGTAACATTGCTAGGGGAGAAAATATCGTAAATGCTGAAATCTTGAGAAAGCTAACTCTTACCCAACCAATTTGTCTTTTGGTTACACCAGCGACATAAAAAATGAGAATCTTCTTTTTGTTGAAATTTTTATTATAAAACCAAACAAACACCTCTCAAATCATTAAAAAATGTTTGCATGTATCAAAATGCAATAAATATTGATAAATCCTAATAACAAATGATATGAATATTAGTCTTATTTCAGGTCTGAAAGGTATTATAATAAAAATAACAGTAAATTCTGGCTATATCCACTGTTTCAGAAAACATTAAGGATGTTTATTGATATGGTCATATTAACAAATTAACTGTTTACAAAAGTTTTGAATTTTTTGAAAAAATAAGGCTTTTCTACCTCGGGAATAGATTAATTTAGCTGTATTTGGCAAAACTTTTAGGAATTTTGGTCCTCATTGCTCTTCAACTTCGTTTTTTATTTGGCCTTTTTTTTATTTTTTGGATTCGTGCGTCACTGATGAGTCTTTTGTAGACGTAACTCGCGTCTAGCGTAAAATCAAATTTAATCCTGGTATCTATGATGAGTTTATTTATGAAATTTCTTACTGTAAACTGTATATAGTGTATCACAAAACATCCATATCTAACATATACAAGTGTTATTTTGATACATTTTCATGTCTGTTACTTAAAAAGACCAAAATAACATAGTTTTGCATGTTTTTTTTTTATAATGACTCATACATGAAATATGATCATATCATACTTTGTTTGTACTAAGATATTATGCAAGACAATTTATATTTATAAGAAATCAATTGTAACAGTCTGCATGTATATGATAATTGTGCACACGAATCTAGTAATTTTAACAATACTTTAAGAGATTATATAGTTAAGTAAATGCATTTTGTATATTTACTTTCTGAAATACTTAAAACTATGAACCCAAATGCAGAATAATGATCCTTGGTCTCATCTACAACAGTTAAAATAAAACTTACATGTACAGTACTCAAGGCATTCCCAAAGTTTCTTACCTGCAATTAATACAATAGATTCTTTATTTGTATTTAACCATCTATTCTTTGAATGAAACTATATCTTGAAATGAATTTTAGCGCCTGCATATAATTATGAAAAAACTAACTTTTTTGTCAATTTTAAATTCATTTTATTGAATTCTTTATACATTTTAACTAACCGTTACACAATCAAATTGTATTGTTTTATTGTAAATTTGCCAGTGTAAAGTTAAAGAAAATACCCCATAAATTCATAATCATCGTCTCACGGCTACTCTTGTTCGTTAAGTGAGTCTTCTGTCCGTTTCCGTAAAATAATGGTACTTAGGTGACAGAATTTAGCTGAAACATTTAGCAAGCATTAGTGATATAAAATTCGTTCAACATTTGTTTTGGTAAATATTCAATTAATAACACAAATGATAATGTGTGCTAAATAACACAGGTTTTAGGTGTATATCCAATACAATTTGGTCAATGAGATATTTCAAATTATAATATATGCATGGATTTTAATGGCATGCGATATGGCAATGTAAATGCCTTTTTGAAACATATATGAAATACGAAATATTTTATTTAAGAAAGCTCGATCATGAACATAATCATTAATAGCATAGATACAACAAAGAATAACATTTAAACAATCTTGACTAAAATTAATACTACACAAGTATCAAAGTATATGTGTTCCATGGGAGTATCTCTAGGGTAAAAATATAAGTAATTATTTTACATAATAAGCAGCAAACAAAAGTTTCACACTTTTATTCTAAGTAAAAAACACATGTTTAGGTACTTAGCTATACTTTAGCATACATCAATATAAATTGTATAATTATGTTGGTTTCTAGGACATATCTTGATTTCACCGACCAAATGCTATAATGTATTACCTATGAGATAATAGGTATTTGTAAAATATTGTCAATATCGTTTTTATTCAAACGCAGTCGGAATGTGCAGAAAATGCATTGCATTTCTTATTTATTTATATTAAAAGACAAGGTATTAGAAAAAAGAGTGAAACAAGAATTAAAAAATCGAAATATATTAAACCGGTGACCGAACCACACTGATAGTTAACTAATGTACAACACGCATTTGTAAACTGATGTTTTGTTTTGTCACTTGTTTGATTTTAAGGTAAAATTCGAATTCCAGAAATAGTTATTCTCTAAACACATGTCCATATAATTACAATTATCTATCTATTCTAAACAAAAATATACTTAAAAAACAAAGCATTTAATTTGGCATTTCATTAGGCCAACAAATGCATTTTGTAAGAAAAAATACATACTTGTTGAAAATTCATCCATGTACTGTTGGGCACAAACACGTGTAGTAATGTTTTCTGTTTGTATTAATAAGCATTCATTATATTATTTTAATTACACAGATTATCAACATGGCAATTTGTTAAAAAAATATACCTTCTGAGGTCATTTCAAATTCAAGTCATAAATAATTCTTTAAATTTGTTACTTCCTACAAAAAAACATAATCTTACATTTGACAACCATGGGCCAACAGTCTTTTTACCGGATTCCAAGTTAAGCAAATATCTATCAATGAATCTATCCACATTTGTATTTAAATTGGTCTTGAGTTTATTTTTTGTTTATACTATTCTTACTAGGACGACGCGACTTTGCAACGTATTTTACTTAGTTGAAAGTTATTTTTGCATGAACCCCCTGAGGGGTTCATGCTTATATATTGGCGAGTTTTGGATGTGTCTATGGGCCACTCGATATCTCTCGGCCGGAAGTCAGAATAAAATTCTCGGAACGTCTCGAAAGTTTTCGGTCATTTATACAGGTCTTAACAGGTTGTTATCTACGTCTTGGATATAGTCCCTTGATGGCCCTTGACGACGCAATTATATTTATTTTAAAACGACCACTGTACACTGTGTGTATCTGGGTCAATTATAACGTGGTATTTTCTGTTGTTTAGATAACATGTAAACTAATTATTTTTGAAGATTTAACCACGGGATACTGTGAATTTCATCATAGACTTACGGGAGAGAACATTCTGGTTAAAATATTAATAGTAGATCGGAAAACAGAAAGATAATATTATCAAAAGTATTTAATTCAATCGGAATCAAAGAAATATACATATAAAATATATACTGTATCTATGTTTCTGAAGAAACTTACAATGATTGAAATCAGAATATTTTCAGAGTTGCAATTATGAAATAAGTATTTTATATGACAAGATCGTCTGCTTTGGTATTTTTAAATATTAATTTGTAAAGGAAACATAAAAATTAAATCTAAATAAATTCTTGCATCCTACAAAAAAAAAAACGTTTATAAACAATAATCATTATATTTCTACGTTAATTATTTCATACCATTTTAGTATTTAAGTTTTATGAGTAAGTATTATTTATTTTTTGTAATATATCCATAAAACGGAAAGTAAGATAAATTTATTAAATATTTAAATTTTTAAACGGTCGTGAATAAAAATACTTGTGTGTTTTCAATTAATAAAGCATGATTTTAAATCCTTGCAGCTCACAATAACCGTAAAAATAATTTACAATAATGACAACAAAATTTAATAACAACCATAATGTTGATTATTTTATACTGTTCTAGTATGGATTTAGAAGTCTTAGCTTATATTGTGTATAGTTATATATTCACAAAGTAGAATGTTAGAATTTTAAAATAGATTTATTCGGTAAATAAAATGTCCATCCGTAAATACTTGACGTTCGTGTTTAAGACAGGGCTATGAATCAATTAAATTAAGGTCATCACTCAAGATATTTCCGGTCGCCATCATGAGCTGATTGGCCATTATGACAAAAGTGTGTCAGAAATCATATATATTCTTCCTTAATCATAATAACCTTCCATAATTACCGAACGGGTGTCGTATACGGTGCAGGAAATGCTTACCCTTCCGGAGCACCTTATTTCACTCCCGGTTTCTAGTGGAGTTCGTGTTGTTTCTTAATTATTATTCATAACTGTTGATGTAAATGTCCTTTGGTTTTGTGAGTCTTTGTTTACTCCTTGGTTTTGATTAATATTGTCTTTATTGATATTATACATATTCAAAAGAATTTGAAAAAAATACTAACAGGAACGTTAGTTTATTATAAAGTTTTAATTCAATTTTTGTTTGTTTGTTTTAATAGTTTAACCTTATAGCATCTACATATTTGTACTATGGTACGGTTTTGAAAATGGTATTCATTGTGTTTACCAACATCCTACACGTCTTGAGTCATTCACATTATAGATCACATTTCAAAAGCACACTATCGGTTTGCGTTCTCAAAAATTCCGGATAAAATGTCAATGAATCCGGAGTCAAAACATTTAATGTAGGCAGTTTGACAACTATTAGATTAAGATATGTGATGACGCAAATGCGTATTCTTTTCCCCGAGTATTAGTGAGATGCTTTCTATTTACTATTTCGTGCGCTAAAATACTACTTGCATGCAATAACACTCGTGAAAGCTTATTTTCGTTTTTGTTATCTAAATTCAGGACACGGCAGAATGAGCTTTACATGTGATTTTCAAGCACGGTCATCATTACTCACGGTATTCTGACTTCAAGTTGTTTCTCTTTTATTTCTTTTTTGAGTCACTGTCCTATTATAAATTTTGACCTTTTCTAAAAGCTAAGGATTGTCTACCCAAGGAATAGATTCCTTAATTTTGTAATGTATTTAGCCTTTTAACTTTTTTCATTCGAGCGTCACTGATGCTTTTTTTGTAGACTTAACTTGTGCCTGGTGTACATCATTTTAATTCTGGTATCTTTTTACATCTTGTTATGATATTGTAATTATTGTATTTATTTATGTTGGCCTGATTTGTGTTGTGTGGCCTGATAGTTGTTTACAGAATAATCTTAGAACTGTGCAGTTTAGAAATCACTGGAACAATTACAGAATGATTGGAACTTTCCAGAATGATCCTAATAAAAGATGCGTTATATAAACTTCTACATTTTACTAGAAACTTCTGTTGTAACTTTCTAGGATGTTCCATTATAGACTGTTCTAGAATCTCCCATGACAAATATATATATACAGACACTAAAGTTAAACTCTTGGACTTAGACTTAGACATCGATAGACATTAGTATTCACCACATTTGGATTGACACTTTAATTCTACAAACAACATCATACTGGATTGTGACCGTAGTAGTGAATGTAATATTCAGAATGGATTCCGAAAGATATCCGGATACAGACAAAGATAAAAGATTGGACTCATATTTTGACAGTTAAGTTGACAGTAATATTTGTGTAATACTTCTTGTAAACTTTTGTATAATAAATATTGTTAAATTTTATTATTGATTTGTGTCTTTTGTTGGCTACAATTTAAAGGCGATTTCTGGCCGTAACAATCTACATACCTTTTTATATAAATTGGTTATTTTAAAAGTGTGTTCAGGTATTCATAAACTTCTGAATAAAGAAATTCTTCGGCAAAACTAAGTTTTCTGGTAGAATATTTGAATGGATTTAAGTAAAATCAGGAAATCCTTAAAATTTGAGATGTTTTATGGGTCCCAATAAATTGCATGCCACAGGTTTCAACATCTACCAGACAGCTTCAAATACGAGTTGAGAATATAAAGGCATTCATGTAGGAAACAAAATATAAAGATATGATAGATAAAAATAAATGCATCCAGAATTCCAGCTTACAAAGCAAACTGAGTGCATAAATTTATATTGCGATAGGTTTGTGCAATTTGCACAAGTCATCCGGTTAGTAGAAATTATGATTTGCCAAATGGTTATAATCGGAAAAATTAAGTACATTCCCAAGTAATAAATAAAATAGTCGAGCTTTAAAATAACTATTCAAATAGATGCTGTAAATATATACTTTCAACTGGCTTCTTCTATTCACAGTCAATTATTTCAATTCAAAAGCAAACACAAATTCAGCAACAATATTTTAGTGACCCGGCAGTCAGTGGTCTTATGTTCATGTATTGCTTTTCTTTTTTTAAAGAACGCAACTTGTTTTAGTTCTAACAAGTGTGGACACAGATCAGTGGAAAAACTAGAAACACGATTTGTTTGTAAACAAAGCCATGTTCTAATGAGCACAAAATACGTTTGACACATGCGCACGAACTTACTGTTTATATTAACGTTATTTCCATCGTTATCCTTTAAAAATATATACATTTAAGCTTTTATTATATATTTTTTATGAAACAATATATATTTACCCTGCTCGTAGTTTTTAAACTGATCAAATATGAAATGCAATGCACATACTCCTTGAGGAGGAAACGGGAACAGCCAAACACTTTTACGGTATTTTCGTACGCTTCGACCTATAAAAATACTGTATTTGTCCTATTAGAATCGAAATAATTCCTTCATGGCATGCTCTATGCTCATTTTAACATGGGTAGGCATTATATTTGATCACATTTTACACCTCGCTAACGTTCAGTGTAAAATATCGACAAATATAATGCCTACCCATGTTAAAATGAGCATAGAGCATGACATGAAGGAATTATTTCTTAAGTAGTTTTCAGGTTTTTCCCAAGAGTTGAACAAACTGAAGAATTCAGAAGAGGCAAGAGACCGGTTGCTTTAGTAGTCAATAATGGCGTACATTCTGATAAGTTTGTCTGTCCTGTCTTTGTGGTACACATGCACAGGTAATATCTTGGAATAAGATTTCTCACTCTTATGATCCTTGTAGATCTCTGTGCAGATCGAACTCATAGAGTTTAACTTTGTTTCAGCTGTCTCTGTCTGCTCGCCGCCGTAGATTGTTCCAGCCGAATTATCTGAAGAAATGGTGTGTGGTTGCATCCTTGCTATGTGTAGTGCGGTGGTGTGTCGTTGACTTCCACGCTCGTTACTACTGATGCTTGCGTTGCAATCACGACTTCTGTGTGCGGTTGACTCACAACATTTGTAGCAAACATTGTTCTGTTCCTTTCGTTCTTCAATTGATTTGGCTCGGAACGCTCGGCATTCGTTCAAGGGATGTTTTGTCTTGTGTAAGATACACAGATCTTGTTGTTGACTGCTGTCACTAGTTTGCTGTTCAACATCCATCTTATGGACGTTGACTTTAGAGTACGTCTGAGGTGTGAACTTTGGCGCAGCACATTTTGTATTTGGTGTGACTTTTAACCCACAGATGAAACCAGGATCGTTCTTAATTTTGCTTATTTCCCTGATGAAGGCAGAGAATTCTGTGATAGGCGGAAAGGCAACTTCGTGTCTAGACTTGTATCTTGAAGCCCTTGTTATCCACTTTTCTTCGAGTCCGTATGGCAGTTTATCCACAATAAGATTTATCCCGGACGAAGAGTCGAAATGAGCTAGCAAACATCCCAGCTTCGGATTTTCTTTTTGATACTCAATTTCTGAGATAATATCTAGCAAATCGTAAAGGAGTGAGCTGTCTTTATTCGTCAGTGTTGGAAAGTTGATAGTTTGTTGACGAGAGACGCCTCTAACATTTCTGGAGCACCATATCAGTCGTCCAGTCTCTCCCATAGTCTATGTAGGCCTCTTGTTGGGTTGTTGGCATTTGATGCCCTTATATATTCATGGCATGTTTGGCAGACTCTGGTCCAAGCCATTTAATAAGTAGGTCTATCAAGTCTGAAACTTGAAATTCGTCTGTGACGTTTTTAAAGCTGGCTTTCCATGTATGGAAAGATTCTACCCGTGAGAACAGCAGGTCCTTGCGTAGGAGAAATCTGGTTATCTCCGACGTAGGATTGATTTGTTGCTGGTATGCAACAGGGATATCTTCTATAACGCCTTGTTTTTGGTAGGCATCAGGGATCTTTTCTGAAACGCCTTGTTTTTGGTACGCAACAGGGATCTTCTCTGAAACGCCTTGTTTTTGGTATGCAACAGAGATCTTTTCTGAAACGCCCTGTTTTCCTATGCCAGTTATTCTTCCCAGATCTGGGAATAAATTAACTTTTGGTGACTTAGTATTTGATGGCAAAGCCGCAGGTGTCTGTGACGGAAAATTCAATGCCACGGATGGCACGAACTCTGGTGCTTCGTGACTTAAAGCGTGTCTGGCGTACAAAATTATAATCCTGGTACCTTTGATAACTATTTAGCTCTATCTCAACAGGAATTTGTTTTGTCTTTTGAGGTCCTGTTACTCCTTATACGTTGGTTGGTACAGGATGTTTGTTTACGAAATATTGTACCCGTTGGAGCGGGTCTTTTGCTTCGTTAGGTAAATCGTCCAACGCTTGGCTATTGTCGTACTCGAGGATACGAACCTCGGCTTCTGCGGCTGCAGCTTCTCTCTGTGCTTCGAGAAGGTTCAAATTGGCCTTAAGTTCAGCTTTTTTCCGGCTTACACGCGCAGCCTCTTGTTCGAATTGAGCTTTGACTTCCTTTTGTCTGAACAGAGCCTGTTCCTCTAATAAGGCCTCCTGTTTGATGATCACTCAGGGAATACTTTTCTGCAAATGCTATATTAGACTTAGCAGCCTCTGCCTTGGCACGCTTCCTCTGTGCTAGGCTTGACATGTCGGAGACGTTGGAGCTTCCGCTGTGGGAGGTTTTCTCCCCCTTGCATGTCTTTGTTGTTGTGGATCTGGCCTTTGTCAGGGCAAGGCGATGCTCGTTTAAGGTTTCTGTGGCCAGGTCCACTTTGGACAGACGGATATCAAATGAGAGATTACATGAATCTTTTTGACAGTCAAATGTTCTGGTCCTTTTCAGAAAGTCCATGTATTCATCTGTAAGCCTACGATAATTAGATAGATTTTCATCTAAATGTGTTGTATTGGACGGATTTTCTACTAGTTCTTCAGGAACATCTCCCTCTGGGGGCTGAACCTCTTCTTGCTGTTCCGCTTGACTGGGATCCATGATGACTCAACGTTGTTGGTTTGCTGCCTAGTACACACTCGTTTTGTTGCACACTGTCAGTGTAAAAGTACGTACGTTGCTATGATGTCGTTCCTTGTCTGGATATGTGAAGACAGGTTGTCGTCAATTTACTGTACGTCAAGGGATGACGCGTTCTTGCAGGGCTCAACAGGCAGGTTATAGCTGTAGAACTGACGTAAAGTGGCGTTATCTGTAAGACACAACAGGCAAGTTGTAGACTATTTACTGTAATGGCCTGACCATTTAGTTTAACCGACGATTGTGCTCAAGCAATAAAACTATCAGGTGCTGATGATTTATTCCCAAACCAATCTAACAAATAGTAAAAAGCTGAAAATACAAAATAAATACAATTTTACAATGTGTTGAATAAATAATATTATGTATGAATGTCAAATATAGACAATGGCACAGTCCATAGAACGCGAAATCAGTCTGCAGTTATAAATTAAGGTGGTTTCCAGTATATCACGGATAAAGAGTTAAAATATGTGAAAAACGAATACAAAGTTATAAATGCAACTCACTCTGTAGTTAGCCACGAATTGTGTCCTAGATGACGTTTGTTCCTCTCCAGTTCTGGAATGACCTTGCAATATTCAGTTCGAGATACGTGGAAGAAAGGGAAAGGTAACGATGATACGATGTTTAAAGTTCTTACCAGTTCTTATAAGGTTAAAGATGAATAATCCTTCTTTTAAAACTGGAACACATAAACAGATTAAGAATATAATCAAACGAACTATATAAATTGAGGAACGTCGTAACAGAATAGTACTGAGATCTCACTTTTACCTGTATTTCACTTACCTTATTTTCTTATTGATCATGATATCAATTCACAATTAAGATCTCTGAAATTACGTCTGGTATTGTTTTATATGTTTCATGATAATTGTCTTTTAAGAAATTATAATCTGAATGATATTACTTTATTATTTCAGGATATTATTGTTTTATTAAAATCTGTGAAATTATTTCCCATGATAATACATTTATTTGTTTTTTTTTATTCACTAATTTAGCTTATATTTAAATACACTATTATTAGTCCATAGTATTTGCAAAACTTTTTTTTATTAAGTATTCAATTTTTTAACTTCCCTGAATGAATTTCACGGCAATGGAAAATATCTCACAGTGAAATATTTTCCTCCGGAAATAATCCTACAACATCATCTGTAACATTTTTTCCGCCGGATGATAATTCATCCGGATAGAATTTTGCTTTACATATGCACATTACCTTTTTCATTTTCTTGTTGAGATTGGGCATTTTTTTTTTTCATTTTCTCTTGATAAAACTATTTTTTGGTTAAAACTACACTTCATTTTTATTTTATTATAAACTAGAGAACATTCTGATTCCAGTGATATAGTTGTATACAAGTATCTTTATTAACAATACCACCACTAGGGATCACTTATGGGTGGTTCCTCGAAATATGACGATATAGAAGAAAAAAACCCTGTTGATTGCACCCTTAACTATAATGTATATTGGAGACTTTTCATTAAAAGCTGACATTAGACCCCGTGCCGTGTTTCTAATCAGCCGCGATTTCCACCAGTGTGCCCTGGTAGTGCTTGTGAATCGCTCTTTATATATAAAAAATATTTTGCGCATGCGCGAAATTCTTAAACGCATGTATAGCAATACATCAAATCAATTTATAATATCATTTAAATCCAAAAACACTAATTCATTCAAGGAAGTCAATAGTTTAAAGGTTTTTGTGTGGATTTTGTAACAATTTGGCGCATGCGCAAACCCTGAACATGTAAACTATTCATCTCTAGTATTTATGTCACATATAAGGAAGGTTACTACCAAACTGATATTTTTTTACTAAAAGAAAGTCAAAGCAAAACAGGTTTCCTGAAAAATAAGTATTTTCGAATTGCAAACAACAGCCATTTTAGAAAAAGGCCGTGGCCATCTTGAACTTTTTCAGTCAGTAACACTTGCATAACGGAATCGTTTAGATGCACAATGAAGACCGAAGGAACCTACATGAGACGAATAAAATGGAGAATTTGTCCTGAATGTTCTCCCCAGGTTATGTAAGGAAAAAAACCAGTTTGATTCAGTAATTGTGACAAATGAAATTTTCCGGGACAGAATTTCTCATCATAAACTTATAGATATTTAATCTTACACGATAAAACTGCTGATTATCTAAAAAAAAGTTGTGTGTTTAGAACTCTGAATTTAGGAAAAAAAAATTAAGACCCGTCTCAAAAAACAATTTGGTAGTTATTCGGCAAAACACGAATTTTAATTATCAAAATGAAAAAAATCTTTTGCATACAGTTCTAAAATTCTATGGAACAGCTTATCAAAAAACATAAAAACATCAACAACTTTGTTTATTTAAATCTAAATGCTTCTAATATCTCCGTCAAGCCACACAGAGATAGGTTTCCAATTAACATGAACATTATGAAAATTTTTAATCTTATGTATGTTTTATTGTTCATTTGTATGTATTATATCATTTCTGTACTTACAGAGTTCTCGTAATCTATTTTTTTTTCTTAGTGGTCATTCGGATTACAAATCTGGTGGTCCTGTAATTATACTTTTTAGTCATTTGGCTCAATGTATTTAAGTGTTCATTAATCTCATTTGCAACGACATCAATTTATTAAAAAAAAGTCCTGAAAAACTTACCCCCAGTATGTATCTGATGATTTATTGTTTTATCAAGAATTAAACCATTACTAATTGTGGCTGATAACTGATTTCACAATGTCTAGGGTTTTCTGTATATCAATCAAAGCTATCTTTGGTTGATAAGTATACAAATCTTTTAAGCCCATCATTTCTATCAGTTTGATCTGGTTTATTTTTCAATGACAAATTTTATTGATTAAGAGTGGGTTGAATTTGGGAACTGAACCCTTAACCAGATATAATTTAAAGAAGTTATACTTTCAAAAGTTTAATCATTGACAGCAGTAAAATGAGTTATTTATAGTAGAATTACAATTTTGAAATTGGTGACCTAAAATCTAAGACAGTTTTATATGTTCTAATTTTGTTTTTGATCTGTTTTTGGAAAATGGTGAATATCACAAATTTCCATAATTTTGTTTAAAAAATATTAGATGTCCAGTACAAGTTGTCAGTTGTAACTATGAATGACTGTAGGCCAATAAATGAAGAAATCTGTCTTTCACATTAATTAAACAAGTAGAGACTAATCTATAATACTAAAATTACGAGGTCCAATTTGTCAGCCGTCATCACTTAAAAACGACGAATCAAAGAATTCAACTTTATATACAACTAATATAGTACAAAGGTGTAGATTAAAAATTACACCACTCCAGGCCCTTTTGTTTTCCACGTAATTAATATTGCCAATAATTAGGAAGTTCCGGGTCGAGTCCGAAACCGATACCAATAGTATAATCACCTGTTACCTATTACCTTATCTGTACGTTCCGCATCTGACAGGCGCACCACCAAACGGTGTATTCAGGATTAATATGCTATATACACGGGTCATAATCACAGGGTTGACACTACAAAATTGTCAAATTGTTACCTATTGTAGTATTTTAATCCGTAAGACTTTCTAAGATAACAATACGAATACTAAAAATCTGGACTAAAAATAAGTTTCAATTTGTTAGCGGGCATGACGTAAAACAGCGAATCAAAGAATTCAACTTTATTTATAACTAATATAGGACAATGCTGTTGATTAAAAAATACTCCATTCCAGGACCTTTTGTTTTCCAAATAATTAATATTACCAATAATTGATAAGTTCCAGTTCGACGGGTTCAAACAGAAAGATTTGAAAGCAGAGAAAATTGTGTATCTTATAATCGGCATGACTTTATCAGATGACAGTACTAATATTAAGATAAGGCTTGCGCATAGTTATATACTTTAATCCAGTCACGGACCCGCGATATCACGGGTGTGTTCTAGTTTAAAAAAAAAATCATTAAAGATGTCAGATTTATCCGTCGGCTGTTTTGAACTTTTCAAATTTCAATTTGAATAAAATAACAGAAAGAAATCTGCCGTTAATATCCACTCATAAACCTACCGAAAAGTACAAAAGGTCGGCTCGTAATAAATAAAAATATAACAAATCAGCAGAGTGATTACGCAACATTCTTATGACTAATGATAACTGTAAACTGTTCAGCATGTTACAAGTGTAGTAAAATGTAATTATATAATACACTACTTTTATTCTTAAGTCTAGACAGTTCTATTGTATTTGTAATTATTTGTATTTTATTTTTGCATTTTGTGATTCAAAATAATTATTCACATTGTAGTAATGTAACAAAACAACCCATTCGGTATTCAAGAACTTTCAGCTGCTACTCAGACTTTATAAAACGTCAGCAGTGTCCGTGCAGAAAGTTTACGAACCAGGGTTATGTCAAAGAACGTCTCGTCCTTTTTCTAAAAAAGTTCATCGGAAGATACCAAGACCTAGTTGATAAATATTCCGTATCAACTTCACAAATAAAACATGATGGTCTTGATACATAGAACCTATATACTGACGTTGTTTATCATCTTAATTATGGGTTATATTGTTCTATTATTTGTTTTTGTAAATGATTGCCCTTTATTGTTTATAATATAAATACAAAAATGGTATATGAGTGTCAATGAGACAACTCTCTCCGCCTTGGCTTACACCGAACAGCAAGCTTTAAAGGGCCCTATAATTACTTGTGTAAAACAATTCAAACAGAAAAACCAACGGTCTTACCTAAAACGAGAAACGAGAAACACGTATGAACCCAGGGTTTCCCCTGGCGGTCGCCATTTTCCCATTTTGCGAAAAAAAAATATAATTGTGGCGAAAAAAATCATCATTTGCGAAAAACTTTGGCGATAGAATTATAAAAGTGTTTGAGATTGTCCATCTTGTTTTTTTCTTTCGGATTTATTCTCTAACCAGTCAACACTCGGCTTTTTACATTGAACTCGTCACGCGATACGATTTTGACAGAAAATCAATAATCAGCTGATGGTTAATAAGTACAAGTAATAGCTTTTCTAAAAAGCTTGCCGTATTTTAGCTGACTGATTATATTGAGATGAGTGGTTTGTGAGTATGTTATTTTTATTAGAATATTGCACTCCAAGCAATATGAATGCATTTGAATGGGGACATATAGTTGGAACCCCCCTCCCCCTTTGTCCTGGGTTGGAACCTCCCCTTTTTAAAATGGCTGGATCCGCCCCTGATTTCTGTAGCTTCATATTAGTATTAGCCTTTTATAGTGCTTTATATTTGGTTGCACAAGTAATCAAGCTTTTGTTACTTTGAATATTTATATTTTCATTTCTGATGGCAACCATTTCATGTAATACATATAGTCATGATTATTAGTTAGTTTTACTTGTTAATGTTTATTGTCATGATCAGTGGCAGATCCAGAAATTTTCATAAGTTGGGGCCGGTTGACTGCCTAAGAGGAGCCTGCTCCTGTCACGCTTCAGTGATTCCTTGAAAAGGGGGCCCCCTAAATCTACCTCTGGAGATTGATATGGACTAAATAGAATTGATGTTTGGTGTGAACCAGGCTTTGGGTCAAAGACCATACTACAACCTATAATGGTTTACTTTTATAAATTGTCACTTGGATGGACTGTCTATCCAAGTCACAATTTATAAAAGTAAACCATTATAGGTTGAAGTATGGTCTTTAGTACTTTAATATGAGATCCAGTTATATCTATCTTCAAGATTGAGAATATTTTTTTGTAACAAATTTAAAACATATATTTAATTCTGTAATACCTGATAATATTTATCAGTTATTTGTGCTTTTTTCATTTGATGTTTACTCTCTGATAATGTCAGTATAATTTGATTGGTTGTGATAAAAAAAATTGGGTCAGTTTGCAATTGTCATGTGCGGGTACAACACATGTGGATCTTCTTTCCCCTTTCATTCATAAAATTGCGCATGAAATTTATCACAAAAATGCACCAGTAATTTGGTGAATGAAACACTTGTCGTATTGTTTTAAAGTCAGAGGCTGAGTTAGAGGGTTTTTCAGGGGGGCCTTGGCTGCCCCTTTTGTTAGAAAAATTTGGTTGTTTATATAGGGAATCACTTGAGCATGACTGGAGCGGGCCCCTTCTTAGGCAGTCAGTGGGCCCCTGCTTATGAAAATTTCTGGATCCACCACTGAAAGTTTCAGTAAAGTTAGATTAGCTTTTTTGACATATTATGTTGAAATTTGAACAGAGAATGATTGAAAAACCTAATAAATTTTAAAAAATGCACTATTATTAAAAGCTTTCCTTGCTTATTCACAAGGACGTAACATATCCTTACATGGCACTGGCGGATCTAGAAATTTTCATAAGTGGGGGCCCACTGACTGCGCGAAGAGGGGGCCCGCTCCAGTCACGCTTCAGTGATTCCCTATATAAGCAACCGATTTTTTTCCCAAAAAGGGGGGGCCCGGGCCCCCTGGGCCCCCCCTCTAAATCCGCCTCTGCATGCTATTCCAATCCGAGTTTTTGTTCATACATAGTCTGGTGCTGTTCCAATGCAAGTAGTCTTCTTTTTTCTGTTTCTTGAGAAGTATTTGGTTTACCTGTTCAGTCACTATAAAGTGTTACAATTCATATTTAAACGCAACACATAAATAGTGACCAAAAAGGTACCGCTATCACACGAGAGAAGCTAGGAAAAAGTAAAATGTATACAATTTAAATATTTCGTGGGAGCATGAAATGTAGTACATATATAGATAGATATTCAAAGACCATAGAACAAATAAGCAAACAAATTCAAAGGAAATGTACATGTAAGATGAATAATAAAAAAAGAAGAGCCATGGCCAGGGACCCAAACTTGACAGCATTTGGTGTTGAACAGGTTAAATGTCTGCATTGACAATAAATATAGCCTTTGTTAGAGGTGAGCCAGGTCACCTTTCCCTTAATCACCCATATTAAAGGTAACTGCATATTTCTGGGCTGGGTTGAAAAATAAATGAACAGGACTTTGAAAAATGCTAAAATTTTAAGATAAAAGAAATACACCAAATTGGGGAGACATCTATTAAAATGTTTTAATATGAAGTTGACAAGAACTAGGCTTTTTAGATGATATACAGACTATTACAGTCAGTCTAAAGACTCTTTGCCTACTGAAATGTTTGCTTACACAGTGCTTCCCTAAAATGATTTAAAATCAGTGTGATAGTTTTCATGAAGAATGCTGAGCGTACAGGTATTATGACAAAATAAATGTTATGTTACATGTATCTACCCAAATAAGTAAAATATAAAAATTCTTGACTTCTAAACAATGATTAATCTCCTGATTTATATCTTATCACTCTATGCCGATGCTGTGTGAAAAATAAAGAAATTTGACTTATCAGTATGCTTCCATCCACTGATGAAAATTCCATCTGAGTTGATTTATTATTAATTATTATGCTTTGAATACACCTTATTGCTACAATATGTACATGTCCGCCATTACTAAATTAAATGTACATCACAAATGTTCCTAGTCAAATAATACTGACGTCTGGCAAGGCTATTTTAATTTTTTTTCTGGGACGCCTTCTTAGGACTGACGTCTGGCAAGGCTATTTTATTTTTTTTTTCTGGGACACCTTCCTGCGACGTCATAACAAGGAAGCCATTTTTTACATCTGGACTTTGAGAGTAAATTTTGGGGGGAACTTTGCGACCTAATTTATCGTAGGAAGGCGTCCCAGAAAAAAAATAAAATAGTCTTGCTAGACGTCATAATTATTAGGACTAAAAAATAATGTTCCACGTAAAATTTTGATGGTATAATAATAAATATCTGATCAGTGGCGGATCTAGAAATTTTCATAAGTGGGGGCCCACTGACTGCTTAATAGTGGGCCCACTTTAGTCATGCTTCAGTGATTCCCTATATAAGCAACCAATTTTTTTCCCCAAAAGGGCCCCCCCCCCTAAATCCGCCTCTGCTGATGCCACAATGGAAAAGTAATTGTTGTATGACGTCAATGGTTGAAGAGGGGCCGATTCTCAGGTCAGCTGGCTGATCCCGAAATCCCGGGGTTAAAAACACGAAATCCCGAGGTCCCGAATTTAAATAAATTTTAAATCCCGACATCCCGAAATCGAAAAAAGAATTCCCAGATCCCGAAAGGGTCAATCCCGAAATCCCGAGCTTAAAAACAACCGATCCCGGAGTCCCGATAAGGGTCCTATCCCCCCTCATTAATGATTATTTGTGTTTAATGAATGCAATACGTGAACCTTAATAGCTGTTGTTATTGGAATTTGAGGTATGTTCATGGATTGGTTATTTGAACTATGGCTTGATATTGATCAATATTAAGATCCTTACACCTGCTCTGCAAGGTTTTTGTGATGCTTAGGGTAATAAGAATTGACCATTTTAAATTGTGTGCTTTGTGCTCTTAAAAGTTTTAGATGACAAACCTCTTCTGTTAAAAACAAAAACTTTATAAAACCTTTATTATTTTATCGATGTAACAATGTTAAACCATTGATGGAAACGGTTGTTAGAAATTTACAACTTTGTAACCTTATAACAGTTATAAATGACGAGGTTCTCGTTGAAAATGACTCCTGTCCTGCCTATTTTTTTCAAATTTCATCCTAGCCCCCCCCCCCCCCCCCCATAAAAATCAAATGGTAGCTCCCTAATGCAATAAATACTTACTCTAAATGGGCTTTTTGAAAATACGTAATAAATGCAAATTCGATAAAATTAAATTGATTATGCAGTCTTTACAGGCTTTGCTAAAACTGCATGCACATGAAAAACGAATTAAAACTAATCTTGCTACGCTCGGATCTAAAGTATATATGTAGAACGAAAGTGAAACTCTTTCTCGAAAACATATAGGAAGATGTACTTAGTTCTACTGCTCTAAGCGAAAGGTGTGTTCGATTCCATATATAATAATCTTATTGTATCTTGTGAATAAAATAGTGAACAATATGTTATTTTAACAGAAAGAAAACCAATACTTTATTGTTATCAAAATTTGAATATATGTCTGTGCATATAAAGTACATTAGTAAATTACCACATATATCATGCATCGTAATACATTAGTACTCACCACATGTGCTTTATCCCTTTTTATAATCCATATGTATATTACAGAATAATTTCAATTTTTGTTCAATCACATCAATAATTCTTAATTCAAACTAGAACTTATTTTTCGCATTCAAATAATAGTTTTTCCAGTTTAAATCAACACATGTTACACATGTTTGTTCAGTGAACCGGATATACGATAGTGATTTGATACAGTGACGCTTATCAGGAGAAAACCAATTGCTTTGGTTATTTAAATACAACTAGAACACACCCGCGAAATCGCGGGCATTCAGAGCGTAGTTTAAAGTATGTAAAGTGTTGTTGGAAGAATTTTGTAAAATATTTAATGACTGGAGAATTTCAGCAAAAGTATCATAAGTCATAGGTTATTGGGGACAGGAAAATGCTTTTTTTTTTTATCCCTCCTTTATTTCAAATATTCCCATTTTTTGGTTTTCTATCAATTTCAATATGAACATACATTAAGTATGTTATAAACATTCAAGTAAGGAACCTGTAATTCAGTGGTTGTTGTTTGTTTATGTGTTACATATTTGTTTTTCGTTCATTTTTTGTACTTAAATAAGGCCGCTAGTTTTCTGGTTTGAATTGTTTTACATTGTCAGTTCGGGGCCTTTTAAAGCTAAGTATGCGGTATGGGCTTTGCTCGTTGTTGTAGGTCGTACGGTAACCTATAGGTGTTAATATCTGTGTTATATTAGTCTCTTGTGGAGAGTTGTCTCAACATGCATGGCAATCATACCATATCTTCTTTTTTTGTAATCAATGAATTTTGTTAAAGATTTAATGACTGGAGAATTTCGGAAAAGGTATAAAAAGTTCACATGAATATTTTTAGCGCTTATCTGTTACAGTATATTATGAACATTCATTACTATATAAATATAGTGTATTTACTTTCAATTCTAAGTTTACTAATCGATCCATAGTGGTCATTGATATAGTATACAGACCCTCTCTATTTCATAAACTCTGTGACTGCCGTGGATAGTAAACTTGAAAATGATAGCAGATAGAATTTTGTAAAAGATTTAATGACTGGAGAATTTCGGAAAAGGTATCAAAAGTTCACATGAATATTTTTAGCGCTTATCTGTATATAATGAACATTCATTACTATATAAATATAGTGTATTTACTTTCAATTCTAAGTTTACTTTTAAATCGATCCATAGTGGTCATTGATATAGTATACAGACCCTCTCTATTTAATAAACTCTGTGCCTGCCGTGGATAGTTAACTTGAAAATGATAGCAGATAGAATTCTGAAAATACACTTTATTCTTTGTATACAGGTATATGGATGTTCAAAGTATACAGAAAAACGAAAACCGGAAGTCTAATCTGACTTAAAATTTCGTCCAATGATGGGACAATATCCGGATGCCTTTTTTCTCGTTTTTCTCCAAAAATAACTCAATCTGAATAATCATATGAATGGATGACAAATGGCACTATGCACTGTACCTATAGGACACAGAGGGGTGTTGATTAATTTATTGTGGAAGGAAGAGAAGCGACACCCAAAATGAGGTCTTCTCGTTTAATAGTATAGATTATGTATGTAAAACTATTGTATAAACTCATTTGATATTTTCCCTGGTGAGGCTGTTAAAATACAGGGGTCCCTAAGTATGCGACCTGGGCTACTTAGGTATTTATATATCAGGAAATAATTGAATAAAATATTTGTTATCGTTGGGGGAAAAAAGAAAAAAAGCTAGAAATGTTTTTTTTTTCTTTTTTCTTTTTCTTAAGAAGCAGAGTCCATGAAGAGTAAAAATATGATTTTCAACTTTTCTGACTTTTTTAAAGGCGCCTTGAGTTTCCCCTAATAAGTTCTTATCTTCAATATAATTCATAGTTTCGTCCTCAATAATTTTACAATAAACCTTATATACATTGGAAGTTCAGGTTATGCCCCTGTAATTTGCCAAATACTGAACCGAACATCCTTTGTGAATTAATTTTACTATACCTTTATGCCATTCAACAGGAATGGTTTTCAAATCTGTTATCTTAGTGAAAAGTTCAACAAGGAAATCAAGCAGTATATTACCACCGTATTTTAGAAATTCTTTGGGTATGTTGTCGAACCCATTAGCTTTACTGTTTTTGATTCGCGTAATTTCTTGTCGGTCGATTGAAACAATAAAGGTGTTTCCACCTGAAAAAAAATGCATTTGAATGGAGACATTGTTGGACTCCAACCCCTTTTATTGTGTTTTGAGACCCCCCCTTTCAAACTCGCTGGATCCACCACTGATGTGTTTCAGTTCTGACTAGACTAGTTGAGACAGATCCAGCCATTTTTTAAAAAGGGGAACCTTACCTAGGATAAAGGGTCAGTTCCAACTAATATCCCTATTCAAATGCATTGTTCGTCAACAAAAAAGGGCAGGTTCAACCTCCGGAATGGGTTATTCCAAAAATAACCCATTACCCCCCCCCCCCCACCATAATAGAAGGTATATGTCGTTTGAAAAAAACATCCATGGAAAATATTAGATGGGGTTGAAATGCGGTTCACACTGCCGATCAGACCAACTCGATCTATCTCGATCAAGACAAATTAAGCGATCGGGAGACTGGTCTGTCTCAATCGACAAGAATGTTCGGGGTGGTCTACCTTGGTCGTCATCGATCTGACTTTCTACTCGAGAGTTTTTGACATGTCAAAAACATTCGAGTAAGGATCGAGAAGCCCGTCACTCGAGAAGAGATCGAGAATTCGTCGAGTAGCGGACGAATTGATCGAGAAAGGATCGTGAATAGATCGAGTTTGGTCGGAATACAAATAGTTTACCGATCATTACTCGATCATTTCGATCTTTGCACGACTAATATCCGATCAATTCCCGATCAACGACAACCTGTACGATATGTGGTAAAGATTAACTCGACTAATGCCCGATCGCTTCATGATCACTGCGACTATATATATTTTTCATCCCAGATCAACTCGACCAATACCCGATCTCTACGCGACCACATTCGACCATTTTTCGATCTCTACTCGGCCATACACGAGTATACATGACTGCTATACGATTCTCTTAAAATGTGTGCAGCTCTGATTAACTCTCATAACTTTGCTTCTGCAAAATATCTTGTCACTATTTATGTTTAACTGTACACAAATTCCTCCATGTACAGTACGCGTCTGTACTTATGCAAGGAGGTGTAAAAGTTTAAAAGAGAGAACACAGATACAAAAGGAACAATCAAACCCAAAGCTCAAACCGACACAGCCATAGCGAAAAACGAAAGCCGATGAGAAGACAAACAGAAGTGAACATAACACAGCACACACAAAAAACAACAACATAGCAACACGAAACCCAATAAAACCTGGGATGATATCAAGTGTTTTGGAAGGGAAATAGATTCTGCATTTTGGCCTCAGAGGATTTTTCAAAATATGAAAGAACTTGTGCATTAAAATTCATTATTAGACAGCTGATGACTAATTTAGCCTTCGAAGTTAGTTTTTGGGCTAATGGGCTGTTTTTGTTTGACTGTCTCTATTTTCCGTATGTCCAGACATTTTTGTAGTATAAAAATAAGAAGATGTGGTATAATTGCCAATGAGACAACTCTCCACAGGACACCAAATGACACAGAAATTAACAACTCTATATGTCACCGTACGGTCGAATGTTTACAAACACTTTTTTATACGCTTTTTGAAATAACTTTATTAAAAAATGAGAAGAAAGACAAATGATTTTTATTTGAATTCGTGATAGATAATATGTAAACTGTTTCAGAAAAGGTATCCTCAAGGGGATTGAAATTCTATTTTTGGTCAAATTTTGGGAAAATATGTGACATCTTTGCCCCCTTTTTGCAATATTATTAGTAAAAAAGGCAGATTGTTGCCAAGGATACACCAAAAGTAAATATATTGAACCATTCAACTACTGGGTATCAGATCTATGGAAAATACTGATTACATACATATGCACATATATGACACAAACAGTAGGCTTAATTTGTAAGAAAGCAAGGAAAAGGGGATGGTAATATTAATGTATATTGCTATCTTACATCAGTACTTATCCAGTGACAAATCTCATTTTGAAGAAAAGAGTAGTGAAACTCCTATAACAAATCAGCGTCCCACTCTACTTTCAGGAAGTTTTTATAACCATTGGGCTCTTCGTTCAGCTCCTGCAAGTCTCTCATACTTATGATTTAGCTATTTGATTAGGGACTTTCCATTTTAAGTTTTTCCTCGGAGTTCAGTATTTTTGTGAGCCACTGCATATCTAGATTTTTCGGCACCCTTTGCTGTCTACCCCTGTTTATACCCCCGCTTTAAAAAAGGGGGGGTATACTGTTTTACCTCTGTCTGTCCTTCCGTCAGTCCGTCAGTCCGTCAGTCAGTCCGTCCGTCCCATGAATATTTTTCGTCGCATTTTTCTCTGGAACTACAATACAAGGATTTCTGAAATTTGGTTTCAGGGTTTATCTAAGTCAGCTATACCGTGTGATGCGTTTTCAGATTGATCACTTGACAACTTCCTGTTTACCGAACACTTTTATGATTTTACACATGATAGCCAAGTTGAAAATTTTCGTCACATTTTTCTCAGGAACTACAGTACAAGGATTTCTGAAATTTGGTTTCAGGATTTATATAAGTCAGCTATACCGTGTGATGCGTTTTCAGATTCATCACTCGACAACTTCCTGTTTACCGAACACTTGCATATTTTTACACTATTAATATTATCCACTTGCGGCGGGGGTATCATCAGTGAGCAGTAGCTCGCAGTTTCACTTGTTTTTATTGTGTTCTACGCTCTCTTCAAGCTCCGTCACAGCTATTAACCTGTCTATCTGAGCCCTAACCACCTTGCCAAACAATCCAACTGCTTGATTTCCATGTAGATAATTATTTTAAATGTAAAATTTTACCCAGACCTTCTGTGAATTACTGAATCTAACCAAATAAACGGGGAACGTGTCCATTGGACACAGATAATGCCCCAGCTTGCATATAACGTTATAAAGAGTCATTACTCAAGCATAGTAAAAGTGACGTCACCCAAATTCCTACTTGATCTGTTTATTATGGTATTGCGTTTCATAAAATTTGGTTGAGGCAAAATAAAATTAGAGAACGGAAACTTATTGTTGGAACGTTCGTATACGTAATCACGGACGGACAGGGGTAACACTTAATGCCTCCTCCGCTGCAGTTCCCGGGGTGATATAAAACAAATTCAGATGTTTTTATTATGAAATTGTACATACCCGACCAATGCCCGACTATCCATACGACCCCTATACGATCAAGTCGATCTAGTCTGGCCGAGATCAGGCTGAGATCGAGTATAGTCGATTTGGTCTAGCTAGTCGAGTAAAGATCGTGTAGAGATCGTGAATTGATCGGAATTATCGAATATGCATTCAATTAGTGGTCGGGTTTGAGTCGTGATAGAGTCGTTAAGGGGTCATGAATGGTCGGGTTAAGGTCGTGTATAGTCGGATAGCAGTCGGGTAGAAGTCGTAAACAGGACCGATCAAGAATTTGGTCACGCTTGGTCGTGGAAATTTGGACAATCGGGATCATCGAGTTGATCTGATCGGCAGTGTGAACCTAGCTTAAAGCGAGGGTCACACATTCACGATTTTTATTGCCGTCCTTCATAGGACCATTCCCGATTAAAATTTGTAAAAAGTCTAATCAAGATCCTGTGAATCGTGGCTGGAAATCAAACTTTTTTTATTAAAATTTGTAAAAACATTTATTTAATCACGACAACAATCAGATATTGTCCAGGAAACGTCCAAATTCAGTCGTTTCCACCCGAACTTGTCCCGATTACCCCGTTCTCAATCCGATTCTAATCCGATTTGTACCTTTCTCCATGGTTAAAAACGACCGAATCTGTTCCGACATTGTCCCGATTCTGCCGAATGCGATCCGACAAACATCAGACAGTGACCAGACAGGAAACTGACGTTGACGGAAGATATCCGTTTAGAAAACTGTCTCTATATTCGGGATGATCAGGTACTGTCGGAACGCAATCCTTTCAGAGTCTGCTGTACCGCATTGCAAACGACTTTGTCTGGACGACTCAGCAGTATCGTGTTCTGTAATTGTCGGAACTCTGACGTGGGTATTATTGCCGAATTTCGTACTAACAACGGGACTGTTCCGGAACAGTTTCGACAAAGACGGTTTGCATTCTGGATACAACTGGACTCACTCGGCAAAAAAAAAAAAAACCAGCAATGACAAATTCTCCAGTTCATCCCCATTCCACAGGACACCGTCTAGAAAACACAGAACATTGTCACGATTTTGATTCGATACAGCAGAATCTGTCACGACATAGTCATAACTGTAATCCGACTAGACAGAATCGGCTGAGTTTCCCCGAATGTCACGGGACGCACCTAACTGTCGGGTGCTTGGCCGACCCCTACGATCCGTAGGAATCTGTTACGAAAGTATTCTACAGAGTTCAGGCAATGATGAGACATTCAAGATCATTGAGGAAATAAATGGTCGGTTTAAATACATGTAACTGTTGTCCCAGTTCAGAAGGTGAAACGCAACCATAAACCTGATATATTAAGTTTTCATGGCAGTTTTACACAAAAAAACATTAAAATAAATGTTCAAAGAACTTCATTATAAGACTGAAGGTTAATGAAAAAAATTCCTGACCTTTGATTCTATTTTTTGGGAGCATACAACTGGACATTCACGGTGACACCTATTTCTATGTTTTTGGTTACCTTAAATAAACTGCACATAATGATAAGGATCAATAATTGAACAACAATGGATTTTGTAAACAAAAATTCCCCCTTTTTACTAATAATTGGAATTTTTATTTGGCAGTCACCATTAAACATTAACACCGCCAGCTGCAATTGTAGTTGAGGAACCCTTTCCCATTTTGTTTTGTCTCTTGTTGCAACAAAGTCGTCAAAGCTTAAAAGCCTGCTTAATCCAATGATGTAAACAATTTGTTTAAAAAGATTGTAATTACAATGTTTTATTCCAACTGTTTAATCTTAATTGACTAGGATGGTCAGTCTTCCTACTGAAGGTTGTCAGTTCTCTCTTGGCACTCCCCGACTTCCTCCACCAAACAAAAACTGACCACCACAATAAGCCAATAGTGCTTTAAGTGGCATTAAACACCAATCAATCAATCAATCAATCATTTCATGTACACATATAGGTCAGTTTAATGGAAATCACTTATGGGAAGTCAATGATATGACTGGTAGAATAAGATAAGATATTTATTAGTTCAAACTTCTAACAATTGGATTGCTACTTAATATATGAGATACATTGTAACACAAATAAACAATAAAAATATGTAACATTTACAGAAAATATTAAAAAAAAATATATATATTCTTAGTTAGAATAAGATGTGAGGGAATACCAAAATTTGTGTGCTGTTTTCAAGTGACCTATGACATTTTTGACAGGCGCGGATCCAGAGGGGGGGATGGGGTTCCGGGGGTTGAAACCCCCTCTTTTATTTGGACGATCAATGCATTTGAATGGGGACATGTAGTTGGAACCCCCTTTGTCCTGGGTTAGGAACCCCCCCCCCCCCCCTTTTAAAATTGCTGTATCTGCCCCTGCAATTTGATATAGTACATGTACTAGTACGATATTATCCAGGTTGAAAATGCTGTAATTTTTCGAAGTATGATAGAATGAAATAACATTATTTTAAAAATAAATTTAACATGAGACACACAAAATATCACAATTGTCGTTGCAGTAGCTAGATTGGGACAATTGCTGGAAAAAAAGTCAGCAAGACTTTGTGTTAGGAAAGGTGTAATCAACCATGGAGCGTGTTAGCATGTTTATGCTAAGACATACTTTCTCTCTTTTATTTTCTTTTAAAAAAGAATGAGGAAATACAGCGGACGGGTGTTTTTTTAGCTATTTATTCTTCATGAAATTTCACTTGCTTGGTTTGGTATAATTTTGAAATCTTTTATTTTGCCTGAATAGGACAAACACTTTTGTCTACTATTGGAGGGAAAAAAAAACAATTATCAACAAACTTCTCTAGGTCGGAAATATATTTTAGACTGTTCGCCAGACTCAGGTGAAATATAAGAATAGGTGTACTCAAATAGTTAAAACTTGCTATCGATGTTTTTACCAGGATTAAAATTTTAAATTTACGCCATACGCGCGTTTTGTCTACAAAAGACTCATCAGTGACGCTCGAATCAAAAAATGTTTAAAAGGCCAAATAAAGTACAAAGTTGAAGAGCATTGAAGACCACAAATTCCTAAAAGTTCTGTCAAATACAGTTAAAGTAATCTATTCCTGAAGTAGAAAAGCCTTAGTATTTCAAAAATTCAAAGTTTTGTTAACAGTTGTAATAATTTATTATTATAAACATATCAATGATAACTCAAGTCAACACAGAAGTGTTGACTACTTAATATAAACGACAAACGAGTTCAAAGTTGTTTTTCTTTTATGCAATTATGTATTAGATAAAATACAAAGGTAACAAAGAAACAGGCCGGTAACAACCGTTGCCGGATAGTTTTTCTGCACGAGTAGTCAGGTCATTGGTCTGAGACGATAGCCGAGGACCTTGACCTAACTACAAGTGCAGAAAAACTATTCGGCTGGTTGTTACCGGCCTGTTTCTTTTGTTACTTTTGTTTTTTATCTGACTTGTACGACGTTTCAATAAAGTAATAAGTATTAGATAAAATACAAAGGTAACAAAGAAACAGGCCGGTAACAACCGTTGCCGGATAGTTTTTCTGCACGAGTAGTCAGGTCAAGGTCCGAGGCGACAGCCGAGGACCTTGACCTGACTACAAGTGCAGAAAAACTATTCGGCTGGTTGTTACCGGCCTGTTACCTTTGTTACTTTTGTTTTTTATCTGACTTGTACGACGTTTCAAGAAAGTAATAATACATTTTGCAAGACTAAACATTTTAGATACTTTAGATAGCCATAAAGCAGTAAATGTAAGTTATAGTATAAACATTTTTCATTTCCCTTCAACCGAGATTTTTTTTAAAGAAAAAAATCAGGAATCTAATTATTTGATAAAAAAAAAGGCCATTTCAAGTAAAAGATGAATGTTGTACACAATTTCAGACTTTTTAAAAGGCTACTTCGTAAAAAAGTAATATATTAAAGAAATATTTTAGTGGTAAGTAGGATTACGTTTGATCTTTATGGATGAAACGGAAAGCGGGGAAGGGGGGGGGGGGTGGCTAATCCATTTTAAGATAAACAGGCTGTAATCTTTATTTCTGATGAAAAATGTGCAGGATGTGCCATTCCATCCCCCCCCCCCCATCCCCCCTAAAAAAATACGTTTGTTGCCAAATACATTAATTTAATATTCAGTGGTCGGGGTCCCGGGGGTTGGAACAACCCTTTTTTGGATGATCAATGCATTTAAATGGGGACACAAAGTTGGACCCCCTGTTTTGTCCTGGATTTGGACCTGGATCCGCCACCGATATAAATTCGATAACAATATAGATGTATCAAAAGAATGAATTTCTTAGATCTTCATTAGTAAATGAAATGTTTATGAAAAAATAAATTTTGTCTTAATATTAAATATATTAAGGCGTATACTAATTTTTTTTAAATTCATGCTCGTCTCTAGATATGCAAGTGTTGATCTGGAATAAACACGTGTTACTATATGATCCAATCGCAGCTTACCGCCCAAAATTGATGACATAAGTTGAATGATTTTCTTCTAGATTTGCTACTTATTTGGACGTGTATTACATGAACACTTTTTGTTTATAGGATCAATCATGCATTGGTGAGTTGATAGGGATTTTATCTTTTGATAAGATTTGATTTTTATTTACTTATTTCCTGTCATATTTTTATTGAAATATACACGTCAGTAATGTATCATCATTTCTTTACTTTCAGCATTGTCTTGTCCAAGATTCTGTTCATATCCATATATTGAAGAAAACGTTTATTGACCGAATATTTTGCTCCATAAAGGGGGCGTTATGTGCTTTTTTTTTTTAGTATATTAATTAACTATTTACTTTTCAACGTCATCACCCAAATGTTTTTGTTTAAATTAGCACTATCTACGGTATTCGGAAAATCAGGAATCATGCAAATCATTAATTTGTCATCTGCTTGACCATAATAATTTTTTTCTGATAAAGTTTGTGATCAAAATATCTTTTTTTTTTTTTATTAAAAAACCATACCCCCCCTTTTTTTTTAAAGTTAAATGTCTAATCCCTTAGTGTACTGATATGAATAGTATTTTACTGGAAATGTTTGAAAATAGATATTGATGCTAAAGTAAATATTTTGTTCAATAAAAAGACAGGAAATAAGTCGGTGAACCAACAAGTTCAAATCTAATTGAAAGTTAAAGTGCCCATGAACTCAGTGATCATGCACGAGTGATTCTATTCATAAAAAGTGTCCGTGTAACAACTAAAAAGAGTCCGTGTATCGTCTAAAAAGAGTCCGTGTAACACCCGTTAATGTACTGTTTTTCTATAGCTCTGCGGGGGGCAAAGTCGTACAATACATTTTGCAAGACTAAACATTTAAGAAACTTAGATAGCCATTAAGCAGTAAATGTAAGTTATAGTATAAACACATTTTTTTTTAATTTCCTTTCAACCGAGATTTTTTTAAAGAAAAAAAATCAGGAATATAATAATTTGATAAAAAAGTAAACGATGAATGTTGTACACATTTAAGACTTTTTAAATGCAACTTCGCAAGAAAGTAATAAACTAAAGAAATATTTTAGTGGTAAGTAGGATAACGTTTGATTTTTATGGATGAAACGGAAAGCGGGGAGGGGGGGGGGGGGGGCTAATTCATTTTAAAGTAAACAGGCTGTGATCTTCATTTTTGATGAAAAAATGCAGGATGTCCCATTCCATCCCCCCCCCATCCCCCCCTTAAAAAAAATCGTAAAAATCGCGCGTTTGTTGCCAAATACATGAATTTAATATTCAATGATTGGAGGTCCCGGGGGGTTGGAACAACCCTTTTTTTTTATGATCAATGCATTTAAATGGGGACATAAAGTTGGACCCCCCCTTCTGTTTTGTCCTGGATTTGGACCTGGATCCGCCACTGATATAAATTCGATAACAATATAAATGTATCAAAAGAATGAATTTCCTACTTCATTAGTGAATGAAATGTTTATGAAAAAATGGATTTTGTCTAAATATTATATATATTCAGTCAAATACTTTATTTTTTTTTTAAACTCATGCTCGTCTCTAGATCTGCACGTGTTGATCGTGATTAAACACGTGTTACTATATGATCCAATCGCAGCTTACTGCCCAAAATTGATGACATAAGTTGAATGATTTTCTTCTAGATTTGCTGCTTATTTGGACGTGTATTACATGAACTCTTTTTGTTTATAGGATCAATCGTCTATTGGTGAGTTGATAGGGATTTTATCTTTTGATAAGATTTGATTTTTATTTACTTATTTCCTGTCTTATTTTTATTGAAATCTACATGTCAGTATCATCATTTCTTTACTTTCAACATTGTCCAAAATACTATTCATGTCCATATATTGAAGAAAACATTTATTGACCGAATATTTTGCTTCATAAAGGGGGAGGTATGTTCTTTTTTTAGTATACATGTATTAATTATTTACTTTTCAAGCCATCACCCAAATGTTTTTGTTTAAATTAGCACTATTTACGGCATTCGGAAAATCAGGAATCATGCAAAACATTAATTTGTCATCTGCTTGACCACAATAAATTTTTTCTCATAAAATTTGGGATCAAAATATCTTTTTAAGGAGAAAACCATACCCCCTCCCCCTTTTGAAGTTAAATGTCTAATCCCTTAGTCTACTGATATGAATAGTATTTTACTGGAAATGTTTGAAAAAAGATATTGATGCTAATATAACCGAAAGAAAAGTGACTTTAGGAACTTTTACAATAATTCACAAAGTGCTTTACATGAACTCTCGTTTTGAATTGAATATTTATATGAACTCTCGTTTTGATTTGAATATTTATATGAACTCTCGTTTTAAATTGAATATTTCCCATTTTATTTTAAGTTGAATATTTCTTGTTGTAAATGTTTCTTTATTCTTAAATATAATGTTTCTTATTTCAAATATCCAAAGAGATTATAGACTTACTATTTTACAACTTAATCCGATGGCTGTCAAAAGTGTGAGAGATAATACATGTATCTAACACTCGAACTACAAAAGCAATTATCGCTATTTTATAAAGTTTAGCCGGAGGACAATAATCCTATTATTATTACATAACATTGGACAAGTATATTTATATTTTATAAGAACCTTTTATAATGTTTTAATACCCTTATCTTTGAATTAATTTATGTTTTGTAAACTGTTGCTTGGGCAGTCTTCCCCTAGCTTTCAAGCTGTAAACTTGTGAATAAATTTGTATATATATTTTATACGGTCTTGCGTTTAAAGCAGTCATAGTGTCGATTATAGACCTACAAACTTTAATGTAACCCGTGCCGAAGTTCACGGACTGATGCCGGGAATTCACGGGGTTATAATTGGGGAGGATTCCTCGATTACCGTAACCTTAAGCAGCCAAGCGAGTGTTTTATTTATGAACTAGTCCCAGTATACAAAAATCAAAAATGGAGTTACCGAAGTTGGAAAAGTTTTACGCGTTCGAAACCGAAAATACAGATTATGCTTTCTAGCTGGACAAACAGCAGTGATGGAGCGGTTTATACATCATGGACTTAGACCAGAGTATGTTGCTCCATACGCTTTGCTAGCAGACATTCCCATTCAGACAGGATCGGAGCCAGAACCAGTCAAAATCAACAGTGCTATCAAGAAAAACCTAAACCACAAACCCAACCCAGAAGCGATGGTAAGTGTGGTACATGCTGTAATAGTTACGAACACTTTGAGAATGCACATTTTTACGTTACCCCTATTATATTTTAATGTACCTAACCATATCAATAGGCAGCAGAACCACCCTAAATAAAATACATCAGAAAAGAAAATTCAATTTTTATCATAGTAGTGCTAAGTTCCACAATTCCCATATAATTCAACCAAAGACAGGTTTATGAATTCTAGAAGTAGTTCCCCTATCTAAATATTTTTAATCTGTTTGCAAATACAGGCTGTTCAAGAGCCGATTGTAAAATAAATGTAAGAAGAGGTTCTGTTTTCGTTTTTTTTTTTAAATTTAGAATTTATTAAGAACCAACTTCATTATTCTAAGATGAATAATCTTTTTTTTTTTTTTCTGAGACATTTGCCACTGGCAGTATAAGAGAACCTCCATAAATTGAGCTACAGTCTGTGTATCCTTGTTGTATCATAGAACCTAGTGTTTTGCACAAGTGAAGGTTGTAACTTTGAACAAGGATCACTGACTGTAGTATACTGAAATAACCACAATTATTGTTTTAGTTGTCGTTATTGTATCATTTAATACAACATGCTATAAGTAGGTGACTTTACACGTGTAAGCTTGTATATACATAGATTATCGGTGGTGTAACAAAATCATTTTATAATACAATTTTAATGCGAAACAAGAATACAAGATGGACTCGTCATCTGTCTTGTGGTCTTGTTTCCGTTTGGTGTACAGGAGTGACGACCTGTATACTACATGTCAGAAAATGCATTATTATGTTTAATCAGAACCTGCTTACAAGGTAGAAATATCCACTGATAATCTGATAATCGCTTTAGATTCTTGATAGTATTTTCGAAAATCTTCCAGACAATCTAATGTAGTTTGTTAGAATCCTAAACGGGTCAATGATCATTATTGCCCCCCCACCCCTTTTTCCGCGATTCATTGAACACTTAGATACTTAGTTCTACTTTTATGATTATAGTAAAAAGCGTCCCCTTCGTTGTTTTATATATCTATACATATATATAATAGAGCCCTGCTCTTTTGAGTTGTGAAGCCGAAATAGATATTTCAGTATAGTTATGTCAGTAGTCCCCCTCCTCAGAGTATAGTATACTTATGTCAGTAGTCCCCCTCCTCAGAGTATAGTATACTTATGTCAGTAGTCCCCTTCCTCAGAGTATTGTTGTACTTATGTCAGTAGTCCCCTCCTCAGAGTATAGTATTCGTATGTCAGTAGTTCCCCTCCTCAGAGTATTAGGATACTTATGTCAGTATTCCCCTCGTCAGAATATCTAGTATGTTTATGTTTATCCCCCTCCACATAACCCCTTTGTATATCTATTAAAAGGTCCAATATGTGCATTTTCTATGTTCGTGATGTTTTCAGTATGTACACACTTTCAGCAACCAGAAAGATGAATTACCCATAGACGAATTACCCATAGACGAATTACCCAAAGACGATTTACCCAAAGACGATTTACCCAAAGACGAATTACGAATAGATGAAATAACATTACAAACCTATACGAAATGTAGCAATTTGTGCTCGGGACGAGCACTTCGGGGAAGTAGTGGAGAATATAACCGAAAGAAAAGTGACTTTAGGAACTTTTACAATAATTCGCAAAGTGCTTTACATGAACTCTCGTTTTGAAGTGAATATTTATATGAACTCTCGTTTTGATTTGAATATTTATATGAACTCTCGTTTTAAATTGAATATTTCCCATTTTATTTTAAGTTGAATATTTCTTGTTGTAAATGTTTCTTTATTCTTAAATATAATGTTTCTTATTTCAAATATCCAAAGAGATTATAGACTTACTATTTTACAACTTAATCCGATGGCTGTCAAAAGTGTGAGAGATAATACATGTATCTAACACTCGAACTACAAAAGCAATTATCGCTATTTTATAAAGTTTAGCCGGAGGACAATAATCCTATTATTATTACATAACATTGGACAAGTATATTTATATTTTATAAGAACCTTTTATAATGTTTTAATACCCTTATCTTTGAATTAATTTATGTTTTGTAAACTGTTGCTTGGGCAGTCTTCCCCTAGCTTTCAAGCTGTAAACTTGTGTGAATAAATTTGTATATATATATTTTATACGGTCTTGCGTTTAAAGCAGCCATAATGTCGATTATAGACCTACAAACTTTAATGTAACCCGTGCCGAAGTTCACGGACTTATGCCGGGAATTCACGGGGTTATACTAACGTTAATAGTTTGTTCAATAAAAAGACAGGAAATAAGTCGGTGAACCAAAAAGTTCAAATCTAATTGAAAGTTAAAGTGCCCATGAACTCACTGATCATGCACGAGTGATTCTATTCATAAAAAGTGTCCGTGTAACAACTAAAAAGAGTCCGTGTATCGTCTAAAAAGAGTCCGTGTAACACCCGTTAATGTACTGTTTTTCTATAGCTCTGCGGGGGGCAAAGTCGTACAATATAAAAAAAAGATCTTGGGAATCATTAAGTATGAACAGACAAATGGAAGTGTTTAACGACCTTGACTGGCTATACAGCCCTCGCACGGTCGTCTCGGTGCCCGAAGGCGATTGATGAGCGTTTAGATATTTTCTGCCGTGGGTCAGGAACTGGTAGTAGAGGACGCCGAATGGAGGCCGCCATCTTGATTTTGGTGAGTAGATTTTTCTTTGTTTACTATTTTGATGTTATTTCTTCACTAACGGCTGCTTTCAGAGCCAGTTTGGTCAGCTTGGCAGCCCGCTAGCCTCGATGATGGAGTACTGGTAGATGAATCGTGGACGTAGTTCTAAAGATGACAAGAAGCGTTATCAGGACCAAAGCCGTGAGGCAGTTACATGCAGGTCGTATCACCCAATACCTAGGATACAGCCCTCGGACGTTAATCGGCATAACACTCCCCATGATACAATGGTTTTGGAGTGCATGTTAACGCGGGTACGCCAACTACTACGTCTATCTGCACGGCTTGGATTGGTTTCTGTCATCTTAAGTAGTAAGTCGTTGATCATCTAACTGTAAACCCTCATCGAAGATAGCGCGTAAAGGAGAGCTGGCCCAGCACATCCGTTCAGCTGTAATGACTGAGACGTGACTGTGAATCTGACTGATGAATTCGATTGTAAGTATGAACGGTTTTTTTTTTCGCGGTGTCGATAATTATCCTCCATTAACATGGGTGGGACTGGTATGCTCGAAACATGAGCTTAAATCCCTGTTCCGAGAGTGGTACTATTTTCATGGAATTTTAATATAGAGTGCACTGACGACGCAGGGGTCGATCCAGCCATTTCCAAAAGGGGATTTTAACCCAAGATAAAGGGGGGAGGTCCAACCATATGTCCCTATTCAAAAGCATTGATCGGTAAGAAAAGGGGTGTTTCGACCCCGGAACAGCCCGTGATCTCTCAATGCAACATTGTTCATTTCAACACACAAAGTTTATACGCAAATCTATTCGATTGATTGTTAGGGATAAAAAAGGCAAAAGTGTAGAAGGCGAAAAGAAATTGTTAAAAAAAACCCACAATCTATTTAAGTCGAACAGTTGCGGATACAAAGTTGTAAGGGGACGATCATTTGATATTCTGGGGGGGGGGGCAGGAGGATTTTGAAAATAGATAACTCAGCCTTGATAATCACAAAAATAAATGGTTTGTTCTGTGGTAGTTTGAAAATAAATTACCTGACATGTAATGTATAGAAAATAAATAACTCAGCAGGTCTAATCGAAAGTATGAGATGGCACCAGATTCTTCATAAATTCATCTTTTTTCCCAGAAAAAAATCAGGAAACACTTCCCAATTTTTTTAATAACAAAAGTATAAATATTATTTAAATATACTTGAAATGTCTGAAAATTGGTTTCATTTAACTTAAAGTATATTGTCTCAGGAAACCTTACCTCACCTTTATTTTAACAGGGCCGTAACTCCATGTAGGAAATTTCAAAACCAAACGCTTGTCTCCATATCAAATTGTGTTCACGGCCTTGCAAGAAGAAAGTTCTGTTTTCCCTCAGACTTATAGCCCTGATTTTTCGGGATCAATGTTTCTTATTTATTTGTCTTTTGTTCATTGATTGCCCTTCTGTATTCTGTTAGTGTTGCATTCCTTTTGTAATCTAGTAATTTTGTTATGAACTTGATCATGAGTTTAAAAAAAAAAACAGCAGCCACAGGCTTAACTATGTGAATTCCATTTTTGCTTTATCATGCACATTGGTCTTTTGATGTTTTCCCTAGAAACTTCAGTCTTATACTTAATTTATACATTTTGCTTTGAGACCAAAATATTGTCAAAAAATTATTAAAACAAAACTCCATTTTCAGATTATGAAAGGGTCTTCCGAACACCCAGAAAGCATGATTTTGCATCATTTGTTCTATAGCTTCTTGGGCCTTCAGTGGCTCCAAAACCCTTCAAAAAAATTTTTGCCTCGCTCCTCTCGGCGTAGCAGGTTTGCCAAAACATTAAAAAGTGCCTAGTTATAACTAAACTTAATACTATGTGTATATGCAGTTGGGAATTTAAAAGATTCATTTCTGTAGAGGGGGATGGTTAATCTAATCAAATGTTACATAATGAATTGACTACACTATATGTATTATATATAAACAAAACATTTGAAAAATTGTATGTTTTCGAATATCAAAAATGTAGTTGTGAAAATGAATAATCAGTCCCTTGCTTTAATGAAAATGAAAAATCTTGCTTCAATAGTGCAGAAAATGAATCTGTCCTCTTAGTTTGCAAAAATAAATAACCGATCAAAAACAAATCCTCCTGCCCCCCCCCCCCCCCCCCCCCCCCCAGAATATCAAATGGTCGTCCTCTAATCGTGCACAACAAAAACGACACCAACATTACTATTTTAAATAAAATATTTTGTACAGTCTCCTCTGAACAATATTTTTGCTGGTTTTCGTATACTACCCATTGCATTAAAAGTATCCTGTTTCGCGGGGAAAGTCAGTCTATTGCTCCGGCTGATAATATATATATCAAACATATATATCTACATCTTCGGTCCTTATAAATCCTTGTCTTCAAATATTCGGCTTTGTGCGGTTCTGATGGTAAATCAGAAAAGCGGACACATGAAGCTTTAACGTGTTTCATACATCTTTTATATAGAAGACAACATTTGCTATTGTGTATCTGTATCGTTGGTTTGTTTGTATTTTGAAATGACCCCTTGTTTTTTGTCACCTGTAATCGTGAGTCTAAAGTGTAGTCCTAGGTATACACCTAGTTTCCGCAAATGTCTACTGGTCATTCATTTATGCATATGGACGAAACTCACAAGGCCTAGTCATTTTCTGAAATTATATTTCATTGTTTAACTTTTATCATTCATGCGTTTTTATGCCCCATTTATAGGCATTATGTTTTCTGGTCTGTGCGTCCATCTGTTCGTCCGTACGTCCGTTCGTCCGTGCCGCTTCAGGTTAAAGTTTTCAGGTTAAAGTTATTGGTCGAGGTAGTTTTTGATGAAGTCCAATCAACTTGAAACTTAGTACACATGTTCTCTATGATATGATCTTTCTAATTTTAATGCCAAAGAAGAGATTTTCTCCCATTTTCACGGTCAACTGATCATAGAAAATGATAGTGCGAATGGGGCATCCGTGTACTGGGGACACATTCTTGGTTTCTTAATATTGTTAATGTAAATTACCAGATTATTGCTCTTAATTTTAATACCACAACAAAACTGCATTCTTCAGGTTTCATTTATATTTTTATCCATATAACAAAAACCTTGAAACAGGAACAATTCCGCAATACCTTTTGCATTTCAAATAATTCAGAATCATAGTACATATTTCTTTTAGTCTACACTATATGTCATAATTTGTTTTTAGAAATTAACATGATTAAGAATCATAAACAAATAAATTGGAATTACCATGTTATTAAAATCATTTCATTCTAGGAAACATTTTCATTTATATAACTTCAACAAGGCTTTGGAGAATCTAGGACTAAGATATTTTTAAAGAAAGAATTAAAATGCATTTGTAATACAACAGAAACTTACGTTCTAGCTCATCTAGCCCTATGTGCAGGCAAGATATTATCATCACCTTGAACTAAAATACATCTTCTAAGAAATAATTTTGATCATTTAAAAGATATCTACTATAAATGATACTGGGATGATCCTCTTTTTATTACAGTTCCAAGTAAGAAATAGCCACCACAAGGGACAAAATAGAAGCATTCGAGAAGAACATACATACAGGTTCTGACTCATAAACCATCTTGCATATTGAAATTACATCATGCAGAAATGCACCTAATATGTTCCTCTACTAATTGTGAGTTTTTGCTTAAACCAAGAAGCAACGTAGTGGAACATATTTTAACAGAGTCATTTTATAATCCATACAACACATACAAAACGCGTCTCCTCCATGACAGTCTTAAACATAATAACCAAATATTGAATAAACGACCCTGCTAATTTGTATGGCCCCGCAACAAATTTGTTTGTGCCATATAGTTTTACCCTTGTCCGGCAGTCTGTCATTCTGTCAATCCGCAACGAACAGTTATACGGACTTTTGTTCTAAATGCCTTCCCATATTGAGCTGATTTTTAGAATTTGAGTCTACTATGATGAGTTACAGATCGAGTTTACGTTTGGTTACGCTATATTGATTATTTTGCTGAAATTACAGGATTTGAAGTTTAAAAATGTTTTGAAAATATCAGTTATACAGACTTTTTTTCCTAAACGCCTTCATATATTGAGCTGATTTTTAGTATGTGAGTCAACTATGATGAGTTACAGATCGAGTTTACGTTTGGTTCCGCTCCATTGATTTTTGCTAAAATTACAGGCTTTGGACTTTGAACATTTCACCAAAATGGCAGTATACGGACTTTTTTCTAAACGCCATCATATATTGAGCTGATTTTTAGTATGTTAGTCTTCTATGATGAGTTACGGATCGAATTTACCTTGGGTTCCGCTCCATTAATTCTTGCTGAAATTACAGGTTTGAACTTCGAAAATTTTGTGAAAATAACAGTTAACCGGACTTCATTCTCAAATTTCCACTCCTAAAAATGGCTTCAAGCTTTATTTGCAAGCGCGGCCATTCGTGTCGTTCCGACACATCTAGTACGTGTTTGGTACTGGTCTGATATTATTAAGGATGGCTGTCATTGTGGGACACAGCTTAACATTGAACACAAACTTTTTTGTCAGAAAACACTGTCATACATTCAAACATACTTTCCACACTAATCTATGTCCAAACTTGTTAGAATTAAAAAAATATAACTTTCAACTCAAAGTTTCTATTTCTAATTGAGTTACCCTCTTTAAATAAAGAATTTATTATTATTATTATATTATTATAACTAAGTGAAATAGGTTTCAAAGTCGCGTCGTCCTAGTAGAAATAATATAAACTAAAAATAAACTCTCCTTTGGTAGATATTTGCTTAACTTGGAATCCGGTAAAAAGACTATTGGTCCATGGTTTGTCAATTGTAAGATTTATTTTTTTTTTGTAGGAAGTAACACATTTGAAAAATTATTTATGACTTGAAATTTGGGTTCTTAGTTTTAAGTATTTTAGAAAGTAAATATACAAAATGTATTTGCATAACTATATAATCTCTTAAAGTTTTGTTAAAATTGCTAGATTCGTGTGCACAATTAGCATATACATGCAGACTGTTATAATTGATTTCTTATAGATAAAAATTGTCTTGCATAATATTCTAAGTACAAACAAAAGTATGATATGATCATATTTCATGTATAGGTAATTATAAAAAAAACATTCAAAAGTATGCTATTTTGGTCTTTTTAAGTTACATACATGAAAATATATCAAAATAACACTTAAAATAAAATTGAGAATGGAAATCGGGAATGTGTCAAACACTTGCATAAAGTGCATGTTAATTAAAGGCCGTGTTCAAACCAAACGCCATGTACAGTAAGTGTCGGTTAGTGTATAGAAAGGTATATACTATGAAAATAAGAGCGCGGGGCTTTGCTCTTATTTTCATAGTATATACCTTTCTATACACTATCGCATTTAGCACATTTACAACTTGAGTAATCCTGTAATTAGTCTATTGACTAGCTGTAGCTCATTTACATAGTTTTGTAAATCTACTCACTATTATCATTGTAAGATATTGACTTCAGAATGAAAAGATTGTAGTTGCTGGTGTAAGTATGTTTATTGGTATATTTGTATAAAGCTGTGTTTTACTATACATGATAAATTTCAAAACATATAAGTAGTTTGCAGTGGCAGATCCCAAAAGAGGGTGGTGGAAAACACTTATTTGGGGGGATGATCAATGCTTTGAATAAGAACATACAGTTGAACCCCTCCCCCTTTATTTTGGATTGGAAACCCTTTAAAAATGGATGGATCTGCCCCTGGTATGTACCCATAGGTAGTCTAGGGAATAGTTTACATGCATGAAATGTCTGTCACTGGACATTAGGCAACCAATAATCAATCTATTCATGACGAAAGATATCAAATTGCTTTTATTTTCCTTTACAAGGTTTCATGGTTCACTCTATTTTTGTGTACAAGTAATTACATTCACGGCCGACACTCGGCTAACCGAGAGATTGGTCGGTTAATCTATATTGAGTATGCGGATATATCGGCGATTGGTCTGTTTATCGGGTTGGTTATACGTCTGTTAAGAGTAAAACGCACAATTTAATGTTAAACTCTATCAAATATACAGATTTTTCGCATATTATAAGAACCAAATCAAAAAAAGAAAAGTGTCTGACAAAATGATATCTGTCAAAGAACATTTTCCACCTGTACAAACATTTCAAAGTCTGCGCAGTTTTCAGTAAAACTAAAACGCTTTGCGCAAGTATATAGTATTTATGCTTATACGCATAGCAATTTGTTTTAATAAAAGGCGAAACAAACATTTTTAGATATCATTTAAAGGACACAAAATAGTACTAGGTTCTAAAAAATAAATTGACATTAGTAAATATTTCATAATTGTAATATAACGTGAATAATACCACGTTTTAGTGAAAATTAAGGGAATAAAGTCTGTTAATGGGTTGGACAATTGAAATTGTGTCAGTTAAGAGTTATTTAGCCACGACAATAGTTTTGCTACCTTTATATTTTCCCATTGAAAAAGTTAAGAATGAGATGTTCTTGAGTAAAAAAAATTACAATACGGTGCAACAGTATCCTTCTAGTAAGAGCATTTTTATTTTGACTTGCTTTGCATTTTATGGAAGGGTGTGTCACTTCAATATAGCGTGATATGGATTGGCCGCTGGAATATGAATTTATTATTAACATTTTCAATCAGCCTTAATTTTTGTGTCTGGACAAAGTAGCACGTTCTCAAATCCGACTGAAAGTGTCTTTTTAATACAACACAGGGTACATATAACGTGTTATCGTTCTCATATGTACATGATATTTGTCACTGGACGTTAAACCCTAATTCGTAAGCATCATCCAATTGGTTCTTTTCTTCTATTACCTAATCATATGTTGTTTACAAATCATTCTAAAGAAGTAAATGAAAAGGAGCAAATGCAGCTACATTTAGTTATCTTAAGTTTAATTCATTTTATTCCGTTTAGTTAACGTTCCTTTCTACATAAGTGCAGAGGAGAACTGCAGTTGTCCGCATGTAAACTTCTAGCATTTTTTCACCAATATGAGTACATCGCAATCCGTTACTGTTTCAACACCCAGGGGTGTTTCATGTCTGTATTCTTAAACAACTATTATTTTTTCTCTCTTTTTTAACAATGCATCACTCTCTACTGTCCTTATCTATTATTTTATAGTCTGCGTCTCCATCCAGATTCTCGTGTATACATGAGGGTCCGGATTGGGGGTGTTGTTTATTTCTGTATTCTTTAAATTGTTATGTCACTTTTCTCTACATTTTATTTATCTTACTCATTATTCTTTCTCTATTCTTTATATTTTAGAATCCCAATATATTTTACTTACTGATGTTTAGTTACATTACGACGTTTACCTCTGATTTATATACTGGTTACCAATGTAGATGACAAATTAGTGTCATTCATGACAATTAAACAGAATCCACATGATATATGCGACCATTCTTGATGAAATCAATATTACTTTAATATTACACTTTTTGAAACCATTTTTATCAATTTTCAATTTCCATTGTCTAAATTGTTCATTGTTTATGTGTTGTTTGCGTATATTTTTATGTTTCATTGCTCATGTGTTGTTTCCGTATATTTTAGCCTACCCATTTGATCCGATAACACCCCATATAGCAATAAAATTATACTTTTTTTGCCATTCATAACTCTTAACAGACCAATTAACAGACCGGGTTTTATACATCCGACCCATTAACAGACCAGGTTTTAAATAAAGATTGATTTATGTCACCAAAATACAGATTTTCGTGTAGATTTTTCACGCAATGATATCAATTTGGTTAACAAACATAATGCCTGTTTTTTTTTCGATGTTCAAAATACTGCATGCAAGTAAATTCAACCAACGTGTCATTTTGTGTACATTTTGTGTGTGTAAAATGTGTATAAATTTATTGATGAGTATCCCGCCTTTTCATTTTATAGATCGTACATCGAAGCTAGAAAAATAATAATTACACCACTGGATTCAGTACATTGAATTGTTTTGTTAGACGTGAATAATTTTTATGATAAAAATATATTTAAAAAGTTATACAATGAAACATGCTGAACATTCAATGATTTTCTCGATAGCACCTGATTAACAGACTTTAGCCAACCCGATTAACAGACCAACCGCCGATATAGCCGCATACTCATTAAAGATTTACCGACCAATCTCTCGGTTAGCCGAGTGTCGGCCGTGACATTGAAGATAATATAAATGATTACAATTTTAGATGGCATTGTACTCTAATCAAGTTATAATGAACTACAATGTATATTTGTTACTCTTTATCTATTTGAAAGAAACTTTTGTCAAAAACAATTTTTGATCCCAAGATTAAATAGTGGGATGTTTAAAAATTAATTTGAAAACTAATTACAAACTATTTAGTTTAATTTGGAACCCAACAATTTCTTTTCAAAATAGCCAGTAGCAATTTGTATTTCAATATCTTGATTACGATACAATGAAATCTTACCCTTGTGGTCATTCATGCGTAGTAACTTAGTACACGAAAAAGTATGTACTATGAACGTTAGAAGACAAATTCAAGCAATTTGATTGGACGAAAAGTTGTAAGTATGTGCTAAACTATGTGTCATTTAAATGTTCATTACGTAGAACCGAATGCAAATATTTCGGACAACTTTTCTAGCAGTTAAGGAACGACGGTTTGACTTTAAAAAGGGGAGAATGGATATTTCCTTGAAAAATTTTCTGATCCCCAATTTGATAAAACAAAATATTCAGGTCATACAGATGATGCACATTTGTTTATTCTGAATCCAGATTTTTCCCATAGTGTTAAATAGTGAAAAACAAATATTTGATTGCTAGCATTAAACAAAACTGAATAAAAACGTTCGCGCTGGAAACAAAATCTGACTCAGAAAACATAAACATACCCTCTCCCCTTTTTTTGAAGTTAAGTGGTTGCTCTTTTATGGAAGCTATTTTGCTGATTTGCAGTAGTTTACAGATGTTAAATATGTCTCGATTACGCATTAGAAAACGTAGGCTGCAGCAGCGTTCTTACAGACGAAGAAAAAGGATGGAGATGTTAAGGTTCACAACATTTAGTTATATTTTCTGTTTCGTTTCAAATCGTATTTCTTCTCCAAGGAGCATTTGTCAAAGGGAGGGGGTAATGTTTTTTTTTCTGAAATCTGAAATACTAGGCTAACAATACAATTTACCTCACACTTTTTTTTCGTGATGAATTTATAAGTTAATCGTTTTTTTTTTAGTAAATGCCAGTGGCAAATATTTCTGTGTATGTCCAGTCGATTCAGGAGACCTTTTCAAATGAATTATGTGTTCGGCAATGATGATGCTTTGACTCTTGATTAGGGGTTAATAAAGCTACGTAAAGTTGTTTTTTATAACAAAGTTGAGACAAATAATTTTGTAAAGAAATTTATTGATAATTGTTATGAATATCAGTTTTATTCTGAAATCGTTTCTTCATTAAATATACATGGTAAAAAATATGTTCTAAATGCCTAGTTTTGTGTACACTTAACCTACACAAGGCCTGCATTGACTGTCGACTGCATGTAGACAAAACATGATTTACACTACATGTAAACATTGAGTTTTATCAATGGGAACGTAATTGTGTTTTAATTACGTTTGAGTTACACTAACACAACACCGAGTTTAGGTCAATGTGAACACGGTCTAAATATATGAATGTTTTGTGATACACTTTATATAGTTTACAGTAAGAAATTTTATTAAAACATCCTTAATGTTTTCTTAAACAGTGGATAAAGCCAGAATTATTAAACTGTTATTTTATTACTATAATACCTTTCAGACCTGAAATAGGACTATTATTCATATCATTACGGATGTCAAGTTGGTTCAATATTCAACATTCAACATTCAATATTCAATTTTTTTTAATTTTTTTTTTCTTGTATCAATTTTCAACATTCAACATTCGATTTCAACATTCAACATTTGATTTCATTTTCAACATTCAACTTTCAATTTTTTCTTCTTCTTGTATCCATTTTCAACATTCAACATTCAACATTCGATTTCAATATTAAACATTCAACATTCATTTTTTTTCTTGTATCCATTTTCAACATTCAACATTCGATTTCAACATTCAACATTCAAATTTTTTTTTTCTTGTATCTATTTTCAACATTCAACATTCGTTTTCAACATTCAACATTCGTTTTCCAAATTCAACATTCAACTTTCAAATTTTTGTTTTCTTGTATCCATTTTCAACATTCAACATTCAATTTTTTTTTCTTGTATCCATTTTCAACATTCAACATTCGATTTCAACATTCAACATTCGTTTTCAACATTCAACATTCGTTTTCAACATTCAACATTCGTTTTCAACATTCAATTTTCAACTTTTACCATTCGTTTTCAACATTCAATATTCGTATTCAACATTCGACATTCGTTTTCAACATTCGATTTTCAACTTTCAAGATTCGTTTTCAACATTCAACATTCAACATTCGTTTTCAATATTCAACATTCGTTTTCAATATTCAACATTCGTTTTCAATATTTAACATTCGTTTTATCATTCAACATTCGTTTTCAACATTCAACATTCGTTTTCAACATTCAACATTCGTTTTCAAAATTTTTTGAATGTTGAATATTGAAACCGTATGTTGAATATTGAAACCGTATGTTGAATGTTGAAATCAAATGTTGAATGTTGAAAATGAATACAAGAAAAAAAAATGAATGTTGAATGTTGAAAGCGAACGTTGAATATTGAAAGTTGAAAATGGACACAAGAAAAAAAAAATGAATGTTGAATGTTTAATATTGAAATAGAATGTTGAATGTTGAAAGCGAACATTGAATATTGAAATCGAATGTTGAATATTGAAATCGAATGTTGAATGTTGAAAATGGATACAAGAAAAAAAAATTGAATGTTGAATATTGAAAATGGATACAACCAAAAAAAAAAAAAAAAAATTAAAAAAAATAAAAAAAAAAATTGAATGTTGAATGTTGAAAATAGATACAAGAAAAAAAATATAAAAAAAAAAATTGAATGTTGAATGTTGAATATTGAAAATGGATACAACAAAGAAAAAAAAAATGAAAGCGAAAGTTGAATATTGAAATCGAAGGTTGAATGTTGAAAATGGATACAAGAAAAAAAAATGAATGTTGAATGTTGAAAATGGATAATGAAAAAAAAAATTGAAAGCGAAAGTTGAATATTGAAATCGAATGTTGAAAATGGATACAACAAAAAAAAATTGAATGTTGATTGATGAATATTGAAATCGAATGTTGAATGTTGAAATCGAATGTTGAATGTTAAAAATGGATACAAGCAAAAAAAAAATAAAAAAAAATTGAAAGTTGAATGTTGAATATTGAAATCGAATGTTGAATGTTGAATGTTGAAAATGGATACAAGAAAAAAAATAAAAAAAAATAAAAAAATTGAATGTTGAATGTTGATTGTTGAATTTTGAAATCGAATGTTGAATGTTGACATCGAATGTTGAATGTTGAAAATGGATACAAGAAAAAAATAAAAAAAAAAATAAAAAAATTGAATGTTGAATTTTGAATATTGAAATCGATTGTTGAATGTTGAAAATGGATGCAAGAAAAAAATTAAAAAAAAGAAAAAATTGAATGTTGAATGTTGAATATTGAAATCGAATGTAGAATGTTGAAAATGGATACAAGAAAATTAAAAAAAAATTGAATGTTGAATTAAGGAATAACAGTACTGTAGTTGAAGAGTTGTCACCGTCAATTGTAGATTTGACGGTCGCAAATGCAGTTTTACTGGCGATGCGTAGCGGAGACAGTAAAACGGAGATTTGCGACCGTCAAATCAAAATTGACGGTGGCAACTCTTCAACTACAGTACTGTTATTCCGATTCTAATTCATTTCAAAAAGAAATAATACGATAAAACTTGGAAAAATGTCTAAATTTGACAACTAAAAAACAATCCGCGAAACTTCATGAAAGATTTTGGCGCAAAGACGTCATGGGTAAACGTGACGTCATACAAATGAAAACTTACAAACTGGAGGTTATTACGTTACCTGTACGCTTCAAATTCTGATAAAATAACATTAAAACGGTGAATTCGAGGTAGGTGTTGTTTTATTTATGATTATATAGTAGTAATCGAACATTTGTTGATTCAATCATTTCAAAATGGTTGTTCCTCCTTAGTTACGCCTGGTCAACTGTGGATTTGACGGCAACTTTTAGCCAATGAAAAAAATTGTTACATACCAATTGCATTAGAATGTTGAATATTGAAATCGAATGTTGAATGTTGAAATCGAATGGTGAATGTTGAAAATGGATGCAAGAAAAAAAAAATGGAATGTTGAATGTTGAATATTGAAATCGAATGTTGAATGTTGAAAATGGATGCAAGAAAAAAAAATTTGAATGGTGAATGTTGAATGTTGAATATTGAACCAAATTGACATCCGTCATATCATTTGTTATTAGGATTTATCACTATTTATTGCATTTTGATACATGCAAACATGTTTTAATGATTTGAGAGGTGTTTGTTGGTTTTATAATAAAAATTTCAACAAAAAGAAAAGTCTCTAATATTTTTGTCCATCTGATGAGTTAAGCCTTTTTCAACTGATTTTTATAGTTCTTTTTTTTTTAATAATTATTCAGTTTATTGCACTATTGGTTGTTAACAAATACCCTAAAAGGTACAACTATCCCAGATAGGTTTATCCCTGTGTGTGAATTATCAAATGAACCAGGGGATTCACAAGATAAACTTATTATAAGTTTCAAAAGTGGTTAATAAATTATTACAATCTATATAGTTTACAAAATCTGCATAGCAATAAAATCCGGAAAACATACTTTCTCTCTGTTTACGTTTTTCTATTTATTTTAATTGTATATCACGTGGTATAGATGTTTATTATGTATCTTGAACACGTGTGTTTTATTCATTCTTGTATGTTGGAATATTCTTAATTTATTTGGTAAGTTTTAAATTTAATGAAATAACTGTATTGTTTTCTTAAACGATAACTTGAATGCACTACAGAATACTGAGAAACTTGATGCATTAGCCTATTATGAGTATCAAACATTGATGACATTCTGATGGTATAAAGTTAACATGGTCAAAACATGGACATGATGGATAAAGAATAATACTTTTTTTATACGACCGCAAAATTTGAAAAATTTTTCGTCGTATATTGCTATCACGTTGGCGTCGTCGTCGTCGTCGTCGTCGTCGTCGTCGTCGTCGTCCGAATACTTTTAGTTTTCGCACTCTAACTTTAGTAAAAATTAATAGAAATCAATGAAATTTTAACACAAGGTTTATGACCACAAAAGGAAGGTTGGGATTGATTTTGGGAGTTTTGGTCCCAACATTTTCGGAATTAGGGGCCAAAAAGGGCCCAAATATGCATTTTCTTGGTTTTCGCACTATAACTTTAGTTTAAGTGAATAGAAATCTATGAAATTTTGACACAAGGTTTATGACCACAAAAGGAAGGTTGGGATTGATTTTGGGAGTTTTGGTCCCAACAGTTTAGGAATTAAGGGCCAAAAAAGGGCCCAAATAAGCATTATTCTTGGTTTTCGCACAATAACTTTAGTATAAGTAAATAGAAATCAATGAAATTTTAACACAAGGTTTATTACCACAAAAGGAAGGTTGGGATTGATTTTTGGAGTTGAGGTCACAACAGTTTATGAATTAGGGGCCAAAAAGGGGCCCAAATAAGCATTATTTTTGGTTTTTGCACCATAACTTTAGTATAAGTGAATAGAAATCTATGAAATTTTGACACAAGGTTTATGACCACAAAAGGAAGGTTGGGATTGATTTTGGGAGTTTTGGTTTCAACAGTTTAGGAATTAAGGGCCAAAAAAGGGCCCAAATAAGCATTTTTCTTGGTTTTCGCACAATAACTTTAGTATAAGTAAATAGAAATCAATGAAATTTTAACACAAGGTTTATGACCACAAAAGGAAGGTTGGGATTGATTTTTGGAGTTGAGGTCACAACAATTTATGAATTAGGGGCCAAAAAGGGGCCCAAATAAGCATTATTTTTGGTTTTTGCACCATAACTTTAGTATAAGTAAATAGAAATCTATGAAATTTAAATACAAGGTTTATGACCATAAAAGGAAGGTTGGGTTTGATTTTGGGAGTTTTGGTCCTAACAGTTTAGGAATAAGGGGCCCAAAGGGTCCAAAATTGAACTTTGTTTGATTTCATCAAAAATTGAATAATTGGGGTTCTTTGATATGCCGAATCTAACTATGTATGTAGATTCTTAATTTTTGATCCCGTTTTCAAATTGGTCTACATTAAGGTCCAAAGGGTCCAAAATAAAACTTAGTTTGATTTTAACAAAAATTGAATCCTTGGGGTTCTTTGATATGCTGAATTTAAAAATGTACTTAGATTTTTAATTATTGGCCTAGTTTTCAAGTTGGTCCAAATGGGGGTCCAAAATTAAACTTTGTTTGATTTCATCAAAAATTGAATAAATGGGTTCTTTGATATGCCAAATCTAACTGTGTATGTAGATTCTTAATTTTTGGTCCAGTTTTCAAATTGGTCTACATTAAGGTCCAAAGGGTTCAAAATTAAACTAAGTTTGATTTTAACAAAAATTAAATTCTTGGGCTTATTCGATATGCTTTATCTAAATATGTACTTTGATTTTTGATTATGGGCCCAGTTTTCAAGTTGGTCCAAATCAGGATTCCATATCAAGTATTGTGCAATAGCAAGAAATTTTCAATTGCACAGTACTGCACAATAGCAAGAAATATCTAATTGCACAATATTGTGCAATAGCAATTAATTTTCAATTGGAGTTATCTTTCTTTGTATAGAATAGTAGTTGATAATATATGTTGGAAATTTGCCAGACATGACTATGATGTCATTTTCTATTTTTATTTGCCAATAACTTTATGTAAATAACTTCATTGGAAATTTGCCAATATAAAATGTTGCTGATGAAGCTTTTTTTCCTTATCTTATCTAAAATGTTTTTAGATAATGTATGTTGGACATTTGCCAGACATGACTATGATGTCATTTTCTATTTTTATTTGCCAATAACTTTATGTAAATAACTTCATTGGAAATTTGCCAATATAAAATGTTGCTGATGAAGTTTTTTTTATTGTTTTATACAATAAACAATGTATATTCACTTTTACTACCAACCAATCTTTACCATTCAGTGATAACAAGCACTTTATTTTACATTTTAATATTTTATGATGTATTTAAAAGAGTAGTTATTGTTGCAAACTCCATTAGAAATTTGAATTGATATCAGTTTTGGAGAAAGGGAAACGGGGATGTGTAAAAAAAGGGGGGGGGGTTTAAATTTTTCTCATTTCAGATTTCATAAATAAAAAGAAAATTTCTTCAAACATTTTTTTGAGAGGATTAATATTCAACAGCATAGTGAATTGCTCAAAGGCAAAAAAAAAAAACTTTTAAGTTCATTAGACCACATTCATTCTGTGTCAGAAACCTATGCTGTGTCAACTATTTAATTTTAGATTTAAAAAGTTTGAAGAAGAAATCTTTAATTGATTTGTAAAATCTTGACATTTGTTTTGTGTAAAAAAAAACCCGTGTAATGTCAAAAATTTGATCACAATCCAAATTCAGAGCTGTATCACGCTTGAATGTTTTGTCCATACTTGCCCCAACTGTTCAGGGTTCGACCTCTGCGGTCGTATAAAGCTGCGCCCTGCGGAGCACCTGGTTATACTTTGTATAAAGTATTGACAATCGTTTCGTGTAAACAGAGAAACCGTAGACATAAAACATAAATGAAAAACATAATATTGCTCTGCGAGTACATGGAGTATAATGTCTTAACTTTCACATAAACAGACACACACACATGTACCTACACACAAACTTGGTCACAAAACTAGCACACACACACACACTCTCTGTCACACAACTACTCAATCATAAGTACTTGTACACCTCACCTATTGAATTACATTGCGGTGAATTATATATATTTAAATGTTTCTTTCAAAAATTTACTACATTTTCTTTCTAAGAGTATACTATTTTCATACCATTCTAAGAATTCTAATTTAAAAACCCTGTATACATCTATGTACTTGTGTTTTAACTCTGATGCATAATTGCTTTTGTAAACAGCAAATAAAACAATAGTTAACAACACATTAATATCAAAATATGAACTGTCATGAATTTTGTATCCAAGTATTAAATTTTGCATTGATAAAATATGTGTACCTATTTTTATTTTATCTAGTAATGACCCAACTTTAATCCAAAATTCTTGTAAAAATTCACACTCTTTAAAAAAATGATTATAATTGTCTACCTGGTGACATATATGACATTGATTATCCTTCATTATTTTCCATTGATAAAGCAGTTGCTTACATGGCAATATATAATTGATCAATTTCCATCTAAACATTTTTAGTTTGTTATCAATTAATTGGTGAAATGTAAAGTTTAATATATGATGTAATTGATTTGAGGAATTTAGATTGAAATTTTTTTTCCATTTTATGAAACCAATAGGTGTGTCACTTTCTATACCTTTGATATAATTATATATATCTTTAGCTTTTAATTTTTTAATGCAAATTGATTTGGCTTTGTTTTTTGTTTCTAAGTAAAGATTTCTGTCTATTTGAACTTTAGTTGAAATTGATTGATTTGATTTTAACACGAGTTTCCATTCCTTTTTGATTGCAGATTTCAGTTTAGAAAGTTCTGCTATCCAGTTTGATTTTTCTTTCAATTTATTTAAGATTACTTTTTGGGAGATATTTCCTTGTTTATCTATGATATCATTAATAAAAAGAATGTCACTTTCTATCCAGTTTGGAAAAACAAGACTTTTACCATTTAATTTAATTGATTGATTACCCCAAATAAATTGCTGTCTTATACATTTGAAATTTAACCTCTTGCTTATCTTGGAACTATTATGTACTTTATACCAACTTTTTAAAATTTCAAAATAAAATTCTGGCATAATTTTTTTTAAATTTGGTATATCATATATATTTTCAGGGTTCATGTTAAATAGAACAAAGTTTGCTCCAAATTTGTTAAAGTAATATAAAGGTATAACCTTCCAATTTGAAAATTCTTCTGTTGTTAACCTTTTAACCCAAGATATATAAATTGATTGAATATAACTATCTATATCAATCATTTTTAAACCTCCATCCTGATAATCATTACATAGAGTAGATCTCTTGATTTTCTCATTTTTGTTTTGCCATATATAGTTAAATATTATTTTTTTAAATTGTGTTAGAAAGTTTCTCGATAAATTAGTTACTGATGCTAAAAAGGTTATGTTTGGTATAATTAATGTTTTTATTACTGTTATTCTTCCAATCATTGTAAGCTTTCTTTTCTTCCAATTTGAAATGGCTTTTTCTGACTTCCTCAAAATATTTTCTGTATTTAATTTATGGCATTCAATTTTATCAGTTCCAAAATATACACCTAAACTTTTAATGGGGCTTTTATTCCAACTAATGTTTTCATATTTATTTTTAGAATGTTTTAATTTACCTAGCCATATTCCTTCAGTTTTTGACTTATTAAGTTTTAGACCAGAAAGAGTTCCAAATTCTTCAATTAAATTTAATGCCAGGCTTATTTCTTGTTTTGATTTAAGAAAGAGAGTAGTATCATCTGCAAGTTGTGAAATTTTAAGACTATGTGTTTTAGAATCAAGTTTAATTTGTAATCCTTTAATACCTGTATCTTGTCTTATTCTACATGCCAGAATCTCTACAGCTATAACAAAAATTATCGAACTCAAGGGACACCCTTGTCTAATACCACGAAAAATGCTGTAGGTTTCAGAAATCCACCCATTATTTAGCATACAACCTTTGACACCATTATATAAAGTTTTAACCCATTTAATAAACGACTGCGGGAGACCAAATTTTAAAAGAGCTTCATACATAAATGACCATTCTAACGAGTCAAAAGCTTTTGAAAAATCTATAAATAACAAAGCACCATCTATATTAAAAGTTTCAGAGTAGTCTATGATATCTTGAATCTGTCGGATATTAAAACCAATGTACCTATTTTTTACATATCCATTCTGATCACTATTTATTATTTTTGATAAAACAGGTTTTAACCGTTGGGCTAAAGTATAGGCTATTAATTTGGTGTCTACATTTAGTAAAGTTATAGGTCTATAATTGTCTAGGGATAGCGGGTCATTTTTTTTGTACAATAAAGATACTATTCCTATTTTTTGTAATGTTGTTAATTCTTCTTTCTCGTAACACCTATTGAAAACTTCTACAGCTAGTTCTTTTATATTATCCCAGAATGTGCGATAGAATTCAACACTTAGACCATCTATACCTGGTGATTTGTTTAGTTTCATATTAAAAATGGCTTCTGTGCATTCTTCTATTGAGATGCTGCCGCCTAGAGAGCTTTTCTCGTCATCACTTAATTTATGATCTATTTTTGTTTCTTCAACATATTGCTTAATATTATTAACATCTGGATTTGTACTTTTATATAAATTTTCATAGTAACATTTTTCTAAATTTAAAATTTCTGATGGCTCTGTTATAATTTTGTCTTGCTTATCTTTCAATGCCGAAATATTTTTTTTTGTTTGTCTTGATTTTTCTAAACCTAAAAAGAATTTTGTGTTTTTTCCCCCTTCTTCTAACCATTTGACTCGAGATCTTACTTGAGCACCTTTAACTTCATCTTTATAAAGATTTTCTAGATTTTTTTCAATTTTTTCTATTTCATCTTTAGTTTCTTTTGAAGGATTAATTTTATTATTTAATCTTTGTAAGTTCATTTCTAATTCTTTTATTTTATTTTTCTTTTCAGATGACTTGTATTTACAAAACATAACAGTTATGTCCCTTACTTCAGATTTGAAGATATCCCAAATATCTCTTGAATCTCTGGTAAGTGCCTTTTCTTTATATTTTAGAATAAGATTGTTTATATGGTTTTTATAATTATCATCTATTAAAATACTATTATTTATTTTAAAGAAACCTCTTCCTCGGCCATGGGGATTTTGTCTTATTTTTAACGAAATGGCTTGGTGATCAGTGTGTGATATCATAGCAGGTCTTATATCAGAATTGATTACATGTGGCCTTATATCTGGACTGATCAAAAAGAAATCTATTCTGCTTGTTATATTCGTATTGTTTTTCCTTCTCCATGTAAATTGAATTTTGTTTGGATTTATTTCCCTCCATATATCTATTAATTTGTGTTTTTAATGAGCTGTTTAAGGCTATTTACTGGTTTATAGTATTTATGAGAGCTATTTGATTTCCTATCTATTTTTAATAGGGTTTCATTCATGTCCCCTCCTAAAATTAAAATACCTAAGCGATTATTTTCTATGATGTTATTTACCTTTTTAAAAAATGTATTTCTGTTAGTATGAATGTTTGGGGCATATACATTTATTAAGGTAAAAATGTTATCGTTAACTTCAATGTTAAGCAAAATAATTCTGCCATCATTATCTTTAACTTCATTTATTAGTTTATAATTTAAACTGTCTTTAATCATTATTGAAACGCCTCTTGATTGTGAACTTCCATAGCTATGAAAAAATTTACCTTTTACTTCACTATTAATAATATGTTTATTTTTCTCTATTAGATGGGATTCTTGTATAAATAATATATTACTTTTTTGATGTTTATTCCACAAATATAATCTCTCTCTTTTCTCTTTCTGTCCTAAACCTTGACAGTTTAAGGATATTAGATTTATATTGTCACTCATTGTTTTTACCTTTATAGTTCTTATGTTGTACTGTTATACCACTGTCCCAGGTTAGGGGGAGGGTTGGGATCCCACTAACATGTTTAACCCCGCCACATTATTTATGTGCCTGTCCCAAGTCAGGAGCCTGTAATTCAGTGGTTGTCGTTTGTTTATGTGTTACATATTTGTTTTTCGTTCATTTTTTTTACATAAATAAGGCCGTTGGTTTTTCTCGTTTGAATTGTTTTACATTGTCTTATCGGGGCCTTTTATAGCTGACTATGCGGTATGGGTTTTGCTCATTGTTGAAGGCCTTACGGTGACCTATAGTTGTTAATGTCTGTGTCATTTTGGTCTTTTGTGAATAGTTGTCTCATTGGCAATCATACCACATCTTCTTTTTTATATCATCTTTTTAAGTCACTGGTGTAACCAAAAGACAAATTGGTTGGGTAAGAGTTAGCTTTCTCAAAATTGCAGCATTTACAATATTTTCTCCCTAGCAATGTTACCTGTAAGAATGTTATGCAAAAGAAAGAAAAATTTATGTTGAAAATTTAGTAAAAAAGTCTTTGAGTAAGTAAAAGCCATATCGTAAATGAAAATAGTGTCCATGGTGTACCCTCATAAAAATCATTTTCCGAAAGATTTTCTGAACTTCGATTTATGAAAAGATATTGATTGTAGAACCATGCACCAGGAATAATATATAAAATACGGGAATGGAACACTTATTTTGTAACTAAATCTGAAAATACACCTGTCAACATTGGTGTTACTGTCAATGGTGAGACCACTTTAATAAAATAACAGCAATGACCAGTTTAGTGACACCACTGAATACATTATGACAATCAGCATTTTTTTGTGTTTCTTTCATGTTTAACAAGCGAAAAATCATATTATTTATGAAATATAATACTTATTTAACAATGTTTTAACAATATCATGTATTACATATACAAAGTTTACATAAACTGGTGTATGTTGGTAACACCAATGACACTATTTAGTAACACTATTGACATTTTTAGTTATTGATGTTATATATAATTTGAGACTTTTTAGCCTAATTTTTTTTTTTTGCTCAGTGTTATTTGTTTTGTGTTCAGAAATTAATAAAACTAAAATTTGAAATATGTTGTCAATGGTGATACTGTTATGTCATTGTAGTTACTGAAGGGTCAGTGGTGTTACTATATAAAAATTCGTAAGGGTTCCGCGGAACCCAGTGTCTCGCCTACTTTTGCTGTTAATCGCAGACTCTACAAAATGAGGAAACACATTTAAAATTTCCCTCTCGATACTGTCTTTTGATTGAAAGAAGCTTCCAAGTTTGGTAAAAAATTCAGGATAGTTTATGAATCTAATAAATGTTGTATAAACTTTAACTGCAGACTGTATGTAATGTTAATTGGAAGAAAAACTAAGTCCATTGATAAGTAAAATACGGAAAAAGTGAATTTTTTTTTTACAAAATTTATTTCTGAATAATATCTTATGATCAGAAACAAGCTTCTGTCTAAGTTTGGTAGAAATCCAGGATAGTTTAAGAACATTATAAAAATTTTAAAAACTTAAACCACAAAGTGAATGTTTTGTTTCTGGTAAAAAAACTAAGTCCATTGATAAGTAAAATACGGAAAAAGTGAATTTTTTTTTTACAAAATTTACTTCTGAATAATATCTTATGATCAGAAACAAGCTTCTGTCTAAGTTTGGTAGAAATCCAGGATAGTTTAAGAACATTATAAAAATTTTAAAAACTTAAACCACAGAGTGAATGTTTTGTTTCTGGCAAAAAAACTAAGTCCATTTATAAGTAAAATACGGAAAAGTGGAAATTTATTTTTACAAAATATTCTTCTTGATACTATCTTATGATCACAAACAAGCTTCTGTCCAAGTTTGGTACAAATCAAGGATAGTTTATGAAAGTTATTAAAATTTTTAAAACTTTAACCACAGAGTGAATGTAATGTTTCCTCGCAGAAAAACAAAGTCCATTTATAAGTAAAATACGGAAAAAATGGAATTTTATTTTTACAAAATTTACTTCTGGATACTTTCTTATGATCATAAACAAGCTTCTGTCCAAGTTTGGTAGAAATTCAGTATAGTTTAAGAAAGTTATTAAAATTTCAAAAACTTTAACCACAGAGTGAATATTTGTGGACGCCGCCGCCGACGACGACGACGACGACGCCGACGCCGACGACGACGGAATGTAGGATCGCTTAGTCTCGCTTTTTCGACTAAAGTCGAAGGCTCGACAAAAATGCAATGATTTTAAGTATGTTAGAAAGTAAATATACAAAATGTATTTGCTTAACTATATAATCTCTTAAAGTATTGTTAAAATTACTAGTTTCGTGTGCACAATCATCATGTACATGCAGGCTGTTACAATTGATAAAAATGGTCTCGCATGATATCCTAAGTTAAAAAAAAGTATCACATGATCATATTTCATGAAAAAAATATATATATATAAACGATAGCAGCAATATTAAATTAAACATAACAAATTTGAATTAACTGTACAATTGTTCGTAGATTTATTCGTCAAGTACTTTTAATAATCCAGTGACAAGATGTTTGTTAGCTTGTTAATAGTTTTTGTTTTAGTTTGCAGGCAGCAAGTTGGAGGTGTACCAGGTAAGTGATAGTATTTTGCTCTTTCATTCGTCATTTGAGTTAAAAGATGTATTTTTTTACATTGTCCTTGTGAAACTACCGAATAAAATGATAAGAGATTTTGTTAAATGTCTGATAAGATGCTAAACAAGACAAACGAGCTTTTAAATATTGGATATACTTAAACTAGCTCACATACTCTGACTTGTCGCTTTTCCAGTAGCTCACTCAGTACTTCGGTAATACCATGAAAATATGACTATAGTTTTATCGAAATTGTCATTTTGAATTAAAGAATGTATCCCCCTCACGCAAAGCTCTGATTCCCTGGCCGTGTCTGGCTATACTGTTGGTCCTTTTTGATTTTATCAGCTCTTGGATTTTTGTGTTCGGTTTGTATTTACAAATATATTTGCCTCGATCATCACTTAAGGGACATTACTACTAATTGTCGAGATGCGCATTTGGTGCAGTAAAATTGGACCTGTTAACGTTAATTCAATTTTATCAAACATTGAAAAGATTGTATCATACACTTATGAGTATTTGTACCATATACGTCAGACAAGAACTTGTTGTTCACGTTTATTTATTTAGTTGTTTTGAAGAGTTTGAAGGAAGTCACTTTTCAGAGTATAAAATTTGACAGTCTGTATTGATCATTAATATGAACTGATTAATAACAGATATCTGATATTGATTTAATACCATATTTTTTACAAATCAAGATTTTCTATACCAATATAAATTTCGATCGAAATAACAACATGGTAATTAAGTACAGATATAACGCTTAGTGCGTAAAGCTAACAAGGTCATTAAATTAATAATGCCTGAACGACATATGGATTACATAAAAATATTTGTTGCGTATTTTTATACGACCTCAATTTTTTTTTTTGTATCAGAACTATTTAGAATTATTTTTACATAAAATAAATTCGTAAAACATGATATTTTGATTAAAAATTTAACTTTCAACTAAGTGAAATATGTTGCAAAGTAGCGTCGCCCTAGTAAAAATAAATGATACATACGTACAAATACAAGACCATTTTAATAGATAGATCGATTTGTAAATATTTGGTTAACTTAAAACCCGGTAAAAAGACTATATCTGATTTGGTCCATCGTTGTCAATTGTAAGATTTGCTTTTTTGTCGGAAGTAACAAATTTAAAGATTTATTTAGGACTGAGAATTTAGATTACTTCAGCAGGTATATTCATTAAGAAAAAGCCACGTTTATATTCTGAGTAATTAAAATAATCCAATGAATGCTTATTCATACAAACAGACGAAATTCCTACAAGTGTTTGTGTCCGACTGTGCATGGATGAATATTCACCAGGTAAGATCTTTTGTCTTATAAAATGCAGTTGACGGCCTTATGATATGCAAAATTACATGCTTTATTTTAGATTGTTTTTTTTAAATAGATAGGTAATTGTAATTACATGGACAGTTAGTCATAGAATAACTATTCCAGGAATTCAAATATTTTTATTTTTTTTAAATGACTAAACAAATATCAGTTTCCGAATGTGCATTTTATTTTTATAACATGGACAGTTATTACTCAATTTATTTCACTTGACTGTCTGGGCGGAGTTTAACTTGTTCGCTCATCATAGACAAGTCCATCTATAGACAGGAGTTTTAGGATAAACTCATAAATGAAGTGTCCAGTTATGGTCATTGATCCGTAATATATGTTAACACTTAGTATATGTGTATTCGCAAAATAAATAATGAGAAACAACCGTTAATTTTCTTGTACAGCAAAGTTTAAAAACATGTAACTTTGTCACATTTTGAAATTTGAGAACTTGAAAGTAAAACCATAACGTCCTTATGCAAATTGAAACGTAAGCTCCGCCCGATCAGTTGAAATAACATTAGGAATAGTTTTAGAATTACTATTCCAGGAAATCAAATATTAAAAAAAAAAATCCTAATAAAAAAATGACAAATCAAATTATCCTGATTTCGAGTTATTACTCGCAATTTGATTGGCTAATATTGTCCTTATAATTTTCAGTACAATTTTTTATTACGTCAATAGGAATTATCTCCCTTATTTATTACGTCAATTGGAATTATCTCCTTTATACCATTGACCTAATAAAAAAAAATAAAAAAAGAGTTGCTTTATAGTTCTAATATTTAAAATTTTTCACAGTTTTAGATTAAATATCTAAAATATATTTGGTTGATATTGTACTAATATTGAATTTGATTATAATAATATGTAATATAACAAAATCAGGATAAATTCGTTACACAGTGTTCAATTGTCCTAATACGGAATTTATCGGGTCAATAAAATTCATATCGGGTTTGGCTTCTTTGGTTATTGACAAATCTGTATTATTTTCCTATGTGTAAGAGGACACGAGCTAATGAGATGTGTGCATTAAAACAGGATTAAGTTAAGATATCGGAAACTATCTTCACTATTACACTGTGTCTAAACCACACCGGCAAAATTTGCTCGGACTCGATGGTATCTAACATCCGGCACAATGACGGAACACCAATAGACAAAAGAAAGGTAGGTTTCTCCTTATTTTTTTATTTTTTTTATGATATCGAAGAATATATATACATATACAACTATTTTCTATTGTGAGATGCAATATTTTCTACAACCGTTTTATATTAACGGAGAAATAAGTCAAAATGCATTTCAAAATGACGAATTGAGTGAACCTTGCCTTGAAATTGTTTAATTTCTCGTTAAATTGTTCACATTGTACGGAAGGAAAGGTACGGGAAGATAGATATTGACACGGAGATTGCAAATTTAGTTATTATGAGCATCTCCATAATTGTATTTCTGTGTATGGAACGAAAGAAAAGGGTCATGTCAAATTAAAATAAACCGGTTTCGTCAATGTTGTTACTACACAATCACCCGGTTTCGTCTATATATATCACCCGGTTTTTTTTTTGTTTTTTTTAACAAACAATTTATGAAAAGAAACTTTGGCACGGATCTGAACATTGTCTTTCGAGAATTTAAATATATATTTATTGTAAAGTAAACTTGGCGTGTTAAAATCTATTTTAAACGGGCACTTTTGGACATAGTTAATTATAATAATACACATTTTCCTAATGAAAGGCGTATCCCTTATTTCACTTAACTTCAAACTAATTTTAAATGGAATATAAATACTGAATAGCAAACACTGGTATCTAATTATTTTGTAACATTATTATATTTTCTTTGTTTATAATAGTAGTATGTAAAGATAAAAAATAAAAGGATGTGTTTTGATTGTGCCATAATTTTAATTTACTATACTATATTATATACACTTACTTTACAATATTTACTATCAATTGTTAATACATTTATGCATTCAATCATTGACGAACAGTCCCAAACCGACTATAGTCTATACTGTTCTGCACAAATTAATCATGCATGCAGTCCTGCCAGATTTTCTGGTACTATATATACTATGTTACTTGCGCACTAAAGCGAGTTTTCACACTTAAGCATCCATAACATAGCAGTGAGATTTGTAACTTTCTCCCCGTTTCTGGTAGGCACATTTATTTTCATAGGCATGTTTTTCACATTATTTTTACAGTTCAAATTCATTTTTTGTACAGTTCAAATTCAATTGAAACTTCAAGATAACTTTCGAAAACAATATCTGACAGTTTTGTATTTTCAATGTGAATAAAAGTTGGTTTGCAAAACATGACCGTCATTTATATCTAGGTCTTATAAAGAAGAAGTGACGGTAACCACTTATCCCATAAACATTGACAATGAGACAACTTTCTTTTAGACACAAAAATTATGTTGAATTAATTAAGTTTAGGTCAGCGTATGCCTTAAACAATGAGAAAAACACACAAACTGCATGAAAGCAAGCTATAACAACCATGGAATTACAAGCGTGTGATTCGGGAATGGACTGAGTCAAAGTGTTGTCGCTGACTCAAACAGTACAACAAAAGTACAAATAATAAAAAATGATGAAAAAACCTTAACTCGTCCGATGACAGAGCCTGTATAGTAAATCGTGTGCGCGCGATGTGTGCCAAAACTTGTATCATAGTTAAAATTATCCCTTAAATATAATAAATATACATGTATTCGCAGTTTACTATGAAGTCCACTATCACTGAACTTGTATAAATATTTATTAAGGGGCCATGTAAAGGACGCCACCGGATGCGGGAGTTTCTCGCTTCATTGAAGACCCATTGTGGCCATCGGCTGTTTTCTGCTCTATGGTCGGGTTGTTGTCGCTTGGAATTTGTATGAACTTTTCATGTTGATAGACATACGCTCGGCGGTATGTAAAAGTTGTTCGAATTACGTCCAATTTGAAATAAACTGAATCCGTCTGTCCGTATATATTGTCAAAATATATTGACCAACGTCAGTGTACGATCATCATAACACAACGGCGACAGTACAGACTCGTTTTTTTTAGTAATGTTAACAAAATAATTATTATTGAATTTTGTCGATGACCTGAGACTATTATACTAATTTGTACATAGCAGTATAGTTACAATAAGGGATAAAAAAAATATTTTAATGCATGGTAGTTGTAATCCTACATTCATGTTCTATGTCGATATTATGCATGCATATACAGTTGTCTTATTATCAACGTTTATCCTTAAGAAGATTTATTTTAACGATTGTGGAAAAAATTACATACATAGAATGATTAGATTACTTATAAAGGTGCATGTCCATCCTTTTGTGCGAGAAAATCACATACCAATTGTGTGTTTCGATTTTTAAGACCGTTAACTTTAATTTCAAGTATAAACATGTTCAACATATTTTCCCATAACTCATATAGAAAACGCATATTTAGAGAGCTTTAATCTCAATATGCTGTTAAAAAATTTCGGAGTGCAAAGTAAATTAAAAATATTTGTGTTCTATAAGAGTAGGAATTCAAGTTTTTGCTTATCATTTATTTGAATCCGAGACTCATATAAATAATAAGCCGTTGTCCGGTGAACGAACTTGTTTTCCAACGACCCACAAAACTCCTTTTGAACGCTGAAGTTAAATAATCAATTATAATGTAATGCAATTATGATTTTTTTTATTTGACCAAACCGGGTTATGCATTTTGAAATCTATGACGAAACCGGGTTGTATACATTGACGAAACCGGCCAGTTCCATTTTGACATGACCTATTTCTTTCGTTCCATACACAGAGGTACAATTATGGAGATGCTCATAATAACTAAATTTGCAATCTCCGTGTCAATATCTATCTTCCCGTACCTTTCTTCTCGTACAATGTGATCAATTTAACGAGAAATTAAACAATTTCGAGGCAAGGTTCACTCAATTCGTCATTTTGACATGCATTTTGACTTATCTCTCCGTTAATATAGAACGTTTGTAGAAAATATTGCATCTCACAATAGAAAATAGTTGTATATGTATATATATTCTTCGATATCATAAAAAAAATAAAAAAAATAAGGAGAAACCTACCTTTCTTTTGTCTATTGGTGTTCCGTCATTGTGCCAGATGTTAGATACCATCGAGTCCGAGCAAATTTTGCCGGTGTGGTTTAGACACAGTTTATTAAGGTTGAAACCAAATAACGAAAACGTAAAATTGTTGAAACTGAGATGACGCAATAAAACCAACATAAAATCAATACTGTAAAATTGAGAAAGGAAATGGGGAATGTGTCAAAGCGACAACAACCCGACCATAGAGCAGACAACAGCCGAAGGCCACCAATGGGTCTTCAATGTAGCGAGAATTCCCGCACCCATGTTTACATGTGTTTACATGTAGTGATTTGTTTAAATCATGATCTAACGGGTTATCAAGATATTTTTGACACTTTTTGCTGTTTATTTTTATCATTAAATATATGTTTCAAAAATGCATTTACATTGCCATATTGCATGCAATTAAAACACATGCATATATTATAATTTAACATACACTACTCTTAATGATCTTATTGACCAAATGGTTATGGATATACACATAAAACCTGGGTTGTTTAGCACTCATTTTCAATTATGTTATTAATTGAACATTTACCAAAAGAAATGTTGAACGGATTATATATCACCAATGATAAATATTTTAGCTAAATTAAACCTGAGTACCAATGTTATTTTACGCAAACGAACAGAAAACTTTCACTTAACGAATAAGAGTAGTCGTGAGGTGATGATCATAAATTTATGGGGTATTTTTTTAAAACTATACACTGGCAAATTTACAATAAAACAATACAATTGGCATATGTAACGGTTAGTTAAAATGTATAAAGAATTCAATAAAACATTTTGAACTTAATCACCAATACATTAATTCTGTTCAAAATATTTTTAAGTTTTGCACTAAGTGCCATTTTTACCTGTTACTTACTTTTACAGGACCCGAAATGGCTAACTGCATTAAAAACTGTGATAGTGAGTTCAATATTTTGTTATATATCTGATGAATATAGAAAACTTTAACTCCTGCTTGACATATAGCAATAACGTAGGGACAAATACATGTATATTATCATTAATTAATACTCTTCAAATGTAATTGGCTTATAATTTGGTACCACTGACGCATGTTTCGCCTATATGAGATTCATCAGTTGCTTTCAAATAGTTAGACGGCTAAATCAATGCAACGCATGTTTCGCCTATATGAGATTTGTCAGTGGCGTTCGAATAGTTAGACGGCCAAATCAATGCAACGCATGTTTCTTCTATGTGAGATTCATCAGTGGCGTTCGAATAGTTAGACGGCCAAATCAATGCAACGCATGTTTCGCCTATATGAGATTCATCAGTGGCGTTCAAATAGTTAGACGGCCAAATCAATGCAAACACCATTCAAAAGCAAAAATTTAAAACGTTTTGACAAATATGTCTTATGCAATATATGCTTTGGGCAAACTTACCTTGGATTTCCAATAATTCAACATTTTCTGATGATACTACATGTCAGCTTGCTGAATACTTTGTGGAAGTCGTTATGTTCTAATTATTGCTGCCTCCTTAAAGATGAAGTATCATTTCTACATGAACTTCCTGAGATACCTCTCAGGGTGAAGCTTTAATTGCATTTTTGTAAACCAGTCAGTCACCGAGAACTATCAGCAAATATATATAATTCGTTTTTATTCATTTGTTATTTCTGCAAAATGAATTTCTGCAAAATGATTTTCTGACATGATAACGAAACACTTTAAAAAAAGTTATTCTCAGGGGGGAAATCATATGTTATCTGACTTTTCTTATTTCTTCGTTTTTTTTTTCATTTTTATTAAAGAGGTGACACTGAAAGGCTGTGTGGGGTACTGCAAAGAATATGGTTTTACTGGTTAGTCATAACAATTTAAGATAGTTTAAGTTTTAAGTACACTCATGTACCTTTTAATCTTGTAACGACTGTCTAAACTGAATATCTCACCGTTTTGCTATTTATGTTTATTAGTTTATGAGATCGATTATACACCCCTTTAAAAATAGCATCTCCCTGATGTCGTTTACAGTTTTGAAAAATCATTCACAGATGAGTCTAGGAGTTTGAAAAATAGGTAAATTTAGGGGTAAAGGTAAACAAATCTATATAGATTTAAAGTGTTAAGAAGATTGGAAATAAAACTGACAAAAAGAAGGTATTTTTGTATATATGCAGATGCTAAAATTCATTTCAAGATACAATTGATATAAAATATGGATTTCTGTATACAAATAAGTAATCTATTATATTTATTGCAGGAAAGAAACTTGGGGAATGCCTTGAGTACTGTACATGTAAGTTTTATTTTAACTATTGAAGATGAGAACAAGGATTATTATTCTGCATTTGGTTTCATAGTTTTAAGTATTTCAGGAAGTTAATATACAAAATGCATTTACCAACTATAGAACCTCTTTAAGTATTGTTAAAATTACTAGTTTCGTGTGCACAATTAATTAAATATGCGGACTGTTACAGTTGGTAAAACATATAGTCATCTATTACAGTACATTCCCATGATTTCATTGCACACACACACACTCACATATTTGTTTTGATTCAAGCGTCACTGATGCGTCTTTTGTAGACAAAACAGTATCTATGATGAGTTTAATTATACACACAGACATTACCTACTGAATTTCACAAATTGCTCTTATACTGTGCGGTTATAGACTGTTCAATGCAGGGGGAGATTTTAGCAATCACAAACATGCTTGTCTCGCCACATTTGGCTGTCCACAGTCAGGAACCTGTATTTCATCGGTTTTGTTGGTAGCTGTCTGTCTTATTTGCTTTTGTGTATTGTTTTGTCCTAGATAAGGCCGTTGGTTTTTTCGTTTGAGGTGTTCAACAGTTTATCATGGTGGGAACTTTAATAGCTGACTATACGGTATGGGTTTTTATCATTGTGTAAGGCCGCACGTTGACCTATGTTTTCTTAAATCTGTTTCATTTTGACTCTGCTGGATAGGTGTCTCAATGGCGAATTTGGCAAACATACCACATCTTCTATTTCTATCTTAATAAGTTTGTGTACAAAAACTTACCACTCCCATTATAATCTCTAACGATTTTATCAGATCTATACATACAATGTACGTGATGTCAGAATACCAGTTATTAAAATAAGAATTTGTTTTCTGTCTAATTTAACTCATATTGTAGATAATGTGGTAATGCTTATTTCATTTGCTCTGTTTAAATATATGGACATTGTGAATAAACATCAGATATTTTAAACGTAGTTGTTCTGCAGATTGACAGTGGTGCTTTGAAACAACGGATATGTTAGGCACCTTCTTCCCACTAGTCGATAGTTTCAATTCAATTCAAAACACAAAGATTTAATCATTCATTATTCTCTGACTACAAAACAAAGATTATTCTAAGAATTACTTAGTTGAGATTTAAAAAATGTTTTTATTTCATTGGTACTAATTGTTATGTACTTGATTTTATTTTTTCATTAATAGAAATTTTTAATTTTTATAATTTCAGACAACGGTTAATGAACACGAAGTGACACCAGTAGATCTAGAAGTCAAATATGAAACGAACCTTTCTAGTTTGCCACATATTCTTGCAATAAAAAATTGATCCCAACTATTTCAAATCTATTAACTTTATATGCTGATCTTAGTCAGAAATCTCGGTTGATATTGTTTTATTCGCATGTGATTAACGTTTTTACTAAGAGCGTTGATCACACTTCTATAATGGTTCCAGGTTAGCAATGATTTTGAATCTAATGTTATGAAGCATTTGTAATTAGAGGAATAGGTTGATTTGATATTTTCTTTGTTGTTACAAAAGTTAAAAAGTAAACTCTTTTCAAGCACATTGGAAGCGAAACTTTTTGTATATGTGCATTGCATCGACAGTTGGCTTGTTTTATAAAAACTTTTAAGGTATCGTAATTAACTCATTTCGTAGGCACAATTAACAGTAACAAGTAAGAAAACTGCTGCAGTTGGTAAAAAAAAACCACACACACACACATCCGGAGAAGTAATTACATTAGTCAAAATTACTGGGAAATGGCTACCTGTACTTTCAGGGAGTGCATGTACAGAATAAGCAATGCCATTGAGCTACAGCAGTAACAAAAAAAATATTTGAAGGTAAAAAAAAGTATAAATTACAATTAGACCGCTTTGTGCTTTCCACAAACAAAGTAACTCCATTTACACAAACATACATTCAGGAAATTTGCGGGAAATCACTACTGAAAAAAGGATACACACAGCAGTCAGACAAAAATAAAATCAAAAAAATTGTACCCCGTAATGAAAGAACCGTGATTGCAGTGGTTAATGCGTCGTTATTTGGGGTCAAAAACCTCGAACATCTGCGTACCAGTATTATGAACGTTATCTGGGAATTCACATCGAAAATCTCAGTTTTGTGAACGTTATTTAAGGGTCATGCACCTCGAACAACTGCGTACCAGTGTTATATGAACGTTATTTCGTGGTCATATAGTACAAGTGTTATATGAACGTTATCTGGGGATCATACACCTCGAACATCTCTGTACCAGTGCTATATGAACGTTTTTAGGGGTCATAAATCACGAAAAACTTAATACCAGTGCTATATGAACGTTATCAGGAGGTCATAGACCATCATATATGGGATCCTTGCAAGGTTAGTCTGTCGGTCAGGCAGGTTTCTTCTGATATTTGCCTCATTTCATGGTTCATTGGTCAATGTCAAGTTTCATGATGAGGCCTGTTTTTCATGAACTTTAAGCATTAGGTTAACTATATTTGGTGTATGAGATGATTTTAATTTGTAAATGTAGATATGGCAGGTTTGTCTGACCTTGATCCCATTTTAATGGTTCAAGAGTCAATGTTATGTTTTCATTGTTAAGTCCGTTAATCATATACTATACTGACCGGGTTTAGAAACGCAACACCTAAATAAATCAGACTTTATCAAATAAAATAAATGATATATTACACAAATTCATGGTATATACGAATATCTAATTAATCTTTCCACGTTACAGATAAAAAATACTGTCAATCGAGAAACCAATGACGTACTGTTTGGTGTCGAGGTAATGAGTTACACACTTACAGTCTGGTTTTAAATCTTCAGTATCGGTTGTGGCCACCGTTGTTCCGTAGGACAGCTTCTAATCTTGTTGGCATTGATTGACAAAGGTTTCTGACTGTTCTGCGGGGGATGTTTTGCCATTCCTGTTGTAATGCGATACCAAGCTCAGCCGGGGTAGTCGGCGGATTCGGACGAGAACGAATGCGTCTGCCCAACTCATCCCACATGTGTTCAATTGGATTTAAGTCTGGTGAAAGAGCAGGCCATTCAAGAACATCAACTCCATTCAAATTCAAAAAGTTTTGAGTCAATCTAGCGGTATGCGCACGCGCATTATCATGTTGGAATGTCAATTGATTTAACTGTCTATGACGTCGTAGCTGTGGAACGACAACTGGCTGCAAAATTTCATCAATATAGCGTCTAGCTGTTAATGTGCCATTGACAATTACCAACCGTGTTCGAAAATTTGTGTTAATAGCGCCCCATACCATTACACCTCCGCCACCAAATCTGTCACGTTCAAGCACACAATTATCTGCGTAACGTTCATTTTCTCTTCTGTATATTCTTGTTCTTCCGTCCGCAAAACTGACATTGAACCGTGACTCATCAGAAAACACCACGCGATTCCAATGTCTTCGTTGCTGCAGTTGTTGCCTGGCCCATTGCTATCGATTTCGTCAATGACGTGGAGTCAAAATCATTCCTTAATAGGGTCTCCTACAGTGAATTTGACGACGTCTAAGTATACGGGATACTGTGCTAGCATTTATTGCTCTGCCATGGCGTCCAATAATTTGGTTTGCGGTTGACGTCGCGGTCGTGAATCGATTCCGGAAATGGCGTAGTCTGATGGCATTTTGTTGGTGCGGCGTCTTTACTTGTGGTTGGCCGGGTCTCGGGCGATCTTTTACTGTTCCTGTTAATCTGTGACGTTGAAATAATCGACTGATTGTTGAGTTGCTTACATTAAAATGTCTTGAAACAGCACGTTGGCTCATTCCTGCCTGTAACATTCCGATGGCTTGATTACGATTTTCATCACTGAGTCGCGGCATTGCAAAATCCAAAGACGTTCAATTGGTTACAGGAAGGCAAAAAATGTAACGCATCTTTTAGACATGAAAAACCGGTTTTAAATTCATTCAGGTACCCGCCGTCCCGCGTCACACATTTCATGCTCCCCTCGTCCAGTAATTACCTGGCTTGCTCAAGTAAGGCAATGATTGATTTTTACTAAACAGATAGATGTATGACGGGCGTATATAACAAAAAAAAATAATATTTTTTTACTATTTTCGAAGAAAATTTAAAAAATGGGTGTTACGTTTCTAAAGCCGGTCAGTATATAAGCAAAAGGTTAACTATATGTGTTTTATTAATTGAATGTAAGGTGTTTATGTCTGTCTTGCAGACCTCATTTTCATGGTTTAATGGTCAAGGTTTCTCAGATACTATAAGCAATAGATTAATATGTGTATGATACGATTGTAAGGTGTGCATGTTAGACCGACAGGTCACAACTGACCTTTACCTCATTTGAATGGACCATTGATCATGTTAATTTTATGAAATACTTGTTGTATAAACTTTTTCTTTAAGATTTTCAAAATAAACTGAACCCCGCAGCATTTGTATGCACCTGTCCTAAGTCAGGAGCCTGTTATTCAGTGGTTGTCGTTTGTTAATGTGGTTCATAAGTGTTTCTCGTTTCTCGTTTTATATATAGATTAGACCGTTGGTTTTCAAGTTTGAATTGTTTTACACTAGTCATTTTGGGGCCCTTTATAGCTTGCTGTTCGGTGTGAGCCAAGGCTCAATGTTGAAGGCCGTACTTTGACTTATAATGGCTTACTTTTACAAATTGTGACTTGGGTGGAGAGTTGTCTCATTGGCACTCATACCACATCTTCTTATATCTAATAACTCAAAATTTCAAAAATCTAACGAAATTGTTAATAAAAAGTTTTAAGCAATCGTTAAGCCTAAAAAATAGTTGCATCTTTAGAAATACGTAATGATGTTGTGATAACATCAACGGTAAGGTTCAAGAAGCTGCCATATTGTAAATATCGGAACGCATCCTATGTATACCGGCTATTGTTACGGGAGATACACTATTTATCAAAGATCAAAATCTATTCTACTCAATTTCAAAATGTATTATATCTAAAACATAGACAAAAATCTGATGTACACGATAGCAAAAAACAATTGTGTGTATCTTGTTTTTTTTTGTGTTTTTTTTAAACGAAGACTTATTGAAAATGGCTTGATCGTGAAAAGATATACTTATAAAATATAGAAAAGAAAAGAAATCCCAAAGCAAAACGAAAAACAAATGAAAAAAAGAAAAAAATCTTTCCATTTGACTATAAAAAGAACAGTATACTAACAATTCATGAAGAGAACATTTCAGTCAAAGTGCTTTTCATAATCAAATCAAATTCACATATCAGATGGACGAGTTTTGAAATTTAATATATTGATTTACAACGCCCTCACTTGAGAGTGTTGAGTTTTGTTTTTAAGGGCTGTAGCGTACATCATTTGCTTTTTACTTTACTCCCCCTTTTCCCAAAAATTACACAGATACCGTCTTTTGGTTATCTTGATGTATACCCCACATCTATTTTCTTGTAAAAAGTTTACATCCCATACATGTTATATGAAATTGTACATACATTTTTATGACCAAGGTTTAACCATGTGATTTTACTTTCGCTGTGTTTCGTAAGTACTTGTCTCTGAAATAAAATCATATATACGGTAATATAAGATTTTTTTTCAGAAAGAAGTACCTTTGCTGTGTTTGCATAGAATAAATATTTATATTAATATGAATGGTTTTATAAACTTCATATTATTTAACAAGACACAAAACCACTGATTAACCGAGTACACGTGTTTTTTTTATTATCATTTATTTTTGTAAGTCTCTTTTCATGAACAAAAAAATAAGCAAATATTTCCATAAATTTAAAATCAAACTCAGATACAATGTACGCATTCAACAAGTACAGAATGTGCCCAATGAACACTGTTTAATTTATTCAAAACTTTTTCTAGAGTATTGACAATTTGACCATGTTTGTTGAAGATCATAAATTTACTTACTATAGCTAAAATTAAGACTGAAATTGTAGATGGACTTAACAACTGCTAAACAGGTAAATGAGATCTACCAGACATATGAAAACAATTTTATTAGCACTCTAGACAAACATGTATTGAAGTCAAGGTATATGGAGAATTAAGGAAAGCCATATATCGAAAACACATGCTATTGTCGCAGTTCACAAGAAGCGAAATAATCAAACAAGGGGAAAATTTAGACAGCAAAGATATTTAGTAAAAAATAAATACCTCCATGACAAATATCTTATTGTCCCCGCAGATAAAGCCCAAACAAGTGAATTAGATTTTGACAATTCACTTGGAAACTCAACATATTACACCGACAAACATTTACTACAGAAGACATCCTGGATAATCATAGATCTGTTCTACGTTCCCTTTAGAATTTCAATAAAAGATGAAGAACTGGATCTTTCATCACTGTATTGGATACCTAAACTACATAAATGTCCTTACAAACAACGGTATATTGCTGGGTCTTCCAAGTGCTCCACGAAACCTCTTTTTAAATCATTAACATTAAAAAAAGTTATTGTGAAACTACCTATTCTAGAGGTAGAGTGAATCAGATGTGGATACTAAAAACATCCAAAGATCTTTTAGAGTACATACAATATAAGACTCTTTCATCTAGCAATCATATTAAATCATTTGATTTTCTACACTTTACACAAGTATTCCCCATTCAAAACAAATTGAAAGAGTTGGTCCTGCTTTGATTTATAAATTTATAAAAAATAATGGCCGGCGTAAATACAGGTATCTTGTCTTAGGGAAGGATAAATCCTACTTTCTAAAAAATCACGCTGATTCAAAAAAACATTCTCTGAAACTGAAATTATCAAGATGCTTGATTTCTTGATTGACAACATATTTTTTACGTCTGGAAGACGTGTTTTTTTTAACAAACAATCGGTATTCCCATGGAAACAAACTATGTCCCTCTTCTTGGAGACTTGTTTCTTTATTTATATGAGGCTGACTTCAGGTAGCACTCCACAGTTAGGTGTGTAGTTTCGCATTTTGGCCCCTGTGGATTTTTCAAATATGAGAGCTAGTGTGCAATAAAAATCATTTTTGGATAGCTGAGTATAAAAATAGCCTTCGTATTGGGTTTATATGAACATCAAAGATTATGTAATGTATGTAATATGGTGTACCCTCATAAAAATCATTTTCCGAAAGATTTCCTGAACTTTGATTTATGAAAAGATATTGATTGTAGAACCATGCACCAGGAATAACATATAAAATACGGGAATGGAACAGTTATTTTGTAACTAAATCTGAAAATACACCTGTCAACATTGGTGTTACTGTCAATGGTGAGACCACTTTAATAAAATAACACCAATGACCAGTGTAGTGACACCACAGAATACATTATGACAATCAGCATTTTTTGTGTTTCTTTCATGTTTAACAAGCGAAAAATCATATTATTTATGAAATATAATACTTATTTAACAATGTTTTAACAATATCATGTATTACATATACAAAGTTTACATAAACTGGTGTATGTTGGTAACACCAATGACACTATTTAGTAACACTATTGACATTTTTAGTTATTGATGTTATATATAAATTGAGACTTGTTAACCTATTTTTTTTTCTTTGGCTCAGTGTTCTTTGTTTTGTGTTCAGAAATTAATAAAACTAAAATTTGAAATATGTTGTCAATGGTGATACTGTTATGTCATTGTAGTTACTGAAGGGTCAGTGGTGTTACTATATAAAAATGCAATGATTTTAAGTATGTTAGAAAGTAAATATACAAAATGTATTTGCTTAACTATATAATCTCTTAAAGTATTGTTAAAATTACTAGTTTCGTGTGCACAATCATCATATACATGCAGGCTGTTACAATTGATAAAAAGTGTCTCGCATGATATCCTAAGTTAAAAAAAAGTATCACATGATCATATTTCATGAAGAAAAAAAAATATATAAACGATTTTTTTTACAAAATTTACTTCTGAATAATATCTTATGATCAGAAACAAGCTTCTGTCTAAGTTTGGTAGAAATCCAGGATAGTTTAAGAACATTATAAAAATTTTAAAAACTTAAACCACAGAGTGAATGTTTTGTTTCTGGCAAAAAAAGTAAGTCCATTTATAAGTAAAATACGGAAAAGTGGAAATTTATTTTTACAGAATTTTCTTCTTGATACTATCTTATGATTATAAACAAGCTTCTGTCCAAGTTTGGTACAAATCAAGGATAGTTTATGAAAGTTATTAAAATTTTTAAAACTTTAACCACAGAGTGAATGTAATGTTTCCTCGCAGAAAAACTAAGTCCATTTATAAGTAAAATACGTAAAAGTGGAAATCTATTTTTACAAAATATTCTTCTGGATACTATCTTATGATAACAAACAAGCTTCTGTCCAAGTTTGGTACAAATCAAGGATAGTTTATGAAAGTTATTAAAATTTTTAAAACTTTAACCATAGAGTGAATGTAATGTTTCCTCGCAGAAAAACAAAGTCCATTTATAAGTAAAATACGGAAAAAATGGAATTTTATTTTTACAAAATTTACTTCTGGATACTTTCTTATGATCATAAACAAGCTTCTGTCCAAGTTTGGTAGAAATTCAGTATAGTTTAAGAAAGTTATTAAAATTTCAAAAACTTTAACCACAGAGTGAATATTTGTGGACGCCGCCGACGACGCCGACGACGACGCCGACGCCGACGGAATGTAGGATCGCTTAGTCTCGCTTTTTCGACTAAAGTCGAAGGCTCGACAAAAATGCAATGATTTTAAGTATGTTAGAAAGTAAATATACAAAATGTATTTGCTTAACTATATAATCTCTTAAAGTATTGTTAAAATTACTAGTTTCGTGTGCACAATCATCATGTACATGCAGGCTGTTACAATTGATAAAAATTGTCTCGCATGATATCCTAAGTTAAAAAAAAGTATCACATGATCATATTTCATGAAGAAAAAAATATATATATAAACGATAGCAGCAATGTTAAATTAAACATAACAAATTCGAATTAACTGTACAATTGTTCGTAGATTTATTCGTCAAGTACTTTTAATAATCCAGTGACAAGATGTTTGTTAGCTTGTTAATAGTTTTTGTTTTGGTTTGCAGGCAGCAAGTTGGAGGTGTACCAGGTAAGTGATAGTATTTTGCTCTTTCATTCGTCATTTGAGTTAAAAGATGTATTTTTTTACATTGTCCTTGTGAAACTACCGAATAAAATGATAAGAGATTTTGTTAAATGTCTGATAAGATGCTAAACAAGACAAACGAGCTTTTAAATATTGGATATACTTAAACTAGCTCACATACTCTGACTTATCGCTTTTCCAATAGCTCACTCAGTACTTCGGTAATACCATGAAAATATGACTATAGTTTTATCGAAATTGTCATTTTGAATCAAAGAATGTATCCCCCTCACGCAAAGCTCTGATTCCTTGGCCGTGTCTGGCTATACTGTTGGTCCTTTTTGATTTTATCAGCTCTTGGATTTTTGTGTTCGGTTTGTATTTACAAATATATTTGCCTCGAGCATCACTTAAGGGACATTACTACTAATTGTCGAGATGCGCATTTGGTGCAGTAAAATTGGACCTGTTAACGTTAATTCAATTTTATCAAACATTGAAAAGATTGTATCATACACTTATGAGTATTTGTACCATATACGTCAGACAAGAACTTGTTGTTCACGTTTATTTATTTAGTTGTGTTGAAGAGTTTGAAGGAAGTCACTTTTCAGAGTATAAAATTTGACAGTCTGTATTGATCATTAATATGAACTGATTAATAACAGATATCTGATATTGATTTAATACCATATTTCTTACAAATCAAGATTTACTATACCAATATAAATTTCGGTCGAAATAACAACATGGTAATTAAGTACAGATATAACGCTTAGTGCGTAAAGCTAACAAGGTCATTAAATTAATAATGCCTGAACGACATATGGATTACATAAAAAAATTTGTTGCATATTTTTATACGACCGCAATGTTTTTTTTTTTTTTTGTATCAGAACTATTTAGAATTATTTTTACATAAAATAAATTCGTAAAACATGATATTTTGATTAAAAATTTAACTTTCAACTAAGTGAAATATGTTGCAAAGTAACGTCGCCCTAGTAAAAATAAATGATACATACGTACAAATACAAGACCATTTTAATAGATAGATCGATTTGTAAATATTTGGTTAACTTGAAACCCGGTAAAAAGACTATATCTGATTTGGTCCATCGTTGTCAATTGTAAGATTTGCTTTTTTGTCGGAAGTAACAAATTTAAAGATTTATTTATGACTTAGAATTTAGATTACTTCAGCAGGTATATTCATTAAGAAAAAGCCACGTTTATATTCTGAGTAATTAAAATAATCTAATGAATGCTTATTCATACAAACAGACGAAATTCCTACAAGTGTTTGTGTCCGACTGTGCATGGATGAATATTCACCAGGTAAGATCTTTTGTCTTATAAAATGCAGTTGACGGCCTTATGATATGCAAAATTACATGCTTTATTTTAGATTGTTTTTTTTTAAATAGATAGGTAATTGTAATAACATGGACAGTTAGTCATAGAATAACTATTCCAGGAATTCAAATATTTTTTTTTTTAAATGACTAAACAAATATCAGTTTCCGAATGTGCATTTTATTTTTATAACATGGACAGTTATTACTCAATTTATTTCACTTGACTGTCTGGGCGGAGTTTAACTTGTTCGCTCATCATAGACAAGTCCATCTATAGACAGGAGTTTTAGGATAAACTCATAAATGAAGTGTACAGTTATGGTCATTGATCCGTAATATATGTTAACACTTAGTATATGTGTATTCTCAAAATAAATAATGAGAAACAACCGTTAATTTTCTTGTACAGCAAAGTTTAAAAACATGTAACATTTGTCACATTTTGGAATTTGAGAACTTGAAAGTAAAACCATATGCAAATTGAAACGTAAGCTCCGCCCGATCAGTTGAAATAACATTAGGAATAGTTTTAGAATAACTATTCCAGGAATTCAAATATTAAAAAAAAAATCCTAATAAAAAAATGACAAATCAAATTATCCTGATTTAGAGTTATTTCTCGCAATTTGATTGGCTAATATTGTCCTTATAAATTTCAGTACATTTTTTTATTACGTCAATAGGAATTATCTCCCTTATTTATTACGTCAATTGGAATTATCTCCTTTATACCATTGACCTAATAAAAAAAAATAAAAAAAGAGTTGCTTTATAGTTCTAATATTTAAAATTTTTCACAGTTTTAGATTAAATATCTAAAATATATTTGGTTGATATTGTACTAATATTGAATTTGATTATAATAATATGTAATATAACAAAATCAGGATAAATTCGTTACACAGTGTTCAATTGTCCTAATACGGAATTTATCGGGTCAATAAAATTCATATCGGGTTTGGCTTCTTTGGTTATTGACAAATCTGTATTATTTTCCTATGTGTAAGAGGACACGAGCTAATGAGATGTGTGCATTAAAACAGGATTAAGTTAAGATATCGGAAACTATCTTCACTATTAAGGTTGAAACCAAATAACGAAAACGTAAAATTGTTGAAACTGAGATGACGCAATAAAACCAACATAAAATCAATACTGTAAAATTGAGAAAGGAAATGGGGAATGTGTCAAAGCGACAACAACCCGACCATAGAGCAGACAACAGCCAAAGGCCACTAATGGGTCTTCAATGTAGCGAGAATTCCCGCACCCGTGTTTACATGTGTTTACATGTAGTGATTTGTTTAAATCATGATCTAACGGGTTATGAAGATATTTTTGACACTTTTTGCTGTTTATTTTTATCATTAAATATATGTTTCAAAAAGGCATTTACATTGCCATATTGCATGCAATTAAAACACATGCATAAATTATAATTTAACATACACTACTCTTAATGATCTTATTGACCAAATGGTTATGGATATACACATAAAACCTGGGTTATTTAGCACTCATTTTCAATTATGTTATTAATTGAACATTTACCAAAAGAAATGTTGAACGGATTATATATCACCAATGATAAATATTTTAGCTAAATTAAACCTGAGTACCAATGTTATTTTACGCAAACGAACAGAAAACTTTCACTTAACGAATAAGAGTAGTCGTGAGGTGATGATCATGAATTTATGGGGTATTTTTTAAAACTATACACTGGCAAATTTACAATAAAACAATACAATTGGCATATGTAACGGTTAGTTAAAATGTATAAAGAATTCAATAAAACATTTTGAACTTAATCACCAATACATTAATTCTGTTCAAAATATTTTTAAGTTTTGCACTAAGTGCCATTTTTACCTGTTACTTACTTTTACAGGACCCGAAATGGCTAACTGCATTAAAAACTGTGATAGTGAGTTCAATATTTTGTTATATATCTGATGAATATAGAAAACTTTAACTCCTGTTTGACATATAGCAATAACGTAGGGACAAATACATGTATATTATCATTAATTAATACTCTTCAAATGTAATTGGCTTATAATTTGGTACCACTGACGCATGTTTCGCCTATATGAGATTCATCAGTTGCGTTCAAATAGTTAGACGGCTAAATCAATGCAACGCATGTTTCGCCTATATGAGATTTGTCAGTGGCGTTCGAATAGTTAGACGGCCAAATTAATGCAACGCATGTTTCTTCTATTAAGATTCATCAGTGGCGTTCGAATAGTTAGACGGCCAAATCAATGCAACGCATGTTTCGCCTATATGAGATTCATCAGTGGCGTTCGAATAGTTAGACGGCCAAATCAATGCAAACACCATTCAAAAGCAAAAATTTAAAACGTTTTGACAAATATGTCTTATGCAATATATGCTTTGGGCAAACTTACCTTGGATTTCCAATAATTCAACATTTTCTGATGATACTACATGTCAGCTTGCTGAATACTTTGTGGAAGTCGTTATGTTCTAATTATTGCTGCCTCCTTAAAGATGAAGTATCATTTCTACATGAACTTCCTGAGATACCTCTCAGGGTGAAGCTTTAATTGCATTTTTGTAAACCAGTCAGTCACCGAGAACTATCAGCAAATATATATAATTCGTTTTTATTCATTTGTTATTTCTGCAAAATGAATTTCTGCAAAATGAATTTCTGACATGATAACGAAACACTTTAAAAAAAGTTATTCTCAGGGGGGAAATCATATGTTATCTGACTTTTCTTATTTCTTCGTTTTTTTCATCTTTATTAAAGAGGTGTCACTGAAAGGCTGTGTGGGGTACTGCAAAGAATATGGTTTTACTGGTTAGTCATAACAATTTAAGATAGTTTAAGTTTTAAGTACACTCATGTACCTTTTAATCTTGTAACGACTGTCTAAACTGAATATCTCACCGTTTTGCTATTTATGTTTATTAGTTTATGAGATCGATTATACACCCCTTTAAAAATAGCATCTCCCTGATGTCGTTTACAGTTTTGAAAAATCATTCACAGATGAGTCTAGGAGTTTGAAAAATAGGTAAATTTAGGGGTAAAGGTAAACAAATCTATATAGATTTAAAGTGTTAAGAAGATTGGAAATAAAACTGACAAAAAGAAGGTATTTTTGTATATATGCAGATGCTAAAATTCATTTCAAGATACAGCTGATTTAAAATATGGATTTCTGTATACAAAAAAGTAATCTGTTGTATTTATTGCAGGTAAGAAACTTGGGGAATGCCTTGAGTACTGTACATGTAAGTTTTATTTTAACTATTGAAGATGAGAACAAGGATTATTATTCTGCATTTGGGTTCATAGTTTTAAGTATTTCAGGAAGTAAATATACAAAATGCATTTACCAACTATAGAACCTCTTTAAGTATTGTTAAACTTACTAGTTTCGTGTGCACAATTAACATAAATATGCGGACTGTTACAGTTGGTAAAACATATAGTCATCTATTACAGTACATTCCCATGATTTCATTGCACACACGCACACACACATATTTGTTTTGATTCGAGCGTCACTGATGCGTCTTTTGTAGACAAAACAGTATCTATGATGAGTGTAATTATACACATAGACATTACCTACTGAATTTCACAAATTGTTCTTATATTGTGCGGTTATAGACTGTCGAATGCAGGGGGAGATTTTAGCAATCACAAACATGCTTGTCTCGCCACATTTGGCTGTCCACAGTCAGGAACCTGTATTTCATCGGTTTTGTTGGTAGCTGTCTGTCTTATTTGCTTTTGTGTATTGTTTTGTCCTAGATAAGGCCGTTGGTTTTTTCGTTTGAGGTGTTCAACAGTTTATCATGGTGGGAACTTTAATAGCTGACTATACGGTATGGGTTTTTATCATTGTGTAAGGCCGCACGTTGACCTATGTTTGCTTAAATCTGTTTCATTTTGACTCTGCTGGATAGGTGTCTCAATGGCGAATTTGGCAAACATACCACATCTTCTATTTCTATCTTAATAAGTTTGTGTACAAAAACTTACCACTCCCATTATAATCTCTAACGATTTTGTCAGATACATACAATGTACGTGATGTCAGAATACCAGTTATTAAAATAAGAATTTGTTTTCTGTCTAATTTAACTCATATTGTAGATAATGTGGTAATGCTTATTTCATTTGCTCTGTTTAAATATATGGACATTGTGAATAAACATCAGATATTTTAAACGTAGTTGTTCTGCAGATTGACAGTGGTGCTTTGAAACAACGGATATGTTAGGCACCTTCTTCCCACTAGCCGATAGTTTCACTTCAATTCAAAACACAAAGATTTAATCATTCATTATTCTCGGACTACAAAACAAAGATTATTCTAAGAATTACTTAGTTGAGATTTAAAAAATGTTCTTATTTCATTGGTCTGTACGAATTGTTATGTACTTGATTTTATTTTTTCATTAATACAAATTTTTAATTTTTATAATTTCAGACCACAGCTCCGGTAAATGAAGACGAAGTGACACCAGTAGATCTAGAAGTCAAATATGAAACGAACCTCTCTAGTTTGCCACATATTCTTGCAATAAAAAATTGATCCCAACTAATTCAAATCTATTAACTTTATATGCTGATCTTAGTCAGCAATATCTGTTGATATTGTTTTATTCGCATGTGATTAACGTTTTTACTCAGAGCGTTGATCACACTTCTATAATGGTTCCAGGTTAGCAATGATTTTGAATCTAATGTTATGAAGCATTTGTAATTAGAGGAATAGGTTGATTTGATATTTTCTTTGTTGTTACAAAAGTTAAAAAGTAAACTCTTTTCAAGCACATTGGAAGCGAAACTTTTTGTATATGTGCATTGCATCGACAATTGGCTAAAAAAAACCACACACACACACATCCGGAGACGTCATTACATTAGTCAAAATTACTGGGAAATGGCTACCTGTATTTTCAGGGAGTGCGTGTACAGAATAAGCAATGCCATTGAGCTACAGCAGTAACAAAAAAAATATTTGAAGGTAAAAAAAAGTATAAATTACAATTAGACCGCTTTGTGTTTTCCACAAACAAAGTAACTCCATTTACACAAACATACATTCAGGAAATTTGCGGGAAATCACCACTGAAAAAAGGATACACAAAGCAGTCAGACAAAAATAAAATAAAAAAAAAATTGTACCCCGTAATGAAAGAACCGTGATGTAGTGGTTAATGCGTCGTTATTTGGGGTCAAAAACCTCGAACATCTGCGTACCAGTATTATGAACGTTATCTGGGAATTATACACATCGAAAATCTCAGTTTTGTGAACGTTATTTAAGGGTCATGCACCTCGAACAACTGCGTACCAGTGTTATATGAACGTTATTTCGTGGTCATATAGTACAAGTGTTATATGAACGTTATCTGGGGATCATACACCTCGAACATCTCTGTACCAGTGCTATATGAACGTTTTTAGGGGTCATCAATCACGAAAAACTTAATACCAGTGCTATATGAACGTTATCAGGAGGTCATAGACCATCATATATGGGATCCTTGCAAGGTTAGTCTGTCGGTCAGGCAGGTTTCTTCTGATATTGGCCTCATTTCATGGTTCATTGGTCAATGTTAAGTTTCATGATGAGGCCTGTTTTTCATGAACTTTAAGCATTAGGTTAACTATATTTGGTGTATGAGATGATTTTAATTTGTAAATGTAGATATGGCAGGTTTGTCTGACCTTGATCCCATTTTAATGGTTCAAGAGTCAATGTTATGTTTTCATTGTTAAGTCCGTTAATCATACTGGATTCATTTTTATTCGTGGTATACCAATTTTTGTGGGTTTCGTGGGTCACAGCGAACCACGAATTTAAGAATTCAACGAAGAATAATCCCGAGAAATGTGTATGGAGTCGGATGTTTATTTCCGGTTATGCAGTTCTAGTATAGTGTTGACAAGCGATAAACATTGTAACATAACACGTGTTTTTTTTTGAAAGAAGATACAAATATTTTAATTAAATTAATAATAAATATATCGAATATCAGTGATAGTTTACTTTCTAAAATTGATTAACACTGTTCATGGAAAATAACTGCAAGTTTTTAATTACCGTGTCATAGTTTGGTTACTAGTGATTTAAAATCAATAGGATTAAGTACGGGGATATTGCCCGTAGGTAATATTGTTTATGACAGGAACATTTATTTTCACACCTGATACTTATATGACTGTTTATTATATCGTGATTAGGGAAATGAGCTTTCAATCATAAAGTTTTGAATGCCTTATAGAATTCCGACAAGAATTTATAAATTGTAAAACAAACAAATAATTAGTTGTCTCTGTCCATTATTGTAATAGCAGTTATCAATGAACACTTTAACCTAGAATGACCAAGCGAGGATTTTGACAATTCAAAATTAACTTTTTCAATGAATTCCTTCTTTTTTGTTTGTTTCATTATTGACCAAACCAAGGAGGTTATATGATCTCCTAAATCAAAAAGAAATCCACGAATTACGTATCTGAATTTTTTTTTGTAATCAGCGATCCACGAATTTACGTATACCACGAAACGTCTTTTTTTCTCTATCCACGAAAATTGATACCCACGAAAATAAATGAATCCACAGTATAGTATACTATACTGACCGGCTTTAGAAACGCAACACCTAAATAAATCACACTGTATCAAATAAAATAAATGATATTTTACACAAATTCATGGTATATACGAATGTTTAATTAATCTTTCCACGTTACAGATAAAAAATACTGTCAATCGAGAAACCAATGACGTACTGTTTGGTGTCGAGGTAATGAAGTACACACTTACAGTCTGGTTTTAAATCTTCAGTATCGGTTGTGGCCACCGTTGTTCCGTAGGACAGCTTCTAATCTTGTTCGCATTGATTGACAAAGGTTTCTGACTGTTCTGCGGGGGATGTTTTGCCATTCCTGTTGTAATGCGATACCAAGCTCAACCGGGGTAGTCGGCGGATTCGGACGAGAACGAATGCGTCTGCCCAACTCATCCCACATGTGTTCAATTGGATTTAAGTCTGGTGAAAGAGCAGGCCATTCAAGAACATCAACTCCATTCAAATTCAAAAAGTTTTGAGTCAATCTAGCGGTATGCGCACGCGCATTATCATGTTGGAATGTCAATTGATTTAACTGTCTATGACGTCGTAGCTGTGGAACGACAACTGGCTGCAAAATTTCATCAATATAGCGTGTAGCTGTTAATGTGCCATTGACAATAACCAACCGTGTTCGAAAATTTGTGTTAATAGCGCCCCATACCATTACACCTCCGCCCCCAAATCTGTCACGTTCAAGCACACAGTTATCTGTGTAACGTTCATTTTCTCTTCTGTATATTCTTGTTCTTCCGTCCGCAAAACTGACATTGAACCGTGACTCATCAGAAAACACCACGCGATTCCAGTGTCTTCGTTGCTGCAGTTGTTGCCTGGCCCATTGCTGTCGATTTCGTCTATGACGTGGAGTCAAAATCATTCCTTTATAGGGTCTCCTACAGCGAATTTGACGACGTCTAAGTATACGGGATACTGTGCTAGCATTTATTGCTCTGCCATGGCGTCCAATAGTTTGGTTTGCGGTTGACGTCGCGGTCGTGAATCGATTCCGCAAATGGCGTAGTCTGATGGCATTTTGTTGGTGCGGCGTCTTTACTTGTGGTTGGCCGGGTCTCGGGCGATCTTTTACTGTTCCTGTTAATCTGTGACGTTGAAATAATCGACTGATTGTTGAGTTGCTTACATTAAAATGTCCTGAAACAGCACGTTGGCTCATTCCTGCCTGTAACATTCCGATGGCTTGATTACGATTTTCATCACTGAGTCGCGGCATTGCAAAATCCAAAGACGTTCAATTGGTTACAGGAAGGCAAAGAATGTAACGCATCTTTTAGACATGAAAAACCGGTTTTAAATTCATTCAGGTACCCGCCGTCCCGCGTCACACATTTCATGCTCCCCTCGCCCCGTAATTACCTGGCTTGCTCAGGTAAGGCAATGATTGATTTATACTAACCAGATAGATGTATGACGGGCGTATATAACAAAAAAAATAATATTTTTTTACTATTTTCGAAGAAAATTTAAAAATGGGTGTTGCGTTTCTAAAGCCGGTCAGTATATAAGCAAAAGGTTAACTATATGTGTTTTATGGAATTAATGTAAGGTGTTTATATCTGTCTTGCAGACCTCATTTTCATGGTTTAATGGTCAAGGTTTCTCAAATACTATAAGCAATAGGTTAATATGTGTATGATACGATTGTAAGGTGTGCATGTTAGACCGACAGGTCACAACTGACCTTTACCTCATTTGAATGGACCATTGATCATGTTAATTTTATGTTATACTTGTTGTATAAACTTTTTCTTTAAGATTTTCAAAATAAACTGAACCCCGCAGCATTTGTATGCACCTGTCCTAAGTCAGGAGCCTGTTATTCAGTGGTTGTCGTTTGTTAATGTGGTTCATAAGTGTTTCTCGTTTCTCGTTTTATATATAGATTAGACCGTTGGTTTTCAAGTTTGAATTGTTTTACACTAGTCATTTTGGGGCCCTTTATAGCTTGCTGTTCGGTGTGAGCCAAGGCTCAATGTTGAAGGCCGTACTTTGACTTATAATGGTTTACTTTTACAAATTGTGACTTGGGTGGAGAGTTGTCTCATTGGTACTCATACCACATCTTCTTATATCTAATAACTAAAAATTTCAAAAATCTAACGAAATTGTTAAAAAAAAGTTTTAAACAATCGTTAAGCCTAAAAAATAGTTGCATCTTTAGAAATACGCCATAATGTTGTGATAACATCAACGGTCAGGTTCAAGAAGCTGCCATATTGTAAATATCGGAACGCATCCTATGTATACCGGCTATTGATACGGCAGATACACTATTTATCAAAGATCAAAATCTATTCTACTCAATTTCAAAATGTATTATATCTAAAACATAGACAAAAATCTGATGTACACGATAGCAAAAAACAATTGTGTGTATGTTGTTTTTTTTTGTTTTTTTTTTAAACGAAGACTTATTGAAAATGGCTTGATCGTGAAAAGATATACTTATAAAATATAGAAAAGAAAAGAAATCCCAAAGCAAAACGAAAAACAAATGAAAACTAGATTTGTAATTGCTAGCAATAACGGATGGCACCCTCGTCCCCCCATTGCCAGGCGAGCGGCAGCCATTTTGAAATTTCCAAAGTCAAAGAGTGCATCTACACATGCAAGTCATCATTTTTGTAAAATTTCATTAAGTTTGGAGCATTTTAAAATTTTGGACAATTTTGCTGTTTCCATGGTTACGGGGGCCATTTTGGAAATTCCAACTTCAAAACGCAACTCCGCACATGTCAGTCACTATTCCTGTAAAGTTTCATCTAGTTTGCAGCACTTAATTTTTTTTGGAAATTTTGAACATTTGTGCTGCAACCATGGTTACAGTAGATAATTCCAAAATTCTAAAAGCAGACATTTCATTGCCACATGTCATGTTATATATCAAAACAGTTTCATTTACTTTGGTGCACTACTCTCTGAGAAAATGCTGATTTTATGCGTTTTTCCATAGGGTCAATGCAAAACTTGGCCCCAGTTTCCATGACAACGGCGGCCATTTTGAACTATCCAAATATTATCTTGACATCTTGGCATACTGGAGAATATTTTCATAAAGTTTCATCCAGTTTGATCTTATAACGAAAGAGTTAGAATTTTTGATATTTTAGCTGTTTCCATGGTAACGGCAGCCATTTTGAAAATTCCAAAGTCAAACTGGAAATCAGCACATGCCAGTTAACATTCCTGTGGAGTTTCATCCAGTTGGAACACTTTGATTTTTTTTCGCATTTGTGCTGTTTCCATGGAAACGGCGGCCATCTTTTACCATTCCATAGCAAGGTGCACAACTTCAAATGGGGTTCCTCATTATGTTATAGTTCCAACATTATTGGATCACTCAATTCTTAGAAACACGATGGACAAAATGTGTGGAAGAATAATAAAAATAACTAGAATTGCCATTGCAAGCAATAGCGGATGTCACCCTGGTCCACCAATTGCCACTAAACAGCAGCCATGGTAACGGCAGCCATTTTGGAAATTTTAAAGTTAAATGCCGCATCTACATTTACAAGTCGTAACGTTTCACACATTATTGAAGAATTTTCAAAATTTTGTTATTTTTGAACAGTTTCCATGGCAACATTTGGAAATTCCAAAGTCATACTGCTGCTTCATATTGTGCTCCCCATAATATTATACCATCATATAACATTTAATGGCCGTAGAATTAATTTAACACTAATGTTCTGGAATGTTCCATGAACGTTTTCATATTTTTGCTGTTACCATGGCAATGGCAGCCATCTTGGAAATGCCAACCCCCGATTGCACATCTGCACATGGGGGTTAACATTATGGTAAAGTTCCATCAGCATTGGTCCATGCAATTCCGAGAAATAGTCTGGACAAAAAAGTGTGGAATAATAATTATAAATAAAAAAAAGAATCGAGCAATAACAATATGTCACCCGACCTCCGTCAGGGTGACATAACTAGATTTGTAATTGCTAGCAATAACGGATGGCACCCTCGTCCCCCCATTGCCAGGCGAGCGGCAGCCATTTTGAAAATTTCAAAGTCAAAGAGTGCATCTACACATGCAAGTCATCATTTTTGTAAAATTTCATTATGTTTGGAGCATTTTGAAATTTTGGACAATTTTGCTGTTTCCATGGTTACGGCAGCCATTTTGGAAATTCCAACTTCAAAATGCAATTCCGCACATGTCAGTTACTATTCCTGTAAAGTTTCATCCAGTTTGAAGCATTTTAATTTTTTTGGAAATTTTGAACATTTGTGCTGCAACCATGGTTACAGTAGATAATTCCAAAATTCTAAAAGCGTACATCTCTTTGCCACATGTCATGTTATATATCAATACAGTTTCATTAACTTTGGTGCACTACTCTCTGAGAAAATGCTGATTTTATGCATTTTTCCATAGGGTCAATGCAAAACTTGGCCCCAGTTTCCATGACAACGGCGGCCATTTTGAACTATCCAAATATTGTCTTGACATCTTGGCATACTGGAGAACATTTTCATAAAGTTTCATCCAGTTGGATGTTATAACGAAAGAGTTAGAATTTTTGATATTTTAGCTGTTTCCATGGTAACGGCAGCCATTTTGAAAATTCCAAAGTCAAACTGGAAATCAGCACATGCCAGTTAACATTCCTGTGGAGTTTCTTCCAGTTTGGACCACTTTGATTTTTTTCGCATTTGTGCTGTTTCCATGGAAACGGCGGCCATCTTTTACCATTCCATAGCAAGGTGCACAACTTCAAGTGGGGTTCTTCATTATAGTTGAGTTCCATAAACATTGGTAGGTTCAATTCTGAGAACTCGCGCGGACAAAATGTGTGGAAGAAAAATAAAAATAATAAGAAAAAAAAGAAACGTAGAATAACAATATGTCACCCCAACTCCGTTGAGGGTGCCATAACTAGATTTGTAATTGCTAGCAATAACGGATGGCACCCTTCCCCTATTGCCAGGGTAACGGCAGCCATTTTAAAAATTTTGAAAATTCCTCAGTCAAAGAGTGCATCTTCACTTGCAAATTAACATTTTTTTGAAAGTTTCATAAATTTTGGAGCTTTTTGAAATTTTTGACATTTTTGCAGTTTCCATGGTAACGGCAGCCATTTTGAAAATTCCGAAGTCAAACTGTAAATGAGCACATGCCAGTTACCATTCCTGTGAAGTTTCTTACACTTTAGAACACTTTGATTTTTTTCGCATTTTTGCTGTTTCCATGGTAACGGTGGCCATCTTGACCATTCCAAAGTCAGAGGGACAACTTCGCATGGTGGTCAACATTATACCATAGTTCAATTGACTTTGGTCCATTCTATCCTGAGAACGGCTCCGGACAAAAATAGTGGAAGAAAAATAATAATAAAAAAAAGAATAAAAAGAAACGTAGAATAACAATATGTCACCCCAACTCCGTTGAGGGTGCCATAACTAGATTTGTAATTGCTAGCAATAACGGATGGCACCCTCGTCCCCCCATTGCCAGGCGAGCGGCAGCCATTTTGGAAATTCCAAAGTCAAAGAGTGCATCTACACTTGCAAATTATCATTTTTGCAAAATTTCATTGAGTTTGGAGCATTTTGAAATTTTGGACAATTTTGCTGTTTCCATGGTTACGGCGGCCATTTTGGAAATTCCAACTTCAAAATGCAACTCCACACATGCCAGTCACTATTCTTGTAAAGTTTCATCCAGTTTGCAGTACTTAATTTTTTTTGGAAATTTTGAACATTTGTGCTGCAACCATGGTTACAGTAGATAATTCCAAAATTCTAAAAGCGTACATCTCATTGCCACATGTCATGTTATATATCAATACAGTTTCATTGGACAAAATGTGTGGAAGAATAATAAAAATAACTAGATTTGTAATTGCTAGCAATAACGGATGGCACCCTTCCCCCATTGCCAGGTGAGCGGCAGCCAGTTTGAAAATTCCAAAGTCAAATAGTGCATCTACAGATGTCTAGTTACATTTTTGTAAAGTTTCATTAAGTTTGAAGCATTTTGAAATTTTTGATATTTTTGCTGTTTCCATGGTTACGGCGGCCATTTTGAAAATTCCAAACTCAAAAGTCAAGTCTCCATAAGCTAGGCAACATTTGTTATAAGTTTCATTAAATTTAAAGCATTTTGAAGTTTTTCATATTTTTGCTGTTTCCATGGTAACAGCGGCCATTTTTAATATTCCAAAGTCAAACCCCCGCTGCAATTTTTTCCCTCCATAATCATATACCATTTAATGTCTCTAGAATAAATTTAACATTGATGTTCTGGAATGTTCTGTGAAAATTCAAAGTTTTGACCTTTTTGCATTGTTTCCAAGGTAACAACAGATATTTTGAAAATTCCAACGCCAAATTCCACATCTTCCAATGTTGCTCATCGTTACTGTGAAGTTTCATTAAGTTTTGAGCATTTTGATATTTTTGAAATTTTTGGTGTAGTTTCCATGGCAACATAGTAGTTCCAATGAGTGTCAAAATCTTCCAACACCTGTATATAGTGGGCACCTACATTGTATTAAAATATAATGTTTCTGAGTTAAAGCATATCCAAACAGTTCACCAAAACAAAAAACAGGATTTTTTTACATTTGTTCTGTTTCCATGGAAACGGTAGCCATCTTGAACCATTCCATGCTTACTGCAACTCTGCACATGGGGGTCCTTACTATAGAAGAGTTCCATCAACATTGGTCCATTGGATTTCGAGAAATCACCTGGACAAAATTTGTTGCAAGAAGAAAAATAATAATAAGAAACTAGATTTGCCATTGCAAGCAATAGCGGATGGCACCCTTCCCCCATTGCCAGGTGAGCGGCAGCCATTTTGAAAATGCAAAAGTCAAAGAGCGCATGTAGACATTTCAATTAACATTTTGTAAAATTTCATGAAGTTTGGAGCATTTTGAAATTTTTGAAATTTTTGATGTTTCAATGGTAACGGTGACCATTTCCAAAATCCCAAAAACAGGTGCAACATTGGTACATGCCATGTTACATTTCTATAAAGTTTCATTGGGATTGATGCTATATTCTTCAAGAAAATGCAGCTTTAATGTATTTTCCAATAGGGTCAATGTTAAACTTTCGCCCTGTTTCCATGACAATGGCGGCCATTTTGGAACTTCTTGATACTGCATGCACATCTAGGCATATCAGGTAACACTTCCATAAAGTTTCATCCACTTGGGTCTTATAATGAAGGATTTAGAATTTTGAAAATTTTTCACATTTTTGCAGTTTCCATGGGAACGGCAGCCATCTTTAACCATTCCATGGTGCCTGCAACTCTTCACCTAAGGGTCCTCAATATAGTAGAGTTCCATCAACTTTGGTCCATTGGATTTCCAGAAAACTCCTGGACAAAATGTGTGGAAGAAAAATAATAAATATAAGAAAAAAAAAAGAAACGTAGAATAACAATACGTCACCCCAACTCCGTTGAGGGTGCCATAAAAAAAGAAACGTAGAATAACAATACGTCACCCCAACTCCGTTGAGGGTGCCATAATAAGAAAAAAAAGAAACGTAGAATAACAATATGTCACCCCAACTCCGTTGAGGGTGCCATAAAAAAAGAATCGTACAATAACAATATGTCACCCGACCTCCGTCAGGGTGACATAACTAGATTTGCCATTGCAAGCAATAGCGGATGGCACCCTTTCCCTATTGCCAGGCCAGCGGCAGCCATTTAGAAAATTTTTGCTGTTTCCATGGCAACGGCGGCCATTTTGAAAATTCGAAACTCAAAAGTTAAGTCTACATAAGCTAGGCAAAATTTGTTATAAGTTTTATTAAATTTAAAGCATTTTGAAGTTTTTCATAATTTTGCTGTTCCCATGGTAACGGCGGCCATTTTGAATATTCCAAAGTCGAACCCCCGCTGCCATTTTTCCCCTCCATAATCATATATACCATCATATACCATTTAATGTCTCTAGAATAAATTTAACATTGATGTTCTGGAATGTTCTGTGAAAACTCAAAGTTTTGACCTTTTTGCATTGTTTCCATGGTAGCAACAGATATTTTGGAAATTCCAACGCCAAATTCCACATCTTCATCGTTACTGTGAAGTTTCATTAAGTTTTGAGCATTTTGATATTTTTGAAATTTTTGATGCAGTTTCCATGGCAACATAGTAGTTCCAATGAGTACCAAAATCATCCAACACCTGTATATAGTGGGCACCTACATTGTATTAAAATATAATGATTCTGAGTTAAAGCATATTCAAAGAGTTCACTAAAACAAAAAACTGGATTTTTTCACATTTGTTCTGTTTCCATGGAAACGGTAGCCATCTTGAACCATTCCATACTTACTGCAACTCTGCACGTGGGGGTCCTTATTATAGTAGAGTTCCATCGACATTGGTCCATTGGATTTCAAGAAACTGTTATAGTAGAGTTCCATCGACATTGGTCCATTGGATTTCAAGAAATCCCCTGGACAAAATTTGTTGCAAGAAGAAAAATAATAAGAAAAAAAAGAAACGTAGAATAACAATATGTCACCCCAACTCCGTTGAGGGTGCCATAACTAGATTTGCCATTGCAAGCAATAGCGGATGGCACCCTTCCCCTATTGCCAGGTGAGCGGCAGCCATTTTGAAAATTCCAAAGTCAAAGATTGCATCTACAGATGTGTATTACATTGTTGTAACGTTTCATCAATTTTGGGGCATTTTGAAATTTTTGAAATTTTTGCTATTTCCATGGTAACGGGTACCATTTCTAAAATTCCAAAGACAGGTGCCACTTTAGGACATGCCATGTTACATATCTATAAAGTTTCATTGGGATTGATACTATATTCTTCAAGAAAATGCATCTTTAATGTATTTTCCCATAGGGCCAATGTTAAACTTTCGCCCTGTTTCCATGACAATGCCGGCCATTTTGGAATTTTCTTATATTGTCACAACATCTAGGCATACCAAGGAACATTACCACTAAGTTTCATCCAAGTAGGTCTTATAATGAAAGATTTAAAATTTGCATTTTTTTCACATTTGATCAGTTTCCATGGCAACGTCGGCCATTTTTTACCATTCCAATGTCTCTTGCACAACTTAACATGGCGGTTCATATTATGGTATAGTTCCATTAACATTGGTCTGACCAATTCAGAGAAATAGTATGGACAAAATGTGTGGAAGAATAAAAATAATAATAACTAGAATTGCCATTGCAAGCAATAGCGGATGTCACCCTTCCCCCCATTGCCACTAAGCGGCAGCCATTTCAAAAACTTTTAACAATGAATGCACATATTTGCATGGCTATAATTTTTCTGTAAATTTTCAGTACATTTAGATCATTTTTAAAAATATGACATTTTTGCTGTTTCCATGGCAACGGCAGCCATTTTGAAAGTTTCAAAGTCAAAAGTCTCATCTATACATGCCAGTTTACAATATTATTAAGTTTCATTAAGTTTGGAGCATTTTGAAAATATTTGACATTTTTGCAGTTTCCATGGCAACGTTAGCCATTTTGGAAATTCCGACTTCAAAAGTTTCATGCAGACTTGACAGTCAACAATTATAGTAAGTTTCATGACTTTTTGAGCATTTTGAAATTTTTGAAATTTTTGACATTTTGGCTGGTTTCTATGGTTACACAGACCATTCCAAATTTCTAATGGCAGAAACCACATTGGTACATGGGAGGGAACATACCATCAAAGTTTCAATGGATTTGACCTACCCTTTTAAGAAAGTAAATGCCACTTTTAGGTGTTTTTGGACCATTTTTACCATTTTTGCATTGTTTCCATGGAAACGGCAGACATTTTGGAAATTCCAACGCCAAATTCCACATGTACCAATGTTGCTCATCGTTACTGTGAAGTTTCATTAAATTTGGAGCATTTCCATATTTTGGAAATTTTTGGTGTAGTATCCATGGCAACATAGCAGTTCCAATGATTGCCAAAATCATCCCAAAACCAGTGTATAGTGGGCACCTACATTGTATCAAAATCTAAAGACTTTAAGCATAACCATTCTCAAATAATTGGCTGAACTCTAAAATAATATTTTTTCACCATTTTCCCGTTTCCATGGTGATGGCAGCCATTTTTTAGTTCCAAAGTTGCACTGCAACTGGAAAGTCAGGGTTCCTTGTTATAGTGCACCATCATTCAGATTGGTTCCTTTGGCTCCAAAAAAAACTGCCGGACAAAATTAGGTGGAAGAAAAATAATAACTAGATTTGCCATTGCAAGCAATAGCGGATGGCACCCTTTCCCCATTGCCAGGCCAGCGGCAGCCATTTAGAAAATTTTTGCTGTTACCATGGCAACGGCGGCCATTTTGAAAATTCGAAACTCAAAAGTTAAGTCTACATAAGCTAGGCAAAATTTGTTATAAGTTTCATTAAATTTAAAGCATTTTGAAGTTTTTCATAATTTTGCTGTTCCCATGGTAACGGCGGCCATTTTGAATATTCCAAAGTCAAACCCCCGCTGCAATTTTTTCCCTCCATAATCATATATACCATCATATACCATTTAATGTCTCTAGAATAAATTTAACATTGATGTTCTGGAATGTTCTGTGAAAATTCAAAGTTTTGACCTTTTTGCATTGTTTCCATGGTAACAACAGATATTTTGGAAATTCCAACGCCAAATTCCACATCTTCCAATGTTGCTCATCGTTACTGTGAAGTTTCATGAAGTTTGGAGCATTTTGATATTTTTGAAATTTTTGGTATAGTTTCCATGGCAACATAGTAGTTCCAATGAGTGCCAAAATCACCCAACACCTGTATATGGCCGGCACCTACATGGTATCAAAATATAATGTTTGTAAGTTCAAGTCTATCCAAACAGTTCGAGAAAACAAAAAACTGGATTTTTTTACATTTTTTTAGTTTCCATGGTAACGGTAGCTATCATGCACATGCCAAAGTCCACTGCACAACTTATCATGGTGGTCCTTATTATAGTAGAGTTTAACCAACATTGGTCCATTGGATTCCGAGAAATAAGCTGGACAAAATCGGTGGAAGAAAAATAATAAGAAAAAAAAGAAACGTAGAATAACAATACGTCACCCCAACTCCGTTGAGGGTGCCATAATAACTAGATTTGCCATTGCTAGCAATAGCGGATGGCACCCTTCCCCTTTTGCCAGGCGAGCAGCAGCAATCTAGAAGATTCCAAAGTCAAAGTGCACATCTACACATTCAAATTATCATTTTTGTTAAGTTTCATTAAGTTTGGAGCATTTTGAAATTTTTGACATTTTTGCTGTTTCCATGGTTACGGCGGCCATTTTGAAAATTCCAACTTCAAAACACAACTCTGCTTATGCCAATGACCATTCCTGTGAAGTTTCATCCAGTTTGCAGCATTTTTATTTTTTTGACCTTTTTGCATTGTTTCCATGGTTACAACAGATATTCTGGAAATTCCAACTCCAAATACCACATCTTCCAATGTTGCTCATCGTTACTGTGAAGTTTCATGAAGTTTGGAGCATTTTGATATTTTTGAAATTTTTGGTGTAGTTTCCATGGCAACATAGTAGTTCCAATGAGTGCCAAAATCACCCAACACCTGTATATAGTGGGCACCTCCATTGTATTAAAATATAATGATTCTGAGTTAAAGCATATCCAAACAGTTCACCAAAAACAAAAACTGTATTTTTTCACATTTGTTTCGTTTCCATAGTAACGGCAGCCATCTTGAACCATTCCATGCTTCCTGCAACTCTGCATATGGGGGTCCTTATTATAGTAAAGTTCCATCAACTTTGGTCTTTTTGATTTCGAGAAATCGCCTGGACAAAATGTGTTGCAAGAAAAATAATAATAACTAGATTTGCCATTGCAAGCAATGGCGGATGGCACCCTTCCCACATTGCCAGGTGAGCAGCAGCCATTTTGAAAAAAATAACCAAAGTCAAAGACGGCATCTTCAGGTGTCTATTAACCTTTTTTTTAATTTTTCATTAATTTTGGAGCAGTTTGAAATTTTTGAATTTTTTGCTATTTCCATGGTAACGGGTACCATTTCCAAAATTCCAAAGATAGGTGCCACTTTAGGACATGCCATGTTACATATCCATTAAGTTGTAGAAGGTTTGATCTTATATTCTTGCAGGAAATGCAGCTTCAATGTGTTTTCCCATAGGGCCAATGTTAAACTTTCGCCCCGTTTCCATGACAATGGCGGCCATTTTGGAATTTCCTAATATTGTAACAACATCTAGGCATACCAAGGAACATTACCATAAAGTTTCATCCAGCTAGGTCTTATCATGAAAGATTTAGAATTTTCATTTTTTTTCACATTTTATCAGTTTCCATGGCAACAGCAGCCATCTTGATGATGCCATACCCTGTTTGCAAAACTTCATATGCTGGGTCACATTATGGTATAGTTCCATGACCATTGGATCATACAATGCCAAGATATGGGCTGGACAAAAAGCGTGGAAGAAAAATAAAAATAATAACTAGATTTGTAATTGCTAGCAATAACGGATGGCACCCTTCCCCTATTGCCAGGTGAGCGGCGGCCATTTAGAAAATTCCAAACTCAAAAGTCAAGTCTACATAAGCTAGGCAACATTTGTTATAAGTTTCCTTAAATTTAAAGCATTTTGAAGTTTTTCATATTTTTGCTGTTTCCATGGTAACGGCGGCCATTTTGAATATTCCAAAGTCAAACCCCTGCTGCATTTTTTGCCCTCCATAATCATATACCATTTAATGTCTAGAATAAATTTAACATTGATGTTCTGGAATGTTCTGTGAAAATTCAAAGTTTTGACCTTTTTGCATTGTTTTCAAGGTAACAACAGATATTTTGGAAATTCCAACGCCAAATTCCACATCTTCCAATGTTGCTCATCGTTACTGTGAAGTTTCCTGAAGTTTGGAGCATTTTGAGAATTTCGAAATTTTTAGAGTAGTTTCCATGGCAACATAGTAGTTCCAATGATCACCAAAATCATCCAACACCTGTATATAGTGGGCACCTACATTGTATTAAAATATAATGATTCTGAGATAAAGCATATCCAAACAGTTCACCAAAACAAAAAACTGGATTTTTTCACATTTGTTCTGTTTCCATGGAAACGGTAGCCATCTTAAACCATTCCATGCTTCCTGCAACTCTGCACTTGGGGGTCCTTACTATAGTAGAGTTCCATCAACATTAGTCCATTGGATTTCGAGAAATCACCTGGACAAAATTTGTTGCAAGAAAAATAATAAAAACTAGATTTGTAATTGCTAGCAATAACGGATGGCACCCTTCCCCTATTGCCAGGTGAGCGGCGGCCATTTAGAAAATTCCAAACTCAAAAGTCAAGTCTACATAAGCTAGGCAACATTTGTTAGAAGTTTCCTTAAATTTGAAGCATTTTAAAGTTTTTCATATTTTTGCTGTTTCCATGGTAACGGCGGCCATTTTGAATATTCCAAAGTCAAACCCCTGCTGCATTTTATGCCCTCCATAATCATATACCATTTAATGTCTCTAGAATAAATTTAACATTGATGTTCTGGAATGTTCTGGGAAAATTCAAAGTTTTGAACTTTTTGCATTGTTTCCAAGGTAACAACAGATATTTTGGAAATTCCAACGCCAAATTCCACATCTTCCAATGTTGCTCATCGTTACAGTGAAGTTTCCTGAAGTTTGGAGCATTTTGAGAATTTCGAAATTTTTGGTGTAGTTTCCATGGCAACATAGTAGTTCCAATGATTACCAAAATCATCCAAAACCTGTATATAGTGGGCACCTACATTGTATTAAAATATAATGATTCTGAGATAAAGCATATTCAAACAGTTCACCAAAACAAAAAACTGGATTTTTTCACATTTGTTCTGTTTCCATGGAAACGGTAGCCATCTTGAACCATTCCATGCTTCCTGCAACTCTGCACCTGGGGGTCCTTACTATAGTAGAGTTCCATCCACATTGGTCCATTGGATTTCGAGAAATCACCTGGACAAAATTTGTTGCAAGAAGAAAAATAATAATAATAAGAAAAACTAGATTTGTAATTGCTAGCAATAACGGATGGCACCCTCGTCCCATCATTGCCAGGCGAGCGGCAGCCATTTTGAAAATTTCAAAGTCAAAGAGTGCATCTACACATGCAAGTCATCATTTTTGTAAAATTTCATTAAGTTTGGAGCATTTTGAAATTTTGGACAATTTTGCTGTTTCCATGGTTACGGCAGCCATTTTGGAAATTACAACTTCAAAATGCAACTCCGCACATGTCAGTCACTTTTCCTGTAAAGTATCATCCAGTTTGCAGCATTTTGATTTTTTTTGGAAATTTTGAACATTTGTCCTGCAACCATGGTTACAGTAGATAATTCCAAAATTCTAAAAGCAGACATCTTATTGCCACATGTCATGTTATATATCAATGCAGTTTCATTTACTTTGTTGCAATACTCTGTGAGAAAATGCAGATTTTGTGCATTTTTCCATAGGGTCAATGCAAAACTTGGCCCCAGTTTCCATGACAACGGCGGCCATTTTGGATTATCAAAATATTGTTTGGACATCTTAGCGTACCGGGTAACATTTTTATAAAGTTTCATCCAGCTGAGTGTTATAACGAAAGAGTTAGAATTTTTGATATTTTAGCTGTTTCCGTGGTAACGGCAGCCATTTTGAAAATTCCAAAGTCAAATTGGAAATCAGCACATGTCAGTTACCATTCCTGTGGAGTTTCTTCCAGTTTGGAACACTTTGATTTTTTTCGCATTTTTGCTGTTTCCATGGAAACGGCGGCCATCTTTTACCATTCCATACCCAGGTGCACAACTTTACATGGGGGTCCTCATTATAGTAAAGTTCCATCAACATTGGTCCATAGGATTCCAAGAAACACGACGGACAAAATGTGTGGAAGAAGAATAAGAAAAATAAGAAAAAAAAGAAACGTAGAATAACAATATGTCACCCCAACTCCGTTGAGGGTGCCATAATAAGAAAAAAAGAAACGTAGAATAACAATACGTCACCCCAACTCCGTTGAGGGTGCCATAATAATAAGAAAAAAAAGAAACGTAGAATAACAATACGTCACCCCAACTCCGTTGAGGGTGCCATAACTAGAATTGCCATTGCAAGCAATAGCGGATGTCACCCTGGTCCACCAATTGCCACTAAGCGGCAGCCATTTCGAAATTTTAACATTAAATTAACTAATTTACTTTACAATGCATCAGTTTGCAAATTTTTAGAAAGTTTAAAGCATTTTTAAAATTTTGATGTTTTTACTGTTTCTATGGCAACGGCGGCCATTTTGAAAATTCCAAAGTCATACTTCTGCTTCATATTGTACTCCCCATAATATTTTATAATCATATAAAATTAAATAGCTGTACGACACTAATGTTCTGGAATGTTCCATCACATTTTTTCATTTTGATGTTTTTGCCTTGTTTCCATGGTAACGGCAGCCACTTTGGAAATTCGAAAGTTGAATGCCACATCTAGATTTGCCAGACAACATTTCTGTAAAAGTTTTATATATTTTTAAAGAATTTTCAAATTTTTGATATTTTTGATCAGTTCCTATGGCAACATTGTAGTTCCAATGAATCTCAAAATCATCCACAGCATGTATATAGAGGACAGCTACATTGTATTAAAATATGACGATTAGATGTTTTGTTATAGTTAAATTATTCACCAAAAACCAAAACTTTATTTTTTCACTCTTTTTCTGTTTCCATGGTAACAGTAGACATCCTGGAGGTGCCAACCTCGACTGCACTTCTGACAATGGTCATTAACATTCTGGTATAGTTCCATTACAATTGGTCCATACGATTCCAAGAAATAGTATGGACAAAATGTGTGGAATAATAATAATAAAAAAAAGAATCGTACAATAACAATATGTCACCCGACCTCCGTCAGGGTGACATAACTAGATTTGCCATTGCAAGCAATAGCGGATGGCACCCTTTCCCCATTGCCTGGCCAGCGGCAGCCATTTAGAAAATTTTTGCTGTTTCCATGGCAACGGCGGCCATTTTGAAAATTCGAAACTCAAAAGTTAAGTCTACATTAGCTAGGCAAAATTTGTTATAAGTTTCATTAAATTTAAAGCATTTTAAAGTTTTTCATAATTTTGCTGTTCCCATGGTAACGGCGGCCATTTTGAATATTTCAAAGTCAAACCCCCGCTGCAATTTTTGCCCTCCATAATCATATACCATTTAATGTCTCTAGAATAAATTTAACATTGATGTTCTGGAATGTTCTGTGAAAATTCAAAGTTTTGACCTTTTTGCATTGTTTCCATGGTAACAACAGATATTTTGGAAATTCCAACGCCAAATTCCACATCTTCTAATGTTGCTCATCGTTACTGTGAAGTTTCATGAAGTTTGGAGCATTTTGATATTTTTGAAATTTTTGGTGTAGTTTCCATGGCAACATAATAGGTCCAATGAGTGCCAAAATCATCCAACACCTGTATATAGTGGGCACCTACATTGTATTAAAATATGATGATTCTGAGTGTAAGCATATTCAAACAGTTCACCAAAACAAAAAACAGAAATTTTTCACATTTGTTTCGTTTCCATGGTAACGGCAGCCATTTTTTACCATTCCAATGTCTCTTGCACAACTTCACATGGCGGTTCATATTATGGTATAGTTCCATCAACATGAGTCTGACCAATCCCGAGAAATAGCATGGACAAAATGTGTGGAAGAATAAAAATAAAAACTAGATTTGCCATTGCAAGCAATAGCGGATGGCACCCTTTCCCCATTGCCAGGCGAGCGGCAGCCATTGAGAACATTTTTGCTGTTTCCATGGCAACTGCGGCCATTTTGAAAATTCGAAACTCAAAAGTTAAGTCTACATAAGCTAGGCAAAATTTGTTATAAGTTTCATTAAATTTAAAGCATTTTGAAGTTTTTCATAATTTTGCTGTTCCCATGGTAACGGCGGTCATTTTGAATATTCTAAAGTCAAACCCCCGCTGCAATTTTTTCCCTCCATAATCATATATACCATCATATACCATTTAATGTCTCTAGAATAAATTTAACATTGATGTTCTGGAATGTTCTGTGAAAATTCAAAGTTTTGACCTTTTTGCATTGTTTCCATGGTAACAACAGATATTTTGGAAATTCCAACGCCAAATTCCACATCTTCCAATGTTGTTCATCGTTACTGTGAAGTTTCATGAAGTTTGGAGCATTTTGATATTTTTGAAATTTTTGGTGTAGTTTCCATGGCAACATAGTAGTTCCAATGAGTGCCAAAATCATCCAACACCTGAATATGGCCGGCACCTACATTGTATCAAAATATAATGTTTCTGAGTTTAAGCATATCAAAACAGTTCACCAAAACAAAAAACAGGATTTTTTCACATTTCTTTCGTTTCCATGGTAACGGCAGCCATCTTGATGATGCCATACCCCACTGCACTATAGAATGTGGTGGTCAACATTATGGTATAGTCCCATCAATATTGTTCAAGCCAATTCTGAGAAATAGTATGGACAAAAAAGTGTGGAAGAATAAATATAATAATAATAAGCAGAAAAAAAGAATCGAACAATAACAATATGTCACCCCAACTCCGTTGAGGGTGCCATAATAAGAAAAAAAAGAACGGAACAATAACAATATGTCACCCCAACTCCGTTGAGGGTGCCATAACTAGATTTGCCATTGCAAGCAATAGCGGATGGCACCCTTCCCCTATTGCCAGGCGAGCGGCAGCCAATTTAGAAAAGTGTTGTACAGTGATCGCACATATATGCATGGCAATACATGTTTCTGAAAATTTTCAGTACATTCAGAGCATTTCAAAAATTTTCACATTTCTGCTGTTTCCATGGCAACGGCAGCCATTTTGAAAATTTCAAAGTCAAAAGTCTCATCTTTATTTGCCAGTTAACAATAATATCAAGTTTAATCAATTTTGGAGCATTTTGAAATTTTTGAAATATTTGATCATGTATCCATGGTAACATAGTAGTTCCAATGATTGTCAAAATCATTCAAAACCTGTATATAGTGGACAACTACATTGTATAAAAATTTGATGATTTTATATTCAAGCATACCAAAATTATTTACCAAACCCTAAAGGTTTTAGAGCATTTTGACCTTTTTGCATTGTTTCCATGGTAACAGCAGACATTTTGGAAATTCCAACGTCAAATTCTACATCTACCAATGTTGGTCATCGTTACCATGAAGTTTCAAAAAATTTGGAGCATTTTCATATTTTGGAAATTTTTGGTGCAGTTTCCATGGCAACATAGTAGTTCCAATGATTGCCAAAATCATCCAAAACCTATATATGGCTGGCACCTGCATTGTATTAAAATATAAGGATTCTGAGTTTAAGCATCTCCAAATTATTCACCAAAACCAAAAAGTGGATTTTTTTACAGTTGTTCCGTTTCCATGGTAACGGTGGACATCTTGAAAGTGCCAACCCCAAAAAGCAAATCTTCACATGGTGGTTAACATTATGGTATAGTTCCAACGTCTTTGGTCCATTTATATAAGAGTTCCAGAGTGGACAAAAAAGTGTGGAAGAAAAATAATAATAACTAGATTTGCCATTGTAAACAATAGCGGATGGCACCCTTCCCAAATTGCCAGGCGAGCGGCAGCCATTTAGAAAATTCCAAAGTCAAAGGTTGAATCTACAGATGCAAATTATTATTTTTGTAAAGTTTAATTAAGTTTGAAGCATTTTGAAATTTGGGACATTTTTGTTGTTTCCATGGTTACGGCGGCCATTTTGATAATTCCAACTTCAAAAAACATTTTTGCCAATGCCAGATATTATTTCTGTAAAGTTTCATCTAGTTTGCAGCATTTTTATTTTTTTTTGACATTTATGCTGCCAGTTTCCATGACAACGGCGGCCATTTTTGACTAACCAAATATTGTCTTGACATCTTGGCATACTGGGTAACATTTTCATTAAGTTTCATCCAGTTTGGTCTTATAACGAAAAAGTTATACTTTTTGATATTTTTGCTGTTTCCATGGTAACGGCAGCCATTTTGAAAATTCCAACTTCAAAATGCAATTTTGCACATGCTAGTTACCATTTCTGTGAAGTTTCATCCAGTTTGGAAGACATTGAGAATTTTCGGATTTTTGCTGTTTCCATGGTAACGGCGGCCATCTTGAAAGTGCCAACACTAAAAAGCAAATCTTCACATGGTGCTTCACATTATGATAAAGTTCCATCAACTTGGGTCCATTCAATTCTGAGATCCAGAGTGGACAAAAAAGTGTGGAAGAAAAATAAAAATAAAAAAAATAAAAAGAAACGTAGAATAACAATACGTCACCCCAACTCCGTTGAGGGTGCCATAAAAATAAAGAAAACAAAAAGAAACGTAGAATAACAATATGTCACCCAAACTCCGTTTAGGGTACCATAATAATAACTAGATTTGCCATTGCAAGCAATAGCGGATGGCACCCTTCCCCTATTGCCAGGTGAGCGGCAGCCATTTTGAAAATTCCAAAGTCAAAGATTGCATCTACAGATGTGTATTAACATTGTTGTAACGTTTCATTAATTTTGGAGCATTTTGAAATTTTTTTAATTTTTGCTATTTCCATGGTAACGGGTACCATTTCTAAAATTCCAGGTGCCACTTTGGGACATGCCATGTTACATATCTATAAAGTTTCATTGGGATTGATGCTGTATTCTTCAAGAAAATGCATCTTTAATGTATTTTACCATAGGGCCAATGTTAAAATTTCGCCCTGTTTCCATGACAATGGCGGCCATTTTGGAATTTTCTTATATTGTCACAACATCTAGGCATACCAGGGAACATGACCACTAAGTTTCATCCAGGTAGGTCTTGTAATGAAAGATTTAAAATTTGCATTTTATTTTCACATTTGATCAGTTTCCATGGCAACGGCGGCCATTTTTTACCATTCCAATGTCTCTTGCACAACTTAACATGGCGGTTCATATTATGGTATAGTTCCATCAACATTGGTCTGACCAATTCTGAGAAATAGTATGGACAAAATGTGTGGAAGAATAAAAATAACTAGAATTGCCATTGCAAGCAATAGCGGATGTCACCCTTCCCCCCATTGCCACTAAGTGGCAGCCATTTCAAAAACTTTTAACAGTAAATGCACATATTTGCATGGCTATACATTTTTCTGTAAATTTTCAGTACATTTAGATCATTTTTAAAAACATGACATTTCTGCTGTTTCCATGGCAACGGCAGCCATTTTGAAAGTTTCAAAATCAAAAGTCTCATGTATACATGCCAGTTTACAATAATATTAAGTTTCATTAAGTTTGGAGCATTTTGAAAATATTTGACATTTTTGCAGTTTCCATGGCAACAGTGGCCATTTTGGAAATTCCAACTCCAAAAGTCTCATCCAGACTTGCCAGTTTACAATCCTATTAAGTTTCATCAAATTTGGAGCATTTTGAAATTTTTGGAATTTTTGTCATTTGTGATGGTTCCTATGGCAACAGAGACCATTCCCAAAATTTAATGGCATATACCACATTGGTACATGGGAGGGACCATACCATCAAAGTTTCGATCCATTTGACCTACCATTTTAAGAAAGTTAATGCCACTTTAAGGTTTTTGGACCATTTTGACCTGTTTTGCATTGTTTCCATGGTAACGGCAGACATTTTCAAAATTCCAACGCCAAATTCCACATCATACAATGTTGCTCATCGTTACTGTGAAGTTTTATAAAATTTGGAGCATTTCCATATTTTGGAAATTTTTGGTGTAGTATCCATGGCAACATAGCAGTTCCAATGATTGCCAAAATCATCCCAAAGCAGTATATAGTGGGCACCTACATTGTATTAAAATCAAAAGATTTTAAGCTTAAGCATTCTCAAACAATTCCCTAAACTCTAAAATTATATTTTTTCACTATTTTTTTGTTTCCATGGTGATGGCAGCCATTTTTTAGTACCAATACCGGAAAGCAACAGGAAAGTCAGGGTTCCTTGTTATAGTGCACTATCATTCAGATTGGTTCCTTTGGCTCTGAGAAAACTGCCGGACAAAATTAGGTGGAAGAAAAATAATAATAATAATAATAATAGGGAAAAAGAAACAGAGGAAAAGCAATATGTCACCCGACATTGTCGATCGGGTGACATAATAACTAGATTTGTAATTGCTAGCAATAACGGATGGCACCCTTCCCCTATTGCCAGGTGAGCGGCGTCCATTTAGAAAATTCCAAACTCAAAAGTCAAGTCTACATAAGCTGAGCAACATTTGTTATAAGTTTCCTTAAATTTGAAGCATTTTGAAGTTTTTCATATTTTTGCTGTTTCCATGGTAACGGCGGCCATTTTGAAATTTCCAAAGTCAAACCCGTGCTGCATTTTTTGCCCTCCATAATAATATACCATTTAATGTCTCTATAATAAATTTAACATTGATGTTCTGGAATGTTGTGTGAAAATTCAAAGTCTTGACCTTTTTGCATTGTTTCCAAGGTAACAACAGATATTTTGGAAATTCCAACGCCAAATTCCACATCTTCCAATGTTGCTCATCGTTACTGTTAAGTTTCCTGAAGTTTGGAGCATTTTCAGAATTTCGAAATTTTTGGTGTAGTTTCCATGGCAACATAGTAGTTCCAATGATCACCAAAATCATCCAACACCTGTATATAGTGGGCACCTACATTGAATTAAAATATAATGATTCTGAGATAAAGCATATCCAAACAGTTCACCAAAACAAAAAACTGGATTTTTCCACATTTGATCTGTTTCCATGGAAACGGTAGCCATCTTGAACCATTCCATGCTTCCTGCAACTCTGCACCTGGGGGTCCTTACTATAGTAGAGTTCCATCAACATTGGTCCATTGGATTTCGAGAAATCACCTGGACAAAATTTGTTGCAAGAAAAATAATAATAATAAGAAAAAAAAGAAACGTAGAATAACAATACGTCACCCCAACTCCGTTGAGGGTGCCATAACTAGATTTGTAATTGCTAGCAATAACGGATGGCACCCTCGTCCCCCCATTGCCAGGATAAAAAGGCAGTCATTTTGAAATTTCCAAAGTCAAAGAACGTATCTACACCTAGAAATTATGATTTTTGTAAAGTTTTATTAAGTTTGGAGCATTTTGAAATTTTTGACATTTTAGTCATTTCCATGGTTACGGCGGCCATTTTGAAATTTCTAACTCCAAAATGCAATTCTGCCCTTGCCAGTTATCATTTCTGTAAAGTTTCATCTAGATTGCAGCATTTTGAATTTTTTGAAATTTTTGATATTTCTACTGTTTCCATGGTTACAGTAGATAATTCCAAAATTCTAAAAGCAGGCATCTCATTGCCATATGTCATGTTATATATCAATACAGTTTCATTGATCTCTATGCAATATTCTTAAAGAAAATGCAGCTTTTATGTATTTGTCCATAGGCTCAATGTTAAACATTTGCCCTGTTTCCATGACAATGGCGGCCATTTTGGAATTTCTAAATATTGTCTTGACATCTAGGCGTACCAAGGAACATTTCCATAAAGTTTCATCCAGCTAGGTCTTATAATGAAAGATTTAGAATTTTGAAAATTTTTCACTTTTTTGCAGTTTCCATGGAAACGGCGGCCATTTAAAAAAATTCCAGAGTCAGATGCACAACTTCACATGGGGGTCCTCATTATGTTATAGTTCCAACATTATTGGATCACTCAATTCTTAGAAACACGATGGACAAAATGTGTGGAAGAATAATAAAAATAAGAAAAAAAAGAAACGTAGAATAACAATACGTCACCCCAACTCCGTTGAGGGTGCCATAACTAGATTTGTAATTGCTAGCAATAACGGATGGCACCCTCGTTCCCCTCATTGCCAGGCGAGCGGCAGCCATTTTGGAAATTCCAAAGTCAGAGAGTGCATCTACACCTGCAAGTTATCATGTTTGCAAAATTTCATGAAGTTTGGAGCATTTTGAAATTTTGGACAATTTTGCTGTTTCCATGGTTACGGCGGCCATTTTGGAAATTCCAACTTCAAAATGCAACTCTACACATGCCAGTTACTATTCCTATAAAGTTTCATCCAATTTGCAGCACTTAATTTTTTTTGAAAATTTTGAACATTTGTGCTGCAACCATGGTTACAGTAGATAATTCCAAAATTCTAAAAGCGTACATCTCATTGCCACATGTCATGTTATATATCAATACAGGGTCATTGACTTTGGTGCACTACTCTCTGAGTAAATGCTGATTTTATGCATTTTTCCATAGGGTCAATGCAAAACTTGGCCCCAGTTTCCATGACAACGGCGGCCATTTTGAACTATCCATATATTGTCTTGACATCTTGGCATACTGGAGAACATTTTCATAAAGTTTCCATGGTAACGGCGGCCATTTTGAAAATTCCAAAGTCAAACTGGAAATCAGCACATGCCCGTAAACATTCCTGTGGAGTTTCTTCCAGTTTGGACCACTTTGATTTTTTTTCGCATTTGTGCTGTTTCCATGGAAACGGCGGCCATCTTTTACCATACCATAGCAAGGTGCACAACTTCAAATGGGGGTCCTCATTATGTTATAGTTCCAACAATATTGGATCACTCAATTCTTAGAAACACGATGAACAAAATGTGTGGAAGAATAATAAAAATAACTAGATTTGCCATTGCAAGCAATGGCGGATGGCACCCTTCCCACATTGCCAGGTGAGCAGCAGCCATTTTGAAAAAAATAACCAAAGTCAAAGACGGCATCTTCAGGTGTCTATTAACCTTTTTTTTAATTTTTCATTAATTTTGGAGCAGTTTGAAATTTTTGAATTTTTTGCTATTTCCATGGTAACGGGTACCATTTCCAAAATTCCAAAGATAGGTGCCACTTTAGGACATGCCATGTTACATATCCATTAAGTTGTAGAAGGTTTGATCTTATATTCTTGCAGGAAATGCAGCTTCAATGTGTTTTCCCATAGGGCCAATGTTAAACTTTCGCCCCGTTTCCATGACAATGGCGGCCATTTTGGAATTTCCTAATATTGTAACAACATCTAGGCATACCAAGGAACATTACCATAAAGTTTCATCCAGCTAGGTCTTATCATGAAAGATTTAGAATTTTCATTTTTTTTCACATTTTATCAGTTTCCATGGCAACAGCAGCCATCTTGATGATGCCATACCCTGTTTGCAAAACTTCATATGCTGGGTCACATTATGGTATAGTTCCATGACCATTGGATCATACAATGCCAAGATATGGGCTGGACAAAAAGCGTGGAAGAAAAATAAAAATAATAATAAGAAAAAAAGAAACGTAGAATAACAATACGTCACCCCAACTCCGTTGAGGGTGCCATAATAAGAAAAAAAAGAAACGTAGAATAACAATATGTCACCCCAACTCCGTTGAGGGTGCCATAACTAGATTTGTAATTGCTAGCAATAACGGATGGCACCCTTCCCCCATTGCCAGGGTAACGGCAGCCATTTTGAAAATTCCTCAGTCAAAGAGTGCATCTACACTTGCAAATTAACATTTTTTAAAGTTTCATTAATTTTGGAGCATTTTGAAATTTTTGACATTTTTGCAGTTTCCATGGTAACGGCGGCCATTTTGAAAATTCCGAAGTCAAACTGTAAATCAGCACATGCCAGTTACCATTCCTGTGAAGTTTCTTGCAAAAAGAAACGAACAATAACAAGATGTCACCCCAACTCCGTTGAGGGTGCCATAATAAGAAAAAAAAGAAACGTAGAATAACAATACGTCACCCCAACTCCGTTGAGGGTGCCATAAAAAGAAAAAAAATCTTTCCATTTGACTATAAAAAGAACAGTATACTAACAATTCATGAAGAGAACATTTCAGTCAAAGTGCTTTTCATAATCAAATCACATTCACATATCAGATGGACGAGTTTTGAAATTTAATATATTGAATTACAACGCCCTCACTTTAGAGTGTTGAGTTTTGTTTTTAAGGGCTGTAGCGTACAACATTTGCTTCTTACTTTACTCCCCCTTTTCCCAAAAATTACACAGATACCGTCTTTTGGTTATCTTGATGTATACCCCACATCTATTTTCTTGTAAAAAGTTTACATCCCATACATGTTATGTGAAATTGTACATACATTTTTATGACCAAGGTTTAACCATGTGATTTTACTTTCCCTGTGTTTCGTAAGTACTTGTCTCTGAAATAAAATCATATATATGTTAATATAAGATTTTTTTTTCAGAAAGAAGTACCTTTGCAGTGTTTGCATAGAATAAATATTTATATTAATATGAATGGTTTTATAAACTTTATATTATTTAACAAGACACAAAACCACTGATTAACCGAATACACGTGTTTTTTTTATTATCATTTATTTTTTGTAATTCTCTTTTCATGAACAAAAAAATAAGCAAATATTTCCATAAATTTAAAATCAAACTCAGATACAATGTACGCATGCAACAAGTACAGAATGTGCCCAATGAACACTGTTTGGTTTATTCAAAACTTTTTCTAGAGTAGTGACAATTTGACCATGTTTGTTGTTGAAGATCATAAATTTACTTACTATAGCTAAAATTAAGACTGAAATTGTAGATGGAGTTAACAACTGCTGAACAGGTAAATGAGATCTACCAGACATATGAAAACAATTTTATTAGCACTCTAGACAAACATGTACCTTTGAAGTCAAGGTATATGGAGAATTAAGGAAAGCCATATATCGAAAACACATACTATTGTCGCAGTTCACAAAAAGCGAAATAATCAAACAAGGGAAAAATTTAGACAGCAAAGATATTTGGTAAAAAATAAATACCTCCATGACAAATATGTTATTGTCCCCGCAGATAAAGCCCCAAACAAGTGAATTAGATTTTGACAATTCACTTGGAAACTCAACATATTACACCGACAAACATTTACAACAGAAGACATCCTGGATAATCATAGATCTGTTCTACGTTCCCTTTAGAATTTCAATAAAAGATGAAGAACTGGATCTTTCATCACTGTATTGGATACCTAAACTACATAAATGTCCTTACAGACAACGGTATGTTGCTGGGTCTTCCAAGTGCTCCACGAAACCTCTTTTTAAATTATTCACATTAAAAAAAAAGTTATTGTGAAACTACCTATTCTAGAGGTAGAGTGAATCAGATGTGGATACTAAAAAAATCCAAAGATCTTTTAGAGTACATACAATATAAGACTCTTTCATCTAGCAATCATATTAAATCATTTGATTTTCTACACTTTACACAAGTATTCCCCATTCAAAACAAATTGAAAGAGTTGGTCCTGCTTTGATTTATAAATTTATAAAAAATAATGGCCGGCGTAAATACAGGTATCTTGTCTTAGGGAAGGATAAATCCTACTTTGTAAAAAATCACGCTGATTCCAACAAACATTCTCTGAAACTGAAATTATCAAGATGCTTGATTTCTTGATTGACAACATATTTTTTACGTCTGGAAGACGAGTTTTTTTTAACAAACAATCGGTATTCCCATGGAAACAAACTATGTCCCTCTTCTTGGAGACTTGTTTCTTTATTTATATGAGGCTGACTTCAGGTAGCACTCCACAGTTAGGTGTGTAGTTTCGCATTTTGGCCCCTGTGGATTTTTCAAATATGAGAGCTAGTGTGCAATAAAAATCATTTTTGGATAGCTGAGTATAAAAATAGCCTTCGTATTGGGTTTATATGAACATCAAAGATTATGTAATGTATGTAATATAGGCAGTTTTCTGTATGACGGTCCGTATTTGCATGTCCGTACCATACATAGGTCCAGCAATTATTGTAATGTTTTTTTCCAACTTTTTATCGCACGAACTTTGTGATTAGATTTTACGAAAAAATTAGGCGAAACAGAAAGCCACCCATTTTTTATTTGATCATTAGGAAGATGTATGTCAACAGTTTCTAAAAAGGTATCACTCAAAGGCATTGAAATTCTAGTTTGATCCAAATTTTGGGGGGATATGTGACATGTTCACCCCCCTTTTTTCAATATTTTATGGTAAATAAATGCAGAATGTTGCCATGGATACACATAAAAGGAATTATTTTTCACCCTTTTAACTTTTGAAAATCAAATCTATGGAAGATACTGATTACAAGCATATGCACATGTACAACACAAACAGTTAGGTTTATGTATTAGAAATCCAGGAATAGGATATGATAAAACATTTTGTGGCTCATTTTTAATTTTATTTTCTAACTGTGGAGTGCTACCTTATGGCACATCAGAAAGCACAGAAATGCACTTTTTAAGATAATTTTACCACAAATCTTTAGGTTTTTATGTTCTTGATTTAGTTCTAAAGGTAAAAAATCTGCTAGGATTGCAATTCATGTTTATTTTATTGTTTACTGTCCTTTGCAACCAAGTATACACATTTTGACACTCAGACATGTTGCGGTCTAAAACTTGTAATCCATTAGCTTCGCACTTGTAACCAAAGATTGCGCTTTATATGATATCCTCAGAATGTATCACTTGATATTTTTGAATGTGAATAAGTCAAATAAACATTTTTAGCAGGATTTTGTATTATTATTTGGCATTAATTAAATTTAATGATGCCAGTACTGTTAGAAATTTATACCCTGCTTGAGAGCTTCTAAAACAAGGTTAGGTATGCTATTTACAGCAAAATTGACCTATGAGTGCTTTCAAATACCTAAAAGTTGTATAATTTTTCCTCTTTGTAGGTAATTTTATGATTTTAAACAGAAAAAAAGGGAAAAGTTTTTAGAAATTTACCCCAAAAATGAGAGACTTTAAGTTTTTCACTATGATCCAGCATTTATTTTTAAATCACTTTTTGTCGCGTTTCAACATCAACTACTAACCTTCATAAAATCTTTATTACTGAACCAATTTTATACACTATGGTACCATTTTAATCGTAACAGCTAGTAGAACACAGAAAATATACTACAAATTGAGACAGGAGGGGAAAAATTTCAGCTTAAGGTAGCACTCCACAGTTAGGTGTGTAGATCCGCATTTTTGCCCCTGTGGATTTTTCAAATATGAGAGCTAGTGTGCAATAAAAATCATTTTTGGATAGCTGAGTATAAAAATAGCCTTCGTATTGGGTTTATATGAACATCAAAGATTATGTAATGTATGTAATATAGGCAGTTTTCTGTATGACGGTCCGTATTTGCATGTCCGTACCATACATTGGTCCAGCAATTATTGTAATGTTTTTTTCCAACTTTTTATCGCACGAACTTTGTGAGTAGATTTTACGAAAAAATGAGGCGAAAGACACCCATTTTTTATTTGATCATTAGGAAGATGTATGTCAACAGTTTCTAAAAAGGTATCACTCAAAGGCATTGAAATTCTAGTTTGATCCAAATTTTGGGGGGATATGTGACATGTTCACCCCCCTTTTTTCAATATTTTATGGTAAATAAATGCAGAATGTTGCCATGGATACACATAAAAGGAATTATTTTTCACTCTTTTAACTTTTGAAAATCAAATCTATGGAAGATACTGATTACAAGCATATGCACATGTACAACACAAACAGTTAGGTTTATGTATTAGAAATCCAGGAATAGGATATGATAAAACATTTTGTGGCTCATTTTTAATTTTATTTTCTAACTATGGAGTGCTACCTTATGGCACATCAGAAAGCACAGAAATGCACTTTTTAAGATAATTTTACCACAAATCTTTAGTTTTTTATGTTCTTGATTTAGTTCTAAAGGTAAAAAATCTGCTAGGATTGCAATTCATGTTTATTTTATTGTTTACTGTCCTTAGCAACCAAGTATACACATTTTGACACTCAGACATGTTGCGGTCTAAAACTTGTAATCCATTAGCTTCGCACTTGTAACCAAAGATTGCGCTTTATATAATATCCTCAGAATGTATCGCTTTATATTTTTGAATGTGAATAAGTCAAATAAACATTTTAGCAGGATTTTGTATTATTATTTGGCATTAATTAAATTTAATGATGCCAGTACTGTTAGAAATTTATACCCTGCTTGAGAGCTTCTAAAACAAGGTTAGGTATGCTATTTACAGCAAAATTGACCTATGAGTGCTTTCAAATACCTAAAAGTTGTATACTTTTTCCTCTTTGTAGGTAATTTTATGATTTTAAACAGAAAAAAAGGGAAAAGTTTTTAGAAATTTACCCCAAAAATGAAAGACTTTAAGTTTTTCACTATGATCCAGCATTTATTTTTAAATCACTTTTTGTCGCGTTTCAACATCAACTGCTAACCTTCATAAAATCTTTATTACTGAACCAATTTTATACACTATGGTACCATTTTAATCGTAACAGCTAGTAGAACACAGAAAATATACTGCAAATTGAGACAGGAGGGGAAAAATTTCAGCTTAAGGTAGCACTCCACAGTTAGGTGTGTAGATCCGCATTTTTGCCCCTGTGGATTTTTCAAATATGAGAGCTAGTGTGCAATAAAAATCATTTTTGGATAGCTGAGTATAAAAATAGCCTTCGTATTGGGTTTATATGAACATCAAAGATTATGTAATGTATGTAATATGGGCTGTTTTCTGTATGACGGTCCGTATTTGCATGTCCGTACCATACATTGGTCCAGCAATTATTGTAATGTTTTTTTCCAACTTTTTATCGCACGAACTTTGTGAGTAGATTTTACGAAAAAATGAGGCGAAAGACACCCATTTTTTATTTGATCATTAGGAAGATGTATGTCAACAGTTTCTAAAAAGGTATCACTCAAAGGCATTGAAATTCTAGTTTGATCCAAATTTTGGGGGGATATGTGACATGTTAACCCCCCTTTTTTCAATATTTTATGGTAAATAAATGCAGAATGTTGCCATGGATACACATAAAAGGAATTATTTTTCACCCTTTTAACTTTTGAAAATCAAATCTATGGAAGATACTGATTACAAGCATATGTACATGTACAACACAAACAGTTAGGTTTATGTATTAGAAATCCAGGAATAGGATATGATAAAACATTTTGTGGCTCATTTTTAATTTTATTTTCTAACTGTGGAGTGCTACCTTATGGCACATCAGAAAGCACAGAAATGCACTTTTTAAGATAATTTTACCACAAATCTTTAGTTTTTTATGTTCTTGATTTAGTTCTAAAGGTAAAAAATCTGCTAGGATTGCAATTCATGTTTATTTTATTGTTTACTGTCCTTAGCAACCAAGTATACACATTTTGACACTCAGACATGTTGCGGTCTAAAACTTGTAATCCATTAGCTTCGCACTTGTAACCAAAGATTGCGCTTTATATAATATCCTCAGAATGTATCGCTTTATATTTTTGAATGTGAATAAGTCAAATAAACATTTTTAGCAGGATTTTGTATTATTATTTGGCATTAATTAAATTTAATGATGCCAGTACTGTTAGAAATTTATACCCTGCTTGAGAGCTTCTAAAACAAGGTTAGGTATGCTATTTACAGCAAAATTGACCTATGAGTGCTTTCAAATACCTAAAAGTTGTATACTTTTTCCTCTTTGTAGGTAATTTTATGATTTTAAACAGAAAAAAAGGGAAAAGTTTTTAGAAATTTACCCCAAAAATGAAAGACTTTAAGTTTTTCACTATGATCCAGCATTTATTTTTAAATCACTTTTTGTCGCGTTTCAACATCAACTGCTAACCTTCATAAAATCTTTATTACTGAACCAATTTTATACACTATGGTACCATTTTAATCGTAACAGCTAGTAGAACACAGAAAATATACTACAAATTGAGACAGGAGGGGAAAACTTTCAGCTTAAGGTAGCACTCCACAGTTAGGTGTGTAGATCCGCATTTTTGCCCCTGTGGATTTTTTAAATATGAGAGCTAGTGTGCAATAAAAATCATTTTTGGATAGCTGAGTATAAAAATAGCCTTCGTATTGGGTTTATATGAACATCAAAGAATGTAATGTATGTAATATAGGCTGTTTTCTGTATGACGGTCCGTATTTGCATGTCCGTACCATACATAGGTCCAGCAATTATTGTAATGTTTTTTTCCAACTTTTTATCGCACGAACTTTGTGATTAGATTTTACGAAAAAATTAGGCGAAAGACACCCATTTTTTATTTGATCATTAGGAAGATGTATGTCAACAGTTTCTAAAAAGGTATCACTCAAAGGCATTGAAATTCTAGTTTGATCCAAATTTTGGGGGGATATGTGACATGTTCACCCCCCTTTTTTCAATATTTTATGGTAAATAAATGCAGAATGTTGCCATGGATACACATAAAAGGAATTATTTTTCACCCTTTTAACTTTTGAAAATCAAATCTATGGAAGATACTGATTACAAGCATATGCACATGTACAGCACACACAGTTAGGTTTATGTATTAGAAATCCAGGAATAGGATATGATAAAACATTTTGTGGCTCATTTTTAATTTTATTTTCTAACTGTGGAGTGCTACCTTATGGCACATCAGAAAGCACAGAAATGCACTTTTTAAGATAAATTTTACCACAAATCTTTAGTTTTTTATGTTCTTGATTTAGTTCTAAAGGTAAAAAATCTGCTAGGATTGCAATTCATGTTTATTTTATTGTTTACTGTCCTTAGCAACCAAGTATACACATTTTGACACTCAGACATGTTGCGGTCTAAAACTTGTAATCCATTAGCTTCGCACTTGTAACCAAAGATTGCGCTTTATATGATATCCTCAGAATGTATCGCTTTATATTTTTGAATGTGAATAAGTCAAATAAACATTTTAGCAGGATTTTGTATTATTATTTGGCATTAATTAAATTTAATGATGCCAGTACTGTTAGAAATTTATACCCTGCTTGAGAGCTTCTAAAACAAGGTTAGGTATGCTATTTACAGCAAAATTGACCTATGAGTGCTTTCAAATACCTAAAAGTTGTATAATTTTTCCTCTTTGTAGGTAATTTTATGATTTTAAACAGAAAAAAAGGGAAAAGTTTTTAGAAATTTACCCCACAAATGAAAGACTTTAAGTTTTTCACTATGATCCAGCATTTATTTTTAAATCACTTTTTGTGGAGTGCTACAGGCACTTCTTACATTTTTGTCTTAGGAAGAAAACAAAAAAGTTAGCAGTATCCTTTAACTTTACTTTCCGCTATATAGATGATGTAGGGTCGGTTGAAAACAAAACTTTACGACAAAAGAGATGATTTCAGCTTCCCAATTGTGACTTTTCCATTTCTATGTAGCAACATTCCAGCAGGCCTACATACGGAGTATATATCTCTCAGTTGATACGATATTCCAGGGCTTGAATTTCCTATCATGATTTCCTTGATAGAGAGTTGCTGCTCACAAGGAAGCTATTAAACCAAGAGGTGAAGTTGAAATCATCCCTTCATAAATTTTACGGACGCCATCACGAGTCGGTTGACCGTTATGAAATATCCGTTTCACAGATGATAGAAGATATGTTCCTTTTTTAGTCATGGAGTTGTCAGTTATTCGACTTATGAGTTTAAATGTCTCTCTGGTATCTTTCGCCTCTCTTTTAAAAAGGAAATCTATGAATATATTTTAGAACGCTGTTCTTGAGTTTGAAAAAATGATGATTTTTGGAATACTGATAAACCTTTCTTTTAAAAAAAAAATGCAAATCCCGGTGGCAAAAAAATATTTTATATGAAGAAAAGAAAATAATAAATCAATCAAAAGAAGTATCAGATGTCTTTTATTAAAGTTTTGCTACTGTTGCTGAGAAAATAGGAAATGATGTGATTTATGATCCACCAAACCATCAAGGTATAAATGACATACATGAACAAAATCACTTGAAAACAGATACAAAATTTAAATTTAAAAAGGTGACACCAGAAAAAGTGGAAAAAATTATAAATATAGTAAATGCGATAAAAAGCAATTGGAGCAGATGAGATACCAGCAAAAATTGTAAAAGCATGAAGATCTGTCGTTGCACCTCAGCTGACCAGTCTTATAAATTTGACTGTAGACACGGGCATATTTCCTGATCGACTTAAAGAAGCCCAAGCTACACCCTTCCATGAAAAGAACGACCCATCACTAAAATCAAACTACAGACCAGTCAGTGTTTTACCTATTTTTTCAAAGTTGTATGAAAAGATATTTGAAATACAGTTATATGACTTCTTTTATTCTATTTTCAATCCTTATCTATGTGCTTCCCGTAGAGAACATGGATGTCAGACTACGCTGCTCAGATTACTGGAAGACTGGTGTAAAGCCCTAGACAAAATGTATACAGCTGTATTTCTCATGAATTTATCAAAAGCTTTTGACTGCTTACCTCATCATACTATTAAACGAGAAGACCTCATTTTGTGTGTCGCTTCTCTTCTTTCCACAATAAATTAATCATCATGCCTCTGTGTCCTATAGGTACAGTGCATAGTCGCATTTGTCATCCATTCATACATGTCATATGATTATTCAGATTGAGTTATTTTGGGAGAGAAACGAAAAAAAGGGCATCCGGATATTGTTTCCGTCATTGGACGAAATTTTAAGTCAGATTAGACTTCCGGTTTGCGTTTTTCTGAATATTTTGAACATGCATATCACAGGCACTTGTTTCTATCCATTGGAAGACCCACTATCAACGTATATTTACGAGAAGGTACCCAACTACTTTTTTCACCTCCCCGCTTAAAACCCTTATTTCTCTGTCAATTCAGTCTCAATTTTATTGTTCCATAAACCATTAGATTCATGAAAAGTTTATCTTTCAGATGTTATGCATTGTATTTACCCTTAGAGTACCCCTTACCCCCAGTCCACAAGATTTGTCAATAAATTTTCATGTTATCATTTTAGTCCTCCTACAAAATACAACAACAACCGGTTTAAAGCAGAACAATTCAAAACCGCTTGTGATTGGTCGGTTTATAGTTTATAGGGTCATTCACTCTCTAGATTTTACATTAATCATGTGTGACTCTTTAGACTTTACCTTCACTGTTTTATGCAAATTATCTAAAACGGAAGTAGTTGTATTTTGTAAGCCGACTAAAAACGATCACATGAAAATTCATTGACAAATCTTGTGTACTGGGGGTAAGGGGTACTCTAAGGGTAAATAAAATGCATATCATCTGAAAGATAAACTTTTCATGAATCGAATGGTGTATGGAACAAACAATTTGAGACTGAATTGACAGAGAAATAAGGGTTTTTTAGCGGAGAGGTGAAAAAAGTAGTTGGGTACCTTCTCGTAAATATACGTTGATAGTGGGTTTTCCAATGGATAGAAACAAGTGCCTGTGATACATATATATACTACGAATACAATGTATTTTTTATCTGCTAGCCTTTATTTTCAAGTTTATTATCCAAAGCTGTCATAGAGTTTATTAGATAGAGAGGGTCTGTATAATATATCAATGACCGCCTTGGATCGATTTGTAAACTGAGAATTGAACGTAAAAATCAAATACACTTTATTTATAGTATTGAATCATTTCAATGTTCATAATATACAGATTTATATAAGCGCTAAAATTATTCATGTGTTATTAAAATTAATAGAAAAAATGTGAATTTTAGGGGAAAAAAAGGAGGTGCTCTATACCATTGTAATTTGGTTTGTTGAGAAATAAAGATATATATATATATGGCCTAGAAAAAACAATTGTCCTGTCCAAAAGTACCTATGAGTTTTGATACCTTTTCTGAAATTGTCCAGTCATTAAATCTTTTACAAAAATTCATTGATTACAAAAAAAGAAGATGTGGTATGATTGCCATTGAGACAACTCTCAACAAGAGACAAAAATGACACAGAAATTAACAACTATAGGTTATCGTACGACTTCAATTCAAATGAGAAAACTAGCGGCCTTATTTATTTACAAAAAAATGAACGATAAACCATGGGAGTAATATAATACTTCCATGGATAAACAAATGTGTAACAAATAAACAAACGACAACCACTGAATTACAGGCTCCTGATTTGAATGTTCATAACATACTAAATGTATGTTCATATTGAAATTGATAGAAAACAAAAATATGGGAATTTTGGAAATAAAGGAGCAGGGATAAAAAAAAAAAAAAAAAAAAAAAAAACATTTTCCTGTCCCCAAGTACCTTTTGATACTATTTCTGAAATTTCCCAGTCATTAAATCTTTTACAAAATTCTTCCTACAACACTTTACATACTTTCAACCACGCTCTGAATGCCCGCGATTTCGCGGGTGTGTTCTAGTGATATTTTATTAGATAAATTATTAGCATATGTTGTTTCCCCACATTCTGTATCCTTGTTAAAATCATATCTTTCTGACAGAAAACAGCAAATTACTGCTGATTGATTGGTTCAAAGAAAATAAGATGCAGGAAATCCTGATGAACTTCAGGTTATTGCTGTAGGGAAATAAAGTTTGTAAAAAATCCGTCTATCCAAATTTTGCAAAATATTTTATCATGTGAAGAAACCATCAAGTTACTTGGAATTGATATTGATTACCAACTAAAATTTGATGCACATATAAGTAACTTGTGTAGAAAGGTATCACAACAGCTGAATGTTCTCATTGGCATTTTTGTACAGAGAAAATTCTAAAAAAAAAAAAAAAAATACAAGAGAGGGCATAAAGATTCGGCTAAGACAACTATTTATCATCCCCTGAAACTCTTCTTGAGAACTCAAAGGTTTCAACTCTACAAGTGAGACGCATCAGGACAATGGCACATGAACCTTACAAAATTTGAATAATTTGGCTCCTTTATGTTTACAAAATTTGCTTCACATTAAACACAGTAACAGTTTTGAAATACCACAGGTAAAAACTACCTCATACGGAAAAAAAATCTTCTAGCTTTGCTGCTGCTTCATTATGGAATAGTTTACTTGTACTTTTTGAATCATACAATTTTCTAATATGAACAAAATAGCCATGCAACGGTCGACGTTGACTGCTTTTGCGCATGCATATAATTTGTTGTCGACTTGCATTGTATGTGACGTTAGTGGAATCTATTGGCAACATAGACGGCGCCATCGTGAAGAACATTGCTTGGATTGCTTCAAGCTTGTATGCTAATGACAATTTCTCAAATTTTTTATACTAAGAACTCGCATCATCAAAAACAACAATCGTCCATTATGCCAGCAGTTATTTGGTTAGCCAGTCTTGTGGTTGTTTTATTAGTCAAGCCTTGGACAGTGAATAATACAGACTGAAGATAAAAGTTTGCATTAGAGTTCATATCTGAGATACAAAACAGATGGATTCATGACAAAATTGTGTTTTGGTGATGGTGATGTGTTTGAAGATCTTACTTTACTGAACATTCTTGCTACTTACAATTTTTTCTATCTATAATAAACTTGGCCCTTTCGTTAAAGAGGAAAATATTTTGTAAAACTGTTAAAAATTGACTATAAAGGGCAAAAACTCCTTAAGGGGTCAACTGACCATTTTGGTCATGTTGACTCATTTGTAGATCTTACTTTGCTAAACATTATTGTTGTTTACAGTTTATCTCTATCTATAATAGTATTCAAGATAATAACCGAAATGGCAAAATTTCTTTAAAAATTACAAATTGTGGGGCAGCAACCTAACAACCAGTTGTCCAATTCATCTGAAAATTTCAGGGCAGATAGATATTGACTTGATAAACAATTTAACCGCTTGTCAGATTTGCTCTAAATGCTTTGGTTTCAGAGTTATTAGCCAAAATCTATAATATTTTACCCCTATGTTCTATTTTTAGCCATGGCGGCCATCTTGGTTGGTTGGTTGGCCGGGTCACCGCACACATTTTTTAAACTAGATACCCTTATAATGATTGTGGCTTAGTTTGATTAAATTTGGCCCAGTAGTTTCAGAGGAGAAGATTTTTGTAGATTACAAAAATTTACGAAAATTGGTAAAAAATGACTATAAAGGGTAATAACTCCTTAAGGGATCAACTGACCATTTTAGTCATGTTGACTTATTAGTAGATCTTACTTTGCTGAACATTATTGCTGATTACAGTTTATCTCTATCTATAATAATATTCAAGATAATAACCAAAAACGGCAAAATTTCCTTAAAATTACCAATTTAGGGGCAGCAACCAAACAACGGCTTCTCCGATTCATCTGAAAATGTCAGAAAAGATAGATCTTGACCTGATAAACAATTTAACCCCGTCAGATTTGCTCTAAATGGTTCGGTTTCAGAGTTATAAGCCAAAATCTTCATTTTACCCCTATGTTCTATTTTTAGCCATGGCGGCCATCTTGGTTGGTTTACAGGGTCACCGAACACATTTTTAAAACTAGGTACCCCAATGATGATTGTGGCCAAGTTTGTTTAAATTTGGCCCAGTAGTTTCAGAGGAGAAGATTTTTGTAAAAGTTAACGACGACGGACGCAGGACGACGACGGACGACGACGGACGCCGGACGCCAAGTGATGAGAAAAGCTCAGCTAAAATGCAATATACGGTGTTCAGTTGAAACAAGTGATACCATAAGAAAAAGAGTGGGATCATCAGTAAAACTTTCGAAAAAATAACCGATGCATTCATTACAAATATGAATAATTTGACTGGATCCTATCGAAAAATGAATGGCCGGAAATAGTCCGGCCGAAGTTTGACGATCTATGCCGAAAACACCCTACGATGTTTGATGTGATCATGAACTTTTCCATATCTTGTCCTGAGTCAGATATTTAATATTGCGTTAACATTCCATAGGTTAACAACCAAATTCACCATGTTTGACTAAAAATACATTTTACGTTTTAGTGTGTAACCAGTAGACGAGAAAGTAGGTTAAGTGGCCGAATATACCCGAAAACACTCTGCTGTATTAGTTTCTTACATTCCAGCAGCTAAGCGAGTCACCTATCAATTAAATCATAAAAAAATAAGGCCGGTAATTTCGTATTTGGTTGATATATACTACATATACATTCTTTTTTTTTTTGTGATTTAATACTTCTGTGTTTGTGATTTTTTGAAGGCTGAACCTTACTGTAACGAAATGGGGTTCCCTTGAAATGGAACTTGTTTTCCCTAAAATTGTGTGATGGTGTTGTTAAAAACCTTACCGTTAATTGACTGTTCCTATTATATATTTCTTGTGTAACTATGTTTTTTGTTAACTTTTTATTATTCTTGTCTATGTTTTTACAATTGGAACACCTGTGAATTGTTTACTTCAAATGACGTACAACACAATGACGTCATAACAAAAATAGTCGGCTCTGGATTTGGTAATTTAGGTGAATGGTAAGCCAAAAATAAATGGTTAAGGTAAACCAAATCGGTAGATTGATTTACCTAAGTATAAATACGGTGGAGAAAACGGATAAGACTTCAGTACGACTTTACCCTGGGCAAGTAACACACGCTAATTCCAAGCGATTTTAATAAACACGTACCGAAACCATTTACCAGACTCTGGTAAATGGTTTCGGTACGTGAGACTAAGTAGTAACCATGCAGACTACTTCCGTATAATGCGGGCTTGTTAGTTGAGGGTCTGGATGGGGGGATCTGTTATTCTGTAAACATTTAATTTTCACCCCTTTTTTCTCTAATCTTCAAAAAATTAACCCCATTTTTCTCTAATCTTAAAAAAAATAACCCCTTTTTTCTCTAATCTTCATTTTTTTTGCCGTTATTCTCTAATCTTCATTTTTTAAGGGCATTATTCTTTAATCATTTAACCCCATCCAAACCCTCTTAGTTCCTTAACAAGTTGCATTTAGAAAATATCTTCTCGAGAGAAACGTTATCTTTTGGTATTGAATTTGATTTACCATTTGCCGATTACCATTTATAACTACAGCTAAACTTTCGGGGTATATACATTTCCGCTATCCATTTTCTTTAATTCACGATATTCTAAGGTTAACAAAGTATTTATTTGTTAGTTTATTTGTTAGAGAGATATACTATTTGTATGAATTGTTGATATTTAATGCATCTTAAAGTAAATACAAGTTGATTTTTATTTAACGAGTCTGTTATTCTTACAAAAACCTAAACAGAACCAACCTTGGATCTACCGGAATACCACAAAGTACCACGATACCAGAGTACCACGCTACCAAAGGTCGCCAGTTATAACTTTAGTTCATATATATACCTATACATTGAACATTACAAAACACATTATTATAGCAACACACTAAGGGTTACACATTTATAGTTTAACACCAAAGCCTGACCGCTCGGTTTTCGTTACATTACTAAATGAACAACTCGATTACACATGGGTTTTTTTTAATTCCAAAAGAATAAAAATGCATAAATGTAAAATTTCTGTGTCTGTGTTTCCTCTTCATTGCCCTGTAATGATAAAAAAAATTAAAAAATAGATAAAAATAACCTAGTAAGTGAGAAAGCTTGGAAGTTGAAGGATGTTTAATTACATGGTATTAGTCATAAATATCGACTACAATTAATTCAGACTATTTAACCATGTTAACCCCGCCACATTATGTATGTATGTGCCTGTCCCAAGTCAGGAGCCTGTAATGCAGTGGTTGTCGTTTGTTTAAGTGTCACATATTTGTTTTTCGTTCATTTTTTGTACATAAATGAAGCCGTTAGTTTTCTCGTTTGAATTGTTTTACATTGTCATTTCGGGGCCTTTTATAGCTGACTATGCGGTATGGGCTTTGCTCACTGTTGAAGGCCGTACAGTGACCTTCTTTTTATATATATATATATATTTCTCGCTACATTGGAGACCTGTTGGTGACCCTCTGCTGTTGTTTTTTGTTTGGTCGGGTTGTTGTCTCTTTGACACATTCCCCATTTCCATTCTCAATTTTATTTTATATGTGAAAGTTTTCCGTATGTTTATATTATTTATCCACAAATCCAATTCAATTTTCAAGATATTTGTCGACTAACTGTTTAAGTCTGAGGTATGCGACTGAGCGAAAAGGTTCGTAACTTTGACTCAATCATTGAAACTCAAGACTCTCTTATATATATAGGAAAACATATCGGAATGCATTTCACTATGACTTGGGTGTTGCGTCTTTTATTATATGTTGCGACCTTGAACATAAATTTATGCATTCCAATGTCGTTTCCTATTTCAGAGGGGATGGAGGTGCATAAGAACGTAGATTAAGCATCAAGTGTCCATTGCCATTTCTCTGTTTTGGGGTTGTATCTGACTGTCTTGTACATTCTCAAATATTAAAAAAAAAAAAAAAAAAAAAAAAAAAAAACCTTCCATTTGTGCTGTTTTGTTTTATACTTTAAATGCAATCCACGCAATTCCGGTTATTTTCTATTAAAACCATTTTGTATATAAAATTGAAGTAGAAATTGAACTGCTGCTTTTTAAAGAAGTAGATAAAAAAAAAAAACCGACTGTGCCTGTATGTCTAACATGTGTATATCATGGTTTATTTTCATATCAAATATGCATGTTCTCTCCTGAATATGTATGGTTTTTTTTTTTTTTTTTGCTGCTGGACGTTAATCCTCCTTCCATTAATCCACAAATCAATCGATATTAATAAACTTATTACACAATAGATAATTTAAAATTAGTATTACAAATAGTTTCGGAGAATAAAAAAGGTACAGTTTCCTCAAACTGATCTAGATCCTTGAAACACTTACCAAAATAACTTTCCAACATTTGAACATCTCTGGTAATATCATTCAATAACAGTTTATCTCCATGCATTGACATTTCTAAAGCAGTCACTTCTACATCTGTTATATTTATAAAAAAAAATGTATCATTTTAAAGTAACAACTCTTGATTTGTTATCTAGTATTTAAAGTCACGGAAGTAAGAGAAAGTGGGTTGGGTAGAGAGGAGGAAATTAAATACAAATAATATAGGTGGAGTTTAATTGTGAACTATATATATATTCATACAGGAACTTCTAATGTAGAAATAAAAGAAGTTAGCAGTAGCCTTTAATTAGCTTTAGATTCCGCTATATGGATGATGCTCTCACTAAATAATTCAAAATTTAGTGACTATGCTGAACGCATCTATCTAATTGCGCTCAACGGAGGATACAGCAGATACAGTTAAGTCTGCTTCATATCTTGACTTACATCTAGAAATTGACAATGAGGGTCGGTTGAAAACAAAACTTCCGCCAAAAGAGGTGCTTTTAGCTTCCTATAATTGTGAACTTTCCATTTCTATGTAGCAACATTCAAGCAGCGGCTGCATACGAAGTGTATTTTAACCAGTTGATATGATATTCCAGGGCTTGTATTTCCTATCATAATTCCCTTGCTGCTTACAAAAAAAATATTAAACCAAGAATTTCAAGTGGTGAAGTCATCCCTTCGTGAATTTTCAGGACGCCATCATGAGTTATTGAATATGTGTTTCACAGATAATGGCGGATAGTTCCATATGTCGTAACAACAATCCCGTCCACTATCCCAAGAATAAGATTTTTACCGGGTTTGTACTTGAGTAAAATGACGGGTGTCACATGTGAAGCAGGATCTGCTTACCCTTCCAGGGCACCCCAGGTTTTGATGGAGTTCGTGTTTCTCGGTCTTTAGTTTTCTGTGCTTTGTGTACTATTGTTTGTCTCTTTGTATTTTTATTCTTATTTATCGCGTTGTCAGGTTATTTTCGATTTCTGAGTTTGAGTGTCCCTCTGGTATCTTTCACCTCCCTTCTATAGTAAATGAGTAACTTACCAACATCACCTCTGATACCGTCCAAATCGTGTTTCAAATCTCCATCATATGCGGTTCCCAGCAGATCCACATCAAGAAGGCTAAAAGCTGAATATTGGTTAACCAGCTTTTCTTAAGATATTCCACATCCTCTTGTATTTGATCACGATCCTCTAGATCTTGTAACGGTACTTTTTCTTTTATCTTTTCAAATCTAGAATTCAACACGTTGGATCTTTTTTCCAACTCTAGGAACTTTTGCTCCGTTTCTAACATAAAAAAAAAATATTTTCACAAGGTTAAAAGGTTAGATTAGATTATTTGATAGGATGTTCAACATCTTTTTTATATCACTGATTTTTCTGTGCTAGGAAATAAATTTTGATAGCAATACAAATGATCAATACAATAGGGGTAATAGTGCTCTCATTGAAAACCTTCTCTCACCATTTCATTCATTTTCAAAAGTCAATTCTTTGCCACTAGCTTTGTTAAAAACTTGTCATTGCAGCTTGTATTTTTAAGTTGTGTGTGTGAATTACCACAACGATTTCACTTTCCAGTTTGAAATCAATTGAAAATTAAAGCACACAATTAAAAAAGTCTAAAAAGTAAAATTACAAAAAAACTGAACTTAGAGGAAAATCAATTCGGAAAGTCCATAATCACATGGCAAAATCAAATAACAAAACACATCAAAAACGATTGGACAAGAACAATCATGGACAAGAACTGTCTAAAAGCAAGAAAACAAAACAACATTCCAAATTCCGCTGAATAATCCTACACTGTTAAGAAATTGTCCAAACGGTACTGAAAACTTGTTAATTAAATTAATCAAATAATTTTCTGAGCATCAATCAAGCCTTTGCATACTGTAAAATCAGTTGCCGCACTTCAGTAACGATTTGGTGTAAAAAAAAAAAAAAGAACACGATTTTGTGTAATCATGCATACCTGTATATGAATTCTGCAATAATTGTCACTTGATATAATAATTATTAAAGAATTTTTTATTTTTTATTTGAACCAAAATGTATGTATATATACCTGTGTAAAAATTCGAGATACTCGAAACTTCGTCATAACCATAAGTACATTGGATGATAATGCTCCCAAATTCTGTAAAAAAAAAAGAATATTCAAGTTTTAATTACTGTAAAAGATAAACAGTTTCTTTTGAGTAGAGAATTACAAATCACCTTAACATCAAGGCATAATAAAAAAAAAAAAAAGAACCCGTCGAAATGGGTAAATAAAGCAATTAAGGGCATACGATACAGTTTTGATCCTGTATTTACAAGTTCAAGAAAATTTGCATATAGGCTATTTTTTACCTGATTAAATCAAATATGTAATAAAAAAATATACCTTCATGTGCTACTTTTTGAGTAAAATGAGGTCGAAATTTTGTATATTTGCTCAAAATTCAGATTTGTGGCCGTAATTTCTTTTTCGAAAGAAAGACATAACTTTTTTGTTATAAAAGATAAACACAAATTGTTTTTTGTTAAATAATCGTTAATTTCTGTATTTTATAAGTATTCTAAAAAATATGCATTTTTTTAATTCAGAAATAACTCATATTTATCAAATGTTCATGAATTGAGGAAAAAACGTCATTTTTTGCTGCATGTTTGTCAAAATTAAAAAAAATCCTCTATTTACAGTTTTATAAAATTTGGGTCACATAATCTCCCTGCAAAATGAAACAAATTGCCGTTTCGAAAAATAGGGGTCCATGAACTCGTTTTCAAATTAAATCAGTTTGAATGATAAAAATCAGTCGAAAAATGCATCTTTTCCCGATATGTCACAGTTTGACGTCGCGAAAATAACATTTTACGTTAGCAACGTCATTACCTCCCCTGTAACTGTATCGTATGCCCTTAACGTAGAGATACTGGCGCACTGCTAACGGTCATTAAATCAAGAAGTGCATCGGTATCTCATACAAGTGTGATGGTATGGATGCCGAATTCATGTGTTTGTTACAATGTCCTTTTAAAAGTATAATTACAGACCAATACACATGACGGCATTTTTGTTTTTTTCAACCAAGGCTTTGACGGAATAGTTCGTTGATTTCAGCAAAATTATAACGTACTAGTCACACAATGATGTTTCAGAACTTTTTTTTATTTTTCAAATAGTATTGTATTCATGATTTTTATACCCCATCTATGGGCATTATGTTTTTCGGTCTGTGCGTTCGTCAGGTTATCTGTCCTTCCGTCCAACTCCAGGTTAAAGTTTTTGGTTACATTTTTTGGTCAGGGAAGTTTTTGATAAAAAAGAAGTCCAATCAACTTAAATCTTAGTACACATATATATCAATATATGATTGTTCTAATGGTAATGCTCAATTAGAGTTTTGATCCCAATTGCATGGTCCATGAACATAGAAAATGAAAATGTGAATAGCGCATCCGAATACTATGGACACATTCTTGTTATCATTTATTTCTGCTTTGTCAATACCACTGTCAGCGGTCGGTTTATTCCCAATGGCATCACTATCTTTCTGTCAAAACTGATTTGATTTTGTTTCTTCTTTGTCTTTTCAAAAACAAATCGTACGGTAAAAGCAGTGAGATCATTGTGTTCTTTGTCCCGATTTCATTAAAAAGTTGTTTTTACTATTTAGTTGTTTTGCTTCACATATCTATCATCAAATCAGAAATACCCCCCCCCCCCCAAAAAAAAAAAACAAAAACAAAAACAAAAACAACAAAAAAACTGTGCAATCCAGTTTTTCGCCGATTATGGGCCATTTATGAAGTTCAACTGTCGCCATCAAAATCCTATTTCTTTTTGATATTGTGAAAATATGTCTTATTTGTTTGTTTGTTAATGTGTGTTGGGTTTCGGCCTCTGACCATCAAAAACCTATCCGCAATCAGACGTTAAACAAATAATAACACAACTTTGACCTTAATTCCCTTATATCTTATCAATATTGTCTTATATATAACAGTAACCGATTAATTGCCACTTATTATTATTATTTTTGAATACATTTATGCTATTGTTTTGATCATGAGACTACTGTTGGGAATTTTGTGACTCAATGATGACATTTTTTCAAATAGTCACAAACCTACAGATTGCTTACCTCTATTTCCTCTCCGAACTGTCTTGAGCTGTTGGAAAGAAATCCAGAACAACGTTATTACTAACACAAGGCAGTATCTTTCCATGAATTCCAAACAGTTTCAAGCAATGGCACATCCTGAAGTGAAAGAAAATAAATATATAGCACTAGTTTTGCTCTGGCTTATACTTTTTTTTAAATATTTTTTAAATATCCATAGTATGAACATCGAAGGAGATATCATGAAAAGCCGCGTGTTTTCCTCAAAACTATATGTAAGCCACAATTTTTTGCAAAAATTAAACACTGAAATTATAAAACCTTAAAACTTGATGAAACCCATTGTCTGAACATTAAAAATTAATCATTGAAATTTAAAAAAAAACATATAGAGTTACAGTTATATATTAAATTTGACTTGATGCTGACGAAATGAAGCAATAAATTAAGGCTTGTGTTTTCCTAGTCAGATAGATCTTTTTCCAAATTTATGAAAATTTAAGAGAATATCTATGTTATAATATGATAGTCACCTCATAGTCAATAAATTAAAACTTAGCTTGATCCATCAGAAGTCTGAAAGAGAAAAAAATGTATTTCCAGGTCGTATCAAATTAAATTTCAATCAATTGCGTTGTTAAAAAAACTGAATAGGGCTTGATCTGGCGAATATTTATATTCTTTATATCACTACAGAAAACAATTTTAAACATGATAAAAAAAACTTGGTTGTATGAAGCAAAATCCAATTCGTTTAATTATCAAATCGGACAAATTATAAAATATGATTTGTTATATCATACTTAGTACAAAATTAAAAACCAATTGTTCAGAGAACAATTGAAGGCATTTCCACATCAAAGAAACTTTGAAAAGAAGCTAGTTTCTTCAGACTGATGCGATAAATAATGGTTTTGATATATTTGAAAGTGAACTAAAGAAGATAATATGCTACTTCCGGTTAAGTAAATGTTACTTTTGGTCTCATATAATAGCTTCTTACACACTGATTCCAAAAATATATAGTTTCTATATACTTTTGCCTGTAAACCGGCCATAATTGACCACTTCCGGTTTTCAGAAAGTCACATCTAGTCTTAAGTGATTAGTAAATGTATTTAAATTACAAAATATATGGATTCTGAGTACTTTGATACGAAAAAAAGTGCAAAAATAGCTACTTCCGGTTTTCTCAAGGTCATTTCCGGTTGTCATTTTTTAAGGTCATATATGTCACCTAACCTTTTGCACAAGGTCATATGGCTTTATAATGAACTTAGTTGAAGTTATAATCAAATAACTATATATTGAGACATTTCAGGGGCACTTAATCTTATAAGATGTACTACAAATGAGTCAAATGCCTGATACTAAAATTAAAGTCACAAAAACATATTACTATGTTGGTCAAATTTAATCATGATAACTTTTGTGCAAAAAGATGTCCATAGATGTCAAGATCCAAGAAGGACAGTGTCCATTATTAGTATTGGCTTTATTTAAAGTCAGTTCAGCAGGATAAACCTCGTTAATGTACATACTGACGTCTTTATTATTGAGAGCCAACATATCATCTAAATACTTAAGTTTTATTAATTGTATGTATCAGATATTGTTTCGACGGGTCATTGCTGATTTTAATCATAAATTGTAACCCATAACAATACAGAAACGGTTCCGCAATAAGTGGTGCACAGTTTAGTCCCATTAGATTTCCGAGATATATTCGATGAATATTGATAACAGTTTTATCTAGGCCGAAAGATGCTTAAACCAATTTCATCTTCTGGATTGTTCACAGTCCAAGGGTTGACTAATAAAACTGCAATAAAGATCGTTTACCAAACAACTACAGACATGTTGATGATTGGTGATTTTGACGATGCAGGTTTTTATCTAAAGAAATTGCTAACAGACAAGCATTACAAACCACATTCGTATGATGGGTGTCTGTGTTGTCAATGTCTTTGCAAACCATTTTACTATTTCTTCTAACTTCAAGATGTATCATAAACTTTTTAAGATATCTAGACATTGAAAATTCAAAATCACATTACAAACCTTAAAGGAGCATCCACTACGAAATATGATGAAAAAATAAAGTATGATATTTGTAATTCAATTATTAATAAAAGTGAAATAATAATTCGCTTTGAGCAGTCAATTTGGTTCAATGTTGTCAAAAATAAGCTGACAAATATCGATGCTGAATTATTCACTTGCCCTAAGTGAATTATTTGACCTCATTGAATCCTTCTTCAAAATTTAACACCTCAGTTATCTAGAGCCGGGTAACACATAAATTAGGCATGTTCAGTTGTTTAAAGGAAATAAATGCCGTCAACATTGAAAGTGAAACAAGGGTAATCCATTTGATTGTCTGGTTCGATCCACAAAAACTAGTTCTCATACAAGTATTTTTAACCTACAATATTAAATCAAACAGACCGTGGATATTTAATTGCAACTATTTGTATCCATATAGATTATATATATACGACCGACCGATAGTCTTCGGGTTGAATCTCAATAGTTAAATAGATATGGCGTCTAGACTAAAATACACACGGCAGTGCTAATGATGAGGGGTCTATGATGAATTTCACTGAGAAGCGGATTTTGGGGGCAGGGGGGCGGGTCCCCTTTTCTGAGAAAAAAATGGTTGATTATAAAAGGAATCATTGAAGCATGACCGGAGCGGGTCCCTTCTTAGGCAGTCAGTGGCCCCACTTAGACAATTTCTGGATCCGCCACTGAATTTGACTGCTAAATTACCCTTTTTAAAAGATCAGCATTTAAAGCTTGATTGATGTCAGATCAATCATAGGCGCTGGATGGAGGTTCCTTTTTTTTCTGTATTCAGGATTTATTTTTTTCATGCTAGTATTATTTATCATTTATATTTCTTCCTTTATTCTCTATTCTGTAAACCCCATCAAGGATCCTTTTAAAATAATTCCCAGGGCCGTAACTATTTTCTACACCAATTTTTTTTAAAAGTAATAAAATGAAGAACTTGAATTTATATCATGAACAACACAAGTTTACAGTTTTAACAGTGTTATCATGATACATGATATATCTGTCATTGTCTGGATTTTTGATCGATAGTGAACCGTTACAGTATTTGTTTTATTTTTATTTTTTCGTGTGGCCGTCCGTCTGTTATTCAGTATTCGTACGAGAACACATATGAAACTTTGCTTTCCACAATTTTGAATAAAACCTAACTATTCACAATTATTTAGGGGCTCAATTAAGCAGAGGAAGTTCCCTTTGTATTGTGATTCTTGTATGATATCGGACATTCGTTACCGGCTGAATCAGCTGTTGGATCATTTTTTTAACATCTCCCGATCATACCAGAACATTATGGTCAATGCCTTAGTTACTTAGTTAAACACTCCCATTCGTTGTAGCAGGGACTTTCTATATTAAGTATATACTAGTATAGAAAGTCCCTGGTTGTAGTTTATACATGTCTGTTCAGCTTTCAACAATATTGAAATTTAAAGTCCTCGATAAAAAAAAAATATCTTGCGTTCTATGATCTTGCTTTATATGTTTTTTTTTTAACTTACCAGTATATCTTTAAATTAATACAGATAATAATTGTTTGCATAATTTTAATTGCTTCCATGAGGATCCAGCAATACTGATGTTTCTTAACGTAAGGAAATCGAAGGAAGACGGGTAATTTTTACGGACACTGATTTTATTAAGAAAAAAAATCAGTGGTCACATTGTATTTAATGTTAATAATTACAGGTCAAAGTTCGGACCCAAGTTACGGCCCTGATTACTGGGTAAAAAAGGGTTCTATTTCGGATATTAATCAGTTTCTTTCCGTGTTTGTACGAACCTTTAGTCATAGTCTCGTCAAAAAGTTGAACGAGATTTCATGATATCAGCTGTCAACACTGAAAATAGAATCCTTTTAGCCTTACCAGGTCAATTTAATGCGTCAAGTCGTAGTTTGGAAATGTCTGAATCATACGGTAATTGAATGGTGTTTGAATGCTGTAAATACAGCTGTCCAGATGTCGTGGATTTCGTAGTTCACTCATTTTTCTGCGCGGAAGTGAAACATCCTGTCTACTTGTTTGGCTCGTCGTCTGTCATCACACTTTTTTGACAGTGACATTATTTAGATCTTTTTTAGAATATGACATCGCAGAATTAGGCATATAATTGTAAAATCATACTACCAAGGCATGTTATGGCATATTGTCTTTTTATTGATTCTCTTTTTTTGTCCTACACTACAGGCTACATCATTTTCTTGTTCTGGTCCATTTAGTGCATCAATCATGTTATTCTTCTTTTCTATTGAGAATATACATGAATGGTTTCAACAGGAGTTAGACCCTTAAGGTTCATCATAACAAATAGACAAATATGGCTGTATTTTCACCTCAAAAACTACTCTGTGTACAGACTTACCTGTGCTGTTTGGAAAGTTTTAAGGCCTAGCATCCACTAGATATAAAAGTTAAATGCATCAATATATATGACATACATACATTGTATATGAATTTTGAAATTTAAAATGTTAAATAGTCTAGAACAGAATGTTGGATACAGGTCAAAGAAACTGCAACTCAATAACACATATAATAATAATTTGATTAAAAGGAGATGTGGGTTGTGCATAGTTTATATTTTATGTCAACCTTGAAGTGGTATCAGGTCCGTTCGCGCCCAATATACTTTCGCACCCTACACGTTCGCACCTCGCACATTCGCACCCAAGGTCCGTTCGCACTCTACACGTTCGCGCCCAATTTTAATTCAAATTCCAGTTGAATAATTGGAAAATCATGATTGTTGTTTTTAATTGCTTTCGTGTAAATACTGAATTTATTTTTAGCTTGGTATGAGTAAAAGATTGAAGATTTTAAACTTGTAAAACACAAAAGATAATTTATTAATTGTTTTTAACAGCTTGGTACCGTTGATCTGAAACTATGAAACAATAAAATATAGCAATACACTAACCAAAACATGATTAAGAGTTATTCAACACAAAATAAAACGACAGAATCCCAATTTATTTAGAAAGGAATATTATTTTTTTTAACAATACACTATCCAAAACATGATTAAGATTTATTCAACACAAAAAAAAACGCTGTCTCACTTTATTTTGAGGACAATTATACTTATAAGAATACTACTTGCCAAAACTTGATTAAAAGTTATTAAACACAAAACCAATTAAAATTGGGAGCGAACATGTAGGGTGCGAACGGACTTTGGGTGCGAACATGTAGGGTGCGAAAGTGAAAGGGGGCGAACATGAGTGGGTGCGAACGTGAATGGGCGCGAACGGACCCGGATTCCCTTGAAGTCAGCTCAGAATATATAGTTGTAAATAATTTCAACACAGTATTAAATATCTGCCATCAAAAACAACTTCACTGAAGGACGAAAAAAAACATCTTTAGACTGGAGATAACCACTAATGACATTTCTGACTTACTTCAGTAAATAGTGCTTACACATTCAAGCAAGTTGGCCTCTGCTCATAAAAAATGCATGTTCTTTATACATGTACATGTATTTCATACTTACAATAACTGTATTGTAAATAATTGCTGTATACCAACATTATATTTCATTTTTCAGACTTCTTATTTAAATTCTTGGTGATAGGGAGTGCTGGTACAGGAAAATCTTGTATTTTACATCAGTTTATAGAAAATAAATGTAAGTAAAAATATACTTATTTGATTTCAAACTTCATTTTAATGCAAACTTTAAGAGATTGACAACTCTTTTACAGTAATTTTATATACTGAAATATCATACAAATCTGCTGTTATTTTTTTCAAAATTCTTTTTCATTTTACAGACAAATTTCTTCTCATTACTAAAGATTTTTTTACAATTTGAGATTTTTTACCAAATATAGTTAAAGGTGTGAACAGGGTATCTACTATCTTTTGAAATTACAATTATTAGAACAACAAAAGTAAAAACAATGAAAAAAAGTGACTTCAATCTATCATTTTATGCATGTCTATAGAAAATTCAGCCGTGTCAAACAAAGTGATTTGTAAACTGGTGATACTGATAAAAAAATGTAAATTTTACAGTTAAACAAGATTCTAATCACACTATTGGAGTAGAGTTTGGGAGTAAAGTGGTAAATGTTGGTGGTAAATCAGTGAAGTTACAGATCTGGGACACTGCTGGTCAGGAAAGATTCAGGTAGGTGACCAGGATAGCAAAGTACCTTGAACAAAAGTTTTGGTGTAAACATGGTAAAGTGATAAATGTTGGTTGCTATGACAACTTTGTGAATATATGAAGACTTTAAACAGAGTGCTCTCACAATCGTTTACAATTACTGATTAATATATTTGATAATAAAGGATGTATGGATACTATCAGAATGTAGTGTCATAATTATTGATATAAAATTGAGAATAGAAAAAAAAAATTTGAAGGTTTTGTTTGTTTTATGTTGAAGACTGATTTGAACTTTTTTTAATCTCCAAATGATATATTTCAGATCTGTAACAAGAAGTTATTACAGAGGTGCAGCGGGTGCCCTTCTTGTGTATGATATAACAAGGTAAGTCATCTTTAGTCAGCAGGTGCGTAAATCAAATTTTCTGTGTTGAATACTCAAAATTCAAGGTTAACCTCTGACCACTGTGACACAGTATTTTCATATGCACAATTGCACACGATTAAAGAGATTCAAAGATGATTATGCAATTTAGTAAAAAAAAACCAATCTAGTCAGTACAACAGAAAGATAACTTTTGATTTAACAAGTGGCATGAGGAAATTATTGACATACCAATGTTGAAAAATTGAAGTGTATTTATTTTATATTTGAAGTACAGTGTTTTCCTGTTTTTATTGTGAAATATGACCTTTGATTTTTGAAATTTCTTTTTGAGGTTTGTAAAATTGTAATTCCTATACTGACAAAAAAGAATATAAAAACTGTTTTCAATCATAAAAATTTGAAAGTTTGTTTTATTATATTTCAGTCGAGAGACTTACAATGCCTTAACAAACTGGTTGACAGATGCTAGGACGCTGGCCAGTCCGAACATTGTCATCATCCTTGTAGGAAATAAAAAAGATCTGGAAGCTGAGAGAGAAGTTACATTTCTAGAGGCCAGTAGATTTGCACAAGAAAATGGTATGATTCTTAGATCAATACTATCTATGAAGATAAAAATATCTTTCACAAAAAGTGCAGTATTGCTGATAAGTACTAACTTTAACAATAAGTGCAGGGTCATGGATGAATTCTATTTTTCACAATAAAAACAGGGTCATATATAAATACTATCTTTCACAAAAAGTGGAGGTTTGGAGATGAGTCGAACCTCATTGTGTCGAAAACTTGGATGAATCGAAGTAATTTCTCGGTCCCGGTTAAATACCTGTTTGTTCAATGCATAATTATCTCTGATGAGTCGAACTCGGTTGATTCGAATACTCGGTTAAGTCAAGTAAATTTTATAGTCCCGTGGAAGTAAAATTAATGTAAATTGACCCCGATGTCTCGAACTTCGAAAGTAAGAATTTTCGAAAGATGCAGACCTAATGATAAAAATTTAAGGCGGATGTATTTCTTATGTCAACTAATCATTTTCAAAAGAGATTAAAGCTGTGTAAACATACTTGTTTGTATAACAGTTAAAATGACATGTTTATGGTGACCGCTAATTAAATAAAGGCAACAGTAGTATACCGCTGTTCAAAACTCATAAATCCATGGACAAATAATAAAATTGGGGTAACAAACTAAAACTGAGGGAAACGCATTAAATATAAGAGAACAACGACACAACATTAAAATGTAACACACACACACACACACAGAGAAAAGGACTAAGCATTAGACAAAATCCTATGAGAATAACAAATATAACATCAAAACAAAATACATGAATTTGGGATAGATAAGTACTGTGACATGTCTTATAGTAATGTGAATTCACACTCAAAAATAAGAGAAAACAAACAACACAACGGAAACACAACGTTAAAATGTAACACACACAGAAACGAACTTCTTTTTTAGTGAATTTGTTTGCAACCCTGCACTTATTAACACCTTTGTTGATCGTTCAGCGGAATGTTAGTGTGTTGAACATTTTTCATCTGAGATAAAACGAAACGAATTTAAATGACCCAAGCCAAGATAAAATGAATCGTTAGATTTAAAACTCATTAATTACCATAGATAAAAGTAAAGGATTAGGACAATTATTATAAATTCATAATTATTTAATGTAAAGCAGACGACCTCATCAGAGACTGTTCAGAACTTATTTCGTGCCACGAGTGATATCATAATTTATAACGACTGACCTTTGTGAATATTTGTGTAGACTATTGATTTTATTTGTGCATGATAAGTATCTGTACTTGTGTTTTTAATTATTACGAAGGACCAACGATGGCAATTGAATACACAATTATAAAGTGTCATATAGAAAAAAAAGGCACACTGTTCATTCTATATAGTTTACATAAATCTCATACCGTATTTCATGCATTCAAAATTTATTACGACACACTCGACCTCGGATGAGTCGAACCTCGGATGAGTCGAATACTTTGGTTCGGTCCCTTCGACTTCGACACAACGAGGTTCGACTGTACTATCTTTCCCAAGTAGTGCAGGGTCACATATGAATACTATCTTTCATAATAAGTGCAGGGTTGCAAACAAATTCACTTAAAAAGATTAATTTTTAGATTTTTTTTACAATATTTCTTACTTTCAACCTTGCTACACATGTAAAATGATTTATTATTGGTTGTACATTTTTACTAAGTGATCTTTTCAAAACATATTGTATGATAATTTTTTATTATTTTGTAGAACTGATGTTTTTAGAGACCAGTGCATTGACAGGAGAAAATATTGAAGAAACATTTCTGAAGTGTGCAAGAAATATTTTGACCAAGATTGAATCAGGTCTGTTCTCAGGTTATATACAATAGAAATAACAACATTAAAAGATTCAACTCATCTTCCTTAGGGTACACTCCATTAGTTCAGTGTAGACAGTAAAACTTTAACTAATCTTTCTTTTTTTTTTCTTTTTAAGACGCACAATTATCAGTCATGAACTGAAATTGACAGATTATTTTACCATGTGTGCTTTTCTGTCAAAGTTGAATCATATATTATTCACATTGGTTATCTGTGCATTTTAGTAAAAAGTGAAATAAAAAATAAACTGAACTCTGAGGAACAGTCAAAACGGAAAGTTCCTAATCAAATGGCAAAAACAAAAGCAAACATATCAAAGAATGGATGATAACTGTCATATTCTTGACTTCATACAGACATTTTCTTATAAACATGGATTTATAGCTAATTAAACCTCTCACTTGTATGACAGTCACATAAAATTCCATTATATTGCCAATGACCTGTGAACAAAACAAACAGACATAATAGGTAAAAATGTCAAAATAGGGGTACAGGAGTTGACGTTATGTTATGGATCAACTTTCTAAAAGTAAATTCTTTTCAATAAAAATATCTTTTTTATGTTGGAAAGAATATGTATGGTCTGGTTGTTGTCTCTTTGACACAATCCCCATTTCCATTCTAAATTCTAAATGTGATAAGTGTTGATGCTAATGTGATACTAATATGATTTCTAATGTTGTAAAATATAAACATGGAATCCACAAATTATATTGTATTCATAATGACAATTCTAATATAAGATTTTTATCATTTTTAAGGTGAATTAGACCCTGAGAGAATGGGATCAGGTATACAATATGGTGATAGTTCGTTACGTCGTCTACAGCAAAGAGAACAACAGCGACAGAAGAAAGGAATCTGTGACTGTTAGCCTTTGTAGTCTTTCATTTATCTATGTTGTTTGTATATGCTAACCTATATAACTGTTCTTTATACTTTGGATGAGTTATCTCCCTTTGTAGTTGTCTATTTAGACATAGCTAATGGATGAGTTATCTCCCATTGTAGTTGTCTATTTAGACATAGCTAACTTATTCTTGCTTCGAAGTATTATATAGAACACTGAAAAGTTAGATATTCTCATATATCTGCTTTTGAAATTGGTTGTGATGTGCTAATACAAGTACATAGGTACTGGTATATTGATATTTATGTGATGCATCTAAAGATCTGTCAGTTTTGAAATTTAATGTTTTTCTGGTTTATTAGCATTGCTAGGATATGAATTAACGATGTGGATTGTAAGTGTCTATGTTTGATCCAATTTTGTCCAAATCCATGGCATTATACACTAATTACTGTGAATTCAGAAATCTGTAGATTGTACTTGAAAAGAGTGAGAAAAATGTCAGATAAACTGAACATAGTGAGACCATTACTAAATTCCAAGTTCTCTTAACCATTTCCTGAATACTGTGGATTCATTTATTTTCGTGGGTACCAATTTTCGTGGATTGAGGAAAACTTACATGTTCGTGGATATTTGATTTCGTGGTTTTGCCGAAGTCTGCATACAAGTCATGAAAAAATTTGTCATTCGTTGAACATTTAATTTCGTGGTTCAACTGTTCCCACGAAATCCACGAAAATTGGTATCCAACCAATAATAATGAATCCACAGTATATGTACTTCCTTTAGTATTGTGCAATTTAAAATCAACACATCAAATGTGGTTTATTTATCTTTCAATAGTTGTTCTTTTATTTCTAACTAATTCTGATCTCTTCCAAAAGTGATATACATTCATGACATTATGTTATTTTTGTACATGTAGGATCATCTTGGGAAATCTAGCAACATTACAATTGTTGTTGTTGGACAAATAAGGCTTACTATCTTCCTATATCTAATTATTAACAATTCAGCAATGCTATAATATTTGTTTTTGTCACAGTCCATTTTGTCATTTGTTATATAACTGTATTGATATCAATTGTAATTTGTTAGGACAGTTTCATGAAGAAATTATTTATAGAATTGATAAAAAAGGCCCGCACATTTAAAATTAAGAGTTAAATGATTTTTATCTTAAAATGATTCAATAAGTATCAATGTATTTTTTCCTCAAATTATAGCTTTATTAAATAGTGCTATTAATTTATATCCATTCTATTGGAATTTTATAGAAAAAAATGAATGTTATCTCAAGAAGTGCATTTGTATGTTCTTAACTTTTAACTTAAATAAATGTATTAGGAAAAGCATTTTTGAAATTAAAGCATTTTGCTTAACTTGATTATGTATTTTACCTGTTGTACATAGGATTACACATGAAATTTTGAAAATAAGAATATAAATTCAGAAAATTAAGTGTTACACACATGTAAGATAATAGTGAGTGATTTGTTGTAGATGTTTTGTTGTAAGAGTGCTTGTTAATATATAAATATATTTGTGTCCTATCACATTTTTTTGTAGAGTATTTGTATACTTTTATTAAATGTTATGAGGTTTGTGCAAGGAATAGGAAACATAAGTTTGTATTTTGTGATGAAGTGATTTTCTTCATATACCAATGATTTTCTATAGCTCAGATCAAGTCTGGGGATAGAGGTTATTTATTTGATTTTGTCAAAAAAACGAGACATAGCGATCCTACATTCGGTCAGCATTGCCTGCGGCAGCGGCGTCCACAAATATTCACTCTTTGGTTAAAGTTTTTGAAATTTTAATAACTTTCTTAAACTATGCTTGATTTCTACTAAACTTGGCCAGATGCTTGTTTATGGTCAAAAGATAGTATCCAGAAGTAAATTTTGTAAATTTTGTAAAAATAAAATTCCATTTTTATCTGTATTTTACTTATAAATGGACTTTTTCTTCACTCTGTGGTTAAAGTTTTTAAAACTTTAATAACTTTCTTAAAGTATCTTGGGTTTGTACCAAACTTGGACAGAAGCTTGTTTATGATTATAAGATAATATCCAGAAGTAAATTTTGCAAAAATAAAATTCCCATTTTTTCCATATTTTACTTATAAACGGACTGAGTTTTTCTGCCAGGAAACATAACATTCACTCTGTGGTTAAAGTTTTTGAAATTTTAATAACTTTCTTAAACTTTACTAGATGTCTACCAAACTTGGACAGAAGTTTGATTATGATCATAAAATAGTATCCAGAAGTAAATTTTGTAAAAATTAAATTTCATTTTTTCCATTTTTTACTTTTAAATGGACTTCGATTTTCTGCCAGGAAACATCACATTCACTCTGTGGTTAAAGTTTTTAAAATTTTAATAACTTTCTTATTCTATTTTGGACATACCAAACTTGGACATATGCTTGTATATGATCAAAAGCTAGTATCTAGAAAGAAATTTTGTTAAAATTTTGTACATGTGTATCTGTATTTTACTGGTAAATGGACTGAGTTTTTCTTCCAGTTAACATTACATACAGTCTGCAGTTAAAGTTTTTAAAACATTTATTAGATTCATAAACTATCCTGGATTTTTACCAAAAGTAAACAGAAGCTTCTTAAAATCAAGATAGTATCAAGAGGAATAATTTTTTTCCTCATTTTTGTTGAGCCTGCGAACAGCAAAAGTAGGCGAGACACTGGGTTCCGCGGAACCCTTATAAATTTTCATTTTATCAAAGGAATGAATTCAAACAAGGATTCTTTTTGAAATGTGCATTTAAAGGTTTATTGTAATAATGAAAGGAAAAATTGAAACAAATACCTTTTTGGCTTGAACCATGTTATGGTAGGCTTGTAATTGTGTATTCATTATTGTGAGATACCAAATTTTCAGTAATTTTGTGGCCATAGATGAACTGCAAATTCAAATGTTCAAACAAATACAAATTAACTTTAGGCTTGTATGCTGATTTTTTTAAAACCACAAAAGAACTAAATTATATTTTTCTTCAATCCATTAAATTTGGAATCAAGGAAAATGAATGAAACCATAGCATTGGTAGAGTTTTTGTCAAGTTATATGTACAATTTTGTATTGATTATAACAGTACACTTCATGTCATTGAATTATAAATCACTCTTTGTTGTGTATTATAACACATGTACATCTAATATAACACATGTACATCTAATATAACACATGTACATCTAATGCAGCTGATTTTTAATGAGTCATGCTGACAGTCTCTGCTTTTTTCAACAAATAACATATGTAAAACAGGGTCATAAACTATAGTGTTTTTTCTTAATTGCCATAACCAGTAGTCACTGTTTCACAATGATTCCTTAAACTCAAAAACGAGCAAGAGTGATTTTAAATTCAATCTTATGTGTATTTGTATGAAATCGATTGTTTTTATGAGGTGTATGTATTATTTTATAAGTTAATTGATCATTTATATCATTTAATGAAATACATACATGACATTACTTGATCATGTATAATCTCATACTTCATATTTTTATATCAGACCTAAAACACAGCAATTATATATTTCAACTTTTTAGAATTAACAGCTAATTTAAAAATGTTCTTGAACATCAAATTTTCAATAATTTACACATTTGAGTAGTTAATGAATTACTTTTTCCATAGAATTTGTGGTAAATTTATAAAATGAAGATGAAATTCTGAACTATGCTGTAAAGTGTTTTAACAAGTCAATGTAAATTTTCATGTGGCCAAACACAATTTGTATGTGAATATTGAAAAATATTCTTTCAACTTTTGAAGAAACTAAAATAACAATTGAAATTTTATTTTTTATCAGGCGCGGATCCAGGGGGGGGGGGTTCCGGGGGTTGGAACCCCCCTTTTTTTTGGACGATCAATGCATTTGAATGGGGACATGTAGTTGGAACCCCCCCTTTGTCCTGGGTTAGGACCCCCCCCCCTTTTTAAAATGACTGGATCTGCCCCTGTTCATGCAAATTGCATTTTCATGCAGGTTTTACAGGAACTATATACTTTCATAGTACATGCACATTGTATTATGCTTTTATATCTAATATATAATCTCATTCATGATTCCAATTTGCCTTAACTGTTGAAAAAATCATTAGTTTTTGGACTTTATATAATTGCTAATTACTATATCCACTTGCTTTTACTATCTCAAGCATAATGATGTATCAACTTTTGATTTATACTTTTTCAGTTCAACATTTTAGTATTTTAAAATTTGGGCAAATATAAATCCTTGTAAAATTAATGGTGTCAGAAATTTCAAGAACAAGATCACTTGTGTATAAAAAAAAATTGATAACAACAAATTTAAAAGATGTGAAACCGTGAAATTTGAGAGAAAATTTTTTTGACAATAAATACAATTTACTAGAAATAAGGTTCAGGTCCATTGTTATATGTCAGTATCTGTAATATGCAAAGAACAGTGAAACCATGAGTAAACTGGACAACTGCCTAAACTGAAATCGACTTTAGATAGGGTTTACTGTTTGTGGTAAAAAACCATACATTGTTTTTATGTTGTGCAAAATATATCATGCATTTACCAGAATAAATTGTTGTATAATTTCTTGCATAATAACACCACAGATAAATTTTGTAGAACTGTGGAGGTTGCATGTTTGTGTGAATTATCAGTGTCAAGCACTTTGTGATTATTATAATTAGGTCACCATTTTCTGTATGACATCTCGTCTTTATACTGATATTTGTTTTATGTGGTAGTATTGTTTCTTGACATTCCTGTAGACTTCCAACAAACAGAACACAAATGATCTGTAGTTTTTATATGTTTAAATGAGTAAGCATTTATATCAGGAATTAACTTGATCCCTATTTCTGCTAAAGATATTTCTATTATACAATTACTCTGATTTTTTTTCAAATGTCAAATTAGTAATCAAGGATTTTTTTTATCATTTAAAAAGTTATTTAAATTTATTAACTATTTAGGTCTAAATTATGTTTTCCTATAAATAAAACCTTTGAGATGATACAGTCTTAATTACGGCAATATTGCAGAATGCAAATTTTTCATGAAAATAGCGCAAAGTTACAATATAATAGATCTATTCAAGTTTGTTTAACAATTACTGAAAAAATTCCAGTTTGGTTGTAAGCACTGCTGTTACATATATTGATATTTATCTAACTGCGAAAAGTTAAACTTATAATGCAAGATCCTTTCATGAAAATATTGGGTCCAGTACCTTTAACATACAGATCATTTAATTATGGCAAATTTAGATTACAAGTAAAATGGTAATGCATCAAAACACAGACATGTTTCCATGACAATATTAAATCCAATGGATGAATCTGATATTTTTGAGACATTTGTTTCCACAACAAATAAAAAAAAATCATTATCATACTTTGAGTTTTACTTTATAGCCCTTGATAGATATAGGAAAATGTGGGAGGAGTGCCAATGAGACAACTCTCCATCCAAGTAACAATTTAATAAAACCATTAAAGGTCAAGGTACATCCTTCAACACAAAGTTTTTTTTTTTCAATAGTCAGGATGTTACATCACCCTTACAGAACCACCTGACTAAGGGGTTACTAGGTTTCAAAAATATAACACAAAGTTTTGGCTCACACCAAACAGCAAGTTAAAAAGGGGCCCCAAAATACTAGTGTAAAACAATTCAAATGGGAAAACCAGCAGTCTTTATCTATATAAAAACGAGAAACACTTGTGAACCACATAACAACAACTACCACTAAACATCAGATTCCTGACTTAGGACAGGTGCAAACAATTGCAGCGGGATTAATTAAACATTTAAATGGTACCAAACCTTCTCCCTTTTCTAAAACAAAAGTACAACATCACAACATAGACAGATACGCTATAAAATATCAATTGTCTTAATATGATGAATCTGGTTTAAACAATTCGTTCAATGTTAAAATAGCGTAATCAAATTTATTTGGTAACAAGGAATGGACGGTAAAGTTGCCACAAACTGGGTTTTTATACGCCCGTCGTCTTTTAGACGGGACGTATTATGGTATACCATTGTCCGTCCGTCTGTCTGTCTGTCGTCCACACTTCGGACAATAACACTTAATGAAACTTAAGTGAATTGTTTATATCTATTGACGTAAGCTCCCTTTCGTTTTTTTTTAATTTCAGATTTTAAGTTTTGGATTTATGGGGCTTTATTCATAAAAAAGGGGGGATTTTCAACACTTCGGACAATAACTCAAAAAGGCTTTCACCAATGTCCATGAAACTTTGGTGAATTGTTTATATCTATTGATGTAAGCTCCCTTTCAATTTTAATAATTTCAGATTTTAAGTTTTGGATTTATGGGGCTTTATTCATAAAAAAAGGGGGATTTTCAACACTTCAGACAATAACTCAAAAAGGCTTTCACCAATGTCTATATAACTTTGGTGAATTGTTTATATCTATTGAAAAGCTCCCTTTCAATTTTTATAAATTTCAGATTTTACATTTCCGTGTTATGAATTTTTATGCTTAAAAAAGGGGGGATTTTCCAATTTTGGGACAATAACTAACACTTTCACAAAATTTTATGCAACTTTGATAAATTGTTTATATCTATTGACATAAGCTCCCTTTCCATTTTTATAAATTTTAGATTTTACGTTTTCTTAAGTAATGAATTTTTATACTTAAAAAAGGGGGATTTTATGAAACTTTGGTGAATATATTAATGTAACATCCCTTTTTATTTGTATATATATTTCTAGTTGATCATATAAATTCATTTAAAGCATAAAAGACAAGTTAAAAGAGCAACGGGCGTATCATGCGCTAAAGTGCAGCCCTTTATTGTCTAATCTGTGACAAAAGTCGAAGTTTGCAAGACATAGGTTTTACAATTACATAAATAAGTCTGACAAATAAGCTATACAAATAACCAGAATCGACTAAACTATCCTGCGACAGCGGTGTAAATGTTTTGTATATAGCTTTATATCGCAGAAGATGGAAGACTTCACATTTTGTATGCAGATATCTTAATATGAGGCAGGCATTACCTGTAAATGGGGACGAAGTCTGTATTATTTTTTTTTAATTCAATCATGTTGATAAAAGAAATGGCAATACAGTAACATTTCCAATGTTGGTTCTGTTGTAAGGGATTTAGTTATGACGTCATTTAAGTTATGAAGTTATATTCAATGTAAACAAAGGAAAGCTGTTAGCAGGTAACGTTTGTTCATATCAAACAATTATTACAAATGATTGGGTGTTGAATTCCTTCCTATATTTGTTGATATGTTGATAAATATACATTTTATTCAAAGTCTCATACAAACAAGACTGACCGGAAAACATTTATGCCCAGATGCAGACTTGAAAAGGAAGTAGATCTGAAAAAAAAAGTTAACGATTTTGAGTTTATTAGTAGAATGAAAAATTTGGGAAATTATCCCAAAATTTTTTTTTTTTATTGATTTTTCTACCAAAATTGGGGACTTTGTCCCCATATTATGTGTAGTTTCCATCCATCATATGTCCAATGACCTTGACCTCATTTTCATGGTTCAGTAACTGTTTGAAAACACGATAATATTTTATTATCGTTTGATTTTCTCACTTTATGAGTAATTGGATTTATTAGACACACTATAATTTATTTGGTATATATGTTTATTGCAACATCTAGATGTCTGCCAGACAGGATTCAGCGTTTCATACCTCTGTTAAGGTATCAAGGTTAAAGTATTGAATGAAATTGAGAATGGAAAGGGAATGTGCCAAAGAGACAACAAACCAACCATAGAGCAGACAACAGCAGAAATTTGTTCCATATCTCAAATACAATAAGCAGTAGTTCAACTATCTGTGGTATATGGAATGATTGTAATGTCAGTCTTGCAGGTTTTATATGACCTTGAACTCATTTGAATGATTTATTGCTCAATATTAAGTTTAAGGCTGTTTCAAGTACTATTTAAGCAAAAGGTCAGCCATATTTAGTGTATGGAATGATTGTAAAGTGCCCATGTCTGTCTTGCAGGTATCATCTGACCTTGACCTTATTTCCATTGTTCATTTGTCAATGGTACATGTAAGTTTTTTTTGTTGTGATATGTTTCTCAAATTCTTATATTAATAGCTATATTTGGTGTATGGAACAACTGTAAGGTGTACATGTCTGTCTGGCAGGTAAAATATCACTGTGACCCAATTTTAATAGTTTATTGATTATTTTTTGTGTGTTTTTGGTCTGTTTTTCAATTACAATAATCAATAGGTCAACTAGTCTTCTTAAAAGTTTTGAATAAGGTCTTTCGGAAGTGTAGCTAAAGTGTATTGGTTGATTATTGGTAGTTAATGCCACTTTTTGTTGGTACAGGAGGAGAGAAGAACCAACTTTTAACAGGAAAACTTGCAATCCTAATCAATTAAGATTGGAGAAAGGTGCACCTGTCATGAATGAGGTTCAAACTCACAACACCAATGTTGAAAAGGGAGTAACAATGGTACATGAAGTACTTAGACCACCAGACAACTAAAGCCTTTGGCACAAGAAAAAAAAACTGATTAAAAATAACATTAGCTTTATTAATCAACATCTAAAATCTGAAACTGCATACAAAAATTAACATACAAAAAGTATACAATAATATAGTAGATATAAATTATGATGGGTAGCAGTTACCATTAACAAATGTAAAATATGATTAACATCTTAATAACAGTTCAAAATTATTTTCAAAGAACTAATCTTATGAATTGGTAAAGATTATACTGATGAAAGTGAAACTCATCTGATTCTGTTATAAAATTTGAATTTGTAGGGTGTATAAAAATGTACTGTGGATTCATTATTGTTCGTTGGATACCAGTTATTGTTGGATCTGTTGGGACAGGTGATATATATGTTCAACTAAATACAAATTTTTATCAGGTTGTAAACAGACTTGCAAAACCATGAAAACATGTATTAACAAAAGTTTTCCACATTCCACAAAATTTGGTACCAACAAACAAAAAAATTAATCCACCATACTTTTAGTATTTTACAATTCACACAACATTCATTATTTTTCAGAAAAAACAATTCACATGAAAATCAAGTTTCCAGAAAGAAGTTTCATCAATATGAATTTTGTCAACAGCTCTTTAAAAGTTTGACTGATTTTTTTTTAATTTATAAACCAGATCAGAACTTTCTCTGGTTCTTGATAAAAAAAAAGGGAATCAGGAAAATATTTCAATACCTCCCCTCCTTGAACTGTAAACTAAAACACAAAATATCACAAAAAACTTTAGTAAATTACTTGTTAATTAATCTCATTCTAGAAAACTATTTTGTAATACATTTACATGAAATAAATAAAACGCTTAAATGAAATAGTGTAAAGTACCAGTATAGATTTGGTTGTCAAAATTTTAAAAAGGCCCTTCCCCAATGAATTCTTTTTCATTCTAATGATATGAGGTAGACTGCTGATGAAGTATTTTTCTGCAATAACATAATTTGGACCAAGAATTTGAATTTTGTGTTAGTAATTTAAAAAATATACAAATCCTCAAAATCATCTCCTTTTTCCTCAAATGTTTCTCTAAATATTACAATCTCTAATTGCTTCATGATGTACAATCATCAATGGGGATGAACATGTCACATGATTGAATGAATATAACCCTATACTGACAGTAGGATGGTACCAAAATATGACACATGACTGCTCTCATCTAATGAAAAGTGAGAATTTTAAAAGAAGCAAGTAAAAGTATGACATGTCCGTTGTGTAATGATTGCTGCATGAGTTGATTTTTTTGGTAGATACCATTCATAAATATCTGAAAGTTCTTTCAAAATGTATGTCAGTACATAAAAACAGAATTAAATGGATATAAATTAAACAACTTTAAGATTGTATAATCATACAAAACAAATCTGTCTGCACCAACAACAATTATGAGTACTGATTTTGAATTTTAAATTCTTCCATTTTTCAGCTTGTTGTTATAAAAACACAAGTTGTGACATTATTGTCATGATTGTAGGAGAAAAATGTATTATATTCCTTTGACTCAGTGATCAAATGATGTTTTTTTTCTCTTAAACCATTGTCAATTTTATTACATCTACAATGTAAATTAATATAAAGCAGATTGATTGAAATATTGATTGAAGACTTTAATGCAAGAACTTTTACTTTTTTTATGAGTATTCAACCATTTTAAATATTGTGATAATGCATATGGTTCAAGCGATTCCTGTTATGTTGCTACATGCAAGTTGCACTGTTTATCTTATGCATTCTTATGGCAATGATATAAATATTGCATACATTGAACTTTCAGTAACACTTTTAACATTAAGAAATGAAAACCATGATAATGGCAAGAAATCAATTCCTACATATTGTCTTTTTTACATCCATGATTGTTTCTACGAATAAATAACTAGAAACTAGCTTTAAATGCTGATTCATTTGTCTTAACTCTGAAAACAAATCACCTAGTCACTAAAATTTATAGGGTCTGAAGCATCGTGGCCTCTCTTGAAGATTTGACACAGACCTAGCGTATTCTTCAGCTTTGTATTCTGGGTACATTCTACGATACTCTGATTGCCAGCCGGCAACTTCCTTTGCTGCTTTCTCTAGAACCAATGCTTTCCTCTTTCTTTCTCTCGCTGATAAGCATTTTCTTGCTGTCTCTCTTTTCTTCTGTCTTTCATGGTGGTCTACCAAGGCTTTCATTGCCGCTGGATAAACCTAAAATTATCAAAATATGATTATTATATTGAAATAATCCTACCGCAGTATGATTTGGGGTACTAAAATAAAGTATAAGTAAAATTTATCTGGTTATTTTCTTGGCAGGTGAAATGTCTTATTTTACAAGCAAGTAAAGGAAATGACACAATTAATATGTTATATTATTCATAAAGCATTGCTCTTTTAGCCATGCTAGTAGATTGAGTGATGTAGGAGATCACTTTTTTTATACTATTGTTGTTGTGAAATCATTGCATCTAGTTTATTTGGAGATAAATATGATTTCATGATATTTGCCTCTTTAGTTTGAAAAATGACAACACTGCTTCATTTATTATGGATATTCATATTTTCACTAGTATATGCTATGCATTTGGTCTCTGGTGGAGAGTTGTCTCATAGGCAATCATACCATATGTTGTAATTCTTATATGGTGAAACATTATTCTATATTTTGTATTGTTTGATAAATTCAGAACACATTACTTAATTATCATGATAATAGCGGTAATATACATGTATTTTAATTGATACCTGTACTTACATCATTTGAAGCACGAACATTAAATGACTTTTTGACGCCTGTCTCTCTTTCTTTATCACCACATCCATAAGCAACAAATGGTGGTCTGTAAATTGGTGAAGATTTTGGTCTCAATTTCTTAGGTTTCTTCTTCTCTTCAGCTAAGCAATAGAAGATGGAATAAAATATTCAAAATTAATTCATGTTTTGCACTTTAGGCTTTTTTATATTTGTTTTTTATACTCCAGATACACAGATACATGTACATATATAATACATGTACATTTAGCAATGTTTATTAATAAATTAAACTCCGTTTGGTGAACCAACACCTGTGTGAATCATTTCAATAGAGTCTCTGAAGTGGATACCTTGGTACGCAATGTTGCCAAATTATGCAAATGAATGCAGCATCTATAATTAAAAATTACTTCAAATTGACAACAGCACTTCAAATGGTCTCCAATTTTATTTATAAAGTTTCACTTTCAAAATTTAAAGTATGGTGTTCAAAACTGCTCTTGCTTGAAATATTTTGTAACGATTCTCTCTTAAAACATGTAAAACTGCTACATGTATATTTACATGGTTGAATTAAAAACACCTGTACATTAGTATTAGTTACACAGTGTGCAATTGTCCTAATACGAGAATTTATCGGGTCAATAAAATTCATATCGGGTGAGGCGAAGCCAAACCCGATAAGAATGTTATTGACCTGATAAACATGATAAATTCTATATTAGGACAATTGAACACTGTGTAACTAATACTGATTTTGTTCTATTACATATCATGCATATTATAATATTAAAATTCAATATTAGGACAATATCAACCAAATACAGTTTAAATAATTTAACAAAAACTGTGAAAATTTCAAAATATTAGGACTATAAAGCAATTCAAATTTCATTTTTTTATATTCTAGGTCAATTGTATAAGGGAGATAATTCCAATTGACGTAATAAATAAGGGAGATAATTCCAACTGACGTAATAAAAAATTGTACTGAAATTTATCAGGACAATATCAGCCAATCAAATTGCGAAAAATTACTCTAAATCAGGATAATATTTTGGATCTCCATTCAAACTAACAAGTATAATTGATGCCAACGTTAACATATACTTCATGTAAATTAAAAATCATCTTTGAAAATTGAATTTTCAATTTTGACCATTCCCATGCCTGAGTTACATGTAGATTTTAATTTTCCAAAAACTTATATTTAACAATGTTAAATCATCTATTTTCTTATTGTCATTTGCCTTGTTTGCACATAAATCATGTAAATTGTGAAACGAAATTAAGTATAAAAACATGCACATTAAAATAAGATGTTTCCTTTTTAAATTTTGACACAAGTTTTGTATATATGTTATTTATACATTGGAAACTTTAGGAGTTCCTCCATTTTCATTTTCAATTGTAAAAATGTGTGCACATGATGTCTGTTTAAAAATGCAGAAACACAATGTATACACAAACAGCTATTCAAGGATGGTACATTGTACATGTTGTACATATTGTACATGTTGTACATGTATAGGTGGCTATGACCTGAGTATAACACAGTTATACTGTTATACTCAGGTTATATATAGCCACAAGAATTATTTGTGTTGTAACACAGTTATAATATATCACACATAATATATATACTTTTATAATAATTTCACTTAATATCTATTCTTACATGATTTCAGATCCAATTTAAGATCATCAGATTTTTTGCATAGATAAGTCTTTAATCCTTTTGATTTTACAACCGCTTTATTGTCAGTCTGTATTTGTACAATTTTTTCAGGTTTGTCATTATCTCCCTTTGATTGTACTACTTCTTCATCTTTGTTATCTCCCTTTGTTCTGATATCATCAGTTGATTTACAAATGTCTCTTTTCAAATCTTCTGTATTTTGATTGTCTTTACTGTCATATTTTGCCAATTTATCTTTTGCTTGTTTGATGAGTTCCTCAGATTTATCATCATCTTTCTCCTCAATAACTTGTAGTTTTTGTTGTAATTGGTCACATATTTCTTCCTCAGAAGTTGTTTTTGAATCTCCTGAATCCTGTTCGAAGTCCCAGGACAGTGGTGTATGAGCGTGTTCCAATTCTCTACGATGTGTTCTGTATTCTACATTGTTATAATATTCTGGTATATTTCTCACAAGATGAGACTTTTTAAACTGTAGTCCATACTCTGACCTTTTAAACACCATGTTTGAAATTTCTGTATTACTGAGTCTGAAATAAATAAATATAATAATTAAGCCTATGATATCACTCAATAACATTACAAAGAAATCCTTGTTACCAGAATAAAATGGTTAACAATTATGTTGTGTTGTCATTTAAGACATGTAAGAAATCTTTAGATTTTTTTTAGGTCAAAATGTGTCAACATGCTAAATATTATTCAGATACAATTTAAAAACTCATCTTACAAGTACATGTATGCAACAAAAAAACATGTAGTAAATTTATTTTAAATTTTTATCATTCATCACTGTCCATTCATTAAATCCCATGCGCTATAAAATGTATTTAATTGCAACTAAGGATTTAATTCCATTGCACTATAAAATGTATTTAATTGTTACTAAGAATACATGTAATTGCATCTTACATTTTTGTATTTTGTAATCCTGTAATGCAATTAGTGGCTACTTTTAATCTAATTATTAGGTGGGCCTTGATTGCCATTAAATTTTAATATACATTGTAACAGTTTCAAATATGTCAGTTTTTCTGTTGTACCATATACATGTACAATGAGATTAGTAGTACACGTAAACATGTACATGTAATTAGAAATGTAAACATGGTAAATGATGTACCTAAAAATGTAGATGGATAATTTATTTCTGCATAGTTATAATAAATAGCCAAAAAAATAAACTTGTCTGTAAATAAAATTTGTGTTTCTTTTAAATGACAGAGCTTATTGTTTAAGTTGCAGAGTACTTTCTGAGTTTGAATTATACTACATGTATTATTTAGCTGGAAATAAATCAATGGAATGACACATAATAAAAAAGAGAATCAAAAACCTGAAGTTGAAGTTACTGTTGAACTGTACTTTTTTTTAGTAAAAAGGACAACATCTCAAAAATCCACGGTATAAAATTGAGAATGGAAATGGTGAATGTGTCAAAGAGACATTAACCTGACCATAGAACAGACAACAGCAGTTATCAATAAACATGATAAAAGAAGTAATTTTTGGGTGTACCTCTTGGCCATCTTGGTTGATATTGAGTTTTGGGGAGTGCTTAGAAAATTGTTGTATTTCATTCTTACAAAATGTATATTAGGTCTGGCTTCTTGTAATCTAGGAATACATTTTGTACCACAATTCAGTTGTCATTTCAACATCAAAGTATTTTCAAGTCAGAGGTACATGTACACATGTATCTACAAATGTAGGTTGTTCATTTAATGATTTTTTTTTCTTCAGAAAGAGTGTTTTATGTTAAAAAGAATATGTTTAGATACAAGTAACATGTACAGTTAAGTGTATAAATGAATTGGTTAATGATATGTAGAGTCTGCATGGTTGATGTTTCAAACCAAATTATAAGATAATCTTATCTTTATTTATTTCATTGAACAGACACATATACATGGGGACATTGGAGTGTTACAAAATGTCCAAGTTGATACTTACTTTAAAATAATGTAATAAAATAATTTTTACAAAAATTCATAACACGAATACTGTCATATGGTCATGACTGTTATTAGTGCTACAAATATAATAAAAATATAAAACTAGTAGGCAGGCCTCGACAATAACGCTTGTCCAATTGTCAAAAAAAGGTCGGACAAGTAAAAGCTGTATCAAGCTTGTCCGTAGGAACAAGTACATGATTATTCAGCAGAAAATAAATTTAATCCAACTTTGATGAACAGAGTAATTATAAACAAAAAAACAAGAAAACAAATATTAGTTTGACATGTTTCTGCATTCTGTTTATTCAAATGCAAAACCTTTTTTCTTCAACATGTTTACCTGCAATCGATAAATTTTAACTGGTTCTTTGTCAGATACTTTTCAACAGGTAATTAAAAGGTATACTATTCTCGGAAACCAGTCTTTGTAGATAAGGTAACTTTACAGGACAGTTCTTCACCTCTATAGGTTTAGCTGAAGTTTAATAGACAGTTTGGCACCATAGGAGACATATTTAGTAGACATGATTGATAGACAGTTTGGCAAGGCAGGAGACATTTCGGGACCAAGACAAATCATACCTCATTTTGCTACCTTATTCTGTTCCTTATAACAAATACCATACTGGTAATTTTTTCACAAATTTTTTTTTTTTATTTACCATTAAATTCACACAATCACATTTGATCATAAGAAGAAAAAAAATACTGACAATATGGTGACCTATAGTTGTTAGCTTCTGTGTCATTTGGTCTCTTGCAGAGAGTTGTCTCATTGGCAATCATACCTTATCTTCTTCTTTCTATTGATTGCATTTCAATAAACTTTTTTCAACTTAAAAAAAAGGATTATACAAATCCAATGAGTGTACAGGCCTATCAGATGGTGCCTCATGTTTTGAGTCTGATGAGACTGGCATTGATTAAAAACTAGAACCTAAGTCCTGTGACATGACTAGTACTAGATTCAGTTGAACTTGACTCATATTTTTGAAAAGTATTTCAAATCAAAAGAAATACATTAAATCCTGTCTATTGTTTAAATTCGTTTTGTTCCTTTAATCAAGTAAAAATATAAAAAGGTTATTTTTAATAGAAATTTTTTGGACAAGTAACAATTTCATTCGGACAAGTAAATTTTGGTATGCACTTGTCCGACAGGACAAGTTGAAAAAAAAGTTATTGTAGAGGCCTGATAGGAACTATAGAAATGCAACCTCTGAAAGTTCACAATGTTTTACTATTTTCTTTTATTAAATTTGATATGAAAACAAGCTTTTTTTTACTGTTCTTATCAAAACCACAGGAGTTTGAAGTCCTATCAATAAGGGGGTAAAAATATACCAAAGTCGACTATCACAGTAGAGCTTCTTTTTCGAGAAAAGCTCTACTGTGATAGTCGACTTTGGTATATTTTTACCCCCTTTATATTGATAGGATTTCAAACTCCTGTGTATAAATATACCAAAGTCGACTATCACAGTAGAGCTTCTTTTTCGAGAGAAGCTCTACTGTGATAGTCGACTTTGGTATATTTTTACACCCTTATTGATAGGATTTCAAACTCCTGTGCCAAAACAAATCTAGTCGTAACATGTTTTCTGGAACCGCGGATAATTTTATTTAGCCTAGCATCAAAGCAGTTCTTAATTTTTCTTTACCTGATACGAACCTCGTAAAGTATAATTTATAAAACTGGAAGTTGTCTTTACATCCTGCCTTCAAAATACCAGATTATAATGCGTTAAACTTTCTTTACTTTCTAGTCCAGTTGGTTTGTTTTCAAAATCGACAGGAAGTTTGGATCAAAGAATAAATGCGGGCCATAAACGGTCAGCCATGGCCAATATCCGGATAACTTGAGAGGACTGAATATCATTCCAAGACGTATATATATGTTAGTTATATATTCGTCCTTGATCGTACTTAAATTCATTATTGTTCCTGTCAGATTTATTAAAATAATAACATTGCTCAAAGATTTTGAGTTCGGTTACAAATATATTGACAAAATGGGATATTAAATAAAAAAAAAATTTCGGGATCGGGTGTATTTAAGTACGGGATTTCCGAGGATCCGGGATTTCTTTTTTCGAATTTACCTCAGGATTTCGGGATCAGGACCCCTCCAACCCCCGACCCCTCTTGAATGGGATTGTCGGTACACTAACATAGAACACAGATGAATATTTTACCACTAACATGTATGGTCTTGAGAAACGATGATAGTCTGTCGGATGGGGACGATAAAAGGCTGACCGTGTAAAGAGAAAGCTATATTTCTTGCACGTAGAATAAACCCTTGTAGATTTTGAAAAAGAGCAGGCTAATGCCGGTACAAGGCAGCACTCGCACCCGAAAAGTAGAAATTGGAATATATATATTATATATATATATATATATATATATATATATATATATATATATATATATATATATATATATATATATATATTAGCGGCAATAAGTGAAATTAGGCATTAAGCTTAAATCCCAGGCAATAAGCTAATGCCTAGGCATTAAGTTATGCATTAGCTTATTGCCTGAAATTTGATGATGATTATTTATCCTATTGCCGAACATGATTTTAGGCAATAAGTAACTGGAATTTATGCATATTTGGTGATTTATTCTTGATATAAATTTGTTTCCTAATTATCTTTCTAATATTACATGTATGAATATACATTCATTTGACCTGAGACTAATGTGTTATAGTAGTCTCAGATTTGACAGATCTTCAAATTTAGTATACTATGTTTATTTAAAAGTAATTTTAGCAGTTAAAAACAGAATTAACTCAAACTTTTTTCATGTTTTTGTGGTACAACAAAATATTAAAAGATTCAAAAAAAGTGATTGTATGCAATTAAAAAGGGGGAAAGATTCTATAGAATAATTATAATATTTATTTAAAAATTTGTACACTTCACTAGTCGAGCTGGTTTGAACTGGTCAAAAGTAGACAAAATTAGGATATTACTTTTTGCTCACACCATTTTCCAATTTTTTGTATTGGATAAAGTACATTTTCTTTGTTAACAGTTCCACAACTTGTGATAACAAAATGATTTTAACACAAATTTCCATCAATTTTTCATATTTCTAAATTATTATTTGATGCGTTTTAATATAAATTACATATTTTATTATTGATTTTATTTCCGGAGAGAGTTATCTCATTGGCAATCATACCACACCTTCTTTTTGATATTTAGGATAAAACTGGGCCCTGTAGTTTTGCATTGGTAAAACTCGATTTTTTTCTTTTGCTCATGCATGTATTCAAACGTATCATAATTGCAGTAATAAAATTCAAATTCAGCTCCCTCAAAGCATGCAATAACTTTACCTAATTAATAATGAATTATATCTAATTTGAACTATTTACAATTAATTTGTTCAATTCTAATATAAAACGTAGTTATATTTTTCACTATGTTTTGTTTCAAAGAGTTTAAATGTACAATTAAAGTATCAAAATTATTTTATTACCTTAAATTCAAAACTAATAGTTATTTTCTAATAATTAATCGTTTTTTTTTTAATTAAAGTTGTTGGTCAAATTTGATACAATATTTCAAATTTTTCATTTGTTATTTTCTTTTACGCCAATACTTGGGACAGCGGTAAGGACATCCTAGCTAAAATCATCCTCAAATAGCTTCGATGTGCATGCTTTGACATGTCGTAACTCGGTTCTAATTTTATCATAATTTCTGTCCTAAGAATATCTTATAGGACCGATCTTAATAGTACAGTTTCGATAAACATGCCCCAATTCTCATAATGTAATTATGTAACAAGTATATTTTATTTAAATGAATAAATTTCCTTTATTTACTTGCATTTATATTTTAGGCATTAAGCTTAATGCCTGCACACGTTTGTCAGGATTTAAGCTTAAATCCTAGGATTTAAGACTAATGCCTAACATCATTTAGGCAATAGACTTACTGTCTAGGCGTTAGCTTATTGCCTAGGATTTAAGCTTAATGCCTAATTTCACTTATTGCCGCTAACATATATATATATAAGTTGTAATAACTTGTTTCCCAATCCTGTATAGATAAATATGTTTAAACTAAGAAAGTTTCACGGTACAGCAATCCTTTTGTAAACTGAGAAATGCGAAAAAACATTAAGTGATCACTGTTAAAAGGAAATGTTACACGACTAAGATCTAAGAATACAAACCGACCATAAACTTTATTTTAGATTTTGCTTGACTGATATACTGACATACCCTTACAAAAGTAGTTGAACAGTGGGTCCCTGGTTCGAATTAGAATCATACCGAATTTTGTCAAAACTTATCCTGTTCAAAGGACAACAGACGGAGTTTTAAAAATGTGTCAATAGTTATGAGAACCCAACACAAATCTGGGGGATCTCATAATGTATCAGAAGTTCAGCAGATCTTGTTCATGGATAATAAGATTATTTTGATTGATTGTTTGTTGCCGTCTAGTGGCAAATATTTCAAGCATGTTCATCACTAAATACAAATTAACAAGAAGTTCAATTCGAAGGTACTATAATAGATGTCAAACGGGATGATGGCCGGGGGAAATTTAGACTGCCTCTGGAAAATGAGCATATTTTTAATAAAGACAAACATTTTGCCATTCAACAGGCAACACACGAATCCCTTAAAGAGTTGTTGAAATTGGTCTTTTAGCTCAAAGAGAGTGCCACTCGCGGTCGTTTTTCACGAGGCATCAAATTCATATGTTTACATTTACCGGACGTGGCTTCGTACTTGTACATCCCGAACAGCATTAAACGGACGCTACACTTTGGAAAGGGTTGCAATGTCGATCGGAAGAAGACAAAGAGCGTTCTTTTTTCACTTCCCCAGTCACCTTTTGGTGAGGGAATACTAATTGAAAGAACATTGTTACGATGACTAAAATCTGATGCAATACGGCAATTTTCAGTCAACGTCTAACGTCCATTTTACTCCATTTATGGAAGAAAACGGACAGAAAAACAGACTGATGATACCCGTAGACAGATGTATTGGCTGTACTTAAATAATCAAATGTAATTTAACCAACATAAAACAAACATTTATTTTAAAACATTCTATCAATTTACTTTTGTAAGAGACTTGCTGGTATTTCTATGTGCAGGATCCTTAAACATTTATTTCTCGTTGTTAAACAAATTACCTAATGATAAAATCAATTAGATGCAGCATATATGCATTGCGAATTAACTAATGGACTCAAATCAAAAAAAGTGTTTAGGAAATTTGAAACCATCGAATATTGTTTAACAAAAGCAAACAAAACATGCTAGCCTTTTAAAGCTGACTGTGCGGTATGAGCTTTGCTCATTTTAGAAGGCCGTACGGTAACCTATAGTTGTTAATTTGTGTGTCATTTGGTCTCTTGTGGAGAGTTGGTTTCATTGGTAATTATACCACATCTTCTTTTTTTTAAATAGACACGTCTTCATCTTGAGACACAATTTGAATTGTTTAAGTTTTGAAACAAAATCTAAAAAATATTCACGAGGCTGAAATACCGGTATCACAGTTATATCATACAAGTACAAAAACACTAGCTACTTAGATTTGATATCATCGGAGACTTACCAACAGTGACATCGACACATTTGTAGTAATAGTCTAATAGACACGCGACAAATACCAGAAATAAATAAATGCATGATATGCGCATTCAAAGATTTATATCTGTTCAAAGTCATCAACAAGTGTCCGAAATATTAAACATTTGTAACAGAAAGAATCACTTTATTTGTTAGTCTTAGTCTTTTATTTATACCATAAAAAGAAGAAAGGACACAAATCATCACGTCCGCATATAGTTTATTGTTTTGGTAAATTGGACTTGTGTCATAATGCAAAACTTGTTCCGTTACAATAACGTTCACATAATTCAACCTTAATGTCGACCTTCAACTTGTTTTTTTTTTCTTGTTTCCGTCATTTAAATACAATTAACCTTCAAATTACCCAGAGAAAAAGTACTCCTATTTTGACAACCAAACAATAGATGCAAATTAACCAAAAAGCGTTACCAACGCCCAGGAAGTGGACTACGTCAATAATCGCCAATTTATTATACCTGCGATAGTCTAAACAAAGACGAAACAAACTATAAATAAAACCAAATGCTTTCAAAATTCTTGTTTGTATTTTTCAGATTTGACGTTCTTTTCATGGATTCCAAGATATTGTGAGTATTACTGGCTCTTTTATTTTTATCTTAAGTCTTTACAGAGATCCGAGTTTTAAACTTTTTCAGCAAGTATAAAAAAGAAGATGTGGTATGATTGCCAATGCGACAACTGTCCACAAGAGACCAAAATGACACAGACATTAACAACTATAGGTTATCGTACGGCATTCAACAATGAGCAAAGCCCATACCACATAGTCAGCTACAAAAGGCCCCGATATAACAATGTAAAACCATTCAAACGAGAAAATTAACGGCCTTATTGAAAGAAAAACAAATATGCAACACATAAACAAACGACAACCACTGAATTACAAGCTCATGACTTGGGACAGGCACATACATAAATAATGTGGCGGGGTTAAGGTTTGATACACTGATATAGATTAATTTCTTGTGAATTCGAGTTTTCAAAAGCAAAAGTACAAAGGTGGTTCGTCAAAATACTAGTACATCATTTTAGTTTCGGTCGACTTCGAAACGGACCTTTTAGCTGCAATTATTCGTGTTGCTTAATTATGTTAATCTTAAGTTTTCTATGTTGTGTCTTCTGTACTATTATTTATCTGTTTGTCTTTTTGTTTTTAGCCATAGCGTTGTCAGTTTATTTTCAATCTATGAGTTTGACTGTCCCTCTTTACAGCTGACATATATTAACGGTTTGATTACAAATTTTGCTGTTCTTTTTATAAGTTCTTTAAATTTCATATTGTCGATTTTTTTTTGATTAAACCATGATCTTCCAGGTGGAATACCCAATTCTATGAAACGATGAGCTTATCCTTTATATTTGATATTGATAGCAAAATAGAGTAGGACATGAAATACAAATAGAGCATGACCTTACATCTATCAAGTAGGGTAGATGTGTAAATAAACTTATCATAGATACCAGAATTAAATTTTGTATTTACGCCAGACGCGCATTTCGTCTACAAAAGACTCACCAGTGACGCTCAAATAAAAAAAATGTTAAAAAGGCAAAAAAAAGTACAAAGTTGAAGAGCATTGAAAACCAAAATTCCTAAACGTTTTGGATTAATACCTTTAATGCAGTCAGGTCATATGTGGTGTAATATTATATATTCAAATAAAATTGATTGATAAGTTATAACATTGTTGACTACCGATGTGTCAATAAATGTTCAACGTCTTGTTCCTTAAATGATTTCAATGAGATATGGCATCTTGTTGCATCACCCCTCTGTTCCTCATTCATTTAAACGAGATGCACAAGTAAGCATCAAAAGTTTAACTTTCATTTGGCACAATTAACATTCTACTTGAATTCGATATCATAATGAACTGATAATATTACGAAATACTTTCAAAAACAGTGAAACATTTCCTCCCCTTTATTCACAGACAATTCACAGACTTGAAATATGTATGCAGAAGAATGAACATTTAATAGCAAAATGTGATGTTGTTAAACAAGAATAGAAACCCTACTGCTTCGCTATGTGATTGTTGCGTCTCAATCGAAACTTAAAGACGAGTTTGACATTTGATCTTTGGCAATCGACATGAAATCATTAACGTTAGAGAAATTTATACCTTCCTGAGAGTAAAAGCTTAATTTAGCACAAAACCGATATATTTATAAAGCATGGGATGTCATGAATTATAATTGGACTAAAACTGCAGTTAATAAATATAAACTGAATAAGTGAACGAAAATAATTTGATGACTCGCTAATTGAATGCCGTTGAAACCAACGTGTGCGCGATATTGGATCAATTTCTGTTCCATAATGAATTTGTATAGTAAGATAAAACTAGTGATTTTTGTTCATGTCAAAGGATACTACTTGTAGATTGATCAATACAAATGGTGAGGAAAAATGAGAAGTCATGCTGATAAACCTCCCTATATTTACAGTTTTACGTAAGTACTGTCTTTTTTTTTTAAATTCTCTATGTACTGTTGAAATAAGTTTGAGAAGTGTATTTTTCTGGATAAGTAAATGCCGATTTTGACGGTTGTTATCAATTCGTTTGATGGGTTTGACCTTCTGATTTTGCCATTTCATTTTGATTACGAACTTTCTGTTGTGAAGTTTCTTCGGAGGTCGGTATTTTTGTTATTTTTTTACTTTTTTCTTACACGTATAGTTTCTGATTCTCATTATACTAACGTTATATTCGATGAGTTGCGTATTGTTTTCTATCAGTTAGATTGTAAACAAAGTTATTTTTAATATGTTTTATTTGTATTAAGAAAGAAATGTAATTATAAACATACAATTTGTTTTGTAAATAGAAAAATCACAAAAATACTGAACTCCGAGGAAAATTAAAAACGGAAAGTCCCTAGTCAAATGGGAAAATCAAAAGCTCAAACACACCACACGAATGGATAACAATTGACATATTCCTGACTTGGTACAGGCATTTTCTTTAATAGTTCACTACAATCGTTCCATTATATGCATACAAAGAAAATTCATTCTTTTTTTCTCTATGTGAAACTCTTGGAGCTTATCTTGGTTATACGTACAATGTATATCTATTACATTTATAACTCAGCGGAAAATGAAGCATTTCAATGCTAGCAGTCATTAATTCAACGTTGATTTTCTTCATATTCCCAGGAATTATTCTATAGTGTTATAGATCATACATTTTGATGCATTTGTTTCATGGAAGAATGCACATTACAAAAACCAATTCCACGTTAGTTATTCAAACAATATTATAGCTGTGAAAAATCGAATAACTAATTCTGTTGGTAAGATTCTTCCTATTGAACATCATACAACTATATAACCCATCTTTGTCTCAACATTGATTTTTTATTCTTATAGATGATCTGTTAATATCCACGTAATATTTAGTTAGTTTAAATAAACATTGTTGTGAGTTTAAAAGAATATTTTTACCTATTATGACTGTTTGTTTTGGTCACACATCGTTGTCAATATTATGGAATTTTAGCCGACTGTCATACAAGTGAGAGGTTTAGCTAGCGATAAAACCAGGTTTAATTCACAATTTTCTATATAGGAAAATGCCTGCACCGAGTCAGGAATATAGTAGTTGTTGTCCATTCGTTAGATGTGTTTGAGCTTTTGATTTTGCCATTTGATAAGGGACTTTTCGTTTTGAATTACCCTCGGGGTTCATTGTATTTGTGATTTTACTTTTTATATCTGGATTATAAATAAACAGAAAATGAAAACAAACAAGTATATCTAAGACAGGAAGACTAGACAAAATATAAGTTTTACATAAAAATGCGTACTGTTCATAGTCATTTAACATGTTGAAACAACAACAACATAGAAACAAACAACACAGAACCCAGAACAATTAACAAGTACAGTGCTTGAACATAATTATCATGAAATCTATTTCCATTCGTTTGATCTGTTCGAGCTGTTGATTTTGCCATTTGATAAGCCACTTTCCGTTATGAATTTTCCTTGCAGTTTTGTATTTTTGTTGTTTGACTTATTTCAATTCTTGGGAAGTTCTAATTTTAGCCGTCCCATATCTAGGAAAGAAAAGTAGTCTATAATTGATTACACCAACACATTTGGGCTGACATAAACCGTTTCAGAATTTCAAAATAATAGGAAAAAGATGAAAAAATATAAATCCAATACCAAAATGAAATGGTTATTTCATTTTATTAATGTTATTGATACAAGTAATAAAATGTAACAATTCTTTAGCCTATTATACTTACTATAGATATATGATTGTAGTATTAAAAAAAATCGTTGCATATTGAAGTGTTCACATTTCAATAGAAAACTATGAACACATAATAAGAAAAAGAGTGTATGTTTTAAATACCAAACGGTATATCAGTGCTATCAACTTAAGATATTAACAGACTACATTTGATACATCGATATAATTGGCAAATATGAACATTTCGCACTATGATGTTATCTTTATTGATATTGATAAATATTGGAACCAAATTATTTCTGAAATGAATGACTATAATGGCGAAACTTTCAAATTGTTAGATTAACTATGCCATTTTTTATGAAATTTACAAACAAGTCCTGCTTAGGCCAAATAAAAAAGTATGTGTGGTAGGGTAGGTAGGTAGGAATTTTATTTTATTTTATGTTTTTTTTTTTACATTGAGTCTATGGGAGCAACATTCTGAATTTAACAGTGCTTAATGAAAAATGACAATAAAATCTTTAGGGTAGGTTATTTTTAAGCCGAAAAAGTAGGGACGGTAAGGTTACAGGAACCACACATATATTTTTATTTGGCCTTAACACAAGACATACATTACACGTCAAATGTTATTTAAAAATTGAATTGTCACTCATTTCAAGGTCGGACATATAGTGCATCAATCTTTCAAAAATAAATAATATATGATGTACTTTGAAACCCGGTATACTACTGTTCCCTTTATTGTACTTAAATTTGGATAGGATGGATGCTTTCTCTAACGAGAACGGCCCTTTACAGAAAAAAGTAAAAACACAAAAATACCGAACTCCGAGGAAAATTCAAAAGGAAAATCCAAAATCAAAAGGCAAAATCAAAAGTCCAAACACATCAAACGAATGGATAACAACTGTCATACAAAAGACAGTGAAACAAAGCTAAACTTTCAGGTACTTCGAGAAAGATATAGTTTTATATAATAAGAAGATACAACAGTGTGGGTTTTCAATATATTAAGATATTTGGTCACGTTTACATTTAACCAATTTTGGTTGTCAATGTTTTTCCACTTCGTCCGTTATTATGTCTTTTTATTATATTTTTTTTGTACTTGAGGGTCATTAATAAGTCGTTTACAGACAAAGACGCATGTGTTTAAAAATGATACCGGAAACTATGACAATCTTGATATACTGTTATATATGAGTATATATATGCCTGATCCATACACTTTAAATTTGGATGACAAAAATCGAAAGGCATTCCAAATAAGATTTTATTTCCAAAGAAAATGACAGCATGTGCTTCCCTGAAATGGACACTTCATTTGTGAATAGTGGGTCTGACAGGTCATCAGTATTGTTTATATGATGTTACTCTGTAACAATGTCATAAGAAGTGTCTGTAAAACATTCAAATCTGCTTGAATGATTTTTATATGCCTACAATGATTTAATCGTGTCTTCCACTTACGTGGAAATTGACGTATGTTGTAAAATACCAGATTATCTCCCCTGGATTTTGCGGTTAAGAATAAACTACTTCTATGAGCAATGTTTTATGGAGTCTACAAACAAGAACTCTCTAAAAAAAAGTGAATTGTCGCTCATTTCAGGGTCGGACATATAGTGCATCAGTCTTTCAAAAATAAATTTAATATATGATGTACTTTGAACCCCAGTTTACTACTGTTGTCTTTATTGTACTTAAATTTGGGTAGAATGGATGCTTGCATTGCTCTAACGAGATTCAGAACGAACAGCCCTTTGCAGACAGTAAAACAAAGCAAACCATACAGGTACCTCGAAAGATATAGTTCTATATAATGACCAGATATACCTTTTCTGAATTTTGGTTGTCAATGTTTTTCAACTTCGTAATAGTTATCAAAGGTACCAGGATTATAATTTAGTACGCCAGACGCGCGTTTCGTCTACATAAGACTCATCAGTGACGATCATATCAAAATATTTATAAAGCCAAACAAGTTGAAGAGCATTGAGGATCCAAAATTCCAAATACGGCTAAGGTAATCTATGCCTGGGATAAGAAAATCCTTAGTTTTTCAAAAAATTCAAAGTTTTGTAAACAGGAAATAAGTTATTCGGTCTTTTAATTAACCTTTGTATTCGTGCGTCACTAATGATAAGATAAGATAATTTTATTAAACAATCATGGTGCCCAAAATTTGAGCTATACAATCAAATAATTACATTAGATGTATGTTTCATTATAATACTTTCTTCTGATTGGCTAACTGCACATCACGTGTTATTCCGTAAGCAGTTGCATTGCTCAATACAACTTTTTATTCATGATAACACGTGGTCCAACAGTAAAGTGCACAGTGAATTAAATAAAAAAATATATAAAATTCGTGTTTTCATGATCATAGCTAAAACATATAATTATAAGTATTGAATGCTTCTTTTTGTAACTTTATAGGGTTGTAAAAGCGTTGACCGTGCGCACATTTTTAGAATGAAACGCTTGCGCGCTTCATAAAAAATGTACTTCGGTCAACGCTTTTACACCCCAATAAATTTACAAAAAGAAGCATTCAATTCTTAAATGAATAGCAAAATAAAGCTCAAAAAATTATCAGAATAATTAGAATGATTAAAGTACATTTAAACTAAAAAAAAACTTGATTATAAACCATGTTATCGACAAAACTAATTTATTTTGGGTGCCATTGTGACCTTGATAGTGATTCTTTTACAGACAAAAGGCGCTTGTGTTAATAAAAAATGCTCCCGGAAACTATGACAATCTTTCATACCGTTATACATGACCATGCATGTATATGCATACACTTGAAATTTTGACAGCCCGTACCACGTTCTCCCCTTGAATAGAATAGTTTGTGAATAATGAGTCTGACAGCCCCCTCCCCCGCCCCCTGGATCCGCATATGCTCTTGTCTAACTCTTAATTTCATTTACCTGTGAACATAAGACATAAGACATTTTATTTCACTAAAGCCCCCACATGGATTATGTTAGTACAACATTTTTTAACAAACAATAAAAGTGTGAACATATTTACATTAGAACAACATGGTTATCAAAGGTGCAATAATAGTATATATAATTAATGCAGATAGACGTATGTTCTAAAATCACCTGATTTATCTTTCCTTGATTTGGCGGTTTAGAAGAAAATATTTCTATGAGTAATATTATAATTTAAATGTTATTTTTTCATAAAAATGTACAACAAATATAACAAAACTTATATAAAAAAATATATTTTGTGCAAAGTATTGATTTTCTTTTTATAAGATTGTAAATGGAAATTAAACAAAATTTAAATTCTTTATACTGGCTATAAGATGTAATATTAACATATTGTAATCAAGTTTCAGAGAGTTTATGGACACACATATCTTGCGATAGCAGGATACATACTAAGGACATTAAAAGTTAAATTCTTTATACTGGCTATAAGATGTAATATTAACATATTGTAATCAAGTTTCAGAGAGTTTATGGACACACATATCTTGCGATAGCAGGATACATACTAAGGACATTAAAAGTTAAATAATTGAAAACAACGCACAACGATCACGATAATACAATTTATACTTGCACGTCGGTACACTATTCAAATAACATTTATATGATGCCAGTTCAGGGAAATTGTAGTTCGAAAATATGTTTTTGGACTGGTTATCTATGATGAGTTTTTTACATACAAAATATAACATTTGATGATAGCCAATGCCGAAGCACTTGCTACTGTGTAGATACTGTTTACTACGATAACTGATAGTTTACCAGCAGGTGTACCGACCACGCTGTAGTTAGACATGTTGATAAGACAGCCGTACGTATAACGCTTGTTTCTAGAATAATATTCAGATAAAAACATATTTCAAAGAATAATAATGGTTTAATTACAATTGACACTCGTCCTAAATTGCTAAAATGACAAAAAATGTAGAAAATTCATAAAAAATTTTGTTTGTTGTCAATGGTCGTCGTCAAAATATTAAGTTTCCTTTTGTCAGGAACAATCATGCGATCCTGTTTTGTTTAAAACTACCTTAGGAAACTAGAAAAAGCCAGATTACTGCATAAGAAAAAATAAAAAAAAAAAATGGTTGATTTATATCGATTCCATTTTTTATTGCATTTGCAAGAGTAACACATTTCAATTGATAAACCTAATTAAACTTTAAATGGAAAACCCAGGAAGTTAATTTTAAATTTGTTTAAGTAAACTAAGTTTACGGTTTATTCTTTATATATATATAGAAACACTTTTGAGTAGACATTAATCAACTGTTTCTTATTTCATAACACGAAGAAAACAACAACTATGCAATGAAGCAATGACTCATTTGAAAATTGATTTGTAGACCAACAATGTCGTGACGACAAACAATATTTATCGTTGTATAAAAGATGTAGTTTGTCATCATGACATTGTATATTATTACATCATTGGAATAGTGCTGACAATAATTACGAAACGCCATGATGAGCTTCAAAAATATACACGATGTATGTGGGTTAGGTCATTTGTTTGTGATAAGAACATCCAGCTTTACACGCAATGAGGTGAAAAGAAACCCAATCTTTCAGCCTTCTACAAGAGTTTTAGTTGTTTCAAATGGATAACAACATTTCTTTCGGAGTTCAGTTTTTTTGTAAATTAACTTTTATTGACAGTAAATCTATTACGAAAGTAGGTTAAGGTTTTGCTGCCCTGGATGCATACCATTCGCTGTACGTCTGACAGGAATGAAGACGTTAAATCCGTTAAGCGCCACACTTTTTGCAACATTTGTGCTGAGGAAACATGAAAAGTATATTAAGTGTCAGTAGTGTTACAAAGCAAAATATTTGACAATATCCAACGTTCCCTTATTTCCCAGTGCTAGTCCACATCTGCTGCCCTTCATACCTTGATTTACGTACATATTGTACCTATTGCGTTAATTGGTTGTTTGTTTTTTTCGTTCTTTTCCTGATTATATATTAATAAATATATGTCACTAGACGTTAAAACTTTTCACTTTGGAAAATAAGAACAGAGGCAGAATATAAACCTTTTTTTAAAGGATCAAGTTAATAAGAGCAGGGACCCATTAAATAAAATTATCCAAAAATTACCTCTTAAAACTTAAAAACAACAAAAATTATCCCGAATAAGCGGTTTTATTTTAAAATATAACAAACATGTGAAGGGATTAAGCATACTTATATGTTCAATACAGAAAGTCTATCAGTAAAGCTCTAAATGAATATGTAGATTAAAAAAAGATTTGTTTATTGTTTTTGAAGTTAAACATTTATGACATTTTATTGATTGTTTTCTGAGCTGTTTGTGTTTATTGAAGCATTTTCTTCACATGGTTTAACTTTCTTTTTCTTGATTAATCAGTTCCTGGGCGACTTCATATTTAATGAACAAAAGTATGATTGATACGAATTTATTGTTTTAGAATGAAGTAATTCCAGGAGAAATGAACTATTTTAGAAGTATTTAGCAACACACGCACGCTTCATGATTTTCAATCTAAAAAAAATACTCTGTTGTTTTGTAATCGGCTTGATATTCATATGATGAAGACGTAACCTTGAATTAGTTTAATTGAGGTCTGGACCTGGCATGTCAGTTACTTCTAGTAGTCCTTTGCTAATTTATGCATCACCGCATTTTGATTAGTTTCTTTGTTATCTATTCTAACATCGAACTCGGACTTTTTTTAACTGTGTATTGCTATGTGTTTGTGATTTTCATAATTGGCTAGAGGTATAGCGTGGGGGTTGAGATCTCACAAAATATGTTTAACCCCGCCACATTTTTGCGCCTGTCCCACGTCAGGAGCATCTGAACTTTGCTAGGCTTGTGGGATTTTATAATTTTAGTTCATTAATTTGTTTCGGAACTAGTACACAGTTTTGTTTAGGGGCAAGGTGAAGCACACCTTCGGGATTTCATCGCTGTGTTGCCATGTTGCAGACCCGTACCTATATAAATAAATAAAATACAGTGAAACCTGACTAAACCGAATCTTGTATAAACCGAAAACATGTCTAAACCAAACATGTTCTTAAGCACCGTCATATCAAATTGCATGCGTTGTGAACCTGATAAAACCGAATATTGGCCAAAACCGAACAAAATCTTAAGTCCCGAAGAGGTTCGGTTTAAACAGGTTCTACTGTATCTTTATTTCAAAAGGATAATCCCATTGGTTAGAACTAATCTTGTAGCGAGTCCTCAAAATAATAATATCATATGTATAACGTACAATATTATAATGAAATTAATGAAAGAGCATATTAATTTGCACAATTTATGATAAAATTGTTACATTTTGTTTTAAAAGATACAAGTGTATTACTCATCTTTATTTCTTGTGGTTAACTGTTTCATATTTGAGAAACCATAATATGCAAATGTTTTCTTCAAAAAAGTAGTTTTTGGCTTCGAAAGATTTTATAGTTTTTCATCAGATGAACGTAAACTATAATTTTGATAAACATTAGAATAAGTAAAATAAAGTTTTCTTGTAAATAGTTAGAAACCATATCATTCAATGATTTAAATAGTTAGAAACCATATCATTCAATAATTTAAATACAAGTATTGCCTTTTGATATTGAATGCGTTTTTCCACATATAACTATGCAACAATAATATTGAGGATGTCACTATGTCAGCTTCTACAATAATCATAGCAGATTTCTTTAATAACTTAAGTGTATTTATTCCACTTTCAATCAATTGGTGAAATTCGGCTGTTTTCTGCTCTTTGGTCAGGTTGTTGTCTCTTTGACACATTCCCCGTTTCCATTCGCAATTTTACTGAAGTTAAGTTAATTGTGAGTGTGTTCAATAATGTTTAATCGTTTGACTTTTTTATTTGTTAAACCATCTGCGTTTGACGTTATACCATATTTACAAAGCTTAGACTGATTTTCTTGAGAAAAATCGTGATTAGATATCTGATAATCTAGACGTTGACATAATGGTTAATTACAGAAGGTCACTACTTTGAATATAAAAGGGTGTGCTAAAAGTCATTTGAGGTTACTGCATCTCCTTAGTAAGCACGGCTTTAATTAAGGCTTTCCAAATCGATGACTATTTCTTACATCAATTAATTTTGTCAACGCAAGCTGACGACTCAGAAAGATGGTTATAAATATTTTGATTTGAGCGTCACTGATGAGTCTTATGTAGACGAAAAACCTCTTTCTAAATTATTAACATCTATTTTATCAGCAATCAAAGACGGGCTTCAAAGTTATTGTGAAACTGCCTATTCTAGAGGTGGCGTAAATCAGATGTGGATACTTAAAAATTCCAAAGATCTTTTAGAGTACATACAATCTAACTCTCTTTCATCTTGTAACAGTATTAAAACATTTGACTTTTCTACTCTTTACACAAGTATTCCACATTCCAAACTAAAAGACAAATTGAAAGAGTTGGTATTGCTTTGCTTCATAAAAAAGAATGGCCAACGTAGATACAAGTATCTTGTCTTAGGGAGGGATAAATCCTACTTTGTAAAGGATTACTCTGATTCAAACAAAAAATTCTCTGAAACTGCTATTATCAAGATGCTTGATTTCTTGATTGACAACATATTTGTTACGTTCGGAGGACGTGTTTTTCAACAGACTGTCAGCATTTCAATGGGAACAAACTGTGCCCCTCTACTTGCCGACTTGTTTCTTTATTATTATGAGGCTGACTTCATGCAGGAACTTTTTAGGAAGAAAGATAAGAAGTTAGCAATATCATTTAACTCACTTTCCGCTATATAGATAAAGGCAACATTAGTATACTGCTGTTCAAAACTCATAAATCTATGGACAAAAAACAAAATCGGGGTAACAAACTAAAACTGAGGGAAACGCATTAAATATTAGAGGAGAACAACGACACAACATTAAAATGTAACACACACAGCAACAGACTAAGCATTAGACAAAATCCGATGAGAATAACCAATATAACATCAAAACCAAATACATGAATTTGGGATCGAAAAGTACCGTGACACGTCTTATAGTAATGTGAATTCACACTCAAATATAGGAGAAAACGAACGACACAACGGAAACACAACGTAAAAAAACCCACACACACAGAAACGAACTATAATATAACAATGGCCATTTTCCTGACTTGGTACAGGACATTTTTAAAGAAAAAAATGGTGGGTTGAACCTGGTTTTGTGGCATGCCAAACCTCGCAGTTTGATGGCATTGTTAAATATAACATTAAAATGAGAACATAATAATACAGGACTACAATACAAGTAAATAGGAGAACGTATTAGGCAAAGAAACACATGAATAATAGATAACAAAAGGCATCAGGTTTAAAATTCAATACGTCAAAAACGCGCCTCGTCCACACAAGACTTACCAGTGACGCCCAGATATAAAAGTTCGAAAGTCCAAAAAAAAAGGGGGGAGTACAAAGTTGTACAGCTCTGAGGATCAAAAGTTGAAAAAGGTTGTGCCAAATACGGCTAGGGTTTTCTGCAAGTGATAAGAACATCATTATTATATAGAACAATTTATGCTATTGCAAACAGTAAATTTTATCAAATGAATATAAAAGAGATGATGTTCTTTCACTACATAATTCAAAATTTGGTGACTATGTGGGACGCATCTATCCCATCGAGCTAGAGATAAAGGATACTACAGATACAATTGAGTGGGCCTCATATCTTGACTTACATCTAAAAATTGACAATGAAGGTCGGTTGAAAACAAAACTTTACGACAAAAGAGATGATTTCAGCTTTTCAATTGTGAACTTTCCATTTCTAAGTAGCAACATTCCAGCATCACCTGCATACGGGGTATATATCTCACAATTAATACGATATTCCCATGCTTGCATTTCCTATCATGATTTTCTTGATAGAGGGTTGCTGCTCACAAGGAAGCTATTAAACCAAGAGTTCCAAATGGTGAAGTTGAACTCATCCCTTCGTAAATTTTACGGACGAGTTGGTTGACCGTTATGGAATAACCGTTTCAAAAATGATATCGGATATGTTCCTTTTGTCGTAACTACAATTCCCTTCCCTTTCATGAATGTGACCTACCGAATTAGACTATTTACCGGATTTGTTATCACATAAGCAACACGACGGGTGCCACATGTGGAGCAGGATCTAACCCTTCCGGAGCACTTGAGATCACCCCTAGTTTTTTGGTGGGGTTCACGTTGTTTATTCTTTAGTTTTCTATGTTGTGTCATGTGTACTATTGTTTGTCTGTTTGTCTTTTTCATTTTTAGCCACGTCGTTGTCAGTTTGTTTTAGATTTATGAGTTTGACTGTCCCTTTGGTATATTTCGTCCCTATTTTGTACAGAAAGGAGAAATTAGCCCAGTCTTTTAATTTCACATTTCGGTATATTGATTATGTACTGTCTCTTAATAATAATGGATTCAGTGATCACTTACATTTAATATATCCAAGTGAACTTGATATTAAAGATACTACCGACACAGATAAATCTGCTTCATATTTAGACCTTTTTCTCGAAATGACTACTGATGGTAGGTTGAATACCAAAATTTATGACAAACGCGATGATTTTAATTTTCCTATAGTCAACTTTCCATTTCTGTGTAGCAACATCCCAGCGTCACCAGCATATGGAGTATATGTGTCTTGATTGATACGTTACTCTAGAGCTAGCTCAAAGTACGTTGATTTTGTTGAACAAGGAATACTGCTTTCTCAAAAGTTGCTAAGACAGGGCTATGAATCAATCAAATTAAGGTCATCACTCAAGAAATGTTACGGTACCCATCATGAGCTGATTGTCCATTATGACAAAAGTGTGTTAGAAATCATATCTGATATTCTTCTTCAGTCATAATCACCTTCCATCATTACCTAACTGAACAAAGAAATAACACGACGGGTCCGGTATACGGTGCAGGAAATGCTTACCCTTCCGGAGCACCTGATTTCACTCCCGGTTTTTAGTGGAGTTCGTGTCGTTTCATATTTATTATTTATAACTGTTGACGTAAATGTCTTTTGGTTTGATGAGTCTTTGTTTACTCCTTGGTTTTGGTTGTTATTGTCTTTTAAACCAGACAAAAGGTCCTTTAATATACAAGCACTCAAGTCTTAAGCAAATTGCTTATTTACAAGTTAAATTCAATACTAAGATAGCCACGGTGATAAAAAATAAAATAATCTTAAATTTATACAGCATTTTTATATTTTACAATATATTAAAACTTCTTTTAAGAATGAAACAATATTCTTAATTGGTACATTATCACATAAATAATTCATATCATTGGCATTGAAATTCTTCTTAACATGAACAAAGTCAATACAAGTTATTCAAACATGTTTGATTGTATACTTGCAGTTGCAAGGTATACACTGTGATTCATCTTTATTTTTTTAAAAGATACACATGTGTCATTCTAATATGACTAATGCGGTATCTAGGAATAACACACTGATCTTTTCTGCAGAGAAAATTACTAAAGGTTTACATACTTTAGGTTTGATTTCTTATAATTTATTATCATCTTTTTGTAGAAATTGAGGCAATAAATCTTCTATTTGATGGTGTTATAGGAGTTCATTTTTTCATTTACTTAGATATCACAAAATTATGTTTGGATGTTTCCTTCAATTTTAAAGCCATGAAACATTCATGAGGACCTTCATAAAATGTTTTCAATATGTGTATGTTCAATACTATATAAAATGGCTTTGCCATACCTTTTATAGGTCGCAGAGCAACAAGTTTTAGCTTCATTTTCTAAATTGTAAAACAATATTCTTATTCAAACAAAACACCGCAAAATTTTCTATTTTGTTTTAAATATATGATGAATTTGGCCGACTGATAATCCAATCCAATATGCATTAGCCTTTGCAATGGTATTATTCGTCTCTGATGATCTGTCGTGTATCTGTATTCATATGACAAATTTTTCCAATATTTGTAAGGAAAAATTTTTGAAAACAAATAATGCAGAATCCTCACGATTTTATCTTCACATGCATTTATGCAGTTCTAACATTCCGTTTAATCTTTTTTTCTGAGAGTATTCATATTTCCTATATCCATTGATAAATACTTCAGATACAAACATTTCTATATTTATGGACAGATTTCTTGAAATGACACTTATAGCAAATCGAATCTGGGATCTATGATAAACCCCATATGCAATATAATTATGACGTCAGTAAGAAAACCAGCATTTCGTATACACAGTCAATAGGGATTGTTTTTATACAAGCTTGAATAATCTGTAAGTTGTTCCAATAGGTTTTTGTTAAGGCGGAATTTATGGAAGTTAATGTGAAAATTAATGTGCTATTGTCAAAGATTACGTCATCTGAATTCCTTTCCCAAGTATATATACGCAAACAAGAAACTATCGAATTTGTTTTCTTATGACTCAACTGCAGATTCTGATGGTATCACCAGCTCGGTCATGTCAGTAGTCAGTCAATATTTTGGTACTTGCATGCTTTATAAAAAACCTTTCAAAAATGCCTGTTTTGAAATTAAGAAAATTAGCACGAATCTTAGGATTCAACTCCCTCTATCTATTGTTTCATGTCCGTTTTCTCAAACTTCTATATATCCAATGAATTTATTCCGATAATGTGCGTGTTTTTTTTTTTTTTTTTTTGTTGTTGTTTTTTTATATATTTTTGTCAAAGGGTCAAAGTAAATATAGTGTCATAGTGTCAACATTTAATGAAAATGAAACAAGTAGGGGGATAATGAAGGTATTTGGTACCGCCCTAAAATGTTTTAAATTAAACGAAATATAAACGCTATTTATATCAGTCTCTCGGAATTGTATTCTATTCTTTTTGACGTCCATAAAATATCAAGAAGTAAACAGTTAACATTTTCATATCCAAATTATTCTAAGTATGTGCCATCTGTTATAATAGTTTTCAAATTTTAAGCTTTGTGGTGATCTAAGATGATACAAAGGTCAACCAATATATCTGTAGTATTCCTGACCTGATTTAGGCAAATGTTTAAAAGACTGAGAAAAACAACCGAAAGAACATTTCAAATTTTATTTTTTGTAACTGATTTTTGAACAGATATTCAGCCATCGAATAGCATTTAATCTAACAATAACACAAAACAGAATACTAGTAAATGAAAAGAGAAGATCGGTTGCGACGCCAAAAGTGAAAAGAGTAATCTCTTTTTATATAGAATCATAGAAACATCATTTGGCGCCAATTCATGAGATCACAATAAGCAATGAGTAAGTTTTTAAGATAATTAGAGGGACTGATTTTCTCAGTTGTTTGATATCCTCGGAGGAACCACAGTTGAAGTGAATGTCAAATATCCAAGTTATTACTCATAAATCGTTTTCCGTATCGAACTATCTCGTAAAAGCATAATTTAAGAGCCGCTATGAGTTTCCTTTAACATTAATTGAAATATGACTCATTCAATTGTAAATTAATTGATTATTTCATTGCAGAGATATATTGATTCAATTTAAGAATAAAAACAAAAAAGTTAACCTCATAAAATAGCTTTACACATTGCCAAATTAAAACTGAAGGTTTCATTCTTTGTCTGAATGCTTTGAAATATCAATGACAGAATGAATACCTATGTCTACAGTTCAACATTATAAAGCTGCAGATCAGTATCAAACCATTCCACTTAGTAGAAACCAAGAAAAGTTTGATAATTGATTTCCCTGTACAATGAGTGCTGTAACCTTTTGAAACATTAGGCAAAGCGGAAGTGTTCAATAAAGGCAACAGTAGTATACCACTATTCGAAATTCATAAATCGATTGAGAAAAAACAAATCCGGTTACAAACTAAAACTGAGGGAAACACATCAAATATAAGAGGAGAACTACGACACGACAGAAACACAACACTAAAAAGTAACACAAACAGAAACGAACTTTGATACAAACGTAACATTATGTAACTGTAGACCAAACACTAGATAAGTTCATTTCATAGAAGCCACATATTTAAGGTGTTTTGGACAGACGGACCGAAGAACGGATGAAGTTGAGCGGTTATTATACTTGTTTTCTCCTTCGGTGACGTAGGTAAAAATGAAACTTTTTTGGGAAATTATTTTTTACTGTTTCCTAAGTAACTAAAATTTGAAGGTTTACACTTTTTTTGTAAATACAAACACTTTTAGAATACACATTACTTAATTTCATCATCTGAAGAAAAGAAAAACAATCGACTTGAAACGAGCAATGACTTATTTAAACCAAAGCTGCAGTGACTAACAAACATAAACAAATATTTGTCCCCACGAAGATTTATACCATTACATCACTGAAATTCTATTGACTGCTATTGAAAATTCCATAATCAGCTAAACAAAAAATGATCAATGTAGGATTATGTACTTGTTTTTATACGGAATTCACAGCGTGTTACGTAATAAGATGGAAAGGGGATCAATCATTCGGAAACTTACTCAACACTTGAACATAAATGTATGTTCATTATGGCCTGTTGTATAGCAAAATATTTGACGTTCGCTCATTTTCCTGTTTCATTTCAAATCTGCTGCGCGTCATCCCTGTAAATAGAAACAAAAGCAATACGTTAGAAATTTCGTGCATTCGGAAAATTTTCTGGATTACCCACCATCAGGAACGCTCAAAGTCTGATATTTGAAAGCCAAATATGTAAATGAACCAAAACAGACAGTAGTAGAACTATTAAATCAAAAAGGACATACAATAAAGCCTTAGTCTAAAACAAATAAGGGCTTAAGGTAACTTATGTATTCAATAAAGTACATAAAGAATACTAATGTATTTGTACACAGCTACTTTTGCATAGGTACTAATTCTGTACTAAAAATATGTAGTACTGGAAATTTACTTTTAATATTTAGTACTATTTCTTTACTTTAAAACTATTGTAATATTTAGGTACTTGTATTTTACAGTACTTGATTTGTACTCAATATTTTGGTACAGAAATAATACAATATTCAATGTTTGAAAATCATAACTTTAAGAGATTTAAAATAGAAAAACTTTCAAAATGTTGAAAATGTAACGGTAGTAACCAAAAATCTATAGTCCCTAAATTTCAAGTACAAATAAAGTACTGTAAAATACAGGTACCTGAATATTACAATAATTTTAGAGTAACAAAATAGTACTGAATATTAAAAGTAAATTTCCAGTACTATATATTTTAGTACAGAAATAGTACCTATGAAAAAGTAGCTGTGTAGACCAAACATTTCTTTATCGTTTTGAAGTTTTTCTGATATTTCATAGATTGCATGTTATTGTTATTGAGGAATTTGTTTTACATGGTTTTACTTTCCTTTTCTTGATTAATCTGTTCCTTAGCAATATCTCATCTAATAAGAATAAAGGGTATGATTGCTACGATCTCTTGTTTTAAAATAAAACTTTTCCAAAAAGAATGAATATATTCTAAAAGTATACGACAAACACTCATAATTGTAAATCCACAATTTAGCTCTACCATATTATTCTTTGTTCTTAAAAGCTGTTTGTAGCTTTCACCCTTGTATTCATTGAACCTAGGGGAACTACGTACAAAAAGAAAATGTAAAATAAACAACCAAAACGAAACAAAACAATTAGAAAAATAGTAACCCATGAAATGGGAATGAATAAATTTATTTGTGTGTGTTTGTGTTCCATTATATATATTTAGTCGTGCTAACTTTTATTTATTAGTAAAATCACTTATATGACCTCATTCTGTATCTACAAATCTTAGACCCATTTTCGTTAAAGAAATCATTATTAATTTAGCTAAATTTTAAATTTAGACACGGGTTAATCCTTAAATAGTTTTTACTTCAATCGAATATTTCTTAAACTCTTTTTAGTATGACGGTATTTATTTATCTATCTAAAGGTAAAAACTGTAGAAAGTTGTGCCTTTTTAAAAATATTAATTGGTACATACATTTAATGTCATTCGCTTCTCTTTAAACATCATTTGCATTTTTATTAAAAACCCATCATACATGTATATAGTTCAATACATCATGTCGATTCTTGCAAACGGATCAATTATAAGCATTAAACTTTCGTACAATTCATCTACGATCATCGATACAATAGTTCACATTGTGCTATAAATTTAACTAGAAACACATATATATATTCGTAGACTATGTGCCACAGGTGGAACAGAATCTGTTTTCTCTTCCGGAGCACCTGCGATAACCCCATGTTTTTGATGGGGTTCGTGTTGCTTAGTCTTTAATTTTCTATGTTGTGTCTTGTGTACTAATATTTGTCTGTTTGTCTTTTCATTTTATAGCCATGGCGATGTTAGCTTATTTCTAATCTATGAGTTGACTGTCCCTCTGGTATCTTTCGCCCCTCTTATATCACATGATGGTGATTAAAAGAAGGTCCACGCCATTGAAAAAATAGGGTGCGCGTACATATCATTTGAGATCACTGAATTAAGCATTTCCGCTTTGTTACAAATTATTTAAGATTATCGGTACATCATATTTTATGGATCTATAGATTTAACTGGAGACGCATATATAATCATATTCGATTTTGTAATTTCATAATATCTTATAATCTAGACATCGACTTGATGATAATTTACGGAAGGTCACCGCTATGCATATGGTAAGGTGTGCGTATAGATCATTTGAGGTCGCTGTATCTCCTTAGTAGGTTCGGCTTATGCATATGGTAAGGTGTGCGTATAGATCATATGAGGTCGCTGTATCTCCTTAGTAGGTTTGGCTTTGGTTAAGGATTAATAAATCAATGACTGATGATTACATCACTTTGAATTGTTCATGTATTCATATGACGAAGTATTCGGGGAAAAAGTGGCACAAATACAAGAAAATAAAAGACGAATTTTCCTCTTATTTCGCCATACATACACTAATGATCTCAATAACATAAATTTTCATACTCATATGTATCTATATCCAAAGATATTGAAATTAATAAGTACTTCAGAGACAAGTACATCTGCTTTTCTTCTGGATCAATTTCTTAAAAATGACACTAATGGGTAAATCTACAATCTATGACTAACATCATATGCAATATATGACGTAAGTAAGAAATCAAGGATTTCTTATACAGTTTGTCGGAAATGTTTTTTTATGTACGTTTAATATATCTAAATAACCTTATAAGCCTTTCTTATATGTTGTGATTGCGGAAGCAAATGTGACAATTAATGTGCTATTGCCCGCTATTACGTCTCCAAAAGTATGAATAGACACCATTAAAGGGCATTAAGTTTGTTTTCTAATTGCTTAACTGCCGGTAAAAACCAGACACTCTCCAATGTAACAATACAAACAAAGTTGGATGTCAGTATTTTAAGGAAATTTCTTCAAAATTAATCAGTCGCTCCTCCCTATTATTAGCATACTGACATGGGTTTCCTACAATCATTTCGTGGTAATTTCCAACCGGTGCACTGTTTTTTTTTAAAAAACGTGTAAATCAGCCCATTATAGATCGAAGGATTAACATTTTATACGCTTGACGCGAGCATTGTCTTCAAAAGACTCATAAGGGACGCTCGATTAAAAAAAAGGTAAAGCCGGCCAAATAAAGTACGAATTCCAAACCTCATTATGGTTTCTGTAACAAGACTATAAAAATCAAGTTTGATTACCATGTTACAACATCTTAACACTGTCAGTAATAATTTCATACGTAGAGTGTTAGTCAAAGGCGAATTATTTTGTTCATAATTCAGTAAATTAAGGACATTATCATACTATTTTGATAGGATTTTCAGAGAGTACTCATATGTAATATAACAAATGACATTGAAATCAAGAACGACTTCAAAGACAACATTTCTGCATTCTGGATCAATTTCTTGAAAAAGATATTAATGGGCAAATTAAATCTAGGATCTATACAACTCCAAATGCAATATATGGCGTAAGTAAGAAATCAAGTATTTCCATAAAAAAGTCAGAAGAATTTTTTTTTTAAAGTCTAAACTATCTTAATTATGTGCTTATAAGCCTTTTTTATATGTTGCTATTGCGGAAGTTAATGTGACAATTAATTAGCTATTGCTAGCGATAACGTCTCCCCAAGTATAGACAACCTTTCATGGTATCGAATTTCTTTTTTTTAATTGCTTAATTTCCATTAAAGACATAAACTCTCCTATATTACACTAAAAACAAAGTTAGATGTCAATATTTTATGGATTTAGTTTTAAATTAACCTTTCGCTCCCCTTCTTTAACCATACTGACGTTTCTGCTTTATTTACAACTTGATATGAATACCATGATTCAAATTTTGAACTCCAGGCGCGCGTTCCCTCTTTAAAAGATAGTGATATTCGAGTTAAAAAATCAAATAATGGACGAAGTGCAAACCTCATTATTGTATCTATAAAAAGACTCAATATATTTTCCAGGTTGCTTATCACATTAACACAATCTAAAAACTGTCAGTAATAATTCCATACGGAAAGTGTTGGTCACAGGCGAAATAGCTCGAACATAATTCAGTAAATTAAGGACATAGTTATACAATCTTTATGGATTCTGTCAGAGATTTCGATAGACAATATATACTTTTTCCTAATATACTGAGATAGTTGGATCGTTGATGCAAAAGTATGAGGGAGACACCAATGTTAAAATGGTTCGAATAGATAAATACAACGGCATAACATACATGTAAAAACGAAAAGAGAAATAACATTTAAAAAAGGTAAGAGCCAGAAGATCGATCAACAGTATTCCTTAAAAATTAGTTAGGAAGTTTCTGTGCCATTCGTGACATCCATCTTATTAGTCATTACATAAAACTTTTTTTTTAAGTTGATTTTATAACGGCACATATTCGTAGAAATCTAGGATCTGTGATTCAATATGTGAAAAAAGAATTGAATAAAACATGTTAGAAGTATATGAACACTGCTGTAACATCTTTCATCAAATATACTAAAACGTTATCATATATTTTTTTCTCCGAAACGCAGACAAGTTTCAAGACTATATCTTTAATATATAAATCAGCTAATATTAAAAAAAATAATATCATATAAAAAATATTTGAAATCTACGTTGTAATCCATGATATACATATGATGATATGTGGATGTTTTACGTCCGGCTATCCCGTCTGGATATTGCGGACTGGAAAAACCTATTTTAAAGACCGGAGTCTGTTTGTCTTTTAGCCTTCATTTTACTCCGACTGCGTTGGTGTTGCTGGTACGGAGTATCAGGTTGTGCTGCTTGTATGGCTGCTTGTATTGCCTCTTTGATGTCTTCGTTGACGACGGGCGATGTGTGTGGTGGTGTGCGCAGTAGGTCTGGGTCGTCGATGTCAAACCCTTCATGATATACATATACCTCAAGCGATGCTTTATAAACAGTCCAATATGGATAATCAAAATTAAATTTCAAGTTATTATTTATGTTTTTCAGTGTTTAAATTCAAACTGACATCATATTATAGAGGCTTCTTTTAAATGCCTGCATCAAGTCAGGAGCATGACAGTTTTGCCTACTTTTAATTGGTTGATTAATTCTTACATTCGATTTTGTCGGTTGTTATCGACTTCTCCCTATTCAAATTTACCCTGGAATCCTGATCTGCTTTTCAACTATTTTTCTAGTGTTCATTTTTTTATAGAAGGTAGCTTCTGACATGGAATCTACTGAACCAAGTTTTATGTATGCAAACACATCTTGATTGGATGTCATGGAAGATCTTTTTTAAGATGAATGTTGATATGTTTCATTGACATAGACCAACAATTCGTTTCTTTTCCCATAAAAAAATATAACTGAGAAAGGCTAATCACGGGATTTTCCATTATTACAAGAAACAAGACGTTACCAGTAGACAAATATGGACGATTCATCAGTTTGATGATGTTTGTGGTGCTAAACATTTTAGTGTATTAGTAAAATGTTGTGGGATATTGCCTGTATTTTGTTTTTATCGCTTTTGTCTTTGTTTTATCTGTTTAAAATTCGATTTTTCAAAATTCTAATTGCAACACTTATATTTTCTTGTTTTGTAATATTGCTAGTTATATATATTGTTAAAATTTAACAAAAAACTGATTATATTGTAATTTGTTCCTTATAGAACTTAAAATTACAAAAAAGACTGTACGAGCTTCACGTATGACGATTGGATTTGATAACATTTTTTTGCAAACAGACGAGTATGCATTTTTGTAGACAGTTTGCCCTATGATAATCTAATAATGATTAATTTACTAGTATAATCTGAAACGGCCTTTAATAATGAATATTTCCTATTATTCATATTGTTTTACCAATTCAAAATTGTTTTCCCGGAATTCCCGACTTAACACAATCAAATTATCTTCTCAAAATACAGATAACACATCGTTACAAAAGCTCTGTACTTGAAATGTATAAGTAGAAAAAAAATGTGAAGACTGTATTAATATTATTTTGGAGGAATATGTTTTCATGAAAAATATAATAGATGCAAGTCTGCGTTTTTTTTTTTTTTTTTCAAGTGATAGCAATGAATAAAAGACAGCATCAAAAGGTAAAAAATATGAAAAAAAATATCAATAAATCATCAATCAAAAGTCGTGTTAGATCCTTGGAGTAAAATCTAATTAATGCTAAATCTTAGTTCGATTGCGTTTAGACTAAAATACAAACAATTCTGATATATGTAATCCGGTCCATGCATTGTTAACAGTTTATTTTAGTCTTTTTATGATTTGGATATACTTTTTAGTACGATATAAATCAAATATGATAATATGAGTTAAGATATAACGCCAACTTATGTGTCTAATATGGAACACACATTGAGATAGCTCTTAATTAATTTGTAGACTAAAAGAGATTTTGTTTATTGTTTTGGATCTTAAACATCTTATATAATTTCATTGATTGTTTCCTTAACATTTGATGTTTATTGGGACATTTACTTCACATGGTTTAACTTTCTTTTTCCTGATTAACCAACCCCTAAGCTAATTCCAAATTAATGAAAAAAGTATGAGTAACACGAATTTCTAATTGAAGAGAAAGGTCAGGAGAATGAATTTATTTAAGAAGTATTCACAATGCACTCACGCTACAAAACTGAAAATAAACAAAAGTGTTCTGAAGAATTAATCATTTATTGTATAAAGTTGATCATCGTAGATTTTTCCTACTTTTTATCTTATCGAGCAGAAATCTAGAACGTGCTGCAAGAGAGAAGAATTCAAATGAACGAACATGGATTTTTCTTTAATAATAAACAACCTCTATGAATGAAATAGTTTTACTCAGTTAAGTTTATGTGAGTGTGTTCGATGATATTCGATCCTTTTGAGTTTTATCGGTAAAACAACTCTGTTGACGCATTTTTACATTCACGAGGCTATAAGACTCATTTTCTATAAACGATTCATGATAAGGCAGGATTTGAAAATAACTCCGGTCAAATCCTTATATAGTTTCTTTTACAATCGACTCTTTGTTTAGCTTTTTTTTTTAGTATGACGCTATTCATTTGTTTTGCCATTCTTCAGATAAGGGTGACTGGGGTATAGAAATATGGTCACTTGGTCTTCTCCCGACTGGCAGTAAAACGCTTGCCGAAGTGGGGCGTCCGTTTGGCTGTGCGGGATGTATCAAGTTCGCAGTCACGTCCGGTGAGAAGGGGGACGTTAAATCCGATGCCTCGTGTAAAGAGAGTGCCACGCTCCTTGCACGTTAAGAACCCTTGCAACAACTCTTTGAGGGGTCCGTAGGTGGCCTGTTGCAAGGCAAAATTTCTGTCCCTATCCAATATACCCTCATTTTCCAGTGGCAGTCCAAATTTCCCCGACCATCATCCAAGATGGCCTCTATTGTATCAACCTACCTATTGTAATTATTGTGAACTTGTTCTCGTCCTGAATATGCATGAAATAATTGCCACTGGACGTTAAGCAACCAACAATCAATCAATCAATCAAGGTAAAAGCGGAAGAAGGCTGTTTCTTTCTTACATTTTAGCATTACATAATATAAAGGAATAAATGTATCCTACGCGTCTTTGTGAATAAAAGAACAAATCGACTTTCTGTTAAGCCTTTTTAGAATGGCGCTTGTTATTGTACAATTTTGAGATAAGGGAAAAACGGAAGAAGGCTGCGGCTTTTGGACAATTTCACAATGACATGTTTAATATAGAAACACTTCTCCTACACGTCGATGTAAATAAACGACCAAATACACATTAAAGCAAACAAATATTTACTAGTGTTTTATAGTTTAAAAGAACCACATACCAGTGTTTGAAAAAAAAGATAATATCATTAGTTCCTTAATATCATCAAATTACAAAAAGACGAATGTTTGGCGTTTCGATCGTAACAAAAAAAATTGCATTTGTTTAGAAAATCATTTATATAATAAATTCATTTGTAAGTGTTATCTTAAACCACCTACACTGATGAATAATTCCTAAAACATATTCCTATAGAATGTTTACATTTAGTAATTTTTTTCTGGTTATTAGTTTATTGACAGAATAACTGATTTATAATGATTTATATGAAACTAGGCTTTCAACTTTGTAAGAAACCTTTTCAGAGAGATTGAAGAATCTAGTCATATTGCTTATTTCAAAAAGAAATGGCGGGTTTCATGAATGCATGCATTTGAAGTGTTAAACTACCAATGTTGTCATCATTTTCAATATTTGTTCGTGAACTGGTATCACCAGCCCAGTAGTCAGCACTTCGGTGTTGACATGAATATCAATTATGTGATCAATTTTATAAATTTTCTGTTTACAAAACTTTGAATTTTTTGAAAAATAAAACTAAGGATTTTCTTATCCCGGGAATAGATTACCTTAGCTGTATTTGGCACAACTTTTTGGAATTTTTGGGTCCTCAATGCTCTTCAATTTTGTACTTGTTTGGCTTTACAACTATTTTGATCTGAGCGTCACTGATGAGTCTTATGTAGACGAAACGCGCGTCTGGCGTAATAAATTATAATCCTGGTACCCTTGATAACTATAAACATGTGCGTCAATAAAACATCAACACACTAATGACAACTCATCCAGAACGGTACATATAGATTACTATACAGTCTTTTATTAAGGTATTATACTGATGTTCAATATAACTCTCATAAGATCAAATTTAAAACAGAAAAATATTGGAATGAATACAAAAGAAATGTAAAATCTTCACCCGGAGCGGAAGCTATGTATTGACAGAGTAATCAATTCCTGCTATTCATATATCACCCATCATACGATTCTTAAGTCACATTAAGTAGTAACTTTCTCGACAAGAAAGTGTAAAAAGGTTAAAGCGAACCAAATGAAACTGTTCCACAGATTTAACAGAGGTATACAACTGTAGCCTTTGTCCATCTCCTGTTGGTCAATCGATCTTAACTTCTTTAAGTTCTTTTGAATCGTTGAATAGATACAATAGCTATGACTTTCTGTGTAGTTAATTTAATACTAGAACCTTTAAATTTCTTCTAAGGAAATTCATCACTTTTTGATTATTTGACCTGAGTAAAAAACATCTTCTAAATCCAAAAACTACTTGTGATATTATTATATGCAATAGTAATAATGTATTTTCAATCTGTTCAATATGTATAAAGTATATTAAAAAAAATAACATTTTAGAATTTTTCCTCGTAAAATGTTTCTATATTTCTTTTAAGAAGAGCTATAAAAATGAATATAAATTAGAAGATATGGTATGCTTTCTAACCAGACAACTCTCTACAAGAGACCACACGACACAGGAATAAACAACTATAGATCACCATACGGCCTTGAACAATGAGCAGAACCTATACTGCATAAGCAGCTATAACATGTCCTTAAATGGCGAATGTAAAACAATTCAAACGAGAAAACTAATGGCATGATATATTTGCAAATAATAAACGAAAAACAAATCTATAGCACAGCAACAAAAGAAAACCCTTGAATTACAGGTTCTTGATTTGGAACAGGTACAAACAGAATGTGGCGGGGTTAAACTAGTTGGAAGGCGCCAAGATACCCCTCCCCATGTTAACCTGGGACAGTGGTGTAACAGTACACCATAGGAAAGAACTACACAAATCAGTTGAAAAGGCTTAAGTGATCAGATGGATACAAATAGAAATACATAATAGAGTTTATATTAAATTTTCAAAATGACGAATCAAGATATCTGAACGGGAAAATATTGTAACTGTTAGATATTCAAATATTTTTCTTTCAAATTGGTTTGAAGTTTCAGTATCATTAAACCAACAGCTAATAATCACAATTGAAAGAAGACCTAATTAAACTTTAAAAGGGAAAACCTGTTTTCAGGAAATTGATTCTAAATCAGATAAAATAACTTCAGTTTATTCATAAGAAAATGAAGGTTTTCTCATTTTCATATTGGAGCACTTTTAATCAATGTATATTATAAATAGACATTACTTGAATGTTTCAAATCATATAACACAAAGAAAGCATTCGTCATGCGAACAACCAATGACTGATTTAAAAATTCAGTTGTAGACGAGAATTGTCGTGACTAACACTCATTCCTATGGTTTATCATCAAGACATTGGCAAATTATTACATCACTGAAATATATTGATGATCTCCAAAGGCAATATTCGCGTCAGGCCGAAATCTGATGACCGCTTTGCTCTCTCCACGATGTATGTCAAATGTATGTCCTTATCAATTTCAGCATGACATATGTGTTACTACACGTAAACGCATGTACATGTAAATAATGAGAATAAAGTGACAGCATTTGAATAAGCTCTGATTGAGACAAATATTGAATAAGATTCATTCCAATCATGTTTAAAAGAGAAACTTTATAATGATATATCATTTTTATAATAATGATATATCATTACAAGCAAATAGTGTTATCCGAATTTGTCAAAATAAAGCTAAAATATTCGCTGATTAATTCTTGACTTGTAAGTCAATAATAAAATCTGATCTTAATCTGTATTCATGTGACGTTTAATTTAAACCTTTAAGTTTAGAAAGGTTATGTATTTACTAACTGCGTTCAACTATAATAAGGGAAAACGTGTCAACATTGAAAGTCAAACAAGTTGAACCGTGTCGTGGATTGATTCGATCTACAAAAGAAAATCATTCTTATGAAGTAGTATATTTTTAAAATGATATCAATCATACCAATTAAGATGAATCCAATTGCACGTGTTAGCTATCTATGTATATCTTAATTTATGTTTATATCGGGTTATTTGACCGTCAGCGGTCTTAACGATAGTAAACTAGATAACGTCTACAGTAAAATACACACAAAATACTGATAAACATGATCAATTCTATGCATTGTTACTGTTTATTTTAGACTTTCTGCGATTGGGTATATATTTTAGAACGTTATAAATCAAATTTAAGAATTTGATTTAAATTGCTGAACAAATATTTGACAGTTTATGGCCTTTAAGAAAATAAGAACAGTTATGTTATTAAATTAAACAATAACAAGGATAAAACAATAAAATAAGAGAACAATGTCCCAATCGGTCTAAACTTTCGAAAAAAAAATAAAGGTTATACGACAACTGATGCATTTAACAACGGAATTAAATTGTGATAGAGCTTAATGAATGCGTAATCTAAGAACAATTTGTATATTGATTTTTTTTAAAGTTAAACATTTTATGAAATTTCATTGATTTCTTTCTTAGCATTTGATGTTATTGTGGAATTTACTTCACATGGTTTAACTTTCTTTTTCATGATTAATCAGTTCCCCAGCTACTTTATATTTAATAAAAAAATGTATTAGTAGTACGATTTTTTGTATTAGAATGAAGTTATTCAAGGGGAACTCTGTTATTCTAAAAGATTTCATAATGCACGCACGCTACATAATTGAAATATTCCAGTGCTCTGCAGTTTTATTCTCTGTTTTTTTAAATGTACTATTTGTGTGTTTTTTTCTTTAATTAATTTTATATAGGGTTATTCCAAAGACTAAAGTGTAACAGAGAAAACGAAAAACCAAACAAACTGAAGAGTTTAAAGAAAAACTACGCCTACAAAGGAAATATATTCTCAGTTAGGTTTATTGTATGTGCGTTCAATAATGTGTGAGATCTTCTTATTTTCGAATGGTAAAACTTTCGCATAATTTCATATTTACGAAGCCAAGACTTATTTTCCTTTAAAAAAATCACGACTAGTTAGGTTCTAAAACAATCCTGGTTAAATCTATTTATACTTTTCTATAATAATCGACTCTCTTTAGAACGACGCTTTTATTTATTTTGCTTATCTTGAGATCTTAAGGTAAAAACGGAAAACGGAAGAAAGCTGCGAATTTGATACTTTTTAACAATTAACTGAAACCAAAGGTTAAATTTCAGCTACACATCTATGTAAAAAAGATTAAATATGCATGAAAATCAAACATGAATTTGATAGTCTATTGTAGTTTAAAAGAACCACATACCAGGGTTTGAATACTTTTAATACTAACGTCAAGCGAATTTAAAAAGGTATAAAATGTTAATGAAATCTTAATCCCTGTCCATGAAATTGCTCAAACTTATTTACCCGCCTATACTAACTGATCTCGTTACCTGCTGTTTGATCAACCCTTTTATCACTGTGTCACTTATATTCTATTATCAGATTATCCCTATCAAATAATCACAAAAACCTTGTCTTAATTCAAATGCATAGCATATGTTTCTTTAAGTGGCCTTCATATATTCTCGAAGCACAAGCTTTTCTAACAATGATCAACCAACACTTCGTTTTCACCCAGGTAGACATTGCATCAGCCAATGAAAATTCAGCTTTAAATTTTTTAAAGGTGTATATTAGTATGACACAACCAGAGTACCTCAAAGTGTCTATAAAATAGAAAATAGAACGGACAGTTTTCAGATAATTGAAAGCAAAGGTTGGACATAGGATCTGCATTTTAGATTTCAAAACATTACGAAAACACACAAAGTTATAGCCAAAGTGTAGCACCAACTGTGAAGGTAACATTTGATTGCAGTTGTTGAACATTAGGTTGTTGTGTTTACCTGGACCTAAAAACATCTAACTGCCATCAGTAAAACTCCCTCGAGTTTAACAAACCGAGTTGAGATGTCTGTGATATCCACAGATTCATTATTAAGGAACTTTGAAGACAAGCACGTCTGTTTTTTCTGGATGGATTTATAAAACTGACACTGATAGGCGAATCAAATCTCGGATCTATGAAATACCTTGAATTGTTTCGGTTTTTATGTCGGGGCCTGTAACAGTTGACTATACAATAATGTTTGTTATTTGTTGAAGGCCGTACGGTTGCCTATAATAAATGTCATTAACTTTATTTGAACTTCGATGGATAGTTGTCTCTAGGCAAACATTTCCAATCTCTTTATTTTTATGCATACGGAATGTATCACGTTAGTTTGTAAAGGAGTATTTCGTATACAGATTAAGCAGGGATTGTTTAACTATGAAAGCCTAACGTATCGTAACCTTGTGCTCATAAGATTTTTAAAGAGGTTTTTGCGGAAGTTAATGTGCCGATTAATTTGCTATTGTCAGATATAACGTTTATTGAATTTGTTTTCAAAGTATGAATGTGCATTTGTTTTCTATTTGCATAAATGCCGTTAAAACTAAACACGCTCCATTATAAATCTAAATAAGAAAGTTAGGTGTCAGTAATTAAAGCAATTTCCTTTGAATTAAACAATTTGCACTTACATTCCTCCCTTGTTAAACAGGGAAACCATGGGTTCGTGCAATCATCTCATATTTATATACAACTTTTGCACGAATTTGTTTTCAACAAATGATTAACTGAATTAAACTCAAAATTGAAGGATTGAAGTGCAAACATCATTTTACCATCTTCACCGACTCAATATATTGGTAATATTGCCCACAACGTTAACACATCATAAACACTGTCAATAATAATTCCCTACGCATATTGTTGGTCAAAGGTGAAATATCGTGTACATTCATCAGTCAATTAAGGACATAAGTTTACAATCATTTGGATTCTGTCAAAGATTACGGGAGTCAATTCTACTATTCCAAATGCATTTAGACTGTAAGGTCGTTGATGCTAAAGTACAGGGGAAACGACAATGCAATCATGATTTGAATAGATCGACATCATCATGACTTCCGCGAAAGAAAAACTATATCTAACAAAACAAAATACATTGAAAAAAAAAGATTTCCATGAAAAGAGGAATGAATTCAGTTGTTCAAGACAGGTGAGAAGTTCTTGTTCATTCGTGGTATCAAACCTATCAATCATAACATAAACTTCGGGTTAGTGTGGAATCATTTATATTCGTGGATGCCAATTTTCGTGGATTGCGGAACATTTGCCTTTTCGTGGATATGTAATTTCGTGGATTTGCCAAAATCTGCATACAACCTGATAGAAAATTTGTAATTCGTTGAACATTTAAATTCGTGGTTTCCCCTAGACCCACAAAAACAACGAATTATGGTATTCAGCGAATAATAATGAATCCACAGTATAACTCGACTTCATTAAGGTAAACAAAACGAATAGAATGAACACAGGATTGTGGGACGACAAATGGCACAGAGTCGTAAACATCTATGATATGAGACTTAAATATTGTAATCAGAATTGATAAAACACGTTAGAGGTATATGAATACTACTGAATATACATACCAGAATTGTAATTTTGTATTTAATCCAGATGCGCGTTTCGTTTACAAAAAACTCATCAGAGACGCTCGCTTCAAAAAAATTATAAGTCAAATAAAGTACAAAGTCGACGAGCATTGATGCCCAAAAATTACTAAAAATCTTGCCAAATATAGCTAAGGTAAACCAATGATTAATAAAAAGTGAAGCGTGAATAATCAGAATTTTCATTTCTATTTCCTTTTTTAAGGGTGGTCATGTTTCTTTTCATCCAAATCATATTCATACAATCGACAGTTCATTGATTGTTACGCAATTGTATAAAAAAAAGAAACCCTCTTTTATTAATTTTAACACAGAGTACAAAGTCAAACAGCAATCTAAACTGTACATCAATGTTACTATGAAATTACCTATTATTAAGAATATGTCGAATAAGTTTTAAAGAACAGCAAAATAACTTTTAAGATAAAACTTAGACACTTAGTATTTGGATATAAATCTTCTGAAGAAGAATATTTTGACTTTAACTATTTTTTAACAATTGTGGGTTTTGAATTTACATAGCCTATTACATATCTGATCAATAGACCAAAAATGTCAATGTTTTCTCAATTTTTCACAATGAGTTCAATAGAAGAGTATGTTTGAAAATTAAAAGTAATGTTTAAGCAACTATTAAAAAACATGTGAATAGTCGTATAAAGTGATAAAGTGATATTATTTAATATATATGTGATGTACAAAATGTCATATGTATTTTACAACTAATCACTACCCTGCGTGATAAGTGGATTGTAACAGGAAACATCAGGAGGAGCTTGGACTCCTAAAGGATATTGTAACAAGCCAATATTTGAAATAAATATTTAATTATGTTCTTAAAAAAAAAGAATATGTCGATCTGTACCAAGTTAGGATTATGGAAGTGGTTTTTCAATTGTTCCGTTGATGTGATAACTTTTCCTTCTGTCATGTTTTAGGGAATTTCCATTTTTAAAACTAGAGTCTGGAGCCTCTGGCCTTTATTAGTCTTGTATTATTTTTAATTTTAGTTTCTTGTTTACAATTTGGAGTTTATTATGGCGTTCATTTTCACTGAACTAGTAAAAAAAACAGAGATGCTTCGTGTCTTATGTAATTTGTGTATGTAAGAAAATAAAAATAAAAAGTGCCCAAATCATCTTCTGTGTATGAAGATGTTAGATTCATTTCAGTTTGAAATACTCTATAGTCTTATTGCATAACAGTTTTATTTGGAGTTCAGTATGGCGTTCATTATCATTGAACTAGTAAATATATTTGTTTAGGGACAAGCTGAAGGACGCCTCCGGGTGTGGGAATTTCTCGCTGCATTGAAGACCTGTTGGTGACCTTCTTTTGTTGAATGTTCTATGGTCGGGTTGTTGTCTCTTTGACACATTCCCCCTTTCCATTCTCAATTTTAGACTTTTGATTCGGTGATTTTGTTTTACTTTTTCATAGCAGGATTATTGATAGAACGGCAATGCTCACAAGGAATCTACTGAACATAGGTTAATGATGAACACAAGACTTAGTTGAATGTCATGGAATATCATTTTATATATTGAATGCTGATATGTTCTATTGTCATAGCTGAACACCCGTTTTCCTTTCACTCTGGCTAAATTATGACTATAAATGTCAACAATACTGAATAAGGAACAGTTTATCCATATATACTTAGTTTTCAGGCTTGTGAGGAGTTATATTTGGAGGTTATTACTAGTTAGGGCCAAGTGAGCTTTTCTCATCACTTGTCGTCGTCGTTAACTTTTACAAAAATCTTCTCCTCTGAAACTACTGTGCCAAATTTAACCACACTTTTCCACAATCATTATTGGGGTATCTAGTTTGAAAAATGTGTCAGGTAACCCGGCCAACCAACCAAGATGGCCGCCATGGCTAAAAATAGAACATCTGGGAATAATGTCGATTTTTTCTTATAACTCTGAAACTAAAGCATTTAGAGCGTCTGACATGGGGTAAAATTGTTTATTAAGTCAAGATCTATCTGCCCTGAAATTGTCCGATGAATCAGACAACCGGTTGTTGAGTTGCTGCCTCTAAATTTGTAATTATATGGAAATTTTGCCGTTTTTTGGTTAATATCTTGAATATTATTATAGATAGAGATAAACTGTAAACAGCAATAATGTTCAGCAAAGTAAAATCTACAAATAAGTCCCACTGACCAAAATTGTCAGTTTACCCCTTGAGAAGTAATTACCCTTTATAGTAATTTTTTACTAATTTTTTGTTAAGTTTTGTAATCTTTTACAAAAATCTTCTCACTACTGGGTCAAATTTAACCAAACTTAGCCACGATCATTATTCCCTCTAATTTCAAAAATGTGTGCGGTAACCAAGCCAACCAATCAAGATGGCCACCGTGGCTAAAAATAGAACATAGGGGTAAAATGTCGATTTTGGCTTATAACTCTGAAATCAAAGCATTAAGAGCAAATCTGACGAGTGGTTAAATTGATATCAATTGCCCTGAAATGTTAAGATGAAGTAGACAACTGATTGTTAGGATGCTGCCTAAGAATGTTCAGTGAAGTAAGATCAACAAACACATCACCATCACCAAAACACATTTGTTTCATGAATCCATCTGTGTCCTTTGTTTAATATAAACATTGCACAAGGTGAGCGACACAGGCTCTTTTGAGCCTCTAGTTTGGTTTAGCCATGGTTTTGTCTTATCGAGATCGACTATGCTTTTTTATTGCAATAGTTACCATTTCTAGTTTGGTTTTAGTAATATATTTTTAACATTGAAAAAAACTTATAAATATGGTAATTGGTTGTTCAGAAAACAGAATTACAAGAAGAGTGCATCAGCTTTACGTATGTCATGATACTTGGATCGTTATAGGTTATGTGCAAACAAGCAATAACGAGTTTGTTGAGATTATTAGTCATACTATGATTTCCTTTGCGAGTGTAATCTTAAACAGACTAGACAAACGCAAATTTCCTAAATTCAATTGTTTCACTAATTGATAAGTTATAATATTTTCCAGTAGTTCCAGACTGTACACAATCAAATTATCTTATAAAAATATACAGTACGCTTAGTCTAAAAGGCTCTGCATTTATGTAATACGAAATGAATATATAGAAAAAAATTGAAAGTATAATTATGAACAAATTTGTCATAAATACCAGGCTGAAAACTTGAATGCCAGTTGAGCGATTTGTCTACAAATAGTAACAACTGATAAGTGACGATCTTATTAATAAAAAAAAGTTAATAGATCAAATACAATGCGAAGTTGGAAAGCATTGATGACCTCCAATTCCGATCAGTAATTTTGAAAACAATCGTGTCATTGTGTATATAATTCCCTCTAATAATCATCAATAATAGGGAGTCCATTTAAAATTTCATTCATTTCTTTTTAAACCTTGAAGTCCAAATCGTTCTTACAAATATGATTAAATAAATATCTATACTTTTAAACGAGAAGACCTCATTTTGTGTGTCGCTTCCCTTCCTTCCCCAATAAATTAATCACCATGCCTCTGTGTCCTATAGGTACCATGCATAGTCGCATTTGTCATCCATTCTTAGAATTATTAGGTCTTTCCACCTTTCCGTGGAAAGACCTATTGGATTTCTTCTGCTTATTATTTTTTTTTCTTCTGCCAAATTTTTTTCCTTCGCTGTTTTTTTGTTTTTGTTTTGCAAGATGTCGCTTAGATATTTGGAATATGATATCGAACAGTTTATACGCTTTTGAAACTGACACTGCCAAACCGAATACTTTCCCATATAAGAGTTATCTCCCTGAACACTGTTTTTCTTGTTATCTCTAAGGCTTCGCAACCGTATAAGAAACCGACGAATTTATTTTTCCAAATTGCTCGTTACATCCTCAGGTTCTTCTGTTTTATTTTGACCGAAGCCGTATAGAAATTCCATATGAGAGTTATTTCCCCTTTTGTATTTAAAATTTTGAAATGTATTTTTTACTGGAAAACCATAAGTGATAGAGGCCTAGGGTCTGTTGATTTGAAGTCCTTGGTCCAAACAAAATAAAATGGGGTCAAGGTCAAAGGTCAAGGTCATGTTCAAAATTTTGATTTTGGCTTGTTATCTCTCATTTTCAGAAATCTTATAAGATATCGACAAAATATTGTCACACAATTGCTAGTCACGACATGTCATTACACATAAATTTTAGTCGAAAGGGTACAGAAACATTTGATGGGAGTTTTCCCCCCTTTTATATCTAATATCAGTCATATAGTAATATAACGCATTAACAATATAAAGTAGAGACCTGGAGTCTTTTGATTTGAGGTCCTTGGTTTATGACCTTGAAATTGAGCTCAAGGTCAAATGTTAATTTAACGTTCTAGATTTTGACCTTTGCTTTTACCTCATATGTATTTATGTTAAAGCTATGATACTTTTTCCTTTCGGTTGCAAGCAATATGACGTAGAAACAGCTCACCGGAAGTGACCTTTTGTAAACCGGAAGTAGCTAATTTTTGTTATAAATTATTGTAAAAGTATCTAAAACCATATATTTTCGGAATCAGCGTCAAGTAAACTATAAGACAATACCGGAAGTAACATATTTTGAACCGGAAGTAGAAAATTATGACCCTTATTTATATCCTTTTGTATAGAAACCTTATATTTTTAGAATCAGCGTACAATAAGTTGTCATTTTACGCTGAAATTAATATTTTAAAACAAAGTTTTAATAGTTGCATATCAAAATAGATCCTTACTGGTGGAAAGACCTTCAATTGTTCTCTGAACAATTGGTTTTTAATTCAGTTTGAGTTATTTAGGGAGAAAAATGAAGAAAAAGGCGTCCAGATATTGTTTCCGTCATTAGACCGACCTTAAACTTATACCCAAGACTTCCGATTTTAAACTTTAAAAGTGGGCTAAAGGGTTATTTTCATGCAACGTGTTTTGTCACTTTTTATTTCACGTGCAGTCGTGAAAAAGGTTCGTTATTCACCGTGTTTTGTGAAATCGATAAAAAGATCAATGTGCACGAAATATTTAGTTGTTCATTCATCGTGAAGTGGCAAATTTACCTTGCATTTTTCTGTGCAAATACCCCCTTTACTCCCCAGAAACATGATTTTCATAATTTCAGGGGGAAAGAGCATTTATTTTCGCGTTATTCTGCATGTATACCATTATTATAATACTATAATATATAGAGACTCTCTTTTTAATATAGCAGTGATCGCCGTGGAGAACTTAAAACTAGGAATTGATAGTTAATAGCAAATACACTTTATTAATATTTTATTTACTAGTATGTTCATAGAATACAGCAACGCGAAAATCATGGAATTTTACAGAAAATAAAACAAATAACGGACTTTGGAATAAAGGGAGAGGGCTTAAAATAATTGTTCTGTCACCAAGTTCCTATGACTCAGTTTGATACTTTTTCTAAAATTCTCCAGACATAAAATCTTTTACAAAAAGTAGTCCTACAACAGTTTGCATACTCTTTATACCCACGATTTCACCAAGGCACTGTTTCAAAGGACAGATTAATATAAAATTGCATGGAAAAGCAATTAATATGATTCACCATATGAACATTTTAGAGTTTATTTTATTAATGTTGTTGAGGAACTGATTTTTTTTTAAATCCTAAAGCATTTAATAACAGTCAAAAACACATAACACATAACAAAACAATATAAAGAGAAAATCTGAAAGCAAATAAGTTTTTTCTACACCAAAAAAGAGAAGAGTGGCCTTTTTGATCTATAGAATCTTGATGACAAAATATCATTTGGCGCCAAATCAAGAGATCAAGATAAGCAATTTTTTTGTGTGATACTATTGAATCGAACTAATTTTCTTATATCCTCTAAAGAACCACAGTTGTGCCTAACGTCTAACGTGAAAGTGATTACTCACTAACTATTTCCCGTATCGTTTAAGGGCATGTTATGAACATCCTTTAATATTTATCAAAGTATGACTCATCCAATTGCAAATTGAGTTTCTTATTGGTAAAATATCTTGACTGTATATATCTTTATTAAGAAAAATCTAAAACCAAATTAAACCTGACAGAATCCACGAAAATTAAATCAAAACAATGCATAAGTCATTCTTATTCGATCTGTAATGATGTGTTCAAAATATATAGCTTTTGTTGTGTTGTATATAGATGCAAACGTCAATTCTAAGATATCGATATAATTGCAAAGTTGTCTTTTTTATGTATTAAAGACGAAAACAGAATACATTCATATTTTATACCGATTGTGAAATTTTTTACTCTGTGAGTGAATTCGGTAGGCGGCTGATGTTTGTTCACGAAGAGACGATTACGTTTTCGATTACCTTTTTGGAGTTCATATGATTTCCTTATTGTTTGTTTGCTACCCTGATTTATGTCTTTGTAATCGTTTAAATAAACTCATCATAGATACCAGGACTAAATTTATTATATACGCCAGACGCGCGTTTCGTCTACAAAAGACTCATCAGTGACGCTCGAATGCAAAAAAGTTAAAAAGGCCAAATAAAGTACGAAGTTGAAGAGCATTGAGGACCAACATTCCTAAAAGTTTTGCCAAATACAGCTAAGGTAATCTATGCCTGAGGTAGAAACTTATTTGAACATCATCAAACGATGGTCGCCTTAATTTTCCATCTTTTATTGTAATATTAACTCTTGAATTGAAATAAAACGAAATTAATAATTTTTAACAACATTTTCCAGTAAAGATAATCGATATTATGAAACTGTGATAAAAGTAGATATAATAATTCTACGAACAGTTCTGACAGCTAATTTTGTTTTTATAAAGTTAAATGGGAAAGTCTTGTTTATCTTTTCCGTTGAAACAATTAATAATTTCTTACTCGATTGAAATATAAAAAAAGTGATCAGGTATTACTTATCGAACTATTTTGATTTTGCTTTCATTTATATGATATTTAAATAAATACATTGCTTTTTAATACAAATCCAAAACATCTCTTAATTGCAAACAAAAATTTGATGATTAATGTTTTGAATCTACTCAAGGAAGTAATGAATACATCTAATGTATTATTAATGCCAAACGCATTTAAAGATCAACGAATTAGATGCTTGTGAATTCAACAAATCCTGCCATATCAAGTTGTGTAAAAAGCTCTTCGACACTTTCGTAACGGTTACAAATTTATCTTTTAAACAATACACGTAAATGTTAATTCCAACTAATATGCCGTTTAAAGAGTTGTTTTTCATAAAGCTGCGTGCCATTCTTTGATATTGTGCGTCACGTTTGGTTCGATTCCATCTGAAATATATAATTTACAATTCTATAATTGATCAATTATAGTAGCTGACATGTTGCTAAGCTACGCAGAAATTTACGTTGACGTTTTGAAAGAAAACAAAATCACTGAAACTCAACAAATTAACATTTCATCATAAAACAAAAACCTCATTTGTAATGTTATGTTACAATAACCATAGATATTTACTTGATATATTTATATAGCAGTTATGTCAACGTATATTTGTTGTTACAAACACTCGGAAGGAAGTCTTATTTAGACAAAATGCGTGTCTGGCGAACCCTTTTAATACAATTGTATATACCGTTTGACGTGTCAATTCACTACACCTAAACTGTTTATTCGATTATCTTTCTAAAATATAATTAATGTTAATGTGGATTTATGTGTCATATAAAGAGTTCTCATCTTTAAACTGCCATCGCTGAATGGTGCTCAATATCAATTGGAATTTTCATCTGAACATACGAAATAGAATTTTGAAGCTTGTAAGCTTCTAAATTAGACAGGAAATGCATAAAAAATTTTGGCAACAAAAACCAATATTTTACTGACAATCCAATAAACCTGTCCCAATTTAACAAAAAACAACTGACTAAATGTCAGGTTTCCACCAAAAATCATAAAAATGAAAAATTTAAATCGACTATATGCCAAAGGAGGATATTAACCACAAAAACAAATATAGATAGCTTGCTATCTTAAGCAATATTAATATTCTGCAATGACAAACATTCCAAATGTTCATAGGAAGGTACTGAAATAATCAATGAAAAAGCTGATTTGTCCTTTACCTCAGTCTTAATACATATAATAACCAGGATTTCACAATCTGTAATCAGTATAATTCGGTATGTATTTATAAATGGGCCCATAATTGCTCTTTTCTTTAGTATTTTTCTGTTATCATGAAAGTGTACACAAAATATGGTATGTACTGTCATCGATTTTTGTTTTTTGTTGGTGAAGTCATTGTTTAATCGCCTCACTGGTGAGTCTTTTGTAGATGAAACGCGCGTCTGGCATACGCAATTTAAGTCTAGTTCTATATCTCTTTTATTGGCGTCTTTGTTTGATAAATTTGTATGATTTGTCAGTCTGTGATGAATGTTTCACAGTTTTGACTGGAGGGTCCCACGCATTGTCACATTAGTCTTTTATCATTGTTTGGGTAGCTTACCCAATATTGTCAATATAATATAACTAGAAACAACTGTCATGAAATTGGGAGTTTCAATTATCTATACAGCCAGTTTACCCATCATCTTCCTTTGAAAATGCCTATATGTATACCAAATCAGGAATATGGCAGTTGTTTTTCCCTTGTTCCGTTGCTTGATAACGTTTGATTTTGTAAGTTTAGCTAGACTTCCTTTTTTTTTTAATTTACCTGACAGTTCAGTTTTGTTGGTTATATTTTTTTTTTTTAAATTATTTCTAAAATATTTCTTGATATTTACGCTGAATTTAACTTTACATTACATTTCCCTTTACCGGATATTAAGACCGAGTAAAACAGAGTAAGCTGTAAAGACACCGGAATCTAAAACGGGATTTATGGCTTTTTCCAATAAATATTTTCAAGGTTATAAATGGCTTTATCAATGAAAAATTGTTGCATTTACATGTTGTTAGAATTCTTATATTGAAACGTGACTTTTGGATCAGCTTAATGCCACTACCATTTTCTTAAAAACAACTCTAAAAATTACACTAGAAAATGTTAAAACAAGTTGAAGAAATGAATTAAACTGACTGACTGACTAACTAACTGAAAGTGAGAAACTTCGACCATTAGTTTTTAATTTCTTTACTTTTATTTCAAATAATCGATCATAGTTGAATGTATTGACACAACACTAGTACAACTGAATCTAATCGGATGCCAAGTAAATGTCAAGTATAACAAATAACGTTAACAATATCAATAGATAACATATATGAAATAAAAAGAACACGGCTCTAATTTACACAAAAAACACAAGTGAAAGCATTCATGTATATGAAGGAAAATAAACACACAAGATAATTATAGTCATCAAAAGTACCAGGATTATAATTTTATACGCCAGACACACATTATCAGAGTCAACAGTAATTACACGATGTTTAGATCTCACAAATGAAATAAGAATAGACAATCAAGGGTAAACAACACACACAAACTGAAGAAATTACATAAACTTCAAAAGAACAAGACAAGAGCTTTCGGTCATTAAATTTTACTCTGTATTCAGAATTCAACACTTTGTGCAAAGCATGTATACCGATTGATTGTTTTCTCAGTCGGAGTACGATAAAGTTTTATGACCATTAGGCCAGTAGCGCAGACGTAAGCAGTCTCTTGTTTTCTATTCCATTCAACTCCACGTTTAACACTCATCCGATTTCTTTTTATTTCGTGATAATTAGTGCAAAACGTGGTTTGTACAAGAGTGTCATATACGGCCATTTTGATTCGTGGACTTTCTAATACATTTGTATTAGTGTTACCTTCTATAAGTTAAATATATACTTAAGGATTTGCATATGTATTAGTGATATGAAGTAATTGTGCTAAATTAATAAACTTAAACAATTTATTTCAGTGTGCTTTGAGTTGACAGAACAAAGGATTATCAACAGCGAAAAATTTCCAGAGACTTCCAGAAGTATGCATGATTTCAAAGGACATGATAAAAAAATTCCTGAAAATAAAGACACTCAACGACATATGCAGATACACGTTTTATTAAGCAATATAATAGATAAATTTAAGTTAGCTTTCCAAAGACCAATTTATGAACACATAGACCGAGATAAAAGGTCGGTAGAAACCCAGCATAACAATACAACTACTGACAATAGTAACAATTCTTCCGAAAGTGATTTTACTTTAATAACAACAACAACAGGAATTCGACAAATTATTGTGAAAGCAATTACGTCATATCCGTCAAAAGGAACCAGTTATATTGCGTCAGTAACACAAACTGAAAGTGAGAAGACATGTGACAATGCAGCAGCGTGTTTGTATCCTTACGTGTCTTACTTCGCGGGAATTGTGATGTTTCTTCTAATTGTGTACTTGACTATTGTATTTGGAAGATGTGTTTGTGATGATTCATACTAAGTAAAATGTAATAAGTTTGAAAAACAACGAATTTCTGCAACTGGGAACCAGACGAAATAGTGCTAGCATCCATCTTTTAGTACAATTGATATATTTGTATTACCGATATCAATTTTCACATATCAATATGGAGCACTCATTGTGTTTAAATCAAATTGTTCTAATTCATCACTGACAGACAAAACATAGACATGAGGGTCTTCTTAAATCAACTTTTAAACAAATGTGATGAGAAAAAAATCAGGAATACAACATGTACAAAATTTCGAAATCGAGTAGTTCAAATAATTTATCAGCAGCGTCTTTAGTAACAATTGATGCATTTTTCCACATTTTCTTAACTATCAAATTACGGGTTTTATCTAAAGTTTATTTATTAAGAAAAATTATTAAATGGTATTAACTGGATAAACATGATTTTCTTTTTCAGACTTTTAAATATTTCATCCGTTGAAGAAAAATTATTTCAATGAATTAATTGAAATTAGATTGAAATAAAGTTTTGGATTTTCAAATATTTTTGCGTTTATTGTAGTAATTCATCTCTAATGCAATGAAATTTGTATCGTTAGTATTACTAATTTTAAATTGTAGTCTTATAGAAAATTACTGTATAGTTTTATAAGATAAATGTTATACGCCTTATAAAGAAAAATGAAAACATGAATATATCACTTCCCGTTTCAACGCAAATTATAATCGTTTGGATTTTTTAAGCAAACAAAATAAATGACAACAAGACTTTTTTTATGTGAGGAGAATGTTTTGAACATTATACATGTATATTGCGGACATTTGTGCATATTATACTTTTTTCCTAGTGTACATATAATGTTTAGGAGAATCTACAACAAATATGATTTACCTAGCTGCCCTACCGTATATATTACGGTCCTTGTGATATTTTTTGACATTTTCCGTACAAAATTGTCCATAATATATAATGACAATAAGAAATACTTTTTGAAAAAGAAGAATATAATAATGCAATCATAAGCTGAAAACACCATGTCCGACAGATAAAAATGACGAAAAATAAAACAACTATCTGCAATACCACTTCACAAAAAACTAAGACAGAGCATCATCAGAAAAAAAAATAAGAAAATGTAGTATACGTGTAATAACCAACGATACAACTTTCCAACTGAGACAAAATGACATTAGAATTTACAACAATAAGTCACCGCTTGACCTTCAACAATGAGAAAAATCAAAACCGCATACTCAGCTATAAGATTTGTTAAGGAAAAGTTTTCAAACCCTGGCTTATCAACTTTCTGCTTAGATACTGGTGATGTTTTATAGAGTCTGAGTAGCAACTGCAAACTTTTGCAAGCTGAATGAGTTGGGAAATTGTACCTCCGTTATGCGGGTGAGATATCTGCAAAGTTGAGGAGGGAGGGTTCTGTTATAATTTCAAAATTAAAATTTTCTTGTTGATAATAGATCCTAGTACAGAGATGACCTCTTATATCAAATTCGATGTATAAGTCTAAAAATGAGTATGAAGCGTCACCGATGAGTTTTATATTGACGAAATGCGCATCTGGCGTCTGATACTTTAGATAACTATCATAGTGCAATATATGAACTGACAAAAAAGCAGCAGTAGTATACCGCTGTTCGAAATTTATAAATCGATTGAGAAAAAAAAATCCGGGTAATAAACTTAAACTGAGAGAAACGCATCAAATATAAGAGGAAAACTACGACACAACAGAAACACAACATTGAAATGTAACACACACAGATTCTAAATATAACATTAGAATGGCTTTTTTTGACTTGTTACAGGACATTTTAAGACAAAATGGTGGGTTGAACCTGGTTTTGTGACATGCCAAACCTCCTGCTTGTATGGCAATGTTAAATATAACATTATAATGACAATATTACTTGACAGGACTACAGTACAAATAAACGGGAGAATATATAGGACGGAGAAACACCCGAAGAATAGCTAATTAAAGGTACCAGGTTTAAAATTTAATACGCCAGACGTGCGTTTCGTCCACACAAGACTAACCAGTAGCGCTCAGATGAAAAATTTTCGAAAGCCAAAACAGTACAAAGTTAAAGAGCATTGGGGACCAAAATGTCCAAAAAATTGTGTCTAATACGGCAAGGGTTTTTCTGCCGGGGCTGAGAACATCCTTATTATTTAGAATAATTCATAGTTTTGCAAACAGTTAATTTTTATAAAATCACTATAGAATAGATATACATGATAAAAACGAAATGGGGACTAATTACAGAAAAGAGAGACGAATGATATCAAAGAAATATTCAAACTTAAGTAAAAAATGAATATTATATTGAAATGACGAAAAAACCGTAAAAAAACACCAGAGGACATACAACCATACACACAAAATAGAAATAATAGAAACAAATTATACACGGAAGGCATCGTCATAATCAGGCAAGTAGAAAATCCGTAGCTGTGGAGTATATGATACACTTCTTGGGTCTTTTGTCTTTATGAATCAATCAAACTTAATTTGTATACTATTTTATTTTCATAGCATTTATATGATTTGCACATTGAAAAAAAAATTTAAAAATTGATATACTATCGTTGCATTTTACATATACATTTAATTCGAAACAGGTTATTCATATTTACTATATATCGTTCTAATTGCGACTATAAATTTTGTCACGTACCGCATACGAGAAAATCTTTGAAATTCAACAGACATAAACATAAAAACCAAGTCAGGAATATGACAGTTGTTGTCCATTCGTTTGATGTGTTTAATCATTTGATTTTGCCATTTGATGAGGGTTTTTTTTATTTGAATTTTCCTCGGAGTTCAGTAATTTTCTGATTTTACTTTTTAATGCTGTTAAGCAAAACCAGATGGAATTTACAGAACAGGTTCTATAAGATGAACACGTGAAAGTATATTATTGATAAGCTGATTGAGGTGTTTATTAGTGGATTATTCTTATACACTTGCAATTATTGATTAAGCCACAACACAGCTAAAGCAAAATTATGAAAATGATGATTAATTTTAATTCATGTACTAAATAGAAACACAACTACAAACTTTAAGGACATACGATACAGTTACAGGGGAGGTAATGACGTTGTTGCCAACGTAAAATGTTATTTTCACGAATGCAAACTATAACATATCGAGAAAGAAACATTTTTTTGACGGTTTTTGATGATTTAAGCTGTTTTAACTTGAAATCGAGTGCGTGGACCCCTTTATTTAAATGGCATTAGGTTCGATTACGTTTGAGGATTATTTGTACCAATTTTAATGAAAAAGTCCACATTGATTTTATTTTAATTTTGAAAGCTGTATTTTTTTCCTAAAATTCTGAAACTATGTTAACAGTTAATTTATTTTCGAAGTACTGTTGTGCATATTAAGAGCATATTTATATAAAGAAGATTTTCATTATTTTCTACAAACATCCGCGTGTGTTTATCTGTTAAAAATTTAGGTGTGTCTATCCAAAAGATAGAAATGTCCAAAAAAACAATTTTTAATATATGTTTAAAATTTTAACCCCTTTTATCTCTTAAAAGTAGCACACGTGAAGGTATATAAATATTACATATTTGAATTGCTTAGGTAATATATATTAGGAAATATATACTTATTTTCGTAAAACATTTATCATCGAAACTGTATCGTATGCGCTTAGGATGCAAAAAGACCGCTTCAGAAATGTCAATGTCATAATTCTAAATCGAAGGTCAGCAACGTACACGGATCAGTAAGACAGTACAACAATGAATCTAATAGAGTTCAGAACCAATTCCTAACCTACAATTGAAGACAAAATTCAATAGAATAGCAGTCACATTATTCACGTACTGTTTCTCAGTTACAGTCTTCACGATTTTTAAATCCTTCAAAGTCAATGTAGTTGATAACATTCAAATTCCATTATCATAGATTCATTAACAATGTTGTATGAGTATTTCTTTTGTCTATATGGTTCAATAGCACAATATAAGAAGATCAGATTGGTTTTTTTCTATTTTTAATCGATTCCTTTAATTCTCTTCCGGAACATATTTAATAGAGTTATCCTGGTAGATCGTTTTACGTCATATTTTCTCTTCGCCGGATATTAAGACAGATGACACATAAAAATTTGAATCTGCACATTTTGTCAGTTCACTCGAGTTGAATAGCACAATATGTCAAACTGGGTTTGTTTCTCATCTCGATGAAACCAGTGTTTTCTATTATTAAAAAAATCTGAATTGAAATTGTAGTAAACGTAGTGATTTTTTAAATCTTACAATCGATGTGAATATCAAATAAATATCAATATCAATATAATTTATGTAAAATCACAAACATACTGAACTCCGAGGAAAGTCCCTAATCAAATGGCAAAATCAAAAGCTCAAACACATCAGACAAATAAATAACAACTGTTATATTCCTGACTTGGTACAGACATTTTCTTATGTACGAATGACCAAAAAGAAGTTCAAATATTTCAGTAGCAGACTCATGGGTTAATTAAAACCTAATTTGATTTAAGGATGTTCGCTTGTCATGTTTTTGAATTTTGTCAGATTTTAGAAGCCTCTGGTTATATTCATTTGAATGCTTTAAACAAAATTGCCCATTTACCTCCATCTCTTTTTGATAAATCTTTTACATGTATAATTATAAGCCATTTGTAATAGTCTTATAAAAACCTTGTTATTTTTAATAGTTTTTTAGCACTTAAACGTGTCAATGATGAAGCTTAAAAATCAAGAGTGAACATTTTCCAGCCAAAATTTCAATTACTAATATCTCGAAAACAAGCGCATTAACCTATATTTTTTTGCTCTCTTGGTTTCTTTAGTATTTCCTTATCAATATATCCTAGTGATATTAAAAGCTTGTTATTTTGAAACTGAGTAGCGAACCTCCTTAAAACATATTATTTGTTATTTGCTCTTTGGTCGTTATCTCTTTGACATATTCCCTATTTCCATTCCAATTTCATTATATATTCATACTTACTGGTAGTAATGTTTGAATATCTGAGAAGTTTTTCTTGCCGAAGCACCCTACTCGCTCCTTTTAGAGGTTACACTATTCCCTCAGTTTTATATTTGTTGCCTTCGTTTGTCTCTTTCTAAGCAATTTTCGAAATTTTAACACCAGTTAACTTATGTAAATTTGATAAACTGTTGAATGTAATTGTTATATGTTGATGCACAAAAAATAAAGTCATAATTGGATGATATGTATAATCGGGGATTTTTTTTAATGATAATACACATATCATATCTAAAAAGAACTAAGAAAGTGGGAATCATAATTAAAAAGAAAATAGCCCGTTCCTTTCAAAATGATATCGTATTTAAAATGTTCACCTCTTAAAAAAGTTGTGTAAATAAAATAGGCTCAGAGTAATTTTATATCTAACATTCGAGCAATACATCCTTTGCAAGATACCGTTTATCTTCATGATACTACTAATAACATTGCTTATTTTGATCGGCAGTTTAATATATTCAATCCAATGTTCCTTTAATGGAAACTATATATGCATCTCAATTCGATGTATCAAGTTTAGTTACAATGGTTTAATAATGAATCGGCTTGACCTTTTCCTTATATTTATACCTATATGGCATAGATAAACTATCGACGTTAGATCCCCCCTCGTTTCTATTCATTCCTTATAAAATCAATCGTAATTTTCTCCTTTATGTATTGACTTAAGAATAGTGCAACCACAACTAATTAGATTCCGTGTAAATCTAAGCCTGACAAATGTGGTATATAAATATCAATATGTCAGTTGTACTTTGTTTGTTTTTTGTTCTGTACAAAACATACCCCATTAAAAAAGTTATGAGAACAGCAGACAGATGTAACTCTATCCAACAGGGAAACTCATTTGAATTTTGATATAATAATACTGACGTTCTTGTGGGCGCCTGTATGTGAACGACTTGTTTACTCAATATCAATATTTTACCCGTAAAAGAAAGTCTTGACTAAGTCGTTCGGTCCATTGTAACTTTTTTTTTGGTTCGTTTCTTTTAATAGAATTAGATAAAAAGGAAATGGTTCCATCTAAAGTCAGCTCGCTATGATTGTTATTGATAGATTAGATGATTGTTTTCGAGGTTCAATGAATAAAACAAATATGAGTCTTCCACCTGATTTCTATTTCTGACATCGTTGCTGAATGATCCAATACAAATAAATAAATCTGAAGTCAAGACATTCCATTCATGGTATACAGATCTTTTAGTAAGGTTTGTGGAGCTATTTATTTGAAATCTTATCAATATATATATAGTTTATTAATCAAGTTTTCACATTTCATATTCTAAAGTAAAACAAAAAACAATACTTTACGAATATCATTCATCAGAAGCGCTTGTCTGGATTTACTTTCATCTGGAATTCTCAAAGCCGAATATTTGAAAGTCAATGTTATATAATAATTGAAACAGTTGACCAGTTATATAACTATATATAGTCAAAAATCAATCTAAGGTCAACTTTGTCTTTTGTACCTTTATTTGTCTGTTTGTCCTTTTCTTTCTTTTAGCCATGGCATTGTCAGTTTATTTTGGAGCCATGAGTACACATCGTTTAAAATGCTCTGTATGTTTTGTATGAAATGTATATGTAGACAAAAAATATATAAATTATATTAATATATTTTGGAAAAATACTTCATGGTGAAAAGTGTTATAGATGTCAGTCTGCGGGTTTTTAAGTGATAGCCGTAAACACACGACTTCATTAAAATAAATAAAATATGAAAAAATATGTTGTTAATTCATATTATTATTGTCTCGCATATCAATCATCAATAAATAGTCGAGCTGGATCTTTTGAGTAAATTTAGTTTAGAGATGACTTTTTTTGTAACTTACAGCAAAATGCAAAAGGAAGTTGGAACTTTAGTTTTCTTACAATTTGAAACCTACATTGCATAACCTGTATAATTAAATTTATTGCGTTAATTGTTGAATCGTTTGTCCTGAATATGCATTTAATAGATACAACTAGACATTAAATTGTTTCAACATGAAAAATAAGAATACAGGGGTAACAAATATAAACTACTGTTAAAAAATGATTGTATAGGAAAAGAACAAGAAAACATTAAATAATAAAAATGTGTTACAAATTCATTAAACAGTACCTCATAAAATAAGCTTCAACAAAAAAGGTCAAGAAAAGGGATGTTGCTTTCCCAGGCTCCTTAGTCTAAAACATGATGGCTTATAGTAACTTATGTTTTTAATAAATTACATAAATTTTCTGATAGTTCATTGATTGTTTTCTCAGTGCGCGAACTGGTGTCAAAATATTACCTCCCCTGTAAACAGTGCGCTCTTCTGACTAGAGGTGATCGGTATAGAAAAACGGACGATGCTGTTATTGTTTTGCTTGTTTGAAATGAGTTAACACAGACGAACTAAGACGTGTCAATATAGTGTAAATAGGATAACGAATCAGGTAAAATATTTTATTGTTAAGTTTATCTCCTCATCGTCTCATCATATGATAGGTAAATACGTGATTTTTTTTATTTTTAGTGTCGTCAGGGTTTAAACTTGTAATCATGCCATCCTTTCATTATTTTTTTTAAATACTATCGAATGGTCGGAACGGAACACCTTGATTTTCTCCTAATTTGTAAAGTTGATTATGTTGCATGATATATATTTCTATCGGGGGAAAAATTGTTATGCAGCAAAGATTGGCAGTTTTTTTCATTTGTGTCGAAATAAAGGGATGTAAATTAAAGTAAAAGAAGGCGCACTTTTTCAAATAGGAAACCATTGAATTCAGATGCATGGTATGTTGTCAAATGATAAAGAATATCGTAGAAACTATCTAGAAATTCATCTAATTTTTGCAATTTTCATTAAAGATATACAAATATGACATACTGAAACCTGAAAAGTGATAAAACCACCATACCTTGAACAAATTCAGTTAGGGGGGGGGAGATATAACGAAATCTAGATTAAATTATCTGCGGTCGACAATCAAAAGATAAAGGAACATGCAACTAACTAGTTTTTCAATTTCATTGTAATGCAAAATGGCTGGGTTTTTGTTTTTTTGCATCTCTGTTCAAACATTGGTCTGATATTACCAGCAGAAGGCCTATCTTTGGATGCCAAATACTATTATTATCAACTAATTGAATGTTCAAATTGCAGCGATGTTCTGTATGGAAGGAAAACTGTCATAGAATCCAACAGTTCCAGAGGGCCCTTTAAACTAACTGCTTAACATCAATAACGATGTATGATTCAAGTGACTGATCCATTGCAAATTAGCCAGGTTTTCCTTGTAATTGTTGCAGATAAACCACTAGACAGTGTCTGACATTTAAAGGATATCAAACGGATGTTTTATGGAATGATTCTCAAGTACATATGACAATCATATGCATAAAAGTGTGGAGGTAGTCTCTTTCATGCAGCAATTTTTAATTTTAAATATAAACTCCGATAAGACAAGAGCATAGAAATGTACATCATTGAGAAACATTCTCTGTGAATAAAATCATTCCAAAACTTAAATGTGTCATTAGTGTTGCATTATTTAACAGTAGAGATAAATATTGTAAGCCACCCGAGAGCATCCTGTCCTATACTCGGTAGTTTACTTTAATAACACTTAAATACAGTATGTGACTCATGTAGCAACTCTACATTTGTATTAAACTTCCTAAATTACTTGTCAGGTATGGTCTTCGGAATGTTTAATATGTATGTATTGAGCGATCCCTTGTATTCAGTGTTACTGAGCTAATTTTGTTCCTAACGGCTTTCCATAGTTTTTATGTTTGAACGAGCGTCCTCCAACATCTATTGTTTTCATCAGTGTAAATTCATGTGCTTTTTGTATGTGTCCAAGTTCAATAAAATAAAGTTATCTTTCCAATGTTAACAGTTTTTATTTGTTCACTGTTAAAAGTATGTAACATTATAACATCGTAAAACTATATAAATAAACAGTTGCGTTCAAGTGTACTGAATCATAAATCCTTAAATACATATTTGTGGTGTCCGACGTGGTGGGAGATAGCTTACTGTACAAAAGACGGCTAATTAAATATCATTAAACTTCATTATGTTATCTTAATTCTCACCTAAAGGTTATTATTGCTTTATTTGTTTTTCAAGGTTTGAACTAGCCGCCAGCAAAACTTTGGGCTATCTGCCATTGCTGAGTGCTCGCGCGTTTATATACTAAATTGTAATTGTCACGTGACATCCAATGGAAACTTGTCCTTTCCGGGAAGCCGGAACTATAAAAATTTCAGATAATGAAAAACATAATATACATATCATCTTAAGTTGTCCGAACATTGTCCTTAAACATAAAATATCAAAACAAAGCTATAGCATCTAAAATATCGATACAGAAGCTTGAAATAAACAATCGGACACCACTGCGCGCGCATTGATTTAGCAGACGATCTGCGTTAGTACATAATAAGTAAATAACATACAACATAGTTCATTTCAACCATCTAAATATTTACAATATATTTGTGTCCGACAGGGTATACTTATTAAATATCTTATCTGTGGTATTAAAAATACGATATTAGATCAATTGTCCAGGGGACGAATTGGTATTTAAAGATATAAAAACACATGTTTCTGTCCCCACAAAATGGCAGACGACAAAGTCTCCGTAAATATACAATTGCAGTTGAAGTATTTTCCTATGTATATCAGGCATATTAGACGTTTAAATATGAATATTTGGTTACAAGAAATGATCCTTAATACGGGAATTACATGATATATAACACGAAGAAGGTAAGCCATGAGTAATTAAATACATTCCCTGCCGTAACACTTGTACAACAAAAATGTAAACAAATGAAAAATTCATTTCACTTCCAGTGTTTTACACATTAAAAATTTGATTAACTTGATAATTATCACCCTAGTACCAACATATGTACACACCTAACTTGTAAAACTATGTTTTAGCTAATGAAATGCCTCCCCCTGTAATTTATTGGCAAACAAAATGTAACTTTGTCCTGTGAAATCCATAACAAAATAGTAAATTAATGCCATATCTTTGATTAGTAAAACAAATGTTTTACTTGCTCGTGCGAGCCAAGTTACTATGCGTAAGAACACAACCGTTATGTTTAAAAGAATAATATTTCTGTTTCTGAATTTATAATATCATAACAAGTATTTCCAATGCCTTACACTTCCCCCAACTTCAATATATATTAATTCTCCTGAATTAAAAAAAACTATCAGTATAAATATGTTATTTAAAAGAATTGTTCATAAATTGTCTTTCTCTTCATTGGTCTTCACCAAGTCTAAGTTGTACACCCATGGCATCAATTGTGTTCAAGATAATGTCTGTTGATGTGTCTCTATTTGATGATGATGCTTCAATCATATCAAGCAATTGTAAGGTGGTGGGATCGTCTGTTTTACTCTTAATGATATTGGCACAGATAGTATCTAGACTTAACTGTCATTGTATTGCCCTCTGTTGATTGTGGGGTTTTCGTGCCTGGAAGTGCCAAAAAGTGATACTTTAATAGAAGCTCCTCCTTTGAAAATTGAAGCTGTTTCCCGGTGTTTAACTCCAGTGCAATGCTAGCATACTCCCAGTTGAAATATCTTTGTTCAGGGGACATGTTTTTCCAGTTCTTCGGGGGCCATTTCACTTCAGCTGGTATGGTAATCAAAGTTACGATTTCTTCTTTTTCCCATTCCCTCCTCCCAGCTGGAAAAAGTGGCATCCCACCTCTCCTTAAAAGTTTGTCTGCTCTTTCACTGGCAGTGTAAAATTGTTCACTTTGCAGGTTCTCTCCTTCCTGCAGTCTCATCAGTTCTGCTTCCTTTGACCTGGTTTCTTCTGCTAATCTCTTGATTTCTGCCTCCTCCTGTCTCCTTAGTTCTTCCTCTTTAATTCTAATTTCCTCATCCTGTTTGTGTTTTTCCCTTCTCTTTTGTTCTTCCTCCTCCACCTGTTTCTGTTTTTCCTGCTTCTTACGTTCTGCCTCCTTCCGTCTGTTTTCCTCCTCCTGTTTCTGTGTTTCCTGCTTCTTACGTTCGTCCTCCTTCCGTCTTATCTCCTCCTGTTCCTGTTTTTCCTTTCTCTTTTGTTCTGCCTCCTTTTGTCTGACTTCATCGTCCTGTTTTTGTTTTTCCTGCTTCTTTTGTTCCTCCTCCTTCCGTCTGTTTTCCTCCTGTTCCTGTTCTTCCCTTCTCTTTTGTTTTTCCTCCGTTAATGTCATTTCCTCATCCTGTTTCTTGTCATCCTTTCCTTTCTTTATTTTCTTTGCCTTCTGTTCCTGGTGGTTAGTTTTTTTTTCTTTCTTTTCTCTACATTTCTCTCTTCTTTCTTCTCGGTCTTTCTACCCTTCTTCTGGCTTGTTGCTTTCTCTGAAATCTCTGGTTCTTCATTGTCGCTATCGTCTTCCAAAATAATATCAGATGTTGATGGCGTTTTCAGTGGTGATAGAGGATTTGTGACGGCTATTGTCTGTTTTCCTGGGAATAGTTCATCTGACGTTTTTATATCTGTTATATATTCCTCTGATATTGATAGTTTCCTAGCAACTACTGGAGTCACTATAGACTTTAGAGAAGGTATGTGATCCTGCATATTTTATGTTTACTAGTGTTGTCATCCTTCTTATCAGAGCGTCAAGCATTTTGTGGTCTCTAAGAACCAAGTCATTCAAATGGATCATATAAAATCTTATGGACACTCCAAGGTCCAATTTGAAAATGGCTGTAGAGTCCCCAAGTCCCAAAGTTAGTTGTTGGAGGGCCAGCCCTTCATAGATGGTGGGCCTGTTGGTGAGTAAGATCCATTGGGTTTCTCCGACTCAACCTCTTCTTCTTGCGTACCTCTTACCATTTTCCTTCGGACACTTCCACCCTAGAGTCCAATCCTCTTTCTTTCTGTTGGTGTTGTCAACCCTGTTCAAGAATTCCAGAACCTCAATCCTGGCTTTCATTGCTTCTTGCGAATTTTCGTTGGATGGTAGGATTACCTTAGCATAGGTCTCTGGGTAGTTTGCCATCCAAAATCCATTGTTTTCACTTAGGAAACTATAAGGCATCAGTTCTATTTTACTACGGTGGGTGGCCATGACATGCTCTTTAAGGTCGACCATCCTCCTGTATGACTTTTCTTCAGGACACCAAACACAAACGACCGAAAGCCGTTTGTGTGGTGCAGCTGCCAGATGATTCTTCAATTGTCTCCGTGTCCGGAACGTCATGGGACACAACCAACACTTCACCTCAATTTGGGATGATGGTCTCATTCTGAAATTGAATCATCAATTATAAATCCCTCCACCATACAACATATATTAATACAATACATAATATCATGTAGTGTCCTGTAGTGTGACTATATTTGTTTGTTTATATGTGTTTATAATCCCCCCCCCCCCCCCCCCCCCCATATAGCATATGGGACAATACCCCTAATGCGCCTTGAAATGAGGAACACAAAAGTCACGTGTAAACAAAAAATCTCTGTGTAGTGATATTTGACACATTTCTATGATAAACAAATGACTGAGCTGAACCATTAGTGTTAATTTAGAAAGTAGGGGAACACAGAATAAATGTGTAAAAACCATGGAGCTATTAAATGTGTTCAAAGTATTAAAATTTCAAAGAACTTATTGTGTTAAAAATGGGATTTTTTACCATGAGGAGCCACATCGCAAAAGGATTCTCGGGGTTTGCTAAATTACGGAAAAATGAATCACACTTCGTACCCCGAAAATTTAACCACATATGTAAAAATGTCTCAGCTTCGAAACAAGCCATCATACATATACAAGTTTACGATATGGGCTGAGCAACAGAAGAAAACGTTACCATTACGGCCTATGGAGAAACAATTGCGCATATTGCCCCATCTTCTAAGACAAGATCCAGAGATATCTTAAGATAATTTCACCTTGTACACCACAGAAAATTGTGAAAGTGATGGTTAGTAGTTTTTTATTTATACCTAGTTATCATAAATGATTTAAGATAAATATTATTGATAAAGAACAGCAAAAATTCAATGAATTTTTCGCTTTTAAAATCGTTACTGGCACGGGGCTGAACACTTTTTTTAGGCACAATCATAACTTTGTTTACCCCGAGAGATCCGAAAGGAATTGTTTATTCAATTGAAAAAGGCAGGAAAACTTACATGTAATATGAATTAATTGTAAGTAAACATGACACAATATAGTCTTTGTTATGTAATTATCACTCTGGTCTGCAGGAATAGCTGATAATCAAGGGAGATAACACACTTCACACGAGTAAAGTGAGATACATCATCACATGCTTTTATACAATGATTTGGCCCTGGTCAGTAGATATCATATGCAAATAAACAGAAAAAAAACCTTGTACATGTATTAAGAAAATCATGTATTACTATTGTTAATGCACACGAGCAAACACAAGATATTGTCATTTCTCAGTGAAAAAGGGGGAGGGCCAACCCTCTTGAAAACAATATTGCTATTCAACTACATGTATTAAGCTAGTTAGCTACTACCCATTGCTTCTAATATAAACAGTTTAAATGAAGGTGGCTAAGCCACAAGGGAGAGGCATTTTTCTTTCTTTGTGATAAAACTTTCAAGAATTAGATTTTTCTCTCTCGATAATACTTATGTACTTAAATTAAATGATAACATAGCCTGAGTAAAAATTTTTGTCTTATTTCAGTTCCAGACATATCATTACTATTAAACATGAGATGGCAAACTAAAGGTTTTAAAAAGTCCTGAATAACTGGTAAGCATTTTGATTTATTAGGTAAGCTCTAAATTATTTATTTATGGTATTTGTGCAAATGAAATTACAGTCGGTATGTTATAAACATGCTTATATGAAAACTGTTGCTATGGTCTTGCTATTAAATGAAAAGGCTTGGTTACTGATCTTTTCGACTCAACATTTCGAGTTAAATCTTGCGGCAACTGATTCTCATGTAACACTGCAAACTCTATTTAGCACTATTTTGATCTGTCGTTATTTAATGACGCCATAATACGTGTGATGTCACAATGTTTCCTATAATACCTCATGTGGATTTCTCACTGAGAAAGGGTTTTCACTAAAATACATGTAAAAAGCCTTTTTTTCTCAAATAGAATTATGTGAATGGACAAGTTTTGAAAATTTGCACTTCATTGCACTCTAATTACATAATAAGAATGACTTTCCCAGTCGTTTTGAGGGGTTTTCATAGTATTATATACCAGATGTCTACTAGTAAGAATAGTTATTTTGGTGGTTTTTTTTTTATGAAATCTACATTTTTGCATAATTTCTCTGTCAAAATGCACTTTAAGACACAGGAAAATGTTATGGAATGCTTTAACAGGGTCTGTATATTGTAATTTAAGGTTATCATCAGAAGTTTTGTCCTTGTTTTGACTAGTAAAGGTATACTGGAAGAAATTAATTATACATACACGTTGTATTAAAAATGAATGAATATAGGGATAAAAGTGTCATTGCCATATAGTGCTGAAACGACTTTATTATTTTTCAGAAATGGACAAAAATACACAGATTTATTCAGAATGTTATACCGATGAAGATCACCTAAAAATATTTGGAAAAATCAGAACTATGGATTTCAATATGGGACAATACCCCTAATGCGCCTTGAAATGAGGAACACAAAAGTCACGTGTAAACAAAAAATCTCTGTGTAGTGATATTTGACACATTTCTATGATAAACAAATGACTGAGCTGAACCATTAGTGTTAATTTAGAAAGTAGGGGAACACAGAATAAATGTGTAAAAACCATGGAGCTATTAAATGTGTTCAAAGTATTAAAATTTCAAAGAACTTATTGTGTTAAAAATGGGATTTTTTACCATGAGGAGCCACATCGCAAAAGGATTCTCGGGGTTTGCTAAATTACGGAAAAATGAATCACACTTCGTACCCCGAAAATTTAACCACATATGTAAAAATGTCTCAGCTTCGAAACAAGCCATCATACATATACAAGTTTACGATATGGGCTGAGCAACAGAAGAAAACGTTACCATTACGGCCTATGGAGAAACAATTGCGCATATTGCCCCATATGCTGGTAGTAAATGGATCAGGCTAAATTCCAATTAAAAATATGATATCCACCCCCTTGGTCTCCCTATTCCAAAAATCTCAAGCCTCCTCAAGTCAGAAAGTTGTCGTTAATTGCTTTCCGCCGCGCAGCTTGCGCATACAAAAAAAAACGCTTGGCAGTAGTTTAATCTGCCATTCCCCTGGCAGGAAGGATCATCCTTCCCTTACAGCCAATAATATGTCCTGAGAAACAATGGCCATTTGTCTCCCTTACATATTCTTCCAGAGTGGATCCAACTCTAGGAATTCCATCATGACTTTCTCCAGTCTGAGATAAGTCATACAGTTACTCTTAAACATAGTAACTCATCAAAACAATTAAAAACGTAACAACTTTTACAACTAATTTCGGCTATTCAAACATCGATGAAAGGCATCTCAAGCCTTCCTACTGGAGAACCAAGTGGGCGGATTCCGTCCTTGATAGGGCAGTAGTCTATCAATGTGGTAGACCTTCCCTGGCTGTTTCTTTGACCTTCTCACAAGGTAAGTGATGTCGTCAATTTTCCTTGTGACAACATATGGTCCTTTCCATTTTGATGTCAGTTTATGACAAATTCCCTTTTTCTTCGATGCATCATAAAGCCATACAGCTTGACCTACTTGTACTTCGCGCTTTACTGCTTTCAAGTCATAGTGACGTTTTTGATACTCAGAATTCTGCTTAAGATGTTTCCTAGCAAGTACATGTGACTTTGACATAGCGTCCTGTAATTCATTTACATATTTATCTGTTTCAGGGGAAGTGGATTCATTTGGTCCATCAGGACGTGGAATAACAGCTTCCATAGGAAGAAATATGTTTCTGCCAAACATCATCATGTTAGGGGTCTGTCATGTACTGGCGTGAACTGATGATCTGTATGCCATCATAACCTGTGGCAAAATCTCATCCCAGTTTCTCTGATCATTTTGACAATAAAATGTTAGCATGCTTAGGAGTGTTCTGTTAAATCTTTCTACGCTTCCGTTGGACTGGGGGTGTTGACTTGTACTTCTAGTTTTGTCAATTTTAAGTAGATCACACAGATCTTGAAACAGCTTTGCTTCGAAAGACCTTCCTTGATCAGAGTGGAGCTGTAATGGTGAACCAAACCTACAAATAAATTCATTCACGATGGTACGGGCAATGGTCAGGGATTCCTGGTCCGGAATAGCATATGCTTCAGTCCATTTAGAAAAGCAGTCGCAAAGGACAAGAACATAACGGTTTTGTCGTTTTGTTAATGGAAGTGGACCAAGAATATCAATCGCAACACGTTCCATAGGCTCGCCAACCAAGTATTGACCTAACGGAGCCTTGTTCCGCTTTAGTGATTTCCTAGCAGCACACTGGTCACATTCTTTGCAGTACCTTGTTATTGAGTTTCTCATAGCTGGCCAGTAAAAGAGTTGCTGGATCCTACTTAGCATTTTATCTGGTCCTAAATGACCTGCAGATGGAACGTCATGAAAATACTTGAAGACTGTCTTTTGGTGTGATTTTGGTACCAGGAGCTGCAATTTGAAGTTGTCTACATCGTTTTTATCAGAACAATAAAATTTTCTATAAAGCATGCCATTGTTTATTGTTAGTCTATCCCATTGTCGCCATATTGTTTTCTGGAATGATGTTCCTTTTGATACTTGGTCCCAGTCAGGTTTATTTTTCTTTTCTTGAAGGTATGTCACAATGAGTGACATGTCTGGGTCTTCCAATTGGCATTGTCTGATACTATCTGGGTCCCATCCATCTATGCAGTAGCCACTTGGTGTAGCACTAGACTGATTTCCTGTCTGACTTCTTGTACATACTCGTACTATTTCTATTCTTGGTGTTGGTTCTTCATTTTCGTGTAACTCCTGGTTAACAAAATCAGTTTCTTCAAGTTGGATTTCGTCTGTTTCATCGTCGCTTGTGTGGTTTCCAGATTCTTGTCTCTCGCATGATTTACAAGGTCTTCTGGACAGAGCATCGGCATTTGAGTGTTTCCTTCCAGCTCTGTGTGTTACTGTCAAATTGTAAGTTCCCAGTTCTTCGAGCCATCTGACTGTTTGACCAGTGGGTTTCTTTAGATTTTTCATCCATGATACAGCTGCGTTATCTGTGCGCAGCAAAACTTCCTGGCCATATAGAGAATGATGAAATGTCTTTAGTGCTATAATTACAGCAAGTAGCTCTTTTCGGGTTACACAGTATGCCTGTTCATGTATGTTCATAGATTTGCTCATGTATGCTATAACTCGTTCAAGACCATCTTGAATTTGTGACAACACTGCTCCGACAGCCCTATCACTTGCATCTGTGTCAAGTATGAATGGCAAATTTGGCAGAGGGTAGGCAAGTACAGGTGTACTTGTTAAAGCGTTTTTCAACTGTTCAAATGCCTTTTGACACTCATCATTCCAAGCAAAACGGCTATTCTTTTCGCAAATTTTGTGCATTGGTCTTGCAATTGCTGCAAATCCCTTAACAAATCGCCTATAGTAAGAGCAAAGTCCTAAAAAGCTGCGCACCTGTTTTGCAGATTTAGGGACTGGCCAGTCATCTATTGCTTTTGTTTTCTCTAGATCAGTGGAAATTCCCTCCTCGGACACGATATGCCCAAGGAACCTAACTTGTTTTTGAAAGAAAATGCATTTGGCAGGTTTCAATTTTAGATGTGCATTTTGTAGACGTATAAAGATTCTTTCTAGCCTCCCAAGACCCTCTTCAAATTTAAAACTTATTGATATGATGTCGTCCATGTAGAGTAACAATTCTTTCCACTGTAGCCCTCTGAGAACATTTTCCATCAGACGCTCAAAAGTAGATGGTGAATTTGCAAGTCCAAAGGGCATGACAGTGAATTGGTATAACCCTAAACTTGTCAGAAATGCGGTCTTTTCCTTGTCTTCGGGAGCCATGCCGATTTGCCAAAATCCTGAATTTAGGTCCATAATTTTTCCCCAGCGAGCGAGTCAAGGCACTCTCGGAATCGGGTAGGAATCTTTTTTCGTGACGTCATTCAAAATTCTGTAATCAACACAGCACCTAAGGCTGCCATTTTTCTTCATTACAAGGACTATATTTGATGCCCAAGGACTAGAAGATGGTTCGATGATTCCTTTGTCCAACATCCGATCTCTGCCTAAAGGGTACTGCATTTCCGGTATTTATTCTATGTGTTACAAGGTCTGTCCTCCCTATGTCATCATCTGTCCTTGAAAAGACATTTTGGTACTGTGAAAGGAGTCTGGAGAGTTGTTGTCTTTGGTCCTCATTTATATAAGTTGAACTCCTTTTTAATAAGTCAGTAAGATGTTCTGGTATTTCTTCACTAGCTGTAAAGCAATCTTTCTGTAGTGTTCTAATCTGCTCTGGTTTCAAATCATGCTCAGTATATGATTCACATGTTCCTATTGTTTCCTTTTTATACAGTTTAACTTCGTCGTCACCATAGTTGACAACATTGACAAAGTGTTCTTGATCTTGTGTATTTATAATCCCAGGTATTGTTAATGTAGACTTGGCTGTTCCTGTTGTGCCCTCTATTAATCCGTATTCTGTTAAATGATTGACCCCAGGTATTTCTACAGGCATCATAGTACTCGTCATTGGAGGAATTGTCATGTTGTCCTTAATTTCTACTCTGCAAATCATATTTGCCTTCCCTCCAATCCAACATTGTATTTCCTGGTTGTGGATCGTGTGTAAGACCATGCGCTGATAATTTACTTTACTTACTTCCTTTAGTAAGAAATCCTGTCCAAGTATTCCATCCTGATTGATATTGCATATCATAAAATTTTGACTGAAAATTTCTTGACCAAGCATTAGTTCTAATATGATTGATCCAATGGCAAAAACCTTATTGCCATTAACGTCAAATATTTCGGACTTGTTTGGTACTAAAGAACACCAAACATTTGAAGGCAATTTTTCGTAAACATCAATAGATAATATTGACGCTGTTGAGCCACTGTCAATTAAAAAGTTGACAGGAAACCCAAAAATTAATCCATTTGTATAAAACCCGTTATCCCAATTATCATCTGTTTCCCTTATATGTCCTGTCCGGACATGTTTTTCTCCCTTCATATCAGGCCTTTTATCTTCTGTCACTAGCTCACGACCTATTGAGCCAGCGTTCTGTCGTTTCCCTGGTTGTGATTAAAAGAGGTATTTTGTCTTTGATTGCCCTGGAAATTCCCTCTAGCTCTTTGGTTGTTTTTGTGTGGACAGTTCCTCATAAAATGGTCTGGGGAGTTACAGCCGTAGCATCTGCCAGTATTTGCCCTCTTTGTTTCCCGACTCCCATGTCCTTGTTCCAGCTTTGCTATCCTATCTTGTAATGCCTGCAAATTGCTATGGTAATCCTTTTCACTCATGTGTCCTTCGGTGTCCTTTGATTCCACAGCTCTGATCATTGTTGACTTCTTTTTGTCTTGATCCCCCAATATTGATTCATACCTCTCTATTACATCAACAGCGTCTGCTATTGTGTGGCATTCCTTGTCAATACAACGACATTTCATTTCCACAGTTATTACCTTGAATAACTGGTTTAATGCAAGAGACTCCTGCGCTGCTAAGTCAAGGTCATAGTACGCCTTTTGCGCTAGTTGCCTTATATCATCCCCCACCTCAGCTATGCTTTCCCCTGCCATGCGCCTGCGCATCTCTAACTTTGAGAGCCAACGATTTTTGTGTTTTGAACTCCCAAACCTCTGATCTAACTTTTGTGTTAGCATTTGGTATGTGCGCCTGTCGCCAGGAGACAAGCTCGTGTAGTATGTCCTTGCTTGGCCCCTCAAGCTAGCTGCCAAAAACAACAGTTTTGTACGGTTTCCCCATTGTCCCAATTCAGCGCAGTCCTCAAAATGCGACAAGTATTCCTCCCAACAATCCTTACCAGAGAAGGGCTCAGGTTTAAGTGTTACCTTTGGTGGGCCATTTGGTTGCATGTTATGATTACCCCTATCATTCCTATCGTCAAAATCATGTCCCTGATATTCATCCCGTCCTTTATGTCTCTGATCTACCTCATCACCATGACCTTGTAAAATTGATTCCCTATCAAAGTCGTCATTGTCATCAGTGTGTATTTGATCCCCTTGTCCTAAGTCATCTAAATCTAAATCCCTTTCCCTACGGAAATTTATTTCAGGGTCTGGGGAGTTCCTACCAGTATCAGCCATATTCTAAATAAAGACTTTTATTTTTATTTGTTGTTTCATAGTTTATAGTTATAATAAAAATTTTGTACAGTAAATCCACCACGTCGGGCTTAAACCACGTTTTTAAGTTGACAGGTTATTCCAAGGTTCGTATCCTGGATGCTAATTAGAATTTTAGCATCCCACTTCTGACACCAAATTGTAAGCCACCCGAGAGCATCCTGTCCTATACTCGGTAGTTTACTTTAATAACACTTAAATACAGTATGTGACTCATGTAGCAACTCTACATTTGTATTAAACTTCCTAAATTACTTGCCAGGTATGGTCTTCGGAATGTTTAATATGTATGTATTGAGCGATCCCTTGTATTCAGTGTTACTGAGCTAATTTTGTTCCTAACGGCTTTCCATAGTTTTTATGTTTGAACGAGCGTCCTCCAACATCTATTGTTTTCATCAGTGTAAATTCATGTGCTTTTTGTATGTGTCCAAGTTCAATAAAATAAAGTTATCTTTCCAATGTTAACAGTTTTTATTTGTTCACTGTTAAAAGTATGTAACATTATAACATCGTAAAACTATATAAATAAACAGTTGCGTTCAAGTGTACTGAATCATAAATCCTTAAATACATATTTGTGGTGTCCGACGTGGTGGGAGATAGCTTACTGTACAAAAGACGGCTAATTAAATATCATTAAACTTCATTATGTTATCCTAATTCTCACCTAAAGGTTATTATTGCTTTATTTGTTTTTCAAGGTTTGAACTTGCCGCCAGCAAAACTTTGGGCTATCTGCCATTGATGAGTGCTCGCGCGTTTATATACTAAATTGTAATTGTCACGTGACATACTAATCCAATGGAAACTTGTCCTTTCCGGGAAGCCGGAACTATAAAAATTTCAGATAATGAAAAACATAATATACATATCATCTTAAGTTGTCCGAACATTGTCCTTAAACATAAAATATCAAAACAAAGCTATAGCATCTAAAATATCGATACAGAAGCTTGAAATAAACAATCGGACACCACTGCGCGCGCATTGATTTAGCAGACGATCTGCGTTAGTACATAATAAGTAAATAACATACAACATAGTTCATTTCAACCATCTAAATATTTACAATATATTTGTGTCCGGCAGGGTATACTTATAAAATATCTTATCTGTGGTATTAAAAATACGATATTAGATCAATTGTCCAGGGGACGAATTGGTATTTAAAGATATAAAAACACATGTTTCTGTCCCCACAAAATGGCAGACGACAAAGTCTCCGTAAATATACAATTGCAGTTGAAGTATTTTCCTATGTATATCAGGCATATTAGACGTTTAAATATGAATATTTGGTTACAAGAAATGATCCTTAATACGGGAATTACATGATATATAACACGAAGAAGGTAAGCCATGAGTAATTAAATACATTCCCTGCCGTAACACTTGTACAACAAAAATGTAAACAAATGAAAAATTCATTTCACTTCCAGTGTTTTACACATTAAAAATTTGATTAACTTGATAATTATCACCCTAGTACCAACATATGTACACACCTAACTTGTAAAACTATGTTTTAGCTAATGAAATGCCTCCCCCTGTAATTAATTTATTGGCAAACAAAATGTAACTTTGTCCTGTGAAATCCATAACAAAATAGTAAATTAATGCCATATCTTTGATTAGTAAAACAAATGTTTTACTTGCTCGTGCGAGCCAAGTTACTATGCGTAAGAACACAACCGTTATGTTTAAAAGAATAATATTTCTGTTTCTGAATTTATAATATCATAACAAGTATTTCCAATGCCTTACAATATATTACAGTAAGATTGCCCAACTGAAGGCTTTTGTCGGTAATGTTTTGTAAATCTTGGCTGTTTTGCAAGACAAGCTGGGTCGTGCAGGTTGCCCGGCCGCCCCTTTCAGTGTGACACAATATTTTGTTTATTATATACGAAATCACTGACGAAAGACTGGAGCAGCCCCCTTTAGGCAGTTAGTGCGAATTTCCTTAGGTTTCAACCATTACATGCAAAAGGAAGGTTTTTTTGTCCGAGTCAAACATTTTTCATGTATTAATAGTTAATTCAGATTAAACATATACTTTCCTATATGTAGTGTTTGTATTAAAGTATTACAAACAAAATTCATCAAATTTGGGATCATAATAGTTTGTAAGAAAAAACCCTTACACCCCCTTTTTTAAAGTTAAATGGTCGTCTGTCTGGAACTCCCACTGTTTATACTTTAATATGCCCGTTGAAGATCTCGCATGCGGACTTCTAAATCAACACTTTCGTTAAATTTCACACAAAGAAAAATCAATGCATTTTTAATTTGACTCTGATGGATATTTTCATTTTGCACACACTCATTGCGTAGTGCCGAGTGTTAGTATTTCATTTTTTATTTTTTTTTTTGAAAGATTTGAATTTGGAAGATGCGCATATCTGTACATCATAAATGTGTAAAGTCTTCTTTAACGCACGTTGTTAATTTGGATCACATATTTTCTAGTCCGATATTATAAGAATTCGAAGGTTCATATCATTTAAAATATCCTTCAACATTTTTCTGGGATTTTCTTTTACTATCAATGTTGAACCTCGAGGTTACATTATAGTAAAAAAAATAAAGTCTTCTATTATAGGACTCATGTTTTGCAAACATAATATGTTGATCATTTATGTTATGATGATTTTAATAAACTTCACATTAGGTAATTTGTCATGTATACTGATTACATTATATCGAGTTGTCCCAACGATACACTTGTCGGTGTGCTCGATCATACGATTTTACCGACATTCATAAAGACAAAATGACCCAACTTTGAAAAATTCTTGTAACAAAACTACATTTCGGAACACGTTAAAAATTAAATACTCAGAAAGCTACATTATTAAGGTTTGATATATATTTTGTTCCAAAAAAAAAAAATATGCAGTCAGATCTGGCAGTTTTTTACACACCCCTATGTTGAACAATAAAAATCATATATTAACAAATTTTGCTTTAGCATATACTTCACTTAAAGTGGTTGTATAAAAGTGATATAATAGTTTTGTGCTTTAAGAGATATTCATCCCTATGCATATCGGTTTTCATGCGTAAATTGTCTCTCCTTTTTTTACCTTTTCTATCTCTTTCAAACAAATCATGTTATGCATCGGTAGAATATTTTTCATGGTTTTACAAATAAAACAGGTACCGCATTTATATTCATATTCGATTTTGTAATGTCGTAATATCTGATATTCTAGACTTCGCCATGATCATAATTTACAGAACGTCAACGCCTTCTATATGATAGGGTGGGTGAACAGGTCAATTTAGGTCAATTTAGGTCGCGGTATTACTCATTTACGCTTTGTTACAAATCATATGAGATCATGGAAACAGTAGTTCTCATGATTCCTTAAAAGAAACTGGAACCAAATATATATTCATTTTCGGTTTTGTAATATCTGATATTCTAGACTTCGACATGATGATAATTTACAGAAGGACAACACCTTGTATATGATAGGGTGTGCGTGAAAGTCATTTTAGGTGGCTGTATCTCCTGAGTAGGACAGGCTTTAATCAAGACCTAATGAATCTGTGTATTACATCCGATGCCACTGATGGTGGACGTTGCGTCCCCGAGGGTATCACCAGCCCAGTAGTCAACACTTCGGTGTTGACATGAATATCAATAATGTGGTCAATTTTATAAATTTCCTGTTTACAAAACTTTGAATTTTTGGAAAAACTAAGGATTTTCTTATCCCAGGCATAGATTACTGTAGCATTATTTGGCACAACTTTTTTGAATTTTGGATCATAATGCTCTTCAACTTTGTGCTTGTTTGGCTTTATAAATATTTTGATATGAGCGTCACTGATGAGTCTTATGTAGACGAAACGCGCGTCTGGCGTATTCAATAAAAATCCTGGTACCTTTGATTACTATATTCGTCATGTTAACGCAAGCTTACCATTAAGAACGATGGTTAGAGTATAAATTGTTTGACTTTTAAATGAAACATAAACACTTATGTAGGGCTTTATGCCCGCGTCACACTGTGTCGATTTTTATATACGATGGACACCCGAATGCGAAAATTGTAAGTTCGTACGAAGTTGGTCCCGATCTCGTTAAAATACCAAAAAGTGACCGAAGCAAGTACGATGAATAACGAAGTCTATACGATGGTGCCGAAATTATATACGATAGCAAAAGATGGACATACGAAGGTTAACCGAAGACGGGTATTTAAGCTTCATATCTCAGCCGAAGCCTACACGATGGATCACGAAGGCTACACGATGGATTACGAAGGCTACACGATGGATTACGATGATGGCGCGATGGCCATACGATGTCTAAAAGATACGAACAGAATTTCGACAACATATCGTTTCTGTACAAGTATGCCATGCATGGCGGGAAATCGATCTTTTTGTCTAATTCTTATAAAACTTAGTTTATTATCCCCTCGCCTACTACATGTAAGTTGCGTGTAGATAAAATTGTTATGGACACTCTAGAACCAAAATGCTCAAAACTTGGTATGGTGTTACTCGTTAAGAATATATTAAACGCTATTGACTTTAAAGTTCAAAGATCAAGGTCATAGTGGCAGTTGTAATACAAGGCAATATCACCCTTGTGGACACTCTAAAACCAATATGCTTCAAAAGATTTTAACCACATATGGTATATTGTTCCTCCTTGTAATGATCTGACATTTTTAACGTTCAAGGCCAAAGGTCAAGGTCATGCAGATGGAAATTGAAAATTGAAATAGCATAATACACAGGAAATTGGTTGCTCATTTTTTTACCTGCTGGTTCTAAAGACAATATTAGAGGTTTTTCCAGTTACTGAATGCTTTGATTGATTTCTAAAAAGAGTTTATGTATCAAATATGCATATTCAATTTACCATTTTCTGCATGTGTCATATACACATAGAGTGTCCATATTTGTCCCCAATATGTTACATACGAGGGGATGCCACGCTCGGCATTGCCTTGTTTGAACTGTAAAATGTGTGCACTAGTCTGAATAATCACCCATAATTATGCCCATGTTTACTGATCTATCTTAAAGGTAAGGTAATGATCCCTTTTATTCAAAAAGAGCTCTTTCCAGGAGAATATCATAATAATATAGACAGAAGGAAGGATGTGGGGAAAGCAACAAATGCGGCAAAATATGACATATAAAAAACAAAATGGTTATGGAGTAAACATTCATGCGACAACAAATCAGACGATACATAAAAAATCAGAATAATGAAGAAAAAGTTGGTTTCCCTATATACGTATACCTGCAGTGTTGGTGTACGAGGCGCGTTTATGATTTTCATTATGTTACTTGATATGAAAAATTGACAAAAAATAATATCTTACTTGTAAAAGTAAATCCTGAGCCTGTAATAGCTGCTCTTCTTGTTCCATTTGAATTAATAGAACAACGCTTTCTTGTTCTCATAGAATCATATGATATGAGCTCCATGTTTTGTGAAAGTTTTTTTAACTGTCGTATTAGACTGACCAGTGCATATCGCGCATGGCACTTCAAATGTATTTTAGCGCGAAAATTAACTTACATTTAGCTGGATTTATTGCCGTCGTAGTTCCATCTTGTCGCCTTCGTACTTTTATTCGATGGCAACACGACGGGATTACGAGGACTTCACGAAGTCGTGTTGCCATCGTAAGACCTTCGGGTATCTTCGTGATTCATTCGTGTAGACATCGTAATGTCAAAACTGCCCGATGGAAACGATGGAAACACGAATGCAATACGATGTGCAAAGATGCATTCCCGGTGACATTACGATGGTAAGGATGGTGATACGAACTCAATACGAACCCTCAACATCGGACGCACCTTCGGGGATTTTTTAACATGTTAAAAAATTTAGAACCCTTCCCGAAGTTGTCCCCGAAGGCTAGAAAAAGTGGCCGATAGTTCTACGATGGTTAAAGATGGCACTACGAATAGCCCGATCTGGAAACGATCAGTCCCGATTTTGACAATTTCCATTATCGTGTTGACATCGGCGTAAAAATCGGGACAGTGTGACGCAGGCATTAAGTAACACACACGTATAATGGTCCTGTTTCCCCCTGTAAATACTTTTTGTTCATGTATCCATATGACGAAGTATTCCAATACAAATGGCGACAAATACAAGAAAATTAATAAAATTATTCTCATTATTTCGACACAGATACACTAATGATCTCAAAAACATAAATTTTCAGATAGTACTCATATGTCTTATATCCAAAAATATTGATATGAAGGACTACTTCAGAGATAAGTACATCTGCTATTCTTCTTAATCAATTTCTCGAAAATTACACTAATGGGTAAATCTAGGATCTATGACAAACCTCATATGCAATATATGACGTAAGTGAGTAATCAAGGATTTCTTATACACAGTTAGTCGTAAATGTTTTTATGAACGCATATCGTATCTTAATAAGCCTTTCTTATGTGTTGTAATGATGGAAATTAATTTGACAATTAATGTGCTATTGTCCGCGATTACGTCTCCCAAAGTATTAATAGACACCATTAAATGGCATCATATTTGTTTTCTGATTGCCTAACTGCCGTTAAAAACCAGACACTCTCCAATATTAGAATATTGGATGTCAATACTTTAAGGAAATTTCTTCCAAATTAACCAGTCTATCCTCCTTATTTTTAACATACTGACATAGGTTTTCTACAATCATTTCTGATTCATATGCAACTGGTGCCCTGTTTTTTTTTTTCAACAACGTGTAAATCAGTTCATTATAGATTAAGATTTTATACGCCAAACGAGCGTATAGTCTACAAAAGACTCATAAGGGACGCTCGATTAAAAACAAGTTAAAATGGCCAACTTAAGTACGAAGTCAAAACCTCATTATTGCTCTAATAAGACTTAGTACATTTTCAAGTTTGATTACCATGTTACAACATTTTAACACTGTCAGTAATAATTCGTCAAAGGCGAAATATCCTGTCCATGATTCAGTTAATTAAGGACATTATTATACAATATAGATAGGATTTTCAGAGAGTCCTCATACGTCTTATATCAAATGATATTGAAATTAAGAACTTCTTCAAAGAAAAGTACATCTGTTTTATTTCTTTATCAATTTCTTGAAAATGACATTAATGGGCAAACTTAAACTAGGGTCTATACAAACCTAAATGCAATATATTGCATAAGTAAGAAATCAAGGATTTTCAATACACAGTCAGTAGGAATTGTTTTTATGAAAGCTTAAAATATATTATCCATGTGCTTATAACCTTTTTATAAGTTGCAATTGCGGAAGTTAATGTGACAATTGATAAGCTATTGCCAGCGATTACATTATCCCAATTATAAATAGACAACCTTTGTGTTAATGGTATCGAATTTGTTTTTCATTGCTAAAGTTCCGTTAAAACAAACCCAGATACTCTTCTATATCTCGCTAAAAACAAAGTTAAAAAAAAAAAAACAAGCGGTAGGATTACCAATGAGACAACTCTCCACATGAGATGTCGTTATGTTAAGGAAGATTTCTTTAAATTTACCCATTCGCTTCTTCTTATTTTGCCCATACTGACGTTTCTACTTTATTTATAACTATTGTAATGTTTTTTTTAACTACATGTATATCAACTCATTACAAATCCATGGATTCAAACTGTGTACGCAAGTAGCGCGTTCCATCTAATAAAGACTAGTTAGTGACATTCGATTTAAAGATCAAATAAAGTACGAAGTCCAAACCTCATTATTGTATCTTTAAAAAGACTCAATATATTTTCCTGGTTTTTTATCACGTTAACACAATCTTAAAACTGTCAGTAATAATTCCATACGAAAAGTGTTGGTCAAAGGCGGAATAGCTTGTACATAAATCAGTAAATTAAGGACACAATTATACAATCTTCAGTAATTCCGTCAAGGATCACGACAGAAAATATATATACTATTCTAATATATTAAGATGGTGTGATCGTTGATGGAAACATAAAGAAAGACAACGCCATGTAATACATAGACAAAAAGAGAAATAACATTAAACAATTACAAAAATCCATAAGATTTTTTAACAAGATACGCTTAAAAATAGGGATGAATTTAGGAGCTCGACAGAGTGGTAATTAGTTCCTGTGACATTCGTGATCCGGTTAAACGTCGATTTGGTAATGGCAAATATCCATAGACATCAGAGATCTGTGACTCAATGTGTAAAACTGAATGAAATAGGTAAGAAGTATATGGAAACTCCTTCAACAACTTTCCTCAAGTATACTTAAACGCTATAAGTTTTTTTTATATTCCCCCCAAGTCAAAAATATAGTCCCGCCCGCGGGACAAGGTTAAAGACTTTATCTGTTATATGTGAATCAATTTATATAAAAAATTTAATATAATATATTTGAAATATACGTTGTAATCCAAGATATGCATATACCTCAAAAAAAGTCAAACATGGATAATCAAAATTAAAGATTCAAGGTTATCATTTATGTTTTTGAGTATGTAAATACAAACTGATAAGATATTAAACAGTTTGTTTTAACTGCCTGCATCAAGTCAGGACTATGCCAGTTTTGCCTTCTTATCGTTGGTGAATAATTCTTTTGTTCGATTTTGTAGGTGGTCATGGACTCCTTCCTTTTTTTTTATTTACCCTGGAGTCCAGTACAGTTGTTATACTATTTTCTAGTGATATTTGTTAATAGAAGGTAGCAAATTATACGTAATCTACTAAACCACGTTTTACGTATATCAAAACAACTTGATTGGCTGTCATTGAAGATCTTTTTTATAGATGAATGTTGATATTTCCCATTGGCGTCGACCAACAATTCGTTTCCCTTTCCATATGGAAATCAAAAAATACAATTATCACAAGAAACAAGACGTTACCAGTAGACAAACAGGGATAGGCGAGTAACATTTTCAGAAAAGACGCTTAGTTAGTGACTTTAATGTACCCAACTTACATACAGCTGATTTTTTTTTTATGTAGTATAATATCTCAACTTCCTTTTTTTGGTCGGTCGTAAAAAATTCGTACGGTGCAATTTTTGTAAAAATTGAATTAAAATCGAAAAATAATTCCAAATTGAAAATGACCAACAGTATTGAAGAGTAAAAAAATAAAATGTAGATTTATCTGTTGTCACACTGCAAAAATTATGTACGCTTAACATGTCAATGTATAAAAAAATACTTTTCAAAAATAAAAGAAATAATTTTTGCGAGAAAAAAAAAAGCTTTTTGTAACATTTTTGGAATTTTGTATAAAAATGGTGCTAATTTTTCATATTTTTTTTTCATTTCTTAGATATTTTCGGCTTGAAACCCAAATATATGACGTTCGTATTATTCAAAAGTTCATTACTTGTTTAATACATATCGTTATCACTGTATTTTTCTGGATTTTAAACATTTTTACACACTCCGCCTTTTCAATCAAATTTCCGAAATCGCTTTTCCTGTTAATTTCCCTCAAGTTAACGGACCTAAACGCTTCGAAAAAGAGTATGAATAACCATGAAGACACAATATTATGCACAGTATATAAAAAAAAATCAAAAGGACCATAGAAGCTGAGATGTCAACGTTTTTCTTGGTAGAAAACCAATGTCTTATTGTTCCTAGTCAATTTGCACTTACAAAAAGCAAAGATTATAAATAACTATTGAAAAATACTTCTTTCTCAATTGGATCAATGCACATTTTAGTTTTGCAACTAAAAGTACGCAAAAATGTGTCAAATCTGATATTTTCCCCATGAACTTGAACGTGAGATATGTCCACCTTTTAAATTTCCTACCGTTTTAAGCATCGCATACGTTAGACTTATCGATGGTGCAAATTTGATCGATATTTTACAGGAAGCCTAGCGTATGTGCTAGGGCCACGCCAAGAGCCTGTATGTTGACATACTATAAATACTTTAATATATGGGGATATCTATTCATTCAGTTGACAATTTTGAATTCTTCGTATAGATATTTGAAATACAATAAATGTTCTACCTCAGGAGGTGTATATTACCTAAGCCGTATAATAAATAGGATTAAGTGTTTTTAAATATTATTCTAAGTTTTACTTGGTTCGAGCGTCACCAATGAGTCTTATATCGGCGAAACGTGTGTCTAACGTAAACAATCGATCATTTGCCTAATATCTTTCAAATTGATTTGTTATTTATTATGGTTATCGTTAGTTGCTTTTTATGATTTTTGCTATTGTTTGTAGTTTTGAGCATGAATCAAGCTTTTGGGTATCTAATTAAAATTGTTTAAGAAGATTTGTAGCTTATTATACAATGTTGGCTACTGTGGATTCATTATTATTCGTTGGATACCAATTTTCGTGGATTTCGTGGGTACAGGAGAACGACGAATTTAAATGTTCAACGTATACCACATTTTATATAGGCTTGTATACAGAATTCGTCAAGACCACGAAATTAAATATCCACGAACATGCAAGTTTTCCTTAATCCACGAAAATTGGTACCCACGAAAATAAATGAATTCACAGTATTGCTTCTGGTTTTAGATAAAAGTCATTTTGACACGTAGATCGGTGCTGCAAGAAAACTCTAAAGTGTCCGAAACCAAAAATAAGTATGTTTAAGTCTAAGCAAGACGATTTGAGCAAGCTACATAATATCAGACTTCCAACCAAAAAGATTGCTATCGTGTCACGCCTACCACAAAGTGCCTCATCATTCAAACTACATGTTCTGAAAGCTGGCAAACAAAGACATGGCGTCATAACAAACAAATACGGCAGTAGGTTTACCTAAGTATGAACACGGATGACAAAGGTGGTCTTAATACATCATACTTTCTTCAGGATTTGATAAATTTGTTCTTGTGAAGGAAAAATATATGCATTAGGGAAATTGTACATGTACTAAAATCATTGTAAGCATCTGTTACACAGAATTATGTCAGTAACAGCGAAGTATCAGGAATCGTTCCAGTTAATCAAAAGCTTCACAAGCGCAGTTTTAAAATATAAATTTCCACTGTCTTATATTGTTAAAAATCACAAAACAGAAAATTGCATTATTTCTATAAATGAGATTGATTTCGTTTCTTTTATAGAAATAGCTTATTCACAGAAACTCCTCCAAAATGAAAAAAAAACTATATATAGGTTAAGCCGAACTATATCCCCTTAAATTCATATTAGTTGATAAATATCTATATATATCTAAGTTTTGAATACTGGTAAGACATTAATGCTTGCATTTTTAACTGCAAACCTTTTGACTGCACCAACGTGAGTGAAAATAAATGCTGTTCTAATAAAAAAAAACACGTTAAGAAATTAAAATGTTTGTAAAGTATACAATCCCAAATGTCAAAATAAAGGTCACCGTGCCAGGGACCTAACTTTAGTTAATAAATCACCGCATTCTAATTTTGCATTTGGGGTCAGTTTCACAACAAATCTATCGACTAAAGCTAGTCGTAAGTCATGAATAGTTCAGTTTACTTACGATTAATCTTGTCTTAAGTTTTTTGTGAAACCGACTTCTGTATCTGAAGTTTGGTAAACATTAGTTTTGCAGCTATATATGTCGCGGACAGGATTCAATTATGATTGGATCCATATCATAGTGACCTGATTTTAGTTGATGACCATCCCCTATTATATGATGTGTATGCATACTTAGTTTGGACAACCCAGGTTCAACGGTTCAAAAGATATGGACCGGACACAAACCAGACAAGGACGAATCAAACAATGTTTGAAAACTTGACGGCTCAAATTTCAATATCAATGTCAAAATTAACTGATTTGATTTATGAAGAACCACGTGCCATCCCATAATACATCTCTGAACTAAGTGTGTTTAATATCAGTTCTATTGTTCAAGGCAATACATTTTATATTTGAAATCATTGGTTTTTGGATGATCTGTATACATGTAAAAGTTACCTGATTTAATTCGACACGGGCCGCAAACAAGTGGGGACTGACGGACGGACAGAATTAAAATGTGATTCATATATCCTCTTTAACTTTGTTTGTGGTTGTGTTAAACATGTAAGATGGTGATTTCCGATCTTGACATGGTTTGTAAAATTTGAATTAGCTATATTACTAGCTGCTACAAATAAGACAATAATACTACAAAAGTGTTATTCCTTCAAGTTTTTGATGAATTACCTTTGACCCCAATTTAAAAAAAAATGCACCATATTTCACTTTTACGACCGGGAAAAATGGAATCTACACATTTTTTCCTTTCGAATGATATATAATATAGCTGTGTGTTAGATAGGTGTATTAAAAATATTTTTTAGGTCTGAATGTCACTCGCTTAGGACGGATCATCAGTGTTGATGGTGTTTGTGGTGCTTAACATTTTATTGTATAATTAAAATGTTGTGGACGATTGCTTGTTTTTTGTATTTATCGCTTTAGTAATTGTTTTATCTAATGGATTCCGATTTTGTAAAATTCTAATTGCAACATTTATATTTTCTTGTTCTATATTGCTAATTATATATTGTTAAAATTGAAAAAAAAATATCTTAGTAATATTATGACAAAAAAGACTCAAAATTAATGAGCTTCATGTATGCCGATGGGATTTTAATAGCATGTGTGCAAACAGATGATTATGCATTTGTGTAGACAAGTTGTCATATAATAATCTTATAATGATAAATTTGCGAGAGTAATCTAAAACGGCCTACAATAATGAATATTTCCTATTATATATATTGTTTTACCAATTGAATACAGTTTTCTAGGAATTCCAGACCCAACACAATCAAGTTATCTTCTAAAAATACAGAGTACACATCGTTACAAATGCTCAGTATTTTTTGTATGAAATGGATATGTAGAACATGTAGTAAAAATATAAAGACTGTATTATGATATTTTGTATGAAAATATTGTTTGCTGAAAATAATTCAAAGTGATAGCCTTGAATAAAAGACATAATTAAAATGAATAAAATAAGAAAAAGGATTGTTGTGAATTTATATCTTATTGTTCCATACATCAATCATCAATAAATAGTCGAGTAAGATCATTTCAGTAAAATTAAATTAAGAAATAATTCATGGAAGCCATAGATTGTTGGAAATTTACACATGGCCTGGGCCGTGATATTAGAATTTTATCCTGAGCGTTAGCGAGGGATAAAATGAAGGAATATCACGGCCCAGGCCATGTGTAAATTTCCAACAATCTATGGCTTCCATGAATTATTTCGATTCTAATAGGACAAATACGGTCATTAAAAAACTGAAGCGAGGGTGGGTATGTTGTGTGTATGGCTATTCTTTTTTACTCCCTTTTAAATAAAGCTCAAATATCTTTATAAATATGTAGCTTGCGTAGGTTATTTCGTGAATAACTGCTAGAATTTTTTTTTTTTTTTTAATTCTTTAAATTCTCAAACCCAACATTTGCCGTTTTCAATTTACATGTTTTTCTCGTAAGCTTCCGTCAGATCCAAAGTTGACATTTTGTAACTAAGGAGCCGCCATGTTGACTTGCTGAAATGAGTAAATATGCGAATAATGCAATAGAATAGAAAATAAAACAAAACCTACCTCAAAAATCAGTTTTAATACAATATCATACGAATTCCGATGGTTTACGTAACAGAAAACTCTCAACTTTAACGGTTTCATTTGTATGACGTCATCTTTTAAAATGACTTAAATGCGCCAAAAAGATTAATAGACTTTCGCGGAATTTTATTTATTTTTTATTTTGTTGATTTCTCCGAGCTCTTGTGCATTACTTCTTTTTATTATGCATACGAATAAAAGTTATTTTGTCTTTTTTTAATTGCACTTTTCAAAACAAATAAATCCGCAAAGGGTCTGCAAATAGGTCCCAATACATGTAGATTTACGTGGGAAGTATATTGTAACAGCCATTATTATGTATATCTCTGAGTCTGTGCTAAGTATATTTTATCGTGAATTTTATCAAAGTGTTGTTTGCAAAGCTAAAGAAGCACGTTATATTAGAATTAATACTAAATCTTAATTCCATATGTAACTAAGTCCATGCATTGTTAACTATTTATTTTCGTCTTTTTATTATTTGGATATACGTTTTAGTACGATATAAACTAAATATGAGAATTTTAGTTTAAGATATTACGCCCAATACATTGAGATAGCTCTTAATTAATTTGTAGACTAAAAGAGATTTGTTTACTGTTTTAGAAGTTAAATATGTTATGTAATTTCATTGATTGTTTTTCGTAACATTTGATGTTTATTGGGGCATTTATTTCACATGGTTTAACTTTCTCTTTTTTTATTAATCAGTTCCTAAGCTACTTCCAATTTAATGAAAAAGTATGAGTAACACGTTTCTAATTTTTGAATGAAGTTAGATCAGGAGAATGAGTTGATTTAAGAAGTATTCACAATGCACTCACGCTCCATAATTGTAAATATACAAAAATGTTCTAAAGAATGAATCATTGATTGTTTTCAGTTGTTCTTCGTACTTGTTATCTTACCGAGCGGAAATCTAGGACGTGCGTGCAAGAGAGAAGAATTCAAATGAACAAACATATTTTTTTCTTTAATAAAAACAACCCCTATAAAGGAAATATTTTTACTCAGTTGACGTTAGTGTGTTCAATTATGTGTGATCGTTTTGACTTTCATCTTGAAACGATGCATGATAAGCTTGAATTTGAAAGTAATTCCGGTCAAATCCTTATATAGTTTCTTTTACAATCGACTCTTTGGTTAGATCCTTTTTGTATGGCGCTATTTATTTATTTTGCCATTCTTCAGATAAGGTAAACGTGGAATAAGGCTGTTTTTTTTTAAAGATTTTAACAATTACATAATATAAAGAAATACATTTCTCCTACGCGTCTATGTAAATAAAATATAAAATCGACATTTAGTTAAGCCTTTTTTTTTAGAATGCGCTTGTTATTGTACAATATTGAGATAAGGTAAAAACGGAAGAAGGCTGCGGCTTTTTAACAATTTAGCAATGACATATTGTGTATATAAACACTTCGCCTACACGTCGATGTAAATAAACGATCAAATACACATTTAAAGCGAACAAATAATTACCAGTGCTTAGTGGTTTAAAAGAATCACATACGAGTGTTTGAAAACTTTCGAGACTCAAGTCAATTTATTGGTTGATCGTAAAAATCGAAAAAGGAGATAATATGGTTATTTGTTCCTTAATATCATCAAATTACAAAAAGACGTATGCATGGCGCTGAGATTGTTATAACTTGTGTTCAAATAAACATTTTGCAACATGTGTAGAAGGATCTGCTTACCCTTCCAGAACACTTGGGATCACCCCCAGTTGTTTATGGGATTCGTGTTGCTTAGTATTTAGTTTTCTATGTTGTGTCGTGTGTACTATTATTTGTTTTATCTTTTCCATTTTTAGCCATAGTGTTGTCAGTTTATTTTCGATTTAAGAGTTTTACTGTCCCTCTGGTATCTTTCGCCCCTCTTTTGAGACAATTATTTATTTAATATTTTTTTTTTGTAAGTGTAATCTTAAACCACCTACACTAATGAATAATTCTTAATACATATTCCTATAGAAAGTTTCCATTAAGTAATTTTTTATCTGGTAATTAGTTTCTGAGCAAAATAACTGATTAATAATGATTTATATGAGACTAGGCTCAGAAACCTTTTCATAGAGAGTGCAAAATCTAGTCATATTACTTATTTTAAAAAGAAATGGTGTGTTTCATGAACGCATGCATTTGAAGTGTTAAACTATCAATGTTGTCATGATTTTCGATATTTGTTCGTGAACTGGTATAAACATGTGCGTCAATGAAACAACAACACACTATTGACAACTCATCCAGAACGATACATATAGATTACTAGTGCAGTCTTTTATTAAGGTATTATACTGATGTCCATTATAACTCTCATACGATCAAATTTAAAACAGAAAAATGTCGGAATGAATACAAAAGAAATGTAACATCTTCATCTTCAGAGGAAGCTCTGTATTGACAGAGTGATCAATTCCTGCTATTCATACATCCCACATCATAAGGTAACATTAAGTAACTACCGTCTCTACAAGAACGTGAAAAAAAATATAATTGCGAACCTAATGAAACTTTAACACAGATTCATCTCCTATTGGTCAATCTGTTTAAACTTTTGTAAGTTCTTTTGTATTATTGAATAAATACGTTCGCTTATATCTTCTGTGTGGTTTATTTACTAGAAACTTAATTTTGTTTCTAAGAAAAATTCGTCACTCTTGGATTGACTAAGTAAAAATTATCTTTTAAATGCATGAAAATACATGTTTCATATCCGTAACTACTTGTGATGTTGTTTAAATGCAATACTGCAAATAAATTTCAATCTGTTCAATATGTATATTTATATATATATGTATAATACAATAAATAAAAAAAAATGATTTACGACATTTTAGCATTGTTCCTCGTAATGATTGATTACATGTTAAAAAGGCCTTCATTTAAACCTCATCATCTTCCAGTTTTTATTTTTCAAACACTGAAAACAGGGGAAAAAATAATTAGGAACAATGTTGAAAATTTTGTTTGAAATCAACTGTTAATAGTTTTTTTTCAGATATTGTTTACATTCAACGGATTCAAATCATATTATTGCCCACTGACTTTTCACACATCCTTACACAAAACAAAATGATTTTTAGAAGTATAGGGGGAGGGTTGAGATCTCATAAACATGTTTAACCCCACCGCATTTTTGCGCCTGTCCCAAGTCAGGAGCCTCTGGCCTTTGTTAGTCTTGTATTATTTTAATTTTAGTTTCTTGTGTACAATTGGAAACTAGTATGGCGTTCATTATCACTGAAATAGTATATATTTGTTTAGGGGCCAGCTGAGGGACGCCACCGGTTGCGGGAATTTCTCGCTACATTGAAGACCTGTTGGTGACCTTCTGCTGTTGTTTTTTCTATGGTCGGGTTGTTGTCTCTTTGACACATTCCCCATTTCCATTCTCAATTTTATTCACAAATTTAAGTTGACACTCGTCGAAAGGTGAAATTGCTAAAATAAAATAATTACTTAATCTTTTAAACCTTGTGCACATTTTTCATCCGAATTGCAATTGCCATGGACGCTTCCCTGAATGTTTCCAGATTCTTTTAAGGACGTTGATAAAATAGATATAAAAGAAAATTTGGTATAATTGCCAATGAAACAACTCTCTGCAAGACTCCAACTGACAGAGAAATTAACAACTATTGGTCACAGTACGGTCTTCAACAATTTCCCAAGCCCATGCTGCATAGTTAGCTAAAAAAGTCCCGAAATGACATATGTAAAACAATCCAAACGAGAAAATTAACAGCCTTATTTACGAATCAAACAACAAATAGATATACAACACAGCAACACACGACAACTACTGAATTAAAGGCAGGATCCTGATTTGGGACAGGCATATATAGAATGTGGCGGGATTATCCTAGTTTGAAGGTGCCAAGCGGGTCCCCTTTCTAACCTGAGTCAGTGGTGTAACAGTGAAACAACATGTAGAATGTGGCGGGTTAAACTAGTTTGAAGGTGCCAAGCGGGTCCACTTTCTAACCTGAGTCAGTGGTGTAACAGTGAAACAACATGTAGAATGTGGCGGGTTAAACTAGTTTGAAGGCGCCAAGCGGGCCCCCTTTCGAACCTTGGTAAGTGGTGAAACAGTTAAACAATAGAAACAACTACAAAAATTAGTTGAAAAGGGTTCAAAGTCATCAGATATATATACAAATAGAAATACATAATAGAGTTTATATCAAAACTATAATGAGTAACATGACGAATCAAGATATCTGAACGGGAAAATATTTGAACTTTTTTTTTACATTTTTACTTATTGTGTCTGTTTGTTTTGTTCGCACATCGTACTCAATACAATTTAATTATATGCGACTGTCATAAAAGTTAGAGGTTTAGTTAGTTGTAAAACCAGGTTGAATCCACTATTGTTTACTTAAGAAAATGTCTGTACCAAGTATGGAATATCACAGTTGTTATCCTTTCATTTTATGCTATTGATCTTTTGATTTTGCCATTTGATTAGGGACTGTCCGTTTTGAAATTTCCGCGGAGTTTATGATTTTACCTTTTAGATATTTACATTTTTTCCACTTCCTATTGGCTTGAAGCTACATATTCATTCGTCCAACAGTAAATAAACTCAATTGAAAAACAACCTCATTAAACTCTGAAAGGGTAAACCTGTTTTCATGGAAGTGATTCTTTTAAAATCAGTTAAACTAAAGTTTATTAATGAATAAAAAAATTAGGTTTACTCATTTTTATATAGAAGCAATTTTGAATAGACATTACTCAAATTATTTAACACGAAGAAAAACATTTTCATGCAAACAACCAATGACTCAGTTTAAACATGCAGTTGTAGACCAGAACTGTCGTGACTAACAATCATTCATATAGTTTATCATCAAGACATTGGCTATTATTACAACACTGAAATTTTATTGATGATATTGAAAATCCTATGAGAATCTCCAAAAGCAATAAAAGATGTTTAAAACCGCTTTCGCGTCTGGCCGAAATCCGATGACCAAAAAAGGAAACCTCATAACTCTATTTTCGGCGTTTCCATATGATCTGTTTCAAGCCATATGTTTGTTCTTATTCTTTTAGGCTAGAAATATGTGTTTATTACAACAAGTCAAGGCCTTGAAAAAATAGACGAGACTAAAAAAATCTTTAAGAGTATAAATAAATGCGGAATTTTATAATGCAATATCGTTATAGGCAAACAGATTTGCCTGGATTTGTCAAAATGAGGCCGAACAATTCGCTGATTAATTATTGACCTGTTAATTACGTATGTAGTAGATATAGTCAACTATTATAACATGTATAATGAAATGAATGTCAACATTGAAAGTGAAACTAGGCTGAAACAATTTGTTGACTGATTCGATCCACAAGAAAAATAATTCGTATACAGTTAAAGATGATGATAAACATATTTATATAACTAACAGCATGAAATCAAACAGACCACAGACCTTAAAAATTCAATTGCACGCTATCTGTTTATATCTATATTTATATTTATATCGGGTCATATGACCATCGGCAGTGCATGGAGACCACATTGGTGGTTAGTACGATTGCTTATAGAGTAAAATACACAAGAAGTACTGATAATTTATCACGCCAATTTATGTTTTTCATAAAGAAAGTACACTTTCATAACGCTGAAAAGATGTGTAGACTAAAATTGATTTGTTTATATTTTTTTTAGAGTTAAAAATTTTATGAAATTCCATTGATTACTTGTTTATTGTGGTATTTACTTCACATGATTCAACTTTCTTTTTCTTTATTAATCAGTTCCTTAGCTACTTTCCATTTAATTAAAATGTATGCGTAATATGAATTTTCTTGTATTAGAATCAAGTTATTCAAGGGGAATAAGTTAATTTTAGAAGATTTCACAATGCACGCACGTTATAGTAATGAAAATCTACAAGTACTCTGCAGCTTTCTTTATTGGTTGATTTGAATTACTATTTATGTTGTGTTTTTTTTTTTTTTTTTTTTTTTTTTTTTTTTTTTTTTTTTTAAATTTTTTATTACTTGTATCTAGCGTTATTCCAAAAACTTACGTGTAACAAAGAAAACAAATAATACGAAAAAAAAACATATTTAAATAACAGCTATGCCCACAGGTGAAATATATACTTAGTTCGATTGATTGCGTGTTTGTGTTCAATAATGTTTGCTACTGTTAAAACCAACCTAATGACGTAATTTCATGTTTACGACGCTAAGACTTATTTTCTTTAACAGAATCACGATTATAGTTAGGTTCTTAATAAATCCTGGTTAATCCTATATATCCAGTTTCTATAACAATCGACTCTTTGTTTAGCTAAATTCAGAAAGACTCTTTTATGTGATTTTGCTAATCTCCTGATAGGTAAAAACGGAAAACGGAATAAAGCTGCGCCTGTGTTATATTTTAACAAATAAAAGAAATCAAAGATTAGATTTCTCCTACACATCTATGTAAAAGAGACCAATTACACATGAAACAAGAACTTACTAGTACATTGTAGTTTAAAAAACTACATACCAGTTTTTGAATACTTTTCAGACTAACGTCAAGCGAATGTAAAGAAGAATGAAATATTATTGAAGCCTTAATCCCCGTCCATGAAATAGCTCAAACTTATTTACTATACTAGCTGAAATCGTGAACTTTTAAGTTTGATAAACCCTTGAATGACTATTTCACTTTATATTAAGTTGTCAGATTGGTTTTTACCAATTTCTCCTTTAGACTTATCAGATGATCATAAAACAGCTTATATGAATTCAAATGCAAAGTATATGGTTTTGTATATGGATGTGAGCTGTATATATTCTCAATTCACAAGCTTTGCTAACGATGATCTGACAACATTTCGTTTAGCTTTTCATTTAGCTTTTTTGTTCTTTTCGTGTAAACATTGCATAAGCAAATGAAAAATCATTTCATTTTCAAATTTTTGAAGGTGTACATTGTTAGTATGACAAAACTAGAGTACCTCGAAGCGGTATAAAAGAAAAATGAAATGGACCGTTTTCAGATAATTGTAAGCAAAGTTTGTACAAAGGATCTGCATTTAAGATTGCAAAACAAATATGACATACAAAGCTATAGCCAAAGTGTAGCACCAACTGTGAAGGTAACATTTGCCTGCAGTTGTTGAACATTAGATTATCAGAAATAAGAAAATGAGAATAGTAATGGAGATTGACAGTATTTATGTTTCAGCCAAGGAGATGTTTTTGGTCCTTAACTCTCTTCAACTTCGTACATTGTTTGGCCTTTTAAACTTTTTTCGATTCGAGCGTCACTCATGTGTCTTTTGTAGACGAAACGCACGTCTGGCGTTAATACAAATTTAATCCTAGTATCTCCGAAACAGCGGTATACTACCGTTGCCTTTAGTATGAAATTCAAAACAGTGTAGCTGTGGCCATTGATTGACACATTAAAATCATTCATTGACTGGGACAATTTAGGTGAACGTTTGTATGTAACGACCAATGCTCACAATGTACTTTTTAAAGACACTTAAACTATGGGGTCACCAAAGGTTCTCAACACCTAAATAAAGTAATTCGAAAAATTAATCAGAAATAACACGATATTTTGATTTATATCAATTATATAAATCAAAACACAATTAGGTTATTCCTGATTAATTTTTCGAATTATTTTATAATTAAAGGCGTTAAGAAACCTTTGTTGACCCCACAGTTTAAATGTCTATCGTAGGTACGTCGTGAACAGTGGTCGTTACAGACAAACGTTCACGTAAATTGTCCCAGTCAATGGATGATTTTGATGGGTCAATCAATGGCCACAGCTACACTGTTTTGAATTTCATACTATTTGTTTGCTATTTGTTTACCTAGACACTCGCAAATTTAACAAACCGAGTTGGGATATCTGTAATATCCACAGATTCATTATATTTTTTCAGTAAGTACTCCTAACTCTCATATCAAGTCATATTGAAATTAAAATGAACTTTAAATACAAGCATATATGTTTCTTTCTGGATGACCTTAATGAAATAAACGCTAGTTGAGGAATCAAATCCCGGATATATGAAAAACCTTGTGTTGTATCACATTTTCATGTCGGGGCCTGTAATACCTGCATATACAATATGGGTTAATAGAGCATATTGGTAAATAGAGCAACCATGGGTTACAATCATCTCATATTTATATAGAACTATTTCACTAATTTTATTTTCAAAAACGGTTAAAACTACATTAAACTCCAAATTGAAGGGTTCAAGTCCAAACCTCATAATTACATCTGCACAATTGCAACATATTGTTAAGATTGTTCACTACGTTAACACATCCTGAACACTGTCAACTATAATTCCCTACGCAAAGTGTTGGTCACAGGTGAGAAGTATCGTGTACATAAATCAGTAAATTAAGAACATAATTATACAATCTTTATGGATTCTGTCACCGATTACGACATTCACTATTCCTAATATATGTCGACAGTGGGATCGTTGATGCAAAAGTATACGGGAGATAGCAATTAAACATAATTCGGATGGAGAGATATACATACAAAACAAAAAGAGAAATAACATTGAACAAAACAAAAGACATAAAAACAAAAACAAAATGACAAACAATATCTCCATGAAAAGTGGGATGAATTCAGTTTTATCAGAGTGGTAAGAAGTTTATGTTTCCTTCGTGGCATCCATCTTGTCATTCATTACATAAAACTTCCGGTTATAAGTTGACTTTCATAATGGCATTAACGAATAAGATAAAAACAAGATTGTGGTACGCAAAATAGTACATAGCCGTAGACATATATTATCTATGATACTGTAATGTAACGAAAATTGAATAAACACAAAAGAGGTATATGAACACTTCTGTGATATATTTTATCAAATATACTTAAACACTATCAGACACTTGTTGTTCCTCCAATACAAACAAAAATGTTGCGCAGAAGGTTGAAGAATATCTTTTGTATAAATAAAGGCAAAAGAAGTGTACTTTAGTACAATAGAAATCACCATTATATACAAATTCTGACGTAGGATTTTTTATATTTGAAATTTATGTAAGAAGTCACCATCACCATATACCTCAAACGATACCTAATAAAAGTCCAACTTGAATATTCAGAGCTTTTCAATTATTTGTTTGTTATTAATTTTTTTAGGGGGGGGGGGAGGATATTTCAATAAAAAAAAAAGTGGGGAAAATCATGCTTGTTACCACCCAAATCAATAATCATATAACCAATATCATAATATTGCCGGTTAAGCGCTTGTATAAAAGAAATAGAAGAAACGTTTTTTTTATAAATATCAACACCTCGGCAATTAGCGATCAAAATTGAAAAATCAAAATAACTGTACACACTCTAATTTTTATGGAATCTAGAAATGAATTATAAGAATCTAATAAACCTAATAAATCTAATAACTGTCTGTTATTATCAAGCAACATTCCTGCATCACATTCAAACAGATTACTTACCGCCAAACTAAAATAATATTAAAAAGCTTGTATTTTATATTTCAACTGTCTAACAAGTGGGCAGTTTAGCTATATATACAACCAGTTTTAACTAACTATTTTCTGAAGAAAATGTCTGTATCAAGACCAGATTATGTAGGGATTTTCCTTTTTTGAATATTTGCCTTGGGGGCTCTGTATTTTTTTATAGTAGATACTTGAAAGAAAGATAATGCTATCAAGGAATCTATTAAACAAAACTTTAACGAATAACAACACGACTCACTCTCGTGGAATTTTTTTTTACATAATGAATGATGCTGATATGTTCCATTCTCGTAGCTAAACACCCAGTTACTTTCCCAAAAAATAAATTATCACTAGAAACACGACGTCCAGAGTACTGGAACAAGAACAGTTTATCCATATACTAGTATATGTAATTTCCAGATTTGGCAAGGATGTGATGAGTTTGAGTTATATTTAGTAGGCTATTGCTTGTCTTTTCTCCCGTTTTGGTTAAGCATTGATTTTGTCTAATCTAACTTTGATTTTTTATTGCAGTAATTACTTTTTCTAGTTTCATAATAGTTTATTTTTAGAAATTGAAATTGAACAATAAATTAATATTGCTGGTAAAGTGTTCTTCGGAAAACCTAGAATTACTCAAAGAGTGTAATGATACTTGAACCGTTATAGGTTATATGCAAACACACAATTACGACTTTGTTGAGACAATTAGCCATACTATGATTTCCTTTGCGAGTGTTATCTTAAACAGACTGGACAAATTTCCCGAATACAATTGTTTCACTAATTGATTAATTATCATATTTTTCAGTAATTCCAGACGATACACAATCAAATTATCTGTAAACAATATACAGTTACCTTAGTTTAGAGTGATATGGATTTTTGTTATACGAAATGAATATATGGAAAAAGATTGAGAGTGTAATTATGATAAATTCATCATAGCTATCAGACTGAAATTTTGAACTCTAGATGCACGATTCGTCTACAAGTAGCAAACACTCATCAGTGACGCCCGAATAAAAAAGATTAAAAGGCGAAATAAAGTGCGAATTTTGAAAGCATGTATGACCTCCTATTTCAAAAGGTTTTGCCGGATACAGCTAAGGTTCCTTATTATTAGTTTAGAAATTATTATGTTTTTAAAAAAAATCGGAGTCCAAAGTGTGAGGGAATTTATTTTAATATTTTATAATAAAAAATATTAGAAAAGTAATTTTCTCGGGTAAAACTTTTCAAATCTATAATGCAGAAAAATTGAAAACCATGGTGGCAGTGTGCATATAACCCTCTCTGATCTTCATCAAGAATAGGCAGTCGATTTAATTTCTTTGTGCAAAATTTATTCATTCCTATTTTAAACTTTAAAGTCCATATTATTCTTACAAATATGATCAATAAACATTTAACATAATCGTTAAATATATTTTAAAACGTCTAAAAGAAAAGGCCACATTCGCTCATCTCAATCTATGAATTTTTCGATTCTCTAATAATATTAAATTTGGACCTAGTTTATATAATTCCAACAATTTTCTTTCAATTTTTTTTAACTTTGTATTGATCTCAGACAGTTTGAATATATAAGGTTAATACCCCCATTGATTTTCCCCTATTAGTCTTTGTTAGATTTGCACTTTTCCAAACAAAAAAAATCCACAATTTATCTTTGTTTCAAATAAAGAAATACTTTGCATGAGTAACAATTCATTGCATATAAGAAAATAACCATCACTGGAAGTTAACCAATCAAAATTCTCCCCTTATTTAATCTGTGTACAAAGTTTAGTAACCATGTAACCACAAGTTTACAAAATATTCTATAGAAATCCCAAATAAAAAAAAATAATGTGCTTTAAAATACCCAAGACATATGTTTGTGAAAACTGTAAAATTCCAGGGAATATTTTTGTAGACCTATTTTCGTATACAACCGGATGTGACGTACCATGATTTGGTGGTATTACACCTATTATTGGAACAATTTGCCACTAATATACCTTGCAAATGAGTATTTTCGACATCAAACTATTTTTATCTTATTTTTTACTACTTTTTATCTATAGAAATATTGTGGCAAAACATCATTTGGCGCAAATGAAAGAGATCAAGATAAGCAATTGCCTGGTGTAAAATTATTGGAACAAACTGATTTTCTGAGATCCTCTGGAGAACCACAGTTGTTCTGAATGTAAAACGTGAAAGTTATAACTCATAGATTAGTTCCCGTTTCGTATCTAAATATAGCGTATAAAGCATAATGTTTAAAGGAATATTATGCATAATCTTCAATAGTGATCAAAGTATGACTCATTCAATTGCAGATTAAGTTTCTAATTTCTGAGATATTTTGATAGTTTTAATTTAATTTGATGAAAATTAGACAAAAAATGCCCTGTTAAATCCACGAAAACGAAAGTAAAACAATACATGAGTCACTCTTATTCGATTTTTTATGATAAAAAATGTAGGAACGTCAATTCGAAGGTATCCATATAATTGAAAAGTTGTCCCTTTATATATTCTTAAAAGACGTAAACAGAATAATTTTGGTGATGTTGAAAGTAAAAATGGGGAAGAAACTTATAACAACTATACATATGTTTTACGTTCACCATCATATCACGCACAAGTTGATCAATGTGATGCGTCGGTGTCTAAACCCATTTGCGACATGTGTTCTATTGTTAGATACCAATACATTCGACGTCGTCTGGTCTAAATTGAGCCGATTGTGTTTATTCTTGATAGTGACAATTTGAAAGAGTGAACTCACATAGCAAGTGACGCTGGTGCTTTTGACGCTTCAGTCTCGCTTTTTATTTTTTTTAGTTTGGATGATTCACTCAGTTTTTGTTTGTTACCTAAATATCTCCTTGTGATCGATTTAAGATATTTGAACATCGGCCGACCATGTGTTCGAAATTTACCATCTTCTATTATAATATAAATTATTGTGTTAACATTCAATGAAATTGTTAATAATTTTTTAGGATATTTCCCCATAAATATACTTTGTGAGTCGAATATTTCGAAACATAGATGAGAATAGATCAATTCTATGAACAGTGATGATAGCTAAATGATATCATAAAGTTAAATGCAATAGTCTTGTTACTCTTTTCCTTTAAAATCATAAATAATTTCTTACCAATTGAATTATGAAATAGTGATCAGGTTTTTTACTTATCGAATTATTTGAATTTAATTTCTTTTACATAATATGCAAGGAAATACATTGCTTTCTTATTAAAAATCCAAAACATCTTTTTTGCTGCAAAATAAAAGTTCATGTTAAATGTTTCGATTTTATTCTTTAGAATATCAATGTCGTAATGAATATTAATGTATTCATTATTGGAATTTTTTTCAAAAATATCTGCTACACAATACCACGTGAATGTTAATTCGGACTAATATGCCGTCCGAAGAGTTGTTTTTCATTAATCTGCATGTCATTATTTAATATTGTGCGTCACGTTGGGTGTGATTTCATCTGAAATATATTATTGACAATTCTATAATTGAACAATTATAGCAGCTGACATGCTGCTAAATTACGCATAAATGCACGCTGACTTTACGCTGACGTCTTGAAAGAAAACAAAATCAGTGAAACTCAACAAACTGAGATATTATTTCAAAACAAAAACATCATGTTTAATGTTATTTTTCAATAACCATAGACATATAATTGATATATTCATAAAGCAGTTATGTTAACGTCACAAACACTCAGAAGGAAGTCTTATTTAGACAAAATGCGTGTCTGGCGAACCTTTTTAATACAATTGTAGCAACAAATGTTTATACCGTTTGACGTGTCATATCACTACACTTAAACTGTTTATTCGAGTATCTTCCTAAAATATCATTAATGCAATTGTGGATTAATGTGTCATATAAAGAGTTCTCTACTTTATATCTGCCATCGCTGAATGGTGCTCAATGTCAATTAGAATTTTCACTGAAACATACGAAATAGAATTTTAAAGCTTGTAAGCTTCTAAATTAGACAGGAAATGCATTAAAATGTTTGGGAATAAAAACCAATATTTCATTGAAAATCCAGTAAACCTGTCCCAATTAAACAGGAAACAACCGACTAAATGTCAGGTTTCCACCAAAAAATCATAAAAATGAAAAAAAAATCGACTATATGCCAAAAGGAGGATATTAACCACCAAAAAACAAATATAGATAGCTTACTATCTTTAGCAATATTAATATTCTGCAATGACATACATTCCAAATGTTCACAGGAAGCTACTGAAATAATCAATAGAAAAGCTCATTTGTCCTTTGCCTTAGTCATAATAGATATGATAACCAGGATTTCACAATCTGTAATCAGTATAATTCGGTATGTATTTATGAATGGGCCCATAATTGCTCTTTTCTTTGGTATTTTTCTGTTATCATGAAAGTGAACACAATATTTGGTATATACTGTCATCGACAAAAACGATTTTTGATTTTTGTTGGTGAAGTCATTGTTTAATCGCCTCACTGGTGAGTCTATATCTTGTACTATATCTCTATTATTGACGTCTTTGTTTGATAAATTTGTATGATTAGTCAGTCTGTGATGAATGTTTCAAAGTTTTGACTGAAGGATCCCATCCATTGTCCAATTAGCTTTTTATCATTGTTTTGGTAGCTTGCCCAATGTTGTCAATATAATATAACTAGAAACAACTGTCATGAAATTAGGAGTTTCAATTATCTATACAGCCAGTTTAAGCCCATTATCTTCCTTTGACAATGCCTATACCAAATCAGGAATGTGGCAGTTGTTTTTCCCTTGTTCCGTTGCTTGATAACGTTTGATTTTGTAAGTTTAGCTAGACTTACTTTTTTTTAATTTACTTGACAGTTTTGTTGGTTATATATATTTTTTTAATTATTTCTGAAATATTTTTTGATATTTACGCTGAATTTAACTTTACGTTACATGTCCCTTTGCCTGATATTAAGACCGAGTAAAACAGAGTAAGCTGTAAAGACACCGGAATCTTAAACGGGATTTATGGCTTTTTCCAATTAATATTTTCAAGATTACAAATGACTCTATCAATGAAAAATTGTTGCATTTACATGTTGTTAGAATTCTTATATTGAAACGTTACTTTTGGATCAGCTTAATGCCACTAACATTTCTTTAAAACAACTTTTAAAATTACACTATAAAATGTTAAAACAAGTTGAAGGAATGAATTAAGTATTGAAGATGAACGAATGAATGACTGACTGATTGACTGACGGACGGACGGAAGGACTGACTAACTGATTGACCGACCGACCGACCGACCGTCCGTCCGACCGACCGAACGACCAACCAACCAACCGAACGAATGAATGAATAAATGTATGAACGCATGAATGATTGAATGAATGTATGAATGAATGTATGAATGAATGAATGAATGTATGATAGAATGAATGAATGAATGAATGAATGAATGAATGAATGAATGAATGAATGAATGAATGAATGAATGAATGAATGAATGAATGAATGAAGGAAGGAAGGAAGGAATTAATGAATGAATGAAGGAATGAATGAAATAATGAAGGAATGAAGGAATGAATGAACGAATGAACGAATGAACGAATGAACGAATGAATGAAGGAATGAATGAATGAAGGAATGAAGTAAAGAAGGAATGAAGGCAGGAATGACTGAAGAAATGAATGGATGACTAAATGAATGAATGAATGAATAAATGAATGAATGAATGAATGAATGAATGAATGAATGAATGAATGAATGAACGGAAAGTCCCTTATTAAATGGCAAAATCAAAAGATAAAACACACCAAACGAATGGACAACAACTGACTTGGTACAGGCATTTTCTTATCTTGCAAATAATGGATTTAACCTGGTATTATAGCGCTAAACTTCACACTTGTACGATAGCCGCATCATATTTCATTATTTTGACAACGATGCGTGAACAAAACAAACACAATATGTAAATATTTTACAAATAAGGGTACAACACACAAAAATTGAGGTAATTACATGAACTCCAAAAGCAGCAAGACCTGGGTTCTCGGTCATTTAACTTTACTCAGTACTCGGAGTACAAAATAAGTGCTGGAAAAACCAAACTTTGTATATCAATTAATTGGTTTCACAGTCAGAGTACGATAAAATTTTATGACCGTTAGACCAGAAGTGTCGACAAGTTATTATGTAAGCAGTCTCCTGTTATCCGTCCATTTCTAACACTCAACTGATTTCGTTTTATTTCATGGCAAATAGATTAGTGGTATAAAACGGAGAGACATATACGGACCATTTTGATTCGATGAATAATCTTCGATTTAGGTTTGTTTAAGTTTTGTTCTGTTTTTTTACCTCTATAAATGAAAAATGCACTTTATAAATTTGCAAACGCATCAGTGATATGAAGTTATTGTCCTAAATTAATAGAACTAAAATAATTTATTTCAGTGTGCTTTAAGTTAACAGAACACAGGATTATCAACAGCGAAAAATTCAAGGAGGTTTCCAGAACTATGCAAGATTCCGAAGATTACAAGGGACACGACCACAAATTTTCTGAGAGCAAAGATCCTCAACGACATATGCCGATACATGTTTTATTCAACAATATATTAGATAGATTTAAGCTAGCTTTCCAAAGACAATGAACACACAAACCGAAATGAGAGATCAGTAGAAACTCAGCAAAACAATACAAATGCTACCAACATTAATAATTCTTCAGAGAGTGACTTTACATTGATAACGACAACAACAGGTATCCGACAAATTATTGTAAAAGTAATTACGTCATATTTGTCGAAGGGAACCAGTTATATTTCATCAGTAACACAAACTGAAAGTAAAAATACATGTGACAATGCAGCAGCGTGTTTGTATCCTTACGTGTCTGACTTTGCGGGAATTGTGATGTTTCTTCTTATTGTATACTTAAATATTGTATTTAAAAAGTTGTGTATGTGATGATTCATACCGAGTAAAATGTACATAATTTGAAAACAACAACGAATTTCTGCAACTAAGAATCAGACAATGAAATTAATTCATCCTTTAAAATAATGAATATATTTCACATATCAATATAGAGAACTCATTGTGTTTGGATCAAATTGTTCTAATTCATCATTGACAGACAAAACCTAGACATTATCATATTTTTAAACCAACTTTAAAACAAATGTGATGAGAAACAATTTAGGAATACAACATGTACAAGTTGACGAAATTGAGTAGTTTCAATTAATTATCAGCAGCGTCTTTAGCAACATTCGATGCATTTTCCCCTTTTTTCTTTAACAAACAAATTAAGGGTTTTATCTAACGTTAATTTATTGAGAAAAACTATTAAAAGGCACTATCCAGATAAACATGATTTTTTTTCAGACTTTTAAATATTAAATTCGTTGAAAAAAAATATTTCAATGAATTAATTGAAATTTAAAAAAAAGTAAAGTTTTGGATTTTCAAATGTTTTTGCGTTTATTTTCACAAATCATATCTGGTGCAATGAAATTTGTATCGTTAGTTTAACTGATTTTAAAATGTAGTCTTATAGAAAATTGATGTTTAGTTTTATTGGACAAATATAAAGAAAAATGAAAATTTGAAAATATCACTTCCCGTTTCAACGCAAATTATAATTGTTTCGATTTTTTAAGCTAAGACATTTGTTGTTTGTGGGGAGAATGTTTTGAACATTATTCGTGTACATGTATATTGTAGACATCTATGCTTACCATACTTTTTCCTAGTGTACATGTAACGTTTAGGAGAATCCACAACACATATGCGTTTCCTTACTGCGCAACCGTATATATTATGGCCCTTGTGATATATTTTATGTCAGCTTAAGGTGGTACCTAACACTACAGGGAGATAACTCTGTAAAATCAGCTTAACGTTTTAATTACGTTGTGTTGTAAAGGGAATATTAAGCTTCTCAATGATCAAAAATGGTGTTAGTCAAACTACTATATAACCAGTGTATTTTTTCTGACAAAACTGTTGGTTCAAAATTTTTGAAATTTTTATATTTCTGTTAAAGGGTCAAAGTAACTACTTTATCAAAATTTTATGAAAATTAAACGAGCCCAATTTATTTTAGTGAAAGTGTTGGGTAACACCTTAATTAAAAAATGAATATATAGACATGACAAAAAAAACGAAAAACCACCAAAAGGACAATAATTAATTAATACACGAAAGCCATCGTCACAATCAGGCAAGTATCAAATCCCTAGCTGCGGAATATATTATACTCTTCCGTGGTCTTTTGTCTTTATGAATCACTAAAACTTAATTTGTATACTATTCTATTTTCATAACTTTTATATAATTTGCATATTGAAAAAAAGTTTTAAAAATTGCTTACTAGCGTTGCATTTTACATATACATTTATTTCGAAAATTATTCATTTCTTATACATGTTATTTATTCTTCGTCATCTGTAAAACAGATATTTCATAATGATATAGCGTCCGTTAATTTAACAATGGGATGATCTCAACTTCACCACTTATAACTCATGATTTAATAGCTTCCTTGTGAGCACTTAAACTCTGTTAAGAAAAACATGATAGGAAATATGATTGGAGATATTTACTATATATACACGCGTTGCCTGAATGTTGCTACAGAGAAAAGGTAAAGTTCACAATCGGGAAGCTGAAATTATTCCTTTTGTCGTTTAGTTTTTTTTTTCAACCGACCCCCATTGTCATTTATAGATGCAAATCAAGATATTAGGCAGATTTTACTGTACCGTGTGTATTCTTTATCTTAAATTCAATGGGGTAGATGAGATTTACATAGTCACAAAAATTATTTTAGTAAGAGAATATCATCTACATCGCGGATTGTGAAGTTAAAGAATAATCCCAACTTATTTTCTTGTTTCCGAAGAAGATTCTGTATGATATCAGCCTCATATGAATAAAGAAACAAGTCTTCATGAAGAGGAACACAGTTGGTTCCCATTGGAAAGCCGATTGTTTGTGTAAGAACACATCTTTCTAGCTTATTTTCTTTAAGTAAGAAGATATCTACAGGAGAGCCGATAAAAAATATAAGTCAAATCAGACAGTATTTTAGAAGAAAAATTTAAAATACAAATAGTGAAATACAAACAACAACCCCTAAAAAATCCCTAAAATGTAAATATTGAGCAAAGTGAACTGATCAAAATCTGAAACTCGGGTATTCCGGTCTGATCATCAGTTCTTGCTACACTTGTGACTCCCGTCAATTTACTTGTTAAAATTTATAGGAAAGTTAAATCCAAAGATTATGCATTTATACAGTAGTATGATGTCACTTGTTTCTTTATTACTATGAGGCTGACTTCATGCAGGAACTTCTTAGGAAGAAAGATAAGAAGTTAGCATTATCCTTTAACTCTACTTTCCGCTATATAGATGACGTTCTTTCACTAAACAATTCAAAATTTGGTGACTATGTGGAACGCATCTATCCCATCGAATTGTAGATAAAGGATACTACAGATACAGTTAAGTCGGCTTCATATCTTGACTTACATCTAGAAATTGACAATGAGGGTCGGTTGAAAACAAAACTTTACGACAAAAGAGATGATTTTAGCTTTCCAATTGTGAACTTTCCATTTCTAAGTAGCAACATTCCAGCAGCACCTGGATACGGGGTATATATCTCCCAATTGATACGATATTCCCGTGCTTGCATTTCCTATCATGATTTTCTTGATAGAGGGTTACTGCTCACAAGGAAGCTATTAAACCAAGAGTTCCAAATGGTGAAGTTGAAATCATCCCTTCGTAAATTTTACGGACGCCATCACGAGTTGGTTGACCGTTATGGAATAACCGATTCACAAATGATATCGGAATTGTTCCTTACGTCGTAATTACAATCCCCTTCCCTTTCATGAATGTGACCTACCGAATTAGACTATTTACCGGATTTGTAATCACATAAGCAACACGACGGGTGCCACATGTGGTGCAGGATCTGCTTACCCTTCCGGAGCACCTGAGATCACCCCTAGTTTTTGGTGGGGTTCGTGTTGTTTATTCTTTAGTTTTCTATGTTGTGTCATGTGTTCTATTGTTTTTGTTTGTCTTTTTCATTTTTAGCCATGGCGTTGTCAGTTTGTTTTAGATTTATGAGTTTGACTGTCCCTTTGGTATCTTTCGTCCCTCCTTTGTGTATTTTGCAACATTGTGACGTTAACAAAAAATATAACCATCGATTTTTATAAATTTTGTCCCCCTTAATTGTGACCTCATGCAAAAGTTTAAAATGAAAGCATTTTTAAAACACAGGATAGACCTGGACCGTTGCATATAGACACAGACTTCAAAGTAAAATTCGAGTTGATGTAGTTTTTCATTCTATCAATAATGAAAATGTGGCAGTCCTTTTTAGTTGGAAACTGTAAATTTTATCCATCGTAAGTGGGTAATCCACTTAACAATTTTTCAGAGACAACTAGACTATGTGTTTTCAACAAAAGTATATTGTATAGACCGTTTTTATTCAAAAAAGCAAATAGACACTTAAAAGTTTAATGGATCTATTACCATTAATAATTTATTGCAGTCAATTAATTCAAAAGTAAAAATATCGATTTAATTCAAGTATACACTAACATTTTTGTGTTTATTTTATCGGTTATAATTTGTTATTTTTTTTCCGAAATATATTAAAAAAATAAGTTATCGTTACAGATACAGTTTTACGTCAATTTGCATATCTCCGGAAATTACGAGATTTGGCATTACTCATGTTGCTGTTCAAAACTTAATTAAATTGTATGTATTTCATTATAAAAGCTTTCACTTATTGCATTTTATTTTTTAAGAACTCATTCAACAGTGAACGTTATTAAAGCCAATCGTTATTTTTCTTTTTTTTATTATTGATTTTGTGTGGGGTATTTTTCTGGAAAGGGTGGGGGTTACTTTGTTACCTGTTGAAGATATAGAGTACTGTCGTCAACTAATCGGAATTCTTGTTAGGACAATCGACTTTTTTCTATATATTAATTGAGTTTATTCATATAAACATAATCGTATTGTTTTAGCCTCGCACGTGCATAATAAGAGTTAAATCAAGAACACGTGCGCATGGCCATCTTTTCAAATGTTTTCGTGTATTCAAAATAATGATTTATTCTAACTTAACGTGTTCCTTTTTTATACATTTAATATCAAAATTATTAACGGTATTGATATTATCAAAGTTTTAGACTATCTTTCCTATTGATAAATTTATCTAATTAGTTGATATATATGTCCCTGTTACTCTTTTTTGGTTTGAGTGTGCTGGAAAAAATCAGTAAAATAATATTCCATAACTTGAACATTTTAAACAACTGGAATATATAACAAATATTTTAGCAGGTCTAGAACAAATATGATTATACCTGTATACATTTATTACAATACTACACATTTTTACATATAACTACTAGATATTGGCATCAAAGAACGATTAAACTTCTGTAAATCAATTTGGTTGTCAATTGAAAATTGTATTACATCGAGTCAGGTTCAAAATCGAAGTTCAGAACAGTAAAGGAAAACTTGTGTCAAATAAGGATATTAACGATTTATATATATTCTGTAGACACATCAAATTTAGTAGTTAAGGTAAACTTGCTAACAAACATCAGGGACACCCATCACATTAAACGATGTGGGTATAGTTAAAACGTAACTTTAAATGAATTTCGTCACGTAATACATATGAGCAAATTTTGGTAAATTCAAAAGACATTAACCTTTTTGAAGCTTTTACGTAAAAGTAGATTGAATTTACAGAACAGTTTCTATAAGATGGACAAGTAAAAGTAAAATATTTAAAGGCTACGCGAGATGTTTATTAACTGACTTGCAATTACTTTTTAAGTTACGACATATCTAATACAAAGTTATAAAAATGATGTGTTAGGTTAAAACCAAAAGATGCTAAATGACTGCTTCGGAATTTTCAATGTCAGAATATAAAATCCAAAGTCAGTAACGTACACTGAGAAGTAAGATCTAGTATAGTTCAGAACCAATCCCAAACCTTCAATTGAAGACAAAATTAAAAAGAAGATCAGATACATTATTCTGTTACAGTGTTCATGATTTTTACATCTTTCAAAGTCAATGAAGTTGATAACTGTCAAATTCTATTAACATGGATTGATTAACAAAGTTGTATGAGTATGTCTTTTGTCTATATGGTTCAATAGCACATTATAAGAAGATCAGATTGTTTTTTTCTTTTTCTAATCAAATCCGTTGATTCTCTTCCGGAACATATTTTAATAGAGTTAGCCTGGTAAGGCGTTTTACGTCATATTTTCTCCTCGCCGGATATTAGGACAAATGACACATACAAATTTGAATCGGTACATTCTGTCAGTTAACTCGAATGAAACAGAACAAAATGTTACACCGGTTTTTTTTTCCTTTCTAGATGAAACCAGTGTTTTCAATTATAAGAAAAATCTAAAATCAAGTTGTATAAACGTGTTGGATTAGGAAAATGTACAACCGATGTGTTTATTAAATAAATATCAATATGAAATCCAAAAGAAAAGATTAAATTTCCAGCAGCAAATTTCTGAGTTAATATCTAATCTTATTTTAAAACTTCTTACTTACTGGTACAGATGTTTCAATAGCTATAGCCTCTTATTTTTCGTACGCATTCGTACTCGTGCCTTTTGGAGGTCACACTATTCCGTTAGTTTTTTTGGGTTTTTTTTCTATCCTCATTTGTATCTTTCTAATCTATTTACGAAATATGAACATCAGTTAACTACTATCACTTTCATGAACTGCTGAATGCAATTGTATATGTTGATGCGTTTTCCGTGTACTAGCTAAAAGACATTGGGATTGAGAGGATAAAGCATCTATATTATTTCTTTTTTATACTACTGAAGACGTACAAACCATACATGTATGAGATTTAAGACTTCGTGAATTTTTTTCATGATAATTCACAGAAAAGGATGAATTAAATTAGTCAAGTATGGTATTTAAGGTGTACACCCCTTGAAATATTGTGAATGATCATTTTATCAAGTTTATTTATGCTAAACCATATCTCGATTTTGTTATTGTATAAACAGTATTTTAAAATACATTGTTTTTTGATTGAGTTAAGCCTTCCAATTGATATTTTATCGTGTTTTTTCTATGGTGTGATGTTATACTATTGTTTCCGAAAAGGGAGAAGGTTTGGTACCATTAAAACGTTTAATCCCGCTGAAAATGTTTGCACCTGTCCTGTTTCTCGTTTCTCGTTTTTTATATAGACTAGACCGTTGGTTTTCCCGTTTGAATGGTTTTACACTAGTAATTTTCGGGCCGTTTATAGCTTGTTATGCGGTGTGAGCCAAGGCTCCGTGTTGAAGGCCGTACATTGACCTATAATACATTTTCCTATATCTATTAATTATATACTGTAGAAATAGCTGTACAAGATTCATTCTACTTTCACAATACCTTGGCCTGATTGTGCATTTATATCTTTCCCTTTTTTTTTTTAAATATATAGATCTGAAAATAGGCAAAGAGACGATCTTATATATAATGTTCGAGCAATACTTCCTTTGACATTACCGTTTACCTTTATGATACTACTAGTAACATTATTATACCTTACATATATTTTAAACAATTGTATTGGGTGAAACGTTATCACGTGACATGTAATAATTCAGTTGTTTTTCTTTCAATTGCAAGGAAGGACGAATAACCCTAACAATTTCCACCAGCGGTGAATAACCTTTTGAGCTTGCTGATTTGTACTTGAATTATCTCCCATGAAAATGACGTCACAGACGTAAATAAACAAAATGGCAGCATTCACATTGCACTGGAGTGGAAGCCTACCGAGGGACGAGGAAATAAGGCATTTGACATGAATTGAGCTGAGAGTGCAAACAGCCGATGATATCCCTTATAAACGGTCCTTTTTAGGGGCCATCAATATTTTACAAAAAGATTCTACATTTGTTGTGCATTCAAGAAATTCTAGAGCACAAATGTATTTGCAAACGTCAGCTTGTGTTTGTTATGTAAAGTCTAATGAACATAGTAAGTGTTGAAAGGCCTTTCCACTGCTAGTTTGGTATAAAAAACAATTGTGGTCCCTTAGAATCGATGAATATCCAAAATTGACAACCCTTAAAAGTTATTTCCCTCCGGGCTGCGCCCTCATTGAAAAAAACTTTCTCGTATTGACAATTTTGGATATTCACCTTTTCAACGGACCATAATTGTATATTGATTATTTTGATCTGCAGGTTAAAAAAAGTTCCATCCAATGTTTCTTTAATAGTAACAATCAATGCATCTCAAGTCGGTGTAACACGTTTAGTTACAATGATTTATTTATGAAGTGGCTTGACTTCTCTAAGTATTTATACCTATATGACATAGAGAAAAGTTTAGAATATTGACGTTATATCTTTTTTCTCGTTTCTATTCATTTCATATAGAATCAATCATAATTTTCTCCTTAATGTATTGACATAAGAATAGTGCAACCACAACGTGTATATCTAAGCCTGACAAATATAGTTTATAAATTTCAATATGTCGATTGTACTTTGTTTGTTTATTGTTCTTTTTAAAACATGCTATCCTAAAAATAAAAGTGTAAGAATAAACTGATGTCCTTCATCCAGATTTTTTAGGTAAACTTGTTTGAATTTTGATATCAATTATACTGAAGTTCTTGCAGGCGCTTGTACTTTCTTGACTTGTTTATTCAATATCAATATTTCACCGGGAAAAGAAAGTCTTGATAAAGTATTCGGTCCAGTGTAGAAGATATTTTTAATAATAATTTTTTTTAGTTCGTTTCCTTTAATAGAATTAGAAAATTCAAATGGTTCCATATATAGTCAAATCGCGATGACTGTTATTGATAGATAAGATGATTGAAAACCCCAGTCTGGTTAACCTCGCAAATACAACTTGAGTGTTTTCGCGGTTCATTGAATAAAACAATTCGGAGTCTTCCGCCTAGTTTCTCCTTCTGATATCGTTATCCAATATGAATATACAAATCTGAGCTCAAGACATTCCATTCATGGTATACAGATCTTTTTAATAGGTTTGTGGAGCTAATTTTTTTTAAATCTTATCAATACATAGTCTATTGAGCAAATGTTAACGTTTCATTTTCTAAGGTAAAATTAAAGACAAAACCTGTCATAAATAACATTTTATAGACCGAAATACTGTCTTACTACTGAGCTGATGATACCACCTGTAGCTGTATCGACTAAGTGATATGAAAAGATAAAAACAACACATTACGAATATCATGCATCCGAAGCGCTTGTCTGGATCTACTTTCATCAGGAAGTCCCAAAGCCTAATATTTGAAAGCCAAAGTTGTAAAATAATTGAAATAGTTGTCATAAATAACATTGTGTTGGAAAAAGACCTTTTATAGACCGAAATACTGACTAACTATTAAGCTTATGATACCTTCAGCAGCGGTATCGACACAGTGATATGAAAAAATAAAAAAAAAACTTTACGAATATCATGCATCAGAAGCGCTTGTCTGGATCTACTTTCATCAGGAATTCTCAAAGGTCAACTTTTCTTTTTGTACCTTTATTTGTCTGTTTGACTTTTTGTTTTTTAGATATTATGATTTTTTATTGCAATAGATTAATATGGTATATTATGCGTTACGTTGGGTTGAATATGATTGTAACATACAATTGACAACGTTATAATTGAACACATTTTTTTTTATCTGACATGCCTCCCAATTACGAAGAAACGACCTCTAACGTTTTGAAAAACTAAAAACACCTTACAATTCATCCTATAATCCAAGTTTAACGCTTCTGTTTGTCTTTTAGTCTTTTTCCTTTTTTGGCATAGCCTGGTCAGCTTATTTTAGAATATCAGTATTGAGAGTGAAAAAAAGGTTGAGCCATTTCGTTGACTAATTTGATCCGAAAACAATCATTCTTATACAGATAAAATGATTATTTGCATATTTTTAATCTTTAATATGAATTAAATAGATGATTGCGTCTAGACTAAATTACACTATTTTCTTGATAGAGGGTTGCTGCTCACAAGGAAGCTATTAAACCAAGAGTTCCAAATGGTAAAGTTGAAATCATCCCTTCGTAAATTTTACGGACGCCATCACGAGTTGGTTGACCGTTATGGAATAACCGTTTCACAAATGATATCGGATATGTTCCTTACGTCGTAACTACAATCCCCTTCACTTTCATGAATGTGACCTACCGAATTAGACTATTTACCGGATTTGTTATCACATAAGCAACACGACGGGTGCCACATGTGGAGCAGGATCTGCTTACCCTTCCGGAGCACCCGAGATAATCCCTAGTTTTTTGGTGGGGTTCGTGTTATTTATTCTTTAGTTTTCTATGTTGTGTCATGTGTGCTGTTGTTTGTTTGTCTTTTTCATTTTTAGCCATGGCGTTGTCAGTTTGTTTTAGATTTATGAGTTTGACTGTACCTTTGGTGTTTTTCGTCCCTCTTTTACACAATAATTACATTAGATGTATGTTTCATTATAATACTTTATTCTGATTGGCTAACTGCACATCACGTGTTCTTCCGTAAGCAGTTGCATTGCTCAATACAACTTTTCATTTATGATAACACGTGGTCCAACAATAAAGTGCACAGGTGAATTAAAAAACAAATATATAAAATTCGTGTTTTCATGATCATAGCTTAAAAATGTAGTTATAAGTATTGAATGCTTCTTTTTGTAACTTTAAAGTGTTGTAAAAGCGTTGACCGTGCTCACATTTTTAGAATGAAGCGCTTCGTTCCGCGCTTCATACAAAATGTACTTCGGTCAACGCTTTTACACCCCAATAAATTTACAAAAAGAAGCATTCAATTTTTAACTAAATGCTGATATATGTTAAGTCCATGCATTCTTTACAGTTTATTTTAAACTCTATTTAATCGGATATACGTTTTAGTACGATATAAATCAAATATGAGAATTTGAGTTAAGATATTACGCCAACTCTTATATGGCAAAAATATTGAAATACCTTTTAACGAATTTGTAGACTAAATATTTTGATGTTTTGGAAGTTAAACATCTTGTATAATTTCATTGATTGTTTTTTAACATTTATTTTCATTAAGGTAGTTACAACACATGGTTGGACATTCTTTTTCTTGATTAATCAGTTCCTTAGTTACTTCCAATTTAATGAAAAAAGTATGAGTAATACGAATTTCTTGTTTTGGAATGAAGTAATTTAGGAGAAAGAGTTTATTTAAGAAGTTTCCACAATGCACACAAGCTACACATCTGTGAATCTACGAAAGTGTTCTGAAGTATCATTCGTTGTTTGTTATAATTAGGGGCTTTTTTTTAGGGGGATATTTTCCCCCTTCTACTTATCACACTGAGAGGAAATCTAAGACGTACGTGCATGGTAGAAAATTTAAAGAAACAGTTGGGGTTTTTTTTAATAAAGGCAACCCCTATAAAAAATTATTTTTACTCAGTTAAGTTGATGGGAGTGTGTGTTCGATAATCGTCGGTCGTTTTGATTTTATTGGTCTGTTGGCGTAATTATACATTTACAGAGTTTAGACTCATTTCCTTTGAACAATTCATAATTAGCTATGTTTATAAATTAACTCCGGTTAAATCCTTATATAGTTTCTATTACAAACAACTCTTTATTTAACTCATTTTGATTTAACTCATTTTGATATGACGCTATTTATTTATTTCGCCTTTTTTCAGATAAGGTAAAAACGGAAGAAGACTGGCTTCTAACATTATAAAAATGGCATGATACAAATGAATAAATTCCTCCTACACGTCACCAGCCCAGTAGTCAACACTTCGGTGTTGACATGAATATCAATAATGTTGTCATTTTTATAAATTTCCTGTTTACAAAACTTTGAATTTTTCGAATAACTAAGGATTTTCTGATCCCAGGCATAGATTACCTTAGATGTATTTGGCACAACTTTTTGGAATTTTGGATCCTCAATGCTCTTTAACTTTGTACTTGATTGGCTTTATAACTATTTTGATCTGAGAGTCACTGATGAGTCTTTTGTAGACGAAACGCGCGTCTGGCGTATTAAATTATAATCCTGGTACCTTTGATAATTATAAATAAAAGATCAAATACACATTTAAAGCAAATAAAACTTTACCAGTGCTTTTTAGTTTAAAAGAACCATATACCAGTGTTGGAATACTTGTAAGACTTAAGTCAACTTTAAGTATATTGTTAAAATCGGGAAAATTATAATATGGTAATTTGTTCCGTTAAGATCATCAAATTACAAAAAGACGTATGCATAACGCTGAGATCGTGATAGGTCGTGTGCAGACAACCGATTGTGCATTTGTTGAGACATTTACTTATATGATAATTGCATTTGCAAGTGTTATCTTAAACCGCTTACACTAATGAATGTTTCCTATTATATATATTACTATAGAATGTTTCCATTTTGGAACTTTTTTCTCTGGTGATTAGTTTTTGAACAAAATAACTAATTTATAATGTTTTTTATAAGACTAGTTTTTCTACATTGTAAGAAACCTTTTCATATAGATTGCAGAATCTACAATTCATCGTGATTGCAAATGGAATGACATGTTTCATGTATGAATGCATTTGAAGTATTGAACTAACAATGATGTCATGATTTTCCATATATGTTCGTGAACTGGTATAAACATGTGCCTCAATGAAACAGCAGCACCATGATCACAGCTCATCCAGATATAGATTTAAGTCTTTAATTAAGGTATTAAAGTGATGTCCAATAAAACTCTCATAAGATCAAATTTAAACAAAAAAATTTTGGAATGAATACAAAAGAATTGCATTATCTTCACCTTGAAAGGAAGATTTTTGGCAGAGTAATCAATTCCTGCGATTCCTGCGATTCATATATCACCTATCACACGATTATTACGTCACATTGATAGTAACTTTCTCGACAGAAACATGAAAAAAAAATGTTAAAGCAAACCAAATAAACTTTTCCCTAGATTAAACAGCAGTATACTACTGTTGTCTTTATCCATCTCCTGTTTGTCAATCTATCTTAACTTTTGTAAGTTCTTTTGAACCATTGAATGAATACAATATATATTGTTAAACAACCTTCACTGAGTAAAACATTAAGGTCTAATAACAATACAAAAAAGAAGATGTGGTATGATTAACGACATGATTTACAAGTATTCGTAGATTTTAGTTGACACTCGTCTTAAGTTGAAATTGCTGAAATAAAACAATTACTCATATGATTCTTTAAAATCTGGTGCAAATTTTTCATCAGTTATGGTCATGGACACTACCCTGATTGTTTCCAGATTTCTTTTACGAAATAGTGATGGAATAAGTTTTAAAAAAAAGATATTTTATGATATGCTATGAGACAACTCTCAGCAAGTGACAACATGACACAGAAATTTACAACTAAAGATCATCGTACGGTCTTCAACATTGTCTAAAGCCCATACTGCATAGTCACCTATGACAAGGCCCCAAATGACAAATGAAAAAATTCATACAAGAATACAAACGGCCTTATTAATGAACAAAACAGTGAATGAAAAAAACAAATATCTCACTCGGCAACAAGCGACAACCGCTGACATACAGACAGACTCCTGATTTGGGACATGCACATTCAGAATGTGGCGGGGTTGAACTAATTTGAAGGCACCAGACCTGCCCCTTTTCTCACTTGGGACAGTGGTGTAACAGTAAAAAATAAGAAAGAACTACAAAAATCAGTTGAAAAAGGCATACGTCATCAGATGGATACAAATAGAATTAAATAGTAGAGTTTATATCAGAACTATAATTAGTAACATGACGAATTAAGACATCTGCACGGGATAATATTTGCACCTCTTAACTATTAATGTTTTTCTTCTTTTAAATTGGCTTGAAGCTACTGTATCTTAAATTAACACTTAACAATCACAATTGAAAGACGACCTAATTAAACTTTAAAAGAGTAAACATGTGTAAAATCGATTTTAAATCAGTTAAAGTAACTTAAGTTCATTAATAAAAAAAATATTAAGGTTTACTCATTTTCATATTAAAGCTCTTTTAAATAGACTTTCTACAAGTGTTTCAAATTATATAACACGAAGAAAGCAATTGTCGTGCAAACAAACAATGAATCATTTAAAAATTCAGTTGTAGACCAGAACTGTCGTGACTTACAATCATTCATATGGTTTATCATCAAGACAGTGGCTATTATTATATCAATGAAATTTATTGATGGATATTCAAAGCCTTATGATAAGCTCCAAAAGCAATAAAAGATGTATAAATTCGCATTCGAGTCTGGCCGAAATCCTATGACCGCTTCGCTCTCTCCACGATTTAGTAAACTTACAACTTTTTGTAAGGTGTTCCTAGATGGCCTGTTGCAAGACAAATGTTTGTCTTCGGAGATCACCTCGATGGTTAATTAGAATGTGTCATGGGTAAAATACACAATAATACTGATAAGTATCATGACTTCCATGTATTGTTAACTGGTGATTGCAGATGTTTTGCAATTTGTATATATAATTAAGTACGTTATATATCAAACAAATATGAAATTTTGAGTAAAATTGATAAACATATATTTGACAGATAATGCCCCTTTAGAAAATAAAACCATTTACGTTATTAGATTTAAAAACACGTACAAAAGTTGGAAAATAAAAATGATGATCAATGTCCCAAGCGGCTTAATCTTAAAAAACAATATAGGTTAAGGTATTACATCAACTCGTGTATTAATAAGGAAAGAAACATTGTATTAACGCTTAAATGAAGACTAACAAAGATTTGTTTATATTGTTTTTTAAGTTTAACATTATATTGAGTGTTTTCTTAACATTTGATGTTGATTGGGGCATTTACATCACATGGCTTAACATTCGTTTTCTTAATCAATCAGTTCCTTGACTTACTTCACATTTAATAAAAAATGTGTGCGTAATACGAATTTCCTTTTTTAGAATGAAGTTATTCAAGGGGAATGAGATTATTATTGAAGGATTCACAAATGCACGCACGCTACTTAATTGTAGATCTACAAAAGTATTCTCAAGTATTATTTATTGATTGTTTTAAATTACTTTTTTTTCTTTTTTAATTGTACATAGGATAATTCCAACCACTTATGTTTAACAGTGAAAAGGATAAAGCACGCACACAAAACGTACACAACAAGTTTAAATAAAAGCTACGCATGCCAAGGAAATATATACTCAGTTAGGTTGATTGTGTATGTGTGTTCACTAATGTTTGATCTTCTTTACTTATTCTGGTAAAACCAATCTAGATAAGGCAAAAACGTAAAAACGAAAGAAAACTTCCCCTTTTTAACATTTTAATAATAACTTGGTAATGTACTTTACGTCTATGTAAATAAAAGATAAAATACACATTAAAAACAAACAAGTATTTATTAGTCCTTTGTAGTTTAACCAGTGTTTTAAATAACTTCAAGGATAGTTCTTAACTGAAAGTCCCTAAGCCAATTGCAAAATCAAAATCTCAAAACTTCAAACGAATGGATAACAACTGTCATATTCCTGACTGGCTAATAGTTTGTTTCTATATGTGTTATTTGTTTTAGTTGCACTTCGGTGTTCCTATGTTTCCTTTGTTTTCCTGTTATAGTTGATGTGTTTCTTTCGGTATTTGTTTGTAACCCGAATTTGTTTTCTCTCCAACGAGTTAAGACCTTTGAACACCGGTTTACTACTGTTGCCTTTATTTGGTACAAACATTTTCTGATGTAAAAAATGGTGGATTTAACCTGGTTTTATAGCTAGTTAAACCTCTTACTTCTATAACAGTATGACAAGTTCTTGAAAACTTGAACAGTTTTATGAAATTGCTGAAACTTTTTTACCCGCCTATAATATCTGAGCTCGTTAACTGTTTTAAAACTGGTTAGTTTTGATAAACCCCTGAATGGCTGTGTCACCTTTTTATTATATTGTCAAGTTGTTTTTATCAACAATTTTATTCCTATCAGATAATCTTAAAACAGTTTCTATGAATCAATTTAAATTCATAGCATTTGGTTTTTGTAAATTTGCTAAATGAACGTTCAATGCACAAGATAAGTCTACAAGGATTTGAAAACACTGTTTAACGTTAACAGAAAAAAGAACGGACAGTTTTCATATAATTGTAAGGAAAGCTTAGACATATGATCTGTATTTTAGACTGCAAATAATTATAAAAACACACAAAGAAAGAACAAACGTGTAGCACCAACTGTGAAAGAAACATTTTCCTGCACTTGAGGAACATTGGGTTCTGAGAAATAAGAAAAAAGATAATAGTATTGAAGGTTGGTGGTATTCATGTTCCAGTCAATTTGTTGTTTTCTACTGCAGGAATAGATTACATAAGCTGTATTTGGCAAAACTATTAGGAATTTTTGGCCCTCAATACTCTTCAACCTCGTACTTTATTTGAATTGGCCTTTCGCAGTTTTTCATTTGAGCGTCATTAATGAGTCTTTTGTAGAGTAAACTCGTGTCTGACGCAAATATAAAAATTCAATCCTCCTTATCTATGATGAGTTTATTTACAATCACTGGGTCGATGCCACTGCTGGTGTAGTTTTTATTCCCCGAGGGTATCACCAGCCCAGTAGTCAGCACCTCTGTGATGATATGAATTATCATTGATATGGTCATAATTATAAATCAACTGTTTACAAAACTTTGCATTTTTTAAATACAAAGGCTTTTCCACCTCAAGAAAGATTACATTGGCTGGTTTTTTTTGCAAAACTTTTAGGAATTTTTGGTCCTCAATGCTCTTCAACTTCGTACTTATTTAGCCTTTATCATTTTTTTATTCGAGCGTCACTGGTGAGTCTTTTGAAACGCGCGTCGGCCGCAAATAAAATTTCAATCCTGGTTTCTATGATGAGTTTATTTGCTGTTTGTTTACCAAGACTTGTACACATCCAACTGTTATCAGTAAAACTTCTTTGATTTGAACAAAAGAGTTTTGATATCTGTGATATCCAGAGATTCATAATATTTTTTTAAGTGAGTACACCTATCTCTTACATCCAGTGATATTGAAATTACGAAACTTTAAAAGCAAGTATGTCTGTTTTCTTTCTGAATGGATTTTATAGAATTGACACTAATAGGCGAATCAAATATCGGATCTCTTAAAACATTGTAAAAACCTTGAATTGTTTCCTTTTTTATGTCGAGGCCTGTAATATCCAACCATACAGTTTTAGTGTTTCTTTGTTTAAGGCCGTACAATTTACTATAATTGCTTACATCCACTTTATTTGAATATTGATGGATAATTGTCTCATTCACAAACGTACCAAATCTCCTTATTTTTATACTTATATGCAATGTATATCGTAAGAGAGTAAACGAGTATTTCGTATACGAAATTAGTAGGGATTGAGTTTTTTTATGAAAGCTTAAAATTTCGTAACTTTTGTTCATCAGATTTTTAAAGAGGTTGTTGCGAAAGTTAATGTGCCGATTAATGGTCTATTGTCAGAAATTACGTTTATTGAATTTGTTTTCAAAGTATAAATCTATATTCTTCACTGCTTAAATGCCGTTAAAACTAAACACGCTCCATTATTAATCTGTATAACAAAGTTGGTGTCAGTTATTAAAGCAATTTCCTTTAAATTATAACAGTATAACCTAAATTCCTTCCTTCTTAAAAAGGGCAACCATGGGTTCCTTCAATCATCTCTGATTTATATACAACTATTTCACTACGATTTTTTTCAACAACGTGTAAAACTTCAAATTGAAGAATTAAAGTCCAAACCTCATTATTGCATCTCAACACAGATTCAATATTTTGTTACGATTGCGCAACACACATCCTTAACACTGACAATAAAAATTCCCTACGAAGAATGGCAATGGCGAAATATCATGTACATAGATAAGTAAATTAAGGCCATGATTATACAATCTTTATTGATTCTGTCAAAGATTACGGGAGTCAATACATACTAATGCATTTAGACTGTAAGGTCGTTGATGCAAAAGTATAAGGGAAATAACAATGACATCATGATTTGGATAGAGAGACATCATCATGACTTAAACAATGAGAAAAATAACATTAAACAACACAAAATACATAGATAAAAAAGATTGACGTGAAAAGTGGGATGAATTAAGTTGCTTAAGGGAAGTAAGAAGTTCATGTTTCGTTCTTGGCATCCATCTTGTCAGCCATTTCATAAAAGTTCCGGTTATAAGACGACTTTGGAAATTTCATTAACGAATAGAATAAAAATAGGATTGTGGTACTATAATTTGCACATAGCCGTAGGATCTGTGATAAACTAGTGTAATGAGAATTGAATAAAACATGTTAGAAGAATATGAACACTCTTGCAACATCTTTTATCACATATACTTAGATACTATCAGACACTTGTTGTTTCCCGAATACAAAAAGATTGCTAAGCAGACAAAGTTCAAAAATATCTTTTTTGTGTAAATAAAGGCAACAGTAGTATACCGCTGTTCAATATAAATCCTGTTGCACAAAATTTTGATGCATGATTTTGTATTTTTAAATTTTATATCAGAACATATTACATTCATAAGGCTCAAACAATACTTCATAAAAAGTCAAACACGAAAGTGCATTAAAGTAACTGTGAATTTACCTACTATAATTTTGATGGGATTTTTTTAAATCTAATAGAAGATAAGTTCAGTAACAGATTATTCAAACAGTTTTTAATACCGCCAAACTATAATTATATTAAAGCATTAATTTCTTCAGAAATGTGTCTGTACCAAGTTAAAATCAGGACAGTTGTGTTTCATTAGTTCTGTTGATTGATATCGTTCATTTGTGTCAGGTTTTACCTTTTTTTGAATATTTGCCGTGGGGTTCCAATAATTTTTTTAATTTTTCTTTTTCATAAAAGGATTTTTGTATAGCACGTTAATGCTCTAAAAATAATCTACTAAACTTAATTGAACAATGCCCGAACGACTTGGTTGATTGTCATGGAAAATTGTATTTACAAAATGAATGCTGATATGTTCCATTCTCGTAGCTAAACACCCATTTCCTTTCCCCCAGAATAAATTATCACTAGAAACATGACGTCCCGAGTACTGGAACAAGAACGGTTTATCGATATACTGTCAATTTCCAGTAATGGCGAGAGTTGTGATGAGTCTGAGTTATATTTTGTGAGGTATTGCTTGTCTTTTTGCCCAATTTGGTTTAGCCATGATATGTCTAATCTAATTTGACTTTAATGTTTTATTGCAATACTTACTTTTTCTAGTTAGGTAAAAAAAAATTGGAAAAATTTTGAAAATTAAATAAATTAGTTAATGATATGATAAAGGATTCTTCAGTAAACCTAGAATTACTAAAAGAGTGTATGATCGTTACGTATGTAATGATACTGGAATCGTTATAGGTTATGTGCAAACAAACAATTACGAATTTGTTGAGAAAATTAGTCATACTATGATTTCATTGCGAGTGTAATCTCAAACAGACTAGACAAACGCAAATTTTCTAAATACAATTGTTTCACTAATTGATTAGTTTTGTACAAATTCATCATAGAAACCAGGATGAAATTTTGAATGCCAGATGCACGATTCCTCTAAAAGTAGTAAACACTGATCAGTAAGAATTAATAAGAGTTAAAAGGCTAAATAAAGTACGCAGTTGGAAAGCATTACTTGATACAGTTTGGTTCTCAATTCCTAATATAGAAAATTCGAAGTCATAAGTATGAGGTAATTTGATTTTAAATATTTTATGGTGAAAGGTATAAGAAATGTAATTTTCTGGGGTTAATTTTTCAATTCATAACCTTGGAGAAAAGACCTCCTTAAATGCTTAAATTCAAAAACTATGGTGTCATTATCTATATAACTCTTTCTGATCTTCATTAAGAATATGGAATCGATTTAATTCCTTTGAGTAAATTCTTTTTTATTCTTTGAAGTCGATATCATTCTTACAAATATGATAAAATAAAAAAGGAACATTATTTTTAACATATTTTATAACTTCGTCTAAAAGAAAGGCCGGTATCGCTCACCTCGATTTATGAATTTAGCCACTCTCTAATATTATTAGGCATTGGACCTAATTTGTGAATTCTATAATTCTAACAATTGTCTTTCAATATTTAGCGATATTTGTTTTGATCTTAGATTTTTTGAACGAATAAATGTAACATTTGGAAAGTACTATTCCTGAAATCATTTAGGCACTGCTGAAAGGGACAGATCAATAAACAATTACATGAAAAAGCAATTAATTTGAATCATCATATGAACAATTAAGATTTTATTTTATTATTTGTTGGTGAGGAACCGAATCTAAAAAATCTAAAAGCATTAAATAACATAACATGAGGCAAGATAAAACGAAGAGAAAAAACTGAGAGCAAATAAGTATTTTCGACACCAAAATAAGGAAGAGTGGCCTTTTTGGTCTATAGAATTATTATCGTATAACACCATTTGTCGCCAATTCATGAGCTCAATATATGCAATGTGTGTGAAATTATTGAAAGAAACTGATTTTCTGACATGGCTAACATCCTCTGGGGAACCACAATTGTGCCGAATGTTAAACGTGAAAGTTGTTACTCATAAATTGTTTCCCGTATCGAAATATCGCATATAAAGCATACTGTTTATACAACATGTTTCAAACATAATAAAATACACATCAAGCGTATGATCCAAAGTTAATACCGACACAGCAGATTAAAGCCAATTAACTAATAAAACATCAATGCGTTGACCTTAATAGACCACTTGGTAAGAGATTTACAGGCGTGAACAATGATTAGAGATATACAAATAAATATAACTAAACCTTGACCGCAGATAGTTGATAGCTTTTAATGACCGCTTTTATAAGAACGATCACAGACAATATACCATAATTACAAAAGTAGTTATAGTTGATATAAAGCCTATAAACGTTCTGCAGGAAGTATTTCAAGATACCCAGTCTGGTATTGTTGAAGTACTGAAAAAATATAAAACATGATAAAATAATTATTTTTATTATACAAATATTTGGGCTTAAGGGTAACACGTTATGTCACAGAAAACTTCCTTGTCGTCAGTGAATAAAAAGCGATGAATGTAAACTAACTGACGCCAACATTATACTTAACTATCCGAGCAGTGTGCGCGGCACACTGTGTGAATGCTTGAGGATAATTTAAAGGAATGTTATGAATATCCTTTAATATTTATCAATGTATGACTCATTCAATTACAAATTGAGTTTCTTATTGCAGAATTATCTTGATAGCAAATATTTGAATAAAGGATGATAAAAACAAAGAATAACCTGATAGAATCCATGAAAATAAAAGTAAAACAAATCAAGTGTAATTCTTATGTCATTTGTAATAACCACTTCAAATTATATTGTTTGTTTTGTTGCATATAGATGCGAACGTCATTTCGAAGATACCAATTAGATAAAAAAAAAAATGATGTCCCTATTCCTGTATTAAAGACAAAAACAGAATATTTTTAACCCATTGTGACATTTTGATTGATTGAATTCGGAAGGCGCAGGGTGTTTGTTAATTAAGACACACTTGCGTTTTCGACGCGCCAGTCTCGCACCTTTTTGGAGTCCTTGAGATTCCCTCATTGTTTGCTTGCTACCTAGATTGTATTTTTGCAATCGATTTCATAAAAAAGATTTGAACATCATCAAATTATTGTCGCCTTAATTTTCCATCTTCTATTGTAATATTATCCTTAAATTGAATGAAATTCATAATACTTTTTTAAAACATTTTCATATAAAGATACTCGAAATTTTGAAACTTTGATTCAAATCTATTTATTAATTCTATGAACAGTTCTGATAGCCAACATTTTTCATAAGTGAAATGGGAAAGTCTTGTAAATGTTTCCGTTGAAATTATGAATAATCTCATACTGATTGAATTATAAAAAAATTGTGATCAGTTTTATATCTTATCGAATAATATTTTATTTGCTTTCTTTTATATATGATATGTCAGGAAACACATTTACTTTTCATTAAAAACTGAAACATCTTTTTATTGCAGAAGAAAGTTGATTTTTAATGTTATGACTTTATTCTGTAAAATATCAATGTCGTAATGAATACATTCAATGTATTCATTGTTAGTTACTCTATTTATTAACAGTCAAATTCATTTAAAACATGTAAGACTTAAATTCCTGTGAATGCAACACATCCTGTCATATCAAGTTGTGTAAAAAGCTCTTTGACACTATCTTTAGAAATTTATCTCTTAAACAATTCTACGTTAATGTTAATTCGGACTAATGTTCCGTCTGAAGAGTTGATTTTCATAAAACTGCATGCCATTCTTTGATATTATGCGTCACGTTGGGTTCGATTTCATCTGAAATATGTAATTGACAATTCTATAATTGATCAAACATATTAGCTGACATGCTGCTAAGCTACGCAGAAATCTACGCTGGCGTTTTGAGAAATATAAATCAGAGAAACTCAACAAACTAACATTTCATTTCAAAACCAAACCCTTCTGTTTAATGTTGTGTTACAATAACCAAAGGTATTAGGCAAACGGCAAATGATAATTAATACATTTGTGCAGTTGATATGTCAACAGATATTTGTTCTTCCTAATACTAAAAGGGAAACATGGTAAACAATGCTTTAACATCTGTTCTTAATGGAAAATATATCATATACCCCTTATTCTTCTCGTCATGTCTTAGTTTACCAGAAAAAAAAGTAATCCCTTTTGTGTTTACATGAGATATCATTGATACTGTCATTTTCTTCACACACATTGCTGTAATTAAATACTCATTTTTCAATTAAGTCGTTTTTGGTAACATTTTTCGAAATATTTTGATTTTTATTTGCGCTACAACTTCGACGTGGTCTCAACACTGTTTTGATTCGAGCGCCACTAATGAGTCTTAGTAAGACAAATTGCGTGTATGACAAACCCTTTTAATACAATTGTAGCAACAATTGTTTATACCGTCTGACGTGTCATATCACTACACCTAAACTGTTTATTCGATTATCTTTCTTAAATACCATCAATGTAATTGTGGATTTATGTGTCATATAAAGAGTTCTCAACTTTATGTCTGCCATCGCTGAATGGTGCTCAATGTCAATTAGAATTTTCACTGAAACATACGAAATAGAATTTTGAAGCTAGTAGGCTTCTAAATTAGACAGGAAATGCATTAAAATGTATGGGAACAGAAACCAATATTTCACTGAAAATCCAATAAATATGTCCCAATTCAACAGAAAACAACTGACGAAATGTCAGGTTTCCACCAAAAAATCATAAAAATGAGATAATTTAAATCGACTATATGCCAAAAGAGGATATGAACCACTATAACAAACATAGGTAGCTTACTATCTCAAGCAATATTAATATTCTACAATGACAAACATTCCAATCATTCCCAGGGATGTACTGAATTTATCAATAAAAAAGCTAGATTTTCCTTTTCTTATTCAGTCTTAATATATATAAAAACTATTTCACAATCTGTAATCAGTATTACTAGTATTTGTTATACATTAGATAAATATACTCCTCAATTTCGCTTTTCCTTGATAGTTTGCTGAAGCATTATCGTTCTGTTTGCTTAAATATTCATTAATGGAACACCCTTACGTTTGATTTTGTATAGGGGTGTCCCCTTTTCTGAATTTTCTTTGCAGTTCAGTATTTTTGTTATATTTATTTTTATTCCTTCTAAAATATTCTAAAAATTTACACCGAATCTAACTTCACGATACACTTCCCTTTGTCGTAATAGCCTAACACGCATCAATCATGCATTATCCATCTCCAGGTAAGGTGTTAAAATAAAGTTCACATGAATACATACTCAATGAGGTCCAATTATTCACTTGCAAGTGAATAATTCATTAATGATGTTTATTAGCTTGTTTTGACAAAAACGAACCTTACTGAATGCTTATAGCGAATAACTATTTCACTTTCATTAATGATTGAAAAAAAATCATATTTTTTTTATGGATTTCGTAGCTACTGTCCCTTTAAGAGCATATTTATGTAAAGAAGATTTTCATTATGTTTTCAAAAATCCGCATGTGTTTATATATTGAAATAAAAAAGTTGGTTTATTCAAAAGATAGAAGAGAGAGGGACGAAAGATACCAAAGGGACAGTCAAACTCATAAATCTAAAATAAACTGACAACGTCATGGCTAAAAATGAAAAAGACAAACAAACAACAGCACACACGACACAACATAGAAAACTAAAAAATAAACAACACGAACCCCTCCAAAAAACTAGGGGTGATATCAGGTGCTCCGGAAGGATAAGCAGATCCTGCTCCACATGTGGCATCCGTCGTGTTGCTTATGTGATAAGAAATCCGGTAAATAGTACAATTCGGCAGGTCACATTCATGAAAGGGAAGGGGATTGTAGTTACGACGTAAGGAACATATCCGATATCATTTGTGAAACGGTTATTCCATAACGGTCAACCAACTCGTGATGGCGTCCGTAAAATTCCAAATTCCAAACACCAAATTTTGAGTAAATGTCTAAAATTTAAACCCCTTTTATCTCTTAAAGTAGCACATGAAGGTATATATTTCATTTCATATTTGTATTACTCAATAGGTGGAAAATAACTTGTATGCAAATTTTTCGTAAAACATTCATCATGGAATCGAAACTATATTGTATGCCCTGAAGATACAAAAATACCGCTTCAGAAATGTCAATGTCATACTTATTAATCGAAGGTCAGCAACGTACACGGAGAAGTAAGATAATACCACAATGGATCCAAATAGAGTTCAGAACCAATTTCAAACCTACAATTGAAGACAAAATTCAATAGAATAGCAGACACATTATTCACGTTCTATTTCATAGTTACAGTCTTCATGATTTTTACATCTTTCAAAGTCAATGTAGTTGATAACATTCAAATTCCATTAAAATGGATTGATTAACAATGTTGTATGAGTATGTCTTTTGTCTATATGGTTCAATAGCACAATATAAGAAGATCAGATTGTTTTTTTCTATTTCTAATCGAATCCTTTAATTCTCTTCCGGAACATATTTTATTAGAGTTATCCTGGTAAGGCGTTTTACGTCATATTTTCTCTTCGCCGGATATTAAGACAGATGACACATAAAAATTTGAATTTGTACATTCTTTCATTTTGTTCGATTTGAACGGAACAACATGTCATACTGTGTGTTTTTTTTACATCTAGATGATATCAGTGTTCTCAATCATTAGAAATATATAAAATCAAGTTATATTAAACAAGTTACAGTTAGAGTTGGATTATGTAATTTTACATTCGATGTGAATTTTAAATCACTATCAGTATGAATGACCAAGGTCAAGTTCGAATATTTAAGAATAAAATAATGGGCTTATGTCTAATATAATTTTAAAAACTACATACTTCTTACTTTCTGATGAGTAAGATTGAAAAACAGGAGACACCGATCTTGCCGACTCCTCCATTCCGTCAGTTTTTGTTTGTACCTTTTTTTTCTCTTCCTAATCTATTTACAAAATCTGAACACCAATATAATACTGTCGCCTTGATAAATTGCTGACTGAAATTATTATTAAAATTGGATGGAGGGGATGAGACAAATATATTGCTTCTTTTTCCACTAATGAATATTTAGAAATCCCAAATGTATGAGATTTAAGCCTCCGATGGACGAGTCGAATACAGGTCTCAGTTTGCACAAATCTTAAGTTGATAACTGGTTTATAAATGCATAATCTGGGGATTCTTGTCATCAGAATACACATAAAAATCATAATAAAAAGACACTAACGCGTTATTTTTCAAAATGATTCAAGTTTGGTATTAAATGTACAGGTCTTTAAAAATTGTGCATAATCAATTTTTTTTCAAATCTCAGAAAACTAATTAAAGCTATTGCGCGTGAACTCTCTTGTGTCTTTTAAGAAAAGAATCCTTAAACAATGTGAGAAAATTATATTTGAGCATTCCAGTTTTTACTGATTTGATCTTAACTCCTATCACGATTTGATTGTATTTTACTTTTTTGGGGATCTGTGTTTTAAAATGCCGATGTGTTTTTTTATATATGCCGCAGAAATAGCATTGCTCACTACATTCTTTTATCAATATACGCTTGACCTGATTTCGACTTTTTATCATTCTCCTTTCTCAAACAAATATAGCTCTGAAAAAGGCTAAGAGCCTGTTTTATATCTAATGTTCGAGCAATACAACCTTTGACATAGACCGTTTATCTTAATGATACTACTAGTAACATTGTTTATTTTGATTGGCAGTTTAATACATTCCTTCCAATGTTCCTTTAATGGAAACAATCAATGCATCTCAAGTCGATGTAACGAGTTTAGTTACAATGATTCAATTATGAATCGGCTTGACTTTTTCCAGTATGTATACCTATATGGCATAGAGAAAATTATAGAATATCGACGTTAAAAATTTTTTCCCGTTTCTATTTATTCCTTATAGAATAAATCATAATTTTCTCCTTAATGTATTGACATAAGAATAGTGCAACCACAACTAATCAGATTCCGTGTAAACCTAAGCCTGACAAATGTGGTATATAAATATCAATATATCAGTTGTACTTTGTTCTATTATTTTTTTTAAATACCAGCCTAAAATAATAATCAGAATAGCAGACTGATGTGTTTCAATCAAATCATTGAGGGAAACTTTTTTTAATTCTGATATCAATTATACTTGTACGTGCGCGACTTTTTACCGGGAAAAGAAAGTGCTGATTTTGTCGTCCGGTCCATAGTAGAAGATTTGTTGATCATGTTTTGTTCGTTTCTTTTAATAGAATTAGAAAACGCGAATGGTTCCTTCTAATGATAGCTCGCGATGACTGTTATTGATAGATAAGATGATTGAAAGCCCTAGTCTCGTTAATCTGGCAAATATAACTTGAGCGTTTTCACGCTTCAGTGAATAAAACAAATATGAGTCTTCCGCCTAATTTCTCCGTCTGACATAGTTGCTGAATTATCCAATATAGATTTATAAATCTGAATAAGACATTCCATTCATGGTATACATATCTTTTTATATAAGTTTTGTGGAGCTATTTCTGTTTAAATCTTTTCTTTATATAGTTTATTGGCCATATTTTCACAGTTCATATTCTGAAGTAGTATTAAGATTAAAAACAGGTAAAAGATAACATGGTTTTTACAAAAAAATGCATTTTATACGCAGTATTTTTTTTAAATTATTCTAAAGCGTTTGGGCATGGAAAGGGAAAATAATGTTGAAGAAATCGATAACAGCACACTTTCACATAAAGTAGCAAACCGAGCACTACCGGTGTTTAAGAGGGTCAGATTTTACTAATCCACTCGTGAAACTCGACGCGTTGCTTATGTAAAGATTCAATCATTAAAGAAGTAGCGATCCTTAGTGTTATAAACTGTCTGTATTCTAGACTATAATCACATACTGATTAGAAGAGTTTAATTTCACAATACGTTTACTTTCTTTCACTACCACATATTCGACACTCCTGTATGTGAATAGATATTCATCGAAGATATCATCAACCCAGTATTAAATATTTAGGTCCTAGTGGTAAATTATTACTATTGGTAATAAGTAATTAATAACAGTTTGTATAAATTTTCAGGTGTTGATGATAAAGATTTTTTTCAGACATTATTACTAGCAAGTTTAAGTTGTACAGAGTATATATCTTCCAATTAATACGATATTCCAGGGCTTGTATTTCCTTTAATTACGTCAAAACAATTTGTGAATGCTTAGAAAAAAATAGTTCCTTACAGTTTCTACATTAATTTCATTAAAAAAAGCCATTTACCAATGTAGTAAAAAGAATAACTTATCAAAGAAGTCAGATATCGAAAAATATTCAACTCGTGACCGAACAACACTGATAATTAACGCATGCGTTATGCGCATTCGCGAATGAATGTGTTGTTCAGTCACTCGTTAAATATTTTTCGATATTTGAATTCTTCCATTAATTATTCTATGAATAATATACGTGAGACGCACTTTATAACATCAGAAATCAAAACCAGTCTATTAAAAAAAAACATGAACCTGCTCAATTTAGTTTGGTGTGAACCGAACGATGAGTTCTACTTCACATGCAAACACTGCTCTGCGGTCAAAGCCAATAATGAAGTAAGTCAAATTGAAAGGGTCAACATCAGTTAAAATAAACCAGTCACTGAAGAAAATATGTCAAGTTTTTTTAACAAAATGGTCAGATAATGATATGCATTTTCATATTAGGGACTGTACAATCTGTTACTTGATGATTTCAATTTAGAATGAATCAACTGGGGTTATGCAGATTATGTCATAGGAACTATGCTCTCTCTCGGTTTGCAGTCACACTTCTTCAAGGGGCTTTGTACTAAAACAGAATGATTTGGACGAATGTTATACCCGTATTTGGCTTTCAACTATCTTTGGATGAATCATAATTTCGAATTTCAACTTTCCTGTAGTCCAATATACTCTTTGGTGTGTTATATTCAAATTAGCCTGAAAGATTTTTTGGAGATTCCACGATAAAGGAAAACAAATTTCGCATACTTAATTTGACTATATTCCACTCCTTAACGGTCCTCAAATAAAATGTCGTGTTTGAACATTAGTGGCAATGTATTGTAAACTTTGAATTTTTCGAAAAACTAAAGATTTTCTTGTCCCAGGCACAGATTACCTTAGCCGTATTTGGTATAACTTTTTGGAATTTTCGATCCTCACTGCTCTTCAACTTTGTGATTGTTTGGCTTTTTAAATATTTTGATATGAGCGTCACTGATGAGTCTTATGTAGACGAAACGCGCGTCTGGCGTACTAAATTATAATCCTGGTACCTTTGATAACTATATATTGATATACTTCTCATGCTGCATGTGCACCATATCACTCTTGATTCCATTGAAAAACTCTTGGTTAAGTTTGATATTTTTTAATTCCTTTTAAGGCATAAAGATACTTTTATATTTGCTTTCTTTAAACTATAAAAACAACCTCAAATGTCTATCAAATCCATTATCTAAGTGGCCATACTTTTCGGTACCTTCAAAGATACGATGAAACAAACCATATACAAAATGTATTTCTGCTATTCCCATGATATCTTAGTGTAAATTTGTCATTCCAGATTGAAGCTTCTTGACACGTTTGGCACCTATACGTCTTCCTAATCTGTTGAAAAAAATAATTGACATAAAACATTACAATATTTACAACCGTTATATTCATTTTGAAGCAACATTGAATCGGCATAATGAGTATAAGTCTCAAACTTATATAATATCGATATTCAAGACATTGTGTTCCACATTCTTTTTTTTTTCTTGCAGAGAGTGGATATCCAAACGAAATCTGCTTATGCAAGAATTAATCCGTGTAAACATGAATGAATCTATTCAAAAGTGCATTCCACTTTTGTTTGCGTAACTCAACTAAATAAAAATAATGGCTGGTGTCACCATTCAATAAGGAAACACTAACGTGCTAAAGGCGCCAGAGGTCAACACCGGTTACTAGTATATTTTTTTAAAATTGTATTAATCATTACACTGTCTATATTTTGATGTTATTTACTTCGTTGATAAACGGAATCAAATTGTGTCATATCTACATGTGTAACTTTCACCCTAATACTCGCAATAACATAACATTATCATTGTTACTGCACAAGGTGTCCATTTGTTTACCAACAATAACTTTCTTTTCAGCGAATATTGATTCGAAAAGCGGCATAATCTTATTTGGAATTGAAAGCAATTGATTTTTTTTTTATTTGGGGAGAAGAGGCAAACAGGGAAAATAAATATCAGAGTGAAAATGAATAGTCAATTTGGCGATGTTTTGATAAAAAGTACGTTAATTTACCTTTCAACTTTGCAGTTAACTGAACATTCGTCTAAATTAAGATTACTCATCAACAAATAAATGTTCAGTAATAGAATTGTTCATACATGCAAGCTAGAAATCTGCCACTTCTTTCCATAACATATATTTGCATTAGAAATAAGAGAAAACATCCTCTTGTTAGAGATCAGAGATTCCGTTAATCAATCATTGACAATTTACTGAAACAAGATGAAGATGTATGGGAAAGTCTTGTTCAGATGTGTTAATTTCGCACAACTCATGAAATGATTTATAAAACCCTGAACATGAAACAGTTAAACAAAACTAGAAAGACAGACTTTGAAATATCATTCATAAGAAAAGCAGCGATTATGATATCTGAACAACCTTCAAACATGAGTATCTCAAATAAAGGCAACAGTAGTATACCGCTGTTCGAAATTCATAAATCGATAGAGAAAAAACAAATCCGAGTAACAAACTAAAACTGAGGGAAACACATCAAATATAAGAAAACTACGACACAACAGAAACACAACATCAAAAAGTAACACACACAGAAACGAGCTATAATATAACAATGATCATTTCCCTGATTTGGTACAGTGCATTTTAAGATAAAAATGGTGGGTTGAACCTTGTTTTGTGGCATGCCAAACCTCCCGCATAAATGGCAATGTCAATTATAACATTAAAATGACAACATTACATGACAGGACTACAATACAAATAAACGAGAGAAAATATAGGACAGAGAAACAAACGATTATTACCAATGGTATTTCAACTGATCGGGCGGAGCGTACGTTTTAATTTGCATAAGGACAGTTTATTTGAAGATGTGTGTGATAAGGATGATTGCCGTTATAATTATTATTGATTTTTAATCACTTATCAGTGTCATCAAAGGAATTTACAAAAGAATGACTGGACACTTCATTAATGAGTTTATCCTAAAACACCTTTCTGGTTTATTATGAGCGAACCGGTTAACCTCCGCCCAGTAAAGTGAAATAAATCGAGTAATAATAGCCAACAAAACGTACTTTGTTAAAATATTTACAGCTCTTCATGATTGATTAAGAATTTTACATATAGGTCTGAAATATATTCACCAATAGATGTAAAGGGGAGAAGGAAACTGTATCCAGCTCAGAAAAAAAATAACGAAATTCTCCAGTATCCTTGGTGATATTGTTATGATAACGAACAAAGATGATGACTGTGCTATGTAGTTATTCGGAAAGCTGGATAATCTTATTTGGATGTGAAATAATTTGTATTTTTTTATTCGGAGAGGGAGTTCATTCATTAATTATAAAATTACTTAATAATTGAAGAATTTAAATATAGAAAAATATGCGACGAGTGACCGAACAACACATTAATTTACGAATACTGTAACGTTTGTGGGTCATCGTAAATCCCCCTTTTTCTATTTTTAGATACTATATATAACTATAGTTGTCCGGTCACTTTTTCGCGGGGATCGTTTATCTCGTGCTTGAACTCAATGTCCAGACTTGGATATTTAAACCTCGTCAGGGTAGTATTTCTTTAGATTGGGGAAAACTTTCGTACTGGTAAGTTGTACTTTGAAATTTCATTTTATTTTGTATTTTGATGTTTGACTTAAATATTTATTTCTTCTCATTTGATATATTTCTTTTCGGTCTTGTAGTCAAACAGTTCTAAAATATTAAATTACGTTTCCGTTCCAGAATAAATAGAGGGAATTGTACACTAGCTAGAGATTTTATGATTTCGGGTTTATAAAGAGATGGAGTTCATTTTGATAGCGATATTTAAACAGATGGCTAATCCGAGGGGTATTTTGGAGTAACGGTCGTCAATCTACGGAATTGTTCGTGCCTTACTCTGAAATAGAATTTTGTATTATCGCATGTTTTGGTTTTGGATCTTGAACTGGTCAATGATATTGAAAAACGTTTTCAGACATTGCTCTGGTTGGATTGAAAATTAAACAGGTATAGAGAAATGCGATGTTTTTTTTTACTGGATCGATTTTTGTTCCCTAGTCATAGAATAATGAGGTTCATGATCTAGTCTAACAAAGTCGGTGGGAACCAGTGGGTATATTTTTTTTGTCTCGGAAGGTTGACGTCACAACTTGATTGATTGGATAATATTTTAGTTAAAGACGACTAGTGTACAGCTCTCAATATTTTAAGAAAACGGACACCTCAAAATTCTAGTATCATATTATTTTATTCCATTAGATAGCACTAAGGCCAAACGCTTCTTTGAATTGGTAAACTTGTAATGGGTATTTTTCACCGCATCGTTTGTTCAAAAAAAGGGGAAGTTCGACAATGTATTGAAATTCTGAATTGATATTTTCACATGGAGATACCGCGATATTTATGTATTTATATTGTCTTTGTTTATTAAATATGAAACTGTTTTATGAATTTTGGTCATTTGTTATATGAGCAAATACATTGCTTGGCAAATCGTCATCACTGTCATATTTTAGGTTTCATATACCTGTCACTTATTGAATTTATTGTTTCGTTGTATTGTCAGTATGCTGTCAGAAGTCCTGGAGCGAAAGCACAGGCCGAACCCTCTCTACCAGTAACGTAAACGGCTGAGCTAGCGGGGTATAATGTCATGAGACAGATTATGAATGAAAAATACGTTTACACACGAAAACCCGTTTACGTTGCAATACACGTACGTAACGCATAAATTAAATGTTGTTCGATCACAAGTTCAATATTTTTCGATATTTGAATTCTTTCTCGATTAATTAAATTAAGTAAAATATGAATACAATGTACATGAATACACAAAATAGAAATAATATTGTAAAACCCCTCTTGTGTTCGAATCGCACCTCAGAACCGAACTGCACCAGGAACGCTAACAATGAAAACACCGATGACAAGATGAAAAAATTCCAAATCACGTTGATCGTCATACGACCAAAAAGCATAATATCACAAAATCAAATAACAGAAAATATAAAACAAATATAAAACAAAAAAAAACCTTCAACACCTAAAGTCTATAGCTAAAGGTAGTCTTGTATTATTTGTGAAGAAGAAACTTCATATTTATCTATTAGATCTTAGTACTTTTCGATGAACTTTTATTAGAAAAAAAAACGAGACGTTCTTTGACAAAAAGAATCAACCAATCACTGCAAAATGGCTATTTCGAGGCGAGAGGTTAATAAAGTAGACATTTTGCAATAAAAGTAAATAAGACTATTAATATACCTTCTTGTTATAGTAGGAAAATATTGGTATAGATATAAAAAGAACAGTTCTGGGTTTCCTGATAACCAAACTTCATCTAAATCATTTGCCATTGCAACAGACATAAGATAAGCGCATCGTTCGGCAGTCATTCTTTTCTCTGTAGGTTTCATTTCCACTCCTAATGTCTAAAAATCAATACATTAATCTTCTAACAAATGGTTTATGTTTTCAACATTGAACCCTTTTATTGGTAGGTCTTTATTAATAAATCACTCTTTATCTAACAAATGCTTATTTAATTTGGTGTAAATAACACATAACTCATATTATCTTATTTCATCGACAATGTACTTTTCTGCTGGGCATATATTAGCTGATTTATTTATTCATGGAGTAACGTTATATAGTACATTCGGAATTTATTTTGAAATGTGTTTCAAAAGTCCTTTCAGTTCTATATTGTTGTATTGTTAGATATAAAAGTATTTTATGTTCAAAAACAATTAAAAAGTAAATTAACAAAAATATCGACTCCAAGGAAATTCAAAACGGAAAGTCCCGGCTTATCAAATGGCAAAATCAAAAGCTCAACCACGTCAAATGAATAAAAAAAAACTGTTATATTTTTGACTTGTTACATGTATGTCATTGTGTAGAAAATGACGGATTATTCCAGGATGTATAGAGAGCTAAACATCCCACTTGTGAGACAGTTGCATAGAAATACATCATTATGTCATAATGTATGAGTAAAACCAACAGACACAATATGTAAAAATGTCAGAAATATTTGGGTACAGAAGTCAACATGGTGTTATAATCTTAATCGCTTATTGAGCAAAACCAGATTTTTAAATTTCTTCAGAAAATCTATTTGTTTAAGGCCATACGATACAGTTTTGATCCCGTATTTACAGTTTGATGAATATTTCCATATAGGCTATTTTTTGCCTGATTAAATCAAATATGTAATAAAAAAATATACCTTCATGTGCTACTTTTTTATTTGCTCAAAATTCGGATTTGTGGACGTATTTTCCCTTTCGAAAGAAAACCATAACTTTTTTGTTTTAAAAGATAAAGACAAATTGTTTTTTTGTTAAATAATTTGTGATTTCTGTTTTTTGTAAGTATCCTAAAAACGTATGCATTTTTTATTCAGATATAACTCATATTTATCAAATGGTCATGAATTGAGGAAAAAAAACGCAATTTTTTGCTTTATATTTATCAACATTAAAAAAATTGCACTTTTTACAGTTTTATAAAATTTGGTTAACATAATCTCCCTGCAAAATGAAACAAAATGTCGTTTTGAAAAATAGGGGTCCATGCACTCGTTTTCAAATTAAATCAATTTGAATAATAAAAATTAATCGAAAAATGCATCTTTTTCCGGTATGTCACAGTTTGACGTCGCGAAAATAACATATACGTTAGCAACGTCGTTACCTCCGCTGTAACTGTATCATATGCCCTTAATACCAAATACATATAAAACATAAGGAACCCAAACGCAGAAAGATTATTCATGATCTCACATTTTCGCCACTTTCAGTAAACGCATGTAGCAATGCTTCTGAGAACACTGGACCTGGACAAACCATTGTTACATCAATATTATAGTTGTATCCTTCTATACGCAATGCTTCAAACCAACCCTTCAAGAAAAATTATGCATAGGCAAACTATCATTAACAATTACGTATCGAGGAAAAGTTGAAGTCACTTTATAAAATTTTTGAGCATTCTGCCCTATGAAAAATAATAAATTATAATATTACTTTTTATCTTTATATATAACCCTTCAAACAAGATTTTGGTCTCTCGTGGAAAGTTGTCTCATTTAGCAAGTATATTACATCTTCGTATTTTTATATTGAACGAGTAATAAGCGTAAAGGAAACAAAGCTAGGGTGATGTAGTACATGTCGATGACGAGGGAACAGGGTGTGCTAGATTAGAAGGACTAAAACATGATACGGAGCAGAATGGTGTGAAAAAATCAAACATAACATTTTAAGATAGAGACATAACTTAATCGAAGTTTGCTTAATGGAGAAGTTTATCTTAACAATCATTACGTGATAGTGTAAAGAAATTTCTCTAATTCTATGGAAATTTATCCCTTTCCGAACCCATTGTATAAAACAATTAATCAACGTGTGGTTGCCGGTGATCTCAAAAGATCATGGGATTATTTTAAGGGTCATAACCTCTTTAGCTAACTGAATGAATCAAAATATGCTAACAGGTATTAATGAAATTGTCAACTTCGTAGAATGTGAAAGGCACTCGAAGGGGATTTTCGTTTAACAAAAAAAGAAAATTAATTTTTTAATGATTAGAGAAACAGACTCTTACATACTCGTGGATTATCGGATTCATCCAATCTCGATAGTTAAATTATAAATTTTAAAGTCCTCGCCGAGTCTCGGACTTTAAAATTGATAATTTAACTATCTCGATTGGATAAATCCGATAATCCACTCGTATCAATGTAAGAACCTATATGTATACACCGGTAATCAAAAAGAAAGTATCAAGGATTAAGACTTACATGTAAGGCATGTTTTGATCCACTATAAGAACCTAGTCCTGGTGCTCCTTAAAAGAAACAACAAGAACACAAATAAATTTAATAAAAATATTTTAGAATATACACAAAAAACACATTTAACATATATACACATGTAGACCTTTACGTGGTGTTTGATTCCATGCAGTTTTAAAAAAGACTACTTGGAATGAAAAGTGGTAATAGCTATGCATTATTACAAATCAAACAGTCTCCTTCTTTTGGAATTCTTGTCATTCTCACGTGTGTCTTCATTTGATTGTATATTTTTTATTGTAACAGGTCTTCAACGCGTTGGTTATTTTTGACTCGAGCATCACTTAAAAGACATAAATTGTAAAAATGCACATGCGGTTCAAAGACTAGGTACGGTTTAATTTGATAATCTAGTGCAACATAATAACATTCTTTTAATGAAGCTTATATAACTCTACACAAACAATAAGTTTCTTATCTATCTGACTGTGTTTTCAAGGGGAAAGTGTGGGAAAAGATACATGGACATACATCATCTTCATACCTAACTTTCCTGCCAAACTACTTGTAATAACAATCCTTCCATAGTTTTGTTTAATCATTTGTGGTAAGATACATTTTGTTAGTGACAGAAGACCGAGAACATTTACATTTAACATTGCTTTATCAACTTCAAGACTTGTTTTCTCCCATAATGCTCTCTGTGATCGACCAGCATTATTTACAAGCACGTCTATCTGAAAAATAGAAAAAAAATCCAAGATTGCTTTTTTTTTTAATATTGTAGCTATTTAAATGCATAGCCATATATTAATTTGTATTGTACTATATTATCTTCAGTTTGATTCAGTAGGAGTTTGATTCAAATTGATCATGTGCACATTGGAAATAGTCGGAAAGCATTTAGAATATCAGTTTTGTAATGGTGCTTCTAAACCTTATATGGAATATGATCCGACCTGTCGAAATCTTATTGATTTAAAAAGATGTATTTTACATTCAGTTCCGGAATATATGTTTTGTAGACTTAACATTAAAATTATGAATATAAGTGAGTTATTCTCATTGCCGACTATCTAATTTTTCATACTTCAAACATATGATTTAAATTATAAATAGTTGCATAGGATAATTACTGATGTGAGTATCGGACAAGATTTCCCTGAAATATTTGGAAAAAAGGCAGTCTAATATAGAACATAATAGACTATAAAAATTAGAACAAACCTTTTTGAAATATTTAAGTACAACTTCAACTGCATTTGCATGACTTCCAAAATCCAAAAGATCAAGTGGTAAAATAAAGATGTCTCCGGTCCCAATTCCTGGATTTTCTGAAATTAGAATAATGATGAAAGTCTAGATGGGGTATTTCGTTTCTTTATTCATTTGCTTATTTTACTATTTTCCCTTTCTTTATTTATTTTGACCATAACATCTATTCCTCGGCATTTTAACCCTCTATTATTCATATAAGTTGCTGTTTTTGCTTGTTTTTTTAATGGAACTATTGTTAAGCTACATATTGTTTTGTAACTGTAATTTTGTTTTGTTTGAAATGTATTTAAACGACACAAATGAAACATTACAAAAACTAAAACACTAGATATATGTTGTTGAAATGATTACTGAAAGCATGCGTCAGGCAAACAAGATTATACAAAGTACCGTAAAAGAAAAATACGATTTAGACATTTATCTTTTGTCTGATGAGTATTAAAAATTATTAAAGTTGAAATATCAAAAATAATTCACTTTTAAAGGAGATCTGCAATACAGTATTTCATTTTGTCTACTAATAGATCTATTTTATGATAACATAAAAATAGAAATTATACGGACTACCGCAAACACTATATAAATACATACTGGGACTATTATTTAGCTACATATCGTTTGGTTACTGAAAATTTTGTTTCGTTAAGAATTTATGTTAACGACAAAAATGAAAAATTACAACTAAAACACTAGATATATGTTGTTGGAATGGTTACATTAAGCCATGCGTTAGGCAAACAAAATAACAAAATGTACTGTAAAAGAGAAATACGTTTTAGACAGTGATCTTTGACTTGTTTCAATCTATCTTCTCTTCTTGCTGATAATATAAGTTTGCATCCAACTGATGATAATTTGTATGCCAGAGCTTCTCCAATGCCACTGGAAGCACCCGTTATCCATACCACTTTGCCTTTCAGTGAGGCTGCAATAGCAAGAAATCATTTCAGATCCTTCAAACAATGATCCGGGAAGTTTTACACTCCTACCTAGGAGTCTACTCCCGTATTCGGAAGAAGAAGAAGAAGAAGAATGACAGTTATGTTCAGATGTGTGAATTAGATAAGGCTACAAATGTATAGAAATGTCTGATTATTTTCCATTAGCTTTTCAAATTGATTTGTATTGTCAATTTGTAAATTTGAAGATTGCACGTCTATTCAAGATCTTTTAGAGCTAAACCAATTTCACTATTACATAACAGATGAAACAACGATGCCTTTAGATTTAAAACTTGATGAAAATAAATGAATCACACACACCCACGTATAAATAGGATAATAAGACAAGAAAAATTCTAATTTGGATGAGTTGATAAAAGTCATATTTCACGATCTACCTCCTTCTTATAGCAGGATTGTCATCATTAACGACATTTTGAATGTCAAACATTATTTTTACATACTTTACGCAAAAGTTTGCAAAATTATTAACGTAAACAAAAACCAAAGGATAAAATAACAAAAATATCGAACTCTTACGAAAATTCAAAATCGGATAGTCCCTTATCGTTCTCCAAGTGCTCTATACAAAATAATACTTTAAAGCAGTTATATTGCGAGTTTATTTTTTAACTGCACTAGGACTACGCTGATCCCTGTTAATCTTCCAGATCTAAAGGGGTACATTCAAAACAATATTTCAGATATGTTCTTTAAAATAGTGTTTTAAGAGATTTAATTTGGAAATTCAGAAATTAAAACTCAATCCTTATACACACAACTATCATATCATATTATCTCTTTCCATGATGAAATACAGAAGACCCTTCTTTTCAGCAATGGGGATCCAGTGACCATGTCCAAATCATCAAACGAGATAGCAAAGGCCAAATAAAAATATTTTAGAACATTTCAAAGTATATGAAAGAAATTTCATCTAGAAACCAAAATTTAGAAGAATGTCATGCTATTTACAGTTGTCCTTATCAACTGACGGTGTACTTTCGTTCTTTCTTACTTTCAACAGCTTGAATAAGTTGGATTTTTTTTTCAAATCAAACAAGGGTTCAAGAACTCTTCTAGAATCAATAGATTGCAACTACCCTTACTGAAAAAAAAGCCCTGCGGCAAACATTTGCCTCAAGTTTGCAGCAAACATTGCCGCAAGCATGCAGCAAATGTTTGCTGCAAACTTGCTGCAACCATTTTACCATGCAAATGAAGTTTGCGGCAAGCTTGCTGCAAACATAATTATACAAATTAGATTTGCCGCATGCTTGCGGCAATTGTTTGTTGCAAACTTGCGGCAAACTTGCAGGAACTACACATATTATACTAATGTCATGTGTGATGACACATTTAATTTATCTCTTTCAAAAATTACACAGCAACATTTTTAAAAAGTCAATTCCTGTCTTTATACAAACTGTCATTTTAAGAATTCTTGCAAACTCATGAGATTTAAGGAAATACATACATGCATTTGAGTTTTGAAAAAGGGGCGGGAGTCATTCTCAAATGACATAATATACCTGTATTAAAAAAATGAACACGGTAAAATCTCAAATGTGTATTGAGACTATAAAGCTTGGTCATAATTGCATTACATAATTTAACTTAATCTTAATAAACATGATCATGATGGTGCAGTACATCAGTTACAAATTCAAACTTATAATGGCTTAAGTTTTTCAATAACACATACATGTATATATAGTTGCTTACTTAATTATGTATAATGATAACATTAATTATTTCATTAAAACATGAAGTTCTATGAATCATTTGTACTTACAAAATTACATACTGATTATCCCATATTATTGAACCAAAATGCCTCCTTGATCTCTTATATGTGAAATGCATTTCCAAACACAACCAACATGACCTAGCCACAATTTCAAATTGTTAGCATCCAGGAAAGGCCAACTAGGCATGCCCAGTCAATATTGTGTAATTCCTGCAATGTTCTGGCAAACATATAGAATGGTCAAAGTTTTCTGCAATCTTGCGGCAAACATTCTTTATTATTTTAAACTTTCTGGCAATCTTACGGCAAACATTGATGTTTCTGCAAACTTGCCGAAAGCTTGCAGCAAAGTTTGTAGCTAGCGGCAAACATCTGCAAACACTATTTTCTGTGTTTCTGCAAACTTTTTGTTTGCGGCAAACAATTCAGTTTCATAAGGGTAAAATTTATTTTTCAGTCTATTCCAACAGTTGTGACAACGACCCTGACTTTTTAACCTGAAAATGATACAATTTGTTCCCTTCCGTATAGGTTCGTGCACACGTAAATATGGCGTGGTAAAACTAGCGACATTTTCATATATAAACCTTTTTTTTTTAATTTCGATTACTGGATTAACAAAACACTAATTAAAGAAGTTACTATCAAAATTAGTACATGCAATAAACTAAACTATAAAACAACGGTATAATAGATAACAAAAACACGACATAAAGAATTATTTATCATACAAAGGTTTAGAAAAAAATCATTTTTTGATGATTTCAGACTTGTATTGTGCGGAAAAGGCATTATTTTGATAACGTTCTGAAGAAGGTTATTTTACTTAGAAATTAAAGAAAATATCAGAAGATGTGGTATGAGTGCCAATGAGACAATTCTCCATCCAAGTCACAATTTGTAAAATTATGTGTCATTGTACGGTCTTCAACACGGAGCATTGACTCACACCGAACAGCAACAACCACTAAACATCAGGTTCCTAAATTAGGACAGGTGCAAACAAAAGCAGTTGATTTAAACGTTATTAAAAATAGGTACCAATCTTCACCCTTACCTTAAACAATAGTGTAACATGACAACATAAAAAGACCCACTATAAAATAGCAAATGAAATGGCTAAACTAAGTCAAAAGATATATAAATAATTCAAGTGAACATACACTGAACGAATAAACGAATAGAATGGTTCTGCTGTAACTAGCATATGTAATAAACTATTTACCTGGTGTCTCTCCGAACTTGCAGTACCATTGTAAATGAAGATCACAGTCGCTTAATAATATTCTTATTATTTGTATAAATAATAATGCCACTCCAAAAACAACTAACAAGTCAAACATAGTTTCTGAAATTATAAAAGGAATGCTACAAGATCAAGTAAGCCGAAGATGCAGAAAATTTTAATCCTGGTTTCTATGATGAGTTTATTTACAACTATACACTGGATAGATGACTCTGCAAGTTGAGTTTTAGTACCCAGTGGTATTGTACGTCTGTGCTGCCTTGATTTATCATTGATATGGTCATAATTATAAATTAACTTGGAATTTTTCGGAATAGTACTAAGGATCTTCTACCACAGGTGTAGATTACCTTAGCTATATTTGACAAAACACTTCTGAACTTTGGGTCATCTATGCTCTTCAATTTCGTCCTTTTTCCGTTTTAAATAGTTTGATTCGAGCGTCTTTCAGTGGTAAGTCCTTTATAGACGAAAAGCTCGAGTGGCGTACAAATTTCAATCCTGGTATATACTTTGAGTTTATCTACAACCACTAGATCAATATATGTCACTACTGGTGGAGGGTTCATCCCCAAGGGTACCACAAGCCTTATTATCGGCACTTCTGGGTTGGCATGAATTATCACTGATATGGTCATAATTATTGTTTACAATAGTTATCAAAAGTACCAGGATTATAATTTATTACGCCAGACGCGCGTTTCGTCTACATAAGACCAAGGAGGTTATATTAGAAGGAGAGAGGACGAAAGACGATAATTACACATAAAATGTTACCGACTTTTCTGTAAGTGGGTGTTAATTACTTGAGATCGACTCTGTCACAGAGGGAGATTTTGTCCTAATTACATACCCGAGTAAGAACGGAAACACCCGAGGTGTCATAAACTGACCGGAAATATAATTATTGATATATTAATACGATTTTTTTGTGATATTTTTATTAAGTAATTAAAAATTAAAGTTTTATGCTAAAAGTTAACTTCTAACCAATAGAAATGAAACGAATATCTGTCTTATTGCCGTCAATGTTAAAACCAACAGAAAGCACCTTTACGTTGTACCCGATAAATTTCTCTATGTTTCAATTGCAAATATTCTTTCCGGTCGTTACCGGTCACCGTAACTAAAGTACTTTGCATATTCGTATATTTTCTATGATTATTACCTGCCAATTCTCATCAACAGGAATTGACAGGTGAAGCGAAAATCTTTGTTAAAAGCAATGTAGTGTTGAATAAAAATCGCACACCAACTTTCCTTTAAACCCTTATAACTTTGTCATTTCTTCATCTTTTTTCACGGTAGACAGACGATTGATTTTGAAATTGCGCGTCCAATCTTTTTCCATATCAAAAACACCTATATACTGCATTGTTACCAAAAATACTCCTGAACTTTAATGACCCACTCACTGATAACAACCACGTGACATATGCGATTTATCTATTAGCCCGAACTGCTCGCGGTAACAGCCCGGTACATCAGAGGGCCATGTCAAGTGGGTGATAAACATGTCGGTTTCTTTATATTTTTATCATTTTTCTCTGATCGAACTGCTATCCTGGGGATGTTAATTTTGTTTCAAGCAGAGTGTTCACTCTCCTTCTAATATAACCTCCTTGATAAGACTCATCAGTTACGCTCGGATCAAAATAGATATATAAAGTCAAACAAGTACAAATTAAGTTGAAGAGCATTGAGGACCAAAAATTCCAAAAAGTTGTGCCAAATACGTCTAAGGTAATTTATTCCCTGGGATAAGAAAATCCTTATTTTTTCGAAAATCCAAAATTTTGTTTGTTCGAATTAGCTAGGATTTTCTACCTCAGAAATAGATTACCTTCGCTGAATTTAACAAAATCTATCTGAATTTGGAGTCGCAAATGCTCTTCAACTTCGTATTTTAATTGGCTATTTATTAATTTGTTTGATTTGAGCATTGCTGATTAGATGTTTGTAAACGAAATAGGCGTACACAATTTTTATCCTGGTATCTATATGTGAGTTTATTTGTAACGTTGGATATTTTGAACAGCACTTTAGTAATTTTGTCAGTGCAAATGACTATAACATTATATGTATTTTTTTAGACGTGAAAACATAAATATTACAATATGGAAAGTGCAATCCCGCCTGGTCAATACAGTATTCTACTGACAATCATGATTTGAATTTATTCAGTCACAGATCCCGCATGTCCACTATTGTCCGTCTGGCGTTACTGGATAGCACTTCAGTATTTTATATAGTAGATCATAGTATAATGAGTGATGCATATACATAGCAGGATGTTTACCCAAAGCCTAACCTTCGCCCAAATCCAGTCCATATGGTGTGTATATGCATTAAAGTATAAATATATCGACATCTTTAATTATTGCTACTATGTCTGTCTATTCACATTAACTTGTGATATAATACAACTGCATTCAATCGGTAAAACTACCTTGGAATTTACATGGTAGCGTACAAATATTGGTCATTTATGATTATTACTGTCCTTACATCAAGTAAACATGGTAAAGATCAGCAGATATTGCTCATGGGCAAGAAAAATATCATTTCTATACTATAATTTTAGTTTGCTTACTTTCACCTTTGACACCTCAGTTTGTAAATAAACTGAGTTATCGGTCATGGGTTAATTCAATATCATTCAAAGTTCCTTTTCCGCGATTTACGAATTTACCGCCGTTGTTTATTTATACATATTTATACAAGTTTCTTATTATGATTTCACTGGAAAAAAATATATAAAAAACTTATCAATTTGACAATAATTTAGAGCAAGATTACTGTTAACATCGACGATTATTGTTCTTATTTTGAAATATTCTTTTTTATGCATTTAATTGGTTAAATTGTCAAATATTCTTTATTCTCCGTCTACGATTTTTTAAAGAAGGGAATCATGTTTTCGGGGTGAACATCCGTCCGTCTGTGAATCCGTCCTGTTTAATTCAGTTTTGGTCTTATCAAATGGATGCTTTGGTGAACATATTTTCATTATGAAGTGAACTGATTAGGGGTTTAAACACGATTTCACTACTCATTGACCTTAACAGGAGTAGGAACGGCATTTACGGTCATTTTCGGCTACCGCTTGTGTCAAATTGGTTAAAATTTTACCGTGATTCGTCAAAAAAATGCTTATCGTGATTTGTCAGAGGTCTAAAATATTATAACCGTCACTGTTATTATTGGAAAAAATTAACGTGATGTGTCAAAATCAGTCTTTTTTTTTTATCGTCTAAAAGAAAGTGTGCATTTTATCGGCATGCACCAATATGGCAAGAATTGTTACCGTTATTCGTCATAAAAGTATCCCCATTACAACCCTCTTATAAGATAGTGCGCGAGAGCATAAATGTTTTCCTTGCATAATCATGAATAATCATCGTATACTTCGTTGTGAGTCTTAAAAGACCGTTAGCTGTCAAATTCATGTTCATTGATTTGAATCAAATTCTCTTATTGATTTATAAAATACTAAAACGTATATCGGCTTACTAATAAGTATCAGCATTTCGTGTGTATTTAAGTCTAAACGCCATCTAATTACCCATCGCGGTGTCATCCGAAGACTGTCGACTGTCATACAACCAGATATAAACATAAACAGTTCTTGTCCATTCGTTTTTGATGCGTTTTGTTATTTGATTTTGCCATGTGATTATGGACTTTCCGAATTGATTTTCCTCTGAGTTCAGTATTTTTGTGATTTTACTTTTTATAAATATCGATATCTATGATAGAAAGATAGCGAACACATTGGATTCTTTTAGGTCTGTTTGAACTTATGTTATCGGTGTAAAATATGTGAACAATCGTTTTAACCTGTATAAGAATGAGTTTGTGTGGATAATATCAGTCGATCAAAACGCAAAAACAAAAACAAATAAATATAAAAGGGTTCCATTCCACTGCGAGGCACTGAGACTGAGGTCTATAACATTATATTAATTTGGTATGAAGGATTTTTTTCAGAGATGAGTGTCTTGTCTGAGTAACTGTTCCATTCCCCCAAACGACTGTGCTCAGTTACGCAAAATGATCACCTTTCCGTTCTTTTTACATGCTTTCACCTTTGTTCTCTATTTAAAACCAAATATAATACCACATTTTTAAATGATCCATTAATTGTTTTTAAAATGCAAACGTATCATTGAGGAAAATCACTCACAGAGAAACAGGGATAAGTGGTACCCTTTAATGAGACAACTTACCAGACATTTCTTCTCATTAGAACAAACAGTATATTTTTTTTTTATCTTTTTTTTATTTTTTTTTTTTTATTTAAATTTATTTGTTTTATTAGACACCTGAGACAATTGATTGTCTTCTCAGATTATGGAGAGATAATCAATTTAGAGGAGAGATAAAATAAAAACATAAACAACCAAGGTTGGTAACTTCAACGTTATATATTAAAGAAAATGTGACAAGGAATATATGTTAAATACCTAAATTTATTGTCCTCAGTGGTGCCTCATTGTTTCTCAGGGAACTGATTAGACATGTGATTAGGAATGGTCCAATGAAAACGCCGGAGAAAGCTTCAATATGGCCGAACTTATGGCCGGAAGTTGGTAATTTTCTAGTGCGAAGTTTGAAAATGTACCAAATTAGTCTTTCATTGTGCTTAATTTGTCTCATACATACACTTTTCTGATAGTTCTCCTTATACTTAAGGTATATACATTGAAAAAAGTGTCTAAGAACTTATTAAGCCTAAATAGATCATGTTTTTCTACCAGTGGGGTACTGTCTCAACGTCTCCTTTACCTGTTTACACTTAGGTGTGTACTGTCATAACCCGATCTCATGCAATGTTAGTCAAATTGTAGTACCATACATGACTTTAGTCCGTGTACCTTAATAAATGGAAGAAGTATTAACCATAAATCCCCTATGAACTTGAATTTAAAAGCTATATTATACATATTTAAAACCATTTATGACAGAACTTGTCCAATGACTGGCATTGATTTCCAGAATAAACGTAAAAACTAAAGTTTTTATCCTTATAACTAGTCCAAATACATCCCAGAAAAAAATAAAATAGCCTTGCCAAACGTCATAATTTATATTTGGACTATCAGTAATCAGATAATCAGTTTAGTTTACTCTGAATCAAAATGTTTTTCATACAAGACGCCTTGCATGAAGAAATTATTGCTCATTTGTGACTTCTCAAATTTACATTCAAGTTGAACACTGACCTTATCTCTATTTTGAAACCTTCAACACTTGATGGTGACCTCAGATACTGTGACACTTCAATTTTTCCATCATACAACAATCTCTTTTCCTTTGTGGTGTCAGACATGAATCCGGGTCCGTCGCGCCCATTCACGTTCGCACCCACTCATGTTCGCCCCCTTTCACTTTCGCACCCTACATGTTCGCACCCAAAGTCCGTTCGCACCCTACATGTTCGCGCCCAATTTTAACTTTGTGATCAAGTAGTATTCTTATAAGTATTATTGTTTTCATTGTCTCAAAATAAAGTGATACAGCATTTTTTTGTGTTGAATAAATCTTAATCATGTTTTGGATAGTGTATTGTTAAAAAAAATAATATTCCTTTCTAAATAAAGTGGGATTCTGTCAACGTTTTATTTTGTGTTGAATAACTCTTTATCATGTTTTGGTTAGTGTATTACTATAACTTTGTTTCATTGACTTGTTTCAAAATGAAGTGAGATTCTGACTACGTTTTTTTTTTTGAGTCTTGCATGAATAAATTTTATCATGTTTTGGTTATAATAGTGTATTGCTATATTCAAGGACGTATTAGTTATACGTCCTTGCTATATTTTATTGTTTCATTGTTTCAGATCAAAGGGACCAAGCTGTTAAAAACAATTATCTTTTGTGTTTTTCATTTATAATCTTCAATCTTTTACTCATACCAAGCTATAAATACATTCAGTATTTACACAAAAGCAATTAAAAACAACAAATTATTCAACTGGAATTTGAATTAAAATTGGGCGCGAACGTGTAGAGTGCGAACGGACCTTGGGTGCGAACGTGCGAGGTGCGAACGTGAAGGGTGCGAAAGTATATTGGGCGCGAACGGACCTGATACCGTCAGACATTTGTTATTATGACATCAAAGTTTTACGGGAACTGTTGCAATGTCCAGTTATGGTGAAAAAGGTGTTTTTCCTGTCACATTTGTCAAGGAATATTACTTATGACTTTTCTTCACAGTATAGGGTCCATTAGCCCTAGGTACATTGTACATTTGCCTTACTTTTATAAATGATAATTAATTTTAATGGTAATAAGGTTTTATAAACATATTCAGTTATTTGATGATAAATATTTTTAAAAATATAAATAAGAATTTTGACCCCAGTTTCATGGTCCACTCAAAGTGCTTAACATAGAAAATGATAGTGCGAGTTGGGAATCTGTGTACTATGGACACATTCTTGTTAGTAATTTTTAAATTAATATTTCAATTCTCATCTCAATAAAATAATGTTGTTAGAACAGATAAAAAGATTCAGATAAACTTGATTTTCATTTATGTTGTATTTATAATATTTTATAATATTTTTTATTCTTGTACACTTCATTGCATATAAAACTAAATAGTTATCTGGTTGCAGCATTACAACATAAATTTTTATTTTGAAAATTATTGTTTTTTAGTACCAATTATGATGTGTTGAAGTAGCTATCACAATGTCTGTGTCAACAGATTCTTCTGGTCCTGTCACCAATGGAGATGTCACACCATCTACAATATCAACAGAACCCAGTAGAAGCAACAAAGATGAAGAGGACGACTGCATGAAGGAGTTGGTATGTATTCACATGAGAAAGTCAATATGCACTAACCTAACCTGTAATACATGTACCAATTTAATACCAAGTAAACAATATCACTTTTATCCTCATCAAAAGACTAAATAAAACAAAAAATTGTTATTCATGTCCACTGTCCATCTTTAAACCATCAATGTCACAATTACCAACAGCAACAATGTTTTTTTTAATATAAAAATATAAAGAAAATGTGATATGATTTCCAAAAAGAAAACTCTTCAACAGAGACCAGAAAACATATAAGTTAACAACTATAGGTCACTGTATGAGCAAATATACCATATAATAAATACGGTAATAAAAATCCCTATAACAACAAATGATGTTGATGTTTTTGTCTAATTATATTGTTAATTTAGATATAATTTTTTTTATTTTTAGTCTAGCACGATTGGGTCAATAATGAAAGAAATTGTTCACTTTGTCTCTAACATGGCAAAATAGGAAAGTTACATGTACTCTCATTCAAATTGTCAATTGAAACCTGTCTATTGATGTATTTATCCATATATATTGTTACACTTGATATTTTACAGTGCGCCAACAATGGAATTAACTACAGTAAGATACAAAATGGAGACATTTGTAACGTTGACAAACTTGAGATGTTCTTTTCTGGATATCCAAAGATTATTGGCATGCACCTCTTTCCCAGTCTCAGTTGTTTGGTTATAATGGACCAACAGGTTGCCAAGATTGAGGGTCTGTCTACACTAGTTCTCCTTAGGGAGCTTTGGATCTGTGATTGTCAAGTCAAGGTAAAGAAATTTGTATTGAATCTGACATTTGAAAGAATGTTAATCTTTTGAAGTGATGCTAAATGAGATCTGTTCAGATTAGTCGCAATATTTGGACATTTTTTTTTGCTATTTATAGGGATTTGTGAAATTTTTAAATTGATGTGAAATGATACTGAACAAATTCTCAACAAATAATTATTTGACAAAGAGTCTTTGTGTATAATTATAGTTTTATTCATTTGATTTTTTTCTAGTAAAAAATTTAAAAAAATAGAAAAATAAAAAAAAAGATGTTGATTTACATGTCACCATAAAAACTTAATACTTTCTGGAGTTTTTTAAAATAGGGACAGCCATTGTGTTGCTATAACAACAAAGAGCTGCAAATATCACAGGAAGATCATTTAACATGAACAAATATGTAGCACAAAAATCACTCATGGTTTTATTTTTGCTGACCATCATGAGGAATATGGGCCATTTACTAGTTATACTATCCTCATCCTCTTTCACACCTGATTTATTAATGTCTCCTTTAACTTCATTAATATGCACAGAAGTACATTTATTTGATGAAATACTTGTAAATTGTAAACAGAAAAAGATGGTCTTTCAGTCTTTGGTATTGGAATTGTTCTTTCAATGATTATTTCTTATTTCAGAAAATAGAAAATTTGGAGGCAAACAAAAATTTAAGGAAACTGTACTTATATGGAAACAAGATTGAAGTGATTGAACACCTGAACCACTTGGGAGAACTTGAGATTCTGTGGTTAAATGATAATTGTATAGTTAATATAGAGGTAATATTGTGTTACACTTTGTATTTATAGAATACTTTTTCATTTATTTTCCTGTATACTTTCTATGCAAAAATGCTAACAAATATTACTTCACATTAAGAGCACTATGAGCAAAAAAAATACTGCTTGTAAGCTATAAGAGGCAGAGAAATGACCAATATAAAACAATTCAAACAAGTAAACTAATTTCCTGATTTGTGTACGAAATAATAAACCAAAACACAAATATGACATTTCATCAACAAACAACAACAGTTGAATTGCAAGTTCCTGACTTGGGACAGGTGCATACACAATGTGTCGGGGCTAACTATCTTCATCATATAAGCAGACTTTACAAGTACAACTAACAAACTTTGAAATTCATTTTTGTTATTCAGAAAGTTTTGTTTTATACTTCTTAGCTATGTTGACAATGTTTAATCAAACCAAAGGTGCATTAGGCAGATTTTACAATAAGAAGGAATTAGTGTTTTTTGTATCCATCAAAAAAGCAATTGCTGAAACTGTGAAACAGACTGTGTAATGGAGTAATGCATTATGTTATTGAATAAAATGTGTCTTTCTGAGTAAATAAAAATAAAAATTACTCTGTGTTTGTGTTTTATGTTAGAATTAGAGGGTTTTCAATTTCAAAATATTGGACATGGAATAGACATCATGACCTACTTTACTGACATCCAGCTTATTTGGAGTGGAATTTTGAAGTATTATTTATAAGTGGAGCCTAATAACATGGACTTATATTTTAATAAAAAGTCTTCTTTTGTGTTTTAATCATAACTTTAAGGCAGATTTTTATTGGTAAAGGCTAAAAAAGGTAATTTAAAAATATTGTTGCTAACGTCACGTCTTTTCCGTCCATTGTGGTATGTCACGATCGCAATTTTCTTGTTAGTTCTCAGACAGCCCATTGTAGTTATTTTTATCCCGGGTTTTATAAATAATTGAAAATAGCAATCATATTAAATTTGGATGACGTAAGGGGGTCAAAGGACTTGAGGAATCAATATCATTGGCTGTTTTATTTTTTGCGAACGTTACTGTTCGAGGTTTCCGTCCAAATCAGTGTCACGTGAGCAACATATATTTATATCTGTAACTCTCCTGTATAGGAGTTACAATATCGCCCTTTGCAGAAATAGATTCGGAGTCAGTTCCTTCACATGATGGGGAAGCAAAGAAGGTAAGTTGTATGTAATATCGTTACAAGAGGACCTTAAATGTATTCCGTCCATCAAAAAGACGTTCGCAACAAAACATAATGTCATGATAGTAGATGTTGCTAATGTTACTATTATGAATTGGTTTCTTGTGTATTCATTTGATATAAAGTACACCTGCAAATGACATTCTGTATATTTAGAAATTCTAAACCAGACTGTACAATTTTATTACTCCAGGCATATTTTAAACATCACTGTGTGCATACATTTTAACTTTTAAAGATGTTGTTGCTCATGTGACATGTCCAAATGTCGCTAACGTTACTAATTTTTTGGTTTCTTGTGTATTCATTTGATATAAAGTACACCTGCAAATGACATTCTGTATATTTAGAAATTCTAAACCAGACTGTACAATTTTATTACTCCAGGCATATATTAAACATCACTGTGTGCATACATTTTAACTTTTAAAGATGTTGTTGCTCATGTGACATGTCCAAATGTCGCTAACGTTACTCATTTTTGTCTCCGTCACATTAGCAACATGAAAGTAGGAGACAGAACACAATACTGTAAAATCTGCCATTATTAGTTAAATGTTTAACTAATGAAATTAATTTATGTTTCAGAATATTTCCATGCTGAGCAAACTGAAACAGTTGAATTTAGCAGAAAACAAAATAACGAGAATAGGTAACAGAAGTTTCTATTCATCAAAAACATTTTAAATATGTCAGAGACAAATATGAAGATTTGTACACAAATTAAATGATTACAAAACATTCAAAGAATCTCTCTTGTTTCAATTTTTTAATTTTACATCGACAGATTAAATAAAATTTGGGATACATTTAGGAGATAACTGTATTGTATGTTAAGCTCCGACGGCATCAATTGGGGATTTGATGGTCACAAATTAAGTTTACTGGCGACGCGTTAGCGGAGACAGTAAACAGGTATTTGCGACCATCAAATCCCCAATTGATGCCGTCGGAGCTTAAAATACAATATTGTTATCTCCATTCTAATGAAACTGACAGAAAACAACGTTAAAACATGTATTTAAAATCTGTCATATGCCGTCTGTGCTTTCGCGTACGTCCCATAGCATCTATTGTCAATTGATGCCATGTAAGAAAGTGACGTTATCCAATCAAAATGAATGTTACAAACGTTGTTGCATTAGAATTATTATTTAATAGTATGATATATTCAATCTATAGTTATCATGGATTAGGGAATGCATATAAGAATTTTCTTGTTTATTCCTGTTATCAAATGTTAATATATAGATATAATTATTTGATGTTGTAGGTCACACATTAGACAGTAATAAAAAGTTAGAAGACTTGAACTTATCAGGAAATAATATCACCTCACTCAGGGTAGGTATTTATAGCTTTATAAGGGAGATAACCTTTTTGTGTTTTAATATTTGTACGCATCAGTCATATATTTTATAGTTTCAATTTTATTATTAATTACCAGTCAAGTATTATTAAATTAATCTTATCATTACATCATAAATATTAAATGATATCATCTCATTTCTGATAAAATTGTAAGAAGAGTATTTTATTTAAAGTAACACTATATCAATTGGTGGCTTCAGTTTTTTATTTTTCAAGTTGTATCAGTTTTAGACATTAGAATATTAAGATAGCAGATGAAGGCTGTTTCATTTAGAAATAAAGATAACCTAAAGAAGACACTTTTAAAATTAGAGAATAAAGTAATTCATGCTGGTTGACATCACATACATAAAGAACACATCATTTGCAGATCATTGAAAAAGAACGATAGTGTTTGTCTACATATTGTCTAGAAATTTTTAGAGAAATCTATTTCAACTCCGAAATTCTTGTTAATAGTTTTTTTTTTCCATTCTAAACAGTTAGATTTTAAATATTTAAAGCATTTTAAAATGAACATTTATATAAATTGTTTGAAGTGGAGAAATATTGTATCCCACTCAATGCAGTGGTAGAACCTATCTTTATCAAACTGATCAGAATTTAAACAGAAGCAGTTTAAATGCATAAATTATGTTCTATGTACGATGTTAATCATGCTAGTTTTTTGTCGAGCCTGCAACTTTTGTTGCAGAAAGCTCGACATAGGGATAGTGATCCGGCGGCGGCGGCTACGGCGGCGGCGGCGGTGTTAGCTAACTTCTTAAAAGCTTTATATTTTAGAAGGTGGAAGACCTGGATGCTTCATACTTTGTATATAGATGCTTCATGTTACGAAGTTTCCGTCAGTCACATGTCCAATGTCCTTGACCTCATTTTCATGGTTCAGTGACCACTTGTAAAAAAAGTTCAAATTTTTTGTAATGTTGAATTCTCTCTTATTATAAGTAATAGGATAACTATATTTGATATGTGCGTACCTTGCAAGGTCCTCATGTCTGTCAGACAGTTTTCACTTGACCTCGACCTCATTTCATGGATCAGTGAACAAGGTTAAGTTTTGGTGGTCAAGTCCAGATCTCAGATACTATAAGCAATAGGGCTAGTATATTCAGTGTATGGAAGGACTGTAAGGTGTACATCTCCAACTGGCAGGTGTCATCTGACCTTGACCTCATTTTCATGGTTCAGTGGTTATAGTTAAATTTTTGCGTTTTGGTCTGTTTTTCTCATACTATATGCAATAGGTCTACTATATTTGTTGTATGGAACGATTGTAAGGTGTACATGTCTATCGGGCAGATGTCATGTGACCTTGACCTCATTTTCATGGTTCAGTGGTCAAAGTTAAATTTTTGTGTTTTGGTCTGTTTTTCTCATACTATATGCAATAGGTTTACTATATTTGTTGTATTGAACGATTGTAAGGTGTACATGTCTAACGGGCAGATGTCATGTGACCTTGACCTCATTTTCATGGTTCAGTGGTCAAAGTTAAGCTTTTGAGTTTTGGTCTTTTTATCTAATACTATATGCCATAGGTCAACTGTATTTGGTGTATGGAAATATTTTATGATCTTAATGTTAGTTGCACAGGTTTTATTTGACCGTGACCTCATTTTCACGGTTCATTGCACCGTGTTAAGGTTTTGTGTTTTGGTCTATTTTTGTTAAACTATAAGTAATGGGTCAACTATATATGTTGTATAGAAGCATTGTTAGCTGTACATGTCTGCCTGGCATGGTTCATCTGACCTTGACCTCATTTTCAAGGTTCATTGGTCTATGTTTAGTTATCTTGGTTAATGTTAAGTTTATGTGACAATTGTTATAAAGCTTAGCTTTATACTTAGGACTATCAACATAATATCAATGATTAGTATAGAAGGCGAGACATTTCAGCGTGTGCACTCTTGTGATATTTTGTAGGAATTGACTCAGTTAATGAGGTTACCGACCTTACAGAGTCTGAGTTTAAAGGATCCAATGTACACCCCAGCACCTGTCAGTCTGTTGTGTAATTACTCTACCCATGTTTTGTTTCACCTACCAACCCTCAATACACTAGACACATATGATGTTAGTAAAACAGTCACAGATGTGGCAGAGGTGAGTAAATAAGTGTGGAATTCCTTAGACCTATGTGTGTCTGTGTAGCTAATCTATACTTGTGTAAATGAAAACAGATACATTGTAAACATTAGTTTGACTGCACAACCCAACAGAAGATGTGAATAAAAATCAATTCAATAGAAGAAAAAGTGTGTAATCCCTCTTTATTTGTGTTTTTGTGTAACTCATGTACGTGAACACATAAACTTGGTAAACATCAGTAAGACAGCAACCCAACATTCAATGTGGAATGAAAAATTCACTAACAGCAAAACAAAACAAATCCAATTAAAAAAAGAAATTATAAGGTTCTTTCTTATTCATTGTATAACAATTATTTATCTGATACCAAAATTTGGTTAAATATAGAATTTCAAAACTCTTTCTCTGTAAAAAAAAAAACACCAAAAGAATCTTTTTTAAGTATTAAATACATTGTTTTGGTAATCTGTCATGTATTAAACACAGTTATAACATATTTTGTAGGCGACAGTTATGAAGAAAAGAATGTACTATCACATGCGTGTGAAGACAGTTCACAGAAATATGACAGATATTCTGACAAAAATGGATGTGTATAAAACCAAATTAGAAGAATTTCCACATGAAAGAATAAAATCCTTGTATAATGTTCTAAAAGAAGTGAGTATTGTTAGATAAGAATTATCATTATATGGGTATTGAGAGCTCATTGTCACATAATTACATCAATTTCTTATTGTCTATGAGATCTTTTTTTATTTAGACTAAAGAAAAATGTAATTTGTTTTGAAAGTCATCATTTGTTCATGCTTTTTCTGCTGTGTTCACCATTCCTATTATCTAAAAGTATATTAAAGATGGTTTATTTTAAAACTTTTTTGATTAAAACATCATTTTGCTCTAATATTTTGATGTTTCCTTTTCTTTTTGGAGGACAATGTGATTTTCAAAGTAAGTTATGTTAGTGCAAAGATTTTTTTTTCATATTTGATTTTTATTAAATTTTGCTTACATTTTTATGGCTTTATGCACCAATGTTATTGTATAAGCCTGCCATCAGTTTCAGTTCAGTCTAATTAATAAATAAAACTCATAGAGTAGTCATGAACAAATGCTAATTGTCTATTTGCCAATTGCATAATTGACTTTGCAATTAGAGATCATTTGCGCGAGTTATTTCTCTTAGGAGGGACGTAAATTTTTATTGCCAATGAAGTGGAGCAAGCAGAAAGACTAAACTTATCAGTGTATAATGTGTTTTTATATTTAATGTGTGTAATTTGTAAAATTTTCAAATATCAAACTTTAAACATGCCGCAACTTAGCGTGCCTGGTTTAAAAAAAGTGTAAACATTACAAAGATAAACAATTTATGTTGAAAGTGCAACAAAATCAAATCAGTATTTGGGAAGTAGACTTTTGCAACCAGATTGATTATGTGTAGGAGATATGAACAAAAGATGCATTAAGAAAATGAAGGGACTGTATAATGATGCAAGCAGGCAATTTTGATTCAAAATTTTTATTTTTGCTTTGATTCACATTTTTTGTTTTTGTTTATTCTTTTATTATTACGTTTTAACTCAGAGGTCTAATTTTAAAAGTAAATAATTGATTTTTAAAATTTATACTTGAACTTGTAGATTGAAACAGAATTAGAAGACACTTGGGATTTAAATGTTGACCTTGACTTTGAAGAGGTTGTTGACCTTGAAAAAATGGATATTGCAACACAGGTGACCTTCACCTTTGTGGATTAACCTAACTGTTGCTTGGATTAACATTTGCCGTTTCTAATATATAACCACCCTTTCAGTCCATGTTATATCTCTAAACTATATTAGATAACTGTGCATATATTAGAAATTATTAAAAATCCTTCCTACCTAACAGTGGCATCATATCTAACTTTATAATATTCAGCTTCTAATATTCCTCTAACACTTCTACTTTTTTATACACATCTTCTTTATTAAAGGCTCATTTTATGCTTTATTTAAAGTTTATAAATGTGTAGCAGTTAATAACTTGTAGACTCACATTAGTAAGTTTAAGTTTTTATATACATGTATATTAAAAAGTGATACATGTATCAGATTTGTTCCCTGTCATCTGACAAAAAAGGAGGTCCATGTTAGATAAATTATCTGGTTCTCAGACACTGAATTACAGGTTTTGCTCATTTTTGAAAGCCATACAGTGACCTATAGATATATATAATGTTATAAACACAAAAACACAATTATGTAAACATAAAGGAAAGGGGGAAAAAAGATGCTAAAAAATTCCACCAGCTAAGAAGTATTGATCCTTTAAGCCTTTACTTGTTTAATCAGTAACAAACTGTAAAAACCTGTGATTTGTTAATGAATGTTAGGCCACACCAATTTGATTCCTTGTTCGACGGACCCACCCGCACCTATTTTTTTCAAAACAGAATTTTTTATTTTTTTTATATTCCCGCTTCCCGCATCCGGAAATGTAATCATCTCCATTTCCTGCACCGTTTTTTTGTGTAAATATTATAAAAAGATATCAACATTTGTTTTTAAAATCACAGTCTAACCTATATATAACGATTTTAAACATAAAAGCACCCCACCACACTTTGTAAATATCTGTGAGAATATTTATTTCAGCCTGAAACCTATTGATACAAAATGGGAGTGCTCCGATATAAATTTATAACAGCGGAAATACCTGTAAAGAACAAAATATTGGTTTCTTTCCCCTAAATTATATTCCCTATCAAAAAATGTTCGTTGTTAGAATAAAGTACAAAGAACTTCTGAAGGATTTGCCTACAACTGCAATTATATTGTATGCTGACGAAACAAAACTATCCATAGCCGCTGCATGTTTATGCACCTGTCCTGATTGATTCAGGGGCCTGTCGTTTAGCAGTTATCGTTTGTTGATGTTGTTCATTGGTATTTTCCCTTTGGATATATAAATTAGATCGTTGGTTTTCCTGTTTGAATTGTGTACGCTAATAATTTTGGGGTCCTTTATAGCTTGCTGTTTGGTCTGTATCAAAGCCCTGTGTAAAAGGCTGTACTTTGACCTGTGTTTTTTATTATCAAGTTGAGAACAACCCTCCCTCAGACAAGGGGTCATTTTACTGATGTAGAAAAGAAAATAGAAATACCAAGGATTTGTATAGTTCTTCTATACAAAACCTTTGAAAACTTAGAATTTTGTACTCAAAAAGAGGAGAGTTACATCATATTTTAAACAACTTTTTATAGAAGAGGGGTCCACTTATTTTGAATAATATTAATGTGTTAATTTAACATGGTTAAAGTCCAGGAATAATACAAAATTCTTGGACATGTTTTGACCATTTAATACCAGATAGATATATTGTTCTTTGAGAAAATATGAGCCCTTTTGTACAAACAAATATATTATAACTTATATTGATCCCTCATTAAACATGTAAAAGGGATATTTATAACATTAAGGGGTTGCCCCCAAACTGATTATGACTTGGATGGAGAATTGTCTCATTGTCAGTCATACATACATAGACCAGATTTAATTATTTCTTGGTGAACAGGGAAAAAATACTTCAGAAATTAAAGAAATGTCAAAGTACAAGTGATAAATCAAGTTTTAATATTGTCAAAACCTACTAGTTTATGTTTACACAAAAAAATTATAATCGCTCGCCTTTACTTTTCAAGCTTCACCTAAAAAATTTGCAAATTAAATATTTTTTTATTAAAATTTTCAAATCGCTCGCTCGCCCCAAATTTTGGAGTCCAAAAATCCGTAGAACAAGAAATGAAATTGGTGTGGACTTGTCTGAAAATTTTTAAGTCACTTTAATGTTTGTGATATGTTTTACCTGTTGTTTTCACATACATTTTAACATTTGACAAAAATCTTATTTCTCAGCAAGAATCAGACTGGAATCAGTTAGAGTAATGGTCAAATAAGTCTTCTTCATTGTGAGAGATTCATTTCATATCCTGTTGCACAAAAAAGAATTCATCTAAGAACTGGATAAATGTTTTTACATAACATGATTAACTGTTCCTGAGCGTGATACAAATGTGTGTAAGAAAGGGATAACTACCAACCAATCACAACTTGAAAACCCAAATTCACCTGCAAACAACAATTTCCCCTGACAGCAGTATTTTCAAGAACACTGACCTACATTTTGTTGATCAGCACTGCAGGAGCCATGTGAAAATTGTTACTTGTTAAAAGTAAAATCAGCATGAACAAGTTGGTTGCCACAAGTTTCATTTCATTAGCTGTTAGTTTATGTGGTTTACAAAATGTGGCTCAGGCATATGAAATTTTTGGTGACATATGATGTATCATGCTAAAGAATAACACGTCAGCAAGGGTTGGGTCACTGTGACCTAAATTTCATGATACAGTGTCTTGGTTAAGTTGTGTTTAGGACAATATTTTCATATACTCAGGAATATTTATAAATGACATTTCAAAATACCATTCCACTGAAACCAAAAAAAGTATTTCAGTAACAAATTGGTCATTGTGACCTATATGTCACATTTGACTGAACTTTATTTCAGTATCAATTGTGGTACATAAATGACACTTTTCTGTTGCAGTTTATTTTAAACAATTTCAACAAAAATTTGAAATTGTACGACAAGCTCCAAAATTAATCAATTTAAGCTTCCATTAAGTAATGATGAAATGCAATATCTTGACATTTTATATTCTTTTATTTGATAAATACTCTTATTTTAGGCTTATTTTTGACAGATAAAGAGCTTAAACACCCTTGTTATATAGACATGTTAAAATAGTTCTTGTTTCACTCTGAATAAAAGTGTTCAGTTTGGGAGGTATTTTGTTATTTTCTTAGTAAACAATAACATAATTTATTTTATTTGCAAGACTTTTTTTTACTTTAATTCTCAATATCAGTCATGTTATCAGTTGTTTTATTGATATGATGAATGAAATTCTCAATATTATTGGCTCTTACCACGAATGTAAAAATATTTTGATTTCTATCAGTATTTACATGAATTGTTTCATTGAAATCTATTATTCATTATTTTTAGGTGGCAATTTGTTTCATAAATCACTGTGTTGATGTTGGCATCTGTTTATAAGAATCATTTAGATTTCTCCTTTTGTGAAAAAATGAATATGCATATCATTATGCTATTACTACAAAAAATATCTTATCATTTGAAAAGTTGTGTACAAAGGAACTATGTATGCCATTTTATATACTTTGCAGGCCAAAGCCCAGAAATTAGAGGAAACAGGTGGTTTTGTAGCTAAACATACATGTTTAAAGGAAAGGATAAGAAAATGGGAAAGGAAGTGCCATGAGTGAGTATTTTAATTACTGTATTAGACTGAATTACTCTCTGCTTACAAAAAAAAGCACCCCTTTAAAATTTTTCAATCAACAATGACGAAAGCTTAAGAAATAAACTTGACAGGTAATAATTGAGGGCAGTATAGGAATGAAGATATTTAATGTATTTGTACGAGACATGACCTGCTCTCATGCAACTTTTTGAATACTATTATCTAGTATCTTAGAGCTATGCAATTACCCTTCATTCTTGTTGACACACTTTGCAGAATCCACCAATTATTTTTTATCAACTTGTATTTATCCTAGATATGAATGAAATTTTTACTACATAACATAAAGCAAACAACAACTAATCAATTATACAATGGGAATAATGACAAAAATCAGAAAGGAAACAACTAGGAAAGTTACATTGTTTAGAATAGAAAAAAGAGAATGAAAATGGGGAATGTATCAAAAAGATAAAAACCTAACCAAAAAGTAGAAAACAGCCCAAGGCCACCAATGGGTCTTCAACGCAGCGAGAAAATCCCCCATATGAAGAGCAGCTGAACAATAATAGATACTAGTTCAGGGAAACGGAAGCATACGAAATATACAAATGAACCTAAATTAGAAAAAAAACATAGAAGACTAACAACAACTAGAAGTTTATTATATGTTTAAAAAAAATTATAGTACAACATGTTTGTTATAATGGTATAAATGGATTCAGTAAAAAGTTTTGTATGTTTTTTGATAACGTTTTAATTTATTATTATAGAATTGAGTGTTATTACAATGAGGCTGCTGCTAGAATAAAGAAAAGTGCTGATGTTATTGTTAATAGAATGTTAATAGAACTAGAATCTGGAGGAAATGTCCGCTTTGAAGAGGGTTCACCTACAGATATTTGGTAAGGGGAAAATGAAAATAATCTAGCTTTTAAAGATAACAACAATCTGTTTGCTTTATTAAAGCTGCTTAAATTTTTGTGATAAAACGTTCTGTGGAATGAATTCTCAATAATTTCATCGTAGCCTAATTTAAAGGTTCATCAAACCTACCTGTTTCGTTAACATTTTCTCAATTTCATTGCTGTATCTTATACAGCTGTAAAATGAAGTAAGTTTATATTGTTTTCATGAAAAAATACTTTGAAATTTCTTGAATTCTTTTACATGAAAACTTATCTAGAATGATATTGAATATTTAATCTCATGAGCATAAGTTTCAGCAGCTAACATACAAATTATCAGACTCAAGCTAAAACTTTGGAGGGGGAGGGCAAGAAGGCAGATGTAAATACTATGAAATTTAAAAAACTTTAAGTTTATGTTTAATATCACCAATAATTTATCTATGGGCGACTGATAACCATAATATCTCTTGCCAGGTTTTCATCATGTCATGATTTGGTGCTATCCAGATTTTGTGCTAGTGATTATAAGGATCACAATGTATCGGGAATCAAAATCCACAGAATTATACGGATACATAACAGGATGTTACGGACACGGTTTGACGATATCTTGTCTTCCATCGTGGACGATCCTGATGGAGAATACTATCCATGTAACAGGTGTGTATATGTTAAATATCATGAAGATTCATTTAGTTATTCTTTCTGATATAAAAAAAAAAGGAGATGTGGTGTTATTGCCTGTGAGACAACTTTTCACCACTGACATAGTCCAAATGGTGTAGAATAAAGCATCTAAGGTAACTGTACAGCCTTCAACCTATACTGTATAGTCAGCTATGAAAAACCATATCATGATAAAATGTGAAATAATTCAAACAAAAAACCCTTGGCCTGATATATTTACAAAAAATGTTTTGTTGGACATCAACCAATGACAACCACTATATTACAGACTCCTGACTTAGGACAGGGTCATATAGAACTGTGTGGGTTAAACATTTTTGTGAGTGCTCAACCCTCTACTAGCCTTAAATTGACTTACATTATTATAGAAGTTTAGAAAAGAAAACACACAGTTCTTTGTTTATCTGACTATGCACCAAACAGATTTAAATTTAATTTGATTCATGTTTTTTTTTATTTTATTGAGATAAAATAGTGTGATTATACTTCAGAATAAACATACTACATGTGAGAATTTTATGTTAAATTTTCAGAAATACAGGCTACAGAAAGTTGTTAGAATATTTATTTTGGATGCAGGACCCACAGTTATCTAATGGTGCTAATGAACCAGGACATTTGTTAGAGGAAGGTTTCCTAGAGGCTCAAACATATAGTGTAAGATAAATTTCTAAAACTACCAGATTTATATATATATATATATATTTTTTTTATTATAACCCAGTATAGGAGTGGTGGAAATCTTGCAATTGCCTTCTCTGTCCATCAGTTTGTTCAAAATATTTTGATCACACTTTTCTCTGAAAGTTTTGAACAGAATGTCTTTTTTGTATGGTCAGCAACTAAAGAGTGGCGTGTTGTAAAATTTGAGCTCTTTCGAATCGATCAGTTGCTTCCTGTGTGCTGTTTCATTGTGTACTTTGAATTTTTATGGCCCACTTATGGGCATTATGTTTTCTGGTCTGTTCCTTCGTCCGTCTGTCCCGCTTCAGGTCGAGGTAGTTTTTGATGAGGTTGAAGTCCAATCAATTTCAAACTTAATACACATGTTCCCTATGATATGATCTTTCTAATTTTAATGCCAAATGAGAGTTTTTATCTCATTTTCACTGATTATAGAAAATGATAGTGCGGATGGGGCATCCGTGTACAAGGGACACATTCTTTTCAATATGTTAAATGATCTACTAAGCTACTTAAGCTTAACCATTTCTTTCAGGATTTGGGAAGAGATGGTGCTGTTTCTCTTAGTAATAGTTTGAGTTTAGCTGATAGACATAGGATAGAACATTTAACCAAGAATGGAAAGAATTCAGATTATAGTGACTCATGTCCATTTAGATATGGTATGTTAACATTTGAAAATTTAAATCTAATGAAAAGTCAGGACTAAATATTTATCTATATATTTATAGATTTGCATAACTGAGAAAAAATTGGCAAACATTAACCATTTGTTTAAATAACGTAGAAAGAACTATGGTGTATATTTGGCATTATTTTTTGTTTATATTTGTTTTATATATTTTTTGTGTATTTTCTAGATAATCGCAAAATAAAAAATAAACAAGAATAAGACCTGATAAATACAAAGTACAAAAGAACAGTAGAACATTGATAGACTTACATTGATTTACTTTATATAGATATTTACATATTTTCAGGTCAGTTGGTTATTTCTAAAGTATATCTTGGTAAAAGTGTCAAAGCTTTAGATGATAGACAGTAAGTGAACTTTAAAAGGGTTAAGTTGGAATAATGGTTGTAAACAATATATTGTTTGAATTTTCTTAAATTCTCTTAAATATTTTTTTGGAATTCTTCAAAATTTTAGTACCATACACATAATCTGAATATTTAAGTTTAATGATGTATCACATACTAAAAACATACATATTTACTCCAGATTCTTTTTAAAGACATATCTTGGTTAGATAAACCTGCAGACAATAATTATAAATCCTTGAACTGATGGATCTTAAATTGACCAGAGAAAATTGAAAAAATTGCAGCAGTGAAGTCTTAGATATAAGAATGGTTGTACTAGCAAACATTTGTTCTGTAATTTGATTTTGGTATATGATATAGGGAAAGCGTTATAAAACTCAGGTTACACTCATGTTTGAAACTGTGTCCATCATTCTTTTCTCATTCGTTTTATTTACAAAATGAAAATATTGTTATATATGACAAACAGCAAAAATATTATGATAATCACAAAATTCTTTTTCAGAATAAGCAAAAGTTCATATCCAAAAATAGATGCTGTGTTCAAACCAAGGAAGATGTGTATTTCTAATGGTGAGTTTATCATGGTGCCTGACAGCATCTAGCTGTCGTTATCAACACATATGAATAACTTCTTTATTTGTGATCTGTGTTACATTTTATGTTGATATCCAACTCCATGAAAAAGGTTGGACAGAATCAAACAAACTTTCACAGATTTTTATTCATAACATAAACATGTGCATCTGTTATTTAAATTTATGAGCTGAATGATTTTTAAGGTTTCTTATACCTAAATTACAGACTTAGTAATTTTTGCTTTAATATATATTAAGAGACGGCAAATGAGTCTCTTCCTTTTTGTCGAGCCTTCGACTTTAGTCGAAAAAGCGAGACATGGCGATCCTACATTCCGTCGTCGTCGGCGGCGTCCACAAATATTCACTCTGTGGTTAAAGTTTTTGAAATTTTAATAACTTTCTTAAACTATCCTTGAATTGTACGAAACTTTGACAGAAGCTTGTTTATGATCAGGAGATAGTATCCAGAAGTAAATTTTGTAAAAATAAAATTCCATTTTTTCCGTATTTTACTTATAAAAGGACTTAGTTTTTTCTGCCAGGAAACATTACATTCACTCTGTGGTTAAAGTTTTTAAAATTTTAATAACTTTCTGAAACTATCCTGGAAATGTACAAAACTTGGCCAGAAGCTTGTTTATGATCAGGAGATAGTATCCAGAAGTAAATTTTGTAAAAATAAAATTCCATTTTTTTCAGTATTTTACTTATAAATGGACTTAGTTCTTCTGCCAGGAAACAATACATTCACTCTGTGGTTAAAGTTTTTAAAATTTTAATAACTTTCTTAAACTTTCCTGGAATTGTAAGAAACTTGACCAGAAGCTTGTTTTATATGATCAGAAGATAGTATCCAGATGTAAATTTTGTAAAAATAAAATTCCATTTTTCCCATATTTTACTTATAAATGGACTTAGTTTTTCTTCCAGTTAACATTACATACAGTCTGCAGTTAAAGTATTTAAAACATTTTTAAGATTCTTAAACTAGCCTGGATTTTCACCAAACTTGGACAGAAGCTTCTGACAATCAAAAGATAGTATCGAGAGGAATAATTTTATTGATTTTTTTCATCATTTTTGATGAGTGTGTGATTAACAGCAAAAGTAGGCGAGACACTGGGTTCCACGGAACCTTTACAAATTTTTTTTATCATTTAAAATATGCTTCTTCGTGTCAGCCTTGTAAAAGTGGAGAGAGCAAGCCATGCTCTTCATGAACTAAAACCTCTGCTGTCTGCATGGTCAACCTTTATCTTAAAATAGTTTGTGTGATCACAGCAGTTATTGGTATACGATTCTTTCAGAAATGTTGACATCAGATTGTAAAAAAGGAAACAATTGTCTTGCATTTGAAAAATAAGCTAACGATCATATTCAGAAGAAGGATTGCTCTGATAACATTCCCAGTGAACTGCCTCTTTTGATGATTGACAGTTAATAGGGTGGAGTAACATAAATATATTTATTCTATTTCAGAGGGTGATACACTATGTGAATGTAGTGCCAGACAATGTGAGTGGTATTTATTTGACAACAGACTTGTACTGCCAGAATATGTGGTAGAGTTTGAATACGTCACAAAGGTAAGAAAAAATCTTTTGGAAATTTCTGTATGCCCCACCCCAATTTCACAGTCCACTGAACATAGAAAATGTTAGTGTGAGTGGGTCATCAATGTATTATGGACACTTTCTTGTCAACCTTGATGTGATTGGGTACCAATGTAAACATTATATGCAAATATTTCACAGAAAAAATATAGCAAGTACATAAGGTATTATTGTTGGTTTTTTTTTAAAAGGCCCCTGGTAATTGCTTTTATATTTCTTCAAATATGATGTGATCATTTGTCAAGTTTTTCATCTGTATTAGAAAGAAACATGATCATTAAAGTAATGCTAATAGTCAAGATTATAAGTGGCTATTAAGCTTTTCCTATCCTAGTGATTTATTTGAGATTTTATCATGTGTAGGTCATATTTTGAATAAAATTGTACCCACACAGTGCTATTGCCTATAAAATTTTGCAGTAAACCAAGGCATGCCATTGATTTTTGGGGGAAAATCACCAGGGTCATGTTCAAAAGTGTAGTTAATGTAACAATGTCTTTAAAGTGTTGTAAGCCAGTCGTTAAGTTTAATGTAATGTTTAGTGTTGTTAAAATTTTTTAAAGCTTATTGCAGTTGATAAATGTCTTATTCATATTGATTGACAACATTTACTATTCATGATGTATTTGTGCACAAAATGTATCAGGATGTTGACATGTTCGATTTTTATTTCTGTTTATTATTCATTTGACTAGAAACACATGAAGATTTCATATTAGAACATCAATGTTATTGGACTTAATTTTTTTCTGTTTTTGTTACAGTTTAGATCCAAGTCGCCATTTAGTTACTTCAATGATATGTTATTGGACAATCGAGAATGTCGGTTACCGGCGGTACCTCATGCGGATGATGACAAGTCAGCTGATGATGATGTCATAAACATGGAACCTCAATGTAAACCTAGACCAAGGTAATCTCATCAAGTCAAAATTCTAATTTTATGTATCTCATTTTAAAAGAATTGTATGAGTTTTTAGGTTGGGAATTAACTGTTGTGTGTATAAAATTGAAGGTGTGCACATGGTATAATTGCCAATGAGACAACTCTCTACAAGAGACCAAATGAAACAGAAATTAACAACTAAATAAATAGTTCACTTTACGGCCTTCAACAATGAGAAAAGCCAATACTTAATAATCAGCTATTAAAAGTCCTGAAATGACAAATGTAAAACAATTCAATAGAGAAAACATACGGCCTTATGTACAAAATAAGAAAGAATGAAAAACATCCATTTTCATACCCCCGCTTTGAAAAAGGGGATATACTGTTTTACCTCTGTTCGTCCGTCCGTCAGTCCATCTGTCCATCCGTCAGTCCATCTGTCCCATGAATATTTTCGTCGCATTTTTTTCAAGAACTACAATGCCATGATTTCTGAAATTTGGTTTCAAGTTTTATATAAGTCAGCTATACCGTGTGATGCATTTTCAGATTCATCACTCGACAACTTCCTGTTTACCAAACACTTGTATCATTTTACACATGATGGCCAAGTTGAAAACTTTCATCGCATTTATCAGGAACTATAAAGCCAGGATTTTTGAAATTTGGTTTCAGGGTTTTTATATAAGTCAGCTATACCGTGTGATGCATTTTCAGATTCATCACTAGACAACTTCCTGTTTACTGGACACTTGTATCATTTTACACAGGAAGGCCAAGTTGAAAATTTTTGTCGCATTTTTCTCAGGAACTACAATGCCAGGATTTCTGAAATTTGGTTTCAGGGTTTATATAAGTCAGCTATACCGTGTGATGCATTTTCAGATTCATCACTTGACAACTTCCTGTTTACGGAATACTTACATATTTTTACACTATTGACATTATCCACTTGCGGCTGGGGTATCATCAGTAAGCAGTAGCTCACAGTTACACTTGTATTATTTGTGTAATTAGAGTATTTTGCAAAGGTATCGCATAATTTTACCACTTTTAATGAGTTTTGTTGATTGCTTAGAATGGAGACAAAATTCTTGTTCTATATATGTCACAAGTAAACTGAATTTGGAGCTATCTAACTAAGATTGATGCTTGCAAATCAAAATACATTGTAGGTATATCCAAAATGAAAAGGGGCTTTTGTTGGTCGAGTGGTCTTAGTAGTCTAACTATTGTATCACTAGCCAGTCAACACTGAGGTGGTGAGTTTAAATTTTGGACATGGCAGTTGTACTGGACTTCAATCTTAATTGACTAGAATTGTTATTTCCTACCAAAGTTAGGTTGGTTGTTTTCTGGGCACTCTGTCTTCTTCCACCGATAAAAACTGATTGCCATGAAATAACACAATAGTGTTGAAAGTGGCAAAAAACACCAATCAATCAATCCAAAATGAAAAAAAATGATAAGTGTTGTTAGTCTGATATTACATTATAGTTTTCCTACCTTAGGTTGGTGGTTTTCTCCAGGGAATCCAGCTTCGTCCACCAATAAAACTGATCGCCATGAAATAGCACATTAGTGTTGATAAAGGTGTTCAACACCAATCAATCAATCTTTACATTATAGGTTGATAGCCTTGACAGAAGAACTAGTCCTGAAACTTGCCAATGTAGATAGCATGTCCAGTATCACATCACTAAATCTCCATGGAAACGCATTGTCAAAGTTAAAACCAATACATAGCCTCCATAACCTGAAGCGTCTGGTAGTCAGTGGTAACGAGTTAACCAAACTGGATGAGTTGTCTAATATGGTAAATACAACCTATCTCCATGGTAGTATTGATTATTGAAATATAAAATAGGGAAAGCAGACTAGCAATCACCAATTTGTTTTAGTGAATAAGTCATGAAATCTGATGATTATTTTGTGAAATTTCGGATGAAAAAGTTAAACCAGATACTTTTAGTTTTGCTTTTTACCTTTTATCCAACAGAGCTTTTAAATATACTGTATCAGAAATAAAAGTAATATTAAGTAAAATGTAAATAATTTACCAAAGGTGTATTATAGATTTAGTTGTTTTGTTTTTTTGTTTTTTGGGGAAAACAAAAGGACCGTTTGGTAATTAAAAATAACATGTAGCCAAGAAAAAGGCAGGATGAAACTTTATTAAACAAACATTGACTATATGAGTTAAGATGTTCCTATATTTTTAAGTGTTGTGTTATTCTATACAATAATACGTTATCATCTTATCTTTTCAGTGTATTGAATATTTAGATGTTAGTTTCAATAAACTATGTACATTGGATGGTCTGAAGGTATGTATCAAATATGTCTTTTTTTATTTTTACATATTTAATTTTACAAATTCTTGTAAATTATAAACAAATGCTTTATCTGATTGTCAGTTTTATTATCAGAAAAGCACTGTAGTACAAAAACTAATGCAGAATGTTGATTAAAAATCCAGGCCTTGCGGTCATAAAACTTTTGAGCACGATTTTTGTACTCAGACTCAAGAATCAACCAATCAAAATACTGGATTTTGTGTTTCGAGGATGATTTTTGTGCTCCGAGCACTGAGCAAAGTTTTATGACTTCAACCCCAATGAAATGAAAGACCTATATTATTTTTGTATTTAAAAAAAATAATTTCCTGACCTAAATCCAATTCTGCCATTTCAGTCAAACAGATTTGTTATGACTGTTTCCAGACTCTTGAGAGTTGTTGTTTGATAAAAATATCTTGATGTTTTTATCGTTAAAAGGTTGTATAATCTTTCCATTACAGAATGTCCACAAGTTGAAGTTTTTAGATTTAAGTTGGAATAAACTGTGCAATACAAGAGAAGATTTATCAATACTAAGGAAACATGTGCCAAACCTGCTGATACTAGACACAAGACATAATAACTGGCAAAAGGTGAAAAATAAAATATCTTGTTAGTAACCAGAAGCTCATTTACTCAAATTACAGATATTTTAAGGCTTTGTGATGCCTGACACTTAGTTTTATAGTTTAAAATAATCTTGATTCATTTATTTCCTAGATTGAAGAAAAATTGTGTCTAAGGTGGTACCCAACACTTTCACTAAAATTAATTTGGCTTGTTTAATTTTTATAAAATTTTGACAAAGTATTTACTTTGACCCTTTGACAAAAATATAAAAATTTTAAAAATTTTGAACCAACCGTTTTGTCAGAAAAAATACACTGGTTATATAGCAATTTGACAAACACCAATTTTGATCATTGAGAAGCTTAATATTCCCTTAACAACACAACGTAATTAAAACGTTTAGCTTACTTTACAGAGTTATCTCCCTGTAGTGTTAGGTACTACCTTAAAATAATCTTGATTCATTTATTTCCTAGATTGAAGAAAAATTGTGTTTTAAGTTCGTTTTTGATTTCATGCATGAAAGTTGGTAATGTGTTGAACATTTAAATTCGTAGTTAATGTATACCCTTGAAATCCACAAAATTTAGTATAACACGAAAGATAATGAGTCCACAGTAAACAGTATGAAATTAAAGTACTAAGTCATGATTTTTGAAATAAGATCTCAATTTTGTGTTTTTCAGCCAGAAAATCTTCGTCTGAGAATCATTGGAAGATTAAAGTCACTGACATTATTAGATGGCTCTTGTGTATCTGAGACTGAGGCTACAGGTGCATTACGTATTGCAGCTGGTTCTCGGATATCCCATTTGTCATTACTGACACATACAAGGACAGACAACAATAAACCAAGGTCATTAAGTCTGTTGACAACACCACATATACTAGAGAAAATCAGTCGGAGCAAACCAGAGAAAATGAATGAACATGATAGCCACTGGTTTCTCAAGGTAGAAATTTATAATACTATTTTGTTCAACTATGAGTTAAAGGAGATATGAGGTTTGTGTCAATGAGACAGTAACCCAACATAGAAATCTACTAGAAGACATGTATAGCACAACATACAGTTTTAAAAAATAGACAGTGTGTATTTTATATATGTCAATTTTTAATTAGGGGCGGGGGGTCGCCCTATAGTGATCAGTCTGTCCGTCCGTCCGTCCGTAACACTTTAACTTTGTGTCCGCTCCATATCTAGAGAACCATTATGATTTCATACTTTATACTTTACATGTTTATTAACCACCACCAGAGGGCGTGTCATGATGTATGTACAACTTCCTAGGTCAAAGCGTCCGTCCATCCGTCCGTCCGTAACACTTTAACTTTGTGTCCGCTCCATATCTAGAGAACCATTATGATTTCATACTTTATACTTTACATGTTTATTAACCACCACCAGAGGGCGTGTCATGATGTATGTACAACTTCCTAGGTCAAAGGTCAAGGTAAAAAAACTTTCGTTTCAGTTGACAACCCTGTGTCCTGTGGTGAAGATCGTGTCCGCTCTATATCTTGAGAACCGTTATGATTTCAAAGTTTATACTTGACATGTATATGAACCAACACCAGAGGGTGTGTCATAATTTATGAACGACTGCCTAGGGCAAAGTTCAAGGTCAAAAACTTTGGTTTCAGTTGACAACCCCATGTCCTATGGTAAAGATCGTGTCCGCTCTATATCTTGAGAACCGTTATCATTTCAAAGTTTATACTTGACATGTATATAAACCAACACCAAAGGGTGTGTCATAATTTATGTGCAACTTCCTAGGTCAAAGGTCAAGGTCGAAAACTTTGATTTCAGTTGACAAACCCATGTCCTATGGTAAAGATACAATTTTTTAATGCACATTATTCACAGCGGGGCCCACAGAGATGGCTCCCATCTCAATGATATCTAGTTTGTTTTTAGTCTCATAAAAGTTGTGACTTAACTTAACAAAGACAATCAAAGAATTGCAATAAAAATACTTATCCAAATAGGTGAATATGTTTGTTTATCATAATAACAATAATGTTAACAATATTTTTTTTGTTTAGGTTACATCGCTAAACTTAGACAAACAACATTTAACAAAGTTATCAGGATTGGAAAAACTAGAGAATTTAAAGTGGGCATCCTTTGCTGATAATGATCTCACTAAGATAGAGGTAACTTAATTAGAATTGATGGATTGGCTAGATGTCATTTTACTCTGTAAATGAAAAAATATAAAGACGTGGTATGATTGTCAAAAAAATTAGACAACTTTTCCAACAAATATTTTGTTTCAAGTGATTTAGTAAGATAATGTGCCATTAAGAATATTGATAAATATAGATTTGTGTTTATTTGGAAGCTTGTGTTTTAATTGATTATTGATTTAATTTATCAATTTTAAGTGAATTACTCTGAAAGGAGTAAATTTTAATGAGGACAGTTTGTGGACAAATTTTATTTATTCAATAAGGGCCGATATAGATAAAGAAAAATGATACAAATTACATTTGTCAATGTTTTATTATTTTTCCAAATTTTGTGTGTTTAATGAATATGAAATTTATTCTCAACTGTCCCAGTGTTACCATAAATTTCCTTCTTTTTGATCATTTACTTTCACATTACATGTACATAGATTGATATAATTGTATTTTCAAATTTCATTTTGTAGGGACTAGAAAACTGTTTAAAGTTACACGAATTATATTTAGATAATAACTGTTTATCAAAGCTAGAAGGAATCGGTAAACTGATTCAGCTACGCAGATTAAGTCTGGACTCAAACTATATCTCCACACTAGAGAATACAGGGATACAGTTTCTCACTGGCTTGAGTTATCTGTCCCTGGAAAATAACAAAATTGTCTCCCTTGCTGGTGTTCAGAAGCTGATGTCATTGGTAGAGTTATATGTGGGAAACAATATACTGAATTCTGTTCGAGAAATCTTCTTTTTGAAGGTAAGATAACATTGTTATGCCCTGACTGAAATGTAGGTGGCATTATGTTTTTCAGTCGTTCATTTGTTTTTTTCTGTCGGTCCGTTGAAAGATTATTGTCACGGTACTTTACCATGAATTTATGGTCATAAAAACTTGTATGTAGTACTCATGTTTGTTATGTTGGGAACTATACACAATTATGTCAAGGGATGATACCCAGGGCCCCAGGCTGATATGGAAAAGGCCATGTATAAATCGCTTTATCATATACTTCCGACAATAGTTTTATGTAAGACAAATAAACAAATGCAATAACTAAAACAGTCAAAAACTTTATAAAGAAGTGAAATTATGAATCAAATGCACTATAATTGTCCAACAACAGTATTTCTACCTCCATATATACTCGTGGTAACATTTCCTATAGCCGAGGAATTTTGAAACATTGAAAATTTGGAAGAGTTTTATGATCATTATTACTCCATGTTTGTTGTACTATAGAATGATTCATAATTTTCAATGGCACTTGTTAGCAAGTACTAAACTATCCCCACAAAAGTTCCTGTAAATTTTGACGTCATAAAAAATATCTGACGTCACAATGGAAAAGTAAATAACAGATACAGGAAACACCTGAAGAAACTTGCATTAGAGGCACTATTATGGGTTTTGTGCACGAGATGCACCTGGTGTGGGTTATCAGCCCAGGTGGGAAATTATGGCTTGTGTACTTCCGCTCATTACACATATGCAAAAGCTATCATATCAATGCTAAGTATATGATAAATTAAAATATTGTATATGGTTTTTTTATGATGAAAATTATTGTCAGCAAGCAATTGATATATTTTCTGTTTGTAGACATTACCCAATCTGGTGATTATAGACCTGTATGGAAATCCTGTGGTACATGAAATGGATAATTACAGGTTGTTTATTATTTATCATCTGAAGACATTAAAAGCTTTGGATGGTTTAGCCATTGTAAGTAGTCAAATAAGATACTGTGGATTCATTATAATTCCTGTGATACCAATTGTCATGGATTTCCTTGGTAAGGAAGAAATTCCATTTTGAATAAACAATGGGTTACAGATTTTCTAATGGCTTGTATGCTGACTTTGTCAGAAGCTTGGAGTCTAATATCCACAAACAAACAATATGTTATCTATCCACAAAAATGTGTACCCAGGAAAATAAATGAATCCTCAGTAGTTCTTTTATTATTTATTTTCTCTAAACAAAAAGAGAAGGTGAACAAAATGTTTACACCTCTGCCACTTATTATTAGACATGGAAACTTATTTAGCAAACATTAAACAGATTTTTCAACTTTGACAGTTCGGTTTAATTAAACCAAAGATTTAACACAAAAATTCAAAAGGAAGTAAGGAACTCAATATTGTTTAGGTGAACTTGATTAATTTGAACACTTTGGAATTACAATTAATGAGAGTAATTCTGATTTACTACATAATTTTGGAATCATTATCATTGTCCATGACCAAACAATGCAGACATTGAAAATAAATAAAAAGATCCATACCATACTCTTTCACTTGAGTTTCGTATGTTTTGAATATAGATTAAAGAATATTTTGTTTGTAGGAAGCCACTGAGGGTAGTATAGCCAAAGATACTTTTGGTGGTCGATTGACGCCAGATTTTGTTGCAGAGAAGTTAGGTCATTCTAACTTTGAAGATGTTAGAGAACTAGATCTGCCAAACAGTGCCATTCGTATTGTTGACTTGGGTCTCAATGATACATTCCTTAATCTTAGAAGGTATTGATAAAATATTAGACTTTTTAGAACTATCTTCAGTAGTTATTGCCATGACTGCATGTTAATTTTGTGAGTGTATGAATTTAGAAAAAATCTCAATAATGGAAAAAAAATACTGATAAATAGACCTGGTTGATTCGCATTTAGACATACATTTCAATTAGGATGAAACTCAGAAAACACTGATGTTCATCAAGGATTCAGAATTAAAATGTATAACACATAATTTTCAGTTTGGTCAGTTGAACTTGATAGATACCTCATTTTAACCCTTTCGCCGATGAGTCCCGGTTTACCGGAATTCACGCTTCAGACAGCTGACGATGAGTCCCGTTTTACCGGGATCGGAATACCTCTTTTATATTTCTCGCTCAAAACAGTGCAAACATGAGTTATCTTTCTTTGATGAATACCCGGATGAAAGTGTAAACATGGCGCTTCCGTTTGTTGAAAACCGTGTCAAAATCAGAGGAAATTTACGGAATTTATTTTTGAAAGAATACGGAAGAATTGAAGCCACACTAGTATACTTTTTTTACATTAAATGTCGTTTTATGTACAAAACACTTGGAATGGACATTGTTCAGTGTGAGGAATTTGTACAGCTTCATAAAATTTTTCAAAATTTTGCCGTTTTGGGTTAAAAAAAATACGATTTGGGGTCCAAGAGCAGAATTTTGAGAATTTCACCTATATAATGCCGAAAATTTGAATATTTTATGAAGAAAAAATTATCAAAACATGAACAAAACTGTGAACATGGTGTTAGTGAATGAAATAAATACACAAATGACTACAAACAAGTTTTTATTGACATTTATTATGAAGATCTGCCACTTGAGTAATAGTAGCCAGGGAAGCCATCGTGTCAGAGTAGCTTTTATATGGGCAGCAATCGGTGAAAGGGTTAAGTGTGCAATATGTGTATTTAATGAACAACACATACTAATATTTTTCTTCATGGTTATAGATTATCAATCTAAATCAATACATGAAGATTGTTTGCATTTGAAAAAAAGATTTAAATTTATTACATGACTAATTAAAAATCTAATCTAACAATTTGATGTTACACAATGTAAATGAATTCATTACTTAAACCGACTGTATTAAATGACTTGGTTTTTTTTTCAATTTTCAGTGTCAATCTTGAGCACAACAATTTGACTTCATTTAGTGGACTGATTCATCTTCCAAATTTACGGGTAGGTACAGAAATTCTATTGTACATGGTAGGTATTTGTAGCATAACTTGTTGCTTCAAGTATATGTGGTATCATACTGGCAGGGACCTTTAAAAGCTATAACAACAACTGAAAAAAGTGAGCCTGTTTCTTTTTTAAGGCGATTGTTATGAATGATATTTTTTTTTTACTTTCCAATGACATTAGAAAACTGCACACACAAAAACTGACAATTGATCATTCAATACTTAAAATGGGTATTTGCTGCTGCTTTAGAAATAAAACTAGTAAAAGATTGTCATTATATGTCTAGTCTCTCTGTCAAAAAACTATTCAGTACTCACAGTATGAAATTTGTGCTTGAATCACCAATTCCAGTAATTTGATTGGCTAATAAATGAGTTTAATAATCTTACTCAAAGACAGCAAGGCCTAGTGACTAGTAAGATTACTTCTCTTCCCTTGAACAAATAGTTTATGAACTAGCACATTCAAAATATAATTTAGCCTGTTGGCTTAGCATTATATAGTTATGCAATGTTACAATTAGGCAGCAAACAGAAAATGCACAAGAACAGCAACAAGTCATATTTTATTGATTAATTTATAAGAATTATTCCACTTTAGTGTACAAGGAACTTCTTTGACTTGACTATCAGACATTATTTAACAATGAAATCAGTAGCTATGACAAGGAACTTCTTTGACTTGACTATCAGACATTATTTAACAATAAAATCAGTAGCTATGACATAATTGAAATTTGTTACATGTTACAGGTACTTTGTTTAAATCACAATCATATAGAATGCATCATGCCTCGTTCTAAGCCACAACAGACCAAAAGAGTTGTTAGCACAATAAACAATAACAGAGCTGGAGATTTCTTCAACAATAACAGTACAGACTCTATGACACCAGTTATGGAGAGCTTAGAGGTTTTACATCTTGGGTAAGATTCTTGTTTTTGTTTTTGTCGAGCCTGCAACTTTTGTTGCAGAAAACTCGACATAGGGTTAGTGATCCAGCGGCAGCGGGGGCGTTAGCTAACTTCTTAAAAGGTTTATATTTTAGAAGGTGAAAGACCTGGATACTTCATACTTTGTATATAGATGCCTCATGTTACGAAGTTTCCGTCAGTCACATGTCCAATGTCCTTGACCTCATTTTCATGGTTCAGTGACCACTTGAAATAAAAGTTCAAAATTTTTGTAATGTTGAATTCTCTCTCATTATAAGTAATAGGATAACTATATTTGGTATGTGCGTACCTTGCAAGGTCCTCATGCCCGTCAGACAGTTTTCACTTGACCTCGACCTCATTTCATGGAACAGTGAACAAGGTTAAGTTTTGGTGGTCAAGTCCATATCTCAGATACTATAAGTAATAGGGCTAGTATATTTGGTGTATGGAAGGACTGGAAGGTGTACATGTTCAACTGGCAGGTGTCATCTGACCTTGACCTCATTTTCATGGTTCAGTGGTTATAGTTAAGTTTTTTGCGTTTTGGTCTGTTTTTCTCATACTTTGTGCAATAGGTCTACTTCGGTGTTGACATGAATATCAATTATATGGTCATTTTTATAAATTTTCTGTTTACAAAACTTTTGAATTTTTCGAAAAACTAAGGATTTTCTTACCCCAGGAGTAAATTACCTTAGCCGTATTTGGCACAACTTTTGGGAATTTTGGGTCCTCAATGCTCTTCAACTTTGTATTTGTTTGGCTTTTTAACTATTTTGATCTGAGCGTCACTGATGAGTCTTATGTAGACGAAACGCGCGTCTGGCGTATAAAATTATAATCCTGGTACTTTTGATAACTATCTACTATATTTGTTGTATGGAATGGCTTTAAGGTGTACATATCTAGCGGGCAGATGTCATCTGACCTTGACCTCATTTTCATGGTTCAGTGGTCAAAGTTAAGTTTTTAAGTTTTGGTCTTTTTATCTAATATTAAATGCCAAAGGTCAACTATATTTGGTGTATGGAAATATATTATGATCTATATGTCAGTCCCGCAGGTTTTTTTTACCATGACCTCAATTGCACGGTTCATTGCACAGTGTTAAGTTTTTGTGTTTTGGTCTATTTTTCTTAAACTATAAGTAATAGGTCAACTATATTTGTTGTATGGAAGCTTTGTTAGCTGTACATGTCTGCCTGGCATGATTTATCTGACCTTGACCTCATTTTCATGGTTCATTGATCTTTGTTTAGCTATCTTGGTTAATGTTAAGTTTATGTGACAGTTGTAATCAAGCTTTATACTTAGGACTATCAACATTATATCAATGATTAGTAAAGAAGGCGAGACATTTCAGTGTGTGCACTCTTGTTGTACTGTAAAACTACTTTTATTATAATATGTTTTCCAATTCACTGTTTCAAAATCGAATGCATCCTGGGTAATTTGTGTACACCCAAACATCTTTATTGGTTTAAAACCAGCCTTGGGTGCAATCAACAGTTTTTTTGCCCCACGATAGTAGAGGGGCATAATGTTTTCTGGTCTGTGGCTCTGTTCGTCCGTGCGTCCGTCTGTGCGTCCGTCAGTTCAGGTTAAAGTTTTTGGTCAATGTAGTTTTTGATGAAGCTGAAGTCCAATCAACTTGAAACTTAGTAGACTTGTTGCTTATGATATGATCTTTCTAATTTTAAAGCCAAATTAGACTTTTGAACCCAATTTCACGGTCCACTGAACATAGAAAATGAAAGTGGGAGTTTCAGGTTAAAGTTTTTGGTCAAGGTAGTTTTTGATGAAGCTGAAGTCCAATCAACTTGAAACTTAGTAAACTTGTTGCTTATGATATAATCTTTTTTATTTTAAAGCCAAATTAGACTTTTGAACCCAATTTCACGGTCCACTGAACATAGAAAATGAAAGTGGGAGTTTCAGGTTAAAGTTTTTGGTCAAGGTAATTTTAAAGCCAAATTAGTCTTTTGACCCCAATTTCACGGTCCACTGAACATAATAAATGAAAGTGGGAGTTTTAGGTTAAAGTTTTTGGTCAAGGTAGTTTTTGATGAAGTTGAAGTCCAATCAACTTGAAACTTAGTACACATGTTCCATATGATATGATCTTTTTAATTTTAATGCCAAATTAGATTTTTTACCCAATTTCACGGTCCATTGAACATGAAAAATGATAGTGTGAGTGGGGCATCAGTGTACTTTGGACACATTCTTGTTTTTAAATTATTTTAATCATTCAACCTGCTTTAATTGAAGTTAATTAACATATCTTTACAACCAAATACAAAAAACATGATACTTTTTCACCAATTGGGTATACATTTACAATTAATTCTCCATAGGCGGTAATGGTAACGTTTTCCTCCGTTGCTCAGTCCATATCGTTTACTTGAACATGTATGATGGCTCATATCGAAGCTGATACATTTATACATGTCTGGTTAAATTTTCGGGGTGGCAAGTGAGATTACTTTTTTCGCAAATTGATGGACCCCGGAAGATGGTGAAAAATGTCACTCTCCTCATGAAATAATCCCAAAATTCTGATCATAAAATTCAATAAAAAAATTGTCCTTTCTAATAATTTATTTCAGGTCAAATCTACATCTTTCTTTTCTCATCACACCAGCTCTATAAAACAGTTCTTATTGTTCATTTATGTCCATTTTTAAAATCACAGCATCCACAATTGTATGGCGGACTAATATTTTTTTTAATTACGTCATCTGAGTTCCTCATCTCAAGGTCTATTAGGGATCCTGACCCATATTGAAATTCATACTTCTGATTTTTCCCAATATTTTTATGTGATCTTCATCGGTATAACATTCTGAATAAATCTGTGTATTTTTGTCCATTTCTGAAAAAAAATAAAGTTGTTTTAGCACTATACGGCAATGACACTTTCGTCGCTATATTCATTTATTTTGAATACAATGTGTTTGTATAATTAATTTCTTCCAGAATACCTTCACTAGTCAAAACAAGGACAAAACTTCTGATTATAACCTTTAATTACAATACACAGACCCTGTTAAAGCATTCTATAAAATTTTCTTGTGCCTTAAAGTGCATTTTGACAGAGAAATTATGCAAAAATGAAGATTTTATAAAAAAACCAACACCAAAATAATTATTCTTACTAGTGGAAATCTGGTATTTAAAACTGTGGAAAGCACTCTTAACTACTTGGAAAGTCATCCTTATCATATAATTAGAGTGCAATATAGTGCAAATTTTCAAAACTTGTCCTTTCACATAATTCTATTTGAGAAAAAATGTTTTTAACATGTATTTCAGTGAAAACATTTTATTAGTGAGAAATCCACATGAGGTTTTAAAGGAAACATTGTGACATCACATGTATTATGGCGTCATTAAATAACGACAGATCAAAATAGATCTAAATATAGTTTGCAGTGTTACGTGAGAAACAGTTGCCGCAAGATTTAACTCGAAATATTGAGTCGAAACGATCTGTAACTAAGCCTTTTCATTTAATACCAAGACCATAGCAACAGTTTTCATATTTGCATATTTTTAACATACCGACTGTAATTTCAATTGCATAAATACCATAAATAAACAATTTAGAGCTTGCCTAATAAAGCAAAATGCTTACCAGTTATTCAGGACTTTTTAAAACCTCTAGTTTGCCATCTCAGGTTAAAAAGTAATGATATGTCTGGAACTGAAATAAGACAAAAAAATTACTCAGGCTGTGTTATCATTTGATTTAAATACAGAAGTACTATTGAGAGAGAAAAATCTAATTCTTGAAAGTTTAATCACAAAGAAAGACAAATGCTTCTCCCTTGTGGCTTAGTAACCTTCATTTAAACCTTTTATTTTAGAAGCAATGGGTAGTAGCTAACTAGCCTAATAGTTGAATAGGTGCAGAAATATTGTTTTCAAAAAGGTTTGACCCTCCCCCTTTTTCACTGAGAAATGACAATATCTATTGTTTTGCTCAAGTGCATTAAAAATATTAGTTCATGATTTTCTTAAAACATGTACATGTTTTTTCTGTTTTTTTGCATATGATATCTACTGACCAGGGGTCAAATCATTGGATAAAAGCACATGCGATGATGTATCTCACTTTACTCGTATGAAGTGTGTTATCTCCCTTGATTATCAGGTATTCCTGTAGACCGAAGTGATAATTACATAACAAAGACTATATTGTGTCATGTTTACTTACAATTTAATAATATTTAAAAGTTGTTTCTTGCCTTTTTCAATATAGTAAACAAATTCCTTTCGGATCTCTCGGAAGTAAACAAAGTTATGATTGTGCCTAAAAAAAGTGTTCAGCCCCGTGCCAGTAATGCATTTTAAAAGCAAAGTTTCATTGAGTTTTTGCTGATCTTTATCAATAATATTTATCTTAAACCATTTATAATAACTAGGTATAAATAAAAAACTACTAACCATCATTTTCGGTGGTGTACAAGGTGAAATCATCCATAAATCAGCCTGAAAACTTCTAGAATTAAGCTTCTAATTTGGGTATACATTTACAATTAATTCTCCATAGGCGGTAATGGTAACGTTTTCCTCCGTTGCTCAGTCCATATCGTTTACTTGAACATGTATGATGGCTCATATCGAAGCTGATACATTTATACATGTCTGGTTAAATTTTCGGGGTGGCAAGTGAGATTACTTTTTTCGCAAATTGATGGACCCCGGAAGATGGTGAAAAATGTCACTCTCCTCATGAAATAATCCCAAAATTCTGATCATGAAATTCAATAAAAAAATTGTCCTTTCTAATAATTTATTTCAGGTCAAATCTACATCTTTCTTTTCTCATCACACCAGCTCTATAAAACAGTTCTTATTGTTCATTTATGTCCATTTTTAAAATCACAGCATCCACAATTGTATGGCGGACTAATATTTTTTTTAATTACGTCATCTGAGTTCCTCATCTCAAGGTCTATTAGGGATCCTGACCCAATTATGTTGATAGAAAGGGACTTCCCTCCATGTCTATTTTTAGTTGGGGAATAACCCCTAGTTTTTTTTAAACAAAACTGTTTATAGCACCCCTAACAATGGAAATTCAACCATTGAAGTGCCATTATTTTCATTTTGGTGTACAAGCAATGAGATTTCTTATAGTTCTTTAGATTTTGAAAAGGTGAATTGTCATGGATGACTGACATCTATATGACAATAAAGATCTTTATTACAAATGTTTGTAAGCTCTTGAATTTGTGTATTTAGAAGTTAAGTATGTATTTTGTGGATCTTATTTATCGTATGGTTTATATGTTACAACACTAGGGCTATTTTTAGTGACCAATTTTTTGTTATTTTTTTTAATGTAATAAATGATAATTCATACACTTATTTCTTATTATTTAAAAAAAAGTTAGTTCTGTTGTGACCTTTCACCTAACTTATTAATATGATTTTCTGTATCAGGAATTGAAATTTTAAAAAAGAAAGAAGAAAGTTCAATTTTACATTTAATGTCATATATAAAAAGAAAATATATAGTTATATTATTAATAATTAAGATTGGGTATGGAGTAGACATAAGTTGAAAAACTTGTGTCTAATCCATTTGTCATTTTTTAACAATAAAATATGTTAAAACTAAACTATTAATTCTCAATTTGTGTATTTTTTACATTATTAGGTATAACAATATAAAAGATATGGCTGCTTTACAGTTAGGTAGACTGACATCACTCAAGGCTTTGTTTTTACAAGGTAAAGATTTATATATAATGGTGAAATGGTTTGTTGGTGATTCTGTAAAACAAATGTTTGCTGGTTGTTTTGATATGTAGTATATTTCAAATATTAAAGTAAGGAGATGTGGTATGATTACAAATGAGACAACTGTCAACCAAATTGTTAATGTTATTTCTTGTAGCGTTATCCAATATTGTTGAATAATACTGGGAAGTTATAAACCAATAAACTTGCAAATGGCCAGTTTTATTTATAGTGTTACAACAGCTTTACTCAAATGTTATTGCCTAGGTGATTCCAAGGTAAATTTACTCAAATCAAGCTATTTCAATCTATGATTTTTGTCTCTTTTTTTTAGCTCACCTCGGAAAGTTAAAAATTATAAATTCAAGGAAAATAGACAATACTACAGTAATTGATGAAAAATAATTAAAAGGTATACATCAGCCCACAAAACTCTACAAATAAATCAACTAAAAAATGGAGATAATTAATGACTGCTACAGTTCTGCAATCATTTATCTTTATGCAATTAAATTTTCAGGGAATGAAATTCTGAAAGTAGAAGGATTAGAGGGACTGCATGACTTAAGAGAATTAGTGCTGGATAGAAATAAGATAAAGAACATTTTTGAGACTTCCTTTATTAACCAATGGAATCTACAAGAACTTCATATTGAAGAGAATCGTATCAGAGATTTATCAAATCTACATTGCTTGGAACATTTACAGAGGCTTTATCTTGGATCTAACAGAGTTCAGGTACTGTGGATTCATTTATTTTCGTGGGTATCAATTTTCGTGGATTGACGAAAAGTTGCATTTTCGTACATATTTGATTTCGTTGTTATGCCAATATCTGCATACGAAGCATATAAAAAATTTACGTTTCGTTGAACATTTAAATTCGTGGTTATCATGTACCCACGAAATCCACGAAAATTGGTATCCAACGAATATTAATGAATCCACAGTAGTACAAATTTTACTTATTGTGGATTCATTTATTTTCATGGTGACCAATTTTTCGTGGATTATGAAAAACTTACATGTGCGTAGTTATTTAATTTTGTTGTTTTGCCGAAGTCTGCATACAAGAAGAAGTGATACAGAATGAAAGATTGCAAAACATCGGGTGAGAAGAGCAAATGTGGGGATAAAGTAGAATGAATTGAAATATGAAGATAAAGATAAATGAGAGTTAGACAAAAGGAATATTTTGGGGAAATAAACTTTATAATGGCATAGAATTTTGAGAATTTTGAGAATAAAATCACAACAGTCTGTCCTTAAACACATTGCTAACTCTTTTTTGTGTAAGTGCTTATATGTTTTTATTTTGTTACAGGAAATATCAGAACTGGAGAAGTTAGATAGTTTAGTAAACATGATAGAAATATCTTTGGTCAACAATCCGGTAAGTTTTTAATCAGTATTATTTATTAGATTCATATTAATACCATGATTGAGTAGGTTTCTGCTAAAGCCATTCAAGGTTAATCAGGTTAATGCCAAAATCACTCCATGATTAATCAGGCTATACCAAAGTCATTCAATAATTAATCAGGTTTATACCAAAGTCATTCCTTGATAAATCAGGTTTGTGGTAAAGCCATTCAATGATTAATCAGGTTTATGCCAAAGTCATTCAATAATTAATCAGGTTTATGCCAAAGCCATTCCTTGATAAATCAGGTTTATGCCAAAGTCATTCAATAATTAATCAGGTTTATGCCAAAGCCATTCCTTGATAAATCAGGTTTGTGGTAAAGCCATTCAATGATTAATCAGGTTTATGCCAAAGCAATTCAATGATTTATCAGTTTTATACCAAAGCATTTCCATAATTTTCAGGTTTATTTATTCCAAGCCATTCCATGATAAATCAGGTTTATATTTAAGCCATTCCATGATTTATTAGTTTCATAATAGCATCACATGATTAATCAGTTTCATATCTATGCTGTCACATAGAAAAAGGAAAAAAAAGATAGTATGTGAGTGTTCATGAACAATTGTACTACTGTGGATTCATTTATTTTCGTGGGTACCAATTTTCGTGGATTAAGGAAAACTTGCCTTTTCGTGGATATCTGATTTCATGGTTTTCACAAAGTCTGCATTTAATCATACAGCAAATTAGCAATTCATTGAACATTTGAATTTGTGGTTTCCCTGTACCAACAAAAATTGGTATCCAACGAATAATAGTGAATCCACAGTACATATTTGTGTGGCTTTCTTTGGTTGAAACATTCTTTGTAATAACATAGAAGTAATGTATAAGACCTGTTAATATTTTAGGCTGCCAGACGTCATCTTCACAGACCACTTTTAGTGTTCAGATTAAAACAGTTAATGGTTATTGATGGTATACCTGTCAATGAGGAGGAAAGGACCAAAGCTGAATTGTATTACATGGACCAACAACAGGTATATCTTAAAAGTAACAATACAGTACTGTTTGAAAGACGAACTTCGAGTGACAATACTTGACTACCTTTACTATGATTTAGCGCTTAATTCTAGCATGCAATTATCATGATTGATATCACCTGAACAGGTTGAAACTAACTGTTTATTCAATTAAAAAAACATAAAACATATTTTGATTTAACCACATGTGCTTTAATCAAAAACATGTGTTCTTAAGTGACCTTTATAAATACATTATGTTTTGAAGGTTAACATGGTTGAGGGAACACTGCCAGGAATCAGTCAGTATAAAACACAGGTACCAGTCAAAGTAACAACAATGCATCTAGGATCTTCACCCATCTGGAATGGAGGTGCCATATATGATGAAAATACTCCAGAGTCACTACAGAGAGGTTTGTCAATTGTAGTCATTTGAAAAGTATTTTTAATGGTAGATTTGTTCATACAATGGATATGTGGGCTGTGGGTAGCATGCTTTGTTCTTGATCATAATGCACTGAAATATTGCACATTACCTTTGGGTGACCTTCTTCAATCCTTTGTAGGTTGGGATGAGTAGCTAAGACATCTAGTACCCCAACCTTTTCATGTGGTTTGAATAACAAAAATACATACCTTTTCACTTATTTTCTTTACAAAAAAATACCTGTAGCTATCTTGATTATGCTATTTCATTCAGAGATAGATAGTGTTTACAAATATCTGAAGCATTTAATCATTTATGATAGTGGATTTAATTGCATATTTTTATAAACATCTGATTAGTTTCAGATACTTATAATGAAAACATCAACCTTGTCACATATTTCTTCTTTAAGATTCAACTAATTTTCCATATATCTCAAACAGCTGGATAAGATGACATTAATCCAGTCACTCACACCTGCCTCCACTCATTGCATAGAAGTGCCCAAAAAACCCAACGCCCTTACCTAAAGAATTGTACTTAAAATATCTCCATAGTTACATCGAGCAAAAGTCTTGGTCTTGCCTAAAAATTGTTAGATGTGTTATGATGAAGATCAGGGTTTAGGCCAAACTGATTGAAATACAGAATCTGTGTACACTACATGCTTAGCTTATGATCTGACTATGCTTTATTCTTATTTTCTTACCAATAAAAATTGTGCCTCTTTTTTGTCTCGCCTTGAGGAAGTAAAAAAGCGAGACATTGGTATGCTGTTTCTGGCGACGGCTGCAGCGGCAACGGCGTTAACAATGTATAAGTTTGTGATTAGGTCTAGTTTATGGTGAACAGCAAGTGGTAGGTCAATCATATTTGGTATGCAGTTGTATAAGCATTGGCACATCTCATTTTCATGGAGATTATTTGGCCCTGCCCTCTCAGTCATGGTCTATTGACTTTGAAACTTTTGCTTATTTTACATGTATTAGTTTGTGATTAGGTCAGTTTTTGGGGAACCACAAGTGGTAGGTCAATGATATTTGGTATGTAGTTGTATAAGCATTGGCATATCTCGTTTCCATGGAGATAATTTGGCTCCGCCCCCTAAGTCATGGTCTATTGAATTTGAAATTTTTTCTAAGTTATCATGTATTAGTTTATGATTAGGTCAGTTTAAGGGAAACCATTAGTGGTAGGCCAATGTTTATTGGTATTCAGTTGTATAAGCTTTGGCACATCTCATTTTCATGGAAAATAGTTGGCCTTGCCCCTCAGTCACAGTCTAAAGACTTTGAAACTTATCTTAGTTGACATGTATTAGTTTGTGATTAGATCAGTTTAAGATGAACTGCTTATGTTAAGTCATTGATATTTGGTATGCAAATTTATTGGCATTTGCATGTATTGTTTCCATGGAGATTATATAGCCCAACCCCCTCTTCATGGTTCATTGACTTTGAAACTTTTACATAGTTTACCAGTTAATTTTTGTATTAAGGTTTGGGAACGACTTATAATAAGTCAATGGTATTTGGTATGCAGTTGTTCTAGCATTGGCACATTTTATTTACATGGAGATTATTTATCCATATAACTCAGTCATGGTTCATTGACTTTAAATATTTGCTAAACTTGTGTAAGATGTTAGAGTATTGCTATTTCAATTTCAACATATGCATAATCAAAATTACAAAAAGGCGAGACATATCTCTGTGATAACAGTTTATTTAAAGCATGTATAATTATGGCAAATTCAGAGGATTCTGAAAAAATCATGAAAACATAAAGTAAAAGGAATTGTCAAATCCTAGCATGTGAAGTGTCTACACTGAGTATCTGTATTTCAATTTTTGAAACTTTTTAAATTTTAGAACATGATATAATTTTTTCCTTTATTATCCTGCAATATTTTTTATCCTATATTCAGGTGATATTTTTTTTCATTGAACTCTTAGATTTTTTTACAACCTTTCACGTGAAATGCAGAAAAATAGTATATTATGATTACTATAGTGAATCTAAGTGTGCTTCTATTTGATAAAATTCTGCGAATTCAGTTAGATAGATGTGTAATTTTCTATGGTTTCTATGGTTAAGATTTGCTCATTTTATGATAAAGATTTGATAACTTTTTATGGTTAAGATTTAATAATTTCCTATAGTAAAGATTTGATAATTTTCACAAGTTATTTATTCCAACAGAATGGATACTGTCAAGGTGAGTATATTTAGTACATGCCAGGTGTGGTCTATATTGCATCACTTCTATTTTTATCTAGGTGGGGGTAGAAGAAGAGGAAATAGTAAAACAGACAATGGTACAGGTGTTTTGAATCGTGGAAACACGATCGTAGCACCGGGTTATGGAGGCATGCGTCACTATCTAAATCAAATACCTTATGTCACGCCACCTTCACAGAGCGAGTATGTTGAGTGGTTTTCCAGGTAGCTATGGTACCAACCTGCCAGAGAGTTTTACTAATATTACATAAAAACTTCTTATCTGCACTTTTCGTAATTGATATAAAATATTCTTTAGAATACTTTCTGAATTTAAAAAAAATCAATCATAGTTTTGAATAGTCAATTATAGTGATTTTTAAAATTCAGTTTATAAGAAAAAAAAAAAAGATTCTATAAAGTTCAAAAAAATTGTAAATGATGTACATTTCGTGACGAATTGAATTCTGATATCATTGTAGTGTCTTTATTGTAAAGTAATAGATTTGAAAAAGCGTAAAATTTTAGAATTGCTAAAATAAGATGAAATTAGCAATTTCAAGATTTTTGTGTAATTCTAAAAAATAGATGCTGTGTAATTAATAATCTCTTTTCGATTAACGTGCACACCTATATAATAATGATATTTAAATTGAATCTTAAAAACAGTTTACGAAATAGATGTATTATTTTTTTTTAACTTTGTATTAAAAAAATCTGATTGAGCCTTTTGTAGACTTAATACAAAAATATAAAAGAGACTTATGGTACTTGGTATATAGCTGTAATACAATCAGATATATACCATAGGTACTAAATAACCTCTCTCCAACTCTGGCAGGTTTGTTGTTTGAGCTTCAGATAGCTTTACAGTAGAAGCAGCTTTTAGTGTAAAAAGAAACAGTTTTGTGTGTTTTTGTAGTAGGTAGCTAGCTATTCAGTGTGGAAAATAATGCTTTTGTGAACTTTTAATTTTTAGCTTTTGTTAATTTGTCAATATGATACAATATCTTCACTTCAAAAACAATAACAAAAAAATCAGTTTTATATTTATTCCTTGGTCATGTAAAGTAAATGATGGGGACTTTTTTTTTTAATTAATTTTTCTTTGAATTTGAAGAAATAAATGTTGGGGGTAGTTACTTTTATTTTACCCTGTCTAAAATAACCACCCCCTGTCAAATTTTTAAAAAATGCCTTCTGACACCCCTCCCCCTCTCTTTCACATATGAATTAAGTCTAAAAAGCCCTCAATAAAATGTTCTGACAGCTACATCTCAGGATGATGTATATTTTTATTGTTTATAAACCTAATTGAAATTTAAAATAATGTTACACCATGATTGGATATCTGTCATTTGTTTGAAAACCTTCACCAATAATTTATTGGTGTATGCTTTTGAAAATCATACAAAAAATACCCATAATGCATTTGATTAGTAAATGGCAAAGTAAAATACAGGTAGTCTCCAAGTTTAATAACAGAATGCAATCTAATTTCTATAGTTGCAATGTCTTCTCAACTAACCATCCACACTTGGTTATATTCTTCTACTACATGTAATAGTAATTCTACCAACTAGCTTTATTCCTTTAACACTTATTTTTTTTATGTGTGTACCGGTATATATTATTATTAATGTATTGTGTGTTGTTAGTACCTTATATGAGTGCCTTTCTTACACAGATCTATATTCAGAAAATGTAGTTGAAAATAATTTGAATATTTTTTGTTATGCATAGATACTTTTAACTTCCGCATAATATAAGCAATATTTTGTTTGTTTCAGTACATTAGGGTACAGAAGAGTAGTAAATATGAAAAAAGAGAAGTTGGTTGGGTTCATGTCAAAGAGACACAACCCAACAACAACAAAACAACATCAAAAGAAAGTAGAGGTCAACATACGGTCTTCAAACATAGACAAGACATGTCTATATAATATGTCAAAATCCTATCAAGGCCAGAAAAATTGTGAATAAACTTTACAGAGACGACTCAAAACTTGCAAAATACCAAATTTTATAAAAGACAAAAAAGCATTCAGATACTGTGGTTTCATTATTATTAGTTGGGTACTAATTCCTATTGGGATAGTTGACCACAAATAAAAATGTTCAACATATATAGTATACATTTCTCACAGGATTAAATGCACACTTTTGCAAAACCATAAAATCAATTCGTCAACAGAAATGTATTTTTTCTTCCAATTCACGAAAATTGGTATCCTTGAAAACAAATGAATCCACAGTATAAAAATAAAGTACTTTATTTCATAATAATTCTTTTATCTACAAATACTTCAATTTGATTGTTCCATTAGAACTTTTTCCATTGGTTTACATTGTACTTAACCATATTGTTGAAACTTCTTTCGTAACTTATGTTGTAATATTAGTGACTTTATTTTTTAGGATAAACCAGGCCAAAAACAACAAAAGATAGCTTTGTGATGGGAAAACAATGATGTCAAAGAATGGTTGTGAGTGATCTTCAAAAACTGTGTCCCAGCTTAATCCATATTTATACATTCCGATGCAAATCCGTCCGCATGCCAGTCTTGAGATCTGAGTATTGTTTTGCATATTAAATCTGTGATACATTTATAGTAGAATTAGTTTTGTGATAGGATTTTAAATTTCCATGAAGTCACATTTATAAAAGTTGACTGAGTCTCATGAAAAGACGAAATTTATAAATGGGCCATCCTCATTTTACTATTATCTTTAAAATGTTATTGAATTTTATTTATCATCTCATGTATTAAAATATCACATGAATTCTAAGGGTGCCAATTATAAAATTACAGGAATAGTTGTTTCATTGGTCATTTCAGTCATGACTGGAAAGGCTATGAAAATTTAAGGTTGTTTCAAAATTTATCTGGTTGGAGGGTGAGAGGCGACCAAATTATGAATTGTCTAATATTTATGTATGCATATTCATTGTGTATCTTATATTGATATACTATTAATGCATGTGATTTTATGGGTTGGGAAGGGGGTCCTTAAAAGTGCCTCCATACCTCCATGTGTTTAAATCTGGACCAGCCCTTAACAGGAGTTCATATCTTTATAGATGACGTAGCATTATGAATTAGAACAAAATCGATTTCAAAACTATATAAAAAAAAAATTAGGCATCAAAAGTTCTTATGGGATCAAATATGTTAGATCACATGAAATGATTCATTTTATTACTGTTTGTTTTTATGTATTGTTCAAGGTTATTTAATGATAGTGGACTAAAAAGCATTTTTATGTGTATATATTATTGTAATACTTTGTATCTTTTTTCTGTAAAGATGTTAAAACCATTGACGATTAAAATTGTACATATAGACTGTTTTTCAGTAAATTGTTGAGATTTCAGAATAACTGTAAATAAGAGGGAATGTATTTGTGTGTATAATTGTAAATATGGGTAGAAGTAATTTATTTGTTAGATTTTTGTTATTCCGTCCTTTTTGCTCAATATTTTTGTCTATAATTTTAAGCTATTTTAAGTTTTGTTTTATGTCACATAAAAAAATATGTTTTTGTCATGTTTTTAATGTCCAGTGTGTTACCAACCTTCCACATATTTAATATCCTAATGCATCTTGGCATATAACTATTTTGATATTAAATGACATGTGCCATCAATTCCAAGGTTTACAGTTGATAGTCAATTTGCAGTGGAATGTTTATGGGATATTTGAAATGTTTAGTTATGATAATTTTAAGAGAAATGGATAAACATTAATGTTTTTGAAGAGTTGACACCTTCAATTTTGGATATGACGGCTTCATGTTGCAAATAATAAAATTGAGAATGGAAATTGGGAATGTGCCAAAGAGACAACAACCCGACCATAGAAAAAAAACAACAGCAGAAGGTCACCAACTGCATTTGTAAACATCAAATCTTATTGACAGTCAAAAATACAGTTCTGTTATTCCTTAAGCCATTTCTTCGAAATTAATTAGGTAATAGTTCAGTAAATGTATAAGTAGGTATGTTTCTAAATGAGATATGAGGGCTGTTCCAGAAAATACTATGTCCCCCCCAGGGAAGGCAATTTTTTTTAATATTATGTGGGTGGTTGTATTTGAAATACCAAAATGCAAAGGGAGTGCTGTTCTAATTAAATTTTATTTCTGTGGGTGGTGGGGGTTAAAAAAAAGTGCCGTCCCTGGGGGGGACATAGTATTTTCTGGAACAGCCCTGAGAGGGATAAGTCAAAGATATTGTTTATGATACTAGTCAAGATAAACAACTGTATACTTCAACTGTCATATTATTTGATATGTGTCATTCATCTACAAACATTCAAACATTTCTAGTTTGTTTTTTAACAAAACTACATTCCTTATCAATACTTATATTTATCATATAAAGTCTGCTGAGAAAATTGCTTTCTGTATGAATGAATTATTGGATTTGACTGTGGTTGACAAATATAAACAAAACCAATGAAATTAACAGGTATCATTTGGTCTCTTGTGGAGAGTTTTCTTATTGGCAATCAAACCACATCTTTTTATTTTTATTTAAGGACTCCATTGTTATGTATTGGTACTTTCATGCAAAATAACAATCCCTAGTTCTTATCGATTAAAACTTGTTTTGTAAGATAATGTATAAGGAATATGTATTCTTTTGTTCACATTCTTGTTGATTGTATAAGTGTGAAGCCTGAACAAGAATACATATTCCAGCTTTTAGATGATGCAGCACGCTATTAAATTTTCACTTTTTTATGTTACACTGTGTGGTTTTTAATTGAATATTTGTTTACACATTTGACACATGACAGTATCATAACACAAATTGGCTTTCCATCAAAACTTACGAAAACTTATAATAAGACAATCATTTGTTGTATTAATTAACTTATATATTTAAAAATATTTTAACCCTATCAATATGGGCATCCTTTATTGTCCTGTACGAGGCTGCATGTGTAGAAAATTATCTTGGGTAGTGATTTATAGTTGCTGTATATCATTGACGAATGTTAACTTTCAAGACGACCTTTAAATTCTGCTGAAAGATCAAGGGTTAATATGTTGCCAAATGTTAATTATATGCTTTATTAAAAAAACCTTTGAAAACCAGTTAGATGCATAATTTTAGTATATTACTGATAAATGTATTATTTTTTTTTTCTCGTAAATTGTACAAGTTGATGTATTTCCTTTGGAAATGAAAATATAAATCATGGTGTACCTTATTGGAATTATTAATTTTTAATGATATGTGAAGTAAAAATCTATGTTAATTCATGCCCTTTTTTAAAGACAAATTAATATTAGCAAAGATTAAATTCAAAATGTTTTCAAGTTAACTTCCAAACTTTAGAAAACATTTTTGGAGTGAATCATGGCTTCCATAAATTAGATGCATGTACTTGATTTGCAAAATTGTACAACAGTACTTTGAAAAAGGTAAAGAAACTGTCGCGGCCATTAAAATACAATGTATGCAAATTTTGTTGTTTATTTATTGTTCATGCAACGTCATAATAATATACTGATTAGAAGTATCTTTAAACCAAGTATTTTGTTTGTTATATCTGTATTCAAGTTGCTATTTTTGTATGTTAGTAAAAAGATTAGCAGTAACGGGGGGTTTATAAAATCACATACAAGTGTGTCAAATATAACAGATATTAAATAGGCTATATTCTTTTGACAGCTCAAATTGCACTCTAGCAGTATGAATACCTGTATAATTTAATAAATAAGTGCCATACAATTTGGTCTTGCCACGGCTGAATTATACAAATTTAGGTCATATGTACAGTTTGTTGATCTGTTATTTCTCTTCAACTTTTATCAGCTTCTTTTTCATAATTTTCCGAGGAAGTTTTCAAAGGTCAAGTTCTGGATCCGCCACTGATCAACTTGCTATATTTTGCTATATTTTAGTTTACTGTGTAAATTAATTATATTTTGTTAGTCAATTAAGTGGGGTAACAATAGTTTGATCAAAATATTTTGAGATTTGAAACTGTGATATGTATAATCAAATGAATATGATACTTTACAGTATTATATTGTTAAATAAATAGTATATTTAAAAAATTATTGTCAAATAATACATGTACTTATTAAAATGATAGAGCAAACTTGTGTTTTATTCCTTTTAAATGTTGTATACTACTTTGAAAAACATATGTAAATGAATAGACCACTTTCGAGTTCATCCGTCACCGGAAAAAATTCGTCAATTATACGCGCCTTTATGACGTCATTTACCAGATAGAGGGGGTCGCCTGTATCCCTGCACTATTTACCGTTCATCAAGCGTCTTAGTGATCGTCATTGTGCAGGATAAACTAGAAATAATGGTTGTTCTGTAGGTACTTAATGACAATTCCCTAATGACAGCAATGCTGATTGTCAATTTTGAGAATTCAATTTGCCGAATAATTGCGCACCCCCCCTTTATTTTTGCCGATCAATGCATTTGTATCGGGACATATGTTTTGCACCCCCCCCCCCCCTTTGCCCTGGGTTAGCACCCCTTAGCACCCCCCCTTTCTAAAATTCCTGCATCCGCCCCTGCTTGCAGAAGTGTTTTAACGTTCACAATTTTTTCTTTCAATGTGAGAAGCAATGGCTTTGATTGGATAAACTTTGCCAAACCCTGGGACTATTTTACTATCAATATATTATGTCCCATGTTTATATGGAAAAAATAAGATACTTAAAAAAATTGTAAAAAATAATACCCTCTCAAGAAAGATGTATATATGTAACTTACAGACTAATTTCGTTTTGCATGTCTCTTTGTAAAAAAATAGTGTTTCTATTTTGACTTATCTCCTTTATCAACAGACCCTCACTATTTAACTATGAACCATGGACACAGTGACCAAATAGTAAACCATGAGTATAATTTTACCATTACAAAATGGGTTATCTTCCCTGATTATTTATGTATTAATAAATTGATAAATATACCTTTACAGAATTTTATTATTTTTATTTTGATAAATTAACTAGAATGATAACATGTATTTATATAGTTTTTAAATTTTAGGGGGTTGAATCTAGCAAATCTTTAAAATTGTTTTGCAAGTTGTTTTTTCGAATTTCACCACCTACATAGGGGGGAAAATAAAAATACTGGCTCCATTTGAAAACCTCTCATGCTGTCTCATTGGCGATTATACCACAAGATATATAATATCGCTTTATATTTGTGTCTACCCTCAGTATACTTTGTATTTTATGAGGTACTACTTATCAAAAAAATTAAAATTTAGATACTGTGAAATTATTATCTCTTCGTGAGTACTAATTTTCGTGGATTGACGACAAATTGCATTTTCGTGGATGTTTGATTTCGTGGTTATGCCAATATCTGCATACAAATAAAATTGAAAATTGAAATGGGGAATGTGTCAAAGAGATAACGACCCGACCATAGAACAGACAACAGCTGAAGGTCCAAAATTTACGTTTTGTTGAACATTTAAATTAGTGGTTAGCATGTACCCACGAAATACACAAAATTGGTATCCAACAATATTAATGAATCCACAATAAACAAAGGAGTAAGGGTATCCAATACATGACACAAGACAGTACATATACAGCAAGAAACACATAAATAGCTAAGGAACAACAATACTTTTATTGCTATTCTTCATTTCAAAGACTGTGATGCCTTCAACACCAAAAATCAACAACTCTCAACTCATTGCAAGTTTAATGGATTTTAGCCAAATTCTTAGCAAAATTATTTTGATAGGAAGCGACACCACCAAAATGGGTCTATTAAAAAAAAGATCATACTGGAAAGTAGTACACATTTAAAACAAAATAGTTTCCATGCAAAGGTGTGAAAAGAAAACTATGTTGAATATATTAAAGTAATTGAGGTATCAAATGAAAGGTGATGGACGTGTGATCTTTGTAGAAGTTCACACAGACTCTATGGTCGGGTTGTTGTCCCTTTGACACATTCCCCATTTCGGAATTCCATTCTCAATTTTATTAATTTTATGGACTGATAATTATGAATATTGCAAACAATACAAATATGTATGACCTAAATTCTAAAATCAAGGAGATATATGACTTGGTTCTCAGAAATGAAGTTCCAGGTTTGATGTTTTGAAATTTCCAGTCATTGAACCAGTAGGGCTCCTGCAAAATAGGTAAAATTTACAGCGTATTCATGTTTAATTTTTGCAACTGTTTCTTGTGAACACCTGAAACCTCAGCCCCCACTGATCCTGGAACTGTCCTAAGAAGACCACAGGGCAACCACATAGCTACGCAAATTGTCACATTAAAGAACCTACAAATTGTCAGAGTTGCCTGTTAAAAACAGACTATGTTTTTATAACAGCTGATAGCTTAGTTAGTGAAAATATTTTTCTCAGGAACTACTATATAAGGATTTATGAAATTTGGTTACATGGTTTATATAAATCAGCTATAGTGTGTGATGCGTTTTCAGATTCATAACTCAACAACTTCCTGTTTACCACAAACTTGTATCATTTTACACATGATAGCTTAGTTTAAATTTTCCTCACATTTTTATCAGGATCTACAATACAAGGATTTCTGAAATTTGATTTCAGGGTTTATGTAAGTCACCTATCTCTTGTGATAGATTTTCAGATTCATTACTCAACAACTTCCTGTTTTCCGAAATATTTAGGCAGGGGTATCATCAGTGAGCAGTAGCTCGCAATTTCATTTTTTTGTAATGGGAAATTTAAGATATGTATTTTTGGTATTAAGTTCCTTGCAACATCTACATGCGTCAGACATGGTTCACCTGATTTGACCTCATTTCATGGATTAGTGATCAAGGTTAAAGTTATGTGATTAGGTCCTGGTCTCAAATACAGTAAGGGGTAGGTCAAATATATTTGGTGTATGGAATGAATGTAAGGTGAACATGTCAGTCTGGCAGTTATCATCTGACCTTGACCTCATTCTCATAGTTCATTGGTCAATATGAAGTTTTTATATTTTGATCTGTTTTTCAAGTACTTGGGTCAACTATATTTGGTGTATAAAATGACTAGTCGGTGCATGTCATCTGACCTTGACCTTACTTTCATGGGTCATTAGTCAGATGTTAAGTTTTAGAGGTGTGTGCCTCTTCTGGTATGTATCTGACCTTGACCTCATTTTCAGGGTTCATTGGTCAATTTATAAGTCTTTTTTTTTATTTGGTCTGTTTTTCAATTACAAACAATAGGTCTATTATATTTTGTGTATAAAAAAATGTAAGGTATTTATGTCTGTCTGACAGCATTTATCCGACCCCAGTTTCTGGGATGTTACTAGTTAAACCTCTACCTTTAAGACGTTCAACATAAAATTATCAGAGTTTAGTCACATCAGTTGGGCTCCCCTATAATTCTGCCTCTGTGACAAGATGCTTTACATGGAAAAGCACAGCTTCTTTCATCTGAATCATACTGTTAGGCTTTTTTAACAGTCTATTGTTAAAATGTGTACAAATTTTATTTTCAAAATTTGGAGATGCTTATTGATAATTTGTATAGTTTTTCATCAAAACCCAAAAAGTAAAGATGTTCCTTTAAGCATAACAACAGTCATGCTCAATTTTATTGATTTTAGCTTTAACAGTTTGAAAATGTAAAACTGACATATTTTACACTGATGGTAATTTGTTTAATATTCAGTGCACCTTCAGCAATCTAAGTTTCAGCATACAAGAAGAATTTGTCTGATAGATCTGAACAGTGGTTATATGTTGTGTGACAGACAGACTAGTGGATAAAGTATTTGAGTTTCAGATCTGACTTTGGGATTGAACAAACTACCTGCTGCACTAGTAGAAAGGACCCTATTACGAGATCACTGGCAGATCATCAGGGGGGAGGAATAAATTAAAAGAGTTTGGATTATAACCCAAGTCTCTTGCTTGGGAATATATATATAGACTTGATTTATTAAAAACAAAACAAAGATACTTTCTTGATTTTTTCTTTTATATTTCACAAACAGTTTGAATACAAACATTAATTTGTAAGATATATCACTGAACTAGATAATCTGATTGAGGTCAGAAAATAGTAGAAAAATGGACATGCAGATCTTTTAATTATAAATTTGAAAAATACATGATACTAAACCTTATAGGTCGAGATTGCAATATTTGGTAATATATAAAACTATAGACTTTTATACTTCCTTTTAACTATTTCTTAATTAATTCTAATCTACTATTACACAAGCAATTTAACACTGTAAGCTAGCTGTTGGAAAATTATGTTCAAATTTATTTACAAAAAAATCTTAATCCTAGGCTCTCTTTCATAAAACTCAATTTCAGATAAATTACGAAAACTGTGATAAAAAATGTGTATAGGGCAGAGAAAAGTCATACATGTAAAATTGTGATATAATAAATTATGCTATTCAGAGATTTCATTTATATAATTATCTTACATTTCTCTCATTACAAATATTATATTTTCATAATTCAATAAATTTTATTACAAACCAGATTCAAAAAGTTACATTGTAAGCATATAACTAAATTAAGCAATAATGAAACCAAGCTGCCTACTGCAATATAATGCTATACAATTCTATAAATAGAGGCCCAGAGCAGAGTTTAAGACTCACAAGTTTACAAACCCTAAATTCCTATAGGGAAGATATTTTTGACAAATTAAGCATCCATGGGATATTTGTTCATCAATCACATAATTTCAAAGCATTCAAAAAAGATTTAAGAATATATTTCAGTCAAATTTAATAATAGGCAGCCATGTTTTCATTCTGGTTTATTTCAAATAAAGATCCAAAGCCCCCTGTTTGCAACCCAGTAAAAGAGGATCATTTATAATAGGAATCAAATATGACAGCAATTTTTTATTCAACTAGAATACCTCCTTTCATTACAACTAAACTCAGACCAAAATCTGCAAGGGGATTTCAGAGAAAAAATAAAGAAATGCAAAAAGATTACTAACAATGAACAAAAAAGAACCTAGTAATAGCAATGTTTCACATTACCCTTAGGCTTTAATAAGGCATGACAAATTAAAAATATTGACCTGGATATAATGCCCAAACAATATTTTAAAACTAAGATATAAATTTGATTGTTTGAATAAACAATTCAATATACACAATAATCTGTCTTTTCCTTTTGTAAGCAATGACATCAACAATGAAAACTTAATACAAATAGTAACTCTTTATAAAAATATTATTTAATGTTTTGCTTCAAGTATTTATGAAGTACAAATTTTAACCCCAAAAACTTTTTTTTAGGTCCTCTGTGGATCTTGGTAGGTTCTTCTTCTATATATATACAATATCTATTTTTTGCATAGCAAACAGAAACGTTAGTCTTTTGTGATAACAATAATCTTAACTTGTACTCAATTGTAAGCATTCATACATCCATGCATTGCATAGAAAAATATCGGTGAATATTTGTCAACTAATGCAAATATTTCTGTATACAAAATAAGCACACACAAACAAATGAATACACATTATAGTATACTGTATAAAGCACCACTGAAGAACACATTTATGGTGATTCACTGTATGCCTTCATGAGAGCAATGTTTTGAATAAACACTTTTTAAGCAAGGATTTGTGTAAAAATTCAAATTATTTTTTTCTTTCTCAAATTCACTGATTTACAAAAAAATAAATAACAAGAATGTGTCCATAGTACATGGATGCCCAATCCGCACTATCATTTTGTATGTTCAGTGGACAGTGAAATTGGGGTCAAAACTCTAATTTAGGATTAAAATAAGAAAGATCATATCAGAGGGAACATATGTACTAAGTTTCAATTTGATTGAACTTCACCTTCATCAAAAACTACCTCTACCAAAAACTTTAACCTGAGTAGGACAGACTGACAGACGGACGCACAGACCAGTAAACATAATGCCCATAAATGGGGCATAAAAATGGTAAAAAATTTAATTACATTGTATATCTTCTTAATTTTTTTTCTCTTTAGAGGGAACATTACACACTAAGTTTTATAAAAAATACAGGGGGAAACTATTCCTTAATCAAATTTACATACCTATCTAACCTGCAAAAGATTGACAATGATAGAAGATCTTACAAGAACAAAAGGTGCTCATAGTTACTTTAAGCTGATGCTGAACACATATATGTGGTAAGTCATATATAGTTTACAAGTGCATGAAGTGTATGGTTGATGTTTTAAATAATAACATGACATAAAATTGAGAAAGGAAATGGTGAATATGTCAAAGCGACAACCACCCGACCATAGAGCAAACAACAGCCGAAGGCAACCAATGGGTCTTCAATGTAGCGAGAATTCCCGCACCCGTAGGTGTCCTTCAGCTGGCCATAGACATGATAGAAGTTTAATATGATTTTCTAATTTTGATTGGGTGAGGCATTCCAAAAGTTATATTCAATTTCCTTATAAAATGAAACAACTATGACAGCAGATGCATCCCAGAAACACTGTAATTTCATGTTTGTAGAAAATAAAAATCCAATTATAAGAATTAACTGCTCCTTGTTTGTAAATTTATAGTGTTGTAAAACGTGTTGAATCCTTTCTGATACATCCAAATATATTTGTAATATTGAAAAAGCATCGAATTCTTAAATAAAGATTTTACTTGTACAATGTACTACATATTTGAGAGGGAAAAAAAATTCAAAAAAAATATTTCTTTCTGAATAAATTCTTTGCAAATAACCAAATGAATAAAATGTCTTTTAGTTTGAAATCTTAAATTTATTCTCAAGACATTGGTTTTCAATTCACATAACAGGACAGAGAATCTCTGTATTACACCTACAACTACCATATATAAGTAAATTTTTTGTGTGCCTAATTTTTCACAGAAGTCAATTTACCACGAATTTTACCCTATCAACATGATCAATTAAAATACATTCTTACAAGGCAGAGAAACACAAACAATAAAAACAATTTAGATTTAACTAACACCTCCAAGAAATAAACTGTGAAAAAAACCTAACATGGCAACAACCTACAATAAAAAATATCTGTTTAGGAAGGAGTACATAATAAATGCAGCTCTATTACAGTCGCATACATGATAATTTATTCTATTTAAAGCTACCCTCTTATGAAATTACTTTCTTGTTCGCAACAAATGTTCTTTGAATAATCTTCATTAGGTTTTAAGATAGCACTTGAACAGGGTTGGCTAAAACCCGGGTTTTATGAGTATTGCCCAGCCCAGTGGGAAATACTGGGAAAACCCGGGTTTTACTGGGTTTTTCTGGGTAATACTGGGCAATACTGGGTAATATACGTTTCTGGCCTGAATTTCAAAGAGGATTCAGTAATCAAACACAAATGCAATACATTTAAGATATATGTAAACCTATTTTTATTTATAAATAAGTTTACTTGTTTGAGAGTCTTATGATACATACATGTACAAAAGTACAAGTGTATACATCTGAGAAAGAATTATTCTAACAGCTCTGATAAAAAAATATTTTTTTCAAATATATAACTAGTATAAAGAATCTAAGGATTACTTGTACATGTAAGAAAAATAACTTTGAAATAATTTATATATGTACAAATGTACAAAACTAATTAATAAGTAATTATTCAGATTAGAACACAGATATGTTTATATAACAATAATCAGTCTAAGACTCTTTTCATTTCTATAAGAGTTAATGACAAGACCCTGTAGGGTGTTTATTTAGCAATCATGATTGTGTACAATTTACTTTACAATTCACTTAAACACTGCAATAAAGTGTTAAGATTATTGAAACAATGTTTGGAAATTAATGAGGAATCCTAAATTGTGCAAATATTGTATTTTGCCTACATAAAATTTATGTGGAGAAGAGAATGAAATTGAATTTTTGATGACTCTCAATGGTTATCTGTATAAAATGTATATATTTAGCTACAATACTATGAAACTACAACAAGTCTTTACTATTTTGTGTTGAAATAAGCTTAAAAAATCATATTGCCCAGTATTACCCAGTATTCCCCGTTTCAGGGAGTATTGCCCAGCCCGGGAAAACCCGGGTTTTCCCGCCCAGTAAAACCCGGGCGGGTAATACTTTGCCAACCCTGCACTTGAATATATCTCTTTCAGTGAAAGTGTGGAATAAACATAGTTTTGTGATATAATTAGTCACAATTGGCAGCTGTCTAATTTCAGGCCTAATTTGTCTATAGATAAGCAATATAGAGTACAAGGTAAACACACAGTTTATACTATACATAAAAGCTGCCACAATTGTGTGCAATACACATATGAATATATATAATTGTCATCAACTGCTTGGCAGTACAACCTGAACTTGTTCCAAGCCATTGACATTGTCATATCTCTTGATTACATACTTAGTCTCGATTTCAGATGGCTCCTTATTGTCTGAATCATCAGACGTAAGAAAATCCTCATCCATGTAACTTAAAGTGTCACTACTTCCCGAACTGTTCAATTCCTCCACGACCGGATGATTAACAGGACTGTTCATCTTAGATGGAGTTACTCTACTCGCTTTTGGAGAACTTTTCAATGTGACTTGGTCATTAAGAATAGATTGTATTACTGGGTAAGAATCCTTCACTGATTCACCATCCACAAATTTTGTTGACAGTGAACACCTGACATTGCCATTTTCAGGCTTATTTGAAAATCTAAGTGGATAAGTTTTCATCAAGCTAGACTTCTTCTCTGATATTTTTTGTAGGATGTCTTCAGTGAGAAGTGACCTGGGAGTTTGGTTAATTATTGGACTTGGCTGTGGACTTTTAGATGCTCTTGTAATCGGACTTCCTGTCCTCAGTTGTGACGATCTGGTAGTTGGACTTTGCTGCATACCATCTCTTAATTTTAAACCTCCAATATTTGTATTTTGTAGTATGTCCTCTTTAACTTTAGATGCTCTAGTATTGGGACTTGGTTGTCTTTCTTCCCTCAGCTGTGAAGCTCTTGCATTGGGACTTGGCTGTCGACTTTTACAGATATAGGGAGAAATTGTTGACAAACAGTTGCCATTTTGTTCATGTGTTTTCATGAGTATATACTGATTCCCTTGCCACTTGATAGTTAGGAACTTGTTGTGATTATTTTCCTTATCATCTAATCGACAATCTTTGCTGCTTTTCAGCCACTGATTGATCAACATTTGTTTAGAATCTATCTTGTTTCTCTTTTTGTAAGTTTTTTTCATTTGTTTACCACTTTTTGGAGATCTACTCATATTCAACTTGTTGCTCCCTTTCTGAGGACTCATTGATTCTTTTTTAGAACCCATCAACAACTGACCATTCACTTTTTGAATTTTACCATTAGTTGAAAAAAGTTTTCCTTCTTTGAACTCCTCACTGATGTTTTCTGAAACTTTTCCCCGTGATTTAATCTGCGATTTAGTGGAAGATAGTTCTACACTATAAGTCCATTTCTCTTGTTTTGACCCTATTTTTGAGCTAGCTGAAGAAAGTTCAAAAGTATTAGTCATTTCCTTTCCACCAGGTTTAGCTGTCGACTTTTTCGGGGAGGACACTTTCACAGGAATATCTGAAGGTCCATACTCTAATTGAGATATTTTCGGAGTGAATTCTTTTAAAGGAATATCTGAATCTTCACTACTACCAGTGATGACATCTGGACCATACTGATACTGGGCGACTGGTGACAGATAAGACAGTTCTGGTTCCATGCTAATTAGCATTCTTTTAACCTTTGGTTTTCTCCTTTTTTTATTTTTGTATCCATGGGCAGAAAAAGGGTGATTTACACTTTTCCTCCGTTTCTTGCTCTCAGATGATGGCCTTACTGGCAAAATTTCTCCATCAACTTCATCATAAGCTAATGTCTTCTTTGAATTTTGTTTGGAGCTGGCAGTTTTTGACGGAGATTCAATTATCTTACGTTTACGAGAAACTGATCGAGTTCTGGAAAATCCTGGTGATTCAAGTGATGAAGATGACTTTTTTTCACGTGGTCTTCCACGAGAAGCAGACCTTAACCTTTTATGCACTAATGATTCTGATGAAGACGATCTTGATCTCTTTCTTTTACGAGAAGCTGACCTCAATCTTGAATTAACCAATGAGTCTGACGATGATGATCGAGATCTATTTGTCATCCTCCTTCGACTAAACCTTTTTCCTCTAGGAGAGTGGGACAGATCTCCACTAGCATGAGATTCTTCTGATAATGAACGAGACCTACTCCTGCTATGTCGTGTCGGTCCACGCGAAGAAGATCTCAGCCTATGTCTTATAGATGACAACGGGATATATTCACTTGAGGAAGACCTTGACCGTTTCCTATGCCTTGACCTTCCCCGACGTTTTTGCTTCTGTTCACAACTGCCTGTAGCTGCTGGTATATTCCTTGAACGATTTTCTTTTTGAGCTGACAACAAGGGAGATAAACAAGTATTAACATCTTCATCCTCAACTACATCGACATCATCATCTGTTTCCTGATATTCCAAACGTAATACATTACCAGGTGACATGCCAGGTGAACCTACTGGTGACCTGTTTCTTGGTACATCGGGTGTTTTCTTTTTCGTTGGATTTGTTTTTACAATAGCAGAACTTGGTCCTGGATATTCACTTTTTGCTTTTTGTTCTAAATCAATATCGTCCTTATCCTCCACATTGTCTAAAAGTCTTTTCTTCAAAGGAGTTCTTTTCTTTTTTTTAATCTTTTGAATTTTTCGAGCTGGAAATGTTAATATCAAAATCTGTTGAAGCATATTGAATAAAAATGTGCTAGGCTGTATATGCTCTTTAGATCATTTTACACAGTAAGGATTTAATAGTTTGTTTATATCTTTAATGATTTGATCTTTATATAAAATGACATTGGAATAATTTGAAAGACAACTATTTTAAATGTTATTCATATAATACTGTTATTGCAGATCAATGAACAAAAATTTAACTTTAACTTAAGAATTCAGGAAATACCATCAACATAATGTTGGTTTTTTTTTTTATTGCCTTGTAAAACATGATTAGTTGAATTTTTTACAATCAGAAAGTACAACAACTAAGCAAGATTACTGTAATGTATAAGATAGTGTTATTGAACTTTGGATTCATGTATTTTTCATGGAAACCATTTTCCAATGATTTCAGAAAAATTATATTTTCGTCAATATTTTATTTCATGGTTGTGCCAAAATCTTATTCAAGCTTATATAGAATAGTCTTTCTATGTTGTGATGTTACACTATAATTTCAGGTAAGGGTGAAGGTTGGTGCCTGTTTAAATGTTTCAACCCTTTGCATTTGTTTGCACCTGTCCTAAGTGAGGAACCTGTTGTTTCCCTTTTTTCTTCTCTCTTTTTCTACATTAGACTGTAGGTTTTACACTAGTCATTTTGGGGCCCTTTATAGCTTGCTGTTCAGTGTGAGCCAAGGCTCTGTGTTGAAAGCTTTGTGCTTTGACCTATATTGTCTTACTTTTACATTGTGACTTGAATGAAGAGTTGTCTAATTGGCACTCATACCACTTCTTCTGATATCTATTTGTTAATCATTTAAATTGATGGTTTACCTAAAACCACTTAAATTGTCATCCTAGAAATAATACTGTGGATTCATTTATTTCATGGGTACCAATTTTCGTGGATTAAGGAAAACTTAAATGTTTTACATGGATATTTAAATTGGTGGTTTTGCCATCGTGTGTATACAAGCCTACAGGAAATTTGTAATTCATTGAATATATAATTTTGTGGTTCATTTGAACCCACAAAATCCACGAAAATTGGTATCCAACTAATATTAATGAATCCACAGTAATGAATCCATGTTTATATACTCACATCTATCATCTATTTCTTTACATTCCTGACAAACTAAATTGCGTCCAATTTTGATCAGACTGTGACACGCTACATGTGTCCCTTTAGACCCACACCAATCGCATGTTGTTATCTCCCATTTCCTGAAAATTTAAATAATTTGATTGACAGAAAGGGTGGATAAGATAACGTCATTAATTTTGAAGATTTATTGCACTAGTGCAATATTGGAATTTATTGCACGCTAACTTTTGGTTACTTTCTGTGGGAAATATTATATTGCTATACAATAATAATAATAATAATAATAATAATAATAATAATAATAATAATAATAATAATAAAAATAATCATCATAATCATAATCATAATCATAATTATAATTATAATTATAATCATAATCATAATCATTAATAATAAAAATAATAACTGAATTTGTTTGATAAACTTTGTTTTATTCATCCAAAAAATATGGTTTATGTGATCAATACAAAGTTTTTTTACTGCTAAGAAACTAAAATCGGAAATTTTGCGTTTTTCGGACATAATAGATGAGCAAAGACTTTACCTAGAGATATTTTCAATTGATTACAGATCACATAAGGGAGTTAATTCTTTAAAAATCAGCTCAAAGTCTTTTGATCGCATCCGTAAATAGAAACCAAGCTTCGAATTATCAAAATAAGTAGTTGTTTAACTGCTATATATCCAATGAAATTATTCCTGCAAATTGTGTTCTTCAAATTTCTTCAAATTTTTTTATTTATAAAAATCAACAGGCAAAAGTAAATATTTTGCCGAACATTTCTGAAAAACTTAATCAAGCCAAATCTATTTTTAAGTAAAAGTGTTAGATATCCTCTTTAATGCACATGTTAATCTTAAAAGATCTAATTTCTTATAAATCAACAAGGCAATATGTGAAATTGGACCAGCAGAGAAAAGGTTATCACAAAAATAGCTGCAACCTCCTTACCCGCCATCTCTATTGTACTTCCTGCCGTTAGGACACCTACATAACAAAGCATCACAATGCATGTATCTCTCCATTAACTCATTATAAGCATTTGGTTCTGTTTCCCATGCTGCATCTCTGTAATTCAAATCAACTATATCAAACAAGTATGAGACTGGACCTCAGGACCCTGGATGTTTGTGCTTGTTGTTTGTAAATGCCATTTTTGTGTTTCATTTATTGTTTTAATAATAATCAGGCTGCTAGTTTTCTAATTTTAATTGTTAGGGCTATTCCAGAAAAAAATGTATGGAGGGGGTTGGAAGGCAGTTTTTGTCAGCACCCGCCACCCAGACAATTGTAATTGAGAATTATAGTGCATTATAGTGTGAAAAGTTGCTCTGATAGCCATCACCCATGTATTATTAATATAATGTGCCTTCCAACCCCCCAACCCCCCATACATTTTTTTCTGGAATAGCCCTTACCATTTTGTTATGTCTAGGTTTTTTATTAAAAAAAAAAATATACGATATAGGTTTTACTCATTGTTGAACACCTATATATACATCAATGTCATTTGGTCTCTGGTGGATAGACATCTTGTGGCAATCATACACTATCTCTTTATTTGTCGTGGAAAAGTCAATACATTTTGAATGAAACATTTTAGAAAGTTTTGGTAAGAGTGCAATAATGAAAAATATAAATTTTCTTCAATCCATGAAAATTGAAAACGAAAATAATTGAATCCACTCGAATTCATAAAACTGCACTGAATAATATAAAGTACCAGATTCATAATAAAAACTGTTTACAATGTTTACAGATATACGATTTACTTACTGATCAGGTATATGTATACCGAATTCTAACATTTCATTCTGGAACATTTCTTTGTTGTTACATAGAGGACACTTGAAGAAATACAACCCTGCTGTCGATGCATGTTTCTGTGAAAATAACATTTTGAAATTGAGCAAGTTTTTTCCCTCCTAAATACAAAATTGAAATAAAATTATCATTATAAACAATTATAAAGAATAGGAAACATTGACTCTAAAAGTCTTTTGACTAAAAAAATGTACTATGGGATAGATGACCAACTGATGTTGCAATAACTAGTTACAGCTTATCTTGATAAAAATACATATCCTAAATTCACAATTTACTTTAAAAATATGACAATTCTTTGTTATGCTAATAATCAGGTCAAACAGTTTAATTTCTGTTTCTAGGTATGATTCATTTAAACAAAAATTTATGAAAACTCTAGAAGAAAACAGAAGCGTTATCAGATCCTATATAAAGCCAAACAAGGAGACATTATATGCATTTTAATAAGGTTGTGTATCAAAAAATGTTAATAATCATATTTCTGAACTTAAATTATAAACACAATAAATCTGAACCTTGTTGATAACATATTATACCTGTATACATGATCTGTGAAACCATGAATTTCGACAACAAGGGGCTCTCAGTGTTTCATTTGATGCTCGAGCTTCTACAGAATTCATACAAATAGCACATAGAGCATTAGCTGTACCATAAAATGCCAATCTGTCTGATATTGGTACCATCTGCCGTGGACGATGATCCTGACAAAACGACCTACAATAAAATTAATAATTAAATTTGAATATGATGAAATTTTATGATACCATCTGTAGAAGCAGAAAAAATAACAAAGAGCCTTACTAACACTCATTAAATTTAAACAATTGAAAATCATTGAGCAGTTATGTCTTTTCCATTTAGGGACGACATCAAAAGATCGATGTAGGATAAAAAACTTAAATCAAATAGTTTGGGGGTGGGGGGTTAAAATTCTACAAGTTTTGTATATATTTAAAATCGATTTTTACATATATCCCTATTGGTAAATCATTTTTTCCCAAATTAAGTTAAGAAGGGGGGTGGGAGGGTCAGTGAAAAAACTATGTGAATTAAGTTTTTTATCCTACATTGAACTTCTGATGTCGTCCCTTAAACGGATGTCTGAATTCTGAAGGTAGTCATTAAAACTGTTGTGGGAGGGGTGCTCTAAAACCTCCTACATTTGACAAAACTATTTATGAGTTGTTTTGCAAACAGCAAATAGACACACCATTAATGAACCCAACCCATGTCCAAAATTGTAACTGTCTTCCTACCCTCCTACATTCCTTAAAATGGAAGAGACTGTGGCAGCAATAGACTAGCTGTCATGCATAAGTATAGTCATTGTTTTTATATGCTTATTTCATTATTTGACATTTTATACCTGCAAATTTGCTTTATTAAGGTGAAGTGAATGTTAAGTATCTGAAATCAAAATGCATTAATGTGGACAACAAAAGTCAGGAATCTTGATAGATGCCCTTTTTATACCTAATTTTAAAAGTGTTCGACATTCAAAGTTTGTAGCAAGTTTTATTTGTAATGTTAAGGATTGAACCAATCAAGAGTTTGATATGATATATATTACTCATCTTTAGATGAAAACCAAATATTGACCTCTAAATAAAATTGAGAATGGAAATGTGGAATATGTCAAAGAGACAAACAACCAAGTAGATACCAGCTGAAGGCTACAAATGGGTCTTCAACACAGCAGTTTAGGTCAAATATTTCTTGCTTATAATAATATTTTATTCAATAAAATATCAAGCATATTTATAATTACAATACACAATATATATGATACATATAAAGACAATACTGACACATATATGGTAAAATATATTGGCATTTTATGAGTCCAGTATCCTTAAGTGTAAGAAACAATTTGCTGATATTTTATCAGGGATAACCCATGAAAGCTCTAAAGCTTGTTTCCAAGGGGGTCCCTTCATGTAAACGGCTTATAGTGTTGAAGTCATAATTTGTCTTGTATTAAAGGGAGACAAATATTGAAACCTTTAAGTTAAGACCTCTGTGATTCAAAAGCAGATTTAGACTTATTTATGTCTGAGCTCCAACTGATTATTCTGTACAAAATTTTTCAATACAAAGATGATACATATAAATAAATACCTGAATGAACCAAAGAACTGATGAAGAGTTCCTCCTTTCCTGCCACATCCCAGGTGAAATTTCTTAGAACAAGATCCCACAACACAGCCAATGGTACTACCTTTCTTTTTACAACAGTAACATTTCTGTAAATAATCACAAACTTAGTGACTTATTTTAAAGTTCAATGAAAAGTTACAGGTTTTCAAATAAAATACTCTGTCGCTGGCTCATGGAAAGCATTTTTCCTGCAGGCCCAGCCAATTTCAATATATAAATATTACTTTCTCACTGGGCTAGTTAGTGTTACATTTACAAGTCAACATTTTGTAAGGGTCTATTTATTTAATTTCATGCATATTTGGTCATGTCTGATTTGTGCTATCTCACAAAGTAACAGTCCATAGGAAGACAGCTTTTTTCAAACACTATAAACAAACTTAAAGTAAGAGCCTATTAGGTTTTTGTAAAACTTGCAATTTAAATTTTGATAGCATCATAAGTATTCAGCATTTTTTTTGAATTTGATATAACTTATCTCCTATTTCTGTTCCTTTATCAACAATGGCAATAATAAATGCACACAGAAATTTATAAATTAACAATATATTGCAGAATTTCATGTTTCTGGTGACTGTTTACCTACATAGTACTGTAAGTATAAAGTAGATTGCTTATTCAAAAAGCAATTAATGAGCAGCAATTTTAGGTGAACACCGACTTCTTTAAGTGTATTACAAAATATATTTATACTTGAACAAGTCTGCAATAAGATATTGAAGAGAGAAACTTTAAAAAATTTAACATGTTCTTTCAATACATTAAGTTTCGGTTATTCCTAACTAGTTGAAAAGAACTTCAAATGTATATTCAGGCATTAGTTTTACACTAACCAAATTCAAAGTCTAGTATATAGTGTCTCATCTGCAATCATACCACCTCTCCACAGTTTTATTTTGATGATCAAAGTTACAAGTGTCCTCCTAACTAATGGATATCAACATGTTATATGTTCTGCCATAAATTGACCAACTAAACTTTGTTTTTTTTCTTCCTTTTTTATGTTTGTTTGCCCATTATTTTCTCAATCTAATAAAAATTAAATCCTTGAATTGCTCCATTTCTGATGTGCGACATATCAGAACAGGATCAATTCAAGGATTTAATTTTATTTAGATTGGTTATTTTCTATTCTGTAAAACCCCTATCCACACCCTCATGCATAAAAGTATGGACGCAAAGAAATATTTACCAATCTTGATCCTCTTCTTATTTCCTTGATAATGTCTTCTGGTAAAAATCCATAGATTCCATGCTCTTCTGATTTTCCTCTCTGACACAATCCACTAGCAAATAACTGTCAAAATATCGTGTTAATGTTAAAAATGAGCTGAGTAAGAAATTGAGTACTGTATGATTTTATCATTGTATTTGATCAACTCATCAATTTCTGAATTAATTATAAATGTGATTAAGGATTTTTGTTCTCTCTGTTGAGATTTTGTTGCTTTTCTTTTATTCAAACCAAATACTGTGATTATCATTTGTTGTGTACATGTTCTTATTTCAATGGATTACATGGAAATTGGTGAATTGCACATTTTAATGTTGAATGAAATAAATATTTTGTGTTGGTGTCAGAATTTGCAATAACCACAAAATCAAGTATCAACGAAAATACAATTTTTTGCCAATTCAATAAAAATTGGTAAGCTCAAAATTTAATGAATTCACAGTAACAAGAATTTCGAACATATTAAATACCTCTTTTTTTTTTTAGGTTTTGGTGTATCACGGCTCCATACATGTTTAAATACTTTGAAAAGAATAAAAGCATGAACACGTACCATACAAAAGTAATGAACTTGTAGTCCACATTTCTTGATAAATTTTCCATATTCTTCCTCTTTATCCTCATTACTAAGACAGAAAACACAGGTCTCCCCATCTTGTAAAGCTAAAATAAACAAAGATAAAATCTAAATCATTTTGGTTTTTTTTATCTATTTAACATACAAAATAAAACTTTAAACAAGAGTGCACACGCTGAAATGTCTCGCCTTCTATACTAATCATTGATATTATGTTGATAGTCCTAAGTATAAAGCTTGATTACAACTGTCACATAAACTTAACATTAACCAAGATAACTAAACAAAGACCAATGAACCTTGAAAATGAGGTCAAGGTCAGATGAACCATGCCAGGCAGACATGTACAGCTAACAATGCTTCTATACAACATATATAGTTGACACATTACTTATAGTTTAAGAAAAATATACCAAAACACAAAAACTTAACACTGTGCAATGAACCGTGAAAATGAGGTCACGGTCAAGTAAAACCTGCGCGACTGACATAAAGATCATAAAATATTTCCATACACCAAATATAGTTGACCTATGGCATGTAGTATTAGATAAAAAGACCAAAACTCAAAAACTTAACTTTGACCACTGAACCATGAAAATGAGGTCAAGGTCACATGACATCTGCCCGCCAGACATGTACACTTTACAATCATTCCATACAACAAATATAGTAGACCTATTGCATATAGTATGAGAAAAACAGACCAAAACATAAAAATTTAACTATAACCACTGAACCATGAAAATGAGGTCAAGGTCAGATGACACCTGCCAGTTGGACATGTACACCTTACAGTCCTTCCATACACCGAATATACTAGCCCTATTGCTTATAGTATCTGAGATATGGACTTGACCACCAAAACTTAACCTTGTTCACTGATCCATGAAATGAGGTCGAGGTCAAGTGAAAACTGTTTGACAGACACGAGGACCTTGCAAGGTACGCACATATCAAATATAGTTATCCTATTACTTATAATAAGAGAGAATTCAACATTAAAAAAAATTTGAACTTTTTTTTCAAGTGGTTACTGAACCATGAAAATGAGGTCAAGGACATTGGACATGTGACTGACGGAAACTTCGTAACATGAAGCATCTATATACAAAGTATGAAGCATCCAGGTCTTCCACCTTCTAAAATATAAAGCTTTTAAGAAGTGAGCTAACACCGCCGCCGCCGCCGCCGGATCACTATCCCTATGTCGAGCTTTCTGCAACAAAAGTTGCAGGCTCGACAAAAAATCATTTGTAAGCTCAAAATTCCACTGCTTACTCATAAAGAGCTAATAAGATACTGTAAACCAACTAATTTTTGCTGCAACTTTATTTTGCCTTTAGCCCTATTAAGGCCACTTAGCAGCAATTTATATTCATGATTTCAAATATACTTGATTTAGTTAAATAGAAAGATCCTGGTTTAACATATCTACAATATTGTTCTTCACACGAAAATAAATCACACACAATAATTAGTTGTTTAACAGTGAAGCATAAACTAGAGGCTCTCAAGAGCCTGTGTTGCTCACCTTGGTCTATGTGCATATTAAACAATGGACACAGATAAATTCATGACAAAATTGTGTTATGGTGATCATGATGTGTTCTTACTTTACTGAACATTCTTGTTGCTACATTTATCTATATCTATAATGATCTTGGCCCAGTAATTACAGTGGAAAATATTTTCTAAAAATCTACAAAAATTTACAAAAATTTATGAAAATTGTTAAAATGTCTATAAAGGGCAATAACTCCTTAAGGGGTCAATTGACAATTTTGGTCAAGTTGACTTATTTGTAGAACTTATTTTGCTGAACATTATTGCTGTTTACTACAGTTTATCTCTATCTATAACAATAATCAAGATAATAACCAGAATCTGTGAAATTTCCTTAAAATTACTAATTCAGGGGCAGTAACCCAACAACAGGTTGTCCGATTTGTCTGAAAATTTCAGGGCAGATAGAACATGACGTGATAAACAATTTAACCACCGTCAGATTTGCTCTAAATGCAATTGGCAGGGTCACACCACACATTTTTGGCCCAGTAGTTTCAGAGGAGAAGATTTTTGTAAAAGTTTACGGACGATGGAAGAGGGACGCCAAGTGATGAGAAAAGGATTTGGCTGTAAATATGAACCATATTTAGCTTTCATAAAACCAGTTTAAAGTCTTCAGACACTTTTTAGTATTTGTTAATGATCATCAGGAAAATGTACTACATGAGATTTATGCTCACCTACCAATAGTATTAGCAACATTCACACGACTTGACTGCAGTTCTTTTAAAGCAGTTGGTTAAATTTCTGACCAGTTCAACAGTTTATTTGAGGAAACAAACTGCAACTTGCTCAGAAATTTTAAACTGACAGCAAATGGTGGAAAACAACACTTACAATCAAGACACTGGTATATTCAATACTAAATCAAGACAACAAGTACCAGTAAGTGTAAAATAAAACGTTCATGAAAATGTTGTACATAAAATGATCATATTTCTTATCGCAATATTTTCAGAAGGTATTCTGTGCTGATGTGAATTATGATTGAAAAATTAATTTTCTGTAAAATAACTATTCATAATACTTTAAGAGGGATAATACAGAACACCCAAGGGAGTTAACTCTTCAAAAATTTGCTGAATGTTTTAATCACATACTATTAAAAAAGAGAAATCAAGCTTCTCAATGATCAAAATTAGTGTTTGTTAAACCTTCTATATATCAAATGAAAATATTTCTATAAATTGTACAGTTCCTTTATTGAAATTTTTACATATATTTGTAACTTTTCAAAAATCTTTCCCCAATCCCCTCTTTAAAACTTGATCTCATTGCAAAGGCCTATGCATCATATAAATGGAATCAACAAGAATGTGTCCCAAGTACACGGATGCCCCACTCGCACTATCATTTCCTATGTTCAGTGGACCGTGAAATTGGGGTAAAAACTCTAATTTTGCATTAAAATTAGAAAGATCATATTATAGGGAACATGTGTACTAAGTTTCAAGTGGATTAGACTTCAACTTCATCAAAAACAACCTTGACCAAAAACTTTAACCTGAAGCAGGACAAACGAACGGACGGATGGAAGAACAGACGAACGAACTGACAGACGGACAAACAAACCCACAGACCAGAAAACATAATGCCCCTCTACTATCATAGGTGGGGCATAAAAATAAAACAGCAATTTTGTATATTGTAATTTATTACTTTGTTAACCCTAAGCAGGGCCTCCTATCCACTTGTGTCGCTTAAGATTTTCTAAACTGATATAAATTGTACATATTTCAAAAATAGATGGTGAATTATTTTCAAAATCCAAGAAGTTTCCTCTATCGTGTCTATTTATACGTACATATATAGATATGTTGTCCCTGCAAATTAACTATCATTTCTATAAGTGGCTACCTACAAGTTGGTTGGACTTTTGGCAGAGCAAATATATGCAACAGAAATGTAAGTACCTAATGAAATAAAGTTATATTACAAAACAGACCAAAACCAATGATAATCTAAATGAAGGAGTTATCATCTGTGTAATTCTAATTAAATTTTACATTTTAATTTTTGCCAGAAGAAATACCACATACTTTTCAGAAATTTTGGTGTCACTGTATATATTTAACTATATTGTTATTTGTCAATCAAATGACAAAATGCAAGATATTTAACAATTTCATGTAATGCTCATGATACATGCCATACAGATAATGCCAAAATTTAAAATAAGTTTATATTTTTGTGAAAGTTGACCCTGATGGACAGGATTGGCATTTATTAATCTTGCAGTATTGGTTATATCAATAATAAATAAACACTTTAAGTTCTGAATTTAATCTGAAGTATTCTATATTGTAAAATATAATAAAAATTAATTAAAATGATTATTTTACAGAAAGACAGACATCAAAAAAATGTCCTCGGATAAAAGTCTATCACTTCATTTTTATAAGTATCTGTGTCGGAAGTTAGGATCAGAGGAGGATGTGCGAGTTAGGAGATTATCTTGGATAGTAGGTGACCTTAGTTCCACATCATGGACACACATTACTAGTGGAAGTATAGGTGAAGGACTGGACATAAAAGGCAGTGACTTGGATATAATGTTTATTGATCCTATATTTAAAGTTTATGAATCAGATAGAGATGTTACTGTCCCAACCAAAGTACTTCCTCTTGTTATGGATACAGAGAATACACATCCATGTTTCACACAACTACGTCTTCCCCTTCATTTTCACCATGACAGCAATCTACTTGATTCAAGAATAAAACAAATGCTAGACAAAATGCTAGAGCAGGATTGTCTGGTGAACAAGCTCTCAAATGAAAAATATAAACATGTTCATTTATCATATATCATGAACCGCAATCCTCCTCAACCTGGACTGTTTACTACGATTCATGGGCCATGTATATCTGATCACAATGGTAGATATGATTTTGCATTTTGCCTTAAATGTGATAAATGGATATCACCAGCACAATCCTGGGTCAGCAGACCACGTACAACATGGCCTTCACCAGAACTCATTACTAAAATAACATCTTGTGGAGTATTATTTGTTCCAATTGGATGCAAAGGGTCCTCACGGGAAAATCTTGAATGGAGAATATCCTTTTCAGTGGCAGAAAAATGTCTTATATTTTCCTTCAGTCATACTCAGCTGTTATGTTATGCTTTATTGAAAATCTTGGTGAAAGAAATAGTGGACAATCATGTCGATTTGAAAGGTTTATTGTGTTCTTATTTCCTGAAGACCTTGATATTTTGGATTTCAGAAGAATCTGACCCATTCATTTGGAAACCAGACAATATCATACCATGTTTCATGGCTTGTTTAAAGAGACTAATATACTGTGTAGAATATTCAACATTATTACATTATTTCATTCCCGACAGCAACTTGCTTTATATGAGATTTAATAGTGACCTTAAACACAGTTTGACTAACACCCTTAAGAATTTATATCAGCAAGGAATTAACTGTTTTGTAAATTCTGAGACTCTGAAGGAATTTACAAGCCTAAATTGTGAAATTCATGTCCAATTCAAACAACAAACTTTGGGAGAGTCCTCTTCATTGATTAAAAATAAGAAAATGACAATCAAACCATTTCTATACTATATGCTACATCATTGTAGGACAGATTTAGCAAGAAGAATCTTTACTTTTTTTCTATCACCAGAACATGATGAGTTGGAATTACAGGATTCAAAATTTCAACCAAGATCAAACAACAAACACCAGTACAATGAGTACAAACGCAACCTCTGTAAACTTTTGATAGTCCTATCTTCAAAAAAAATTCCTGGATGGCTGATGTTAGCGTCATTCTTTTATGTCCGTAAACAGTACAATACATCAATAATTATTATATATCATGCTTTAAAAAAACATCAAGATGAAGAATTTTATCAAAACAATATTGAAACTAGTTTAATTCAGAACAAGGACTCTGTGCGGACTTTATTGCAAAAAGAAAAAAATCCTACGCTATTAAAAACCCTTACACTCGATTATATTTGTTTGGGTAGGAATTGGCCATTCTTTCCACCAGAAGTAAAACTGATGAATCGAACCAATTTCATCCCTACCTTACCATTTGCACATTTCTTGTATTTTCTGTGTTTCTACCATCTACATGCCTATACATCATGTAAACAATCCTTACAGAAGATATATGATAATATATATCATGATATTACATTTTGTACTACTAAAGATAAAGCAGATAAGATATTATTACGGTCTGTAATTCATTCATCATTCTATATTGGTTTAGGTTCTCTGATGATAGGTGATACAATCACAGCAAGGAAATTCTTTAATGTTGCTGCACATTATGATATATTTGGATCTACCGATGCAGCAGAAAGATTATCTTCTCTTAGTTAATGTAATTTAGATCATCATTTCTATTAAAGTTACTAATTCAATAACAGAGTATAATAGAAATACATTAAAAAATCATGATTTAATAGAAATCATCAACTAACTATAGGCAGACATTATAGATAATATCAGTATTTATACCACAAGATTGTCCAAATGGTACAAAACACATCCACAAATCAATAGTGATGACTTATATGATTGTTTTAATGCTTCACATATTGTATTGTGTAGTTATATATTCATTAATAAAATATGTTTTACTTGATAAAAGAGTTCTGCCATTGTAATAGTAATAGAAATATAAAGTAGATAATTATGAGCTCATTAAATTTGATAAAAAATAATGGCAACAGAAGTTTACCACTGTTCAAAAGTCATATATCAATAGAGAGAAAACAATTTCGGGTTACAAACTATAACCGAGGGAAACACATTGTCATCAACTATAAGAGTAAAACAACGGAACAACAGAAACACTAAAGTGCAACAACAAGAACAAATGTCAACATACATAGAAACAGACTATATTATTTAAGAAAAAAATGTTTGAAGACAAATCAACTTGTCTTGAGCCAAACTGGAAACAACCAGGGGTGGTCAACAGTCAGGAAGTGGAAATAATTCATTCTTTTTTTATTATGGTTCGAACTTGATAACACTTTCACTGTCCTATTAAAAAAAAGAAGGGGTGCAGCTCCTTTCTGTCTTAACCCTAACCATGCGATACCCGTCATATGACGGGAGTACCCAGACCACCGTTATTTGGCTCCAATGGCGTTCCATACTTTTAGAAGTCAGCTTTATGATACTTATTTCGAAAGTTATGCATGTTCAGTCAACCTGAGGCTATCTATAGTCATGTTTCTCATGTATAAATTGCATTTTGAGCACAAATGCGGACTTAGAAAATTGAAACTGGATAAAACTCAGTTTCCTGGAGGGGTGGGCTTCCCATCTGTGTCTTACACCGGAAGTTCAGAGGCCTAAAACTTGCAAAAATAGTGCAAACCCCCAGGTATATAACTACTGATCGTAATTATTATTGAAATACGCATAGGAAACAACTACTTCCGGTTTCAGGTCCAGTTGAGGTAAAAAAAGTCGAAAAATATAGTGAAATTCTGTATTCTTGGTCCAAATGACCTTCTGTAGACTGCTGAACCAAGATCAGATTCACTCCCACCTAACAACTGTTGAATTTGTTAACTGGAGTCCACTGTACATGCAGGCTACAGCTGGATACCTTTACCAGCATCCCTGGGTCTTCAGGGTCAAGATAAAGGACAAAAAATCGTCAAAATTGATGTTTTTTGCACCTGATGACAAACTTTGGGGCAAATTCCACCGACCCATCACCACATCCTCACCCTGACCACCCCGCCCTGTGATCACCTACTGTTTTGGACGTATCAATAATAAAGGCGAGTAAACACAAAAGCGTCTTCAATGTTTCGTATGCTTTACTAGAGTCTAAGATATACAAAGAGACGTCGTCAAGTGACGACGTTGCGGGCTTATTGTTACGTAAAATGGCGGTAAAACGTTAAGCAAATAAAAGAGTATAAAATACTAAACTGAAACTATAACTAATTCACAACATTCTGGGGGCCGCAAAATGCAATTACTGTTCATGTATTGTTCATAAAAAAGGGTATTGAAAAAACAATTAAAGTTCATATTTCCAATGGCACCAGTTTCACAATTGGTCTTGTTGTAATCAGTCCATTTGATGTACGAAGTTTGACTGCTCTCACTGCTCCATCTTTCCCGGTGATCAAATCTTCTATTACTGCTAGTTTCCACATCATTCTCGGTGAATTGTCCATGATTTGTACGACGGAACCGATTTTCACATGTGCGCTTTGGTCTCCGGCGACGCGATGAAATTCTCTTAATCCGGTGAGGTATTCCATTCTCCATCGTTTTGCAAAGTGTTCAATCAAAGTTACTTTATGATTAAAACGTTTGTTTGCTTCTGTGAAATCTAAATTTAAACTATTGTCCTCTGAATAAGAATTGTTCTCTTGTGATAATCTTCTTCCCTGCAGTAGATGTGACGGCGTTAGCGGCTCTGGATCTCGGATGTCGGACGACACATATGTAATCGGACGATCGTTGATTACACGTTCAATTTCTATCAAAGTTGTTCGTAACACGTCAGAATTTACTTGAGATTTCCCGAGCACTTTTTTCAATGTCGTTTTCGTAATTCCAACTAGTCTCTCCCACCATCCACCATACCACGGTGCTGCTTTCGGAATAAATTTCCAATTAATCTGAATGTTCATTTCCTTCGGAATATCATGTGAAGCGGAAACAAAGGTTGGTGCATTGTCGGAATACACAGTACTGGGAATTCCTCTCCTACTAACGAATCGTCTAAATGCTAATTTGAATGATTCGATTGTCATATCTGTAACAAGTTCTAGGTGTACGGCACGAATACAAGCACATGTGAATAGGCAAATATACGATTTTGTAACAATTCCATTATCTTTAACGAATAGTGGTCCAGCGAAATCAACACCAGTTGTCGTAAACGGAATCGTATCGGTGACTCTATCTTTCGGAAGCGGAGGTGAAATTTGCTGAGGAAACGCTTTTCCTGTCACTTTTCGGCACTTTACACATTTTTGTACGATGTGGTTTACGCACTGTCTAATGGAAGGTATCCAATATGATTGGCGGATTTGCGTTATTGTCTGTCCAGCTCCTGAGTGTAACATCTGCAGGTGCGCGTTCAATATAATTAAGTCCGTAAATTGATTTTTCTTCGGTAGTAACACTGGAAACTTCGCGGAGTCGTCTAACTGTGAATTGTGTATGCGCCCGGCGCATCGAATGACACCTTCTGTATCTATGAACAAGCGCAGTTGTCTTACTAACGGTAGATTCTTGTCATGTGACGGGTTTGCGAGTTGCTGCTTTTCATTACTGAATTTTTCATTTTGAATATCTGTAATCCATGTACGAGTTGCGCGGTCAATTTCATCTTTCGTAATATCTTTTCCGTGTCTAGCATATTTCCTCAAGTTATACGGTCGCTTACTTTTACATATATTAACGAATTTAAACACGTAGCATGTAACTCGTAGTAACTTCTTCAATAACGAGAATCTTGATAGATCGATTATTTTCGAAATTCCATTTAAAGCACACGGTTTTGTCTTTTCGCTGTCATCTGTTGTCGTTAACAAAAGAGTCTCTTGTTTAACTTGTGGGGTCCATGTAGGCCAACTGGTCTCATCCGATATCCATGACGGTCCTTGCATCCACAAAGTCGACTCCTTGAATTGCGTTGATGATATTCCTCGAGTTTGAAGGTCGGCTGGATTTGATTCTGTTGGTACGTATTTCCAGTCGTAGTTTTGTGTCGTTTCTTTAATTTCAAGCACACGATTCTGAACAAATCTTCCAAATGATTTTAAAGACGAAATCCAGTGCAGAACGATCTGACTGTCACTCCATAGTACTGTGCGTTGTGGTTTTAGGGTTTTCGTGAGGTTTTTAGCCATTCGAGCTCCTATTACTGCAGCCATCAATTCTAGCTTTGGTAATGTCATTTTGGCGAGCGGAGCGATCCGGTTTTTTGCAGTTACGAGAGAAGAAGTGTTTCCTTTACACAAGTAGGCACTGGCTCCATAAGCGCGTTGGCTGGCATCAACAAAGACATGTAATGTGATTTTCTCGTTACTTTCGTTCTCATTTTGATCGTTGAAATAATGTCGTGCGATTTTCGTATTAACTGTTACATCTCGGATGTCATCTAAAATTTCATACCATGATTTAACTATGTTGCTAGGCAACACCTGGTCCCAATCGTATCCTTCTTTCCATAATGTTTGTACCAGTAGCTTAGCTCTTACGGTCACTGGTCCAAGAATTCCGAGTGGGTCGTAAAATGACGATGATTTACTCAATATTTCTCTCTTTGTCGCTTGTGAATTATCAATATCTATACGATCTTCATTTAATTTCGCAAATGTCAATATGTCTGACTTCGCATCCCAACGCATCCCAAGAATTTTCGTCTCGCTATCCGTATCAAGTACGTTTGCCTTTGTAGCTTCGTTGCTAAGTTGCTTGCTATTTGACTTCCATGTTCTCAAATTAAATCCTGCATTTGTCATGAGTTCTCTAGATTCTTCAAAGAAATTTAAGGCGGCTTCTTCCGTATTAACACTTGTAAGTACGTTGTCTACATACAAATCTCGCTTGAGTATCTCAGCTGTAGCACTTGTAACCGTTGACAAATGTTTCAATAATGTAGCGTTTAGAATAAATGGCGAACATGTCGCTCCGAATAAAATTACCTTGAATCTGTAAGTCTCAAGTTCACTCTTGGGGTTGCTTGGGTCTCTAAGCCAGAAAAATCGGGTGGAATCGCGGTCTTCTTCGTCTAGTCCAATCTGGAGGAATGCTTTCTCAATATCAGTTGTTAATGCGTATTTCCCGTAGCGGAATCTTGTAAGTATATCTGTTAGCTTATTAAGCTGTGGCGGTGTAGAAGAAAGGCAATCATTTAAGCTGGGTGATTCTGAATCTTGACGACAACTGCAATCATATACTATACGTATCGGTGTAGTCGATGAATCTTTTTTCACTGGGTGGTGCGGAATATAATGCACTCGATTAGTAGTCTCATACGGGGTTTCAACCTTCTCTATGAAACCTCGATTTTCTTGGTCGTTGATAATATTACCGTATATCTTTAGCATCTCTGGTTCTTTAGCTAGTCTGTTTATCACGTTGTATGTTCTCTTTTTGGCGATCATCTCGTTGCTAGGCAACTCCGGATGTTCCTGTTTCCATGGGAACTTGGCAATGTACCTATTGTCTTTCAAATGAATGTTATTCTCTTGGTAAGTGGTCATTTCTTGTAAGTCCGTTTTCGCTTTTACTTCACTGTCATTTTCTGTTCCTATGGATTCGATTTCCCAAAATTTATGTATTTCACATTCTTCTAGTCTGTGCGGGATCAAAATATTCATAATCGATGACGTTGATTGATTATTACTGTTAGTGTTCAATTGTATAGGTCCTGATAGCAAGTATCCAACTTTGGACTGTACAGCGGTTGGTCCGGAACCTCTAATTACTCTGTCTCCAACTATATCCCAATAATGATCGGCGCCAACTAAGACTGATAACTCAAAATCCTCGTCCTGTAAAGCTGGGTGGGCTAACTTCAATCCATTTAAATGAGTAAAACTCGACTGGTTCCTTGCGTATGTATGTATCGGATAAGCAATCTGTGGTACTATAAGAACTTCAATAGGGATAAGCGTATTCGTTAGACCTTTTATATGGATAGTAGCAATTTGTAAATTTCTAACCTTCTTGTTGGATTCACCGAAACCGGATATCGTTATCGCTTCTTTCCTATGTGGTCTCAGGTTCAATAAATCGGCCATCTCTTGAGTGATAAAGCTTCGCTGGGCTCCTTCGTCGAATAGTATATTGGCGGTGTTAAAATGTGTCTTGTCATACGTGATAGGCGCTATCGCGGTTTTCAACAATACCTGCGATCTAACTGATGATGTTGATGAATGCATGCTTGCGACTTCGGCATCGGTATCTGGTTTTGATGTAATGCTATCTTTAGACTTGGTATACAAGTGTGTTCCGTTCTTTGAACAAATGCTAGTATGGTGTCGTTTATTACAGTTTTTACACGTTTTATCGGATTTGCGATCGACAACTCTGTGATTTCCTAAGCAATTAAAACATGCCTGTTTCTCCTTGACAATGCGTTTTCGAGCTTCAATTTCCGTAACAGTTTTACAAGCTAATGGGGCGTGAACTCCTTGACAAAAGATGCACGGCTTCTTGGTTATGTCTCTTTTCCCTTTCTGATTTACGAAGTTGCGATTTGTACCCGTAAAGAATGCTGATGTGGGTGTGTAATTTGGTTCTATATCATCACCGTTTACCGACTGACCCGCTTCCTTAATCGTTATCTCATGTTGAATAGCTTGCCGTAACGACGGCAAGTTCCAGTGGTCGCCTCCGTGGGCACGTACCATGTTTTCTCGTATATTCCCAGGTAATTTATTTAATATTATGGGCACTAAAAGGCTTCCGAACAACTCGTGAGACTCCCCTATACTTTCAAGGCCACGGATGTAGTTTTCCATACTGTCGTAGAATTTTTTCAAATGTGTAATATTTGACGTTGGACTAGGAAGGCTGATTAAACTCTGCATGTATGTCTGTACTATCTTATGTGGTTGACCGAATCTTTGTTTCAGTACATGTAATGCTTGTCCGTAATTTGTGTTAGTTATTTGTAGACCTGCTATGCATTGGGTGGCTTCTCCGAACAGTTGAGATTTCAAGTAATTAAATTTCTGTACATCGTTTAAAGACAGGTTATCGTGTACGGCAGCACTAAACGAATCCCAAAAGGGTTGCCATTCTAACATATTCCCGCCGAACGTTGGTAAATTTAATTTGGGAAGTTTGTGGTACATGCTGGAGTTTGAAAAAACGGACGCTGATGTATTTGCGTGCATGAAACTGGGTTGTGGCTGACTTTCTTGATGATTTGTGTAATTAATAAACTCGTGTGCATTTGGGTTTAGCAATGACTTACTTGACTGTTTGACTGTGATTTCCGATTCCTTAATGATTTTTGAAAGTTTAGTTACACTCATTTCTATGTCATATGTGTATCTGTCGGCTTCCTCTATTTCTTCGCTCACTTCCTCTTCCGATAGTTCCTCCACAATCTTCTCGTTCAGTTGATCGATCGTTTCCTGCTTCTTCACAATAAGTCCTCGAATGGTTGAAAGTTCACTAACGTCATATTCCTGCAAAAGTTCCTCGGAACTCGGTTCCACTTTCTTCAGTAACTTTGTAAGAACTCCCTGATGTCCAGCTCGTCTGGTCTTCATCTTCGCGGTACTCATCTTTTAAATTCGTATTCTTCTGTTTTTGTCACGGCACCAATGTTTTGGACGTATCAATAATAAAGGCGAGTAAACACAAAAGCGTCTTCAATGTTTCGTATGCTTTACTAGAGTCTAAGATATACAAAGAGACGTCGTCAAGTGACGACGTTGCGGGCTTATTGTTACGTAAAATGGCGGTAAAACGTTAAGCAAATAAAAGAGTATAAATATTGATAATTCACAAGCGACAAAGAGAGAAATATTGAGTAAATCATCGTCATTTTACTAAACTGAAACTATAACTAATTCACAACACCTACATTAGATTTAAAGGAATCAATATGCTTCAGTAGCAGGGTTAAGCTCATTTGCATATTTTTGCAAACAACCGAAAATTGGACATTTTCTGAAAACAATTCAGCATGGTAAGTCTTAAAATGCAACCCCTATGCCTTTATATTCCTGCACTATGATTCTTCTGTTTACTGATGAAAACTAAACAGCTGCGCCATGAGCGCATGATACACCTATTGCATTTTCAAAAAATGAATTCAATATCTTCGTAATGTCTTATTATAAATTAATGAAAATCAAGTAACAAAGGTACTAGTATGCTATAATATGTCCTATTTTTGCATGTCCCCTCCAAACATTGCCTAGTTTGGGGGGAGCCCCCTTTTTTCAAAATCCTGGTTCTGCATCTAGAAAGCTCACATTTTTAGTTTATTTAACTCTACACAGCCTCATACCAAGAAATGTTTAATATATATATATTAATTCAATTTGTTTGTTCTTGTTTGTACAAAGAGAAAATTTCCTGGGTTTTTTTTTCTAATCAGATAAGAAGTGTTTTTTCCAATTTTTCCAAATTCTCAGAAACTTCATCAAATGATCCACTTCAGACCTCCTAGATAAACTATTTATATACTGCTATACTTATTTGTGAACATATATATGATCATATATAAATTTTATGTATATATTCATATCACAAAAATGTTTAAATCTGCAAATTTACAAAAGCAAATTTTTGTTTTCCCTTTAATATCGATATTTGAAAATTCATGCTGTTGGGATATTGTGACAACAACCTCTATACTGTGTCCAGCCCTCTAGAGCACTCGGCCACCTAGACTAAACTAAAAATTTAGCATTCAGTTGGTCTAGTATTACAGTACCTTGTTATAATAATATATTGTAACTATTGATTTGTTCTCCCTATGCAGAGCCTTAATGATACTTGTGTCACTTGAGATTTTGTAAACTGATACAGAGGTACTTATTTCAAAATAAATAAGGAAATCTTTTTTAAATTCCCAGTCCCACTTATTGAAACAATCAAACTATTTTCCTTTGTGTGACCTGTCATTTAAAGAACTTTGTAAACCCTGTGACCTGTCAATTAAACATCATTTCTAGAAATTGCAGTGATTCCTATCAATAAAGGATTAATTCTGCAAGTATGCATTCTGCTTTAATTAAGTTTTGAGTTCGGCACAATTTCTAAATCATGTGTAATGAACATGCATATTCAAAAAATAACAAACACTTTACGAATTTCATGCATTAGAATGGCTTTTAAGGATTTCCCTGTATCAGGAACACTCTTAGGACTTTGGTCCTCAAAGCTCTTCAACTTCGTACCTTATTTGACCTGTTTAACTTTTTTGAATTTGAGCGTCACCATGGTCACTGATGAGTCTTTTGTAGACGAAACTCATGTCTGGCGTAAATACAAAATTTAATCCTGGTTTCTATGATGAGTTTATTCTGAATATCCTAAAGCCTAGAATGCATAACTGTATAAGAACTGAAACTGTTTAAGTGCTACATATATTTTATTCTTTTCTCAATTCTGTTACATATTTGGAAGAAGTGAGTCAGCAGTTGCAACATTTGAAATATTGGTGCAATTTTTTTTTTAGACATCCTTACAAAAAGTAAGTCAGGATCTTTTTACCACATCCCTTTTTTTTTTTGCCTCATTATTTTTTGCCTCAACACAATTAGTAGGTTATAGGTACGGTAATATCTCTCATATTTGTCATAATTTCATAATTGAAGAACGCAATAGACAGTCTTCCAACTAAGCTCTTCAGAGTGAAAATTTCATATCTTCTCTCAATTATAAAATGGTTAAGTAGAGATATGAATATGTCATCCACTACTGATTAGGGGACAGATGATATTACATAAAACAGATGTTTAAAACAAAAACTGAGTGTGTTAATTTTTGATAAACCCTCAAGTTAAGAAATTACAAAAGTAAAAAATAAATATTCTGATTTAGTTTTACATCTACACATTACCTCATCAGATATTAAAAAGAAGAAGCACGAGTTTTGAATAATGTATTATTTTTCATAGTTTTATATATTATATTTAAGGTTTGAATCTTTAATATGGTAAATTTCGGTAAATTTCAACAGCTTACTTAAGTTCATTACATATACATTAATTTGTTGTTACTAAAATACTATGAGAGCTCAACCACACCCTCTTATTGCATGTATTGATAGATTGTCAAAAGATGTTAAGAAGAAAAAAAAAGAAAAGAATATAAGAAGAACAATTAGGTCTTTTCTCATCTATGGGATAGATCCAATTGATACTAAATGATACCTCAATATTTTTATGGTAGGGGTGTGCCATTCTGGCCTAAAAAAATGTACCAATTTTAATATACATGTAACATAACGTTCAGCACCTATAGTCAGGAGCAGATCCAGAACTTTTTGTAAAGGGGGGGGGGGGGGCTGACTGACCTAATTGGGGGCCGCTCTAGTCATCAGTGATTCCCTAAATAATCAACCAAATTTTTCCCATGAAAAAAGGGGGGGGGGGGGCATTTGGAACTTATTTTGAAGGTCAACTTTCATATTAATTCATATATTAGTTTAATTTAGTATAATAACATTGACTATTTATAATTAAAGATTCTGAATAGCATATTCATATATGGAATGAAGATCATACATATCCCAAATCAATATATGCATTTTTATATAGTATGTTATAATAAAAAGGAGGGTCATTTTTATATCAAACCTCTCAAAAAAGGGGGAGGCAGTGCTGTGTATTTACTATTAATCCATTTATGCAACAATTACCACTTGTGGATCAGGATAAAATAACATGTGCTTCCTGTCATCTAACAAATTTTAATTGGAGTGACAGTTTAATTTGAAATTATGGTGTTTTTTTCAGTGGTGCAGATGATAAGCCCAACAAGGCAACATCATTTTGATGTGATGGGCTGAGTTGCAAGACTGTAGAGACAGTTGATGCTTTATATTTTTTCTTCTGTTTGATAATAAGGTTGTGTTGAATTGTTATGCCAGTAGTAAAATTCAGAACTGTAAACAGAATAGAAAATACAATTTAAGACAGTTTGTCATCAAAAGTGGGGTTTTTTTCTACTCAAGAAATTTATATAATTCAATCCACCTTTTGCATAGACTTTGCAACAAAATGTATAAAGTTACTTTTAATAGTTGACATTAAAACTATTTATTATACAGAAAGTTTATTAGTAGAGCACTAACTGGATGCTTAGCAGTGTTCTAGCTACAAAGTTTGAACAGGGCGCAGCGTCAACCCTTTTTTATTGACACCCTGGTCTTTTTCCTGTTGTTTCTTGGGCGCCCTGCCATTTCTGCCTTTGAAATATAGGCAAATTCGTTATTCTTTCATGAACAGTAAGTTCAGCTAGCTGTGTAAATTGTCAAATTGAGTGGCCCATTAAGTGCATGGCTTCACTTGACAGCTTTGGTGTCAAACACATTGTTAATAAATTAACACCCAATAAATAATTGCCCTTTTTTCAATGACATTTATGTGTTAAATTCAGGGTTTCCCCTGGGTCAATTATTTTTTTCGCCACCTCTTTCGCCAAAACAATATATTTTTCGCCACTTTATTATTTTTTTCGCCAAGTAACATAAATATATTTTTCCTGTTGTGCCCTTTTGTACTAAGAAGTAGTTTTTACAACAAAACAAAAGCTTTTATCACATGAAATTAATCCATCATTTCATGTGTAGTCATTACATTGAAGGGTTACTCTCATTCGAGGGGTTGTTCCCAGCCTTTTGGATATATTTTTTCATAACGACAGTTTTCTTTTCTTGACCATCGTAAATGAAAAAGTTGAGACGTACAACTATGCTTGAAACACGTGCATGTGTCACTCAAACGACTTTATTAAAGTCAAAGGATAAAAGAATTAAAGTGTTAAATCGGAGATTTTTCTTGCTTTTGAACAATTTTCGTCACAACAACAGCTTTCTTTTCAAAACTATCTTTAAAGGGAAAGATGTCAAAAGTTTGCTTCAAACACGTTCGTCGCAAAGATGTAAATAAATTCTGTATGTGAAATTTATAGCGGAAGCCATTTGACCATATCATTTTGTGAAACAATTCAATCAACACCTTTATTAATTAGTCCTTTGTTGTCGATAGCTATAAAATGCAATCAGCTGATTATTGATTTTCTGTCTAAATCTTAATGAGGTCAAGGTGAAGTCCGAGTATTGTCTGATCGGGTAAATTCCGAGAAACTCGAAAAAAAGTAAATAAACAAGATGGAGGAAAATAAATCGGTTTATATATTTCTTTCGCCAAAGTCTTTCGCAAATGATGAATTTTTATCGCCACAATTATTATTTTATCGCAAATTGCGAAAATGGCGACCGCCAGCGGAAACCCTGGTTAAATTGCTCTTTTCAAATCCTGGCTAGAACACTGCTTAGATGTAACATGATTCAACTTTTTTTGTACATCCTAAATTTACATGAAACCAATATAGTAACAAGAGTGCACACGCTGAAATGTCTCGCCTTCTATACTAATCATTGATATTATGTTGATAGTCCTAAGTATAAAGCTAAGCTTTATAACAACTGTCACATAAACTTAACATTAACCAAGATAACTAAACATAGACCAATGAACCTTGAAAATGAGGTCAAGGTCAGATGAACCATGCCAGGCAGACATGTACAGCTAACAATGCTTCTATACAACATATATAGTTGACCTATTACTTATAGTTTAAGAAAAATAGACCAAAACACAAAAACTAAACACTGTGCAATGAACCGTGAAAATGAGGTCACGGTCAAATAAAACCTGTGCAACTGACATAAAGATCATAAAATATTTCCATACACCAAATATAGTTGACCTATGGCATATAGTATTAGATAAAAAGACCAAAACTCAAAAACTTAACTTTGACCACTGAATCATGAAAATGAGGTCAAGGTCACATGACATCTGCCCGCTAGACATGTACACCTTACAATCGTTCCATACAACAAATATAGTAGACCTATTGCATATAGTATGAGAAAAACAGACCAAAACACAAAAATTTAACTTTGACCACTGAACCATGAAAATGAGGTCAAGGTCACATGACATCTGCCCGCTAGACATGTACACCTTACAATCGTTCCATACAACAAATATAGTAGACCTATTGCATATATAGTATGAGAAAAACAGACCAAAACACAAAAATTTAACTATAACCACTGAACCATGATAATGAGGTCAAGGTCAGATGACACCTGCCAGTTGGACATGCACACCTTACAGTCCTTCCATACACTGAATATACTAGCCCTATTGCTTATAGTATCTGAGATATGGACTTGACCACCAAAACTTAACCTTGTTCACTGATCCATGAAATGAGGTCGAGGTCAAGTGAAAACTGTCTGACAGACATGAGGACCTTGCAAGGTAAGCACATATCAAATATAGTTATCCTATTACTTATAATAAGAGAGAATTCAACATTACAAAAAATTAGAATTTTTTTTTCAAGTGGTCACTGAACCATGAAAATGAGGTCAAGGACATTGGACATGTGACTGACGGAAACTTCGTAACATGAGGCATCTATATACAAAGTATGAAGCATCCAGGTCTTCCACCTTCTAAAATATAAAGCTTTTAAGAAGTTAGCTAATACCGCCGCCGCCGCCGGATCACTATCCCTATGTCGAGCTTTCTGCAACAAAAGTTGCAGGCTCGACAAAAACCTTCAAATATTCAGGGAGCTCCGACTAAGATGATATATATCATTGGGATCATCAAATATATTTCTTAAATGTCCAGTGGCCATTAACATGATTTAATTCTATAAAAGTATAATAGTTTGTATACATACATGTACGTGACATAGTAAATTATCTAATGAGAATTTTTCTGCATTGTCATTTTCAGTTTTAGCAGAAATCTTGATTGGTCAAAAGAAATTATCTGGGTCTTCCAACCTCATTCCATTCAGGACCACATTTAACTTTCTGATCTACTCTAAGCAATTTAAAAAATTTACAGGTCACTGAAGATTTCATAGCTCTACAATATATATACGAAATATTTTTAAAATAAAATCAAGATATAAGAGTTTTTCAGTTCTGAAAAATTTCAACCTGTGTTAGGTAAAAAAAATGGTTTAAGCCAAAACCAATCAACTATAAATTGTGAAATTGTTTGTGTTTTTAAAAGAGTTAGCAGTAAAACATGATTAATATTCCAAAATATGCTGAACATTACAAATGAAAAGTGTTGCTTTAACAATCACTGAATATACTCTATATTAAGAGCATAAAGTGCAGTAATTATACATGTTAACTGGTCCATGCCTTTCAAAGTACCCCCGGTATTTAATGAGGCCTAAAAAAAAAAATGTTGTGTTTCCGGTCACCCGACCGACCGTCCTTCAGACCCCCGACTCAAAAGTTTTTAAAGCTGATGTGGGAAAAAAATAATTTGTATACCATGTATACCTACCGACCATTTTTTCTGAAAGAAAATAAAAAATTCTAAGTCCCTCGATCTTTTTATCGCCCCAAAAGAAAACAATGCTAATTTTAAACTCGAGGCTTATTTTTAGAATGTACTGGAAAGTGGAATCTTCTTGGCTAATTATATATGCGGGAGCATGCGCAGTAGTTATTTTCGTTTGTCAGTGTTTGGAACATGTCAACACAACGCGTCCTATTCAATGTTCAACGCGGAAAGTGTGACCATTTCGCAGAGAAAAAAATATTTCTAAATTTTACAGAAAGTAACACCTTTTTTGACATTAGCAATGAAATTCATCCAATGTCTAACATCGATGAAAAAAAATACACAACACAAATTTTGTGCTCGGCCACCGGCAAAAATGACTGGGGATTGATGACAATAACACAACTGTTGGAACAATGCAATCTTTTGGAATTAAATTTATCAAATTTTCATGCCAAACCCTTCTTCAAAATGAACATGATATTAATCCATCTGAAACTGGTCAGCCAATCAACGCTTTAGACATTCTGATGAAAAGCCACAGATGCTTTGCCAAAAAAAAGTGTCCTGCCAGGTACAGTGTATATAATATATTTGTCTATCTGTAGGTTTGGGATGATGTTTGGTTCATGTTCCTATAAATGAATCTGCCCCACATCTTCTCAATTTCTATCTCTGACAATCCCAAACTTTTGGTCCTGAAATAGGGGAATTGGGTTTAAAAAGCTAATTTCCTAGGGGAAGTGCTGCCCAAATTTTTTTAAGGTTTGGACTTAGTTTTATTTCAGGGGTATTTTAAAAGGGGGTAAACTAATTTAAAAAGTTATTTCAGGGGATTTTAAAAGGGGTAAACTAAAATTTATCTCAGGGAGATTTTTAAAGTGGGTAATCAATCTCTTTCTATTAAATCCCAAACCAGTGTCCATGCCTTTAAACAAAACCAAGACAGCAATGAAGCAAAATATTATAAAAAAAAAAAAAAAAAAAAAAAAAAAATCCCTACCTACCGTCCCTTCAAAATTTCAAGGGGGTGATCGGAAACACAACATTAGTTTTTTTAGGCCTGATGATCGACTTCAATCAATTACATTAACATGTATCTTCATGATAGCTGCAAAGGTTTAAAGTTGGCTCCATGCCTTTCAAAGTATTTATTAATGATTGACTACAATCAATTACATTTATATGAATCTTCATGTTAGCTGCAAAGGTTTAAAGTTGGCTCCGTGCCTTTTCAAAGTATTCAATGATTGACTACAATCAATTACATAATTTACATGTATCTACTTGTTAACTGCAAAGGTTTAAAGTTGGTTCTATGCCTTTCAAAGTATTTATTAATGATTGACTATTATCAATTACATCATTTACATGTATCTACTTCTTAACTGCAAAGGTTTTAAGTTGGCTCCATGCCTTTCAAATTATTTATTAATGATTGACTACAATCAACTAGATATCATTGAGATGGGAGCCATCTCTGTGGGCCCCGCTGTCAATAACGTGGGGTAAATAAGTTGTATGGATAACATGGATAATCTGATATGAAGCATTATTTGAAGTTATTACATAGTCTCATGTGTGATTTTGATCTAAGATTTTAAGTTAAAACTGATAAATATTCTCATCTTACTTTCATAGTATAATAGTGATATGACTGCATGATGTGAACTCATTGTTTACTACTCTAAGGTGACTTCTGGATATATGGATTGATGTTTGAACAATATGTTTAAAGGTGCTGCCCAATTGATATTTGTCACATACATGACATATTTTTAGAATTATGCCTTCAATATATTATGACCCACCAAGTATAAAGTATGAAATATTAATGGTTCTCGAGAGGTAGAGCGGACACAATTTGTTAAGAACAACGAACGGATGGACAGACCGACAGACTGATCTTAGACCTAGGATGCATACATTATGACACATTCTCTTGTGTTGGTTAATATATATGTTAAGTTGAAAATGTTTGTCAGGTATAAAGTATGAAATAATAACAGCTGTCCTCTCAAAATATAATGTGGATCAAATTTGTTAGCGATGGACAGACCAACAGACAGACAGACCTTTGACCTAGGAAGTGGTACATACATCATGACACACCCTCTGGTGTTGGTTAAAATGGATGTCAAGTATAATATTTGAAATCATAACGGTTCTCAAGATATAGAGCGGACACAATCTTCACCACAGGACACAGGGTTGTCAACTGAAACCAAAGTTTTTTTTACGTTGACCTTTGACCTAGGAAGTTGTACATACATCATGACACACCCTCTGGTGTTGGTTAAAATGGATGTCAAGTATAATATTTGAAATCATAACGGTTCTCAAGATATAGAGCGGACACAATCTTCACCACAGGACACAGGGTTGTCAACTGAAACCAAAGTTTTTTTGACGTTGACCTTTGACCTAGGAAGTTGTACATACATCATGACACGCCCTCTGGTGGTGGTTAAAATGTATGACAAGTATATACTTTGAAATCATAACGATTATCTAGATATGGAGCGGACACGATCTTCACCACAGGACACGGGGTTGTCAACTGAAACCAAAGTTTTTGACCTTGACCTTTGACCTAGGAAGTTGTACATACAACATGACACACCCTCTGGTGTTGGTTAATAATCATGTTAAGTATTAAGTATGAAATCATAACGGTTCTGTAGATATGGAGCGGACACGAAAGTGTTACGGACGGACGGACGGACAGACGGACGGACAGACTGATCACTATAGGGCGACCCGCCATCGGCGGGGCCCTAATTACATTTACATGTATCTACATGTAGTTGGATATCCTCAGCAAACCAGTTTTGGATTTTAATGGATGATGATGATGAGAACATTGCAAAAGTTAATCCTACAAAATTAAGTTAGAATAACAATCTGCATGCACATGTATGTATTCTTCATGGGGTTCATAGTTCAAGTCATGGGTCATGAACTTATTGAACTTATTATATTTCACCCAGAAATAAATATATAATCTTTTTTGTTGCCATTTATTTCCAACAAAATGTTAAGAGGCTAGAAAATTGATATGATATTTGAAATAGCTAAAATAATTTTCATTTTGTAACAAAATCGTATGCAAACCTTGGATCTGGCAAAAATTTCTGTTGATCTTTTCAATATTGACTAAATCTATCAATCTATCTATCAAACAAAGGAAAACATTTTAAAATTTTCACCATATCATGGTAAAGTTTAAATAAATTATAAACATTCAAATTCATCTTCTTGTTAGGGTGAACTCAATCATACTTCCTTGTCAAATCAGTCAATCTGTAATATTTGGTTTGACTTGTTACGACCAGCACATCCATTTAATCAATTTGAGTGATGGTGTGCACCAACATGATAAAAATACAAAATGTACCTGTATCTAATCATAATATTCAAAAGCTGATTTGACAGTAAAGTTCATGAAATGTTTTAAGTTTTACAAAATTTTACAAACACAAAAAGATTTTCATTGTTCTTCTGAGCCTGAGTTACAAATTTTGATATTTCTAATAATTTTTTAATTTCATGTCCTGCTAAAAGTTTTGAAAAATATTGAGAGTAAAAAAAATTGTCTTTACCTTATTTATATTATATTTTTAAAATTTACTTACAATTTTTCTGTTTTGTGGTTTCATGAGTTAAACAAACATGTACAATGGTAAATTGATACTATAATGAATTGATCCATGTCAAATTTCATACATGTACATGCACATAAAAATTTAACAAACAATTAACTAACTGCAAAAAAAACAAACAAACAAAAAGCAACTTACTTTCAGTGAAGGCTTTCGGAGCTGTAAAATATGTCATGATACAGAAAATATGTACTTCTTACTGTTTATGAGATAACTGTATTGTATTTTAAGAGAATAGAGCGAGTGGTGTACTGAAATTTGGAAGTCTCTAAACTGTTGATTCCAATGGGTTTTAGCGCTCTGAGTTAAAGGATCCAATAATCCTCTCTTTTACTCCTAAGGACATCTGACGTGTGGTCATTACGATCGTTCCAGAGGATTGTATTGTATTTTAAGCTTGGCCCTTGTAAAATGTAGATTTTACTGTTTAGGGGCACTTAGTGGAGCTAGGTAAACAGATATTCCTGACAGTAAAATCAAGTTTTGCGAAAGCCCAAGCTTAAATTACAATTCAGTTATCTCCTTTCTAATGCCACATTCAAAATAACTTCTTTTTTAGTAAATATTTTGGCCTAAAAATGCTATCAATGAAAAAATCAGCAAAACTTTTATATCGTCTTTAGCATCTAAACATTGTGACGTCATACTTTTTTATATAGGTATAATCCCAATGTCAAACATGAACACAAGACTTACTCATACCTTTGATACGTTTTGAATAGGTTGAAACATTGACAAGAAGAAGATTTTGAGGCACAAATGACTTTTTAGTTTTAAAAATTTGCGAAATTCAAAATGGTGGCTTTCCTTACATGTAGTAACAGACTATTAGAACATGAAATCTAACCCTTCAAAATATTTGTCAATGTCCAACTTAAATTAATGTTCCAAACAAATTGCATTAGAATTGAAAATTCTATGATTTAATACATACATTATTGTATGTTAAAACTTTACAAATAAAACAAACTGCCTCAGACAGTATCTCCTTGAAATAGTTACAAATTATTAATCATTGTGTTAATACATATGTATGACTGTACTAAACTTAATCTTATGAACTTTTGACAATACAATAAGCAATCAACAATGTGACATGACAGTTTAATGATTGTAGTTCAATACATGCTTATATGACTGTACATGTATCTTGGATAAGATATTAAGAAAACAAATTAGCTACAGACAAATATTTAAGCCATACAAATTAGCTATACAAATCAAATATACAAATTACATGTAGCTATACATTATAAATATATATACAAATTAAAATTCACCTTTAAAGAGTCTAAAGGGCTTTGGATAATTTAATTTTTGTTTGTACACCAAAAATGAATATGAAATTATGCATTGAATATCTAAATTGTGGGAAATGTTGTTCACTAAATGACACCATCTTCAATCTTGGTTTTCATTCCTAAAATCTTATACAGCATAACTTTAGATCCTGAAAAGGCAAACTGTAGACAGAAATAATACTTACAGATCAGTTGTGATATACTCAGGTCAGCTCTTCCTTTCTTCTTGGTAGGCATGATTTTTCTATAAATAGAAAAAACACATTTGTACACACACATATACATTGTATATCAAACTTAAAAGTGATTGACTAAAATTATCAAACTTTATCACAACATCAGACCATTGATTGTACATGTACATGTAATATACATTTGTGTATAGTACATGTACATGTAATATACATTTGTGTAAATGGATAAACAAACTACAAGCAATTTACAACTGAAATCATACATGATGTATTTGCTAATTTTCTAGCATCTGATGGATGATCCGAGGTTTTTTATATATGTTATAATAATTAAATCAATTATTTGTAAGGTATCAAAATTAATATTGCTTTAGGTGTCGACTAATTAGATACACTAGAATTCTCCATACCAACATGAACAAATTTTGTTTCAACACCTTATTTTTGTAGCCCTTTATTCATTACATTTTTAAAATATCAGTGTAACACTGTATCTGGTATTTAAATTTTACACAGATCGTCTTCAAATATCAATTTCTCAAATATCAGTAATTGCGACATAACATTGTAAGTTATCATTCTTGTGAATTGCAAGGGTTCTAATTTTATTTGGTTACTTTTAATGTAAACTAGACAATTTAGAGCTTGAAATATTGTATAGAAACCTGTTTATTGCTGATGACTGTATGTTGCCTACTAGTACTAGATCATACAATGTACATACATGTATGCATGTACATGTATGTTTTGGTTATTTAGTTGTAAGGTCATGTAGGTTGCTGGTTAATTTAATATAGTATTTAATTGGTACAAGTTAGTGGTTATATCCTTTTATTACTTTATCAAAGCCTTACTTAGATGTTTTTAATGATGGATATGCAAGTCTCGCGTCTTTTTAATAAGGACATATATATGTACTTGTATGGTAAATGATTTTCAATTTAAAAAAGTTTCACAACTTAAAGTCTACAATAATGATTAATGTCATGAATGCGACCAACTTTCATTTGGTGCCCTTTGAATTACAATCAATTTTGGACTGTGACATAACGTCCTTTAAATATGTAATTGATAGCCATTTTTAGTTTCTTCAATGTGTATAAACTATTTTGGAAAACGTGAAATTCTAATGCAATTTGGATGTAACAATTTTTTTCATTGGCTAAAAGTTGCCGTCAAATCCACAGTTGACCAGGCGTAACTAAGGAGGGGCCGGCCATTTTGAATTGATGAATCAACAAATGTTTGATTACTACTATAGATATAATCCAAATAAAACAACACCTACCTCGAATTCGCCGTTTTAATGTAATTTTATCTGAATTTGAAGCGTACAGGTAACGTAATAACCTCCAGTTTGTAAGTTTTCATATGTACATGTATGACGTCACGTTTAGCCATGACGTCTTTGAGCCAAAATCATTCATAAAGTTTCGCGGATTTTTTTTTTATTTGACAAATTTAGACATTTTTTTAAGTTTTATCGTATTTTTTCTTTTTGTAATGCATTAGAATCGGAATAACAGTACTGTAGTTGAAGAGTTGCCACCGTCAATTTTGATTTGACGGTCGCAAATTTCCGTTTTACTGTCTCCGCTACATGTCGCCAGTAAAACTGCATTTGCGACCGTCAAATCTACAATTGACGGTGGCAACTCTTCAACTACAGTACTGTTATTCCTTAAATGGTGCATATCAAACTTGATTTACATTAAAATGTCAACTTGTTATTACGGTGCACTGTCATGATCTTTAGATATGCCAGCAATTAAAATGATCACTTTTCATACTGAGCCTATCATTGACATTACTGAAACATTCAATAAGGATGCAAAGAAGAATCTAAATGCACCTCAGTAAAAAAAAGGGGGGATGGGTCATCAGATCCCATCATTAATCACCTCACCTACATATTAAAAGAATAACAAATATTGAATCTGAAAAAAATGGTTTTAGTTATTTTTATCTTGGTCTATTGGGATCATGGTGTGATGCATATAATTTAGGACTTTGTGTTTGCTGTCGTCCATGAAAAATTAATAAACTTCAAAAATCAATGCATGAAAGGTTTGTCTACGAACACGCGTTTTCTTTATGGTATGGGCATGACCATTAACTTCATAATGTAAAGCATTCATATTTTACCCAAATACACTTTAAAGCTACAAAAAGTTCACCAACATTGCTAACAAAACATCACAAACATTTCAAAATTTAAAGCGGGTGTAAAAACACCACGTGACACTTCATAAAACACAGTGAAAAGTCTAGAAAGCTTCCGAAAAAGATCAACAAGTGGCAGACAACTCAGAAAAGGGACAAGTCAAATGACATAAATAAAACATAATTCTATATTTTCAACTATGTCAGTAACCTGCACTGTAAGAATATACATGTTGACTAAAAGAAGAATCGAAATTGAAAAGAACAGTTGTTTTTTTGCTAGTTTTTTTTTAGTTAATAGAAAAAATTCAAAAAAGGGGGAGGGAGCTGATCCTGAAGGGAACAATAAAAAAATATACACTTAAGCCTGAGAAAAGGACAACAGCTAATGTCAAAAAAGAATACACTACACAAAAAACTTAAGATAGAACACAGGGCACATATCATAGATGTTTTGGGCAGAAAATATATGCATCGACTGGTATGCGTCCGCTCTTAGTATTAACACATTTGTTTAACGCATACCAGTCGACTGGCAGTGGCATATATTTCCGCCCTAAAACATCTATGAAACACGCCCCTGTGGATAGAACAAGACAAACTCCTTAAATAAACAAGAAGCATGATTAGGTCCTGCTGAAGGATTATAAAGAAGTTCCTATCCTATATATACTTATTCAAGTTATTGGCACACTCGTCACCGAGTCCAAATAGTATGCCAGTTATGAGATACACTTATTAGTTGAATCTTTCATGAGACTTATATCACCAGGTGACAAAAATGTAGGCATCGTCTGACATCACTTCCAGCACATGGTGAGCAAAATGCAGCTGGTGAAAATGTTTGAGGTTTTACTGCCAAAATAATTAGTGAAATTAACATTTAATTAGATGGTCTCTCCCTTTAGCATGTTTACGGCTATTGAGATAATGAACTTATGGATTATAGATTTTTTCTAACTACCCTGCAGGATGTTATCCTGAAAATGCATCAGATATTGCAGGGACATAGTCGTGCCTTCTTAACTTGGTAAATGATGTCATAAGGATGTGTGTAATTGAAAGGCATGATTCAAGAAATACAATGAAGAAGATGTGGTATGAGTGCCAATAAGAAAACTCTCCATCCAAGTCAAAATGTATAAAAAAAGTTAACAATTATAGCACACACCATGTTTATCAATGAAAGTAAAATTTAGTGGTAATACATGTCATGACAAAAAAATCAAAAATGAAGAAAAGATGCCAGGATTGAGACAATGACAAGTTTAAGGTATCTAGTTGCGTTCAGTTAAGATGGAACGAGTCACAGCAAAAATATTATATAGCCTTTTAAGACTTTTTAATTGCTCGGACTATTATACACAGACATACTGCTGGTACATGGATACACCATACAGCCTTTGACAATAAGCAATAACTATAAAAGGCCCCAATATAACAAGCAAGAGAAAAACCAAATGCCTGGTTTAAACTACAGTTTTACATCAAAGAAGTAAAAACAAATATAATATAACAAGACAGCTACACACAGCTTGGGACAGACACATAAAGAGTTTGACAGGGTTTTCTAGTATTTGTAGCCTTCAACAATATTTCTTGTACAACATTGTGATTTACAAAGTGGGAATATGTCAAATCTAGCATTAAGACTTAAATCTAAGCATAAATTGCCTGGATAATAGACCTTTTCTACAAAAGTATGTGGAACACAAAAACAAAAAAAAACAAAAAACGGAAGGTGATTCAAGTAAAAATCCATTGCTGGTATGAAGTGAATTTCTGTGAAAAAATCTGACTGCTGCTGAGTGATGTTTCACAATGTTGTATAATACCAAATGATATATCGAATGAATCACCCACAATCACTGGAATTCACTGAAAAATCACCGCAATTTAAAATGGTAACTTAAAAGGCTAGTTTTATAGTATAAAAACCTTCAAATGACATCCAATTTTATTTTTTAGATGGAGTTTGCTGTGGAGGGCTGTCCTCACAAGGCAAAGAAAGCACTAGATGGAAAAGATGGTTGGTAATTTTATGGCACCATTTCATTTCGTCACAATATTTGGATCACTATCTATATAATTTTTATCAAATCTCTTAAAAACTGGTTGATGTATAAAAAAAAAAAAAAGGAATAGGTGACTTCAAATGAATATTTCATTTTAAAAACATCTGTTCAATGCCTGGATGATTTTTTTTTGTTTGCTTCATGTTACTGTGACTTTGAGATGAAGAACAGCAATAAATGCCCTGTTCATTTTATTTTGGCTGTGCATGTACTGATTTTGTGTCATGGATGGATACCAATATCCTTTGTTTTTCTATTCTATATTATTGTTTAGCTAAAATCCTGACCCATACATAATAGGTTCATTGCAGAAGCATAAATTTTTTATATAATTCTCAGCTATCCAACATATAGTCTTAATTAGATGTGAAAGAATTATTCAATTTGTGTCAATAAAAGTTTTAACACATAAAGATATTTACAGACATCTTATCAGAAGATTAGAATTTACATAATGTATAACCCATTTACATATAAATGACTACTCATTGATATATTACTTCTGTGAAATTGCACCCCATTGATATATTTGACATACTAAAAAGTGACCTATACCAGGAATGCACCTCATCTGAATAACCTTCTTGTAGGTTGAGAACCGCTGTGATTTTTTCACATTATCTACAACTGAAACACTATCAAAGTACAGAAAAGAATTGAAATAGATAAATCAGTAAAATAATTTAACATGTGATGGTTTAAACTGCTTTCTTCCGTTCTAAAACAGGTATCCAGTCAGTTTCTATAGAGTCAGGATCAAACTCATTGGTTGTTCAGTCAAACCTAAGTTCCACACAAGTCAATAGTATGCTAGAAACATCAGGACAGAGGGGTGTGTTGATGGGATATGGAGGGTTAACTGGTAAGTTAATAGTGTGCCAACTTTACAAAATCTTCATGGGGGATTTTAAGTTGAAGAAAACCCAAGGCATATTAAAACAAATGGCATATCCACTGGAAATAAATCAAATGTTAAGCAGGGGTTCCCCCCTTTTATATTCAAGGTTGTTAAAAACCTTCCTTCTTCTAAAAATTTTTTATAGAATTATTTGTAAGCTTATGCTTACAATGCTCTAATGGTGCTACACAATGCACTGTAGGCAAGTCATTAGTGAAACATCTATATGGTTTTGAATAAGTATACATGTTTCAATGAATATTTTACTCCTTTGAATGTCTTTTCTAATTTAGTATAAATAATTGAATTTTTAAGGATCAGGTAAAACCTCTCCTGTGGAATATCTCCCCTAAAGGGTTGTTTATTTTATTATATTAAATGTACCAACTTTCCAAAGCATAGGATTTTGTCCCATATTTCTCAGCTTTTGTCCCATATTTCTCAGCTTTTGTATTGAGGAATGGTTTGAAATTATATGTAGACATTTATGCTTTTTCACAGTCAAGGCCTGTACAATTAGGCTTATCAAATCCTTGGGCTTATAAAATAGAACTCTGAAAAAATATATTTTGATAAATTCTTTGTAACCCTGCCACATTCTGTATATATGTGCCTGTCCCAAGTTAGGAGCCTGTAATTCAGTGGTTGTCATTTCTGGCTGTGTTGCATATTTGTTTTTCATTTATTGTTTTGTACATGAATAAACCGATTGAATTGTTTTACATTTGTCATTTAGTGGTGTTTTATAGCTGTCTCAATGGCAATCATATCACATCTTTTTTATTAGATTTGGACACATCTCAAAATTCAATTTTCACCCTATTCCATCAATAATTCCATGATTATCTTGCAAGTGGTAGTGACCATACATTCTAAGATCTGTTTAGAAAACATCAGTTGTTGAAACCAAAATTGAACTGTTGAAATTAACCAGCTTAATCTAAGGTCATCTAAGGTTTAGTCACTGACACTTTGAGAAAGTTGCTAAAGCCAAAGCCATATTGGTATATACCTTATCGCTATTTGGAAATCTGTCCCGGTTGATGCAAGAATCTACCCCGCTTAAACTATTGACGTTATACAACGATCACTTTTCCATTGTGGCGTCAGATATTTTGTATAATGACTTCAAAATTTTAACTGAACCTTTGTGATGTCCAGTAATGGCTGACAAATAACAATAAGGTGTATTGATTCCTGACAGCTCGTACTTTATTTTATTTTATTTGAATTGCCAATTCCAAGTTGCAAAGAATTTGGTAACCAAATGCAAGATTTTGGATGTACTTGTAATTATGTACAAGGTTGTTGATAGTTGAAATTGGATTATTTTCCTTGAAATGATCATTGTAAACATTTTCAATATTTTAAATTAAAAAGTTCCGTAGCTAATATTGCAATAAAATGCATGCTTTGCATTCAAAACAAAATATAACTCAACTAATACTTTTAAACTAAAATGCAAACAAAAAGATATTACCATGTTTAAGGAAATAAACAGAAAAATCAAAACCCTCCATTTATACCATAGAGATAACTCCGCTCGGAGTCAGAATAATGTGTATTTTTGCTGAAAAGCTGAGTGGAGTTAACACTCACTACCATAATGTATAGTAAGAAAGTGTAAAATGTAACATTTTTTGTGAAGAGAGACTGTTTGTTATTTACAGTGACTTGACTATGGGTTTTACCGTTTACCTGTACCTATTGTTCAACCAGATTGAAACATTGACAATACAATAGGGACATTTAAATTGACTAGTTGATTTTGTTGTAGAGCCTGCAACTTTAGTTGCAGAAAGCTCGACATAGGGATAGTGATCCGGCGGCAGCAGCAGCGTTGGCTAACTTCTTAAAAGCTTTATAATTTAGAAGGTGGAAGACATGGATGCTTCATACTTTGTATATAAATGCCTCATGTTACGAAGTTTTCGTCAGTCACATGTCCAATGTCCTTGACCTCATTTTCATGGTTCAGTGACTACTTAAAAAAAAAGTTCAGATTTTTTGTAATGTTATATTCTCTCTTACTATAAGTAATAGGATAATTATATTTGGTATGTGCGTACCTTGAAAGGTCCTCATGCCCGTCAGACAGTTTTCACTTGACCTCGACCTCATTTCATGGATCAGTGAACAAGGTTAAGTTTTGGTGGTCAAGTCCATATCTCAGATACTCTAAGTAATAGGTCTTGTATATTCGGTGTTTGGAAGGACTGTAAGGTGTACATGTACAACTGGCAGGTGTCATCTGACCTTGACCTCATTTTCATGGTTCAGTGGTTATAGTTAAGTTTTTGTGTTTTGGTCTGTTTTTCTCATACTGTATGCAATAGGTCTACTATATTGGAAGTATGGAATGATTGTAAGGTGTACATGTCTAGCTGGCAGGTGTCATCTGACCTTGACCTCATTTTCATGGTTTGGTGGTTATAGTTCAGTTTTTGTGTTTCGGTCAGTTTTTCTCATACTGTATGCAATAGGTCTACAATATTTGATGTATGGAATGATTGTAAGGTGTACATGTCTAGCTGGCAGGTCTCATCTGACCTTGACCTCATTTTCATGGTTCAGTGGTCAAAGTTAGGTTTTTAGTTTTGGTCTTTTTTTTGCTAATACTATATGCAATAGGTCAACTATATTTGATGTATGGAAATATTTTATGATCTATATGTTAGCACCGCAGATTTTATTTGACCTTGACCTCCTTTTCACTATTCATTGCTCAGTTTTAACTTTTTGTGTTTTGGTCTGTTTTTTTAAACTACAAGCAATAGGTCAACTATATTTGTTGTATGGAAGAATTGTTAGCTGTGCATGTCTGTCTGGCATCATTCATCTTACCTTGATCTCATTTTCATATGGTTCATTGCTTAGTTTTCTTGATTAATGTCAAGTTTATGTGACAGTTGTAATAAAACTTTATATTTAGGACTATATCAACATAATATCAATGATTAGTAAAGAAGGCGAGACAGTTCAGCGTGTGCACTCTTGTTAGATTTAAATCTACCTTGATGTTACCTGTAGAGATTTTTATTCACCTAACCAAAAAACTTTCAGCATGCTTTTTTCCTGAAGTTTTTCTTAACATAGGATTATTGTTTAAAACAAATTGAATAAGTCGGGAACACTACCTTATATGGAAATGCATGAATTAGCATACTTATGTCCTCGCACATGTAATTGTTTATTTACGTGTGACGCAATTTATTTTTACCTGGGTTTTTGACCAATCCACTAAATGAGTAACAATGCATGATGGACTACTACATGTTTACAGTCAACCAAACAAGTGTGTTATTTACTGAAATACAACACATTTCATGCAGTGTGGGATTAACAATATTGCTTAGTATTTCATATTTTGTATCCACATTTATAGTTCGTGATATAAATTATTTGTTCCATGCTCAGATTAACGAAAAGTTGTTTTCTATGCGAAAAAACAAGTGTTTGCATTACCCGATGTATAGCCATTTATATGTTTGATGATGACACGGAGATTTCAGGTATTCATCCACCAGACAGCAGCAAAACAACAGTCAAAAATACAATTACCCATCAGACAAACTTACTAGTGTAAAGTTAGCTGTCGATAATAACCAGTGCTAATATTCATTGGGTTCAGCAACTTTTGTATAGCTGGTAGCTATAGATAGTTAAAGAAAAATTAGGATCCTATGAATTTTGTGTTCTTAAAAAGGCGAAGACTTAGAATTTTTAAAGATCTGATGAGATTACTAAACTTTCTAAGATTTCACAAAATTTATTTTATGATATTGTACCTTCTTTTATGATTAAAAAGTAATTTAAATCTAGGAAAAGAATGTGTTTATTTCTTTGACTTAAACAACAAGGAATATTTATCAATCGGGGCCAATTATAACCGATTATACAGTATGGGTATTTCTCATTGTTGAAGGCATTACAGATGCCTATCACTAATCCACTTCATTTGAGCTTAAATGGGCAATCATACCATATCTCCTTATTTTTGTATACAAACATCTTTCAGAATGTTTGATTTTCCATTATGAAATATTTACTAACGTCTGTAGAACACTAAGTATTATTTTCATTTTGAGAATTTAAAAGGTACAGAACATGCGCAAAACCTATATCATCCATCATATTTCAGCGAAACTACACAAGACCTTTTTAAATTCTTGTCTGACAGTGTTAACAAAATCTATAGGTATATTTGATTTTTGTCGAGCCTGCAACTTTTGTTGCAGAAAGCTCGACATAGGGATAGTGATCCGGCGGCGGCGGTGTTAGCTAACTTCTTAAAAGCTTTATATTTTAGAAGGTGGAAGACATGGATGCTTCATACTTTGTATATAGATGCCTCATGTTATGAAGTTTCCGTCAGTCACATGTCCAATGTCCTTGACCACATTTTCATGGTTCAGTGACCACTTGAAAAAAAAGTTCAGTTTTTTTATAATGTTGAATTCTCTCTTATTATAAGTAATAGGATAACTATATTTGATATGTGCTTACCTTGAAAGGTCCTCATGTCTGTCAGATAGTTTTCACTTGACCTCAACCTTATTTCATGGATCAGTGAACAAGGTTAAGTTTTGGTGGTCAAGTCCATATCTCAGGTACTACAAGCAATAGGGCTAGTATATTCGGTGTATGGAAGGACTGTAAGGTGTACATGTCCAACTGGCAGGTGTCATCTGACCTTGACCTCATTTTCATGGTTCAGTGGTTATAGTTAAATTTTTGTGTTTTGGTCTGTTTTTCTCATACTATATGCAATAGGTCTACTATATTTGTTGTATGGAATAATTGTAAGGTGTACCTATCTAGCGGGTAGATGTCATGTGACCTTGACCTCATTTTCATGGTTCAGTGGTCAAAGTTAAGTTTTTGAGTTTTGGTCTTTTTATCTAATACTATATGCCATAGGTCAACTATATTTGGTGTATGGAAATATTTTATGATCTTTATGCAGGTTTTATTTGACCGTGACCTCATTTTCATGGTTCATTGCACAGTGTTAAGTTTTTGTGTTTTGGTCTATTTTTCTTAAACTATAAGTAATAGGTCAACTATATATGTTGTATAGAAGCATTGTTAGCTGTACATGTCTGCCTGGCATGGTTAATCTGACATTGACCTCATTTTAAAGGTTCATTGGTCTTTGTTTAGTTATCTTGGTTAATGTTAAGTTCATGTGACAGTTGTATTAAAGCTTAGCTTTATACTTAGGACTATCAACATAATATCAATGATTAGTATAGAAGGCGAGACATTTCAGCGTGTGCACTCTTGTTGACATATTTCTGTATTTGGGACTTTCAAACTGGTCCTTTTTTTCTGAAGGTAGTGAAGCAGCAACTGTAGTTTCAATTTGTTTTTCGTCTTTGCAAAGTTCGATTTTTTTTCTAATGGAGACATTGGATTTTTTAACGGACTCGTACATTTACCAGCCTTATTAAAACCATTAATGATGTTATCCATTTTATGTGCGACAATGTGGTAGCATTGATATATTTTGTGAAAATTGCAGTGTTGGAAATAAAGCTATTAAAATGATATTTCTTTTATTTATTGGATACATTTCTTATTAGTTTGTTACAAAGCCGTTGTGGTTTTTTGGTTTTTTTTTTTATTGTTTTACGCGTGTTATATTTGGTCCTTTTATAGCTTACTTTTCAACATTGAACCTAAAATTGCTTACTTTACAAGATTGTGTCTTGGATAGAAAGATGTCTCATTTGGCTCTCATACATGTACCTCATCTTCTTATTTCTGTATACAAGGCACGTTTTAGAAAAAAAACAAATAGGTAATATGAAACCCACTATGATCCAGAGGATTTAAATAATTAGAGATATTGCGCATACGTCAATAGTACAGCAGCTGAACGATAAGAATACCTCAGAGGTATATTTTGGGATAAAATTAGCAACAGAAGGACATTATCGATGGATGAGACTACACAAAGTATGTTAAGCTATTTACGTCCCACTTTAATAACACTTATTTTTAGCATACTGAATATTGTGGTCCTCTTACTTTTAGTTCAGGTCCTGATGAAAAAGTTTACACATCCAGTACAGATATAAGTGTTTCAGTGCCAGTTTTCATGTTTTTCGAGGCAGAAATGTTTTTGGAATGACATAATACAGGTTTTAAAGAGCTCAAAAATTGTTCATACTAGACAGTGGTCAATTAATAAAAAATTTCACTGTTTCACGCTGGGCCATTTTAAAAAAAATGAGGCAAAAGTGTGACATGGGGGGTCCAATTTCAAACTCAATATTTTGTATTTCTTTTTGTCTTACCCTATTACCGATACTTTAAATTTTATAATTCCAAAGTTTCAGGCAGAATGAAACAGACACATTGAATAATCTTAAATTTTAATGACATACATCTCAAAAAATTTGAACAGAAACCATACTACTTATAAACAAGTTTGGTAATAAAACAGTTAAAAAAACATTGCTCAAACCTTTTCTAAATGAAAGTCAATAGAAAAAGAAAAATTTTAAAACCAAAATTTCCATCTTTTCTGCTAAATCATATAATAACAATCAAATTGAATAGCTTAATTTGAAAAAAATAATAATAACTAGTGATTGAAGTTTTTGCCAATAAAAAGAATCTTAATATATTTCAGTTAAAATAGTAAACTTTGAAAGCCCTGAGTTTTTGTGATCATTTGCAAAAAAAAAAATGTCATTTCATTGTACCGTTTTTATGTAATTGTATCAGAGACATATATACACATATGTGTATATATGTCTCTGATTGTATGTAGAAAAAGCCTTCTATTTTCAGTATTTTGTCACACTCCTGACATATGTTACAAAGATTGAAAAATTCTTGGTGTAGCATTTTTTATGATGTGTTTCAAAGTACTCGTCCAAGCATTTGGGTTTTGTGGCAGTTGTTTTCTTGTGTGTTGTGCAGGTTTTCTCACTGTAGATCTGGAATCTGACACAGTCACAGATCTGTTCTCATTTGAATTTTTGAGCTGTTTTTGTTCGATTCTAAGTCCATATTCAACCCAACTTTCCTTTTTTTCTACTGTTTCTCTGCCATTGCCTTTGTTTTTCTTTATATTGTTTATAAAATTTGGAATTCAAAGTTCTTCTTTCTTTAAGCCTTTTTTTGTTAGCAGGTTTTTATTTTGTTAAAGATGGTCCAACTTCCTCTGATCATCTTTCAATTTCAGATTCAGCCAGTATTTGCGGGTTCTCTCTTTTGAAGTCTCTTTCTTTGATTGATTTCTTCTAGAGAATTTTGCCCTGCTTATTTCAGCAAATCTAGTAGATGTTTTAAGGAATGGAAGTTTTACCAAAAGTTTCTTCATTTTACTAGCTGTCTTTCAATTATCTGTACTAAAATTAAAGCTAATTTTCATATTTTTCTTAAATTGTTAAATTCATGTCAGGAGTGTGACGAATTACATCTGAATGGTTAATCCTTGAAACATCTTTAAATATACCATTTTAAATCAAAATAATTGTTCTATTTTGTACAAAATTCATTTCCTCACTTTCCTATATGATATTATAGTTGTACACACTTATTTCCTTTGATAAATTTGCATTACTGCGCACAATAAATAGAAAAATAACAAATTAAAACTTATTGTGCCAAAACAATCATGATAAATAACACATTTAAGAGGTAAATGATAGGAATATAACTTGGTTTTAACATTTTTAACACAAAGAAACTTGTGGAACTTGTCCTTGTGAAATTATGAATTGACAGAAAATGCCTTAAAAAAAGCGTCACACTCCTGACATATATAATACACTCCCACATCTATGATATAAACATATCACAGTTGTAATAAATTTTTTTCTTCTCTTTGGAATAGCCACTTCTGAAAAATAAAGAAGAAGAAAATATTTAAGTCCTATGTATTCTTTGGTAGATGTTTAAAGACAGTTGTCACACTCCTGACATTTTTGGGTGCCTCTCTTTGGTGTCCATTAAAACAATAAAATATGGGATTTAGAGCACCAACATACCCTTAATTATAGTGCTAATATACCAATACAAACTTATTTCACATACTGACATTATTGGACTTTAAAACATGGTTACAAGGAAGCTTTAATTTTAAAAGTGTCATTTTTTGAAAGACTTTATTTTTTGTACATACCTTCACAATAAAGGTCAGTGTTTACTTATTTTAAAATTTTATTGGACAAAATTACAAAAATATTTAAGACTAATAATGTAGCAACTACCAGAAATATTTCAGTTTAACATAAAAAAGATCCACTTTTTTCAATACTACTTTGAAAATTTCTAATTTTTTAAATGTCACGCTAAAAGCGTCACACTCCTGACAAAAATGGCCTGTTTTTAAAACATTTCTCTGAAGTGGTTTGAGATATCTTCATGAAACTTGGCAGCAAGCTAGCCCTGACTATCCTGCATTTTATAACACCTGTGTTATAATTCTAAAATTAACTAATATAAAAATATACCACAAAAAGTAAAAATCCTCATTGTTTTTGAAATGGCCCCGCTGTGAAATAATTGCACAAGGACAATGCATAACAATGGAAAAAACCTGTTCAACTACTTTTACATGGCCAAAAAGAAAGTTGAATCGTGAAGCCTGTAAGCAATATTTTTTTAATCTGAGCATGCAAATTGAAGATTATGTTAGGCCAGGATTTTTTAATTTATTGGTTTACGGATCCGCCGACCCGATTTTGCTGAATTCCAGAATAAAAATAAAATTCACTTTTCACGCTTTTTTATTCCCGCCGACCTTGACAAATGCATTATTCCTGAAAAATAATTAAAATATTTTTTTTCCTGAAATGAAATGCATTACTCACTAACAAAATTGACAACACTTTCTGGTGTGAAAAAAAAACCTTCCAGTTTACGTTTCTAAATATAGACAAATCAATTATAACTGACCTTGAAATGTCGTTTGCGCAAATAATTTTGCGGAACGAAACTTGTGTTTAAAACCAATTACACAATAAGTTCGTTTACCTTATTTGTCATCAGTCCGTAAGATGCATCATCTCATAGAAATAGACTTGTCCAAATTAAAGAACTGAATATTAACAATTCATTAGGAATTTTCTTGTTTTTATAGGTAATAAAAAAAATGTCGTTCATTTGGATAAAAAAACGGGAATGCAAGACAACAGATTAACCCGATATCGTTTTTCCAGTGGACGATTCTATTAGGTTTTTGACACGTGTGTTGAAACTTATTTTCGTACGACGTTTATGCATTTTTTCTTTATCAGTTTTCGTGCTTGAAGATCATTATTTACCAAGTTTTCTGGAATTGATTAAGAGCTACGCGAATCTATTTTTCTTGTTTCTGAAATGATGATTTAATTTCGTCTTTGTCCGTGCATCCCCTTTTTTTTACTGTAAATTACTAGACAATGTCATGCGTAGTTTATAACAGCTGAACAATAATATTTCATCGAACTAAAATTTTAGAAATGATGATAAAATAGCATAACAAACATATTGCTAGAAAGGTGAAATATATATTGATTTTGCATATTTTTTTTGTCTTCAAAGATGATTTTTTTCTTTTTTTTTCCCGACCGACCGACCCGACTTTTTCATGGGGAAAATCCGTAAACCAACAAATTAAAAAACCGTGGCCTTATATATTTTATAATAAACATATTCGCAGAACAAAAACATTTATTTTGAGAGTCCCAGACACTATATTAGTTGACAGTTTTCCCACTAATTCCACGTGTTTTCAAGTAGTAGTAAACTCGTAGTAGCCCACAATGCATTGCAGTTCATTAAGTTGATTGGTCAGTTTTTCAAGGCCGTATTGGCCTTGTGATTGGGAAATTACTATGCAAATATATTCTGACGTCAGGAAATCTAGAGTTCTCGACCTGTTGAAGGGAAGAAAATATTTTTGATCACTCATGTATTTTAATTTAGATTCTTCTTGGATGCCGTGTAATAGGTGTGATTTTATCAGATATCTAAGTGAGTTTGAAAACATCTCAGCTCAGTAGAGCTGGTTGTAATAGGTGAGATTTTATCAGATACCTACATGAGTTTGGAGTGTAAGAAGGGAGGTTTTATCAGATATCTACATGAGTTTGTAAACATCTCAGGTAGCAATACACAGTTAGAAGTTTAGTTTCGCATTATGGCTATGGTGAATTTTTTAAATATAAAAGTTTTTATACGACCGCAAAAATTTTAATTTTTTGGTCGTATATTGCTATCACGTTGGCGTCGTCGTCTGCGTCGTCGTCGTCGTCCGAATACTTTTAGTTTTCGCACTCTAACTTAAGTAAAAGTGAATAGAAATCAATGAAATTTTAAGACAAGGTTTATGACCACAAAAGGAAGGTTGGGATTGATTTTGGGAGTTTTGGTCCCAACATTTTAGGAATTAGGGGCCAAAAAGGGCCCAAATAAGCATTTTCTTGGTTTTCGCACTATAACTTTAGTTTAAGTGAATAGAAATCTATGAAATTTTGACACAAGGTTTATGACCACAAAAGGAAGGTTGGGATTGATTTTGAGAGTTTTGGTTCCAACAGTTTAGGAATAAAGGGCCAAAAAAGGGCCCAAATAAGCATTATTCTTGGTTTTTGCACCATAACTTTAGTATAAGTAAATAGAAATCTATGAAATTTTAACACAAGGTTTATGACCACAAAAGGAAGGTTGGGATTGATTTTGGGAGTTTTGGTCCTAACAGTTTAGGAATAAGGGGCCCAAAGGGTCCAAAATTGACCTTTGTGTGATTTCATCAAAAATTGAATAATTGGGGTTCTTTGATATGCCGAATCTAACTATGTATGTAGATTCTTAATTTTTGGTCCCGTTTTCAAATTGGTCTACATTAAGGTCCAAAGGGTCCAAAATTAAACTTAGTTTGATTTTAACAAAAATTGAATCCTTGGGGTTCTTTGATATGCTGAATTTAAAAATGTACTCAGATTTTTAATTATTGGCCTAGTTTTCAAGTTGGTCCAAATGGGGGTCCAAAATTAAACTTTGTTTGATTTCATCAAAAATTGAATAAATGGGTTCTTTGATATGCCAAATCTAACTGTGTATGTAGATTCTTAATTTTTGGTCCAGTTTTCAAATTGGTCTACATTAAGGTCCAAAGGGTCCAAAATTAAACTAAGTTTGATTTTAACAAAAATTAAATTCTTGGGCTTATTTGATATCCTTTATCTAAATATGTACTTTGATTTTTGATTATGGGCCCAGTTTTCAAGTTGGTCCAAATCAGGATTCCATATCAAGTATTGTGCAATAGCAAGAAATTTTCAATTGCACAGTATTGCACAATAGCAAGAAATATCTAATTGCACAATATTGTGCAATAGCAATTAATTTTCAATTGGAGTTATCTTTCTTTGTATAGAATAGTAGTTGATAATATATGTTGGAAATTTGCCAGACATGACTATGATGTCATTTTCTATTTTTATTTGCCAATAACTTTATGTAAATAACTTCATTGGAAATTTGCCAATATAAAATGTTGCTGATGAAGCTTTTTTTTCCTTATCTTATCTAAAATGTTTTTAGATAATGTATGTTGGACATTTGCCAGACATGACTATGATGTCATTTTCTATTTTTATTTGCCAATAACTTTATGTAAATAACTTCATTGGAAATTTGCCAATATAAAATGTTGCTGATGAAGTTTTTTTTATTGTTTTATACAATAAACAATGTATATTTACTTTTACTACCAACCAATCTTTACCATTCAGTGATAACAAGCACTTTATTTTACATTTTAATATTTTATGATGTATTTAAAAGAGTAGTTATTGTTGCAAACTCCATTAGAAATTTGAATTGATATCAGTTTTGGAAAAAAGGAAACAGGGATGTTAAAAAAAAAAGGGGGGGGGTTAAATTTTTCTCATTTCAGATTTCATAAATAAAAAGAAAATTTCTTCAAACATTTTTTTGAGAGGATTAATATTCAACAACATAGTGAATTGCTCAAAGGTAAAAAAAAACTTTTGAGTTCATTAGACCACATTCATTCTGTGTCAGAAACCTATGCTGTGTCAACTGTTTAATTTTAGATTTAAAAAGTTTGAAGAAGAAATCTTTAATTGATTTGTAAACAGGGGCGTAGCTAGAAAGAAACGATGTGGAAGCAAGTACCGCCGAGCGGAGCGAGGGAAAAAAATTTTGGGACCCTATTATGCAGCAAATTTTTTTTTTTCGGTTTTCGGTCATAGGACGGTTAAAAGAGGAGCTATATGTAGAAAAAAATTTATGAATGTAAAACTATTAATAAATCTTCTGAATATAGTAATACATAAACAACACATATTTGTGATACAGAATTTATTCAAAATTGTCCAAAATCTGCTCTTCGGGTCTGGGCAGAACCAAACTTCTCTATTACTTTGTCAACATTCACACTGAAATCCCGATGAATATGCAGTAATGCTATGTAACTTTCGTTGTTCATTGTTGATCGTACATTTGTTTTCAATAACATACGTAGTACCGTGACTGATAGATCTCAGGGCCATCATGGCATGGTAGCACTCACGAGATGTTATAAACCAGCGTACGTGTTCGGCATCGAGCGACCTCCCAATTGAATTCGTCAAAATTACATGCTAGGTCAGTTTCGTATGTTTCAGACAATATTGAGATTTGTTCGTTTGTGATATTTCCTACAACACGATGAAGCAGATACAGCACAAAGAAGCGATTTTCTGATAACTTGATGCGACCCCACTCTCCAGTTGCCTTATCATATGGTCTATGAACGCAAAAAATAATGAGACTTTCCAATACTGTTTTGGCGTGGTTGCAGGGTGATTGGCTCCGGTAGTCTGTCAACCATATCGCCTCGGCATATTTTCAACGATATCGAAGGGATCTGATAATTCTAATGCCGATTGGTACATCTCATTCCAAACTGATGAACTGTACACTGTAAAATGTGCTCCAAAACTACATATCTTAGACTGAGTATTACAAATTCAAAAGTAAAAATCTTGTAAAAGATACAAGTAACCTTCCGATTTTGTTATAATCTCCAAAAAAAAACAATTATTTTGAAACCAAATGTCGTTATTTAATGATATTTCATCAATTAAAAAAAGTGACAACATAGTTGTTTCCTTTAACATTCAATTTATAAATTTTTATTTTGCCATTTTTAATCAATGTGCACGCAACTTCGGAGCTACGATCTTTTTCTGAATGAACAGCTTCAACAACACTTGTAACTAGGTTGTCAAACTAATATCCGGGATAGACGGAAAAGTCACCAAAAGTCTCCGATTCCGATTGACCAACTCATCTCTCTCTCTTCTGCTTTTTTTTTTTTTTTTTTTTTTTTTTTGTGAAAACGACGTGGATGCACGTGCTGTCGTGCTTCCGGGTAGCTACGCCCCTGGCTAACCAGCTACTTTGTGATGGTGTGGTCTTAGTGTTTCATTTACAGTGATCACTAAGTCTATCAACACTGAGGTTTCGGTTTTGAACCACTCTTGTGCAATGTGTGTTGAACTCTGGCCTAGAATTGCATTATATATTGCTTCCTCCACCAATAAAAGCTGGTGTCAATAATGTAGAAGTCTGCTGAAAGTTGTTTTTATATTAAAAATCGATGAATCATAAGCTAACCGACCCCAAAGGCCATAAGAGCTATAACTTCTTTTACATTTGTTCATCTTCAAAGTTTTTGATGATTTAAACACCCTCTTTGACAATATGTAAACAGGAAATGATTGCTTCCATCTCTGACTAGGTCAAACAAAGGACTATAAAATTCTTCTACTATCAGGAAGCAAAAAGAGATTTTTTTAGTTTGAAATCTGAATAAAAGTCTGGTTGTGAGGTTACATGGCTTCTTGATTGCCCTTTAATTTTAAGCTCAACTGGCTCAAAGGCTATGTGAGCTATTGCTATTACTTGGCTTCCATCATGGTTGTGCATTGTTGTAAACTTTATCAAAGATCTTCTAATGGGAAACTACTGAACTAATTTCAGCCAAGCTTAAGTGAATGATCATAATATAAAGTTTGTGGTCAACAAACATGGTCACTTTGGTTAAAGATTAAAGATTTTGATAAAATGCATTAATGGTTTTATTTTTATGCCCCCCACAACTAAGATAGTAGTGGGGCATTATGTTTTCTGGTCTTTGTTTCTGTTCCTTTGTCCATTTCTTCATCTGTTCGTCTATTCATCTGTCTGTCCTGTTTCAGGTTTAAGTTATTGGTCAAGGTAGTTTTTGATGAAGTTAAAGTCCAATCAACTTGAAACTTAGTACACATGTTTCCTTTGGTTTGATCTTTTTAATTTTAATGACAAATTAGAGAGTTGTGACCCTAAATTTACGGTTCACTAAACATAAAGATAGTGCCAGTGGGACATCTGTGAATTATGAACACATTCTTTTTTTTAGAACTGTTTTAAAAAGAAACAAACTGGGACACAAATGCTTGGATCCACAATCTCTATCTTCTTCCTGTTTGCATCAAAATTATCAGATTGCCTTCAGATGTCAATTTTAGGCTAGTATGCCTCTTTTTGGCCAATAACTCAAAATCATGTTTGATAGATAAAAACTAGTAAATCAAAAATGAACAAAAATATAAGAATTACAAAAATGCCCATTTAACCAAAACCATTGGATGACTACTAAATGAGTTATTGCATGAGGCTAATTTTGACTATCAACTCAAAAACAAAATTATGTGTAGTTAAAAGAGAGGCACAATATAGCAAAGTAACATTCAAACTAATAAGTCAAAAATAAATTGACATTTGCCAAAAAAGGAAAATGACTGAAAGACAAACAATGATATAGAAAACGACTAAGCAACACAAACCCCACCAAAAACGGGGGTGATCTCAGGTGCTCTTGGTGGGTAAGCAGATCCCAAAAATTGTAAACAACTAAACAAGATTTACATAAATGTCAAACCGACTGAAAAAAATGAACGACTGAGCCTGAAACAGCTTTTTTTTTACTAATTTGGTTGTATTTATACTTTTTCAAAGATTTCTCTTCTTTGGGAATGTGTCATTTGTTAAGCATAAAGTACTCCAAAATATGTTTATTGAACAAGTATTCATATTTCAACAAGTGAGTTCATAATTGATCAGTTAAAACAGATTAAAATAATATATAATCCAGATAAAAAATGTCATTCTAAACCTAAAAAATTAAAACTACTTCACATAATTTTATATTTAAATTGAATGTCTAGCATGTTTCTAACATATCTAAGTTTAACTTTTTGTTGTTTTTTTACAAATATGGCATACAAGCTATTTTTCACCTAGTCAATTCCAATATGTAATAGAAAATAAAATACCTTTCAGTTCTTCTAATATTAGAGATAAATGCATTTGAAATATTAGACATTTAATAAAACAACTCTAAAATTGAGAATGGAAATGGGGAATGTGTCAAAGAGACAACAACCCGACCATAGAAAAAACAACATCAGAAGGTCACCAACAGGTCTTTTATGTAGCGAGAAATTCCCGCACCCGGAGGCGTCCTTCAGCTGTCCCTTCAACAAATGTATACTAGTTCAGTGATAATGAATGCCATACTAATTTCCAAATTGTCTCACTGTTTTGTGACAAAAGATAAACACCAGTGGATTTAAAGAAAGAAAAAAGAATATTTTGTGGACAAGTGTGCTCTAAATTTATGCCACAATGAATTGGAAAAATAAAATTTTCAAGATTTAAGAAAAAAAATGCATGTTTGTTGAATATTTATTTAAGTTGAATTAATAATAAAGAAGAGGAGTCTATGCACATTTTTCCCAATATGTCACATTATAACGCAGAAAAAAACTGCATTTATGTTAGCAAAGTTATTACCACCCTTCTGACCGTATTGTATATATACCCCTTATATCTCAAGTAATGTGAAATAACAGTTAATGCCTTTTCTTAACTACTGCTATCAAAATCAGCACCTATTATTTACAGCTAAATTCTAAGCATGCAATTCTAATTTTAAAAAGAAAATTAAAATACTGAAAATTATTCAAAATGTAACACTTCAAGCTTTTATGAAAATCAACACTACTATATTTCCCTCTTGCTAAATATAGTTTGAAAAATTACATAAAAACCTTAATAAATGATTTTTTTTTTTTTATCAAATCACAATAATCAAAGGGAATGTTTTAATTTTCACACAGCATACTGTCATATTGTATTTTATGTTCAAAGTTAATATCCATTTCTGTAAATGACATCATAATAGATTGTTCATAGAAATTGAAAGTTCTGGTAAATAGTCTTATTTCACAAGTCATCCCAAATGTAATAAGGAACAATATTTCTCAGTTCTGCCTGGTTTCCAGTAGCACACTTGCGATTATCATATTCCGAATAGGTATATGTCCAATAGGTAAACACATTTGTCATAGTTCTTCATTTTAATTGTTGAAATAAGTTACAATGCTATTAGTTCAGTATCTTAGTTCATGTGTTTTGATATAAGTATAGTCTGTGTCCATTAAATATCATCATCAGGCATCCAATAATATTTTTTAAATATTTGTCTTCTGACATTTATTTACAGTTTTCGTGTCCAAATGTTCAATTTTTTTTAAGTGCATGCAAAAATTAACTATAAAACTATTTTTATGAAGAAAAAAAATCACTTTTCATTAATTTCATAATTATTTGCCTTAAAAATGGATTTATTTGATTTTCACAGATTTTTTCAATAATTGATTTCGATCTGTGATACTGAATTGCACTTTGGCTAATACCTCTGTATACAGAATATCAGACAATTTATTTTGAAGGCTTGGAATGCACTATGATACTCTCCATATGAATAACATATTTAGTGAAAACATGTATATATATCTACTCTGTAAGATTGCACTTAAAAATTAGGAACTCATCTGTTGCTTTTTTCAATTGAACATTTGGTGCATACACTACCATTAGACATAACGAAATCTTCTTAATCCATTAACTACTGAGACAAATGTACAAAACTTAAGAAGATGACATCATAAAGGAAGACAAGTGGTAAATGGAGTAATGATGAGTTATTATTTCCCAATTTGAAGTAGATTCCTAGGCTTTCATACACTGGGCTTTCAGAGTTCCTTAGGGAGCTACCATTTGATTTTTATGGGGGGCTAGGATGAAATTTGAAAAAAATAGGCAGGACAGGAGTTTTGAGTAAAAAAAAAGGCAGGATGAGACACTTGCAAAAAAAAAAAGTCAGGATGACAATTTATGTAAAAAAAGTCAGGATAAACTCAAAAAAAAAAAGCAGGACCGAATAGAGTGAAAAATAAAAAGGCAGGACAGAGATTACAACTAAAAAAAAATGAAGGACAAAATTTTTCATCCTAGCCCCCCCATAAAAATCAAATGGTAGCTCCCTTATGTAGCTACGATAAGAAAAGAGTTTCAGATGCTTTAAATTTATTAAGTGTTGTTTTTATCTTTTTATTTAAGTCTTATGGTTCAGTTTTTGAGATGACATGAAAACTTTTTGCCTATTTTCTCAAGTTTCTTTTTAAGATTTGTTTGAATATTTTAGAATCCTGCAATGTTTATTACATATAGTTTTGCTTCTTTAGTTTGACTACCTGCAGCCTTACTGCATCCTATATAAAGTTGTCCAGTTGTGTTGAAAGCAAGAGAATATGGAAATTCTATTCCTATGTCCTTGGTATTGAAATATGAAATAAAATGACCATTGTCATTGAGGATGTGTAAGATTTGGGTAAACAGATCCATCACAACAACATTGTCACTTGGTGTTGTCACAATGTGTACTGGTCTGAATGGTTCACTCTTATTGATAGTTTGATGACCTGTATACTGGTTTATTATGTTTCCTTCTTGTCCTAAGATCACTACTTTACCACTCCAATCACCTAAAAAATCCACTACATGTATATTTTCATTACTGGTGGTTGTTATATACCTAGGTTTATTAAATAAAGGTTGATTATGTTCATCATGTTCATATACAGTCTCCTTGTCTCCTCTTTTGTTCATTATGATCACAGCACTTCTTTTTAGTTTATCATTACTAGCTGCTACTATAAGTTTATTGTCATTGTTAAAATGGATGGTTTGAGAATAGAAAGGTGTTACATCATAAACAGAATCAGTCAGATCACCAGTACTGCTGATTTGTTGTAACCATGTTTTCCCTTGAACACACAGAAAAAGTTGATTAGATGGATTTACTGCCATACCATACACTTTAATGTTGAATTCAGACATCACCTTCAAATTACTTCCTTCATGCTTTACTCTCTGTAACATTCCATATTTACCAGAACTTATCCAAATTGACTGGTCAATACATGGACTTACTAATGCTATCAATTCAAGTTCAGTCTGATATGTATCATTGATGACTAGGGAGACGTTTATTTCTGCTGACAAGTCTCCATCATCTTGTAGTGATCCAATCATTGATTGGTTGATATTCCCTGGAACAAATTTTGGTGATGAACTGTAACTTGGTTTGGTTTGCGATTCTTGGATTTCTGTGGATTTCTCCATTGTTTTAACCTCCTTGAAGAATTCAGAAGCATTTGTAATCTCAATAAAATCCTGGACTTGCTTGATTTTGTCATTTGTTTGGTTGGTAAATACTGATATGGCGTTCAAATCTGTTTTGACTGATGTTAAAACAGTTTCGTGGCTTTGATCCAATTTATTTATGAGTTCCTTAAAATATTTTTCTACTTGTTCTTTTACAGTTTTCTCATGACTAACTATATCTTGTTTTACTTTGGAATACTTTGAATTTTCTGCTGACATAAGTTTATTGAGCTCATCTTTCTTTGCATTCATGTTAGAATTACTCTTCTGCATTTTACTTTGTCCTTTTTTCAGTTTATCAACTTTCTTTTTGTATTCATCACTAATTTCAATTAAATCATGCTTCTTATGAACTTTAGCAATACAGGTTGGACATACTAGTACTTCACATGTATTACAGTAAAGACATGATGATTGTCCAGCATGTTCATCACACTTGATATTGGTAAAATCCAGTTCTTCAGTATGCAATCCAATTTCTTCTCTACTGATGATTTTATGATCAAGTGCATTTTTCAATTGGGAATGTACCTTGTCCTTGCAATTACCACACATGAGAATTCTGCAGTCCATGCATTTCCACTGTATTGGTCTATCTGTGTCACATAGATTACAATTAACAGGAACTTGACCTCCTCCAAAGAACTGGGAGGAAGCCATATTGTGAGGTGTATCCTTTGTTTCTAAGTTTGTTACAGACAACTAGTTAATTATCAATGTACTTTGACATACTGATAATAAGATAACTGATCATTTTATGTATTGATTGTTTAAAATTGTTTAAGTTAAAGTTTATGAAAGAGAACATAGATAAATATGCTATATATGTTACATTTCACATGATTACAGTTGTTTACTATATAGATAACAGATAGCAATGGATAAGATGTCCTAAATTGAAATCACTTAAAGTCCAATTAAATTATAAAGGAAGATGTGTCTAATATCTTTGTCAATCAACTGATATTTACATCACAAAAAAAGATATAAAGACCTATGTAAAACATAGGACCTATATTAGCCAATCTTTTATGGAAACTGCTCATTGTCTACCTATACCCAAAGGTACAACAACATTAGCTATTTTTATACCAAATCCAAATAGCATAATAGCTCTATTTAGTGTCAAGACTGTAACATTTAATTTTGTTGTGAAAGTAATGATAGCAACCCTAGATTCCAGCTGCCTTTTTTAGACATCAATAACTTTGTCAAATTTTTATATGACCGCAAAAATTGAAAAAAATTTGGTTGTATATTGGTATCACTTTGGTGTCGTCGTCTACTTTGTCGTCGTCCGAAGACATTTGGTTTTCGCACTCTTACTTTAGTAAAAGTATATAGAAATCTATGAAATTTAAACACAAAGTTTATGACCATAAAAGGAAGGTTGGGAATGATTTTGGGTGTTTTGGTCCCAACAGTTTAGGAATTAGGGACCAAAAAGGGCCCAAATAAGCATTTTTCTTGGTTTTCGCACCATAACTTTAGTATAAGTAAACAGAAATCTAGAAATTTTAACATAATGTCTATGACCACAAAAGGAAGGTTGGGATTGAATTTGGGAGGGTCCAAAATTAAACTTTGTTTGATTTCATCAAAAAATGAATTATTGGGGTTCTTTGTTATGCCAAATCTAACCGTGTATTCAGATTCTTAATTTTTGGTCCTGTTTTCAAATTGGTCTACATTAAGGTCCAAAGGGTCCAAAATTTAACTTACCCGGTAGCTTGATTTCAACAAAAATGAATTCTTGGGGTTCTTTGATATGCTGAATCTAAACATGTACTTAGATTTTTGATTATGGGCCCAGTTTTCAAGTTGGTCCAAATCAGGTCCAAAATTTTTATATTAAGTATTGTGCAATAGCAAGAAATCTTCAATTGCACAGTATTGTGCAATAGCAAGAAATATCTAATTGCACTATATTGTGCAATATCAAGAAATTTTCAATAGCACAGTTTTTATGAAATATTCTTTAAAAATTGGAGTTATCTTTCTTTGTCCAGAATAGTAGTTGAATCAACTTAAATCATTGTTTTATACACTATACAATGTATATTCACTTTTACTTCTAACTAATAAATTAAAACAATCTTTACCATTCAGTGATTACAAGCACTTTTTTTACATTTTAATATTTTATGATGTATTTAAATGAGTAGTTATTGTTGCAAACTCCCTTAGAAATTTGAATTGAGATCAGTTTTGGAATAAGGGAAAGAGGGATGTGAAAAAAAAATTGGGGGGAGGGGGTTCAATTTTTCTCATTTCAGATTTCATAAATAAAAAGAAAATTTCTTCAAACATTATTTTTGAGAGGATTAATATTCAACAGCATAGTAAATTGATCAAAGGCAAAAAAAAAATTTAAGTTCTTTAAGACCACATTCATTTTGTGTCAGAAACCTATGCTGTGTGTACTATTTAATCACAATCCAAATTTAGAGCTGAATCCAGCTTGAATGTTGTGTCCATACTTGCCCCAACTGTTCAGGGTTCAATCTCTGTGGTCGTATATAGCTGCGCCCTGCGGAGCATCTGGTTGTACAATAAAATTGATTTTTAAGAATAAAATAGCCTTCTTAAAGTGGGTTTATATAAACATTTAGATTGTTTTAAGCATGTTTTATAGGCCATATAAATGTTTGACAGTCCTTATTTCCCTATCCGTACCGCCCATAGGTCTATAAATTCTTCTAGTGTTTTTCAAAAAAGAATTGCCGCTCCATCTTTTCAATTTAATTTTATGGAAAAACGAGCAGAAATGCATATGATTTGTTTTGGACCTCTTGATATATTTCTATAGTTTCAGGAAAGGTATCACTCTAATTGTAAAAACAACTGTACAGGTAGCATAAAGGTAGATTTAAATCTAACAGAACCAACTGGCCAATTTAAATGTCCCTATTGTATTGTCAATGTTTCAATCTGGTTGTACAATAGGTACAGGTGAACAGTAACATGCATAGGCAAGTCACTGTAGTTGAATTTGAATTTAAAAAATAGAACACTTTATAAGTATGGTAAAAATGGCCATGTTGAATACTTTATTTGAATTGTTTATAAGGCTTTTTAGTGGAAGAAGACGTCAAGTCTTCTGAAGACTTAAGGGGCCGACCATTGGCTTTGAGTCTCCGTATGACGCATTCATTTCGTGTATTACAATTTCAAAACAACTTAGATTCCTGACACCGATTTTTACACATGATTGGGCATCTGAATCATTTAATTTGTAAATTATGATTGTAAAACAATCACTATCGTAAATATGACCCTTTTATTTATGTAAATTATTAGATTTTATCTCATCCACATGAACGTAATTTGTTTACTTGTCAAACAGGATGTTTTAACTGTAGATATTTGTATTACGCATGCGTGAATTTGGTATCGGTACAACTCGCCCTGTTTACAAGTTCGCCCTTGAAGTTACGAATTTGCAATCCTGCAGACAAGAAGATTTTATTTTTATATAAATAAAAAGGATATATAAAGTGTTATCTTTATTCATGGATTTCCTTTGTCATGTGAATTAGATGCCCTTCGTAACATACATGTGAACCTCCCGTTTAGGAGAAAAAACTCCCGTGTATGAAATTTTTCAGACGCCATATTTGATCATTTCTTACTACTGTACGGGTGTAATTGACACCTGAGGCTGTGTTAAATTTTACCTGAACATCAAAGAAGATGTATAATTATATGGCTTTACTTGACAGCTTGGGTGTCAAACATACTGGTAATCAACGATGTTTACCTCCGGCTAACTGCCGTTGTGTTATCAAAACGATGTGTATTGGGAATATTGAAATACTTTTTTGTTACTTCCCTTTGTTTTATCCTGTTTTCAGTTATTTTGCTTTTAAAAATGTAAATGGTAAAAAGACTATAAATGATTAATATTTTAATCAAATAATCATAAAAGGATGTTGATTAAATGAATTTAAATGATTTTGGACAAATAAAAAAATTAAAATTTATAAATTATTTTATTAATTTAGACCTCCTTTCAAGGATTAAATTGAAGTTTATATATTAAATTTGTTTATAACTGGTTAGAAGTCAACATACAATATGTGCAACTAGGCTAATAGTCTAACTTCTGTTAGCTTCATGTATAATTTTTCTACCGATTTAATATACAACTAGAATTATGCAAACAGACTTAAGGAAAAGGCATGTAAGTCATGTAAGTTCATACAAATATGACACTTTTTCTAGACAATCCAGATCTTGCAAAATACATTGCTAAAAATTGTAACCTTTAATTTTGTTGTTGTGCAGTAAAAACCCATATGAGAACTTTCAAAAGTTGGCAGGTATGTAACAAGTCTTACTATTTTTATGCTCCATTTATGGGCAATATGTTTTCTAGTCTGTCCGTCCGTCCTGCTTCTGGTTATAAAGTTTATGGTCGAGGTAGTTTTTGATGAAGTTGAAATCCAATCAACTTGAAACTTAGTACACATGTGTTCCTCTTGATATGATCTTCTTAATTACTACCAAATTAAAGATTTTACCTAATTTTCATAGTCAACTGAACATAGAAAATGATTGTACGGATGGGAAATCCATGTACTTATGACCTTTTCTTGTTTGAAGAAAAAAAAATACATTTTAACGATAATGGAACAAAGCAGCCTGGGTAAGTGGGGCTGCTTTTATGGTAATTCAAGTTACCTTTTATTCACCTTCTTCCACTTCAGAGCTATCAGCTCTTTGATTAAGTTTAATGTAGGGGATTTATTGATAGTTTCTTATTAATTCATCATTTTCATCTCTGGGGAAAAATCGTAAAAATAGACAATAATCTTATCGAAGAAATTTAACAAAATTTGATACTGTTGCTTTTTGATTCTATCTTTTTATGCTACATTTTAATATACATGTACTTACATTAAACATTCACAGCAACAAAAAATAAGATATATGGGTCAAGTGAAATACCTTCCTAATAATAAAAATTCACAGCAACAACAAATAAGATATATGGGTTAAATGAAATACCTTCCTAATAACAGAGTAGGTTTGTTTGGATAACAAAATTTTAATTCAAAATAAGGAAAGTCCTTGATGAGACTTTATAAGTGGCAATGTTATGTCTGTCTGTTTTGGTCACAATTTGTTGTCAATATAATTGAATTTATGTGACTGTCATACAAGTGAGATGTTTAGCTAGCTATGAAACCAGGTTTAATTCAGCATTTTCCACAGAAGAAAATGCATGTATCAAGTCAAGAACATGACAGTTGTTATCCATCTTTTGGTGTAATTGAGCATTTGATTTTACCATTTGATAAGGGATTTTCCGTTTTGAATTTTTCTTAAGAGTTCAGTATTTTAGTTATCTTACTTTTTGCTAGACATAACCTGCAGCTTCTTGATTGTATTTCAGGTAAACCCAACCTTGGTGCAGCAGTTGCTCTGATGGATACAGGATTAGATAGTAAAGTAAAGGGAGTAGTAAGATTTGTACAGGTAGATGATTCAACCTGTGTTGTAGATGGCACGTTAGATGGTTTATTACCAGGAAAGTATGGGGTTTATCTACACGAGTTTGGAGATATCTCAGCTGGTTGTAATAGGTGAGATTTTATCAGATATCTACATGAGTTTGGTGTGTAATAGGTGAGATTTTATAAGATATCTACATGAGTATGTAAACATCTCAGATCAATTAGCTGGTTGTATTAGGTGCTATTTTATCTGATATCTACATGAGTTTGGAGATATTTGTAAGCTGGTTGTATTAGGTGATATTTTATCAAATATCTACATGAGTTATAAAACATCTCAGATCAGTTAGCTGGTTGTACTAAGTGATATTTTATCAGATATCTACACAAGTGTAAACATCTCAGCTGGTTGTAATAGGTGATATTTTATCAGATTTCTTCATGAGTTTGGAGTGTGATAGGTGAGCTTTTATCAAATATCTTCATCAGTTTGGAGACATCTCAGCTGGTTGTAATAGGTGATATTTAATCAGATATCTACATGAGTTTTGAGACATCTCAGCTGGTTGTCATATTAAAGATTTTATCAGAGAAACTATGGTTTTAGATAAATCGATAATTTTTTCAAACAAAAGGGTGTTTCTCAACTTCAATCTCATTGAAGGGTGACACCCCTTAGATGTGGCAGAGAAACTTCCTTGGTTTTGAAAGACCATTTATAATCTGTTTATCGCTCTTTTGCCTATGAAGTTGCTGTTTTCATTGTCACTTGTCAGAGGCATGTGCCCCTAAGTTTCCAGCAATATTTTTCTATGTCAATGGAGAAGCATGATATGAAAAATTATCACAAAAAAAGATCAAAGGAAAAAAACTCAAAAATCCAATCAAATGGAAAACTAACTGCCTGATTTATGTACACAATAATGAACAAAAAACACAAATTAATATGTTTCCAGCAATATACAACAACTTTTATATTAACATGATTTAGCTTAATAATAGCCTTTTCCATTTTGTGTGTTTTTTGGTTTGTGTGTACTAATTTATGTCATGGAATTGTTGTCTTTTCTTATATTGATCTGGTATAGTTAAGTATTTTATAAAAATTATTTATTTTTGTAATTGGTAAATTTAAAAAGTTCTAGTTATGTATTTTTTTTATAGTTGTGGTGACATTCTTGGGAAATCTTTAAACAAGGTATGTACAAAGTTTTAGACCAGTAAATTTTCAAACTTTCGATGGTTTTACTTTGGGTTTTTTTTTTTTATCAAACAATCCTATTGGTAGCCATACATCCTTCAACAATGAGCATAAACCATACCATATATTAGCTAAAAAAGGCTACATGAAGACAAAATATATAAAAAAAAAAATAATGACTTTATGATCAATAGAATCTTGAGGCTATATTGATACATTGTATTTGTGTGTGTGTTTGTGTGTAAGGTATAAAGATTGATTCAGAAGAAATATTGGAAATATGTAATAAGAACGGCATCATATAATTTTTAGGAAAGAAAAATGGATATCAATACCATTTATTTTTATAATGTTTAAAATTTGTTTAATTATAAATGTAATTTTCTTGAAGCCGGTTGGAGAGATTGGTGAAATCACATCTACAGCTGGGAGGGCAGAATTCCGAGTGACTAATAACAATTTTAAAGTTTGGGACATCATTGGTAGATCTTGTGTGTTACATGACCAGGCACAGTTAACGGACAATAGGTAAGAATAGACAGAAAGACCTTTGTAAAGTATGGGATATCATTGGTAGATCTTGTGTGTTACATGACCAGGCACAGTCAACAGACAATAGGTAAGAATAGACAGAAAGACCTTTGTAAAGTATGGGATATCATTTGTAGATCTTGTGTGTTACATGACCAGGCACAGTCAACAGACAATAGGTAAGAATAGACAGAAAGACCTTTGTAAAGTTTGGGATATCATTGGTAGATCTTGTGTGTTACATGACCAGGCACAGTCAACAGACAATAGGTAAGAATAGACAGAAAGACCTTTGTAAAGTTTGGGATATCATTTGTAGATCTTGTGTGTTACATGACCAGGCACAGTCAACAGACAATAGGTAAGAATAGACAGAAAGACCTTTGTAAAGTATGGGATATCATTTGTAGATCTTGTGTGTTACATGACCAGGCACAGTCAACAGACAATAGGTAAGAATAGACAGAAAGACCTTTGTAAAGTTTGGGATATCATTGGTAGATCTTGTGTGTTACATGACCAGGCACAGTCAACAGACAATAGGTAAGAATAGACAGAAAGACCTTTGTAAAGTATGGGATATCATTTGTAGATCTTGTGTGTTACATGACCAGGCACAGTCAACAGACAATAGGTAAGAATAGACAGAAAGACCTTTGTAAAGTTTGGGATATCATTTGTAGATCTTGTGTGTTACATGACCAGGCACAGTCAACAGACAATAGGTAAGAATAGACAGAAAGACCTTTGTAAAGTATGGGATATCATTTGTAGATCTTGTGTGTTACATGACCAGGCACAGTCAACAGACAATAGGTAAGAATAGACAGAAAGACCTTTGTAAAGTTTGGGATATCATTGGTAGATCTTGTGTGTTACATGACCAGGCACAGTCAACAGACAATAGGTAAGTATAGACAGAAAGACCTTTGTAAAATATGGGATATCATTGGTAGATCTTGTGTGTTACATGACCAGGCACAGTCAACAGACAATAGGTAAGAATAGACAGAAAGACCTTTGTAAAATATGGGATATCATTGGTAGATCTTGTGTGTTACATGACCAGACACAGTCAACAGACAATAGGTAAGTGTTCTTGTGAATTTCGGATGTCTCAGGTAGCCCTTATATAGCACCTGTAATCAGACACTGTCTACAGATCAAAGGTATAAAAGGATGGAAAGAATTTTGTAAAGGGTTGGATATCTTTTGTAAATTTTGTGTTGAATATGATTACTGGTATACACTTTCTGCATGCAATATGTGTTTTGTTTGCAGGAATTTAAGTATAAGCAGTATTTTTTTTGGTGATGAACAGTGGTTTATGCTTATATATAGCTAGAAAGGAGGCTTAGATGTTTCTTTTTGCTTTTTCTGTCTGACCCAATTTACTATGGTGTTGTGTAAGATTATGTTTTCCTTTACTGTTTATCATGTTGTTGTCCTTTTAGGAAATATCATGTTATTGGCAGATCTTTGTTGGTTTATTTTTGAGACAGATATCTATTGTCTAAGACTGTAGGATGAGTTTAGATGTGTTAAGAAATGATCTGTTCTTGTTGTCTAGCTCTCTCAGTCCAATTTACAGTTTCACAATCTTCAGGCATTCTGGATAATTTTTCATAATTACCTAATACATGTAGTAATGTATGGTATTAAACAATAAAGTGAAGTTATTTTCATTTTTTGGTTACAGAGTAATTACCCATAGTACTTGAATTTTGATTCTGAAAGGTGAATTGATGTTTAATTTCTTTATATATCCCAACATTTCCTTTATACATATATTAAAAAAAAAAAAAAAGAAGATGTGGTATGATTGCCAATGAGACAACTCTCCACAAGAGACCAAATGACACAGAAATTGCACAACTATAGGTCATTGTACAGCCTTCAACAATGAGCAAAGCCCATACTGCATAGTCAGCTATAAAAGACCCTGAAATGACAATGTAAAACAATTCAAACAAGAAAACTAATGGCCTAAATAATGTACAAAAAAATGTACGAAAACAAATATGTTACACATAAACAAACGACAACCACTGAATTACAGGCTCCTGACTTGGGACAGGCACATACAAAATGATACATACAGAATGTGATGGGGTTAAACATGTTAGCGGGATCCCAACCCTCCCCTAACCTGGGACAGTGGTGTTACAGTACAACATAAGAACGAATTATAAAAATCAGTTAAAAAAGGTTATCTCATCAGATGGATACAAATACATATACTACGGAGTTCATTTCTGTGTGTCAATATTGTTAGTACACAAAATGTAATATATGATGTTTAGTATAGTAGTTACAATTTATAACAGGTGAAAATATTGTTATTGTAGGTTATTATGTGGGATAGTAGCTAGATCAGCAGGGTTATTCCAGAATACCAAAAGAATATGTGCATGTGATGGGGTACCAGTATGGGATGAAAGGGATACACCAGTTGCAGGACCTAGTCGTAAATCCAAGATATGAAAGTAACCAATGCAACATCAGCTTGCTGTCGTCATACAGAGGTTCACTCACGGAAGAGATACAGTTCAGAACATGGCCATATCACACAGATTTCTTAATCATACAGTCTATCTTAATTGTATTGTATATTGCTTACAGAAATCCAATTTGAATCACCTTTTGATATATTCATTGTTCATTTTAAATATTATTTATCGTACATTCCAAAATTCATTCAAGTCCCCCCATATAACACTATAGATTCTTCTTTTAACTTTAATTTGATATTCAAACAGATTTTTTTTTGCCTCCCAAACTTTGAAGTTATCAAATAGTGGCAGGTTTATAAGGGCCAGTATAAAATTTATTTCCAGTTGAATAGATTAGAATTCTTAAATACAAATTATAAACATGATATACATGTATAACTTTTCATAAATTAGGTTGATAATTTGAATTAGGGGAGATAACTCTTTAAAAAATGTATATCAAACATAACATAATTATGTTATAATTACATTAGAAATGAATTGATGTGCAGGTAAACAAAAAATAAAAGGATAGCTGAGTTAGATTGAAGGAAACCAGCAGCCCTATTCACAAATACAGTTGTAGTCAGCCCCTATCAAACATATCCTCTATTTCCAAAGTGACAGTCCAAATTATAGTTTTGGACTATAAAACTATATAGTTTTACATTTCATGTTATAATGTACCAGCTGTTTACTTGAATTATTTTTTAACTTCACTTTTTTTCTGTGTTCATACTCATATGCTGATCCAGGGGGAGGGGGCACCACCACCCCCTTTTATGGGAAAAATTTATTTGATTATATAGGGAATCACTGAAGCATAACTGGAGCGGGCCACACCTCCCTCCACCCAACCACACCCCTTTTTAGGTCAGTCAGTGCCCCTCTCCCCCTTACAAAAAGTTCTGGATCTTCCACTGATACTACTGGTATATGAAAATATCTATTTTAAATTGAAATAATCATGTATTTCTACACTGTATTTGTATTCTAAATTCAACTGCAAAATAATTTTCAATTTCAAATAAGGCTGATGAGTTATACTGTTAATTGAGTTATTGAGAATGTCATCATTTAAAAAAATAATTTACATAAAATTTTATGATGTAACAGATAATTAAATGTGTATTAAGAATGGGCCAATAAAATCATTGATATGATTACTTTGTAACTTAGTATTAATTCTGAGGTAGAAAAAAGTGATTTATTTGGTTGATTGATTATTCATTGCACAATAAAATAATTATTATCATGTATATGTTTTGTGAATATTCAAGAAATCTGAAATAAAATTTAAATTATAATTGTTTTGTTTAATACTCATGATCCAGTGCAACAATTATTTCCCTTTAATTTTCCTTGTCCACACATATAGACCCTAGTATGAATGATGTATCACTTGATGTGCAGCATCTCCTTTTCTACTGAATTTTCAAAATGAAAAATCCAGTTATTATTATTAAATTTGTGAAGTATGTTAGACAGGCAGCTATCAACAGTTTCTGTGTCATGGTATAATTTATGGACCATTCTATCAATGCTTTTCAAATTGGAATTGTTGATACCAATGACAAAATGGGAGTCAAGTTCAATATTGACAATTTCACTCATTACATTGAGGAATTATTGTCCTTGATATATTGAAAAATGGAACTTTATGTCGTTTCTGTTCAATAACTTATGAAGCCTTCTACCAAGTGTTTTCAAATAATATTGAAGATTTTCACTTCTACCATTTAGGAGTTGTGGTCCTTGATCTATTGGGAAATGGCACATGAAGTTATTTCTGTGCAATTATTTGTGTACCAATTGACTAATGCTTTCAAAAAAATTAAAACATTGTTACTGATTTAAACAAAAAATTAACAAATTTGAAATTGTTGATTTTCAGTTTTGCTGTCCAGGAGTTATGGTTCTTGATAGATTGAAAAATGTCACTTTTTGTTGTTTCTTTGCAATCACTCATGAACCATTCAACCAATGCTAATACTGATGAAAAAATGGTTGTCAAGTTTGATTTTGACGATTTTTTCTTTATTGTTGTACAGGAGTTTTGGTCCTTGTAAATTTATAAATAGACAAAGAATGTGGTAGGTCCAAAAAAAACTTAAAAGGGCCTTTCAAAATACAGAAATGCCAGTCTGCTGTCAATTTGATAGCTCATTCCTTGTTTATTTAGTATCTTATTGATTATCTAAGGGTGATTCCATTCCAAAACAATTCTGCTTATTGGATTGCCAATCAGTGAAGCTGTAACTACACATATGGATCACTGACATCCAAATCAAAATTTGTTAAAAGGCAACTCCTTGAAAATAGCTTTACCTAAATCAACTAGAAGAGGGAGGAAAGACACCAGAGGGACAGTCAAACTCATAAATCAAAAATAAACCAACAACGCCATGGCTAAAAATGAAAAAAGACAAACAGACAAACAATAGTACACATTACACAACTTAGAAAACTAAAGAATAAGCATCCCCAACCTCACCAAAAACTAGGGATGATCTCAGTTGCTCTGGAAGGGTAAGCAGATCCTACTCCACATGTGGCACCCGTCATGTTGCTTATGTGATAACAAATCTGGTAAATAGTCTAATTCGGTAGGTCACATTCATGAAAGGGAAGGGGATTGTAGTTACAACGTAAGGAACATATCTGATATCATTTATGAAACGGTTATTCCACAACGGTCAACCAACTTGTGATGGAGTCCGTAAAATTTACAAAGAGATGATTTCAACTTCACCATTTGGAACTCTTTATAGCTTCCTTGTGAGCAGAAACCCTCTATCAAGAAAATCATGATAGGAAATGCAAGCACTGGAATATCGTATCAATTGGGAGATATATACCCTGTATGCAGGTGCTGCTGGAATGACGCTACTTAGAAATGGAAAGTTCACAATTGGAAAGCTGAAATCATTTCTTTTGTCGTAAAGTTTTGTTTTCAACCGACCTTATTGTCAATTTCTAGATTTAAGTCAAGATATGAGGCGGACTTAACTGTATCTGTAGTATTCTTTATCTCTTGTTCTATGGGATAGATGCTTTCAACAAAGTCACCAAATTTTGAATTATTTCGTGAAAGAACATCATCTATATAGCGGAAAGTAGAGTTAAAGGATATTGCTAACTTCTTATCTTTCTTCCTTAGAAGTTCCGGTATGAAGTCAGCCTCATAATAATAAAGAAACAAGTTGGCAAGAAGAGGGGCACAATTTGTTCCCATTGGAATGCCAACAGTCTGTTAAAAAACACATCCTCCGAAAGTAACAAATATGTTGTTATTCAAGAAATCAAGCATCTAAATAAAGTCAGTTTCAGGGAATTTTTTGTTTGAATCAGAGTGATCCTTTACAAAGTAGGATTTATCCCTCCCTAAGACAAGATACTTGTATCTACGTTGGCCATTCTTTTTTATAAAACAAAGCAATACCAACTCTTTCAATTTGTCTATTAGTTTGGAATGTGGAATACTTGTGTTAACTCACATACATTTGTCTGCAGGACTTGCAGTCGTGACCTTGCTTTTTTCCTTTCTTGTCTATGTGCAGATTTAAAAGGTGTGATGCAGACAAACAGAAGTGATACCTTTTTTCAGCCACAACTCCTAGGAATTGATCCACTCCATGTTATTGCCCTTTTATCAACTAGTTTTTTGCTTGAGAACTATAATAGGTAGATAGAAGCTTTGAATAGCAAAAATAATCAGCAAAACAAGTTTACAAATAAATCAACATGGACAATATAATTTTCCAAAACATTGTTTTGGTCTGTTGTTTTAATACTGTTTGCAATAGTTCTACTATATTTGGTGTATGGCATGATTTTATGGTGTATATGTCCATCTGGCAGGTATAATCTGACCTTGACCTCATTTTCATGGTTCAGAGCTTCAAGTTTTTATACGACCGCAAAAATTTTAAAAAATTTGGTCGTATACATTGTATTGGGATCACTTTGTCGTCGTCTGAAGACGGATAGTTTACGGATAATAACTTTAGTATAGGTGAATAGAAATCAATAAAATATTAACACAAAATTTATAACCACAAAAAGATAGGTTTGGATTGATTTTGGGGGTTATGGTCCAAAAGGTTTAGGAATTAGGGGTCCAAAGGGGCCAAAAACTAGTTTCAGGACAATAAGTTGTGTATAAGTATTTCAATTGCTCTGAAATTGTACCACAATGTTTAATAGAATTATTAGAAGATTCAGATTTATCTTAAGGGTTTTGGGGTAAACAGTCTAGGAACTAAGAGCCAAAAAGGGGCCAATAACAGGCATTTTTCTAGTTTTAGGACAATAACTTGTATGAAGCTGTATGGATCTCTCTGCCATTGTACCACAAGGTTTCATATAACAAAGGGAAGGCTTGGATTGATTATTTAGGTTATGGTCCCAAAGGTTTAGGAATTAGGGGCCCAAATAAGCATTATGTAGTTTCCAGTCAATAACTTGTGTTTTAGTGTATAAATATCTCTGAAATTATACCACAAGTTTCCATACTACAAAGGGATGGTTATGGGGGTTATTGCTCAAATCATTTAGCAATTAGGGGCAAGAGAGAGGGGAAAACTAGGGTTTCTCTGGTTAAAGGACAATTTAGACAATTTAAAAGCAGTGTAAGGGAGGTAATCCAATATAAATTCAATTTAAAGAATACTGTTACCGGTATATATATATATATATATATATTTATATATCTGTCCACACTGCTTGGAAATTATTTATTAAGAAATGACCATTGTCTTGAGATGATTAGCTGTAGATTTATTTTTAAATGTTACTTTTATTTTAATCAATATTAATTTTAACCATGACTGTATGTCATTTTATATTTCAATATTAATTATTTGTATGTCATTTTATATTTCAATATTTTAGGATGTGTTTAAATGAGTAGTTATTGTTGCAAACTCCAATTAGAAATTTGAATTTAGATTATTTTTGGAATAAGGGAAAGGGGGAGGTTCAAAAAATTGGGGGTGGGAGGGGGTAAATAAGAGTTTGCACGGGGGTACAATTTTTCTCATTTCAGATTTCAGAAATTAAAAAGAAAATTCTGTCAAATGGTTTTTTTTTAGGGGCTTAATATTCAAAAGGCATAGAGTATTGCTCAAAAGCCAAAAAAAAATAAGTTCATTAGGCCACATTCATTCTGTGTCAGAAACCTATGCTGTGTCAACTATTTAATCACAATCCAAATTCAGAGCTGTATCAAGCTTGAATGTTGTGTCCATACTTGCCCCAACTGTTCAGTGTTCGACCTCTGCAGTCGAATAAAGCTGCGCCCTGCGAATCATCTGGTTGTGTTTTGGTCTGTTGTTCTAATACTGTATGGTGTATGCAATAGGTTTACTATATTCTGTGTATGGCATTATTGTAAGGTGTACATGTCCATCTGGCAGGTGTTAACTGACCTTGACCTCATTTTCATAGTTCAGTGGTTAAAGTTTTTGTGTTTTAGTCTGTTCTTGTAATACTGTATGCAATAGGTCAATTATATTTGGTGTGTGCAAATATTTTACAATTTACATGTCAGTCTTGCAAGTTTCATTTTACCATGGCCTCAGAAACAAAACTTTTAATAAGGAGTTATATTCTAGTCGACAATGTTTAAGGGTTTACATTGTTGAATATGCATATAGACTTTAATAGGTGAGCAACACAGGCTCTTTAAAGAAACTTCTATTTTCTAAACAATCAATAAGATTGAAACATAGATGAATAGTGAAAACATATAAAAACAAAAGTTATTTTTAATAAAAATTTAATAATAATTAAATGCAAAAGTAATCAGTATATAATTCGTAAAAGATTATAGTAACAATTTAATAAGTACAATAATAAATACTGGTACTGTCTGTCCAAAATAGAGCTAGCAAATTCAATGTTGACAAGCCAATCTTTCAACATCAAAAGTTCAAACTCATCAATTGTCAATAACTATGTATCAGCGTTATAAAGTTGAATGGTCAATCTAACGAAAAAAACTTTTTTTCTGTTTAGTCAAAATGATATCATAAATAAAAAAGATTTCAATGTCTGTGTCATTTTGGTCTTTTGTGGATAGTTGTCTCATTGGCAATCATACCACATCTTCTTTTTTATATATTCAACATACAAGTACCAGTACACATTTTCTCATAGTTAATCAGATATGTAAGCTCATTGTGGATAGACAGTGTTTCAAATGGAAACTTGACTAGCTATCAAATTAATGTTCAAAGTTCATGTGGTTATATGTATATAAACAGTATCACAAATTAAGAAGTTGTTTTTCCCAATAAATGAGCTTGAAATTTATCAACTCATAAGTTGATATTAATGTCCAAAAAACATCACATCCACACATTCACTGTACAAGAAGTAGTCCATTAATAAATTGCAGCAGACCTGCTACTCCTGCTAAGATGGCTGACCAGTGTACTTTTGGAACTTCTGCTGTACTCATTTCATCAAGCTTCCCATAAAACATCATAAGAAGAAGTGATATAGTGAAACCTGAAAGAAAAGTGTCAGTTTAAAAGTACATGTTGTAAACTAGAATTGAATTTCTTGTAATCTTCAAATAAAATATCATAAGCAGCAGTTGCACCAGTCCACTGATAAAGTGAAACCTGAAAGACAAGTTATACCATTGATATAGTAAAACATAAAAGACTCATCCTTTTCCTAAGCATATTCTAAAATGCAAAGGCCATCTTCCAACCAAACAACATAATCAGCAAATTTATAGTGAAACCTAAAAGACAGTTAAGTACACATAGTAAAACCCAAAGGTGGTGTCAACTTCCCACCAAACACCATTAGCAGCAGTGATATACCAGTAGTGAAACTGGAAAGACAAGTGTCAGTAATATATATACCATTTATTTAGGGACTTTCTGTTTTGAATTTTCCTTGGAGTTCAGTATTTTTGTGATTTTACTTCTTATAGTAAAACCTAAAAGACTTCAATCTTCTGTCCCAACATCATTACAGTTCAAATATTAAAGCATGCAATCCAAGAGTTTAAATGCCTTGCTTGCCAACTTTGTTTGGTTGTTTGCTCATGCATTGTAATTAAGTTTGACACTTCAGTTCAATGGTGAGGCGAAGTATAACAGTCTGTTTACTAAACACAAAGGTTTTATTGGTCAATGAATATTAGACTTGTTTCCAATATAATATCCATTGTCCAACCAACTCTTTTTTATATAGTAAACAAACTTTTACTCCACCTCACCATTGAATTTAGGTATCAATCTTAATTACAATGCATGAGCAAACAACCAAACAAAGTTGGTAAGCAAGGCATTTAAACTCTTGAATTGCATGCTTTTATATTTGAACTGTAACAGCAGTGATATAGTAAAATATCAAAGACTTGTCTATCTTCCCACCAAACATCATTAGCAGCAGTGGTATAGTGAAACCTGATAGACAAGTGTCAGTGATATAGTAAAACCTAAAGATCATTTCATCTTATTACCAAACATCATAAGCAGCAGTGATATAGTAAAACCTAAAAGACAAGTGTCAGTGATATAGTGAAACCTGAAAGATAAGTGTCAGTGATATAGTGAAATCTAAATGATGTGGTCATCTTCCCACCAAGCATCATTAGCAGTAGTAATATAGTGAAATCTGAAAAACAAGTGTCAGTGATATAGTGAAACCTAAAAGACATGTCTATCTTCTCACCAAACATCATTAGCAGCAATGATATAGTAAAACCTGAAAGACAAGTGTCAGTGATATACATGTATAATAAAACCTAAAATAAAACATGTAATATTGCAATGAAATATAAGATCTCAATTTTGAATGAAACAATGAAACCATATTAAATGATAATAGACATCAGGGGCTGACCCAAGAATTTTGAAAGAGGTGCTTAATTGCTGAAGCTGATAAAAACCAAAAAAGACATCTTGGGATTCTTGCCATAAAACAAGTACATTGTATTTAAGTAATAGCATCATACAGTGAAACATGAAAAGCATGTCATCTGTTACAATCAATTCAGATCAAAAATTTTAATGAAAAAGATAAATAAAAGCTCATGTACATGACGATGTACTGTTCAAATATCTAGAGATAAGTATGTAACTTATACTAACCTGATAAAATACACACCACTGCTATAGCCTGCTGCCTTCTTATATTATATTTGTCAATAAAAGTAAAATGTTTAAACATCATCATCAAAGACAGGATCATTCCACACCATCCTATCAAACTTAATAACTGTACGATGTGATACCATACTGCAATTAATAATTAAAAAAATATTTAAGATTAAACAAAACAATTTATTATACCAACATTTCTTACTGTGAGATTGAGACGAAGAAAAGCAATACAAAACACTGATCTTTTGCTTTTTGTCGAGCCTGCAACTTTTGTTGCAGAAAGCTCGACATAGGGATAGTGATCCGGCGGCGGCGGCGGCGGCGGCGTTAGCTAACTTTTTAAAAGCTTTATATTTTAGAAGGTGGAAGACCTGGATGCTTCATACTTTGTATATAGATGCCTTATGTTACGAAGTTTCCATCAGTAACATGTCAAATGTCCTTGACCTCATTGTCATGGTTCAGTGACCACTTGAAAAAATAGTTCAGATTTTTGTAATGTTGAATTCTCTCTTATTATAAGTAATACTTATATTAAATCGGATAATTATATTTGTTATGTGCGTACCTTGCAAGGTCCTCATGCCCGTCAGACAGTTTTCACTTGACCTCGACCTCATTTCATGGATCAGTGAACAAGGTTAAGTTTTGGTGGTCAAGTCCATATCTCAGATACTATAAGCAATAGGGCTAGTATATTCGGTGTATGGAAGGACTGTAAGGTGTACATGTCCAACTGGCATGTGTCATCTGACCTTGACCTCATTTTCATGGTTCAGTGGTTATAGTTAAGTTTTTGTGTTTTGGTCTATTTTTCTCATACTTTATGCAATAGATTTACTATATTTGTTGTATGGAATGATTGTAAGGTGTGCATGTCTAGCGGGCAAATGTCATCTGACCTTGACCTCATTTTCATGGTTGAGTGGTCAAAGTTAAGTTTTTGAGCTTTGGTCTTTTTATCTAATACTATATGCCATAGGTCAACTATATTTGGTGTATGGAAATATTTTATGATCTATATATGTCAGTCGCACAGGTTTTATTTGACCTCGACCTCATTTTCACGGTTCATTGCTCAGAGTTAAGTTTTTGTGTTTTGGTCTATTTTTCTTAAACTATAAGTAATAGGTCAACTATATTTGTTGTATGGAAGCATTGCTAGCTGTACTTGTCTACCTGGCATGGTTCATCTTACCTTGACCTCATTTTCATGGTTCATTGGTCTTTGTTTAGTTATCTTGGTTAATGTTAAGTTTATCTGACAGTTTTTAATAAAGCTTTATACTTGGGACTATCAACATAATATCAATGATTAGTAAAGAAGGCGAGACATTTCAGCGTGTGCACTCTTGTTATGTGTTATTTTGCTGTGTATGTACTGATTTTTTTGTCCTTGATTGATACCCAATTTATATCCTTTGCTTTTCTTATATGATCGTTTACAATAAATACAAATAAATCAAACGGTAAGCCAATAGTAAAATTTATTGTCTTTAATACATGAAAGCAGAGACATATATATATACATACAATGTATATGATCATATTTGTCTATGATGAAAGCCTTTAATTTGTTATTATTGACTTAAGGTGGCACCGTGCAGATTTAAATCATCAACATGAAAGGAGCGAATGCATTCAGTAGCATACATGTACATCAATACATGTTTATGCCATGTAAATACTGTATACATGTACATGTATGTATAAAAGTTCCTATACAATGCAACAAACATGTACATGTATACCATACAAAACTAGTATTCAAGTATGGATTAATCACTTCCAAGATTAATTCAATTTACACACAAATGAAATCATAAATTGTCTAACAATGTAATGTTAAGTATAAAATATAAAATGTTAAAAATATTAACATGATTAAAAATGCAATAAAAAATATATAGTATTTCTCTAGATGAACTAGAATAGGCTGATCCAGGGGGGGGGGGGGGCCTAGGGGGCACGGGGCCCCCTTTCATGGGAAAAATTTGGTTGATTATATAGGAAATCACTGAAGCAGGACTGGAGCGCTAGCCCCCCCCCCCCCCCCCCCCCCCCCCCCCCCCCATTACTAGGAAAAGTTCTGGATCCGCCACTGACTAGCTTTATCGAAGTGCATCTGCATGCAAAATTGGAAGTTTGTCTATTTTTAACTTTGTATCCAAAAACATTTTAGACCAACAAGTCTGTAACAACAAACGAGCAGCCATAGTTCCAAACAGCAAGACCCAAGACCCACACCAGACCAACAAGTCTGTAACAACAAACGAGCAGCCATAGTTCCAAACAGCAAGACCCACACCAGACCAACAAGTCAGTAACAACAAACGAGCGGCCATAGTTCCAAACAGCAAGACTGACCAGTACAAAAACTATCTTTGAGCGCACTGCGGTAGATTGGAACCATCTAGAGGATTCAGTAGTGTTTGTCATTACAACCAAGGAGTTTAAATCTGCACTCCTCAGCAAGCGCAACTAACTTCAGTGCAGACCAACCCGTCACACAATAGCCGAAAGGAATCTGTGACGTACCCATCCATATACAGAAGTGGGAAATACAGATACAGATTTTTCTTTTCTACAACTGCAAGTTAACCACTTTGAGGGAAGTCCGTTTTTTAAGCAATTAATTCAGGGGTACATGTACATGTATATCACTCATTTTGGGAGGTCGATGCCAACCTGGTGATACATAAATTTTCTTACCAGGCTCCTCAGTGAAAAAGGCAGGAACAATATTGCAAGCAAGGAAGTCGCAAAATACAGCCCACCAAAGTCCATATGATACTCCTGGTAACTTAAACCATGCATGACTAAACAGTGCGACAACATATAGCACATTTGCAGGAACCAGTAAGAAGAGACATATTTTCTCTTGCTTTATAGTTATCTTTGTCATTTTCGTAGCATTTTCACTTTTTTATGTACATTTATGTGACAATGTTACAGGAATTTCTCGCATTATTGAAGTCAAAAGACTAAAATGCCCAAAATCAAAAATGTAAACAAAATAAAAAGATAAGTAAAAGTTCCCGGAAGTAAAAATATACAAATAAATTAGGTCGAGTCTGGAAACAAAGATGAAATTCTCCGGATTTCAACGAAATGAAAACTAGATTTAAATGTTCGTTCATTTCCGTGCTTTATAGTATGGTTGATTTCCTCTGAGACTATTATAGAATAGAATACAAAATTTATTTTCTAAATTACAGGGCCCATCGAGGCACAGGGGGTTGTGAAGAGAACCCCTTTTTTTCTTTCTTTCTTTCTTTCTTTTTTTTTCACTCCGGCATATTTCAACTTATATCATTAACTTAGTTTTACCAGAGACAGTATTATATGTCTCTGGTTTTACTTATTTAAGATGTTCAAAGTCTTTTCAATGCGATTTAAGAATATTAATTTTTTTTAAGTATCCCTCTACCCTTATCTTCCACAAGATAAGCCTGACTGAGGATAGTTTATTTTTTTTACTAATGCGCACGAATCTGATCATGGGTACAGCACTACATGTGACTGACTAAAAATCTGTCATTTCTATTTTTTTAATTTGAACATTTTTTCCCCAAAAATGGTTAAATTTTGAACCGGAAATGTTACATTCCACCATCGTAGAAATATAGAAGGCTCTCTATTAAATATGTTTGTGAATAATGAACAGTACTTTATGAAAATGAATAAAACTACACATAAATGGCCATCAAGGCCGTAACTATAATAGAGGCAAGGTAGGCAATTGCCTCACTAAAATTTCGACACTGAATTTTTTTTTATGGTCTTAAATACGAAATATAATAGTCCGATTCGTTGTTCTGTCTCAACTTTAATTTCTATAACTTGTCATCATTCCTTTTAATTTATTTTTCCTGGATATAGCTCAGCACCCGAACTGGTGATGTTTCTCGATTACATTAACCTAGTAACGATAATCATCATGGATCTCTAGCAGAAAAAGGAAAAGCTATACAAGAGTATGGAGTGTGTGTTCGAGTGGGCACTTCTCTATGTTCATTACTAATGGAGCTCTATGGTCGGATTGTTGTCCTTTTGACCCATTCTCTATTTCCAATCTAAATTTTATATTTTACAGAGGTTGTCTTTAGTGCCGTATGGAGACAGTAGAGTGTCCACTTGCTCAAGTTCAGTTTTATACTCTTATGATATACTAGCTTATGGTGTGTGTTTCCGAGCGACATCGATCATTGGGTTGATGATTTAGTGAGCTACAAGTAGAAACACAGACTGCCCTTAAACAACTGAAAACTTGGAAAAGGGCATGCACAAGGAATGATGCACGGCGTGATAATGTGCGGTCTTGACATGCTCAATGTTCATTGCGATAAGGCTGTCAGTAGACAATATATTCTGAAAAGATTTGACGAAACCGGCCATATAAAAAATTGGCAAAATCTGATGAATTGATGTTTGTTTTGACGACTGACTCAAATTGATATTTGGATGTTTATCTGACATATAAATTTGAATAAAGTTGAAAAACATTTGGTGTAAATAAATATCTTTAAATAAGAAAAGTTTCTATAAAAAGTGTCCGAATTCAGAACATTGTCAAACTCTCTGGAAAGGCTTAGAATGCAGGATTTTGCACCATTCATTCCATACACTCCCAAACATTTTTCGCCTCGCTTAGCCGCTCGGCTCAATTATCTTGCTTCACTAAAATAATATGCCTAGTTACGGCCTTGGCCATTTCTTGTACAACAGTCATATTCTATCATTGAGTTAAGTCAGAATATATCGTCAAAAAAAATAATCATGGCATGTTCATAACAGCGGTGTCCAATAAAACGTTGCGGGAAGAAAAGGTCAAAATTAATTGTTTATATTCTTATTAGAGCTACAACTAAATAAAATCATTTTAATCCAATATTATCGAGTAAACAGTTGAATTTAAGTACGTAGTCTTCAAAGAACAATTATCATTGACCAAATTGTCGATCAGGTTTTCGAGGTGTCCAGTTGTTATGAACGTAAAAATACGTAATACTAGAACACACCCGTGATATCGCGGGTCCGTGACTTAATTAAAGTATATTTAATATGCGCAAGCCTTTTAGTATTAGTATTGTCATCTGATAAAGTCATGCCGATTATAAGATACACAGTTTTCTCTGCTTTCAAATCTTTCTGTTTGAACCCGTCGAACTGGAAGTTATCAATTATTGATATTAATATTAATTATTTGGAAAACAAAAGGTCCTGGAATGGAGTATTTTTTAATCAACAGCATTGTCCTATATTAGTTATAACTAAAGTTGAATTCTTTGATTCGCTGTTTTACGTCATGCCCGCTAACAAATTGAAAACTGTACCTATACGCCTTATTTTTGTCCAATTTGACAATTAACCCTGTGATTATGACCCGTGTAATACTATATAGCATATTAATCCTGAATACACCGTTTGGTGGTGCGCCTGTCAGATGCGGAACGTACAGATAAGGTAATCGGTAACAGGTGAATATACTATTGGTATCGGTATCGGACTCGACCCGGAACTTCTTAATTATTGGCAATATTAATTACGTGGAAAAACAAAAGGGCCTGGAGTGGTGTAATTTTTAATCTACACCTTTGTACTATATTAGTTATATATAAAGTTGAATTCTTTGATTCGTGGTTTTTACGTGATGACGGCTGACAAATTGGACCTCGTAATTTTAGTATTATAGAAGTTCGTTGTTAGCAATACAATGTGCTCCACCAAAATATGGAATGGAACCTTCCAGTACACACAAGGTTAAAAGGTAGTTTTCATATTGATGTGACTACACAGAGAGATGTGACCACCTACACAACGTCGGTGTCCGTCCATAGAGGCGTAAGTTATGAACGCTAGAAAAGATAGAGGAGCTAGTTTTAAGGAATTTTCAAGATTTTCGTGAACAGTATCAGATGAACTTTATATCAAAGTATAGTAGCTGTTAAATGAAAGTAATGTAATTGTCAGGGTTATAATCTTTGCAGTTTGCAAAAATTCAGTTTTATATATATACCGACTTGGCGGAAAGGGTCATGGTTGCCATAGCTTTGAACAAGAAATATATTGAAATTTAAACTTGAATGAAACTTGTTCAACGTTGAAATCGAAAACACAACATCTTTTTTTAAGTCAACATAATATTTTAATGTCACAATTGTAAATCTGGGGTGTACAATAAACTTTTAATAGTCTAGAGTGAATTATGCCGTTCATAACTCTAACACCTAGCTTACAGTATTGGTGTTATGAACAAATGTTATTAATCTGGGTTTTTTTTTTAGTAAATGAAATGGATTACTGGTACTCCTTTTAAACGTAATCGAAAACATTTGATGTCTGATTGTATTTTATCATGTCACACATTTAGAACATTTGGCATGAAGATTAAATTTTCGATATCAGCATTGATAATAATTTGAAGACACACTATTTTTGTTATGAACGATTATTATTTAATTATTATTATATGATTTTGAGCAATAAATGATAAATTAGTTGTAGTTTCAAGAAATCTTGTGTTGTCTTTAAAAGAGGAGTTGTTCTAAATCCTTGAAACACAAAGGAGCATATTTCACTCCTGGTTCACTAGCTACCATTTTTCCTATTACTCGTACACAATCTCTGATTGCTAAGTTACTTTCTTTTTGAGAGAGAAGCAGTTTCACACTGTTCAATTAAACTCTTTTCCTCTCAGAAATTAAATGTTAAGTCATATTTGATCATCCGTGTGTTTATAATGAACCCCAATTCAAAACAATTTCTTGAGTAGGTAAAAATACTGATTTTTCAGGATGAATTGTGAATCCTAATCCATCTAATAAAGTAACAGTATCTTCAATATTTTTCAAACACTCTTGATATGTATCAAACAACCAACTTCATCAATATAAGGCACATTGACGTGTCCCATTTCACGTAATTTTCCATATAAAACATGTTTTAACAATTTCAAAATTGGTAAAAACCCTTGGACTGCTCGATAACCCTTGTGGAAGTATTTTGAATTGGTAGTGATCATTTTTCAATCTTAATCTTAAATATTTTTTTACCCCTTTCTTGTATCGGCACACTATATTACGCATCGTTGAAGTCAACCGAAGCCATATTTTGGTTTTTGTCTCACAAAAGTGAAATTTGTCTCACAAATGTCAATTTTGTCTCACAAATGTCAATTTTGTCTCACAAATGTCAATTTTGTCTCACAAAAGTCAATTTTGTCTCACAAAAGACGATTTTGTATGCAAATTAGTTCACAGAATCCAAACTAAACAAATTGTCATACAAAATTGACTTTTGTGAGACAAAATTGATTTTTGTCTGACAAAAGTCAATTTTGTCTCACACAATTGACTTTTGTGATTTAATTTCCATATTAGGTAACAAAAGTCAATTTTGTATGCAAATACGTTTATATTTGCATACCTTTATGACAATTTTGTCATGGCAAAAATGAATTTTTTCTACAAAAATGAATTTTGTCTACAAAAATGAATTTTGTCATCACAAAATTGAAGTTCTCATAAAACAAGTCTGTATCACATAGTTTTATAAGACAAAAATGATTTTGTTATGACAGAATTGAATTTTGTACAAAACCACAAGAGTCCCATTCGGCGCCCCGTACCATGCAGTCGCGCGTTTCGTCTACATAAGACTCATCAGTGACGCTCAGATCAAAAAAGCTTGAAAGCCAAACACGTACAAAATATCCATGAGTATCATTACATGTATTTGACACTTTTTCAATAATTTCTTTCTGAATCAAATTACTCTCATGTTCATTAAATTCAATTGTTTTAGGAATAGTTATTTGGGATGGTACATTGTCTAGATCAATAGTATAACCAGATAAAACATTTCTTATCCATTTATCCAAAGTTAGTAAATCACAGTTGGGAATAAATACTGAAATCATTATCTGGAGTATTGTATAACTTGAACATACAAGTACTTACAGATACATTTAATGCATTGTCTTTGGTTTCTTTAGTCTCTTTTTGTTTTTTGCCCAGAATTTGTCCTTTGGTCAGAATTTGTCTTTTGGCCAGTTTATGTCCCAATGACTGTCATTTGACCAGTTGTGTTTTCTTTTCCTAAAAAAAACGTTTTTTTTTGTGCAATTGAAAATATTTTTATTATTGTTACATTTCCATGTAACCGTACCCAGTGCAAATGATAAAATTTCATTCATAAATTATCAGAACAAATCATTTCTTTATTATGCGTTTTTAAACCATTGTGTTTCTTTACTTTAGAAACATTTACCATTATAGCTATATAAATTTTAAAATGAGGTAAAACTGTCACACTTTTTAAAAAGATAATAATATATATAGATGTACTTCGAACTTCCTTGTGTGGTGTTGAACAACAACGTGACACCGATTCAACATGGCGCAGGGAAACTATTCTGATATTGAATCAAAATGTGGGATTTGTTTGTCTCCGTACACAGAACCGCGGCTATTGGAATGTTTCCATACTTTTTGCACACCGTGTCTCGAAAAACTGGATGTGAATGAAAATAATGTGACGTGTCCGTTATGTAGGACACAAATAGCTCTACCAGACAATGGGGTAAGCGGTTTAAAAACTTATCCTTTCTACGTTGAACCATCTCACAGAGACAATGAATTAATGGACATTTGCGAATTATGTTCGGAAGAGAATTATGTTGTAGCTAAATGTCTAGATTGTAAAATTGATTTATGCGTGAACTGTCGTGACTACCACAAGAAACTAAAGGCGTCTCAGAATCACTCGCTTCAGAACTTGAAATTAGATGAATCGAAACAACACCACGAAAATCCAATAAACGAATGCAATGAGCATAGAAAAGAGATTACTTTATTTTGCGTACCTTGTAATACCTTTTTGTGTAGTGAGTGTTCAGAAAAAGCTCATCGTTTGCACAAGGTCCAGAACCTATCACAGTTAGTTCAGACTAGAAAGAAAATGTTACTTGCCAGAACAGCAAGCTTAAAATCAAGAATATCGGTTATCGGGAACACTGCAGAAAGAGTCAAACAAGAAGAAAACTATTATTACAAAAATTGCAGCATAGTAAAGAAAGATATATTAGCACACGCTACAAGCATTAAAGATGTATTTTGTAATGCCGTCGATATATTGACGAACAAACATTTAGCTACAATCGACAACACTAAAAAAATCGATATCAAAGTGATTGACACGTATTCGAATGAGATAGAAACAGAACAATTGTCATTGGCTGGTCTCATCAAGACAACGGAGGATTTCATTGCCAGTTCTACAGACAAAGAGTTGATGGTTGATGCCTTTATTATCGGTGGTCGTCTTGACAAAGTCTTGAACAAAACTCTGAATCCATTGAGTTTGCATGTGCAGAAATATGAATGTAAGGAATTCACTGAAGCTACCGTAGCAAATTTGCTTGGAAAGATAAATACTTCGAAGGTAAATGTTATTACACCTTTATATACACAATTGCCTATTCCTGAATTGTTTCCTAAAGTAGAAAAGGTACATAGCTTTCAACTTCCTGATTGCATAATCAAAGATATTGTTGCCGCAAATAACGATAATGTATGGATATTCAATGGGAATTTGGCCAGCCTGGTAAGTCGAGATGGGATTTTGCGTTCTGCTTATGCGCCACCGAAGGGAAGCAGAAGAATGCTAAGAAAGTCTGCAGATGAGATATGGTTCTGGACTGGACAGTCGGCAGTGAAGAAAGTAAATTCACAATTTCAAGAAGGGTATAAAGTTTCATTTGATAACGGATCGGTCGGTTGTTTTAATCAAAATGGGAATTTGCTTGTGTATAATAAAGAGGAAAACGCATTCTGTGAAGTATCCGAAAAAGAAGGTGTTCAAAACAAAATAAAAATCACAGATCCAAAAAACAAACTTCAGAATACTAACTTTTTTCCTAGTTCAGATATATTGATGGCAGAGACAAAGAACAGCAACTATGTTATTTCAACACAAAATGATACTGTTATAATAATAACAAACAAACAGGGACGTATTCTTGAGACATCTAAACGATCAAATACACAATTCAAATGTATAGCTGTAGATAACTACGGAAATATTATAGTGTCTGATTGCATCAACGGGTCAATCGACATTTTATCAGAAAATGGAGTGTTTCAAAGAAACTTGTTGAACACTAGAGCTCATTTCATTAGTATTGTCATTGATGAGTGTGGCTTTTTATGGGCATGTGAAAAAGGTTATCAAACTGTGAAAACCGATGTATATTCGTACCAATAAAAGTGTCCTTTCTTTGATTCCTTAATCGAGGTCATCGTAACATTTTCAAAAACCGAAAAAGGAAAGTATGCCTTTGTATTGTCGTGAAGCAATATTTCGTTGGTAATATGATTGCGTAAACCCCTGAGGGTTTACGCACTATATATTGGACGAGTGATGTAGTCTTTCGGAACACCGGATGTTAGTCGGAACACTTCTGGTCTTTCTATGACCACCTTTCAAATACATGCGCAATAGCTATGACCACCTTTCAAATGCATGCGCAATAGCTTACAAATCTGTTGAATATGCATTAGCATCTTAAGTTGCTATAGAGATATTTTACGTATGATCTGAAATTTATTATGATATAATATTTTCTTGCACACGATTACAAGCTGCTAATATTAACCTACATGCGTAGTATTTTAATTAGTCAAACGATGTAACCAGCTGTGTTTAGATATGAGATAAGATTTTATGTAAACAATGCGCTTTATATTCTGAACGAGAATAATTAAAAATAAAATCTTTAGAAAGAGTTTTAGTAGCATTTTATTTTAGATTTTACGTTTAGTGAAGATGTACATGTTGTAAAAAGCAAGCTATTTATTTTTTATACTGAAATTAAAGGGAAGTCTTTCTTGCATATGATTAAATTACAGTTATTTTTTTTGGTTAAATATTGCAACTTTAATAAAATAAAAAATGGTTATTAAAAATAAAATTAAATAGATATTGAATATGAAAAAATAAAATATTTTGAACGAGAACAATTAAAAATAATATCTTTAAAAAAAGAATTAGCACTTTTTGAAATTTTACGTCTAGGATAGACCAAGGACATGGAAATATAATCATAAATACGTGCCTCAAATAGGTGTAAAAACGAGGATTTAAAAAAAAATCGTTTATTGAAAATAACGTTAAAACTAATTATGAAAGTTATGTCCGTATTTATTTTCATTAATATTGCAAATTTAAAGTTATTTTCTTTGTTTAAATATTGCAACATTATTTACTTTTTTTAATAACCTCTGAATCCTTTTCGTCATTAAAATGCGACTGATAAGTATAGATATTCAATATGAAGGGGGAAAAAATAACCGTGACTGAAATCTAAATCTAAAATTTATTTTAAAAAAATACACATTTGACCATGCAGATGTAAGAAATGATACTTCAAGCAATGAAACAACGAATTAAATGTGCCACTTTAATTACGACTGATAAACCTAAAAATGAATCATGCATGCATTTTTAGCAGACTTAACCAGGTCGGCGATAAGATATCGAATATAAAAAAAGAAGATATCGGGTTTGGTGTCAATGAGACAACTATCTGCAAGAAACCAAAATAACACAGAAATACAAACTATGGGTCACCGTACAGCCTTCAACAACAGGCAAAGCACGTACCGCATAGTCGGCTATAAAAGGCCCCGAAATGACAATGTAAAACAATCAGTCAAAAAAGAAAATTAACAAAGTCCGTATCATCGTATGCGTAACTTAGTTGCTCACCAGAGGAACTTTACGCAAGCGTTTAAACACGCGTTCCATAAGTTTGAAGTACGTCGAAATGCAAAGGTATACGCTTGGTGAACGCTTTTACTTCAGGAAAATTTTAATGGAACATAAAAAAAATCATTCAGCTCAAGCGTTTGTCAAACGTATATACATGTACCTGTAAACTGCACGCACATAATATACACGCCACACGAGCGTTGAAAACGCTACAGATAAGTTTTAGACACGTTAAGGGCACATTGCATACAAAAATACTCGTCGCCTTAAAGCTTTCATTTAGGAAAAGAAGTCCGATGCGGGTGAAACTTCATCAAACCTACAGAAGATATTACACCCTCTCTAACCATGCAACATGGGACTAGACATAGAAGTACAGGAACTATTCACATTAGTTTGAGCTGTACAAGATCTATAAAAATATCCCGCCTGCCTCAAAGGTGCATATAGGATCGACCATGGTCCAGCACTAATGATACAAATACCAACCAGAGTTACAATGACGTGGTAGTAAGTCTTTAAAGGCCACCGAGCGGCTTCCAAAAATGAAAAAAACTACTATTTAGTCGGCTATTAAATGCCCCGACCATTAAGATTTAAAAACAAAAATCAAACAAAACTAAACAGCCTTATTGATAACAAAATAATTTACGAAAACAACTTGACCGACATGAATTATGAACAACAACCACTGTACTACATGTTTCTGGCTTTAGAATGGACATTGGCACATAAACAATGTGCATGGTGGCCATAAACCCAACCCTCCCAAATGAACCAAACCTTAAGGACAACACATCGCAAGAAAAAACTGTAAAATATCAGTTGCAATTCGCGTCCCTAAAATTATGGGTACGGTGCACAATAATCACTTACATAAAAACAATAGACACAAATCACTGAAATAATCGCACTTACCGAAAGCTATTTCAAAGCTAGTGAACATGTAGACGAACCAGTGGACATAGATGGACTGGTAAACATGTAAACAGACGGGCGAATGTGACAGACTTATTGACAAACATTCACATATAGACAGACCTGCAGTTGGGAATGTAGGAAGACCAGGAGAAACGCTAAGGTACGCTTTACGCACACCCAATACACGCTTTAAGCTCGTTGTGCACACGATACAGATATGATTGACAAGTTGAATGCATCAAAATTACTAGCGTTTTGGTAGCGTGCATGATTTTTTTTACCTCGGCCGACGTACGTCGGATCTATACGTTGATGTGTGAAGCCGGTATTACATTATTTAAACCACTAAACAGGCAATGTCAGTTTCTAATTCTTATGCACAACAAAAGTAATATAAGACAATACATCTTTATTAATTAAACAATTATCTAATATATATAATGCCAAACAAGCATTTGGGTTTACGATTGCATTTCTTTTTTTAAAGAAAGCAACTTGTTTCTGCTCTTTGTATAGCTGTTGTACGATAGACGTTTTGTTATAATGGTATGCAATTATTAAGTAAGATTACGTAATTCGTATCATTATGTTTCTATGCGAATGGTCATTTGGATACTAACGATCAAGCTGTACGGACGCCGTGCATTTACAATGACATTCTTCGAATTGAATATAGCACATTTGTTTGGAATTGTTTTATTTTATTAGAATATTTTCCGTTTAACTTTTATTGTAATTGCTTTACATTATTTAGGAAATTATACATAAACTACCATCTAACTACATTTAGTCTTTTTTTGTTGATTTTAAGCCATGCAGTGAGTCACCACTGCCTGATTGAATCTTTTAAAAATATAACAGGAATTACAACAACAAAAAAAAACATGTCATAAGCCAGTGAAAGAGAGAAATACAAAATATACAAAAAGTATATATTCAAACAAAAGTCCTCAAACAGATTTATAGAATAAAAACAAATATCAACAAAAATGATTCCGTAAAATAAGCTGTTCCTGCTACACGTAAAACACCCATCGAGTTTGATATAGTCAATGACAATCCGGCTTTGCATGGTTATAGGCTATGAACAGTGAAACATTTACGTAACCATCTGAGACACAGATAATTATTCCTCTAATGTCGATCGTTGATTCATAGCTCTACAAAAAATAAAAAAATAAAAAAAATAAGCATCTCCCTGATATCTGTTCTATAAAACTAGTGTTATTGAATAAGAGTTAGTGATTTTATGCGCTGTTCTACACAAAATGTGCTAATTTGAATTAATGAAACGCGCACATTCGATGAAAGTATTCTGGTTTTTATTTTTCGATTCAGATACAGTTTTATTCATAGTTATTTTTATCATTTGGAATTTACTTTGCTGTTAATTAGCTAACAAAATGCGGAAAAAAAGAAGAAGTTTAGTGTGAATGCAGATTAGACTTCAACCCATCAACACAATTACCGAAAACCAGGCAAAGTTATAATTCATCTTCCTAAAAAGTTATGAATAAATCAAAAAGCCAAACAATACAAAGATCTGGAAGCTTAAATTTTCAAAATATCAACATAAAAGAAGAAAAAACTATGACCCACAAAAACAAAACAACCTCCAATACAAAGCAAAGCTTTACGATTTACCATGATATAAAAATATGGAGACGGGGTTTGATTGCAACTGAGACAACAATTCACCAGAAAACAAATGATGCAGATATAAGAATACCAGTGATAGTGGGTCACCTAACTTTTTACCAGGCATTTCACAAAAAACAAACGTAATAGACAAAGAACAACCACTGAATCACGGGCTTCTGTCTTGGGACAGACACTTAGGGAATATGGCGGGGTTAACATTTTTGTGCGCGCTTTATATCTTTCGGTCAACTCTTAAACAGTGGTACAATAGCTAAAGAACAGAGTATTTGAATCAGTTAGAAAGAGCTAGTCTCGTCAGACAGATACGAAGCGTTAAAAATTACGAATAAAAAGACAAAAGATAAAAAGTACCGATCTGAGATTAGTAATGGCAAATCATTAATGTACTATCAGGCACAGGAAAATATATGGTTTAAGATAATATTTGAGAGTTTCATTCTCCCCCGTTTTAATTTTCTTTTCGATATGCTTGCGATTATAACCATATAATTGTAAAACCGTAAGTTATTTGTTTAAAACAAATATATAAGGCCTGGAAGAGTACACATACATCAGGTGGATCCAGGATTTTTGACAAGGGGAGTATAAACGTAGCCTAGTATGTATTTATTTGAACGATTTTATATTAAAAATAATCTGGTCGATTTCAACTTCAAACATAAAGAATAGCTAAATGCATGTCTATAAATTCATACGCACTAGTTTCGTAAATTTTCGGACGCTGTTACGAGTAGGTTGGCCGTCATGAAAGTTCACAGATGACAGCGCTGCCGCATACATTTCAAAAGTCGTAACTAAAATCCCTCCCTCCCCCCTAATATGACCTACAGAATTATATACTTGTTAAGGTAGCAATACACAGTTAGGAGTTTAGTTTCGCGTTTTGGCCCCGGTGGATTTTTCAAATATGAAAGTTATTGTGTAATAACATTCATTTTTAGACAGCTGAGTACTAATTTAGCCTTCAAAGATGGTTTATAAGATCATCAAGATTATTTATTACATGTTTTATTGGCTATTTTCTGTTTGATTCTCCGTATTTTCATAGCTAGACCAGAAATTAATGTAATGTTTAAAAACACTTTTTTTCTACACGAAGTTTTTGACGCAATTTTACCAAAAAATGAGACGAAAGACATATGATTTTCATTGGATTAACTTAAAGATATATGTAAACAGCTTCAGAAAAGGTATTACTTCAAGCGATTGAAATTCTACTTTGAGCCAAATTTTGCGGAAACATGTGACATCTTTTCCCCCTTTTTGCAATATTTTATAGCAAATAAATGCAGATTGTTGCCATGAATCCACCCAAAAGAAACTATATTTTACCATTGTATGTACTGGATATAAAATCTATGGAAGATTCTGATTACATACATATGAACATATATGACATAAATAGTCAGCTTAATTTTGCAAGAAAGCAATGAAAAGGGGATGTTAAAATTTATGAGAGCAAATTTTGATATTTTTTCCTAACTGTTTGTTGCTACCTAACAGGTTTGTACTAACCTAAGCAACAGGACGGTTGCCACATGTGGACCAGGATCTACTAACCCTTACGAAGCACCTGTTGGTTTGTGTTTAATACTCAATTTTTTGTTTTCTGTGTTGTGTTTAGTATACTACAATAATTGTTTGTCTGTTTGTCTCTTTTTTTTTAGTCATTGCTTTTAATCAATGATATTAAAGACTCGATATCTAGGCAGGGAAATAAGGCCTTCACATAAAGAAAAAGAGACAGATTTTTAAACAAACTTAATTGATAAGCAAGTTTTCAACTTTGATATACATGTATTGTAAATGTGAAAGAGTAAATAAAAAAAAATGTGTGTTTAAACTATAAGATTATGATTCTTTTTAAGGAATGCACTGCCGAAAATATACACATTGATTTATAATTCTGTAAAAGCTCAAATGTCTTATCTATTGTACGTACTCTTGGTTTAATAACAATGCTATAGTCTTGATCGTTTATGAAGGGATTAACACAGTTTTAGTTGCATAGATGCAATTACTATGTCAAAATGGAATGTGGTCACGTGATCGGCGTAAAACGGATGGTTCTATTTCCCCTTTTCTGCTATACAACGTTGATTCAAATATATTATCAACATCATGTGCAATCTTAAGTGCATGCTATGGGTTGCCAGTGTTTTCTTACTAATAGCGGCTATTGGTCAGATTTTAGCAGTGGCTACTCCTTTCTGGTCTTTCGATGGACTTCACTACGTTGGACTGTGGAAATATGGACGTTGTGCTTTTGATCATAAAAAGTGTTACAGAAATTGGCAAGTGGAATATTTCGTCTCAGGTTTGTGGATGGCTATAATCTTATTGTTTTGGTTGAACATATATTTTGTTCAGTCAAAGTTTTCTAGCTGTTTAAGATCTGGCGGATGTGCAATTGAGACAGCATACACATACCAAGACATTAAAAGAAATTATGTTTGCCATTAACACTAGTTCGTCAATGCGTGTCATTTGACAATCAGAACACATCACATTATTCTTAACGCGCTCCGCTCGACAGTTTTTATAAAGTTTTCGAAATTTATGCTTCCTTTGCAAATCCTGGTTAATCCGATCAACCTCTAGGTGAAAAGTTGTCCTTTTGTCAATAAAACCACATCTTCCTAGTTTTGTATTCCTTTGTTGAACGTTTACATACAAGTATATATGGCATTTTGACCGAATATAAGAATATTCGCATCATATGATTGAGACTGATCAATCTAACTGATTATCATACATTTAAAGCACAAATATGCTTAAGCCACCCACGTATATCCATCGATATTGGCTTAAATTGGCATATTTTATCATTCTTTATAATCATTAGATCATCTTAATCAGATATTAAAGCGTCACATTATTTATTTATTTTAATTTTTTTGGGGGGAGGGGTCCGGGGGGTTGGAACCCCCTTTTTTTTGGACAATCAATGCATTTAGATCGGGACATGTGGTTGGAAACTCCCCCTTTTTAAAATGGCTGGATCTGCCCATGGGGGTATATACAACTATTTTGTCCCCATCATAGTAGATCAGGTATTCTGACCATTCCTTCTGGACATATTGCAAAAATATAATATCGAGTATCATTCAATAAACAACAGATACGTCTAATGAAATTTAAAGTCAAGCTATAAAAATATGTGTCGTTAAAAAAAAAAACTCTACATATTTAAAATTTTCAGATAAGAATCCTTAAGAAGTTTGATATTTGTGTCAATGTTTTAGTCCTAGATCTAAGTCTGTACAAGGCTGAAGTAACCGATATTTGGTGAACATTTAATTAGTAATATAAACAATATGCGAGTCTTTAAAGATATTCAGAATATTCAAGCTAATGATAATGACACTTTACTTATTATTTCCAAATTTAGGCATTATTTTGAATTCACACAAACTGGACCTATATGATATATATACAATGCATAGACGAAGGCCAACTGTCATCTCATTTGATTATACTAATTGCAAAATAATGAAACCGGGGTCATATATTTTAGTTTTCAATTGCTATAAGGTAGGATCATTTTTATATTCTGTTAACCTGCATTCATACATAAAAATTGTGCATACTCTTATATTTTGAATGATTGGAAGACTCCTTATTTAAGGTCTGCGATTTGAGATAAATCTGCCGAATTTCAACAGTGTATCATCGAGACCCTCGGAACTAATCGTCAAAATATATCGATATCCCTTTGAAAGTCAACATATTCTTAACATTAAATCTTTGTACTCTGTCAAGCAATTTTTACAGTACAGGAATTTTAATGAAATCTGTAAGAATGTCACGTGACTTATCTCACCTGTCAGGTATCCATCCATCACTTTGAAAATAACCCAATAAGCTATGGCAGGGAGCCGTGTGATCGGCGCTGCTAGTTTACCATTAATAGGATGCATAGCATTAATAGCAGCCGCCGTGTGTCAAGTTATAGCATTTGCGTGTGCAAACTGGGGATATGATAAAACTCGAAGTTTATATGTCGGTTTATGGAGAGATGGAAATTGTTTCAAATCGGATCATAGAGAATGTTACAGGCGAGATCATGTGGAATTTTTTGCTGAAGGTAGGGTCTATATAGTTCTTGGACGTTCTTATGATCGTCATTAGTCGACAGCGGATAGGGAAAATATCTTATCAACAAATATGTAGAAGTAAACCAAAAATCTGTCCTCTCTGGATATATACACTACACACTTTATAAGCTTGAAACATTTTAGTGTAGCAACATGTTAAGGGGACGACCATTTTATGTTCAGAGGGGAGGCATGCATGAAGATTTATTTGCAGATGGAACAGTCATATTCACCTATTGTTATGGCGGTCTGTTTATTTCGCGCATCTGTGCCGCACCACAATTATTCACTTTATGTTGTGGGGTCGTATATTCATTTTCATTCAGTCTTGGACGATATGGCTTATGTTCATTTGTTACCAGGCCAGGGTGTACCGTATTCCTTTTTAAAATACCTTTTGTTTAAAAATGCAGGGTTTTTTTTCAAGCCCGCGATGCACACATGTGCAAAGGTATAGTTTAATGTTAACTGTTTCGCAATTATAATGTACTTAAATATTTCAATAAAGTCAGGTTTCAATCTCTATTGAAAGACAAACGAGTATAACAGCATAGTTTTACCTTTCAATGGTTACCCTTTGTTTTTTTTTAATTTTTTTTAATAATCTCACCGAAAAAAAGATGTAAAGTACTTTTAACGTTTGGACCGTTTAACTATATAGACATTAAGAAGGATGCCTTTGTATTGATGTTTTGTGTGTAGACTAAAACCGGTTACTGTATCAATACAGACCTGTGGTTATGAATTTATAATGTGACTTCTGTTTAATAAACCAAAAACACCCACATCTCCTTTTAACAACCTATTGATGGGATGTTTATACATTCCTGGACCGTCAATTATATGTGAACAAGTAGTAAATTACAATTTATTCATAATCTGTTATTACTTGAAGTTTCTACTTTGTTATTTTGTTGTCTTTGAAAACATCACATTTAAGTTATTTTACAAATAATATACCAGCTGACGATATGACCAATATAATAACTTAGATCGACCGAAGAAGGAAAATAAGTAGTTTTAATATTTCTATCATGAACTATAATGTCCTCTAGCTTTTAATTTTCTTTGTCATGGTAATTTGAACATCTTTTCCCACAAAATATACAAATACAGTAAGTTTCCTAGGGTAGCTCTAGATATATCTATGGTTATTCTGGCTGAGGTTTAAGAATCCCGACAGCCGGTTTTATTCGACCGTGTAAAAATCGTTGACGACAATCAGAGAGAACATCAAATAAACCTAAGTATCAGTTTTATGCCATGAAGTCCATTTTCTACAGTTGCTTTTAAAATTCACCTTTTTAAAGGAAAATTTCCCAAATTGTCAACAATGAAGTAATGTTTTTAATATGTTATCATTTCGCCAATATGTTGTTCTCTAAAGGTCAGACTTGTCTATATGAAAACAGGTTTCTTTATAAGTTAAAATCCTTTATGGGGTGATATATATTAGCAGTGCATAGAAATGATGATTAATAGTTACTAAAAACTTTAATAAAATCCCAAACTCGCCAATAAATTATCTTGATGCATTTTTACAAAATGCAAATTTCCGAAGGACAATGACTTAAAATATGTAAATAGGTAAAGATTTTAAAATAAAATATGCCGCAAGTATAAAATCAGTACATGAATGTAACTATACGAGTGTTAATTCATTCATCTTTAATATTATGCTTCTATAGAGTGTTTCTTTAAAATCGATGTTTGTTCACACATTTTCAAAAACCTATTTCTATGTTAGAGCAGCAACCAGCAAAATCGGTTAAGATTGAGCATTAATCCACACATATATAAGGATAGAGAACACATTTTACTATTAAATCTGCATCGCTTTAGCACTTTAATTGAAATGCAATATATTCATGAAGACCGTATTGACACTATTTCAGATAGTCTCGTCTCTCCTCGCCTCGAGTGAAGGGATACAGTACATGGGTTCGTCCACCGCCGTATAGAGCCAATCTGAGTGTGTCAGTCGTGTGCAAAGCAAGGTTCATATTCATATATACTTGTGATATGTGTAACTGGGCGTTAAACACTAATCCATCCACCAAAACGATCTCCTTATTCTGTACATTAAATGAAGAGGCAATCTATCTATGATTTCGTTATGCTCATATGAGCGACGAGTACGCGAGTTCAGATATATCTTAATTTAATTAGATTGTTGGAGAGGCAAATTTGTATATATATATGTACCAATATAACCCGCGTAAAAAAGTCAGGAGGTCACACACGTTTAGTTCAGGACCTCCATAATTCCTATTCAGGATATCAATAAATCATTGAGGATCTCCTAAAATATATCGAAACATCCCAAATTCGATTTAGGGATATCCAGGAATCGAATTTTGGGGGTCCTGAAATAGAATTATAATAGTAATAGTTTTAACTAAATTCGCACATCATGGCTTATCGATATTTGGCTTATTTATGGTTTGATATGCAAATCTTGATTTTGACATGTATTATTACAGTTATCACTTTGTAACGGTAATTCGCAATACTCGTTAAGCGTCGAGGCTTTTAAGTGAAAGTGATCGGCAGTGGCGGATCCAGCCATTTTAAAAAGAGGATTCCTAACCCAGGACAAAAGGGGGGTCCAACTATATGTTCCCATTCAAATGCATTGATCGGCCCCAAAAAAAAGGGGGGGTCCAACCCCATCTCCCCTTGATCCGCCACTGATCGGTTCAGTTGCTTAGTCTTAATTTTCGCTGTTGTGTGTTGTATATACTATTGTTTGTCTGTTGATACTTTTTAGAAATAACCGGTGTTCTCAGTTTTTTTTTTGTCATTCCTTCTGGGATCTTTTGTCTCTCATTGTTTGACCTACGTTTGCATTGTTACCTTTAATCGTGCACACATAAAACATCAGATGAAATTATAAAAAAAACAAGAACATGTCTAGTCTGATTAAAATCAAACCTCTCAGCGCTCCCGTTTTCTCCCACGCGACATATCAGAAAACGGGAGAGGCTGAGCTGAGAGGTTTTATTTTTACTCGGACTGGAATGTGAGAATGTGTCCATAGTATATCCGCATTATTATTTTCTATGTTCAGTGGACCATGAAATTGGGGTCATTACTCTAACGGGGCATTAAAACTTTGAAAGATCATATCATATGGAACATGTGTACTAAGTTTCAAATTGATTGGACTTAAACCTGAATCTGGACGAGCATACCAAATAGCATAATGCCCAATGTAGGGGCATAAAATACAAACCAAATAGAAGACATCACTGGTATTAACTTCCGAATAAACCTCAAGTAGGAATTTAAGATACTAATAGATAAATAATATACTGCTCAATGTACTGTATCAAATATTTCATGCAAATTATTGAAAATATAAAATGACTTTTGAAATCACTGAAAAAGAGGGCTTGTTAGATGGGACACTGGGGCGTTTTGCCTTCACATATGACAGAGGCTTGATGCTTTGACGTTCTAATATGCAGAAAACGAGATATTATCCCAATTTAAAGTAAAAATAGATGAACAGGAGATACCCAGACAACATGAGTATGTTGGCCCAACATTGGCACAACGTATATCATTGCATTGGCCCATCGTTGTATTTTAACGTTGGCCCAACGTATAAGTGCAAAGTGGGCCTACGTTGGCCCAACATGATGGCTTCATGTTGGCCCAACGTTGTACGGTTATATGCAATACATAGAGCCAACGTTGGCCCATTGTATGAAAAACATAATCCATGTTGGCACAACGTTGGACCAACGTAGAAATATCTTTTCTTATGTTGGCACTATGTTGGTCCAAGGTAGGTATTTCTCATTTTTATGTTGGCAATTCGTTGGTCTATTGTTTCAACCAAATTACAATGTATGCTGCATGAGTAGCTGTATATCATAAATACTCCGGAGCGCATTTGATCTTTTTTTGTATTCCAATCTGCCAAAGTTTAAGGTAGCAATTCTGTATTTTTGTATTACCCATTGTTGTTACTGTCCTTGTTTTTTTCATGAACTTTGCCTCTTTAATTTTATATTTTGTGTGACGCTAAGATATTTCTTTGGCAATGTTTGATGGATCGACCAGATAAACTCTGTGTCATTTGGTGTCTTGTAAAGAGTTGTCTCATTAGCAATCATACCACATCTTCTTTTTTCATATCAATTTCATTTATTTCTTTAACATAACAAATGACGTATGGCTTATGGTTAGGCGATCATACAAATAGTTTTTTCAGAGATGTAATTTTAGTTGTATTGGTTCCAGATCCAGAATGAAAATTAAATAATTCAGAAGATGAAACTTTATTTATTTTAAATTTGATATCATTGGTCGTCACCACAAGTAGTGTCCTTCTCAATTTGAACTTCAACAGTGTCATTATTATTTATATATGTTATTCTTTTTTTCCCTTCTCTGTTTCTTGCCACCTTCTCTGTCAAGGCTTAAGCGCCGCCAATCTTAAGCTGCATCATCTATCTCCTTATCCGAAGACTCATTACAGCTATGCTTTTTTTCTAACCGACTCTGTAATAAAGTTATAAGTAAACTTGAATTGCGTATTTGTCTAATGCATGCGTGCATAATCTTCCTTCTAGATATGTAATATAAATTAATGTATATTCTTAATAGTTTAAACACTATTTAATACAAAATAAAATCTTAAATAACCATTTTTTTTACATTGGTTATTTGTCTAATGGTCAGAAATTCATTAGTATTAGACGGATTTGTGGGTATAACAAACCCTTAATTATTACTATTATTTCAGAATTCGGTATCATACTTTATATATTCGTAATATACATGATATATAAAGAATAATTTAGATGTGCATTAATGAACAGTTATATATTTGATATATAAAAACACAGTTACACATTCAAGTGTGTATATGATCAGATTTCACAAATATATCGTATCTGTTTGCATGCGATTTAGAAATACAATAAAACTAACAAATTCATTTATATTTTAATGAAGTAGAAATCATTATACCACATTTTTGAAACATTACGGAATAAGGTACATCTTAAGACAATTTTATTCCATTAACTTCAGTAATGATCATACATGTTGTGGTTATAGATTAAATAATTTGCCATTTGTTTGGAGATACTAATGTTCAGTGGCAAATATTTCATGATAATTAATAGGATTGAAATGATTTAAAATCTAGAAAATATTTCGCCCGAAACGTATAATCTTCAAGATCAGCATTATAAAATGATGGAAATTAATATATGTTTTGATTTATAACAACATCCCTCAGATTAAAAAATCATATTGTATTTGTCATTCTTAATCGTATATATATATATATATCAGATTTTTTAAAGTTACAACTTACATGTTACTATCTTTCTCTTTGAATCTCAGATGACATGATTTTCTCTTTTTGTTTTCTTCGTATCACTGCTTTCTTACAAATACACAACAGGAAATAATCACAAAAGTGACCATCCCATTACACATGTTGCATTCAGATTTCCTACAAACTTAATTACCATAGCAACTATCTTTGAAATTTGTCGAACATATGGTCAAACCTTATCAGAATGGGCTTGATTAACAGACTGGCTGTATCAAATATCACTCTGCATATAATTGCTATTATTTTGTTTCACAAAGTTTAATGAATAAAGTTATTATAAATAATGATTGCAATAAATTTTAATTTTTAACCAGGCAATCTATGTTTACGATATACATTTTTTTTATTACAGTAATGATATTCCAGTATAAATTTTACCTGACTTAATTATATATAGAGTATAATATATGATCACGCAACGTTGGGCCAGTATTGGCCCAACATAGAGTTGTAAATGTAATTTCAGTTGATAAACACTTTCGGTATAACATTAACTTTTCATAAAGCTTGCTGCAATCGAAATTATCCGCCTCCCAAGAGAAATAAAGCGTAAAATATTATATAATCAATTCTATTAACAAAATTTCATATCGGCCCTATGTTGCTACTAACATAATGCCAACATTTGCCCGATTATTTATAACCAACATGAGATAATAATATGAATTTACAACAACAGACCAACGTTGGGCCAATGTTGTGCAGCCGACACCAACGTGCGACCAATGTACCGACAATTTGCCAACGTTGGGCCAATGTTGTGCAGCCAACATAAACTTGCGACCAACGGACCGACAATTTGCCATCGTTGGGCCAATGTTGTGCAGCCAACATAAACTTGCGACCAACGGACCGACAATTTGCCAACGTTGGGCCAATGTTGTGAAGCCAACACCAACGGTCGACCAACGGGCCGACCATTTGCCAACGTTGGCCCACTGTTAGTCTGCTGACTGGGTAACAGATGCAAGTTAAGGTCGTGAAATAATAATAAATAAGAGGATTTGGATTTTCTATACGAGAAGAAAACTAAAAACTTGTAGCAAAAAAAAAAAAAGAAATACAATAAAAGGAAACCGTTTACACATTATGTTTTAAGAAATCAACTTGGAGTCTGTACATGTAGAAATGATTGATATATGAACTGGTTTGAATATTTAAAGTGGTTTATACTATATACCCTATCTTTTTAAATATCTTCCATTTTATCCAAGCAGTCAATGATATTTATATTTTGGGCTAGAGAAGGGCAAGAACATGTTTGCTCCTATAATTACCTTCTGAGAGTAGAATTATATATCTCTGGTGGTAGTTCCCACCGCCCCTATAACAACTGAAACTATTTTAACACTATCAAAGTGGGGCTTTATTCATACACTATTCTATTACTATTGTCTTTTTAAATATCTTCCATTTTATTCAAACAGTCAATGATTTTTATATTCTGGACTTTGATAAGGACAAGGATTTGTATAGTCTAACTATGCAAATCCTTGATAAGGACGAGAATAGGTCAATAATAGTTTTGCTCCTCAGTGATAACTTCTGATAGGGATAGCAGAGACATACATATGTCTATGGTTGTAGTTACCATAGCCCCTATAACAAAAAAAAACTATTTTATTACTATCAAAGTGAGGCTTTATTCATGCACTATTTTTTGTATTACTATTGTATTTTAATATTCATTGATGAAAAAATTAAACTGGACTTTAAAAAGTTTGATTGATCTAATTGTATCAGATGTCATTTCAGGCAAAGGTTAAATTCAGATTGCTGTAAGAATATATTAGGCCCTGACAGATCAAATACGTTTTCAATCCACATTTAATTTTCAGTCGAGTTTTTAGGTATAAAAAGCTATACAATTATTCTTAGATGAGCATAGTTTAAGGTTTCAGATTTTTTAATTGAAAGCAGTATTTCTGCTTGTGTGACTTGCATAAATAACTTGTTTACAGCCAAATATATTTCGTTATTCCTTTAGAGCAAAGCTTACACAGTGTTAAAAGGACTCTTTGTTTTGATAGATTAATGTAATTGTATATAAGATTTGTCGATTGCTTTGTCCAGAAACATATAATCAAAGTACTTGTGAGAACTGAAGGGTAAAGATTGCATTTGATGTGCAGTGGGAACCAGAAATCTAATTTGCATATTTTATACAGCATTGTATCAAGGCAAAAAAGTGGAGATATCAATTGTAGTTGGCCATACACAATTATGGAAAAAGAAAGATAATTTCAATTCAAAATATAACCCATACTTGATTGATGCACCATACACTAACTATGATTTTTTTTTAAATGGTGTGGTTATACACAAACACATCATTTAGTAACTTGAATATAATTATGAAAACAGGTATTTATTTCATTAAAGAATTTCGTATATTATTGGATATAATGTTTACCCGGCTTATTTTGCTACATACTTTATTTTTGTTTTTGTTGTATTTTTACCTCAACAGTAGTGATAAAAAAAAATTGCAAGCAAGCAATATAAAGGGTTCTGAGTACATGCAGTTTCTACCCCAAAGTGTTTTAACATGTCTCTCCCGATTTAAAGGGTTAGAAATTAGAATGTAACGTTATAAATTGATAATACACGTACAATTTTTCATCCACTTATCATTTCAGATTTTTAAATAGTGTTTCAAATATTCAAAATGTCTGATTCTGATAGTATTTATACATTTTTTTCAGACTGGTTGAAAGCTGTTCGAGGTTTAGAATGCCTGGCACTAATATTTCTATCTTTCCCACTGGTAACCCTCCCAATCTACATGTACATAGCATTGGGACTTTATTACAGATGCATGCTGGGTACTATGGCTTTATGTAGTTTGATATCTGGTAAGTTCTATATACATCAAACATTAAATACATCAAATAATGCTGTTTATTTTGCTTAAAAAGGATATATTTGTGAAGTCTTTATTATTGTGAAAATTACAATGTGATGAGTTTTGCAAAATCAAAAGTTGCATTTCTATAACAATTTTCATTGATTTTGTGAGTATAGATAAACCATGAGTATTAAAATTCTAATGCAATTATTTTGTATCAATGATTCTGATTGGATGACAGTTAGCGTAAAATTCTCTATCTCCTTGTCTGTAACTAAGGAAGCCGACGTTTTGAATTGCCGAATGTATTGACATGTAATTTCTACAATAATAAGCTGAAAAACTCACTTGTTGCACCTAAAAACCTTCTTTTTATCAAATTTTATTACATTCTGAAGCGGCACAGAAGCCAGAAAACGCCTGTATTTATGTTTTACGCCAGAAGCATACCTTTGACGTCACCTAGTGTAGGAACCAAAGAAGATAACATCTTTTCGAGGAATTTTCTTTAATGAAGATTTTACACTGAAATAATGATTGAAATTTAATTATGAACTTGTTTTGCATTAGAATAGAGATAACTGTATTGTATTTGAAGCTTTGCGGCCATCCATTGGTAGTTTTACTGTCGCAAATACCCGTTTAACTGTCTCCGAGTCGCCAAGGAAAACTAAATTTGCGACAGTAAAACTACCGATGGACTTCCTTAAAGCTTAAAATACAATACAGTTACCTCTTAAATGCAATTAAATACAAACTTTCTACATGCTTGTATACAGACTTTGACAAAACCAAAACATCCACCAATGAAAATAAATGAACTAAGAATATTATGATATTTATTCTCCATTCTGTTATTTTTTCAGCTGTGTGTTGTTTGGCTGGTGTAGTTGTATATGGGGTACAAATAACATCGATGGACTGGGATACTTCATGGTGTCTGTACGTAGCCATTGTAGGAGCAGCGGGAGCATTTATTGCATTTTTAGTTTTAATTGTAGCAACAATAACAAAACGACCAGAAAAAGTCAGACGTGTTGAGAAAGTTAGAATGTATACAATTTACGCTGATGAATGATATAAATAAGTATGCTGCTGAACTTTACATACTTTATAGTAGGGATACTGAAAATGCTTTGTACTATATTATAATACAAACAATATCATGAATATGTTACCAAAGATGCACGGATGTCAAAATGTATATATGAATGTATGGATGAAGATGTGACATAATTTTGTTATTTCATGTTTTAATATTAAATCATAAGAAATTAACATAAATGTGGTTTTATTGCACAAACCCATTGGTCATTATTCACAAATTGTTCTTGTAAGAAAATGAAATGTTGTTTACTGTTGCCATAAAAACTTTTCAAGTCTGACCAACAGATATTGGAATATTACTCGTCAATATGTCACCATGGATATTCCATATTTTGTATTCTGCTGTCATGTATTCTTGAACTGCAATATAATTAAAAATCAATATAAACAAGAAGCTTGATGAAGCTGTAGAGAAAAAAAGACATCTTTTCATGTTTCCCTTTTCTGTGTTTTAAATTCAACACAAGTTATCTCCCTTTTGCAAGAGGTGTCTCATATTTAATTAATACTAACAAATGGTTTGTGAACTTTAAAAATAAAAAATAAAGATCCTAATCACTGGGGTAAAGCTGATGACCGTAACTGCATTCACGGTCATCCCAAGATGTCGGATGAAAAATTAGGTCAGTTTCTGTATTGTCTGTTAAAGTGTTTCTATATCATTTTCTTTACAAATCATACATTGAAACGATGTAAATTTATAAAAGAATCACTCGAAAATCACTTATTACTTCCGAGAAATGTGCATGAAACGGGAAATTCGATTTGAAAAAATCGTTAAGATGACCGTAAATCATAATCAAAATATTTACAAGATGACCGTAACATAAAACAAGGATGACCGTGATTGGTAAAAAGATGACCGTAACTTGTAAAGGATGACCGTACTTTATATAAACTATTTCTGTTTGTCTTTTTCATTTTTAGCCATGGCGTTGTCAGTTTGTTTTGAATTTATGAGTTTGACTGTCCCTTTGGTATCTTTCGTCCCTCTTTTATATAGGACTACCGTAACTTTTATAGGATGACCATCCATTCTAAGAAATATCCGTATTGTATTCAAAGCTTTTTTGTTGAGTTTGTCAATCTCAATAGGGGCTCGGTTAGCGGATATAAATATGTTTCATAAATTTCTTTTTTTAAACTATAATATAATTGGCCATATTTAGGATTTATAACAATGATAGTAAATTGCATATTTCTCGTAAACAATGAAATATTCATTGATATCGACGTTAAAATTTTAACACAATTTGACAGCGATACGACCAAAATTTGAAGAAACATGAATGTGTCCCTAGTACATGGATGCCTCATCTACACTATCATTTTCTATGTTTAGTGGACTATTAAAATGGGATAAAACTGTAATTTGGCATTAGAATTAAAAAGATCATACAATAGGGAAAATGTGTACTAAGTTTCAATTTTATTTAACTTGAAACTGGACAAACGGACAAACAAACAGACGAACGGACGAACGTACACACAGACCAGATAAATGCGAGGTGAGGTGAGGTGTCAAGGTGGACATAGTCAAATCTTAGACAAACAGAGGGAAGAATTCTGTGATATTTGATGAACACATATATAGGTTATCAAGCGTTTTAAAAAATGGAGACAAATCCTTCAGGTGTACCGAAAAAACCTGTAAAGCCAGGATTACGACTGATACAGAACAGACTTGTAACTTTACTATAGTGCTAACAAATGTCTCAATAATGAACTCCAGTGTATAGTGCTTTCTTTTCGGTTGTATTCAGGTTTTAACATTACTTGTATGATTTTAGCATTACTTGTATGATTTTATCGAGGTTTTAGCATAACTTGTATGATTTTATGATAACTGATTTCTCAGTGGAATATGATTCTTCATTATTAAAAGACTTTTTGAAATTTTTTATGTTTTATACTATTATTACCTGTATTTACCTGTATTTACCTGTACTTACCTGTAATATTGGCGCAAATGAAAGATTTAGTTTTTGGCGCAAATGAAATATGGTTTGTGGTGCAAATGAAAGATTTTTTTGGCGCAAATGAAATGCCAATTGGCGCAAATGAAAAGCACCGTAGTAATGCAAAACAATAAGATATCAAGTCGACGACATGGTTCTTATCGGGGCCTTTTATAGCTGACTATGCGGTATGGGCTTTGCTCATTGTTGAAGGCCTTACGGTTACCTATAGTTGTTAATGTTTGTGTCATTTTGGTCTTTTCTGGATAGTTGTCTCATTGGCAATAATACCACATCTTCTTTTTTATAAATAGTATCTATAAGTTGGATGTAGAAAATGCATAACCTCCGATTTTTTTTATCTGACACGGACGGAGAACATATCAATCTTTTAATTCAGAAATTTTCGTGTCTGCCCTTCCATTATGTGAATCAAGAAAAAATTCCCCAAAACAGGTAACGATTGTATCGAAAAGAGAAAAATCGAGTGCACCTTTTTATGTTAGGGCATGTTTGGGGTGTATATTTTGTCTTTAAAACGTACAAAGCAAGAGTATTTTATATAGCATCTCGCTTCAGATTCTATCATTATCATATATCAAAGCTACAGGTTGACTTTATAACGTAAAAAAATGACAGTACGAAAAGATGAAATATATGGGTCAAGTGAGATACCTATCTAATGAATCACAAAAAATGAGTAGGTGTGTTCGAATGGCTATTTTTTCTAAAAGTACTTGACGACAGTCTTTTAATTTGGATGATGAAAATGGATATCTTCGAAAAAATATGATTTTCTTATGTGTGATAACTAGGGTTTATAATCTTCAACCACTGAAAATGTTTAGTCTGCCCTTCCATGAAATATTTAATTAGAATTTTTTTAAATGATTAAGAATTTTCAAAAACTCCATCTGACATCCGAACAGACAATATTTTTAAGTTGAATCAATGCAGACAAGATCATTAACTAATGCTCATTAGCTAGTAGATACATTTGTCTTTTAAAATATAACTGACATATAACGATCGATCGTAATGGTGCTATGTGGATAAATTTATCAGTTTTCAATAGCAAAATTGGCAGAGCGTCATCCCTACAATGGCTTCCATTTCTACGATTGTGAGCATGAACTGGCGTAATGGGGAGATAATTTTGAAGATGTAGAATCCTGACTGTATGAATAACATTTCTGTATATATACAAATTGACAACGTTCCGCCTTGTGATACGCTTTTCGTACAATACTATTTTAAGGATCTACTTTGCTGGAGCTCACCTTCACTAGTTTATTCGAATGATATTTTCAAAATATTTCTGTTATTTTATTTGCACGACAAAATGAAAGACGATATAATATCAATGGGTCTACATGCAATTTTTTGGTATTTACAAAAATGTGTATTTATTATATGTCATTAAAAGGAATCCCAGAAACAAACAAAAATATTTTGTCGAGCAGTTGAAGGCTGTCCACCGCATTTTTTTCATTATGCTTGTAAGGTGTCATTTTATCGCGCTTTTGTAGCATGTCTTTTGGCAAATTCATTTTAAAAATTAAACCCTCTACTGTAAAAAAGATACATATGGTAATCTTTGCATTTGAAGCACGTCTTATTTTCTTCTACCTATAGGATAAAACTCTCATATTAATATGTGTATACCAACACGATTAATCATTTGATACAAAAAGATAGTTATATAAATACGGATATTTCTTAGAATTGAGGGTCATCCTTTAAAAGTTACGGTCATCATTTACAAATTACGGTCATCTTAAAAGCAGTTACGGTCAGCCTTGTTATGAATCGCTGATTCTGTTACGGTCATCTCTATTGTGATTTACGGTCATCTTGGCGTTTTTTTCAAATCGAATTTCCCGTTTCATGCACATTTCTCAGAAGTAATTAGTGATTTCCGAGTGATTCTTTTATAAATTTACATCGTTTCAATGTATGATTTGTAAAGAAAATGATATAGAAACACTTTAACAGACAATACAGAAACTGACCTAATTTTTCATCCGACATCTTGGGATGACCGTGAATGCAGTTACGGTCATCAGCTTTACCCCAGTGCTAATGGGTCGCTGAGTTGGGACAGGCACATTTATGTGTTGGACTGTTGGTTCAAATGTAGTTTTGTGAATATTTGTCATTATACAGTTATATGTTCATGAATCCATATGAAATTTTAACACATGTTTATCATTCAATGACATGATTTAAAACTGCATATAATTTTGACTCTTGATGAATTGTGGACAGGCATAGAAAGAATTCTTGCGCTTGACTTTCTGAAGAACCTGAAGGCATCCCTAATTTTTAGTGATGCTTGCGTTGCTCAGTCTTTAGTTTTCTATATTGTGTTTTATAAACGGTTATTTGACTTTTATTCATAGTGTTGTCGGTTTGTCTTCAATTTATGAATTTGAATATTCCTTTTGTTGCTTCTTCATATCTTTAAGAAATAGCATTTAATCTGATTACTTTGATATATGTATTATATAAGTGTCTTACCTGTAGTTAGTTTAAATTTAGCATTAGGAGAAACTTGAACAGTCTTAGGATCAATATAACAACCAGAATGGGTAAACTCTGGCACCTTGAAAAAGAGCTGAAATATAAAAAGAAACATGTAAAACTCAGAATAGAAATGGGGAAAGTGTCAAAGAAACAACAACATGACCAAAGAGCAGAAAACAGCTCAAGCCACAAATTGGTCTTTAACACAACGACAAAATCAATCATTCAGAACCAGAAGTGGGCTTCAGCTGTCCCCTAAACAAAAATGTGTACTAGTGAAAATGGACGTCATACTAAACTCCAAGACATATAAATGAACTATGGCCACACCAAATTAATTTCTTGTTCTACGGACTCCAAAAATTGGGGCGATTTGAAAATTTAAATAAAAAAATATTAAATTTGCAAATTTTTGAGGTGAAGCTTAAAAAGTAAAGGCGAGCGATTATAATTTTTTTTTGTAAACATAAAATAGTAGGTTTTGACTATATTAAAACTTGATTTAATACTTGTACCTTGACATTTCTTTAATTTATGAAGTATTTTTTCCCTGTTCAACAAGAAATAATTGAATAATTAAATCTGGTCCAAGTATGTGTGACTGACAATGAGACAATTCTCCATCAAAGTCATAATCAGGTTCAGAACTACCCCTTAATGTTATGAATATCCCTTTTATGAGGGGTCAATATAAGTTATAATATTTTTTTTTTGTAAAAAACACTTTTAGTACAAAAGGGCTAATATTTTCCCAAAGAACTATAATATCTATATGGTATTTTAAAATGGTCAAAACATGTCCAAGAATTTTGTAATATTCCAGGACTTTAACCATGTTAACACATTTACTTTAACAGTTTAATATTATTCAAAATAAGTGGACCCAGTCTTTTAGAACAGTTGTTTAAAATATAATGTATTTCTCCTCTTTTTGAATAAAAAATTCTAAGTTTTCAAAAGTTTTATATAGTAGCACTATACAAATCCATAGTATTTCTATTTTCGTTTCTACAACAGTAAACATGGTAAAATGACCCCTTCAAGGCCCTTGTCTGAGGGATAACCTGATAATAACAAACTTAGGTCAAAGTATGGCCTTTTACACAGAGCTTTGATCCAGACCAAACAGCAAGCTATAAGGGACCACAACTTAGTATTGTACACAACAACCCAACAATCTAATTTATATTTCCAAACGGGAAAATACCAATGAACCACATCAACAAACGATAACTGCTGAACGACAGGTCCCTGAATCAATCAGGACAGGTGCACAAACCTGCAGCGGGTATGACCGTCAGCATACATTAAAATTGCAGTTGAAGGCAAATCCTTCACGAATCAGAAGTTCTTTGTACTTTATTTTAACAACGAACATTTTTTGATAGGGAATATAAGTCAGGGGGAAAGAAACCAGTGTTTTGTTCTGTACAGGTATTTCCGCTGTTATACATTTATTTCGGAGCACTCCCACTTGGAATAAATTGGTTTCATGCTGAAACAAATATTCTCACAGATGTTTACAGTGTTGTAGGGTGCTTATAGGTTTAAAATCGTTATATAAAGGTTATACTGTGATTTTAAAAACAAATGTTGAGATCTTTTTATAATATTTACAAAAAAACGGTATGGGAAATGGACACGATTACATTTCTGGATGCGGGAAGCGGGAATATAATAAAAATATAATAAAAATAAAAAAAATCTGTTTTTAAAAAAATAGGTGCGGGCGGGTTCGTCGAACAAGGAATTAAATTGGTGTGGCCTAAAGTAAAAAAAAACAACATACAAGACAAACAAAGGCCAGAGACTCCTGACTTTGGACAGGCATAAAAATGTGGCAGGATTAAACATATTTTATACAAACTTTGCAGTATTCATTGAGGGTGGTAAAGGGTTATTTTCATGCAATGTGTTTAGCCATTTTTATTTTTATTTCATTCACTTGCAGTCGTGAAAAATGTTTGTTTTTCACCATGTTTTGTGAAATCGGTAAAAAGATCAATGTGCAAGACATTTTTAATTGTTCGTTCGTCGTGAAATGGCAATTTTCTTTTGCTATCTTCCGTGCAGATACCCCCCTTTACGCCCCTCATCATTGATTTCATTTGTGTCTAATATACAGCAAGACAATTTCTGTTTACAGAAAAAACATATGAAAACATATTAAAATATCTGTGTACAAATGGTAAAATATAGAAAACTTCTATAAATCAATCAGCATATATTTCTTTTAAATCTTTCAACAAATTGCTGGAAGTTAATTTATATATTATAATTTAATTTAAACAAATGTAGATGAATAATTAAGGTTTGAAGGAGGTAAAAGAGCCATGATTAATCATTTGAAACAGCAAAAATATATGAACTCCTCAATCCCATCAAACTTATGTAAATTTCATAGATAGATGAATAGAACATTAGTGTTTGGCCCACCTAAAGGGAGCTAATACAGTTTCAAATCATATTGTTATCATTACAATTTTGCAGTATGTTAAAGAGTAAAATGAGTTCTCTGAATCTAAGAGCCATTTGACTTTAATTCAACATAAAACAATGTCTTCTAAATATCTGAAGGATGTTATTTGAAACTTTTTGTTTTTTTAAATTGAAGAGTCCAAGGGAGTAGTTATAACACATGAACAAATTACAATAATACTATTACATGTTAGCAAAATAATGACAAAAGACAAAAAAAAACAATATTACCTGTGCATAAGAGTTTTGTCCTTTACAAAATGGATCTTCATATGCATTAGTAGTCAGACCATCTGTAAAATTGACTGTTGCTTCCATTGATATATTCTGTGTCGTCTTTGTTGTAAATTTGGACCCTAAATTATAAAAAAACCAGAATATTACTATAATTACAGTTGTTCTAAAACAGCATTTTTTTTAATTTCTTCATTAACAATGGAATATGTTTGACTTAGTTGTCTGGAGATTTTATCATATACTTTATTATAGACAACTCTTTGATGTCTCAGAAAGAAATCAAATAGTTACTACTGCAACATCATATCAAATATCTTTTTTCACAGATACATATCATAAGAAAACTTTACATTTGAACATTGTGAAAATTCAATAGCTACTGAAACATAATTGGTTGTTGATAATGATGAAAGAAAAGTGTCAATTGTGTTTTGCTTCCTGAAATAGTTGTCAAGAGATGACCAAACAGTCTGGTACTCAAATAATCACAGACTTATGTATCTGATCAGGTAACAAAATGACACTTTGGCTTGGTTTTTCTGAATTTTTTTTAGATTTTAGCAATTTGATGTGTATCAACATTCACTTTTCTCCTTGCATATTGCAAACTAAGTACAGAAATTTCAACAGGCCACACAAAGTCAAGGAAAAAACAATTAGGTAAGGAATTTGTAAATGAACGAACCTATATTCCACACTAATATTCTTTTATCTGGTGATAACATTGTATTTCCCAGAGTACAGTTACTTTCCAATGAAGATATCTGTCCCCTGTAAAATAGCAATTACAATGTATATTATAAGACACATTGCATATCTGAAAATAGCTGACAATTAATTTCCAATTCAGAATCTAAGTAAGTGAGTACCTCACCAAAATTTTAAGTTTTTTCATTTAGTTATGATTAGTTTTCATTGGGAACACATATTATCTTCTAGTTAAATTATGGTCTGAAAAGGATGGTGCAAAAACATAGTTTTGACCAATCACTCATCCACTGTTGCACTATTGAGTTCCCACTTCCCCTTATGAAAAGCACACACACACAAATCTAAAATGTGTGCAGCAAAGTGACAAACTAAGAATACTAAGAAAGACTTGAATCAAATTGTAATTCCATCTGATCAAAAGAGATTTACTTAATTTTCTGCATGGCCAACATCTGTGCCTTTGTAAGTACATATTAAATTCAACGGCTATAGTGTAATGCGGGGTTCACACATTGCCGATTATTGCTCCCGTTTGAGATCAGACAGCGATACGACACGAAAAGTGAAAAAGTCGGATTACTATCCTCAATTATCTGGAATGTCCTATCATTGTCTGAACGCAGTCGTTTAAGTTTTTAACAGATTCCTACGGGTCGGAAAGGGTCCGAATAGTTCGGCGAAGCACCCCAACAGTTAGGTGCGTCCCGTAACATTCGGGGAAACTCAGCCGATTTTGTCTAGTCGGATTACAATCCTGCCTATGTCGTGACAGATTCTGCTGTATCAGATCAAAATCCTAACAATGTTCTGTGTATTCTGGACAGTGTCCTGTGGAACGGGAATTATCTGGAGAAATTTTTCATTGCCGTTATTCTGCCGATTGAGTCCAGATTGCATCCAGATCTTGTCGATTGCGAACTGTTTTTGCCAAAACCGTTCCGCAACAGTCCCGTTATTTATACAAAATTCGTCAATGATACCCACGTCTGAGTTCCGACAATTACAGAATACAATACGACTGAGACCAGACAAAGCCGTTTGCAATGCGATAGAGGGGACCGTGATAGGATTACGTTCCGACAGTACCTGATCATCCCGAGTATGCCGACAGTATAACTTCCGTCAGCGTAGGTTCACTGTCTTGTCACTATCTGATCTCTGTCGGACTACATTCCGTAGAATCGTGACACAGTAGTGACAGACTCAGTCCAATTTAACCTGGCGAAAGATACAAATCGGATTAGAAGCGGATTTAGAACGGGATTATCGGGATAAATTCGCTTGGAAACGGTTGAATATCGACTCTTCCTGAACAATATCTGATTGTTGTCGTGATTAAATTTTTTTTTTACAAATTTTAATTAAAGTTTGAATTTCCATCCACGATTCATAGGATCTTGATCAGACTTTTCATAAATTTTAATCGGGAATGGTCCTGTCAAGGACGGCAGTAAAAATCGTGAATGTGTGACCCAAGCTTAAGGTAGACAAATGCATAAAAAAAATTAAATGACTAAAAACAATTCTGATAAACCAGAACAAATATATCCAATTACGTGAATCAGATGTATGGAAACCCTTTAATTTACATTATATCCAAGCGAACTATCCCAAAAGTACAACTCACTTGTTATAGAATGGTATCTGTAGTTCACAATATTCCATGGCATTTTTCATAATACAATTTAACTGTAAGGTTACAGACAATGTGGCTGTTTTACCTGTTAACTGAAAAATATTAGAAAAATAATGAGTTTACAATCATTAATAATGTGGATTCATTTATTTTCGTGGGTACCAATTTTCGTGGATTGAAGAAAACTTGCCTTTTTGTGGATATGTGATTTTGTGGTTTTGCCAAAGTGTGCAGACAACATTATGGAAAAATTTGTAATTTGTTGAACATTTGAATTCTTGGTTCACTTGTACCCAAGAAAACCACAATGTAAATTTGTATCCAACCAATAATAATGAATCCACAGTAAATTCCATGAAAAAACAGCATCTTACAAAAGAACAAACATGCTTCTATGCAATTCAAATTCCCTCCAATCCATATTATATACATATGAAATTTTGATAGTAATTAATCAGCATGTCACATTTATGACCGGAAATGTGTTGATGATTAAGGCAAAAGGTTGAGTCAAAAAGATCGTGAATTATGTAAAAATGACCGAAAAAGCCTTGCAAAGCCTTGAAAACTAAAAAGAATATGACCGTTTCATGCTTTGCCCAGCCGGATTTTTACCGGACATTATACAAATGACCGGAATATACGACCGTTTTGGAAGCCCTGATAATGAAAACCAATAACTTGAAACTTTTTTTAATTTTTTATCAAGGCATTTTTAGCAATTGTCTATTTTACCCATTTATATAAGTTGAATTTAGTAGATCATTAATTTCATTTCATATCCACTAGAAACTATACATTGTTGTAAATGTTTTAGTTTACCTTCATTTCATAGCAACCAGAAACAGGAAGTTGCTGTAACCTAGGAACAGTGTAATGACACACAGTAAACATCTCTAATGGTGGAGTAAATCTGATTCTTCTTGAATTTGGACGTGTGTCAGTAGAACCTTAAAAAAAGTGCATAATTCATTTGAAAATTGTTTCAGCTAAGATCCAAAGAACAGTAGATTTGAGATTGATTGAGAACTGGATATATGTAACACTTATTAAGATTTTGAATACAATGTACATTGTCGAAACGAAAACCATTCTCAATTTTATGATGTCAGATTTGACAATAAAATATAAATGTATTAAATTATCAGGTATATTCTAATCAGCAATAATTTATAAAAGGGGACAATCATATAAATGGTATTACATCCATAAAAAGAATTCTTGGCTTCCTTAAACAAAATTCATAACATCACCATGAAATCAAGAATAAGGCAAAACAAAGCACTCATCTGCCCATAACTTAAGTACTGGTGCAATGTGTGGGACCAACACATGACAGAATCTATATCAAAGATTGAAATGGTCCAGGGACCAGCTGCTCTGCATGTCTGAAATAGGTACCAAATTACAGGTAGTTTATTAGACATGCTAAACACACTAAATTGGCCACTTTTTTTTACTTATGTAAGCAGATATCTAAAATATTAACTGATGAATGATAATATTCCAGTTTTGGATGCGAGAGTAATCACTGCAGTAAAACAACTTACTTAAATTTGAAGTATCTGCACTCTGAACACAAGGATGGATCAATATATTATCTAGAGGTAGGCCATCACTTGTTATGTTTATAGTTATATCAGGAGTTACTCCCTCAAGTTCTGCTTTACAGCTGACGGTTCCATATAAATCCCAAACATCTGGCACATTCTCTCTACCATACTATATAATGAAAAAGTCAATGTATTTACAATTTGCAATCAAGTTGACAAAGCTATTTTTAAGAACAAGTAGTCATTTTTCTTTCTCTATCTTATTTTTAAAGTTGTGTATAGAGTTCATCGATTTCATGTTCGTATAACTTGTGTTATTTATTTAATCAACACAAGACTTATTTGGAGCTTGACGTATTGTATAGACACCCGTCTCTTGTTGGATTGAGACATATTTAAATATTTAGATGTCTTCCATTTTTGTATGCCTGGTTGCTGTCTGATGAAAAATATCCCACATAAACTGATCAAGATTTAACACAAAATTAAGTTTCATAAAAGGAATTTGTTTTCACTCTGTTATTGTGAAACTAAAAAAAGTAAACAAATATCCAATTCTTAGATTTCTGTGGTATTTGTCTCCTGATTATTTGTCCCTTTAGATGTTACTAAATACTGATAAATTTATAATAAGCCGTGCATAATATGCTTCATCCCTATCATTATACTTTTATGTTTTAACTTACTAGAACTGCTTTAATGTATTCAGTTATTGCAAAGTAAACATGATTCTTTCCTTTATGCAAAACAGGCTTCCATGCTGGTTGCTGAAAACATAAAAAAATATATCATGTATTACCACTAGATAAATCATGTATAGCAATCAATATGTTTAAGCTTAAATTATGAATTATCAAATTTCTGTTATTGAAACTCCATATTTCACAATTATACAGTAATACTGTTACTATTAACGAATCAAATAATTTGAAATGTAAATCAACAGGAATGCTTATATTTCAAGTCTTCTTATATAGTGCATATAGTGCCTTTTCTGCTTGCTCAACTAGTTTCTTCTTTACCACAATAAAATTTCCATTCACAGAAGTCCTTATTTGACATTCTATAATTTGTATTGAGGACTTACCTTTATTGACATAAGGTTGTTTTTACAGGTAAGTTTTGGTAAAACAGCATCTACATTTACATCCATAACTTTACCAAACGGTACTGCAATGTTTAATATACTGTATAAGTCTGTCTTCATTTGATGTATCTAAAAAAAACACATGGATTTTGCAGATTTGGTTAATCTATTTCTTCATGGACATAAAATTAAACACAAATTGAAGTGAAATTTGTAATATAACAGAAAAACATGAGAACCAAGGGTACCACCTAGCCACACAGCCTAAATTACTAGAACAGTAGCTGTAAATAAATGGTGTTGTTTAATCCATTACAAACCAAACAAAACTTCATTTTGACAACTTCCACATATTTAGGAAAAGGACTGTCCGTGTTATTACAATCTGTCCTTTAAAACGCCTTACTTTGTTAAAGTTGATTCTGTCAATAGAGGTTTGTTACAAAAAGAAGTCTCCCCTCCCCAAGCAATGTTTTTTAACTTTTAAATTCGTAGACCCTTTTGTCTAATAACCAAGGACTACACTACTGTGCCAAAAGTGAAGATAATTTAACGAAGTCATGTCAAATGCTGGTTGGAAGTGACAACTTCTAAAGCCTTTTTCTCTGTAATTAAGTTGGAGTTATCTCTCTTTTTGCACAATATGAAAGTATCATTGACCTGTCATCGGCAGTTTGGAATTGTCTGTACCAAAACTTGTACCTGATTTCTGTTGGAAAAAAATCTTTACATTGATTTTCACCATGTAACAAAATACTTTACTCAATTTTGTTATCTTTTTTTTTTCTCATCAAAAATTAAATCAAATCTTACTGTGGATTCATTTTCCTGGATACCAATTTTTATGGTTTGATGTAAAGGAGTACGGTAGGTCTGGTAAGGGCCGATTTTGCCCTAAAACTTTAGGTTCATCTGACGAAAGATTTTGGACACTTTTTAAACAATTAAGTGTCTATTTCAGTTGATTCAATTAATTTCTGTGAAAGATTTCAACTGATTTAGTCATTAAAAACCCTCTGATTCAAGCTTAAATATGAAAAATCTATCAAATATGCCAAAAAATGTCACTTTTCATACGGCTTTTGTCAAAAATGAAAGTGGCCCCAAACGTGTTCATGCTCAACCTTTATATATGTTATGTATTTTCATCAAATACAACTTACATTTCAATATTAAAATTGAACACAAAGCGGCAACTTTCGTTTAAAACGAAAACCGTCTAAAATTTAACAAAAAATCTAAAATTGTGAAGATTTCAGTAATATAGCATGACTTATAATGATGCTAGTATCCGATATATGTGCATTGTATTGTCAAAAACAGCCCATATTTATGTAGCAGAAGCATTGTACTTACCAATTAATAACTACCGGTAAAAGTTTACATTTTAACAATTTTGTAAAACTGCTATATTTTGGGGCCAGAAAGGGGTCTAACTGGACCTACTCCTTTTCAATTTGATGGTTTTGCCAAAGTCTGCATATATTCATGAAGAACATTTGTATTTCAATGAACTTATAATTTGAGGTTCCTCTGTACCCACGTAATCCACAAAAATGGTATCCAAAGTGACAAAAGAATCCATTGTTATGATGAAGAAAGAATATTCCAAAATTCTTTTCTTTGTAAAATTAGATAATAAGTAAGCTCATCTTATTCTAAATGTTACCTCATTTTCTGAGTTCTGTCTGAGGTAGTCTGCTAATCCACAAAGTAAGGTAAACCCTAAAGTTACTCCAGATCTAAAAATATGAAGTTAATAATAATTCTTATCAAATTTGCTGTCAAACAGAAATGGTTATTTTTGAAATCTCAAGAAGAGATTTTATATGAATTTATAGGGTTAAATATACTTTTCCTGTTAAAATCATTCCTGCAAATATTTTCTGTTGCTTAACATGAAACAGCTTTATGGTTCTTCATTGAATTTGGTCCTCAGCTAGTCATGAAGATTTGAGACAAACAAAAAAGTCCTTCAATTAATCTAATGTCTGTTGCATGCATAAAATTTAGCAAAAGAAAAATGTAATAAAACTTACATCTGTAACAATGGAGGTCTTTCTTTTGCTTCTACAACTGGTAAACAGCAATATACTAATCCTTTCTGTAAAATAAAGGACTACACAGTTTATATTTGATCTTTTTTTATATTTAAAAATGATTTACTACAGAATAAAGCTTGTCAAACAACAACAATAAACAATTAAATAGAGATTATCTAGCAGTGTAACGGGTGTAATTTTGCAATAAAGATATTATAAAGAATATTTGTAATTTTTTTTTAAAATAGTGGCATCATAATCTCATATCTGTTTTAAAACAAAACAAAGTGGTTGGTAAACCTTAGAATATATAGTACACAACTTCACTTGTTCAGCTAAATTCAGTGGCTTTATCATCCCAGTAGTAGCCCGGTATTGGATAATTTTTCAATAAATATAAAATAGCTGGACCACTTAGAATAAATAATGAGGGACGTCAAGAGGGTGTATCTGCACGGAAGAACGCGAAATAAAATTGCCATTTCACAATGAACTAACAATTAAAAATTCCTTGCATGTTGATCTTTTTAACGATTTCAGGAAACACGGTGAATAACTAACCTTTTTCACGCACGTGAAATAAAAATGGCAAAACATGTTGCATGAAAATAACCCTTTACCACCCTCGATGATGTGTATTTAGGAAAAATAATCTTTCTGTATCCAAAAGTTACTGTATTACTGTCTCATAATTATTTACCAATCTCTATTTCATTATTGTAAAAGGAAGATTACTTACTTCTTCCATAACAAAATAATTCCAGTTATGTACAAGGGAGATAATTCAAAAGTATAATATATATACCAACATAAAAGGGAAATTACCTGTTCAACCACAACCAAGGGCCAAATTATTCCTGTACTTGTAGACACTTCTACAACTGGCTTTTCTTCTATCCTTACACAGCTGTCTCTTCTTGGATTAAACTAGGAATTAAAAGAAAAATAATATATATTTCTGGGTAAAATATGCAGTTTAAAGAAGAGCAAAGGCATATCTCATCATCTTTGTTTTTTTTATTACACTATTGGAATTTTACATGAATCTCCTATATATATATATAAGAAAAACGTCAGAAGATACGAATAAGATAAATAAAATACAAGGAAGAACTTACCACAATGTCCACAAGAAAAGATGAAAATAAAGAAAACTAGAGGCTCTTAAGAGCCTGTGTTGCTCACCTTGGTCTATGTGCATATTAAACGAGGGACACAGATGGATTCATGACAAAATTGTGTTTTGGTGATGGTGATGTGTTTGTAGATCTTACTTTACTGAACATTCTTGCTGCTCACAATTATCTCTATCTATAATGAACTTGGCCCAGTTGTTGCAGTGGAAAATATTTTGTAAAAATTAACAAAATTTATGAAAATTGTTAAAAATTGACTATAAAGGGCAATAACTCCTTAAGGGGTCAACCGACCATTTTGGTCCTGTTGACTTATTTATAGGTCTTACTTTGCTGTAAATTGTTGCTGTTTTTACAGTTTATCTCTATCTATAATACTACTCAAGACAATAACCAAAAGCTGCAAAACTTTCTTAAAATTACCAATTCAGGGGCAGCTACCCAACAAAGGGTTGCCTGAATGATCTGAAAATTTCAGGGTAGATTGATCTTGAACAATTTTATCTGTGTAAGATTTGCTCTTAATGTTTTATTTTCAGAGATATGAGCCAAAAACTCATTTTAACCCTATGTACTATTATTAGCCATGTCTGCCATCTTTGTTCCTGGGTGTGGTCACTGGAAACAATTTTAAAACTATATACCCTAATGATGATTGTAGACAAGTTTGGTTAAATTTGGCCCAGCAGTTTCAGTTTCAGAGTAGAAGATTCATGTAAAAATTAACTACAACAGACGACGACAGAAGATGGACGATGGACGCCAAGTGATAAGAAAAGCTCACTTTGCCCTTTGGGCCAGGTGAGTTAATAAAATGAGATCATTAAAGACAAAATGTGTTCATAGGACAACTCACTATCATAGGCGAGACATATAATCTTAAGATTGAGAAGAAAAACACGAAAAAATGGGACTATGGTAAGTAATTCATCACTCATTCCAAATGGTTGTGAGAAGGTGTCACATAGGATTTACAGAATATTTTTACTGATAAAATGTTATCTTTTAATTTAACCACAGCTTGATCAAAGAAATTTAAACTGATGCCGATGAAACTTTATCTATACATTGAAGCAGACTGATGTGGGATAAATTATAGATTTCTAATAGTAATACAATGTAACTGTCATAATTTACCCAATAATCCATTTATAAAATATATGATAAATGAACATGCCATTATATTGCAAACTATATTGAAAATAACCGGTTTAAGGCTTGACTTTTAAACTCACTTACAACCAATATATAGACTTAGAACAGGAAAACAAATATTCAATCATTTGGAATTTCAGATGAAAATTCAAAACTGTATAACACTAAATTTTGAATTAACTTCTCTTCCAATTTAAAGGTCCAAGGGGTGTAAATAAAACAAACATTTTTGAAAAAACATATCAAATTGACCAATCTAATTAAAAACCGATCTCTCATCGCTCCTGTTTCTGATATGTCGCGTGGGAGATCTAACGAAACCGGCTTTGAGGTCACATGTGCGTGAACTAAAAGTCATGAATTTATAAAGATATGCAAATGAGTTGACGACCTATTAATAAGCCAATCAAAAAAGTTTATGAATTATTATGACTGACGATTTCGTCGTAAATAAAATGAGTTACATCCCTTTGCCTTACGTTAAACTTCCAAGATCGTGGAAGACTCAATTTCATTGGTCGAAAAAGACACACCTACGAGGTCACTCACATATGACCTCAAAGCGGGTTTCGTTAGATCTCCCACGCGACATATCAGAAAAAGGAGCGATGAGAGATCGGTTTTTAATTAGATTGCAAATTGACATCACAATAACGTTATTACCATTTCAACTCCATCCACCAAATGTCCAAGCTCAAATAGTAAACCATTGACCAGTTCCTGGTCTGAAGGAAGGCTAACATAATTCTCATCTTGTGTTTGTTTTGCTTTCTTCTCTGCTATCGGGAAAGCCCTAAATCAAAATATAACAAAATCCAATTACATGACATAAAAATATAAAAGGCTGTTATGATAATAAAGAGGTGTAATATTTTATTAAATATCATTTACCTCAGTCAACCAAAGAGCAATTTTGGTATTAAAACAAACGAAAAATTATATCCTGATGTTAAGTAACCACTACACTACAGTGTGTTATAATTATATAATTTATTAATTTCATCTCTTATCCTTAATTTAATACTGTCTGAAAAAACTCTGAAATATATATTTAAATATAAACTAAACTTATCAAGACTGTAGGTAAATTGCCCTATTTTGTTGTGGGTTGCTGTCATTAATGTACACCATCATCTTTTTAAATTTTATCCTGTTACCCTGCTTCCATGTTGAGCAAGCTGTGTAATGCGGATATATTTTGTTTTTGGGTAACAGTTTATTTTTGGTTTTATATATAAATATAAAAAGAGAGCCATTCTGTACAGAATTACAAGAGACTATAACATTAAAAATTATATAAAGAATTCATCTATTATAAAACATATTGACATTAACATTGTTTACAGTGTCAAACATTTCTACGTCTATTTAAAATAAGATTACAGGCTTTGGTACAGCTAGAATCATATTATTATCTGTTAATAAAAACACTAATTTCTGTTTATCATTAAAAGACATAAAATCACTATTAAAATGTGTTGCTTCATCAAATAATTTTTTCTAAAAATGTCATATAAAGGACACGATAAAATAACATGGGCTTCATCTTCTAAAATATTCGTACAATTATCACAGACTCGATCTTTTAAAATTAATTTTTCAAATCTCCCCGTTTCTATTCTTAGTGGTGCTACACTACATCGCAATTTGGCAAAAGAGCTCCTTTGCAAAAATGGCATTGGAATTTTACAATAAGTTTCCGTTTCAAAACTCTTCTTAAATAGATTATATGTACGAAGTTTGTTACCACCTTTACCAGATAACTCTTTCTCTGATTGTAAATTGCCTTGCCACTGTTCGACATATTTACTAAACATTTTAGACGTACCCGTATTGACAATTGAAGTACTGTCAACATATTCTGTAATGATACACAAATGATCTGCATTATACTCAGAAAATGTTTTCCTTTATACATAAAAATTCCAATTTTTTATACACTTATGTGACAACTCTTCACAAGCATTGGTAAGAGACCAAATGACACAGAAATTAACAACTATTAGTTACTGTTAGCCTTCAACAATGAGCAAATCCCATACCACACTGACACAGTCAATGTACATAATAATATTGTATGTTTATGCTGTATATTAATGTACAAATGTATCATGTTTGTTGCTGATATTGTGTATGTGTATTTGATGGTAACTGTTGCTTGTAAATACCCCATGTGGCATCTTGATTGGAATAATAAATATTTGATTTGATTTATTTTAAAACTTTTTAGGTACTTAGAAATATCCTAGATCTAGTCTGAATAACATTTGTACATCATGCAACAATTCAGTTTTGAACATGTTGAAGTTATCATAACCCTTTTTCATACTATATCACCAAAATTAAAGCCACTGTTTTTCAAATCATGCATGTGACTAGTCCAAATAATTATGACGTCTGGCAAGGCTAATTTAAATTTTTTTCTGGTACGCGTCGTAGAAAGACGTCCCAGAAAAAAATAAAAGAACCTTGCCAGACGTCATAATTATTTGGACTAGCATGTGACAATTAAATTTGTTCAAAACTGTTTTATTTTAAATAAAAATCTTTAAACTTTAAAGTAACCTTGTGACCTGAGGAAATTTTATTTGACTAAGGGGATACCTTACTGGAGCAACCTATGGTCACATGAAATATTTATGGATAAATGTTTTACAACTGTGAGAATTCTAAGAGGGTTTTATAGGTGAATTAAATATACCTTGAAAACAAAAGCTGTCTTTCACAGTCTTTTGAATTCGTTGAAAATATCAATATCTTTCGTAAAGACATCTGTACTACTTCGTTACTCTATTATCAAGTCGTTCTGTGTTAATCAACCTTCTTTCTGTTTCTACTTTCACTTTTAATCACAATCGATACTATTTTGATTTTAGTTATCTTGAAATGGTAAAAATCAATAGCGTCCCGAAATATAAGCATTTGGATTGTTTCGGTCTTTTTCTTATTAGCCTATAATGATTGACTATTCCGAATAACCAAGGAAGTTTATTGAAGTGTGCAGTTCAAATAGTTTCGTCCAAACAGATTTTGCCTGGTGTACGTGACAGGAAAGTCGGTCTCCTATCTCTAACAGGATGGGAGATCCAAATGAAAAAGAAATTCGCTTGAGAAAAATGGATGCATATGGGACACAGAAAGATAAAGAATCAGAGAAAAATAAGGACCCTTTAACAAAAGAACAACAAAAGAGGCAACGTTCATTTGTTATATACATACCAAAAAAACTGTTTTATTTATCCTTATTCATTGGTTTAATTGCATTAATTGTGACTTATGTTCCAAGAAGATATTTCTTGCCTTTTGATGAAGAAAATCCTTATGCCGCGCTTGGTGAGGAAGGAATAAAATTATTCAGGAAATATGACAGGAATGGAGACGATCAGCTGTCCATCAGTGAATATGAATCTCTCTTCTTTCAGATGCTAGGAAATGGACTCAACGTAAGTATTAAAGATTACATGTTTTATAAATACGGGAGAGAAGGTACATGTTACAAATTATGTTTGTAATCATAATCCACAACTCGATCACAACATTAGTCAATAAATTGTAATAGGAGGGTACGAATGCCCTTTACTGAAGACGTCGAATGGTAATTTTCGGCTACCATAAACGTTGAATTGGTTAAAATTTTACTGTGACTCATCAAAATATCCTTGTCATGATTTGTCAGAGGTCTTAAATAATTATTGTTACCGATATTTTTGGAAAAAATTAAACGTGATTTGCCAAAATCAGTTTACTTTTTTATTGCCTAAAAGAAAGTGTACATTTTATGCTCATGCACCAAAAATAACAGTTAACGCATTTGGCAAGAATTTTTTCTTGTTATTCATCATGAACATGATGAAGGTATACAATCCTCCATTATGACCCTCCAATAGAGAGTAACTAAACAACAACCACAGGCTCCTGATTTGGAACAGGCAAAGTATGCTGACCTCTTGCAATATTAAATAGACTTCTAAATTTGCAGCCTATACTTTTAATCAACATGTGCATGGTAAATAAAAGATTTAAAACGGATTACTAAAAAAACAAAAGGGTTATAGAAAAAGAATATCAGACAATTGTCATAGCAGAAAACACAAGAAATACATTGTACATTTGTATCTTAAATTCAATTTGAAGTAAAAAAAATCAAGTCACTAATATGCAAGCACTTAAAGAAAGTGAAATAATAATATAAAACAACTATATCATGTATATATCTGTATACAATGTACATGTAAATATTTCAGAAGAAAAAAAATGCATTGTTTCTTAAAATTAATTTTTGTAATCATTAAAATGCATGCATGGCATGAAAATACATCTGTGGCAAAAAATTGTAATGATTTGGCACATTTAATACACAGATTAATATTTTTTTTGTTATATGGGAAAATTTGATTCCATGCCATCTGTTGTCTGTAAACTTTATTATCAATAAGTACTGATATACTATATATGCATGTATTATAAATTTAGATGTTTATTTTGTCAATAAATGATATGATTTGATCATATTTTTATCAAAAGATACATGTACATGTATATAAAATTTGCAGTGTTTGTGTATAAATTATAGAAGAATAGAGGATATTGGGTCCATTTGTACCCGTAAGGGATCTAGTCTATACATGTACATCTGAGACTGATTTGTGAATCTGCATGGTCACAACTGTAAACTTACTAACCTTGCACCATAAACATGCAGTTACACACAGAAGATGAGTTCCATTTAATTCATGATTTATTTCCTTAACTGAAACTTGGCATCAAGGCTAGCTGTGACTTTAAAACATAAATTAAATTTTATTAATGATTTAAGCAACAGTTTTTTTTAAATGACCTACATGTAGACTTTACATACATGTATGAGGTTCTTGCAAGGTCAGATGTTTTACTCTATCACTTTACAATGTATATCAACAAGAATTAAACAATTTGTCAATTATAAATGACATACATGTAATATGTTTACTAGTGTAAACAAGTTATTATGTTTATAAAAAAAGGTTTAAGAGATAAATAATACAATTGACAATTCATTAAGCAATATCTAATTTAAAAAAGATAAGGATTAAGCTTCTACATGTACTTACATGAATTATAAGGAGTTATTGACACTAAGCATATATAAACTTCATTGTCAATTAGATAAATAATTTAACATATTGTCCATGTAGATAATTATAACATTATACAATTACTGTCTTTTGATGAGGTAAATATGCGGTTTTATTGACTTTTGAAAAAATTATATTCACTGAGGCCGACGGCCGAAGTGAATATCAGTTATTCAAAAGTCAATTAAACCCCATATTTACTGAAACAAAAGACAGTAATTGTTTTATTCCATATTCCGAGAAAAGAAAATGTATTTAATGACAAACATATACCAAAACAAATTTTACATGAAACATTTTACCATAATGTTGCATGTATAAGCGTGTGACGTTTAGCGCGGTGAATAACACTTTCTCAGGTGAATATGCTTTTTTATTCAAAATCCAATTCATATAGAGAAACTTACTAAAATGATACCAATATGGAATAATATAATATATTCATTGTAGAAAACAAAAGTAATAATAAAGTCGTGGAGGCTAAAACACATCAATATAATCTAACCAGATGTCAACTTATCTCTCAGTACATGACAGCAATATAACTCAAGCTTCCTCGTCTCATAGTCTGTATACAAAAATCCTGTACTTTGCCCTATAATTGAATTTTTAAAATATACATGTACACAATCCAGGGAAAAGTAGGACAATAACATTTGCTTTCTTACAAGTATTTTTAGTAGAAAATAAACAGGATTTGTGAATTTTTTGGCATTTCTTTTGATCTACTATGTATTTGTATCCTATGTTTATATTTAAAATGAAAGGGAGATTTTTGGCCTTAGTTCTGTTCTGATATCTACATTTTTAAGTGCAATACAGTTTTGAGGATGTCATGCAGCCCAAGATATCATTTCGTCTTCATCCACCAGTAAGAAGAAGATAATATATTGTTTATTTCACATATACATGTACATGTATATACAATGTTTTAAATTTTATTTGTTTGTTTAGTTGACAGAATTTGAGTATAATCCAGAACAAGAAATAGAAGAAGATGACCAGTTTGTGACCATGAGAGCTTATTTTACACCGTTAGTAATAGAGACTATGACAAAAGATTTGGAAGAATCGGTAAGAAATTTAAGAGTAAGGTGAAAAACCTGCCGCTCAATTGCAAGTGGCTGTCTGCTTTTCAGTGGATTATAAAAGTTATTCATAAAAATCTTTGCTTCCTGTCTTGTGTTTTTAAAATATTTTATTTTAAATCAACCTGATTCTTTCAAATAAAGAATACTCTGAACAACATTGTAAATTTTAATTTTTCAAGTACATATAAATCAATGTAAATGTACTGGGAAAAAGCTTTTATTTATGGGCTGTTAATGGCTGTATACTCCATGTTTTATCAAATCACAAAAGCATGAATTTTTTAAAACCCTCTAAATGCATTTTCTCATTGATTTATCCTGTGCAATGTATGAACATAATGCAAAAATTAATGAATTAATGATTTTCATTTCCACAAACCCCAAAAAACAATTGAAGTTCATAATTTTAGAGAAAAATATTAAACAACTTCTTTCCTATCTATTTAAATTACAGTTTGTAGTTTAATGGATTTCATGTTCAGCAATTTTTTTTTTTTTTGATTGTTTAAAAAACCTTAACTCTCACTTTTGATCAACTAGTCTATTAAAGTTTGTATTGATCCAATAAATTGTTCAGAAATGGTTGAGTGACACTAAGGTGTATGTCGATAACATATAGATTGTTCATTTGAATCAAATTTCATATTTAAGTATCAATTGTTTAAATTTAAATATTTATAAAACGTGTTACATATATAGATTTTTTATTCAAAATTTGATAGTACATGTATTGTTCAATTTCTAGTGTTAAATGAACAAAGAAAACAAAATTAGGGATACATTAGGATTGAATTTTAATTTATTTACCCATTGGGAAAGTTATTGTTATGATACTGTACACATACATTATGATTTCTTTTTTAAATATCCTTTTATTTTAATATTCTTCACTAAAAAAGAACTAACTTAATATTTTTTTTTTACTAATAGGAAATTTTTTAATTGAGTTCCTTGAAGTTTTTGATCTGTATGGATATAACAATAAAAAATTGATATTGTAGTAGAAACTGTTCTATCCCATTTATTTTGGCGCCATTATAATGTACAGCAAGTCAAAACACATTTGAAACTATTAGAATAAAATAGAGTATACTAGGGGTATTCCAAATAATTATGACATCTTGAAAGGCTATTTTTTTTGCTTTGATGCCATCCTGGGCAGGCTATTTATATTTTTTTTGCTTTGGCTATGTCATGTGCATCAAAGCAAAAAAATAAAATAGCCTTTTAAGATGCCATAATTATTTGGACTAACCAATTGGTGATACCAATCCATAAGGCAAAGAAAAACACATAACAGCATGGAAAAAAGAAATTTGAGGAAAAAACAAAAAAAAGCCCACACACACATCAATACATAAGCAACACAATATCCCATGTGCTCTAGGAGAGTCAGCAGTTTTTGCCTCACACATGTCAGAAAAAAAGACCATACCCTCTTTTTATTGGATTTCATGCTACATGTATTAATTAAAGGAATTCATTGTGACATCACAATCTTCATTGAGCATGCCTGGTCATGATATATAGTACAAATTCATATGAAGTACGAAAACATATGATCTGACCATAATTTTAACTATTTTACTGAGTAATGCACAATAATGGTTGTAGTGCATTGGTAACTTAGATGTCTGGTGATATTTTATGTAAAGGTAATGAAGTCCATCAAGTGTGTTTCATTAGTGTTAATCAGATAACAGTTATCTCCCTTTTTGAAATGAAATTTTCGTTCTTGGTAATCATATATTTTTATTGTGAATCTTTTGGAAATAAATTTCCTGTGTTGATAAGGGGAAATGTGCATATGGTTATCATGCATTACACTTTAATTTCTTTATTCAAAATGAAAAGGACTTCAAAAGGTAATTACTGTAAAAAAAAATTGAAAAAAAAATGTCTTATTACTTCACACACTATGGGTAAATTCTGATTTGATTTCAAGACAATTCTTGGTATCTACTTTCTTTTTACAATCATTTATAATGAAAGGGAGATACAGATTAAAACTAAATGAAAGGTGTTTTTGATTAATTAGTATGTTGTAAATATCTATGTTAGAGTCCACAATTTATTACATGACAATTTGCTTGAATTTGACCACAACTATTGTATTGATGCATTAATTAATTGCATTTAATTTGAATAAACAGAAGTGTATTTTTACCTTGAATTCCTATGTTATTCTGTACATTTTCAGTATTTTGATTATTCTGTATAAATTATATTTTCAGTATTTTGGAAATATCGATTCCCTGTCTGGACTAAAAGAGTGGACCAAACTAAATTATGAATGGATGAACTTTGGTGTTAGACATTTTTCTATGTTCTTCCCAAAGGAGAGAGTCCAACAAGGCCATATATATGATCTTTATACTGAAGAAAGATCATTCATGTCATCCATTGGTGCATCACATTTATCAAGTAATCGTTTTTATCCATCCAAAATAGATGACAAGTTGATTGGATTATATCGTATCCTGTCAATGTTTCATCCAAGACCTTTTTTGATGATCAGATTTCCGCCAAAAGGTGGCGTCGCTCTTGTTCGAGCTCAAAATAATGATTATATTGAAATCGTTTTTAGGTAAGTATAAAAAGATGATAAGGGTCTTTGATGAACATTGAAACGATCTATAATGGTCTATATATTATTTTTAGTATAAAAAGATGTGCCTTCACATACATGCAAAAATAATTATGAACCTGGCAAGGCAGGTTGAAAACTAAGAATATCTTGAAAAGTATAGTACCATACTTTGAACAATTGTTTTGTAAAGGTAGTCTAGATTGAATAGAACAGGGTAAAAGTAGTTTTTTGTTTAAAGTTGCACATCTGTAGATAAATTGGCACTCCCACCACATCTTCCTATATCTATATAAAGTTCTTACTGAAAATAAGACACTTAATAATGCCTTTAAGAAACAAAAACTTTTAAACTTCTAGTATGAAAACTGTAAATTCAGAAATTAATGCGAGGTTTTTATTATAGCGAAAAATGCGACTGAGTTGCAAACGCAATAATTTAAACTCGCATTTTGAAATATTTTTATGAATTTAACAGGTTTTTCCTCAAAATCGTAAAAATTAAAATCGCATTTAAGTCTAAAATGACAAAATCGCAATAATAAATGCACGCAATAATTTCTGAATTTACAGTAGTCATTTAGTATCAATTATTAACATGTGTATATGAAAAAAAATGAAAAAAACAGAAATTTCTTATTTCTATTTTAGGTTCCATGCTGAATTCCAGTTGAACGAGCCACCACATAATCCATTCTGGTTTACACCAGCACAGTTTACAGGAAGTCTTATTGTTTCTAATGATTATACAAGAATACTTAACTTCAACTTATATGTACCATCAGATAAAAAATTAAATGTTGGTAAGTAAGAGGAGATAACTATTATTACAATGTCAAGATTTGTTTTTCTTTGTGAAAAAATGCTAACACTCATAATCTTATTGTCTATGGTCTGTGGCAGTACAGCATATTACAAATGTTTGATTAAACATCAACCAATACACAATTGATTGATTATTGATGTTTAATGCCACCTTTGATAATACATATGAAAAATCGTACAGTTGCAGTACAAAGTCTTGTGCACTACACTTGACCATCACATTTTATTTCCATCTTAGACTTTTAAAAAGACAAAAGTCAGACCTATCTCTATTCTAGAAAGTACATTGTTTTGTATTCCATTCATGCATCTCTGCTTCAATTAATGAGAGCCTTTTTTTGAGGGGGAAAAAGAATATGAAACAGTTCTATATTTTTGTTGAAATACGTAAAGTTATTTATTATTAAATAAAAAGCTGACTTTCTTGTTCCAATTGTTTATTGTCTCATTGATATGTGCTCAACATCTATGCATAACAATTTTTTTTATAAATATTTATATAGATATGGAATGGTTAAATGGACCAAGTGAAAATGAAAATATGGAAGTTGATATTGGTTATATGCCTCTAATGACTGCCAACATTACTGCTAAATCACGATTAAGAAGACATTCACATGATACAGAGGAACCAATAGAAACAGACGACACGTTACAAGATACTGTCAATAACATTATTTGGACTCATGAAATAGGTTTAGATGATGCCCTTCAACAGCTAGAAGTAAAAATGTATCCATTTAAAAAAGTAAGTGTCTCTTTAAATATAAGATACAAGTATAAACCAGTTTGGACAATAAACAACTTGTAGGAAAATAGTTGGGTATCTAAAAAAATTATAATTTACTAGTTTTAATTTACAGTCAGACTAAATTAATAGTTTTAAAAGATCTTTGGTTAGTAGTAATATACCGGTTATTAATGTCATATTTCTGTCTGATCTACATGTAAATGCAATATCTATAAGGGTTCAATTGAAAATATTTTTTATCTGTGAAACTATATGCATTGATATACATTGTACTATGAAAAAAATAAAGGGAGATAACTCTGCTCTTAAACGTGTATTAATAATATTAAAACTTTTTTTCTCATACAAGTAAGTGCTATTCATTGGAAAAATTCATTTGGTGTTGGACAACACTTTTTATACATAAACCGTAGAGTAATTTTTGTTATCACTTGTAACAGAATCATACTTGTGTCTAATTACTGACAGAAAAAAAATATGGGATGTCTAACCCTCCCATAAATTTTTTTCCTGGAATAGCCTAAGCTATTCCTACAAATAGTGCTATAAACTTTTAAGATGAGTAGTAAACTTTTGTTCACATTCCAAAATAATGTACTTCTATTTGCACCACATAAAACATCTATAATACAGAATACACATACATGTAAGGTGATTCATTCAAAAATCACTCAGATAGTGAATATTCACCCTAAATGCTGTTGACTAGTAGTGTTTCACTGTGAAATATTTTTCTATATATTAAAAGCAATATATCATGCTTGTAAATCTGATTTTCTAACTTTTGATTTTAACACTTTACATGTACAGCAGAACCGCTTCCAGGCACTTTGACCTGTTTAACATTAACTCAGTGCTTTATATACTAGTTAATATATCTTTTCTATTTTTGCAGAATAAAAATTCTTGATAGAACATCTAATGTAATACCTTTTTGAGCTTCAGAATCCAAGTCGCCTTAGATTTTCTGAATTTTAGTGTTGAAATGGTTTTTTCAAAATTTCATGAATTTGTAAAACAAGAAGGTTGTTAAGCCATAGTTGGAAGTTAAATAAAAAGTCAAAACTGTATAAATATTCTCTAAAAGTTAATGTTTTTTTTTGCAGATTACATACTACAATTTTACAGAAACTATAAAGAAAGCACAAGAGGAAAATAAATTAATACATTCCATATTATTATGGGGTGCTTTAGATGATCAGAGTTGCTGAGGTTCTGGGCGAACTCTCCGGGAAACGTCCCTGGAAAGTTCGCCCGTGATTTCTCTTCTTGAAGAGAGATTCATCAGTAACTGGAATTTAGTGGTTGATTTGAAGGTAAGTCGTAATGATATTTAAATGGTCTAACAAGGATTCTTTTGAATTTTTTGAAAAGTTGAGACTGAAAGGTATAAATTGAAGCGTTGCAACTAGATAAAATATCTAGTTTCTGATTAAATGGTTTACCATTGTAAATTTCCTTTTTATGCCCTCGCTAGGGGCATTTTGTTTTACATTTGTCTGTCGGTACATACAACTGTATGTCTCTGTTCGCTAACCTTAGTTTTTCTCTAATATGAAAGTTATACACAATTCTTATTGCAACCAAACATAGATCAAGTTTTAATATGGGTGGCCTTTTTCACGTTGTTCTGGAGTAATGTCCCTTTTTATTTAATTAAATAGTCAGAAATTGGCCTAAACAACAGCAGCAAATGAGGTAAACAATATAATAAAAAGATAAAGCGCACAATGATGAACAAAAAATAAAAACAACTGCTACTTGAATTTATTTAGCATACCCTGGTAGAAGTTTTATTTATGGAAGTAGTGCTCATTCTTGGCAGTATCAGTTTCTATATAAATATACATAAGTTCAATATTAAGTAAATATCCACTGTGATCTGTTAAGAATATAACATCTACAAGTGTGTATGACAGGGAAAATATTTAAAAGTGACACCATTAGTGTCTTGCAAGGGTTGTTATAGATATATAGATTCATCCTTCAAAGTGAAAGTAAGCATTTAGGACAATTTGAAAAAAAAAAATCTTAAACACAAAATGCAGATTTTTGTTAAAATATTGGAATATTATCTATTGACACACTTTTCTTTTTTTTCAGGAATTTGAAAAAGATTCCTCTCAACCAGAAATCCAGAAAATAGCTGCACATTTCATGGAGAATTATAAATTCCCAGTCATGATGTATGTAACTTTTCCTAATGGTACAATAGTACATAAAGTCAACGCAAACGATTATATGGACCAAGGTGAGGGTTTTATGCAAAATCCATATGCTGCATTCCTTAAAACTGGCATTGCAAATGCTGAAAAGATGGCATAATTCTATGATCTTTTTAAGGGCTATTCAATTAAAATGTATGTGGGAGGGTAGGAAGGGACTTTCAAAATAACCCTACAACCAAGAAACATTTACGATAATTTTGTATGATGGTAATACATGTAGAAGCATACTGAAAAAAAGAACCATGACTTACATTCAATTATTAAAATTCCCTACTTACCCTCCCACATACATTTTAATGGAATAGCCCTAATGTTAAATCAAAATATTAAAATCTATGCAAAATCAAATGGTATTCAGGTATATATTTTTATACAGTCACATAGTTTTGTAGTTGTTGGTTTTTTTGTGGTTGATTCATATTTGATTCATAAAAATTATTATTATTGTTGAAGTATTTTTTTATTTCTGTGGATTTTGTTGTTCTGAAATAAAATTATATATAAAATTTCTTTTTGAAGGTATTGCCATAGGTACTTTTCTCTGACAATATATTTACCTTTAAACTGTAATATAACCATGTTATATTAAAGAATATAATATAACTGTGTTATTCCTGTTGGAATTGCAACTGTTTTGAAATTTTAAAAAATAATCTTTTATCTAAGTATGGATCGTCTGTCTCATGCGGTTGGAAATATCTCAAACTTTAGATATTAGTCCCCTCTTATAATAAAATGTCTCATGTACAATAATTTACATTAAAAGTTATCTTTTTGAATTGTGTAACATAAGAATAATGTTTATTCCAACCGTGCCCTTTTATCTGACTTTATCATGTGACTGGTGTGATCAGACACATAGAAGCAGATTGTATTTAAACTTCTATATAAAAATTGTTAATCAAGACATTCATAAATTTCTATTTAATAAATTGTAACACACAATTTATATCTCTAGTGACCTTTGAATGTGTTTATCAATACTAAATATTTTCTTTGTTTTATGACTATGATTGAATTGAAAATCAAAAGAAAATATTAATTTTGTTATGTATAATATGTGTTTAAGGGCATACGATAGTTTTGATCCCGTATTTACAGTTTGAAGAAAATTTCCATATAGGCTATTTTGTCCCTGATTAAATCAAATATGTAATAAAAAATATACCTTCATGTGCTACTTTTTGAGTTAAATGAGGTCGAAATTTTGTATATTTGCTCAAAATTCGGATTTGTGGCCGTATTTTCCTTTTCGAAAGAAAGACATAACTTTTTTGTTTTAAAAGATAAACACAAATTGTTTTTTGTTAGATAGTTTGTAATTTCTGTATTTTATAAGTATTTTAAAAATTTATGCATTTTTTATTCAGAAATAACTCATATTTATCAAATGTTCATGAATTGAGAAAAAACGTCATATTTTGTTGTAGATTTATCAAAATAAAAAAAAAATTTGCTGTATTTACAGTCTTATAAAATTTGGTCTACATAATCTCCCTGCAAAATGAAACAAAATTTCGTTTTAAAAAATAGGGGTCCATGCACTCGTTTTCAAATCAAATCAGTTTGAATGATAAAAAATAGTCGAAAAATGCATCTTTTCCCGATATGTCACAGTTTGACGTCGCGAAAATAACATTTTACGTTAGCAACGTCATTACCTCCCCTGTTACTGTATCATATGCCCTTAAGAGAAAAATGATCTCAGATTTTGTTTTTTATATTTCCTTTTTTGAAAGGGGTTCTTTAAGTGGCATTTTAAGTAAGGATATTGTTTCAAGAATATTTTAAAATGCATTCTAACTGTTTGATGGAACTTAGTGAACATTTTTTTAGTTTAACAGTAGATATGTTGGTATTTTTGGAATCATACATCTACTAAGTCAACCATAAATTGTAAACACAGTAGTGTTTGTTGAAGGAAATTGGGATCAAAGTGCACATTAAGCAACATTTTAATAAGAGTGGTAACACCTCTGATCTTTTTGAAGTTCTATTAAAAGTCATTTACCAGAAAAGGGCTTTGGATGCAGACGAATGAAGTGCTATTTTAATTTTTTTTTTATGCAGAATCTGGTTATTAGACATTTTAATGTATATCTTTTAAATGATTTGGTAACTGGTTCAGTTGTTGGTGAATTGATTTTGAGAATAAGTTGTGCTATGGTTAATTTTTATATTTATCCATAACAACTTATACAAATTGTATGCTGTCAAGTCTATCATTCACACATGTATATATATATTTCATATAGTTTAGTAAAGGTTTATTAGAGTGACTTGATTGTTAACCTCACTCTCCACAGAATGCAGTATGAAATTACAAATATACTTTAATTTTACTTTATATAATAAGGAGATGTGAAATGATTGCCATATAGTCAACTATCCACCAGAGTTCAAATGAAGTGGATGTAAGCAATTTTAGGCAACCGTACGACCTTCAATGTTTGCATCATTATTTGCACACTTAACATTGATGACTTATGGGTGATTCTTTTGCAGCAGTTACGTAATATTTCTTACAATTTGAACAGTGTGATTTTTGGAAACACATTGTTTTTGCATTTTAAATTAACTGCAATAGGTGAAGAGAAACATTTATCATCAAGTCATAGAAATATTTTTGCGTTACATTTTTATATTGCCACGGAAACAGAACATATTATCACCATGGTAACAGTGTATGAAGACAATGTCATAAACCATTCTTGGCTGGATATTGTTTGATGTTTTACTAGTTACAATGGTTTTGTTAAAGTGTTTTGTTACCATAGCAATATATATTCCACTAGTGATTTTTTTTATATGAAATATATTATAATTATCAGTATTCATAAGTGGGTGTTTTGAGGTAATGGTAAATTTCTGTGATTGATAAATCTATTTTAATTATTTTGCTATTAAAATTTTATTTTTGTTAAGTACTTATTTGTTTTTATTTACCCATCTGTCAACCATTGATGTATAAAGAAAGGTAACAGTAGTATACTGCTGTTCGAATCGAAAATAAATCGATTGAGAAAAAAACAAATCAGGGTTACACACTAAAACTGAGGGAAACGCATCAAATATAAGAGGAGAACTACGACACAACAGAAACACAACATTAAAATGTAACACACATAGAAACTAACTATAATATAACAATGACCATTTTCCTGACTTGGTACAGGACATTTTAAGAAAAAAATGGTTGGTTGAACCTGGTTTTGTGGCATGCCAAACCTCCCGCTTTATAATGGCAACGCATGTCATTAGACGCATGGTATTATTGTTGATGACTGTCCATTTGTCCCCATGCATCAATCTAAGCATGCTTAAGGTAAAATAATAAAAGTTCAGAACTCCAAGGAAAATCAAAAATGGTATTCACCAACAAATGGTAAAATAAAAAGTTCAAACACACCAAAGGAAAGGGCAACAATAACACATTCTCGACTTGGTACAGGCATCTTCTTATGTGTAAAATAGAGAACTAAACGGGACTTTACATCCAGCCAAACCTCTCACTTGCGTGACAGTTTCATAAAAAAATTCCAATACATTTACAACAATGTGTGAATAAAACGAACAGACATAATAAGTAAAAATGTATTTGTCATCATTGGTGAGTTTTTCTTTATCATACATTTCTGCTTTTTTATATGAATAATAGCCCCCTTTAGATTGTGATGATGATTTTGTAAATTGTCTCTTTCCCAATTATGATTTTTTTCCTTCTGTATATGGATTCATATTATGATTTAGTGATGCACACATACTGGAAGATGCTTTCGCGGTAAACACACAATTGGTTTCGATTTTTTTGAAGTTTTCCCAGATATTTGTTTATCCCTTTGATTTATATCTTCTGAATGGATTTTTGTTAGGTTTTGAACATCAGTAATAAAATAAAATTAACGGTACCAATTTTCTTGCACCAGATGCGCATTTCGACAATACATGTCTCTTCAGTGATGCTCGTGGCCAAAATATTTGAAATCCAAAGCTTATATAAAAGATGAAGAGCTATAATCCAAAAGGTCCAAAAAGTATAGCCAAATCCGTGAAAGGAATCAGAGCTTTGCATGGGGGAGATACATTCCTTTATTTACAATAATTTCTATCATTTTGTAACAGTAAATTTTAATAACACAAAAAATCCGTATTTTCATGCCAGTACCGAAGTACTGGCTACTGGGGTGGTGATACCCTCGGGGACTAATAGTTCACCAGCAGAGGCATCGACCCAGTGGTAGTAATAAAATTAACGGTACCAATTTTCTTGCACCAGATGCGCATTTCGACAATACATGTCTCTTCAGTGATGCTTGTGGCCAAAATATTTGAAATCCAAAGCTTATATAAAAGAGGGACGAAAGATACCAAAGGGACAGTCAAACTCATAAATCTAAAACAAACTGACAACGCCATGGCTAAAAATGAAAAAGACAAACAGAAAAACAATAGCACACATGACACAACATAGAAAACTAAAGAATAAACAACACGAACCCCACCAAAAACTAGGGGTGATCTCAGGTGCTCCGGAAGGGTAAGCAGATCTTGCTCCACATGTGGCACCCGTCGTGTTGCTTATGTGATTACAAATCCGGTAAATAGTCTAATTCGGTAGGTCACATTCTTGAAAGGGAAGGGGATTGTAGTTACGACGTGAGGAACATATCCGATATCATTTGTGAAACGGTTATTCCATAACGGTCAACCAACTCGTGATGGCGTCCGTAAAATTTACGAAGGGATGATTTCAACTTCACCATTTGGAACTCTTGGTTTAATAGCTTCCTTGTGAGCAGTAACCCTCTATCAAGAAAATCATGATAGGAAATGCAAGCACGGGAATATCGTATCAATTGGGAGATATATACCCCGTATGCAGGTGCTGCTGGAATGTTGCTACTTAGAAATGGAAAGTTCACAATTGGAAAGCTGAAATCATCTTTTTTGTCGTAAAGTTTTGTTTCCAACCGACCCTCATTGTCAATTTCTAGATGTAAGTCAAGATATGAAGCCGACTTAACTGTATCTGTAGTACCCTCTATCTCCAATTCGATGGGATAGATGCGTTCCACATACTCACCAAATTTTGAATTGTTTAGTGAAAGAACGTCATCTATATAGCGGAAAGTAGAGTTAAAGGATATTGCTAACTACTTATCTTTCTTCCTAAGAAGTTCCTGCATGAAGTCAGCCTCATAATAATAAAGAAACAAGTCGGCAAGTAGAGGGGCACAGTTTGTTCCCATTGGGATGCCGACAGTCTGTTGAAAAACACGTCCTCCGAACGTTACAAATATGTTGTCAATCAAGAAATCAAGCATCTTGATAATATCGGTTTCAGTGAATTTTTTGTTTGAATCAGAGTGATTCTTTACAAAGTATGATTTATCCCTCCCTAAGACAAGATACTTGTATCTACGTTGGCCATTCTTTTTTATGAAGCAAAGTAATACCAACTCTTTCAATTTGTCTTTTAGTTTGGAATGTGGAATACTTGTGTAAAGAGTAGAAAAGTCAAATGTTTTAATACTGTTACAAGATGAAAGATTGTATGTACTCTAAAAGATCTTTGGAATTTTTAAGTATCCACATCTGATTCACGCCACCTCTAGAATAGGCCGTTTCACAATAACTTTGAAGCCCGTCTTTGATTGCTGATAAAATAGATGTTAATAATTTAGAAAGAGGTTTCGTGGAGCACTTGGAAGACCCATCAATATACCGTTGTTTGTAAGGACACTTATGTAGTTTAGGTATCCAATACAGTGATGGCAGATCCACTTCTTCATCTTTGGTTGAAATACCAAAGGAACAAAGAACAGACCTATGATTATCCAGGATTTCCTCTTTGGTAAGTGTCGTGAGGGTATATGTTGAGTTTCCAAGTGAATTGTCTATACCTAATTCGTTTATCAATCAATTAATGTAGTGACTTTTACAGACAAAAACGATGTTACTTGGGGCTTTGTCTGCGGGGACAACAACATATTTATCATGGAGGTCGGATAAGTGTTTAGCAACATTTGGGTCTTTAAAGATTGACGTAGCATGGGCATTGATGGACCCATTCAGTTTCTTAATTCTGATTTGTATTAACGACCTCACTGCCTTAATCCGTTCGGATAGAGTGTCTACGTCTTCCTTTTCACGTTTAGCCCATTGCCTGGCATAATCCTCGACTGAGTACATCAAAATTTTAAAGTTGTATTTCCAATTGATGGATTTAGGCTCACGATATTTCGGACCTTTCGATAACACATTTCGTAGAGAATGTTATTAACAATGTTAAGGTCACCGGTAATAACGTGGCCAGCAGGATTATATGTGAATTGGGAACTAGCACAAGTGCAATCAGGAGGTTTAGACTTGAAGTCGTCAATATCGAGATTCTGCAAAACGCGTTTGTAATTGAAAATTTTAGTTGCAATAGGTTTGGTATAGGTATAAGAAATTATTGGTACAGACTGGTCTTTGAAATAAGGAGGTATTTTCGATTGAACTAATTTATGATGAAGGATATTGCCTAGGTTGACGCCATCGAGACCTTTGTTGGCAAAGGAAAGATTTAGAAAAGATCTTTTCTCTTTTTCATCTTTTCCAATGCGAACTGGCTTGAAAAGTCTGTGACTTGCAATATCCGAAATTATAGCTTGAAGTTTGTATTGGTTTGAATGAGGGTTTGTAACAGTGGATTCCAAACATAAATTGAACAGAGAATGAAGTTTTGAAAGGGGTAATGAATAAAGTTTCGTGCGAATGTGATGAATACCTAACGGCTTTTGTATGAATGACAGCAAGTCATTAATAGAGACATCATGCAGAGAAGGTGATGTATAATGACGATGACCATGACTGCGTCTACGTCGAGGAGTCGAGTTGAAAATATTCATCACATTCACCGAGTTACACGAAGGACTAGATAGAATACCTATACCATCAATTTTGTCATTGCAGCCATACGGTGTTGCAGTTCCCAATTGTCTAATCCAGTAGTCTTCTTTTTGTCTACGGAGAGTCGTTGAAAGATTAGGATTGTTAGAGCTATGGTATATCTTTTCGATAATGCGAACTGTCATAGAAACGATGGAATGATCGGGCTGATTGAAATGCTGGTATAGAATGTCGTTAGCATTGAGGTTAATGTCTGATCTATGACCGCACATACGTTTGTTTAGCCTTCCTTTCGTTTCACCGACGTATACCAATCCGCAAAGGTTGCACTCTAATCCGTAGACGACATTTATCGATTTACAATTCAGATCATCGTAACTTCTGGTAAAATATGACTTCTTGGTCAAATTGCTAGTGAATTCAGCATCTGTAATTAAAATAGCACAAGTTTTGCATCCTTTGGTCTCACATTTTGAAATGCGACAGTGTTGTACTGTGTCATCAAAAACCAAAATGTCTTTAAGGAGAACTGAACATGGCTGTATATGTGTAATATTTATTGCTATTGTCACTAGGACGATGATCTGAATGAGTCGTGTTTGAGATATTTGTATTATATAAAAGATGAAGAGCTATAATCCAAAAGGTCCAAAAAGTATAGCTTAATCCGTGAGAGGATCAGAGCTTTGCATGAGGGAGATACATTCCTTAATTTATAATAGTTTCTATCATTTTGTAACAGTAAATTTTAATAACACAAAAAATCCGTATTTTCAGGCCAATACCGAAGTACTGGCTACTGGGGTGGTGATACCCTCGGGGACTAATAGTCCACCAGCAGAGGCATCGACCCAGTGGTAGTAATAAAATTAACGGTACCAATTTTCTTGCACCAGATGCGCATTTCGACAATACATGTCTCTTCAGTGATGCTCGTGGCCAAAATATTTGAAATCCAAAGCTTATATAAAAGATGAAGAGCTATAATCCAAAAGGTCCAAAAAGTATAGCCAAATCCGTGAAAGGAATCAGAGCTTTGCATGAGGGAGATACATTCCTTAATTTATAATAGTTTCTATCATTTTGTAACAGTAAATTTTAATAACACAAAAAATCCGTATTTTCAGGCCAATACCGAAGTACTGGCTACTGGGGTGGTGATACCCTCGGGGACTAATAGTCCACCAGCAGAGGCATCGACCCAGTGGTAGTAATAAAATTAACGGTACCAATTTTCTTGCACCAGATGCGCATTTCGACAATACATGTCTCTTCAGTGATGCTCGTGGCCAAAATATTTGAAATCCAAAGCTTATATAAAAGATGAAGAGCTATAATCCAAAAGGTCCAAAAAGTATAGCCAAATCCGTGAAAGGAATCAGAGCTTTGCATGAGGGAGATACATTCCTTAATTTATAATAATTTCTATCATTTTGTAACAGTAAATTTTAATAACACAAAAAATCCGTATTTTCATGCCAGTACCGAAGTACTGGCTACTGGGGTGGTGATACCCTCGGGGACTAATAGTCCACCAGCAGAGGCATCGACCCAGTGGTAGTAATAAAATTAACGGTACCAATTTTCTTGCACCAGATGCGCATTTCGACAATACATGTCTCTTCAGTGATGCTTGTGGCCAAAATATTTGAAATCCAAAGCTTATATAAAAGATGAAGAGCTATAATCCAAAACTATTTTTGCATTAAATTTAGTGTGGACATTTAATTTATCAGAATAAGGACATTATTTTATATTTTTTGGGGTTTTTTTTTCTTGCAGTAGTCTGTCAAATGCTGTCACGTGTGTTTCTTTTTTTAGCCCATATCGCTGTCTCCTATTTTATTTTGTTATAATTGTCTACTGATTTTGAAATAGTCTTTTTATTCTGAAGCAAGATCTGGTAAGTTTTTAAGCTGACAGCATTCAAAAAAATTGTTAGGGTTAAGACAACAGTTATAATCTTTTTGTCTTCAATTAAAGGAAAATCATGAAGTACTCCTTGCATCAACAACATGAAGGCATAGTCTGTAGGCAAAACACCGGATTTCATGTAATGTTGTAAGATTTTGTTAATAATTACAAGAAGTTAATATATTGGTCTTTATTTCTTGGTCTGGGTCTGCATGCATTCCACAGTAGTTTTCCATTTCACCACCTTTCCATTTAATGTTTAATTTTCAAAAACCATGAGCCTATGTCTGTTAATTGTAGATATAACTTTATTAAACATGATGTGCTTCAGTCGAAGATTAATCAATACAATGGGCTAAACGCTACATTAGAGACTTTCATACTTTTACCGAATTGGTCAATGATATGAGGTCGACAATACAAATTAGACTAAAACAACTGAATGGGGGGCGAACGGTTTTGATCCTCAGTGCTCTTCAACTTTGTACTTGTTATGGCTTTCGATCTTTTTTCATCTGAGCGTCACTTGTTAGCTTTGTGTGGACGAAACGCGCGTCTGACGTATTTAAGTTTAAAACTGGTACCTTTTGTTAGCTATTATTCGTGTGTTTCTCTGTCCTATATGTTCCCCCATTTATTTCTATTGTAGTCCTGTCATGTAATGTTGTTATTTTAATGTTATATTTAACAATGTCATAAAAGTGGGAGGTTTGGCATGCCACAAAACCAGGTTCAACCCACCATTTTTTCTTAAAATGTTCTGTACCAAGTTAAGAAAATGGCCATTGTTATATCAATAATGTGGTCATTTTTATAAATTTCCTGTTTACAAAACTTTGAATTTTTCGAAAAACTAAGGATTTTCTTATCCCAGGCATAAACTACCTTAGCCATATTTGGCACAACTTTTTGGAATTTTGGATCCTCAATGCTCTTCAACTTTGTACGTGTTTGGCTTTATAAATATTTTGATATGAGCGTCTCTGATGAATCTTATGTAGACGAAATGCGGGTCTGGCGTACTAAATTATAATCCTGGTACCTTTGATAACTAATTATATTATAGTTCGTTTCTGTGCGTTTTACATTTTAATGTTGTGTTCCTGTTGTGTCGTAGTTCTCTTATATTTGATGCGTTTCCCTCAGATTTAGTTTGTAACCCGGATTTGTTTGTTTTTTCTCAATCGATTTATGAATTTTGAACCGCGGTATACTACTGTTGCCTTTATTTATGCCATATTTATCTTCAAAGACACATGCAGCGCTGAGCACATGTCTCACCTTCATGACAAATATATTGTTATCCACACAGAAAAACCAGACTTATATCGTTTTTGAAAGTAAATCTAATTAACAGTAGATAAACTTTGATACCGGAATTAGGTAGTAACAGTTCACTTGGAAACTCAACATATACGCCCCTGACTATTACCAATGAGTAAATGCTTATAGGTCTGTTCGGTGTACGTTTGGAATTTAATTTCCTCCAAAGTTGAAGAACTTGACTTTCCTTCAATGTACTGAAAACCGCAATAACGTAAGTGTCTTTACGTTTTTATGAATTTACTGTTTGCAAAAGTATAAATTATTCGTAATATTAAGGATATTCTTATCCCAGGCATAGATTACCTTAGCCGTATTTGGCAAAACATTTTGGAAATTTTCAATTGGGTTCTCAATGCTCTTCAACTTTGTTCTTGTTTTGCTTTCTAAATATTTTGATCTGAGCGTCACTGATGAGTCTTAGACGAAAAAGTAAAATCACAAAAATACTGAACTCAGAGGAGAATCCAATCGAAAAGTCCATAATCACATGACAAAATCAAAAAAAAAAAACACACATCAAAAACGAATGGACAAGAACTGTCATATTCCTGACTTGGTACAGGCATTTTCAAATGTAGAAAATGATGGATTAAACCTGGTTTTAAAGCGATAAACCTCTCACTTTGATGACAGTCTCATCAAATTCCGAAACGCGCTTCTGGCGTATTTTAAAACTATAAGCCTTGTACCTTTGATAACTCTTTACAAACAACATTATATTGCTAGGTCTGATCAAGTTTCAAAACTATTAACATGAATTTTATCAGCAATCAAAGAACTTCAGAATTATTGTGTAATTATATAGGGCAATATTAGGGACGACATAAAAAAAAAATCAACGAAGGATAAAAAACGTAATTCAAATAGTTGGGGGGGGGGGGTAAAAAAGTTTTGTTTAATTGACATCGGTTTTATATATATCCTTATTGGTCAATCAATTTTTCCCAAATTAAGTTAAGAGTGGGGTAGGGGGTCAGTGAAAAAAAAAATATGAATTAAGTTTTTTATCCTACATTGAACTTTTGATGTCGTCCCTTAATCAGACGAGGATCCTGCAAATTGAAAATCGAAAACTCTAATCGAATAAATACAATCCAAGTCTCCGGCTTTTCTCTTGCAAAAGTATATTCGTTTGACTTACTAGTATCTACCTTTTAGGTCCGTGTAACACTTATCAATTCAAAGTTTTAAAAAGTTTTGAATTTTTAGATTTTTGGAATTTTGATCAAAGTTTTAAAATATCAAAATTTCAAATTGTGTAAAAGTTTTGAAATTTTGAAATTTTAACCAAATTATTAAAATATTAAAATTCTAAATATCGTTTTTAAATTGGATAATTTAGGACTTTGATCAAACTTTCAAAATACTAAACCTTACGTGCAATTTTGATTATTTCACTTTTTGAAAGTTTGCTTTTTTAAATTTTTGATTAAAATATCAAAAATAGAAAAGGGGCGAAAAGAGGGGTACCTGTAAAAAGCGAAACGAAATAAAAGCGGAACGAAACGAAATAATATGAATTGAAAACATACTGAGACTTAAAAGTTTATGTATGAAATAAAACCACAGACAGACAGTTGTAAGCGGTGAAAAAAATGGATGACAAAATAAATATTTCTCAAAAGAAGTGAATTCATTTCAAAACCAGACGTACGGCTCTGACATTGGCCATTTTACTTGCTGGTTTTTCTAGCACCCATAGTTTAGGAGAAACAGGAGTAACAGTAAAAACTGAAAAACTCGCAGTAGGTCAAATAGTATGGTAAGGTTGAGCATGCATACATATTTTCTACTGAACTCTAAGCAATAAAAAGGCTCAATACACGGACGGTGTATTATCTCTTTTGATTTCAATTTTTTTTCTGTTTTGCTCTACGACTTCTTACTTTCTGCAATCATGTTTGCTTAAGAATATATCATTTCATGTACATTATGAACGATCATCTTTAACGTTTTAATCTGTTCTTTGTAAGTTGTTACCTTAAATATTCAGCTTTGAGCGTTCAATAAGAAGGTCGATCAAGAAAAGCGCTTCGGTCGTAACTTTAACGTTATGTTTTCATTTTTATCGGTTGTATGACGATCATAATTATATTGACTTGTATCAATGATTTTAAAATATTCAGACTCTGTTGTAGCTACTTTACTCTGTCAATTTCAAATATTTTAAAATTTAGATCGTTCAGTGTTTAAATATTCAGACTCTGTTGTAGCTACTTTACTCTGTCAATTTCAAATGTTTTAAAATTTAGATCGTTCAGTGCTGTCCATTTGGTAATTTTACAGACGTTATCATGCTTATACATGTTATACCATCATAATTGTCGTTCCCGATAAAGTTTTAGAATTGTGCTGGGTCAAATCGCACATTATTATTTGTATTTAAAGCATATATGTGAGCTCTGTTGTAATAAGCCATATAACCTATGTCATGTTTAACAAATTTTTAGAATGATGCAATCGTCTTAACTGATATTCGGTTTGACTTTTTCATTGTATAAATTTCAAGATTTAGTAAAAGTTTAATCTAAGAGGACGATTCATTTAACATCAGAATCTGACTGACGAAGGATATCTGTTATCCGAAATATTTCTAAATAATTACATTTATAGTTACCTTTTTTTGTATTTGGAGTTGTTGTGTACACTTTTTTAGGCGTTTATATATATATATATTGTACGCTGAAATTAAGAGTACTGAGATCAAATATTAGTAGATTGGAGCCAAGATACTGTTACAAGGTACAAATGTATCTACAAAAACTAATCATAGATGGATACCAGGATATAAATTTTGCCGGTTTTTGCGCCAGACGCGCGTTTCGTCTACAAAAGACTTATCACTGACGCTCGAATCAAATTAAGTTAAAAAGGCAAATAAAGTCAAATAAAATTAAAAAGGCCAAATAAAGTAAACGTTTAAATCCAACTTCTGGCTCTGGTTTTGTAAAATTTGAAACCTTTCATATCATATACATTGTATAAACGTATACCATAAACATTATTTTCACGAGCATTCATATTTATGTAATAGTTGCCGCTGTACTACATTAGGCGCCCATCTAGCATTCATATTTATGTAATAGTTGCCGCTGTACTACATTAAGCGCCCATCTATCCATTTGTAGTTGTCGGCATTTTGAAAATTGAAAATTCTTTTCAAAAGTTTATATCAGCGATAAATTGTAATCTTTTGGGGAATCCAATATATAGATAGTCACTTTTTTTTACTTTGATACTACATTTGTACCATGTGTACCACGAGGGCCTTCGATAATGGCACATTAAAATATTCTGTGCCAGCAGAGTACAAAAGAAAAATTCTGAATCCAAATTTTCTCCGTGCCTTATAGTGTTAAATTTTGAACCAGACAAGCTGATTAATAGCGATGAAAAACTTAATAAAATTGTTACCGCGTCGACAAAACAACCACACCCCACTTTTAAAGTTAAATGGTTTCTCCCTTATAGACAACGGTTGGACTGGTTATCATATACAGCTCCATCATGGGTCCTAAATCAACCACTGTTTTTAAATAGTAAATAAAAGAAAAGGGATGTTTTTGTATTAAAGGATATTATTGTTCCGTATTTGCATTTTGTTATTTGAGCATTTTTAAGTTATCGTACGACAATCGACTTTGAGCAAACTAAAAGAACACATGTACATCCATCCAAAATGGGGCGTGTAAAAAGAAGCCACACTGTCAGCTACATGATGTTTTTTTTTTTTTCATTTTTGGCCGTACACCAATGTTGCTCTCGAAAAAACAGTACAATGTAAAACGCTGAATTTTAAGTAAAGAATTCACCTACGGAACGCTGAAACTGTAATTTGAAAGTCAAGAAAAATAAGAACCGAAACAACTGAAGAGGTGTTTGGCCAAAGTGAAGTTAAAACATATCAAGTACAATGTAAAACGCTGAATTTTAAGTAAAGAATTCACCTACGGAACGCTGAAACTGAAATTTGAAAGTCAAGAAAAATAAGAACCGAAACAATTGAAGAGGTGTTTGGCCAAAGTGAAGTTAAAACATATCAAAATCCATCTATAAGGGCTACTTTGTCCTAGGGAGTTGAATCCTACGTTTCTTCGTAATTTGTATGTAAACAACCTATTTTAAAATGGCGATTTTTTTTGTTGCCAGTGACAAATATTTCATGAATGTTCCGGAAAAAATTAGCAATAAATGCAACAGGGAGAGAGTGTGCATAATGAAGACATATAAAACCTTTCAATTAGTTTAATTGAGGTCTGGAGCTGGCGTATGGCAGTAACTGCTAGCCTTATATATAGTAGTTCTTTGTTATTTTATTATCATTGTCATTTTGATTAGTCAAGTTCTTTTGTTTCCTATTCTGACATAAGACTTGTATTTCCTTTTCAAGTGCGTTTTACTGTTCGTATTACTGTGTATTTTTCATTCTTTATTGGCTAGAGGTATAGGGGAGGGTTGTGATCTCACCAAACATGTTTAACCCCGCCGTATTTATGCGCCTGTCCCAATTCAGGAGCCTCTGTCTTTTTAAGTCTTGTACGATTTAAATTTTAGTTCATTGTTATATTTCGGAGTTTAGTATGACGTCTATAATCACTGAACCAGTACACTTTTTTGTCTAGGGGCCAGCTGAAGCACGCCTAACACAACGTTCATTGCGACGCTATACATTAAGTATTCCTTCCGTATCATTTCATGGAACTGAAATAAATCATAAAAGGCAATATATTATCGTCATTCAATCGATAAAAAAGAAAACAAAACGTTTAAAGTTGCATGCGACCGAAGCGCTTTTTCTGGATCTACCTTCATCGGGAACATCAAAAAGATGAATAATACTATTTGGTTTACTGCGAGTTGGTCAGTTTTCACTGATACTTCTAAATGTTTGGCACTGGGAACACCAAATAGCTCTGAATTATTTACCTCAAACGCTAACCTTATATAAGAGATTTAAATCAACTTATTTGATTCCGGTTTAAATAGGTTTAATTAATTTTTTTTTATAGATGCACAACCTTAAAATTTCCGGATACTGTTATCCCATGTGATGTCTAATATGTTTCATAAAAAACCCGACTTCTTCTTTTCATTATTTATTTTGTAATTAAAAATGATTTGATATATTATCGTGCTATTTATTCATAATTAAGAATGATTGTTATCAGAGCCGTGTTTACATCAGTGTTTACAGGTACCCCTCTTTTTGCTCCTTTTCTATTTTTGATATTAATCAAAAAGTGCAATAATCAAAATTGCACGTTTAGTTTAGTATTTTAAAAGTATGATCAAATTCCTAACCTATCAAATTTATAAACGATATTTAGAATTTTAACATTTTAATAATTTGGTTAAAATTTCAAAATTTCAAATTTTTTATACAATTTGAAATTTTGATATTTTAAAACTTTGATCAAAATTCCAAAAATCTAAAATTTCAAAACTTTTTAAAACTTTGAATTGATAAGTGTTAAACGGACCCTTTTACACTAGAGTATACTCAATTCTAAGCTAAAAGAGCAATTGAAAGAACTAGTCAAAGTGTTTCATAAAAAATGGCTAATAGGTGAGGGGGAGGACAGGGGGGTACCCTTCTCCCACCCCTCTTCTCCTTTCTCCTACCCCCGTTCTCCTTTCTCCCATTAGAATAAAACATCTCCTTTTGAGATATTTTTTTTCTTGAAATATTAGATCATTTTTTAAAAGGAGAGATATTTTATTTTTTCTCCTTTCTCCAACTTTTTCTCCTTTCTCCCAGCCTTCCTCTCCTTTCTCCTACCCCCTTTCTCCTTTCTCCCACACCCTTTCTCCTTTCTCCTACCCCCTTTCTCCCTGTCTTCCTTACCCCTGTCCTCCCCCTCATAGGTACACACACATGTAGCTTGTTTTAGGAAGGAATATTCATACTTTGTAAAAATAAAACACCAGTGATTCGAGGAATAAATATCTGGTACTGATCTCATCAGCATGCTTAAATTTCTCATTGACAACATATTTGTAACATTTCGAGGAATTTTATAACAAACAATCGGCATGCCTATCTGAACTTATTTTGTTCCTTTCTTTCATAGAGAAAAAACTTTATACAGGAGTTTCTTTTGAAGAATAAAAAGAATTTAGCTTTGTCCTTTAACTTCATCAATGCTTTAGCCTGCCTGATATCTTGAATTCTAACAACAGACCATTGAAAACTGAATAAAATGATAAACTAATGTGTCTAATGTCACCTTAATTCTTTTTATTTTGTTGACCCACATCAAATTGTAGCGTATCACCGGTCACGTGATCTTTTACGTTAACGTCATACCGCCAACCGACAGCATTTTCACGTTGCAAAGGACGTGTTTGTTCAAAAACTGTACCGTTAAAATTATCATGGCTATCAACCAACTGTTCGGTTAGCAACTGAAAGTTGCCATTTCCTGACAACGGCTGTCAGTTTCATGACTAACTTTACTAGGATAAACATACGGCGTTTCACGACATTCCTTGTTTTGTGAGAATAAAGATTCTCTTTGTACTGAATCTGGATTTGTGACACGTTCATATTTATGGAAATATGTGTATTTGAGTCTTGTGAATGTGCATTCATTCTTGACAATGAAGTGTCTAATTGTGTGTTATCTGTACGGATATTTGTGTTTCTTTTTTCCGACTTTAAAGGTAAGTTTGTGTTTTGTTTGTGTATTTTTGTTACATCTATTTCTAGTCCAGCCCTGGCCTCAGTGACTCATTTTTTTTTCATTTTTTTTTTGGTTGTCACTGAGTCCAGCTCGCCCTCCATTACCTTCAATGGTGCAAGCTCCCGGGTAGATTACCCGGGGACGATAGAGACAATGCCAGAGCGCTCAAGTACGAAAAACGTATCACAAATGGTAAAACTTGATAAAATAATGAAGTTGCATACCTGAAATGCTTGTACACTATATGGAAACTCATCTTAACAGAAGGAAATCCCTTGCAGTCGGAGTTGTGGACATCTTGTCTACATCAGTAACGCTATTTTACGGAACGTGACGTTTCTACGCTATAACGTTAGACGAAACGAATTCAATGTATCGATAAAGATTTTCAACGTTTAAACTCGTAACACGATACCGAATGGCATATCTCCCGATTTCTAAACTTTTTGGCACACTTGTATTTTGAATCGAGTTACATCAGTATAAGTCATTGTATGCATAAAAACTTGGGTCACCATTTTTGGTCTTGTAATTTTATAGGAAAACGTCAATTTTTGCGACAAATTCACATATTGCTTTTTATCCATCAACAGAAGTTAAAAGGTTGGTTAATCCGGATCCAGTTCCAAATATCCACCACTCATCATAATATTATGGCTAAAGCTGTAGCAAGGTCTGCCAGTCGAGCTCTAAGTTTACTTTAATTGTTAAATGTGAAGCACATTGTGGTTTAATTCTAGCACAGTACCTTTAAAACATTATTTGATACTCTGGTCTGGTCAGTAATATAGGGTTATTGCATGAATACTGGGGAATATTGTCCCGAGTAGAATTTTATATTGCACGAGCTTGCGAGTGCAATATATGTTCTACGAGGGACAATATTCCCCAATATTCATGCAATAACCCTTTTATTGTATAGCAATATAATATTTGAAAGTAAAAATTGGTTTAAACTAAGATTTAAACGTTGATGACGTCATGAATTTTGAAGATTTATTGCACTAGTGCAATATTAGAATTTATTGCACGCTAACTTTTGGTTACATTCTGTGGGAAATATTATATTGCTATACAATAATAAGCTACGGTGCATCCATTTGGGGCACTCGTTCTTTTTCTTGTATCAACGCTGTCCAGAACAGAGCTATCAGGTTTTTTTTTATAGGTGTTGGCAAGTATACGCCAAATGATGAAATTAACGGGGACATGGGCTGGAGACCTCCTAGTGTAAAACAATGGACACGTGTATTTAGGCATTGGGTAAGATGTAGTGCCATGACCAATGACAGAATAAATTATAAAGTTTTCAAATGGTCACATAAAAATGCTGTAAATAATAAGAAAAACAGGTGTAATAGAGTCATGAAAAAAACCTGAAAGATTGTAATTTTCAATTGATTTGTATACTAGTACTGCTAGTGTGCTGCATAAAGAAAATTGTTCTACAAATTGAATATGTTTTATTTAATAAATATATTGCAGAATGGCAAACGAAAATTTTGTCACAGAGTAATGATAACAAGCTTCGTACTTATAAGCGATATAAATCACAATATTGTACAGAGTTATATTTAAAACAAAATATATCTATTAAATTAAGAAGTGCTTATGCAAAATTTAGATGTGGCGTTGCGCCACTTAAAATAGAAACCGGACGATATAAGGACGATATGAGAAAAAGCCAATAATTGAAAGATGTTGTTTTATGTGTAAAAACGAAATTGAAGATGAGAAACATGTAGTTACTTTGTGTCCTTTATATGCAGACCTTCGAAATATATTGTATAATAAAGCAGTAAAACATAACGATCAATTTTATAACTTGTCTATTGACGAAAAAATTATATTTTTACTCAGTAATGAAGGACTATTAAACTGGTTCCCTGAAAATTATTCTAATTTCAACCCATAAATGTATAATATATAAACAATAAACCGGTCAATATAAACAAAACAACGATACCAAGATCGACGCTCGTGACACTTTTTACTTCCAATATTCTCAAAGAAAAACAGATACCCGGAATAAATACACGGTGGAATAAAATTACGCCAACATATGCACCCTCTATATAAGTAAAACACTCCACGCAAAAATTCCAGTTTGAAATTGTGCGCCATGTACGACATGTAAGCCGGAGTCTGTATTCTGCGTGTTATTTTATATCATGTATCATAATGCCAAATCCATGGCAGTAACCTGTCATTTCCAAAAAAAAAAAAACACCTGACGATATACGCAGCTTTAGTACAAGCATGCAAGCAGGTATACAATTTAAAAGACTGCCGTCCTAAAAGATAAGCCGTATACATGAAACCTATATATACCCAGTGCAAATTGGACTGCCGAACGGTTACTGAAACAATATGATGGTGCTATTTTATAAGGAATGTGGTGACAATTCATGTATCAATAAATATGCAGTGTAGTGAAATGGGAAACTGGTGTTATCAAATGTACCAATGTTAGCAAGCTATCATGTACGTCAGTTGGTCTTTGGTGGAAAATTGTTTCATTGTCAACTATACCACATCTCCTGATTTCATTATGGTTTGATTTTTCTCCAGAAGTTCAATTAGAAGTTTAAGGACTTAAACAAATATGTACTAGGAAACTGAAAAATGTCTAGGGTTTTGATGTCGTTAATTGCATAGACTTTGCTATCTTATTGTATATCCCATACCTCCATTTATTCACACAAAGAAACACCAACACTAAAAAAAAAATCCAGAAACTATATCGGTTCGATATCGGATTTCTTCTGTACAGAACAATGAATTTCAGAGACTGTTTTTACTTGGAATACAGAGAAAGTTATTCGAACAATAACCATTTTTTTCTCATTCCATGCTAACAAACTAATTTTTGTATGATCATGAGTTTTAACGTTTGCTTGTGTTTTGCTTTTTCCTAATTCAATCCGTATTCTTTTAGTCCAATAAATTTCGTTTTTCTATTTTTCTATCGGTATTTTTTGTGATCATATTCAAACGGATGGGATTAACGGAATTGCATTAATAGGGTTACAATTCCCGGATTTTCATACATCAACCTGAGTTTTTATAAATTAAATTCCTACTTCCAAAACAAAATTTTATAGGGATACGGCGTGCATTATAAATGAGAAGTTTTTGCAAGAATATAAATGAGAAGTTATTGCAAAAATAAAAATAAAGTGTTAAAACTCAGTCCGTAATGCATAAATAAATCTTGCAGATGCTTAGGTATCAATAGAATATTTAAAAATGATATTTTTTAGGGTCAACAATAAGCAGAATATTCCGGGGAAAACGATAAAGCAATCAATGTCAAATAACCGTTACGTTTTGTAACAAATCTGTCGGCACTCTGCATCCGTAAGGAAATTAACAGTTAAAAATGTCACATAGTTACCAAAACAAAAAGAATTTTTATTTTCTAATGATTTCATAATTAAAGAACTTGCTGCATTAACTCGGATGTCTGAACGGTTTCTGCGGGTACAAAAACCATTCACACCTGTAAAGGAATGTTTTCATAGTTGGCCATATCTTCCAGGACTAAAAAACTAGAATCTATATATAACTCGAACGATTATTCCGTTTCTTCGTAAATTTCCAGTCAATGACGGGACAATATGAAATCTCTTCATCAACTAATCATTACACTTTTATTTTTTTAATAATTTTTCAATCCAAGTGTTAACGGAGATGGTCTGACCCTGATACGATTTTGGAAACTGGACTTGGAAAATGATAAATCACCAGCCAAAATACTTTATTTGGTCCATATGTTAATAGCGGATATGTGTTTCTTTAATTTGAAAGAAAGAGAAAAATGTATCAAATTGCATCAAATTACAATGTTAAATTGAATACACTAATAAAAGACTTTAAGTAAAAAACAATTTCAGACTTATCATTCGCTGCTTAAGAAAAAAAAACCCAAACTTACCGCGTTGAAGTATTTAAAACAAGAACTTTAAAAAAAATGAGAGAAAATGAAAATCGTCAGTATTAAAGTTGTTCTTCATTTTGGTCATAAGTAACAATTGATTCACATTCAAAAAGGTTGATATATTATATGTTATCGCAAGGAAATGGATAGAGCCGCCTGTTGGCCGTACGGCAGCCCCAAATTAAATATTCGGGAATTTTCATGGAATTTCGGGATAAAAAAATTGTTAAAAAAATAAAAGTGTGATGATAAATTAATGAAAAAATTTATTATAATAATTGTCTTGTTTATTTACTGAAAGGAACCATGATATGTGGAAAAGTTAAAACTGATTAATTTGGTTTGAATTTCCTGTCACTTGCCGGGAACTGACGAAAAAAACACAATCAGTAAACTTCATCTGAACAACAGAAGGTACACATATATAAACATGATTTAAAGTGTCATAATTTACCAGCAGCATTCAGTGCCCTAAGGTCCGCGTTTAAATAGTTTGAGGTGCAAAATAGTTGATTTAACGAGTTTAAACGTTGAAAATCTGTATCGATACATTGAATTCGTTTCGTCTAACGTTATAACGTAGAAACGTCACGTTCCGTAATATAGCGTTACTGATGTAAACAAGATGTCCACAGCTCCGACTGCAAGGGATTTCCTTCTGTTAAGATGAGTTTCCATATAGTGTACAAGCATTTCAGGTATGCAACTTCTTTATTTTATCAAGTTTTACCATTTGTGATACGTTTTTCGTACTTGAGCGCTCTGGCATTGTCTCTATCGTCCCCGGGTAATCTACCCGGGAGCTTGCACCATTAAAGGTAATGGAGGGCGAGCTGGACTCAGTGACAACAACAACAAAAAATTTAAAAAAAAATGAGTCACTGAGGCCAGGGCTGGACTACATCTATTTCATCCCCTGCAAACTCGTAAATTTGTTTGCTATACGGTGTTGAACTTTTTTGCTCAACATATTTATCCTCCGGTCCAAAATTTCTAAGCTTAGAGCTTAGAGATGAGAAAAACCTTTTAGCTGAAGGCTGAAGCCATGTTCAGTTTGTACAATATAAAATTCCAATTTTACAGCATATAATATTTTATTTATTTCCAAACTATAGAAAAATAAATTTTCTCACTGTTTTTACAAATAAAATTCTTTAAGATCAGCGGACGAGCCCCCAATGTCATGGGAATCACTATTCCCGAGTTCTCTGATTTTAAAGAATCAATGCCGAGTAAAGTTTCAATGATGATTTATTTGACATTCTACAAATGATCACAAATGTAACATTTGTAATACCAATAAATACACTATAATTAAAGCATACAAGTTTACGGGAGTGCATGGTGGTGTCTTAAATAGCTTAAATATGCTTAGCTGGTTACCTTTTAAACTAAGTGTTTATATTGTTGCTTCTGTAATAGTTTTCACTGGTGTATCGTCTGCTACCGGGTTCGAACTGCTCCAATTTATTCTTTGCCATAATACTCATTAGTTACTAAAATGTTTTTCAAATGTGTGACATTTTTGTATACAAACATCAAAAAACGCACGACGATATCAATGATAAAACGTGCTTGGTATTTTTAAATATTCAAAGCTTAATACACCTTATCGCTATATAATTTGTCCGCCATTACTGGATATCACACAGGTTCCCGTAAAATTTTGACGTCACAATACAGTATATCTGACGCCACAATGGAAAAGTAATGGACTGCATAGACTGGTTCCCGATCGCAATATTCAGTATGTTACACATATACCAATAGAGTATGGCTAATAGCTAATACCTGGAACGTAGTACCGGGAACCAGGATATGGACTGCAGGGCCGTAAAGTAAATTGAGGCAAATGGGTCAAATGCCTCATGTTAAAAATTCCCCCCCCCAAAAAATAAAATGAGACAAAAGATTGTCGTCATATGAAATTGTTTTCACGGAAAGTGTCTTGCAAGTTCTCTTCACTCTCTGGTGTCGCCCCTGCAAGTTTTTTGTGATCCATATTTCTATTTTACTTTTAGTTTTCAGAGTTGATAGTCTATTTTTTATACTTCTGTGTCCCGGCAGGGGCGGATCCAGCCATTTTAAAAAAGGGGGGGTCCTAACCCAGGACAAAAAGGGGGGGGGGGTTCCAATTACATGTCCCCATTTAAATGCATTGATCGTCCAAAAAAAAGGGGGGTTGCAACCCCCGGAACCCCCCCTCTGGATCCGCGCCTGCCCGGGTTTGTTTTTTGTTCATGCATAGTCCTACTTTATGATTATAGTCTGAGTGTTGATTTTCATTTGTTCTGGTTTAGAAATGTTGCATGTCCACCGATGTCCAGACATTGTGCGAGAAGATAATTTAAGAATATAAGAGGCTACGATGGACACAGAATAAAACGGTTCTTTCTGCATGGAGAATTATAAAAAACTGGCTTATTTTGTAAATAAAACTAGATCACGAGCTAACATGGTTTAAATCAAAGTAAGGTCACCAAATTTCCCGGTATCAAATCATTTGAAAAAAAACAACAACGTATTGCTATATCATTTAATATGACCTTTTACATTGTAGGGTTAATTGCATTAAGTCGTGTTCAGACCCTTTATTAAACAGAAAATTAAATAAATGAATATGGAGTGCACGGGACCTAATCGTACACAAAGTCAATGCATAGAAACGTCAATGCATGGTCAAAGTTTTTATTCCTGTTCTTCATCTTGAAAGCTGCTGGAGGGTCTTCAACAAAAAAAAGAATCATACGTTATTAAAACAAGATCAAGATGGTCCCTAGTTTCGACTTAAGCGGTACTAGTACTTAAAGTACAATACTGCACTATCACTATATTAAATCTATAGTCATGAAAGATATCACCAAAGTCTAAGCAAAATACAAGACAAGAACAGACAGATCCGGTATTAATGATTATGAGAATTACGATTTTTGTTTTATCCTACATATTGGTCTTTTAATATTGTCTCTAAAACCTAACAGTCTTAAATTACAATGAATCTATGTTTTTGCTTTGAGACCAGAATATTGTCGAAAATATAGCTAAACATTAATTGCGTTAGTCGTTTTAATGTAAGAAAGAGTCCGGGAAACGCTCATAATGCACGATTTTGAGTTTATTATCTCAGAGCTTCTGGGGGACATTAAATAAGCGACCCTCGCCAAAAAATTTTCGCCTCGCTCCACTCGGCAAATATATTTTGCCTCACTATTTAAAGAGGCTAGTTACGGCCCTGATTGTTGTATGCGTCAAAAGTTCAAGCGGCCGGGTCAGCCGGGATTAGCGATAAGATCTGGTGTATATGTTTCTCGTACCTCATAGTTTTTAAAACATACATTTTGGAAAATTTCATAGTAGAACTTAACAAACTTATAAAGATCGTTTGTTTATGTTGTTTCTAGAAACAAAAAAATACACGTTTTAAAGTGTCTTTATTTTCATGTTGTGTACGCTTTGTTGTCGTTACACCTTTTTATACTGTACGCTTCGTTGACACAATATTGCGTTTTTCAATGAATTTTGCATGATTAAATTATGCTTTGGTATTATGATAACCAATATGCATGTTTAAAAATAATAATTTACCACCATAACATGCAGACAGCAGTGATATTGTTTGCCTCAAATTACAGCCGAAATTCGGCCTTTTCCCCTAGAGAAATTTCCCAATTACTAAAAAAAATGGCTTAAAATTCCTCCCAAAAAGTTTTACATTTTCCCCAAACAGTGATGGCATTGGTAGTAATGTTTGTAAATATCGTACTCATGTTATTATTTTGATAGTAGAAAGCACTTTTGAGATCCGGTTTTCTGATCAGAATCATCATGGTGTTTGTAACACATGAAGTTTTCAATGCATTAAGTACCATCATTGCTTCTGTTTCTTTCCCCTCTCCGAAAAGTACCTTTCAGATTGAAAATGTCTGACAACCAAAATATACATGAAAAAACAGTGCAAAAAAGACAGCAAAGGTCAGCAAAAAATCGGAGATGTGTTAAGAATGAAATATACAAATTTCCCAATTTCAATACAAAATATTCATTTTTCCCAATAAAAAACGGTAGAGGTAGTTTTGAAAAAAGACAACAATATCACTGGACAGCAACCCATAATATCCGTTATATTGTCGTTACACTCTTGGAGGAAATTTGTACATGTAAAAAAATCCTTATGTATACGAAATTCTGTATCTGTATCTGTAGTGGTACGTGTAGAATCCTGTTTAGGCTTTTATACACGGTGCATGGAGAAGAGCGCCGTTGTTATGGGCGGTGTTCTTGTAGAGCGGTCTTAAATGCCTCTACAGAACCTGCATGCACAACTTTATCTGGTAGTTGGTTCCAGTGAATAGATGTTTCCACAAAAAATGAATGTTTGTACTGTGGTTTGTTGCTATTTGGTACTTTAAGCCCTCTGGTGTTATTGATAACTTGACTTTCGATGATATTGTCAGTTTCACAGTTTGAATAAGTTTTGGCTTTTATTGTTCGTTTAGGTCTTGCTGGTATGACAAAATTGTCGGCTGGTAGAGCCGGCACCAGACCCTCAACCACCTTGTAAATCAGGATAAGACGGAGGCTGTGTCTTCTTTCCTCTAGCGTCTCCATTTCAAGCTGGCGTCTCATATTAGTTATGGACCCTGTTTCTCGACTCCTGTAGTTTTTCTTGATGAATCGTAAGCCTCTGTTTTGGATACGTTCTAGTTTGTCAATATCCCCTTTCATATATGGGTTCCAGATTGTTGCGCCATATTCCATTGTTGATCTTACTAGGGATATATATGCTACTTTCCTACATGCTTCTGGTACGTTCCTCAAGTTCCTCCGAAGAAAGCCCAAGGTGGCGTTGGCTTTCTTGCTGATGTTATTTATGTGGAAGCTCCATTTCAGATCGTTTGAGATTTGGAGTCCTAAGTAGGGGTTCACTTGCACTTCTTGTAGGATGTGTTTATTAAGCGTGTAGAATTTGTCTGCTTTTTTGTTTATGGATAGAACATAGCACTTTTTGGCGGTGAAACGCATTCCCCATTTGTCGGCCCAGATTTCTAGTTGTTCCAAATCTGTTTGTAGCTTTTGTTGGTCTTGGCTATTTTTAATTGTTCTGTATAGTAGACAGTCGTCAGCAAATAGTCTTACTGATGATGTTACACTGTCTGGTAGGTCATTGATGTGGCACAGGAATAGGATTTGTCCTAAGACTGTGCCCTGGGGGACCCCAGAGTCAACTGTTGTTTCGCCAGATGATTCGCCTTCCACGATGGTTCTCATTGATCTTGCAGTTAGGAAGTTCTTAAGCCATTTGTGTGTATTTCCTTTAATTCCATACTGATCTAGTTTATGTAATAATTTGTTGTGTGGTACTGTGTCGAAAGCTTTTGAAAAATCTAATATGCCTACGTCGATTTGATGTCCCTTGTCATGTTCTTGTAGGAAGTCGTTGATGGTAGTTATGAGTTGGGTTTCACATGAGTATCCTGACCTGAAGCCGTGGTTTAAGTTGGTTAGGATTTTGTTTTTTCCAGATGTTTTAGGATATGCCTGCATACGATATGTTCTAGAATTTTGCTGATGACAGATGTTAGGGATACAGGTCTATAGTTTTCTGCCAGGTGTTTGTCTCCTTTTTTGAAGATACTGGATATGTTTGCGTCTCTCCAGTCTTTTGGTAGTTCACCTGTGTCTAGCGAGCATTGCATTATGATTTGTAGGATGGGTGCGAGTTGTTCAGCACATTCCTTGAGTATACGGTTTGGGATGTTGTCTGGTCCAGAGGCTTTATTTGGGTTGGTGTTTTTAAGTAGTTTTTCCAGTCCCTTTTGGTCGATCGGTAATGGTGTTATATTGATTTTAGCTCGTATTCTTGTTGTTGGTAGGTTAGAGTCTGATGTTATTGTGAATACGGACTTGAATTGTTCTAGTAGGAGTTCGGCTTTCCCTTTACTGTCACTGACAAGATTAGTCCCCTTTCTTAATGCTATTCCTCCTGAGTCCTGGCGTTTGGATTTAATGTATTTCCAAAACGGCTTTGTGTCATTGTTGTTTAGGCCCTCAAAGATGTTTTGGTTGACATATTCATATTCTGCTTTCCTCAGTTGTTTCTTGCATTCCTTTTGAAAAGACCTATAATTTGACCATTTGTTTGTTTTTCTGGCTTGTTTGTATAGCCTCTGTTTTTTCTTTAGCATTTTCCTCTGATTGTGTTTGATCCATGGGATGTTATTTCTTGATCTTATTTCTTTGTTCGGAATATTTGTATTCATGGTTTTTTGAAGCTGACTTTTGAAGGTGTCCCAAAGTGTAATTGGTAGGAATAGTTATCAAAGGTAGGAAAATACATATACAATAACTGTTTAGTGTCTTTAGATATCAGCTGTATTTGTACCAGGCTAGGAAACAAGGTGTATGCGAGCTTTTAGCTTTTAGGCAGTCTTTGCAATAATTTCTTAATTTACAATATACATCTTCATCCACCAGTAAAAAGAAGATAATATATTATTAATTTCACATATATACAATGTTTGAATTTGAATTGTTTGTTTGTTTAGTTGACAGAATTTGAATATAATCCAGAACAAGAAATAGAAGAAGATGACCAGTTTGTTACCATGAGAGCTTATTTTACACCGTTAGTAATAGAGACTATGACAAAAGATTTGGAAGAATCGGTAAGAAATTTAAGAGTAAGGTGAAAAACCTCCTGCATAAGTGCTAGTGGCTGTCTGCTTTTCAGTCGATTATAAAAGTTATTAATAAAATATTTGCTTCACTATCTTGTGTTGTTTTTTTGTTTTTTTAAGGATGCTCGCGGGTATAAGATTTTCAGAAAAAAAATAAACTTTTATTTTTCATTACAAATTTTATTTATTACCTTTAGGAGTTGTTACTTTATCATGTGGTACAAAAATCATTCCAAAAATCAATTCGTGTTGGCCCCAGGTGACTTTGAAAATGTTTATATAATGAAAAAAGAGCCAAATTATCTCCCTTTGGTGCAAAAATGCCATTTTTTGTCATTAAAATTGAAATATCTTTTTTTACTCATCGGTGACCTATATCTTTTATTAGTGTTTTCAAATAAGCTATACATCAACTAAATAATTGTAAGATTTAAGCGATTTCTGTAAATTCGTTTTTTATTTCGATATTACCTCTTTTTCTCCTATTAGTTCAACAGAAAAAAAGTACCTTTACAAAAATGTATGCTTCTTTCGAAGGCCGATTGTGAGCGTAAATGATCGGTGAACCCCCTTTTTTATTTTATTTTTCTATTAGGTTACAAAGTTCATTTATAGAAAAAATTAGCGCAATCTTATATTAAATAAAAAATTGATTTAGACCCACGAGCCCCCTTAATTATCAACCTGGTTCTTTCAAATTTAAAATATTATGAACAACATTGTAAATTTAAAATTTTCAAGTAGATATAAATGTACTGGGAAAAAGCTTTTATGTATGGGCTATTAATGGTTGTATATTCAATGTTTTATCAAGTCAGAAACAGAGTATGATTTTTTTAAACCTTTTAAATGCATTTTCTCATTGATTTATCCTGTGCATTGTATGAACATAATGCAAAAATTAATGAATTAATGATTTTCATTTCCACAAACCAAAAAAAACAACAATTGAAGTTCATAATTTTATAGAAAAATATTAAACAACTTCTTTCATATCTATTTAAAATTTGTACTTGTCAAACAATAAGTTAAATGGATTTTATATTCAGAAATGAAGCAATTTAGAAGTTATCTTTTTTTTTTATTGTTTAAACTCTCACTTTTGATCAACTAGCCTATTAAAGTTTGTATTGATCTAATAGTCCGGCGGCTACAAGCATATTTCAGACGAATTGTGCACATCCTGTTACAAGCATGAAATTTGGCATAGACCTTCCTCAACTATTACTCTTTTATTTCAGATAGGGAGGCATTTGACAAAAATGTCGCACTTCCGGTAAAATCTAAAATGGCGGACTTCATACTTAAATCAGCCCAATATCAAAGTCTAGTATTTGAAAAGGTGTTATTATCATGCTACAACCATAATATTTGGTACACATCTTAGTTTTGTACTACTTATGGATAATTTATATTGTTTAGATGTCTGTAAAAATACTACTTCCGGTAAATTCCAACATGGCGGACATTGTACTAGAATAAGCTTATTTTTTAGAGAGGGTAATTGAAATGTGTTTAAAGGTAATGCTACTATCATTACATTGTGCAGGAACCTTTCTTTGGTGTTTTTAATGGATACAATGTATAAAAAATCTGTCTTTAAAACCCCTTCTTCCGGTAATATTCAAAATGGCGGACATAGAAATTTCAATTCATTATTTAAATATTCAACTTTTTTTCAAAATGTAAAGAAAATGTTGTTTCTTGTGCTGGTCATTAATATTTTGGCTTTAATTTATCCTCAAAACCCCTAATTCTATTCTGTTGTAAATGTTTAAATACAAAGTTGACACTTCCGGTAAAAAAATATGGCGTAAATTCAGGGGTTAAAAATTTTTGTTACAGCTAACTAGCCCAGGACTTTTTGGCAGCAGGATTTTACTAGCCCTGTTGGAAGAACTGCTAGTCCATCAAAACTGACCTGCTAGCCCTAGTATGCCGTAAAAATCAAGAGTTTGCTGCATAATACAAAGTGGATGTCCTTTGTTTTGAAGGAGACATTATACACTGTTTTTAATATTTTTTGTTGTTCTGTTATTTATTCTATTGGTGCTTAACACAACTTAGTTGTTCCCACATTCAAAGCAGACTTTTTATTGGCGTGCTTTGGGCAACTAACGGCAATATTCACAGAGCATTGTCTGTTTTTTTTTTCATCAGCAACAGCCAACCTTGCCAGGGGAATCATTGTGTCCCAGTTCTGCCAACTTTTCAGGAAGTGAATTCGTGATTTTTGTGGCCAAATTGTAAAGATCAAAGAGAAAAAACAATAGATCAAAGGAAAATGCCGCCAAATAAGCATGAACATATGTGAGTCTCGCGCTAAAGACTTGACAGCCAGTGATATTGTTTGCCTCAAATTACAGCCGAAATTCGGCCTTTTCCCCTAGAGAAATTTCCCAATTACTAAAAAAAATGGCTTAAAATTCCTCCCAAAAAGTTTTACATTTTCCCCAAACAGTGATGGCATTGGTAGTAATGTTTGTAAATATCGTACTCATGTTATTATTTTGATAGTAGAAAGCACTTTTGAGATCCGGTTTTCTGATCAGAATCATCATGGTGTTTGTAACACATGAAGTTTTCAATGCATTAAGTACCATCATTGCTTCTGTTTCTTTCCCCTCTCCGAAAAGTACCTTTCAGATTGAAAATGTCTGACAACCAAAATATACATGAAAAAACAGTGCAAAAAAGACAGCAAAGGTCAGCAAAAAATCGGAGATGTGTTAAGAATGAAATATACAAATTTCCCAATTTCAATACAAAATATTCATTTTTCCCAATAAAAAACGGTAGAGGTAGTTTTGAAAAAAGACAACAATATCACTGACAGCCCTGCTGTCCTGGACACTATTATTTTTTTTTCCGCGGCTTTTCCCTGTCGACTCGTATTTAGCATTTTGGGGGGATGAATTTTCAGCCTCGTTACTCCCTTCATCTACCGTTTTTCGTTTTGAAACTGACGAAGTTCCTGGGGTTCCCGTACTAAAATATTAAGAAATATTTTGTTGCATGGTTTCGTGCTCAAGAGCTGTGCAACAAGACAGGTCAATACCAATCAATACATCATACCCCCAAATACCGTTTATTGAAAATCTCGGCACGATAAGCAATGTACAATACCCCAATCCATGGTATGAGAAATCGATATTTAAAGTACGAGAATTGCAATCAACACATGATACCAGGCCACCCAGACATGCCAGAGTTATTTGTTCTATTTTTAAAATATATATATATATATATGTACAACAGGACCTGTACAAATCAATTCAAATTATTGGAATCCCGGATGACTTAATTGAATCGAAATGGCTAACATAGAATAGTGATGAAGGGATTTTTCACTTTCTATTTTGGAAACGTCAAGAATTTTTTGTTACTAGTCCGTCGGGCATATCGGATTACACATTTTAATTGCCCGAGGCGTAAATGATCTAGTCCCGGGCGTCGGGCTAGTGGATTTTTTAACCCCTGAAATTTCAAAGATCAGTACTCAATCCATTTCTTCGATGTAGAGATTGATTAAAAAAAAAATCAGTATAATACTAAAACATTTTTAAAATTACTACTATTTGGCCAAAAATAGATGTTTATTCACAGTCCCTACCACATGCACACAAAGTAGTGCACTAGAGACCCGATTTTCCACATTAACAACGACCGAGACACCCTTTCTTACATCCATAATGTACAAGCTTTTGACAAAATGATGAGGCCTCAGAAAGAGTTTTTTTAAAAGGGATCCTCTTTGTCCCTTCGCTATCCATTAACGCGTGGACTGGGTTGCATAAGAGGCAATCCAATGCTCGTCCCCCTAAACACCTTCCCTAGTATATTGTACGTTTTACATGCTGGAAAAGAGTAGACCAAGTTGAGAAAATAGCCTCAATTAGCCTTCCCTTTTGTGCAAATGGTTTTTTTCTTGCTTCGTTAACCATGTTAGCCCCATCTGATAAGTTTGTGCGATCTTACAGTAAAACCCCGGTAATTTCGGTTGATCAATCATCATTCTTTATGTTAAAGTCAAATCTTCAAATGCAGTCAATGATTCCCACGCAGTCTTTTTTCTTTCTGAGCAAAGAGAGAACCGTATCACAACCGGTAAAGGCATTGATCACAATAAGTGTGTGTGATCACTTATTGCCTAGTACATTTGAAAGACCATTAATAGATAGTAATCCAAAGGGTTTTGCCTTCCAAAACACAATCCATAGTTCGTCTACCCCTATGTCTCGGAATAGCGAAACAGTAATGACAGCATCATTAGTAGCGACTGTTGGAATCATGACTCGTTTAAGTTCGTGTTTCACTGCATCAGACACATGCACCATGATTCTAGTGTCAGCCTCTTAATGTGAACATGGTGCTAAATTTGAAATACATCACGTGGTGGATAACACTGAAAATCCTGAGCATTTGTTGCTACAACTTAAAAGTGATTGTTGCTTGACGTCAAAATGTGATTCGGAGTAGATCTAAGGTCATTCGGAGGCAAGATTCAGCTAAATACCAAAAGTGTAAATACGTTTATCAGCCACCCGTGACGGTTGCAAAAGCTTTATCACACCTTTAGTCTGTATGACGTCACGTCATCGATTGCAGTAATGAGGGTGGTAAAGGGTTATTTTCGTGCAACGTGATCGCCGTTTTTTATTTCACGTTCAACGTGTTTTTACTTTTTTATTTGACGTTCAGTCGTGCAAGACAGGTGCCTCGTTCAACGTGTTCTGCTTATTTAATTTTACGTGCATCGTGATTTTCAAAGTCTTATTTTGCGTGCTCGGTATTTTTCAAATAAAATTCAAACAATTGACAGGGATCGTCAAGAAATACTTTTTTAAAAGCCGTAAACCAATTATATCATAAATGTGTATACTAAATCGGGAATATCAAGTAAAACAAAGAGTTAATATATACAAGAAGACAGTGACTCAGTCACAAAAGGTTCAAATAAAAGTATTTATTTTTCGTGCAACGTTCATTACAGAAATTATTTCACGTTCAACGTGAAATTATGTCTTATTTCACGTTTTTTTCGTGCAAGCACCCCCCCTTTACCACCCTCAGTAATGCCTGTACCAAGTCAGGAATATGACAGTTCTTGTCCATTCGTTTTTGATGCGTTTTGTTATTTGATTTTCCTCTGAATTCAGTATTTTTGTGATTTTACTTTTCACTGTTGCAAAGCTTTATCAAATCCCTAATCTGTATGACGTCATGTCAAACCTATAATTTGTATGACGTCATTTCATAACTCCTTATCTGTACGACGTCATGTCACATAAAACATCTACTTGAGGTAAATGTATATAATAAAGTGTATATGATATGGCTTTTTGAATATCACACACCGTATCAACCCTCAACCAATATAATCCATCGAGCAGAGCTCTTGGGATTATATTGGTGTCTCGGGTTGATACGGATGCAATATTGAAAAAGCCATATGATATTCTATATTAATCTTTTACAGTAGTTTGTGCATATACATATATATATATATAAATATCTTGTATTGTGTGTTTTAAGTAAATATACGAAAATCTATAATAATACTGAAATATAAGTCTATGGTATCAATATCAGTCTATAATGTATTTGTATACATAGAATTGGCTCATGACTTGTTACATGAATCTTTATTTCATTTATATGTTGTTTTAATATTATAATTGTCTGTATTTGGATCACGCCTCTATTGTGCTCTTTCCAATAAAATATTGAATTGAATTGAATATTTACGGTTCATTACTACCCCCTACTATAAACCGTAGAGGGTGAATAAAATCCTCTATGGATCTTTATCGGACCACAGATGAATTATCACGTTGTGATTGGTTAAACGCCGTCACGTGGTGACCCCCTATGAGACCGTATGGGGTTCATGACGCGTTAATGGCGACGTCATCTATTTATGTTGTTGTGTTTCATTGTTTATTTTTCAACAAAACGCCGCAGAAAAAGTCCAGCGTCCGATAAATTCGTTATACGGTTAACTACGGACTCCCTACGGATCCATAGAGGATGAATTTACTCACCCTCTATGGATCCGTATGGGGTCAGTAGCGAACCATATAACTTATAGTAGGGGGTCAGTAGCAAACCATATAACTTATAATATTGGTCTCAGTGCTTTGGTAATCTGGACATCTAGTGATCATGTACATGTTAAGATTATGCAGTCTGTCACATTTTGTTCATTTGTGTTAATCAGATATGAGTTATCTCCCTTTTGCAATGTAGTTTTCATTCTCAGGTGGCAGAAACCAGTTATTTTACAATAAATCTTTAGAATTTCATGGATTTATGATTTTATTTTCTGAAAACTCATTCAAGCTTTTATACAAATAAAATGTATGGTTTCAAGGAACTAAGATGTGTGCGTGCTTACGTAAATATATAGAAAACCTTTAAATTTGGTTGTCTGTCCAGCATGGAGATTTTAAAATTTATAAATGCATTGCAAATAAGGTAAAAAAAATGTGATGTTCTGATACCAATTTAATCCTCACCTGCAGAATCCTGCTAAAAGCCAACAAGAATTTTAGCCAAAATTCAAGAGAGAAAGGATATTCAGTGAATTAGAGCCTTGTCGGAACCTATTCTTATTATCAAAATCTCAAGATATTTTTGTTTACATAAAACTGAATTTTTTCCCACTTTGATTGGATGCCGTCAAGTGAGGAGACCACAATTTTGACATCTGATTAGACCTATATGTGAAGGAAATCCCCAACCTATGTATGCAACTATTTACTTGTGTAGTACAATAGCCTAGAATTTACATTCATTTATTTTTTTCAGTCCACATGATGCAATTATATACCTCAATACTTAACTTTAACAAAATTTCTGCGTGGGACACATGTTTTGGTACACAAAAACTGGTACCTGCCACCTCAGTAATATAAAATATCTAACAGTAATTTTTTGAAAATAAAAAATCTGGTTTAATTTAGGGAAATTAATGATTACTATATGTATACACTTTTATTTCTTAATTTAAAGTGAATAGGACTTAATTCAAAAGGTAAATAAAACTTTGAAAAAATGTCCAAATAGTTTTACACAATGTGTGTAAATTCTAATTCAATTTCAGGACAACTCGTAGTATCTACTCTGTATTTAAAAACATGCATAATGAAAGGAAGATTTAGTTTTGTAAAAATTGAAAGCTGTGTTTTATTAATTTATATGTATCAACTTGGTTTAAGAAACAAAGTGAATGTGAGGGTCAGCAGTTTGTTCTATGATTATAGACCTTATTGCTATTTGAAAATCTAAGCCACTTGACCCAATAATCTGTGCCGGTTGAACTGTTGATGTCATATGGCAATCACTTTTCCATTGTGTCGCCAGTTATTCTATACTACGATGTTGTCAACATTTTACTGGAACCTTTGTGATGTCCAATAATGGAAGACAAATAGCGATAAGGTGTATTTACTTTAATCTGACCACATCTATTGTATTGATAAGTTGAAATTCCATCTAATTTGAGTAAACAAAAGTATATTTTTCCATTGAATTCCATGGTAATTTTGTATCTTTTCAGTATTTTGGAAATATCGATTCCCTGTCTGGACTAAAAGAATGGACCAAACCTAATCATGAATGGATGAACTTTGGTGTTAGACATTTTACTATGTTCTTCCAAAAGGAGAGAGTCCAACAAGGCCATATATATGATCTTTATACTGAAGAAAGATCATTCATGTCATCCATGAGTGCACCACATTTATCAAGTAATCGTTTTTATCCATCCAAAATAGATGACAAGTTGATTGGATTATATCGTATCCTATCAATGTTTCATCCAAGACCATTTTTGATGATCAGATTTCCACCAAAAGGTGGCGTTGCTCTTGTTCGAGCTCAAAATGATGATTATATTGAAATTGTTTTTAGGTAAGTAAAAAAAGATGATACTTAAAGCGTCCTTGAGTAACATTGTAACATTCTATAATTAAGAAATACTTCATGGGGGTTGGCCGCTTGAATATATTGTGATTTTACCACATGTTGGCCCTTTGAGACAAATAATTTATCCTGAGCGATAGCGAGGTGTAAAATATCGGCATAAAGGGACAACTTGTGGTAAAATCACGATGTATTCAAGACCCCATGAATTATTTCGATTCTAATAGGACAAATACGGCAATTCTTTTGGATTGAAGCTCTCTAGATGGAGCAAAATATTTGCCGTTCCCATAAATAAACTTACTATTAAATTGGCATAAAAGAACTAGTCTAAGCAAACTGAATTAGTGACATACTTAAACTATTTACAATAACATATTTAGATAGTTTTGGATGAATTTAAATGATAGTTTACTTTTATGTCTTACTAGTATACTATGTATAAAAAAAGTTGGCTTATACCACATTTTAGCATCGTTTGTTAACATTTCCTTGTTGTGATGATTTTTGGTTTCACAAACGTGTATTTTCCCATAAAATGCTTATATTCTATTTCATTATTTTATGAAGCCAGGTACCTCACTTATAAAAACGCATCTGACGTGGGAGTACGATCGGAACAGCCCAGGCAATATATATTCAAATTTTACCACGGGTGTGTAGGTTTTGAAGGATGTCATGTTAGAACGGTCCATACATTGTATATTATTTTTAGTATAAAAAGATGTGCCTTCCCATGCATGCAAAAATATTTATGAAACCTGGCAAGGCAGTCAGAAAACTAAAAATACCTTGTAAAGTATAGTACCATACTTTGAACAATCGTTTTGTAAAGTCAGTCTAAATTGAATAGAAAAGGGTAAAAAAAAATAGTTTTTTGTTTAAAGTTGCACATCTGTAGATAGTTATGATACTTAATAATGTCTTTAAGAAACAAAAACTTCTAAATTTCTAGTATGAATAGTCATTTCGTATCAATTTTAACACGTGTATACATATGGGAAAAAAACCAGAAATTTCTTATTTCTATTTTAGGTTCCATGCTGAATTCCAGTTGAATGAGCCGCCACATAATCCCTTCTGGTTTACACCAGCACAGTTTACAGGAAGTCTTATTGTTTCTAAGGATTATACAAGAATACTTAACTTCAACTTATACGTACCATCAGATAAAAAATTAAATGTTGGTAAGAGGAGATAACTATTATTACAATGTCAATATTTGTTTTTCTTTGTGAAAAAATGCTAACACTCATAATCTTGTTCGTCTATTGTCAGTGGCAGTACAGCATATTAAAAATGTTTGATTAAACACCAATACATGATTGATTGATTATTGATGTTTAATGTCACCTTTGATAATACATATGAAAAATCGTACAGTTGCAGTATAAAGTCTTGTGCACTACACTTGACCATCACATTTGATTTCAATCTTAAACTTTTATAAAGACTAAGTCAGACCCATTTTTATTCCAGAAAGTACATATTTTGTATTCCATTCATGCAACTCTGTATCATTTAATGAAAGCATTTTTTAGCTCACCTGGCCGAAAAGGCCAAGTGAGCTTTTCTCATCACTTGGCGTCCGGCGTCCGGCGTCGTCCGTCGTCCGTCGTCGTCCGTCGTCCGTCGTCCGTCGTCGTCGTTAACTTTTACAAAAATCTTCTTCTCTGAAACTACTGGGCCAAATTAAACCAAACTTGGCCACAATCATCATTGGGGTATCTAGTTTAAAAAATGTGTCCGGTGACCCGGCCAACAATCCAATATGGCCGCCATGGCTAAAAATAGAACATAGGGGTAGAATGCAGTTTTTGGCTCATAACTCAAAAACCAAAGCATTTAGAGCAAATCTGACATGTGGTAGAATTGTTAAACAGGTGAAGATCTATCTGCCCTGAAATTTTCAGATGAATCGGATAACCCGTTGTTGGGTTACTGCCCCTGAATTAGTTATTTTAAGGAAATTTTGCTGTTTTTGGTTATTATCTTGAATATTATTATAGATAGAGATAAACAGTAAACAGCAATAATGTTCAGCAAAGTAAGATTTACAAATAAGTCAACATGACTGAAATGGTCAGTTGACCCCTTTAAGAGTTATTGCCCTTTATAGTCAATTTTTAACCATTTTTCGTAAATCTTAGTAATATTTTACAAAAATCTTCTCCTCTGAAACTACGGGGCCAAATTAATCCAAACTTGGCCACAATCATCTTTAGGGTTAGTAGTTTGAAAAATGTGTCCGGTGACCCGGCCATCCAAGCAAGATGGCCGCCATGGCTAAAAATAGAACATGGGGTAAAATGCAGTTTTTGGCTTATAACTCAAAACCCAAAGCATTTAGAGCAAATCTGACAGAGGTAAAATTGTTTACCAGTTCAAGATCTATCTGCCTTGAAATTTTCAGGTGAATTGGACAACCCGTTGTGGGGTTGCTGGCCCTGAATTAGTAATTTTAAGGAAATTTTGATGTTTTTGGTTATTATCTTGAATATTATTATAGATAGAGATAAACTATAAACACCAATAATGTTCAGCAAAGTAAGATTTACAAATAAGTCAACATGAGCAAAATGGTCAGTTGACCCCTTTAGGAGTTATTGCCCTTTATAGTCAATTTTTAACCATTTTTCGTAAATCTTACTAATCTTTTACAAAAATCTTCTCCTCTGAAACTACTTGGCCAAATTAATCCAAACTTGGCCACAATCATCTTTTGGGTTAGTAGTTTGAAAAATGTGTCCGGTGACCCGGCCATCCAAACAAAATGGCCGCCATGGCTAAAAATAGAACATGGGGTAAAATGCAGATTTTGGCTTATAACTCAAAACCCAAAGCATTTAGAGCAAATCTGACAGGGGTAAAATTGTTTATCAGGTCAACATTTATCTGCTCTGAAATTTTTAGATGAATCGGACAACCCGTTGTTGGGTTGCTGACCCTGAATTGTTAGTTTTAAGGAAATTTTGCTGTTTTTGGTCATTATCTTGAATATTATTATTGATAGAGATAAACTGTAAACAACAATAATGTTCAGCAAAGTAAGATTTACAAATAAGTCAACATGACCGAAATGGTCAATTGACCCCCTTAGGAGTTATTGTTCTTTATAGTCAATTTTTAACAATTTTCATAAAATTTGTAAATTTTTACTAACATTTTCCACTGAAACTAATGGGCCAAGTTCATTATAGATAGAGATAATTTTAAGCAGCAAGAATGTTCAGTAAAGTAAGATGTACAAACACATCACCATCACCAAAACACAATTTTGTCATGAATCCATCTGCTTCCTTTAATATTCACCTAGACCAAGGTGAGCGACACAGGCTCTTTAGAGCCTCTAGTTTAGAATATAAATCAGTTCTAAATTATTTCATGTCTACCTGTGCAATTTTACACTAGTACTCAAAAGTTTCCTTCCTTGATGGGTGCATTTTACTTAGAAAAATAAAATCGTATAATATAATCAAAATGAGGATGTTTATTTGATGTGTGCTTCTTCGTTACATTTGTTGTTTTTATAGTGATTAAGATGATAACACAATGTTGACTGCTGTACCCCTATTTTTGACATTTTTAACTATTGTGTCTGTTTGTTTTGTTCACGCATCGGTGACAATATAATGGAATGTGATACGACTGTCATACAAGTGAGAGGTTTAGCTAGCTATAGAACAGGTTCAATCAACCATTTTCTACATTTGAAAATGCCTGTACCAAGTCAGGAATATGACAGTTCTTGTCCATTCCTTTTTGATGCGTTTTGTTATTTGATTTTGCCATGTGATTATGGACTTTCCGATTTGATTTTCCTCTGAGTTCAGTATTTTCGTGATTTTACTTTTTTTTTGTTGAAATACGAAAAGTTATTTATTATCCAATAAAAAGCTGACTTTCTTGTTCCATTTGTTTACTGTCTCATTGATAGGTGCCCAACATCTATGAATAATATTTTTAGCTCACCTGGGCCAGAGGGCCAAGTGAGGTTTTCCCATCACTTGCGTCCGGCGTCGTTAACTTTTACAAAAATCTTCTCCTCTGAAACTACTGGGCTAAATTAAACCAAACTTGGCCACAATTATCATTGGGGTTTTATAGTTTAAAAAATGTGTCCGGTGACCCGGCCAACCAAACAAGATGGCCGCCATGGCTTAAAATAGAAAATAGGGGTAAAATGTAGTTTTTGGCTTATAACTCAAAAACCAAAGCATTTAGAGCAAATTTGACATGTGGTAAATTGTTCATCAGGTCAAGATTTATCTGCCCTGAAATTTTCAGATGAATATGACAACCCGTTGTCGGGTTGCTGCCCCTGAATTGGTAATTTTAAGGAAATTTTGCTGTTTTTGGTTATTATCTTGAATATTAATATAAATAGAGATAAACTGTAAACAGCAATATTGTTCAGCAAAGTAAGATTTACAAATAAGTTAACATGACCAAATGGTCAGTTGACCCTTTTAGGAGTTATTGCCATTTATAGTCAATTTTAACCATTCTTCGTAAATCTTAGTTATCTTTTACAAAAATCTTCTTCTCTGAAACTACTGGGCCAAATTATTTCAAACTTGACCACAATTATCTTTGGGGTATCTAGTCTGAAAAATGTGTCCGATGACCCGGCCAACCAACCAAGATGGCCGCTATGGCTAAAAATAGAACATAGGGGTAAAATGCAGTTTTTGGCTCAAATCCAAAGCATTTAGAGCAAATCTGACATGTGGTAAAATTGTTTATTAGGTTAAGATCTATCTGCCCTGAAATTTTCAGATGAATTAGACAACCCGTTGTTGGGTTGCTGCCCCTGAATTGGTAATTTTAAGGATATTTTGCTGTTTTTGGTTATTATCTTGAATATTATTATAGATTGAGATAAACTGTAAACAGCAATAATGTTCAGCAAAGTAAGATTTACAAATAAGTCAACATGACCAAAATAGTAAGTTGACCATTTAGGAGTTATTGTCCTTTATAGTTAATTTTTAACCATTTTTAGATTACCTGGCACAAAGGGCCAAGTGAGCTTTTCCCATCACTTGGCGTCCGGCGTCCGTCGTCGTCGTCCGTCGTCGTTCACTTTTACAAAAATCTTCTGCACTGAAACTTCTGGGCCAAATTTAACCAAACTTGGCCACAATCATCATTGGAGTCTCTAGTTTAAAAAATGTGTGGCGTGACCCCGACAACCAACCAAGATGGCTGCCATGGCTAAAAATAGAACATAGGGGTAAAATGCAGTTTTTGGCTTATAACTCAAAAACCAAAGCATTTAGAGCAAATCTGACAAGGGTAAAATTGTTTATCAGGTCTTATCTCTCTGCCCTGAAATTTTCAGATGAATCAAACAACATGTTGTTGGGTTGCTGCCCCTGAATTGGTAATTTTAAGGAAATTTTGATGTTTTTGGTTATTATCTTGAATTTTATTACAGATAGAGATTAACTGTAAACAGCAAGAATGTTTAGTAAAGTAAGATGTACAAACACATCACCATCACCAAAACACAATTTTGTCATGAATCCATCTGCTTTTTTTGTTTAATATTCACATAGAGTCACCAAGATGAGCTACACAGGCTCTTTGGAGCCTCTAGTTTTTATAAATATTTGTGTAGATATGGAATGGTTAAATGGACCACGTGAAAATAGAAATATGGAAGTTGATATTGGTTATATGCCTCTAATGACTGCCAACATTACTGCTAAATCACGATTAAGAAGGCATTCACATGATACAGAGGAACCAATAGAAGCAGACAATACGTTACAAGATACTGTCAATAACATTATTTGGACTCATGAAATAGGTTTAGATGATGCCTTTCAACAGCTTGAAGTCAAAATGTATCCATTTAAACAAGTAAGTGTTTCTTTAATATAGGAGTTAAATTTAAACATTTTGGAAAAAAATGACTTGAGGGAATATTTAGATAAATATCTTGCTTATTTTAAATTAACAGTTTGTTTTGCCACAAATTATTGAAATGAACTTTAATTAGTAGCCCTGAATATGCATGAACTATTTTCCACTGGACATTAAGCAACCAACAATCAATCAATAATTATTAGAAATATAATTGATGTCATATGTCTAAAAAAAAATCAACCACCATGTTAGTCTGTTCTCCTTGAAAGTGTACTGTCTATTTATTTCAAATGAAAACAATTTTTATTGGTGAAACTATGTAGATATAGGAAGATGAGGTATGAGACAACTCTCCATCCAAGTAACAATTTTTTAAAGTAGACCATTATAGGTCAAGGTACGGTCTTCAACACAGAGCCTAGGGTCACACCGAACAGCAAGCTATAAAGGGCTCCATAAATAACTACTGTAAAACCATTCAAACGGGAAAACAACAGTCTAATCTATATAAAAAATGAAAAATGAGAAACACTTATGAACCACATAAACAGACGACAAACACTGAACATGAGATTCCTGACTTAGGACAGGTACAAACAGTTGCAACGAGATTAAACATTTTAATGGTGCATGGATATTATAAAGTAATCTTCTTTATATTTTCATAGTATATCATATACTATGAAAATATAAAGAAGATTACTTTGATGTCCAACATGTTGATCAGTGATGTTAAGGACTTTTTTGTCATACAAGTTTGGAGTATTCAAGGAAAAAATGCATTGGGGTTTGACAACACCTTTGATAAGCAACCATGCAGCCATGGTAATTTTTGTTTTCATTTGTAACAAAATTGTAACTGTGTCTAATTCGCTGTTTCAGAATTTAATGTATTCTGTGTAATATTTTTTATAAGATTACACCAAAATGTTGTGAATGGTTTAAAAGGTACTAAACAATGGAAATCCATCCTATGATGCGACATTATTTTCATTTTATTGTACGAACAATGAAAATAACCCACAGTCCTTTAGATTCTCAAAAGGCGAATTACCCACAAAAAAAAATAGTTTGGGAATGTCCAACCCTCCAATGCATTTTTCCCGTAGAATAGCCCTAAGCTTTTCTTGCAATTAGTACTTTTAACTTGAAAAGATTAGTAGTCAATTTTTGTATATATTTCTATTAGCAACATATAAAAAAATCTTTATACATTGTACTTCACATTAGGTGATTCATTAAAAAACACACTTGATAGTGATTTTCACACTGATAGCTGCAAGTTTTTATTAAATCACTCTGACATATCTATCTGTATGATACATAATTTATATTAGGTTTGAAAATCAAAATGTTTTCAAATTCAACAATCACCAGTAATCATTCTGTTTGACAGTGAATCATGAAACACCAGCAAGAGTGTGTTTTAGTGAATCACTTTGTGTCTTCTATAACATACAGTTGAAGCCATTTTGGTCTGTGTAGCAAAAACTTATTGACTGTTACTCAGTGCTATATATAAATATACTTTTAGTAGTTTTTATGCCCCACCTCAGGGCTTTTTTTTTTTGTTCTGTGCGTCAGTTCATTTGTTAATTTTTACATCCATCTGTCCCGCTTCATGTTAAATCTTTTGGTCAAGGTAGTTTTTGTGATGAAGTTAAAGTTTAATCAACTTGAAACTTAGGGCATACGATACAGTTTTGATCCTGTATTTACAGTTTGATGAAAATTTCTATATAGGCTAATGTTTACCTGATTAAATCAAATATGTAATAAAAAATATACCTTCATGTGCTACTTTTTGAGTTAAATGAGGTCGAAATTTTGTATATTTGCTAAAAATTCGGATTTCTGGCTGTATTTTCCCGTTCGAAAGAAATCCATAACTTTTGGGTTTTAAAAGATAAACACGAATTGTTTTTTGTTAAATAATTTGTAATTTCTGTATTCTATAAGTATCCTAATAATTTATGTATTTTTTAATAAAAAGTAAGTCATATTTATCAAATGGTCATGAATTGAGAAAAAAACGTATTTTTTTGCTGTATATTTATCAAAATTGAAAAATTTGCACTATTTACAGTTTGATAAAATTTGGTCCACATAATCTCCCTGCAAAATGAAAAAAAATGTCGTATTAAAAAATAGGGGTTCATGTACTCGTTTTCAAATCAAATTAGTTTGAACGATAAAAATCAGTCGAAAAATGCATCTTTTCCCGCTATGTCATAGTTTGACGTCGCGAAAATAACATTTTATGGTAGCAACGTCATTACCTCCCCTGAAACTGTATCGTATGCCCTTAATACACATGTTCCCAATGATAAAATCTTTCTAATTTTAATACCAAATTAGAGTTTTGACCCCAATTTATCGGGGTCTAAGCGTGACGCGGGATTGACGATTTTTTGTAAGCGTGACATGTGAAAATCAAATTTTTGTGCCGTGAAAACGGGAATTGAAGTCTAGCGGGACACAGGAAAGTACAAAATAAAAGAGAATTGCTTACCTACATAGTGTAAGCGGGATATGTGAATCTGATAAAACAGTAAGGAGGATCCGGGATCAAAACCCCCCAATGAGACCCCCTTTACATTTGGAAAATAAAACCTGACTAAATTGTTGCTACTTAATGTTTTTTGCAGATCACATACTACAATTTGACAGAAACTATAAAGAAAGCACAACAGGAAAATAAATTAATACATTCTATATTATTATGGGGTTCTTTAGATGATCAAAGTTGCTGAGGTTCTGGGCGAACTCTCCGGGAAACGTCCCTGGAAAGTTCGCCCGTAATTTCTCTTCTTGAAAAGAGATTCATCAGTAACTGGAATTTAGTGGTTGATTTGAAGGTAAGTTGGAATGATATTTAAACAGTCTAAAAAGGATTCTTTTGATTCTTTTTAATTTTTGAAGTTGAGACTGTAAGGTATAAATTGAAGTGTTGCAACCAGATACAATATCAAGTTTCTGATTAAATGTTACCACTGTAAATTTCGTTTTTATGCCAATGCTGTGACAGAGTGGCATTTAGTTTTACATTTGTCTGTATGTACATTAATACATCTGTATGTCCCAAAACTAGTTTCCCTCTAATATGAAAGTTATACACAATTCTTATTACAACCAAACTTAGATCAAGATTTAATATGGGTGGTGTTCCTTTTGTCATTCTGGAGTTATGTCCCTTTTTATTTAATTAAATATTTGGAAATTAACCTAAACAACAGCAGAAAATGAGGTAAACAATATAAAAAAAGATATAGCACACAATGATGAACAAAAAATCAAATCAAATAGCTGCTTGAATTTATTTAGCATGCCCTGGTAGAAGTTTATTTATGGAAGTAGTGCACTTTCTTGGCAGAATCAGTTTCTATATAAATATAGATAAATTCAATTTTAAGTAAATATCCACTGTGATCTGTCAAGAATATAACATCACCAAGTGTGTATGGTAGGGAAATATTTCAATGTGACATCATTAGTGTCTTGCAAGGGTTGTTATAGATATATTATAGATTCTGATTCATCCTTCAAAGTAAAAGTAAGCATTTAGGACAATTTTTGAAAAAATATCTTAAACACAAAATGCAGATTTTTGTTAAAATATTATCTAATGACGCACTTCTCTTTTTTTTTAGGAATTTGAAAAAGATTCCTCTCAACCAGAAATCCAGAAAATAGCTGCACATTTTTTGGAGAATTATAAATTCCCAGCTATGATGTATGTAACTTTTCCTAATGGTACAATAGTACATAAAGTCAACGCAAACGATTGTATGGACCAAGGAAAGGGTTTTATGCAAAATCCATACACTGCATTCCTTAAAACTGGCATTGCAAATGCTGAAAAGATGGCATAATGCTATGATCTTTTTAAGGTCTATTCAATTAAAATGTATGTGGGAGAGTAGGAAGGGATTTTCAAAATATCCCTACAACCAAGAACCATTTTACCATATTTTGTATGATGGTAATACATGTAGAAGCATACTGAAGAGACCCATGACTTAAATTCAAAAATTGAACTTCCTTTCTTACCCTCCCACATACATTTTAATGGATTAGCCTTAATGTTAAATCAAAATATTTAAATCTATGCAAAATCAAATGGTATTAATTCATAAAAATTATTATTATTGTTGATTGTGGTACTTTTTATTTTTATGGATTTTTTGGTTTTGAAATAAATTATTAAAAAAAATTCTTTTTGAAGGTATTGCCATAGGTACTTTTCTCTGAAAATATAATTACCTTCAAACTGTAATATAACCATACTGTAATATAACCATGTTATATTGAAGTATTTAATATAACTGTGTTATATTAAAGTATTTGGGTAATTTGTCTTCAGAGACAAGTACCTGTTGGTATTGCAACTGTTTTGAAATAATAAAAAAAAATCTTTTATCTAAGTATGGATCTTCTGTCTCATGCGGTTGGAAATATCTTAAACTTGAGATATTAGTCCCTTTTATAATAAAATGTCTCATGTACAATAGTGTACAGTAATAGTTATGAATTGTGTAACACAAGAATAGTGAGGGTTTCAATTGTGCCTTTTTATCTGACTTAATCATGCAACCGGTGTGGTAAAACACATAGAAGCAGGCTGTATTTAAACATCAATATAAAAATTGTTAATCAAGGAATTCATTGATTTCTATCTTATAAATTGTAACACACAATTTATATCTATAATGACCTTTGAGTGTGTTTATCAATACTAAATATTTTCTTTGTTTTATGACAATGATAGAATTGAAAATCAAAAGAAAATATTTTGTTATGCATAATATGTGTTATAAACCCTGTTTACACTAACAAAAAAGATCGATATTTGGTCCGGTGTAAACTGGTAAGATCGATCTTCAATCGGACTTTAAAAGTCTACCTCTAGAGGTGGTTTTAAAAAGATCGAACTTATTTTAATCGATCTTTCTATTAGTGTTAACGCTTAGATCGATCGAGATCAATCTTTTTTCAGGTGAATGTTATATTTAGATATGAAAATAAAAGTCAGACCAGTTCTTTTTATGTTGCAGTGTAAACACATTGGATTAAATACGGTCGATCTCAATCGATCTTGCTTGTGCAATGTAAACACGAACTGGTCTTTTCAAGATCGATTCAAATAAAGATCTATTCTATTTCTTTGCCAGTGTAAACAGGGTTAAAGAGAAATATCTCAGATTTTGTTATTTTATATTTCTGCTTTTGAAAGGGGATCTTTAAGTGGCATTTTAAGTGAGGTTATTGTTTCAAGCATCTTTTAAAATGCATTCTAGATGTTTGATTGAACTGAGTGAATATGTTTTTAGTTGAACAGTAGATATGTTGATATTTTTGGAATCATATATTTACATCTTGTTAGTCAACAGTAGATTGTAAAACACTAGTGTTTGTTGAAATAAAAGAAAACTGATAACTTTGTGGTCAGTAAATTAACAAGCGAGGCAGTATCAAGTGTCATAGAGTCATAAAAGGTAACCATACATTTCTTTTGACACCATCCTTTATAGACAAGATTTTTTTTTTTAATCACACCGTAATAAAATTAACGGTACCAATTTCCTTGCACCAGATAAGTGAATCTTTGAGAAATAATTGTCCTTGACATTTATGCCATTGCTTTGATATTTTTTCATCTCATATCCTGGATAGAAATTCTACAATTGTTCATTTGACCTTATTAACTTTGTATAGATAAAAACATGCCAAAACCAAGCTGTCATGCACTATTTTACTGACCTTCAACTTTCCCTTTTAAAAACAAAGTCTATTTGTATATTAAGCCAAATATCATTCCTTACCACTAAACACCATTGTTGATTCATTAAGTGAACCACTTCCCAAATATATTTGGATATGAGATTTCATTCAAATGGGACTTTGATGGAAATTGGGATCACAGGTATAAGCAGCATTTTAATAAAAGTGGTATCACTTAAAAAAACACCTCTGATCTTTTTGAAGTTCCATTAAAAGTCATTTACCAGAAAAGGGCTTCGGATGCAGACAAATAAAGTGCTATTTATTTTTTTCAAACCAGAGTCTTGTTATTAGACATTTAAATGTATTTCTTTTAAATGATTTGGTAACTTGTTCAGTTGTGGATGAACTGATTATGAGAATAAGTTGTGCTATGGTTAATTCTAACAATTATCTATAAAAACTTATACAAATTGTATGCTATCAAGTCTATCATTTACACATGTATATATATATATTTCATATAGTTTAGTAAAGGTTTATTAGAGTGACTTGATTGTTAATATTACTCTCCACAGATTGCCGTATGAAATTACAAATATACTTTAATTTTACTTTATATATAAGGAGATGTGGAATGATATCAAAATAGTCAACTATCAAAGTTCAAATGGAGTGGATGTAAGTAATTGTTGGCAATCGCATCACCTTCAATATTTGCATCAATATTTGCATGCTTAACATTGATTTTTTTGTGCTTCTTCTGCAGCAGTTAAGTAGCTAAAATATTTTACCACTTGAACAGGGTTTGGAAACATATTTCAATTGGTTTTGAAATAACCTGCAATAGGAGGAGAGAAACAATAATCATCAAGTCAGAGTAATGTTTTAGCATTAGATTTTTTTTGCCATGGAAACAGAACATATTATTACCATGGTAACAGTGTATGAAGACAATGTCATAAACCATTCTTGGCTGGATATTGTTTGATGTTTTACTAGTTACCATGGTTTCTGACGTGTTTTGTTACCATAGCAATAACATATTCCACTAGTGATTTTTTTATATGAAATATTTTTTCATAAGTGGGTGTGTTTTGAGGTAATGGTAAATTTCTGTGATTGATAAATCTATTTTAATTATTTTGCAATTAAAATTTTATTTTGTTAAGTACTTATTTGTTTTATTTACCCATCTGTCAACCATAGATGTATAAAGAAAGGTAACAGTAGTATACTGCTGTCCGAATTTCATTTATAGATCATTCTCCAGATAAGAAAAATATTCCACTTAAAAACAGAATATCTTTTAGAGTTTGTAGGGTTGAAACTATGAAGATTTGTCTGATTGGCTCTCATACCAAATCTTCTTATATCTAATAGCTTGATCCTTGAATAAAACAACCAAAATATAACATCAATAAGATTCATTCTGCAAACTACTAAGGGCACCAGTATGTATGATAGTGGTGTGTACCGTCGCTTGTGGTCCTTCATAATCTTGGCAAACCAACATATACCAAACCTACAATTACTAACTTTATATAACTAAGATAAGATATAAAACTAAACTATTTATTAGAACAAAATCTTAAACTCACTAAGAGCTTAAACATTTTCATATAACATAAAAAACATACTAAATAGTAAAACATTTACATATTAATACCTTGATGTAACATTTGGCTTTCTAGGGGGCTACTCATTACAGTTTCTGAAGAATAACATACACAAAATATATATAACTTATGCCTGTGGTAGATCCGAGCAGACAAAACTAATTTCGAGAACCTGTGGTAGATCCGAGCAGGTGAATGCGAATAAAAATAGATTCTGCGGTAGATGCCAGAAGATTACCTAATGCGAATAAAAATAGATCCTGCGGTAGATGCCAGCAGGTGTACAAATGTTCTTAATAATTTTAAAGATGTATAAATGAACTGGGGGGGAAAAAAAAAAAAAAAAAAATCAAAAAAAAAATTAAAATTAAAATTAAAAAAAAGTAACTTATAATTGTATATATCTTATACGATAAATGAAGTAAAAACTAATACAAATTATATAACCTGTACTCATACATATATTTAACTTCACAATATGTGCAAATAATATGAAATGATGTATACAATCTACTAAGAGAAATGTTCCCTTAAAAACACATTTTATCTTGAGCTGCATGTATAGTTTTAGGGTTGGTTCTAATATAACGTATGTAACAATCAGATGACCATCTACCTATAGTTTGAATAATGTGGTCTTCTATTCCTGCAGCGGCTGGACAAAGGCGACTGAGGCTTAGCTCCTAAATCAGTTCTGAATTTAATATTTATCTCAAAGTAGCTACAGGGTGAAAAACATTGTTTTAAAAAATAGTAATATTTACACCTTGCCTGAAAAGATCACAATTAGAAGAATGTAAATGGAAAACTAAATTTTGTAGTGACCCATCTAGAGAAATATCTTGAATTGAAACAATGTTATCCATAGAAAGATCTTTACTCCGACAAGTAAATTCCTCACATCGGAGGAATCCAAAAAAAAGCTAAATTAAATGCGCTTTGTAGCATTAAATCAATCAATGGAGAAAATACCCCTGACTTCAACAAATCACATAGCTCTTTTAAAATTGTAGAAGTAATAGGCAGTCGCTTAGGACGTAAATTACACTGAGACCTTTTTAAACCTCTTATAATGCACTGCAAACGAACCGTATTTGCTAGCGGGTCTGAATGACCCTGTTTTAAAAAGTAGTGTCTTATACCTGATAAGTACCATTTAAAACAGTTGAATGGGCTAGTTTTAACGAGTTTTTTAACAAAAGGCAACAAAAAAAAAATCAAACAATTTTCATCTATAAATGGCAATGCATTTAAAAAACAGTCTTTTCCATTCATAACCATAAAGTTTTCAAAAACATTTAACACCAGTCATATAAGCTTGCTTTGTACTCTGACAAAGGCTGGCTTCCCATAATTCCTCAACTTGGTGAATCAACTGATCATTAACTGTGATGGCTTCAGGCAAGGTGTTGGTTCTTGATCTGCCAGTGGTCACGGTGCATAACCATAACGGCCACTTCTGGAGGAAACGGATACTGCCACCAAAGCCAACGGCGACTTTCGGCGTTTTTTCTATAATGGACTCGGACGACGATCCGAATAATGATGATTTAGACAAATCTGTTAGGTAAGTGATACAATTGCTGTGTCCACGGAATCCTCGGAGGTTTTTTTGTCATCTAGAAACCACTTATCCCAACGAACATCTATTCCTTTTATATTTGATTAGCATTTTAAACTAGTGACTTTGTGTTGTGCAACTCTTTTTCCACCAAAATGATAACTATTTCCGCTTTAATTAGAACAATATTAGCCATACTTACATGGTTTCGACGTAAACTTTCTTTTGTTAATAACATAATTCAAGATTTAAAGTCAAACTCCTTCCTTTTCCCAATTATTAGAAACGGACCCTTTCACCCTCTTGGTGGTTGTAGTGAACGAAACTTCCTCATCTGATAACGAGAAATAGAGTCTGCTACAGTGTTTTCGACACCAGCAATATGTTGTGCATGAAAGACAAAGTTATATAGAGCAGAAAGATAAGTTAGTTTCCTCACAAGTTTCATTATACTCTGGATTTTTTTATCTTCCTTTGAAGATAATCTCCACAGTACTTAAATTGTCACAGTAAAATAATATTCGTTTTCTACTCCAATTGTGACCCCATAGAGCACAGGCCATCACTATAGAGTACAGTTCAAAGAAAGCAATGGACGTTTGTTCATGTAAAAGTTCTGGTGTAAATTCGCCTTGAAACCAACTTCCCTGATAGAATCCCCCGAACGATTTAGGTGTAGCATCTGTGTATAGTTGAATGTCTGCAGCTTTAATAACGTTGTCATTAATGAAAAAAGATATTCCATTCGAGTTTTTAAGAAATTGAGACCACATTGCCAAATCAGATCTGCAATTCTTAATATGTACATGGTGTGATAATATTTTAACAGTATTGAAAGCTTAATCATGTGAGACACAAATGATCTGCTTGGTAAAATAACTCTACTTGCAAAATTTAAGTGTCCTAGCAGACTTAAAAGTTGCCTTTTGGTACATGTATTGCGTTTAGAAAAAGATTCAATAACTTCTTGAATTCTTGTAATTTTCTCTATAGGCAAACGTGCCTCCATCTTTACAGTATCAAGAAAAATACCCAAATATTCTAAAATGACACAAGGACCTTCAGTTTTCTTTTTTGACAAAGGTATACCCAAAGATGAAAACATTTATAACACATTGCTCATAATTAGCTGAGCATTATCTGCTCTAGGTACAATAATTAAAAAATCATCTAACAAATGTAAAATATTTACAATACCATAGTTATTACTAGCTATCCAGCAAACAGCCCTGGATATTGTATCAAAAATTTTGGGACTTGATCTACACCCAAACACTAATCTCTTAAAAAAATAAAGCTTTTTGTTCCACTGTATACCATGATATGGCCATAATTCTGATTTAAGTGGAATAATTTTGAACGCATCGCAAACATCTGTTTTTAGAAGCCAACTTTTACTACCTAAGTGGACGACCATTTGATATTCTGGGGGGGGGGGGGGCGGGGGAGGATTTTGAAAGTAAATAACTTGGCCTTGATTATCACAAAAATAAATGGTTTGTTCTATGGTAGTTTGAAAATAAATTACCTGACTTGCAATGTATTGAAAATAAATAACTCAGCAGGTCTAATCGAAAGTATGAGATGGCACCAGATTCTTCATAAATTCATCTTTTTTCCCAAAAAAAATCGAAAAATCTTCCCAATTTTTTTAATAATAAAAGTATAAATATTATTTAAATATACCTGAAATGTTTGAAAATTAGTTTCATTTAACTTGAGGTATATTGTCTCAGGAAACCTTACCTCGCTTTTAATTTTAACAGGGCCGTAACTACATTGACACAAATGCCTCATGTAGGAAATTTCAAAACCAAACGCTTATCTCCATATCAAATTGTGTTCACAGTGAGTCCCTTGCAAGAAGCAAGTTCTGTTTTCCCTCAGACTTAGCCCTAATTTTTCGTGATCAATGTTTCTTATTTATTTGTCTTTTGTTTATTGATTGCCCTTCTGTATTCTGTTCCTGTTGCATTCCTTTTGTAATCTAGTAATGTTGTTATGAACTTGATCATGAGTTTTAAAAAACCAGCAGCCACAGACTTAACTGTGTGAATAGCATTTTTGCATTATCATGCACATTGGTCTATTGATGTTGTCCCTAGAAACTTTTAGTCTTACACTGAATTTATAAATTTTGCTTTGAGACCAAAATATTGTCAAAAAATTGTTAAAACAAAACTTGCATTTTCATATTATAAAAGGGTTTCGGAACACCAAGAAAGCATGATTTTGCATTATTTGTTCTATAGCTTGGGCCTTCAGTGTTTCCAAAACCCTTCAAAAAATATTTTGCCTCGTTCCTCTCTGCAAAATATGATTGACAATACTATTAAAAGAGGTAGGTTACAACCAATGCATGTATATGCAGTTGAGAATATAAAAAGATTCATTTCTGCAGAGGATGATGATTAATTTTAATTAAATGGTACATAATAACTTGACTAAACATGTCTTATTTATAATAAACAAATCATTTAAAAATTATATGTTTTTGAATATCATAAATATGGTTGTGAAAATGGATAATCAGTCCCTTGCTTTAATGAAAATGAAAAATCTTGCTTCAATAGTGCAGAAAATGAATAATCTGTCCTCTTAGTTGGCGAAAATAAATAACTGTTCAAAAATAAATCCTCCTGCCCCCCCTTCCCCACAGAATATCAAATGGTCGTCTCCTAACTGCTTCATAATATGAGTAGCATCATCAATAGAAACATACTGTAAAAAAAATTCTTCCTTATCTGTAAGTTTATTTAGTCTTGGATTGTCCTCATCCTCATGTGGTGCTGAAAGATCAACAATTAAGCGCTTTTTCTTACTATATTTATGTTCGGCTAAACCAATTGGATTTATGCGATAGTTGATAAAAGGAATATCGTTAAAAGGTCCAATGAGGTATCCTTTTGAAACTTCAGTTCTGACACGCATATAGGATTTGTAGATGCTGACTTCAAAGGAGTAGGGGCATTAAGGCCTGGTTTTGGCCCAAGAAAATAAAATGTTTGATAACTTTTTCAAATTGGCACATAATGTTTAGAAATGCATAGGGTCAAGAAATATAAATGAAAGACATTAAGATTCTTATGTGAGAGGTTACAATTACGTTATAATATGTCCGGTTTTCAAAAAAACGATGAAAAATACAGAATTTATGCAGTTTTCTATCTTTATTCCTGTTGTGGAAACATCGTGCGCAGCCAAGAAACAACAAAATAATTTAACAGAAGCTTTATTATAACTATTGACAAAATCTCACCAAATATAAAGTTGTTTCTTGGCTGCGCACATACTTTTTCAAACTAAAATATACTTTAAATGTTGCTGACAAACAAGGAAAATCACGAAATTTTACAAAATTGCAAATTAAGTCATGATTTGTTGCCATGGTAACTTGTTCAATGTCCAAAATTGTTTTGTTTTTCTGAATACCTTTTACCTAGAATACTTTTTAGTAATTTAAAAATATGTATGATAACTTTTAAATTTGGAGTACTTTTTGGGCCAAATAAGGGTCTTAATGCTCTACACATAATAGACTTTGATGGGAGAGTCTTTAACACTGTGTGAAAACCATATCTTAACCCATTTATCAAAAAAAAATTAAAAGTTGAGTCCGGATGTCTACATAACTCTTTTTCCAAAACATCTATATTAACAGGTATAGAGACAGACATGTTGAAATTTTCAGGTGTTTCTAGTTTCTCCTCTGTGTGTGGGGCCCGTTCTTTTGAGGCCCTTGTCTTCTGGCAGTTGATTTTTGGATGATCCCCTTTGCAAGCCAAACACACATGGGTATTTCTACAGCGTGACAGAATACACCCCCTGTGTCCGTTGAAATTGTTACAAATTTCTCTTCCAGAATGAAAAACCCTTTCCCTACCATATGTATCCTGGGAGTCGTTTATTTTATTTCCTGATGACCTTTGAGTTGCAGAACAAAATCCTGATGTGTTAAAGGTACTGCCACCAACATTACATGTTTGAGGCCTTATATTTGTGAATATATTACAAAATAAAATATTGTTCCGTATGGACCAATCAACTGCCATATTATTGTACCGCAAATGTGCAGCCGAATCGAGGGAAAATCTCTTGTGGTACTCATAAAACCCAATGCCAGGGTATCGAGTGGCCATGTCTACGATGTCTCTCTCATACGTGTCTAGCTCACTCCTACGGTGGGGAAACGCTGAACACATTATGTTCTTGTAAATACCAAACGCTTGGATAAACTCACCAATAGACAAAGATCTGTTTAGCCGTGGGTCAGGTTTGGTGTGATAACTAGAGGTTTCATTCTTTTCTTCCCCGTCTGTTGTACCCATTCCCGCATAATACGGCATAAGAAGTGAGGATAGGTTTATGTCCATACCTGATATGATGTTTCTCCTTAATTGTGGTGTTACTGTTTCCACGAACGGCAAAGACTCGGCTGAATAGCCTCTTGGTGTTTGAACATAACGATTGTTCCTAACAGCTTGTTCCTCGCTGCCTGCTGCAGCCGTTGGCAATGCATTACTTATCAGAGCGGAGTATGCTGTCTCCAAATTGAAGTTAAGACCATTGGCATTGACTTCTTCACTTCTTTCATTTCCGGTTGAAGTGAAAGTAGGGATCCACGTGTTTCCGGTTCTCGTTGTTGTTGTTGTCTGATCACGCGCTTCCAATGTTCTCTGGGTAATTAGAGTGTTAACTTGGCCAGTAAGAGTTGACACATTTTGTTGCAAAGACTGCACTGTCGTTGACAGTCTTGAAACAATGTTAATTAAGGTTCTATCGTTTGTCTCTACAGATGCATCTTGGAATGCCGCACTTCCTAATAAGGCATCGTGCACGTCGGTTGTTGTGTCTGTGGCAGTGGAATTCTGGGATCGCGCACTTCCCAATATGGTGTCAGCGTGGTCCCCGTTAATTCTCCTCGCATCAGAACTAATATTTTCTCTCGACTCGCGAAAAAGTCTGACCAATGCCATTATCCTCGTATTTGGGGGAATTCTTATCCCTCTTGTATTAAGTTCTTGTCTAAATTTGACTAGAGTCCAATTTTCAGGCTTTTCCGGATCGTAATGCACGTGCGTCCTTGTTCCCGATCTACGAATTGGTCCCATGATAACGAGAGGTTTAGAATATGCAGAATACAAATATAATCCACACAATTAAAAACGTCTTTATGAGAAAAATGTAAGTTACAAATTCTGGAGAAAAGGAGAAAAACGATGTTCTAACAAGATAATGCAGCACAAACTAAAGTACCTTTGTTGCTGATTCTAAAATTGAGAATGGAATTGGGGAATGTACCAAAGAGTTAACAACCCGACCATAGAGCAGACAACAGCAGAAGGTCACCAACAGGTCTTCAATGCAACGAGAAATTCTCGCACCCGGATGCGTCCTTCAGATGGCCCCTAAACAATTATATAATGTGGTAATTTTTATAAATTTCCTGTTTACAAAACTTTGAATTTTTCTAAAAACTAAGGATTTTCTTATCCCAGACATAGATTACCTAAGATGTATTTGGCACAACTTTTTGGAATTTTGGATCCTCAATGCTCTTCAACTTTGTATTTGTTTGGCTTTATAAATATTTTGATATGAGCGTCATTGATGAGTCTTATGTAGACGAAACGCGCGTCTGGCGTACTAAATTATAATCCTGGTACCTTTGATAACTATCTATATTATACTGAATGTTTTTAAACGTAAATCCGAGTTACTGGAAACGAAATACTTCTACTTAGTGGACGAATGTCAGTTGAGAATAAACATACGAATACTGTATATATAATATATATAATATATAAATCCAAATAGCAAATATAATAGAAGTCAAATCAATTTAAATCTCGGAGATACAAAAATGGCTGCTGTAACTGCAACAAGCTTTATAAAATAACCACATATCGTTTTCCTATCTATAATGTGATTGGTCAAATCCTTATCTTAGCTCTATAGACAAAAATAACTTTCTGCTAATATTGAACACATGATGGGAAAGGGTAAAAGATTATGAGAGCATAAACGTAAAATGTATAAACTCCAATTTAATGCATTAAATTCCCATAAATCGATTGAGAAAAAAACAAATCCGGGTTACACGCTAAAACTGAGGGAAACAAGTATAAAATATAAGAGGAGAACTACGACACAACCGAAACACAACGTTAAGATGTAAAACGCACAGAAACGAACTATAATATAATTAGTTATCAAAGGTACCAGGATTATAATTTAGTACGCCAGACGCGAGTTTCGTCTACATGAGACTCATCAGTGACGCTTATATCAAAATATCTATAAAGTCAAACAAGTACATAGTTGAAGAGCATTTAGGATAAAAATTCCAAAAAGTTGTGCCAAATACGGCTAAGGTAATCTATGCCTGGGATAAGAAAATCTTTAGTTTTTCGAAAAATTCAAAGTTTTGTAAACAGGAAATTTATAAAAATGACCACATTATTGATATAACAATGGCCATTTTTCTAACTTGATACAGAACATTTTAAGAAAAAAATGGTGGGTTGAACCTGGTTTTGTGGCATGCCAAACCTCCTGCTTTTGTGACAATGTTAAATCTATACTATTAAACGAGAAGACCTCATTTTGGGTGTCGCTTCTCTTCTTTCCACAATAAATTAATCAACACGCCTCTGTGTCCTATAGGTACAGTGCATAGTCGCATTTGTCATCCATTCATATGATTATTCAGATTGAGTTATTTTGGGAGAAAAACGAGAAAAGGGGCATCCGGATATTGTCCCGTCATTGGACAAAATTTTAAGTCAGATTATACTTCCGGTTTGCGTTTTTCTGTATACTTTGAACATACATATACTACGAATAAAGTGTATTTTCAGAATTCTATCTGCTATCATTTTCACGTTTACTATCCACGGTGGTCACAGAGTTTATTAAATAGAGAGGGTCTGTATACTATATAAATGACCACCATGGATCGATTAGAAAACTTAGAATTGAAAGTAAACACACTTTATTTATATATAGATACAGATAAGCGCTAAAATTATTTATGTGCACTTTTAATACCTTTTCTGAAATTCTCCAGTCATTAAATCTTTTACAAAATTCATTGATTACAAAAAAAAGAAGATGTGATATGATTGCCATGTTGACAACTCTCCACAAGAGACCAAAATGACACAGAAATTAACAGCTATAGGTCATCGTACGGCCTTCAACAACGAGCAAAGACCATACCGCATACTCAGCTTTAAAAGGCACCGAAATGACAATGTAAAACAATGTAAAACGAGAAAACTAGCGGCCTTATTTATGTACAAAAAATGAACGAAAAAACAAATATGTAACACATAAACAAACGACAACCACTGAATTACAGGCTCCTTACTTAAATGTTCATAACATGCATGTACTAAATGTATATTCATATTGAAATTGATAGAAAACCACAAATTGGAAATTTTGGAAATAAAGGAGGAGGGATTAAAAAAAACATTTTCCTGTCCCCAATAACCTATGATTTATGATACTTTTGCTGAAATTCTCCAGTCATTCAATATTTCACAAAATTCTTCAAACAACACTTTACATACTTTAAACTACGCTCTGAATGCCCGCGATTTCGCGTGTGTGTTCTAGTATAACATTAAAATAACAACATTACAAAACAGGACTACAATACAAATAAATGGCGGAGCATATAGGACAGAGAAACACACGAATAGTAGCTAACAAAAGGTTCCAGGTTTAAACTTAAATACGTCAGACGCGCGTTTCGTCCACACAAAGCTAACAAGTGACGCTCAGATGAAAAAGTCAGAAAGCCAAAACAAGTACAAAGTTGAAGAGCACCGAGCACTGAGGTTTGGCTGGATGTAAAGCCCGGTTTATTTTTTTTTTCTCAATCGATTTATGAATTTTGAACCGCGGTATACTACTGTTGCCTTTATTTATGCCATATTTATCTTCAAAGACCCATGCAGTGCTGAACACATGTCTCACCTTCATGACAAATATATTGTTATCCACACCATAGACTTATATCGTTTTTGAACGTAAATCTAATTAACAGTAGATAAACCTTGATACCGGAATTAGGTAGTAACATTTCACTTGGAAACTCAACATATACACCCCTGACTATTACCAATGAGTAAATGCTTATAGGTCTGTTCGGTGTACGTTTGGAATTTGATTTCCTCCAAAGTTGAAGAACTTGACTTTCCTTCAATGTAATGAAAACCGCAATAACGTAAGTGTCTTTACGTTTTAATGAATTTACTGTTTGCAAAAATATGAATTATTCGAAATACTAAGGATATTCTTATCCCATAGATTACCTTAGCCGTATTTGGCAAACATTTTGGAAATTTTCAATTGGGTTCTCAATGCTCTTCAACTTTGTTCTTGTTTTGCTTTTCTGAATATTTTGATCTGAGCGTCATCGATGAGTCTTGTGTAGACGAAAAAGTAAAATCACAAAAATACTGAACTCAGAGGAGAATCCAATCGAAAAGTCCATAATCACATGGCAAAATCAAATGACAAAATACATTAAAAACGAATGGACAAGAACTGTCATATTCCTGACTTGGTACAGGCATTTTCAAATGTAGAAAATGGTGGATTAAACCTGGTTTTAAAGCGCTAAACCTCTCACTTTGACGACAGTCTCATCAATTCCGAAACACGCTTCTGGCATATTTTAAAAACTACAAGCCTGGTACCTTTGATAACTCTTTACAAACAACATTATATTGCTAGGTCTGATAAAGTTTCAAAACTATTAACATGAATTTTATCAGCAATCAAAGAACTTTCGAATTATTGTGTAACAACCTTCCGTAAGGCAATGTTAGGGACGACATAAAAAAATAAAGGATAAAAAACGTAATTCAAATAGTTGGGGAGGAGTAAAAAAGTTTTGTTTAATTGACATCAGTTTTATATTTATCCTTATTGGTCAATCAATTTTTTCCAAACTAAGTTAAGAGTAGGGGATCAGTGAAAAAATATATGAATTAAGTTTTTTATCCTACATTTAACTTTAGATGTTGTCCCTTAATCAGATGAGGATCCTGCAAATTGAAAATCGAAAACTCTAATCGAATAAATACAATCCAAGTCTCTTTTCTCTTGTAAAAAGTATATTCGTTTGACTAACTAGTATCTACCTTTTACACTAAAGTATACTCAATTCTAAACGAAAAGACCAATTGAAAGAACTAGTAAAAGTGTTTCATGAAAAATGGCTAATACGTACACATAGCTTGTTTTAGGAAGGAATAATCATACTTTGTAAAAATAAAACACCAGTGATTCGAGGAATAAATATCTGGTACTGACCTCATCAGCATGCTTAAATTTCTTATTGACAACACATTTGTAACGTTTCGAGGACTTTTTTAACAAACAATCGGCATGTCAATCTGAACTTATTTTGTTCCTTTCCTTCATAAGAGAAAAAAACTTTATACAGGTGTTTCTTTTGAAGAATAAAAAGAAATTAGCTTTGTCCTTTAATTTCATCAATCCTTTAGCCGGCCTGATATCTTGAATTCTAACAACAGGCTATTGAAAACTAAATAAAGTGATAAACTAATGTCACCTTAATTCATTTTATTTTGGGTTTTTTTTAACTCCTGTTTGTACTCAAATAGTTGCTGTCTTCAATTTGTTAAGTATTTTATTTTAATTTGTAGTTTTTAAAACTTTTTTACTCGAGCTTCACTGATGATTCCTGTTGTAAAGCAATCGCGTGTCGGGTAAACAAAACAAAATTAAAAGCACAAAAATACTGAACTTTGAGGAAATTTCAAAATGAAAATTAAGTCCCTAATCAAATGGCAGAATCTAAAGCTCAAACACATCAAACGAAGAGACAACAACTGTCATATTTCGAACTGGGTACAGACATTTTCCTATGTAGAAAATGGTGGAGTAAACCTGGTTTTATAGCTAGCTAAACCTCTCACTTGTATGACAGTCGTTTAAAATTCCATTATATTGACAACGATGTGTGAACAAAACAAACAGACATAATAAGTAAAAATGTCAAAAATACTGGTACAGCAGTCAACATTGTGTTATTAATTTATTCAAACTAATATGCAAACAAACATTCACAATAGCAAAATAAAACATGACGGGAGCCACGCCATATGTAACATAGAAACACAAAAGGCAAAGCATATTAGCAAAAGTGAAATACAAGAGTTCAAATATTATCATAGAACAATACCTCAATGACGGGATGTATACATACAGAGCCATGTCATATGTAAAGAAACGCAAACAGGTATAGAGGCAAATCTTATTTATAATTTGCAAAAATGAAAGACAAGAATACAAAAATTATCATATAACAATAACAGAACGACGGGATGTACATGTATAAGTACAGAGCCACGTCAAATGAATACCACAAAAACAGACTAAATAAAGACAGCAGTAGTATACCGCTGTTTGAAAGTCATAAATCGATTGAGAGAAAACAAATCCGGGTTGCAAACTTAAACAAAGGTAAACACATCAACTATAAGAGGAAAACAACGAAACAACAGAAACACTGAAGTGCAACAAAAAAAACAAAATGACAAAGCAACACACACAGAAACGAACTATAAAAACAACTGCCTTTTACCTGACTTGGTACAGGACATTTTAAGAAAAACAGTTGTGAGATGAACCTAGTTTTGCGGCTAGCGAAACCTCGCGCTTTTATGGCAATGATAAATATAACACTAATTAAAAATGACAACATTACATGACAGGACTACAGTACAAATAAATGCAAGAACATTAAGGACAGAGAAATACGCAAATAAACATTACAAAAGGACATTTCGACATGCTAATTGCTATCAAAGGTATCAGGCTTATGATTTAATATACCATACGTACGTTTCGTTTTCATAATACGCTTAGATCAAAATAGTAAAAAAGCCTAATAAGTACAAAGTTGAAGAGCATTTATGACCCAAAATTCTAAAATGTTTTGCCGAATACGGTGGATGTTATCAATGCCTTGGATAAGAATATCCTAAGTATTTAGAAAAATTCTTACTTTTGCAAACAGTAAGTTTATAAAAATTACCATATAATTGATGTGTCATGTCAACACCGAAGTGGTGACTAACCACAGAACAAAAACGAACAACACGTAAAACAAAATAGGGCAGAACATAAAACAACACAAAAGAACATGCGTTGTCGACGACTGGATACGCTTAAAAAAGTTATTAAGATGATAAACAACGCCAGTACCTAGAATCTTTACTTCAAGACCATCGTGTATTATTTGTGGAAGTGATACGGATTATTTATCCACACTGTCTGGGTACCTTCCGAAGAACTTTTCGAAAAAGATCGACGAGACGTTCTTGGACATACCCCTGGTTCATTAAGGATGTACTTAGGTGAAGTTAGGTGAAAATTAATAAATTAAGAAGTTAAAATTGATACTGTAAGCTGGTAGAGCATCAATTAAGGAATAAAATAAGCTAAAAATATTGATAGGTCATGAACCTCCTTTTCGAGATATTTGAGATTTAAAATATGGCGGGAAAAGGCTGATTCGGACTTTTACCTTATATTTGCATTTGTATTATTAGGTCTCAAAACAAAGGAAAGAAAATTAAGAATCTTCTAAAATTTTGGCAAATGACCTTTCATGAGCTATTAAGTCTTATATGAAAAAATAAATGGGTGTTATGGGGCAAAATATTTTACATTGTATTGTATGGAAAAACACCAAGGAGTCCGAACATTTGACACAATTTCCAAAACCTCACCTAAGTACATCCTTAAGTTAACTTTCTGCCCAGACATTGGTGACGTTTTAAAAAGTTTGAGTAGTTGCTGCATGCTGTTGAATAATGAATGAGTTGGGAAATTTATATCATGTATTCAAGTGAAGTTGGTATATTGCTACTAAGGTGGGAAAATTTATTATTTTAAATTTGAAATTGTCTCATTTGTTATAGATTATAGTAATGAGATGATCGTGTATGTCAAATTCGAGGTATAAGTCTTTGGGCTGTCGGAACCTTTTAAAGCTGATCAGCATGGGATTTGCTCATTCTTGAAGGCTGTACGGTACCAACAATTACTTGCATCAATTCATTTAAACTATGCATGGGTAGTTATCTCATTGGCAATCATACCACAACTTACTTATATTCGTATAAGTACCTGAATAATATCATATATTCTTTCTACCATATTGAAAACCGTGACAAAATGTAAAAAAATCAGCAATCACAAAATTCCCAGTCAAGCCATATACTCCCTCCCTAACCTTAACACTATATTAGTTTTAACAATTTGCAAACAATTTTGATATATTCTTTAATAAAATAATAAATATGATTCTATATAATGTACAATGAGGTTGCATATATATCATAAAGCATAATCATGATAATGACAAAAAAGGTTCATTCCATAAATGTTTTGGGAACATGGGTCTGTTCGATCATACACTTTCGTCTAGAAGTTTTATTTGCAGATACTTTCATATGCCATTATACATTGTTTTGATCTATTTTGTTTTGATGGTATAGATAACTATATAGTTTTCTTGATATAGTCAATAATCAAAATCCCATTTACTAATACAAATGCTTTATTTATCTACATATATATCTATAGCTAGTTTCAACTGCACTCTTGCGTATGTCACTTCATCATTAATACATGAATAAGAAACTAATAGATGAGACACTTTGTGATGCCTTCGAGACAACAATGAGAGAAATTGAGGATTTTTTTTTTTAAGGTTTTGCAGTTTTAATCAGTGATTGGAGCATTATAGGGAAGATATTTAAATGTCCAATTTATTCCTGCTTTGGCACATTAAAAAACAAACGAACTTCAGATACTAGTGGATTCGTTAATATTATCAATTTTCGTGGATTTCGTTGGAACAGGTAAACCATAAAATTAAATGTTCAACTAATAGCAAATTTTCTGTAGGCTTATACGCAGATTTTTGCGAAACCCCGAAATTAAATATCAACGAACATGCAAGTATTCCTTAATCCACGAACTTTGGTACCCTGTAAATGAATTCACAGTATATCAATTATTGTAGGTTGTATATTTCATCTTTTTATTAGTGTTTCGATATCACTTTTTTCCCATTATAAGTATGCATTCTTAATTTGTGAAAAAATGTATTGAAGCTAGTATTGTTCACATCTTTGTTCCACTATATTTATGTGGAAATTGTAATGGCCGTTTTATTCATACTTATTCATTGAACTTGTAATAAAGGATACATCAGATAAGTTTTAGACTATCTTCATAATCGCTTTATTCTTATTTCTGCCTTGCATTATATCAAATAAAGATGCCAACAAAAAAGTTTTTGCAGTATAGTAACGTATAATATTAGTTACTTTGTGACCTAATACGCTTTCTATGGGTAAATAAATTCCATATGTGGAACATGACAGTTCGAAACAAATTAAGGTAAAACTATAAAGTAGATAAAATTATACACAGTATCAGCACATAGAATCTAAAAATCAAGACCACCCAGAGAAGTAGGCCTTGAATAATTATTTAATAAGTCATGGTACTTTCCCGAGAATCTTTTGAAAAAAAAGACAAAGTGTTCATTCACCAAACCCTGGCTCGTTAATTATTTGTTCAGACACTGGTGCCGTTACAAAAGTTCGGAGAAGCAGTTCTTAGCTACTGTTTATCGTATGAGTTGTAAAATGTGTACTCAAAATACTGATGAAGGTGGTAAATCTTTTGCTTAATCGAGGAAAATTTATAATTTTAGAAATGAAATAATCTCGTTTGTCATATACTCTGATATGGAGATGACTGCTGTAGTAAAATCCAGGGTATATGTATTATAATCAGGAAGTTGTTTATCTGGTGTCTGTTATCATAGTTCAAATCTTTTAATGAGATTCAATTAAACAAATATTGTAGTGTTGATGGAAAGAAGATCTTCAATATAGATTTAAGTAAAGTGAAGTGATATAGCTTCTTTGATCTCAGTTAAACCCGTTGGAAAACACAAACAAACTCACTTAAAAAATATTTCCAGAGGAAGACCCCAAAACCCTCTCTCCCTTGGAGGTCTTATTATCTTGGATGCCTAGTAAGCATTACCTATTAATAGAAAACATGTCTAAATATTAGTATATATGTGTAATGCATATATTTCCTAAAAAAGCAGTACTTTGCGTTCCCATTGCGTAATTACACGATTCAATTAATTACAGTACCTATTGGTAAACGGAATGTTGTTTTCTGATTATTTAGTCTGGCCAAGCTATGCTTTTTACGATCAAAATAATGCGTTGCCTTGATTTTTTCCGATCAATTTTGTTGAAAAATGAACAAAAATATCCCTTTTCAAATAATATTTGATACTTTTCAAGTTATAACATCCTTAATTGTAATAGTAACACTTACGATTTAATTACAAATTCATCATGATATGTTGAAATATGTTGACCTTATATAGATGCAAAACGTGATTTTTTAAAGTGTTTTTCATGGAATTGTTTGTCGCCTGTTTGGTTTTTCTTTAAAACGTGCGGCATTTGTCCTTTACCGTAATGCACAATACAATTAAGGAAGTTCAATCATTTTGACACAACATATTTCTTTCTTCTGATTTGTTCCATCTTTTAAAGATGCAGGAGATTTTTTTTACAGATTTTGAAGAAGAATAACACATAATTGCATTCAATATCCGATACCATATTTTTCAAGATCCGGTTGCAATGCTCGACCAACGTTAGTTATTCTTTCACGAGCTTTTTTCTTTTCTTTCGATATACCGAATGACATTCGTGTTTTTCATGTTAGACAACAATCACCCGGAACACACACCACTGTTCAAATATTCAAGTTGCGTTTTCCTTTTTGATCAGACGATGGATAAAAGTGCTAATGGAGGTAAATTATTTTTTATAATGATATGATATTAACAACTGAAATTATTTATTTTTTTGATTATTTTATTACTGAAATTAATTAGTTCAATTATGATGTGATGTAAACTGTTATAGTTGAATTAAATGTTTAACGTGTCGATTGTTCTAATAGACATTTTCAACATCTCTCGACACCGACTAATGACACCTACAGTTTACAGGTAAAATGGGTGGGTCGTCTCAAAGACAAAAACCATCATGATTATCGTTACGTAACATATTGGATTGGCGGTTTTATACTGTTTTGACTATATACAGTTTAAGAATATATATCAACCAAATAAATAAATAAATATCTGTATGGTGGCCGGATTCGGCCATCTATTTCACCTTTTCGCGTTTTCGTGACTTTTACTTTCATTTTGCAAACGCGAAATTGGGAATTCGAGAAATCGAGAAAGCAAAATCGAGAAATTGAGAAATCGGGAAATCGGGAAATCGAGAAATAGGGAAATCAAGAAATTGGGAAATAGATAAGATCGGGAAATCGAGAAATCGAGAAATCAATAAAGCAAAAACGCCAAAACACGAAAGAGAAAACGCGAAATGAATTCTCGATTTTGCGTTTTTGCTTTTTCTATTTCTCGATTTCCCAATTTCTTGACCCCTCGTTTCAATGTTACAACATTTAAGAAGTAATTGGTGAATACAGAATGCAAGTGGAACACCAAATTGGTGAATTGAAATGAAACAAAGTATTGAGTACATTATGGAGGCATCCAAGGCCAAAACTAACAGACATGTGCCGCTCTTGTCAACCGACATAATCATTGTTTAATTAAATATCAACTACAATAAAACATGATTTGTTCTTTTCGTTTTCCAAATTCAACCAGGACAGCCAGAAGCTAAACGTCTAAAAGATTAAATGTGACTTAAAGTCTATCATTTTCTTTATAATAAATTAAAAAAAAAAACATGTCATTTGGACTCTGTAGGAAAATTTTTATCATTGTCAATGATTGAAAGCAATAACATCAATAATTATCTCAATTTTTTTTGATTTTTGAGACAACCCTTCACATTTTACTTGTCGTAGTCGTTCTCAACTGTAGATGTCGAGAGATGTTGAAAAGGTCTATTAGGAATAGAACCACATTTACATGCACATAGATATAATTCTTCGTTAATGTTTTATTTTTTGTTTGTTTTTGTTTGTTTTTGTTATCTTTTTTTGGATTTTATTTTTTTAAATTTTTTTGTGTGTGATGTAATCTCTTTATTACTTATGTAAAAAGTAAAATCACAAAAAAACTGAACTCCGAGTAATATTCAATCGTAAAGTCCCTAATCAAATAGTAAAATCAAATGACAAAATACATCAAACGAATGGACAACAACTGTCATGTTCCTGACTTGGTAAATGTATTTTTAAATGTAGAAAATTGTGAATTGAACCTGGTTTTATAGCGCTAAACCTCTCACTTATATGACAGTCGCATCAAAGTATCATATAAAGTTTGACTTATGACATTCTATTACATATCAACTTTCGAAAGTATACACAGTATTGCTAGACACTCTCAGATTTGAATAAAGTACTTCTCGTTTAACATACTCAGTCTGACATGATACAATTGGTTTGTTCTCATCAGTATTGTTTTAATGAATTTTACACTATCATGTTATTATTCAGAAAGCGATTTAAAATCATTTATGTTGAATAATTTTAGTTTCAGATGTATTTTACAAGTTTGATACAAACAATGACTATCCTTATGCATTGGCGTACATCGATGTAGAAACTACGAATACATACCGCCATGGACGACCATATAAATTGTTTGGAACGCCAGGCAAAAGTTCAGCTGTTCTTACTTTAGACTTACCAAAGGTCTGTCGGGTCCTTAAATTGAAGATGACTTTGAATCATTGTAGAACAAACTGCAATGGAACTATTCATATAAAGGTTAATGACAAACTCTTCCGTGAAGGCTATAGCTACGCAAGATGGGACGACTTTGGCGAGCAGACTTTTGAGATTCCGTTGAATCTTTTGAGAGATGGAGAGAATTATATAGTTATAGTACTAAACAAGGAGAGTCGAGGTGTTTACTGGCTGTCAGATATTCAATTTCATCTGAAACATACCTAGACATGAACTATTCAAATTTCAACTTCCAATCTGATATCATGTTAAAACTTTAGTTTTCAGAAACATCATCTATATTAACTTAGTTTTATTACCAGTTACGTGGAGGGATTTTTTTTCCATAACTTAATCTTCTTCCTTCATTCAACGAAGTTGTTATGAAATCCTAAATTTTAATACAACTAAATATTAAAGTGATTTATGGTAAATATTTCCTTGATTATTATTCCACTATTAAAAGTGTAAAATTTACTGCAAATTAAACAGGTTTGATTTTAAATTTAGATATTTAGATTTTTTTAATGAGTTTTTTTTTCTCTCATTATACTGGTTGCTAAGCAACTGAATATACGAGATAGACCCAAAATGCCACCATTTTCAGAAGGTCTTTAGTAAAGGGTTACAACATTACAAATTAAATGAGATTTGTTTTGGGACCAAACATGGCTCTTATAGCCCCTTGTCCTCTTATCGCTACCTAATGTGAAAATAAGAATATGTGGTATGATTGCCATTGATAAAAATTTCCATCAGATACCAACTGACGAAGAAGATTATGACTAAAGGTCACCTTACAGCCGCATGATAAGCTATGAAAAGCCCCGACAAGAAAAATGTTACAAACGGGTAAACTAACAGCCGTATTCGTGTACAAAACAAAACAAAAACAAGCACAAATATGATATAGAGCAAAGGGCAACCACTGTTTACAGGCTCTTGACTTCGGACAGTCACTTACAGAATTAACGGGATTAAATGTTTTTGCTAACAATAAAGGGACACTGGTGTTAACATACAAAATGAGAACAAACTATAAATATCAAAAAGTTGAAAGGGGCATAACGTATCAGATTTTCCTTAGACTTCTGTATCTTTATTATACTATTTTATCGATAGAAAACCGGAAAAAAACTCGAAAGACACAGAGAAGATATCTGAGAGTATCTGCAAAGCTAGTATTAACTTGAGAGTATTAAGTCTATTTGCCTTTTTTCATACACATTGCCTCTTTTGTGTTCTCTTTGAAAACATATACATTTTATTAATCATGAATCGTTTATCTTTAACACATATTTTACAGAATGCCTTTATGTAGTGTTGATGAAATGAAATTATTTATATTTAGTAATTTAAATAATTTCTATACAATTATAACAACCATCTAACATACTACTGATATTAAGAAATGCGTATAAAGGTGGCATTGGGTTGTGTAAATAAACTCATCATAGATACCAGGACTATAAAGGGTTTGTTCAATTATGCAATACAACAGTAAATTATTCACTATGACCAACTTAGATTAGAATTAATGAGGATTGTTTGGCTTACTCAACTACATATTCTGTGTGGGAAATCCATTGGAAAAGAGATAGATCACTAATAGTATTTGAAAAAAGTGTTTGAATCCTCTTTATATACCTCTTGTAGAAAATGTTATTCCATTCGAATACGGTACTAATAAAAGAGGGACGAAAGATACCAGAGGTACAGTCAAACTCATAAATCGAAAATAAACTGACAACGCAATGGCTAAAAATGAAAAAAAGACAAACAGACAAACAATAGTACACATGACACAACATAGTAAACTAAAGAATAGGCAACACGGACCCCACCAAAAACTAGGGGTGATCTCAGGTGCCTCAGAAGGGTAAGCTCATACTGCTCCACAAACTGCCAGTTTTCTCATTTAAAGTAGAACAACAAAAATACCGCCCAGTAAATATTGAAAACGGAAAGTTCTTAATCAAATTGCAAAATTAAAAGTTGTTACTCATCAAACGAATGATTGATAGATTGATTTGTGGTTGCTTTTCGGCGCATCAGCACAATAAAGGCTTTATCTCGGCGATCATACGAACATAGGGGCATTTTTTTTTATGTAGAAAACAGTAGAATTAAGCTGGTAATTGCAAGCTAAAACTCTCACTTGTATGAAAGTCGCGTATAATTTCAATATATCGACAATATTATTTCAGCTAAACAAAAAAACGTAAAGGGTAGACATGTCAAAAATTGGGGTACAGTAGTCAACATTGTGTTATAATCTTAATCAAACTAAAACCAAACATCTATGTCAATAAAGAAAAATAGAATGGCATATAGCAAATGAACATACGCAAAGATGGTGTCTGTTATTTCTTTAATTTCTAGTTCTGCAGGATATATCCATGGAACCAATGGGAAGAACATAACCAATATATCTGAATGTGACATAAAAGTAACTAGTTTCATTCATATTCTTGTTATGTATTCATACTCATATGCAACAAATCATAAGGGTTCCGCGGAACCCAGTATCTCGCCTCCTTTTGCGGTTAATTGCAGACTCAACAAAAATGAGGAAAATAAATAATAAAACTATTCCATTCGATACTATCTTTTGATTGTAAGAAGCTTCTGTCCAAGATGGTTGAACATCCAGGAGGATAGTTTATGATTTAATGGATTGATTTTGGGTGTTTTAACGTCCCTTTTAAACAACGCTTTTTGGGCTATTTCGTGGCGGCCAGTTTTTATTGGCTGAGGAAGCCGTAGTGCCGTCAAAAACTACCGACCTTCGACAGGAAAACTGACAACCTAGTCAATTAAGATTGGAGTCGAGTGAACCCTCACGAGCAGGGTTTGAACCAACAATCTCAGTGTTGACTGGATAGTGATTACAGTATTTACTACTTAGACCACTCGTCCACCGAGGCCCTTAGGATAGTTTATGAATCTAATAAACTTTAACTGCAGACTGTATGTGATGTTAACTGTATACTTATACTAGTATTTAGATTTAATTTTTTTTCTTCTGGATACTATCTTACGATCATAAACAAGCTTCTAACCAAGTTTGTTAGAAATCCAGGATAGTTTAAGAAAATTATTTAAATTTTAAAAACATTAACCACAGAGTGAATATTTGTGGACGCCACCCCCGATGACGACGACAGAATGTAGGATCGCTATGTCTCGTTTTTTTCGACAAAAGACGAAGGCTCGACAATAAAAAGTAGTCGACAAGGAGAAGTGTACAGTTAGTTACCATAGTAATTCTGACAATAAAAAAAGTCTACCTCAAAATATAACAAACATGAAATTGAAATATGCAAATGAATCTATAGCGTATGCTATCATCTTTATATTGAAAAGCATTGTAACAGTTGATTATTTCTTTAAGTTGATTTTCAAGTTGTTTCACATGGGTAATTATGGTATAAAGGGTTGAACAATAAAAGGTTTTGATATAATTGATTCCAGAGAAAGTTTGACAATTAAAATTATCCAGAAGTTCGATAGAGGTTTTAAAAATCCACATATGATTAAACAACAACGCGAGTAAATAGTTTCACAGCATTTATAAAGACCATCTCTCACTACGGACAGATTTTTTTTTGTCAATCTTATGGACCATTTCTTTGAAAAAACATACAGATGAGCCGGCAATGTATTAATTGCTTGAATTTGCGTTTCTGCATTCATAGCAAAATAAACTCATCTTAGATACCAGGATTCAAATTTTGTATTTACGCCAGACGTGCGTTTCGTCTACAAAAGACTCATCAGTGCAAGTATACATTTAAATTTCAGTAACCTTTCACATATCATTTTTAATTTAAGGGCAAATTACATGTTAAAAATGGAGCCTTCTTTTACTTTCGGGGTCCCAACCCTCATAGAGCTATACTAAACTATACTAAACCCCAATCTTACCCTGACCCAAAACTAACCATAACACTAGCCCAAACCTAAAACATAATCCTAACCTAAAACATCCCCTAACCTCACCATTACCATGAATGAACCCTACCTCTAAAATATAGAGACCCTAAAGTAAAAGAAGGCCAAAATTGATTTGATGATGAATCTTCCATTCAGACTCTACACTTTCTTAAATTGCAGAGTGGTGACACTGAGGAAATCGGGGATTAGTTACGACAGTTGGAACATATGAGTATTCAAATGTGAAGCAGATATTTTATAACCGCCAACCAATTCATGACAGCGTCCGTAAATTTTTCGAAGTTTTTAAAATAACCACTTGGAACTCTTGGTTATTAGCTTCGTTTAGGCAGAAACCTTTTATCAAAGAAATCGAGATATAAATTCTAATCTCTGGAATATCTTATCAGATATACTTCACATGAGTTGCTGCGTGTATGTTGGTACATGGAAATTTAACAATTGTGAAGCTGGAATCATCTCTTTTGTCGCAAAGTTTTGTTTTCAACCGACCATCATTGTCAATTTCTAGATTTAGGTCAAAATGTGAGGTAAACTTAACCATGTTAACTGAATCTTAATTTGGATTACCGGTATCATGTATTCCCTTTGATAGAATTTTCTTATTTCAAATTTGTAGATTGTACCATGCTTTTTGTCAAATGTATAATAAAAAAATATGTGTCAACATGTTATTCTTCAACTTACAAGTTCTGCTTAATTTTGCGTACATAAAAAACAAAACTTTTTTGGGAATATATAGAAATCTTCAGGATAAAATTTTGAAATAAAAAAAATGAGAAGATAGGTTTTGAAATATACGTTAAAAAATAGATAGAAAAGAGCTGGGGCCGGTAACAAGAAGCATTCTTATGTCTTACGAACGTCTAAAGGGCGTCTTAAGATTTAAGAATGTAACAAGACCCAACCTCAGACCTATCTTAGAATGATTGACAGCCCTTAATGTTTTGAAAAAGCGCATGATTTAAGAACGATTCTTACGTCTACCTTAAAGCGATCTTACTAATTCCGGTAACACAAAATCATTCTTAAATTTTGGTCAGTTATTAAGTGTTCTTAAAACAAACTTAGCAACTTAGGGGTGTACCAAGAACAATTCGCAATAGCTTCACTTGATAATTTTTTTAAGAGTGGTCCCGACTACTCTTAGTCGTACATTCACTTGTTTATAATAGAATAAGTTGCTAAAAAAGTTAATACCTGAACCTTAAAACTTTTTTATTCTAATTATTAATTCATCTGAATAAGAAATTATATATCAGTGCTTTCTCGGCCATGTGTGTGCATGATGGTAGTTTCTCTTTATTGTAAATCATTACAATTTTGGCTTGTTGAGAGAAGTGTTAAATTTAAAGCATAGAGAAATTTGTGACTTTTTTCATTTTTAAACCAAGAGTTCCAGATGGTGAAGTTGAAATCATCACTTTTTAAATTTTACGGAAGCCATCAGGAGTTGGTTGACCGTTTATGGAATATCCATTAATACAGATGATATCGGATATGTTAATTATGTCGTTACTACAGTCCCATTCCATTTTCACGAATGTGACCTAACAAATTAGACTATTTACCGGTTTCGTAATATAATGAGCAACGTGATGGGCGCCACACGTTGAGCAGGATCTGCTTACCCTTCCTGATCATCTGAAATCATCCCCAGTTTTTAGTGGGTTTCGTGTTGCTATTTGTGACATTTTTGCCTATTGTGTCCGTTTTGTTCACGCATTGTTATCTATATATAAATGGAATTTGATAAGACTGTCATAAAAGTGAGAGGTTTAGCGCTTTAAACCAGGTTCAATCCACCATTTTTTACATTTGAAAATGCCTGTAACAAGTCAAGAATAGGATAAGTCTCATCCATTCGTTTGATGTGTTTTATCATTTGATTTTGCCATTTGGTTCGGGACTTTCCGTTATCAATTTTCCTCGGAGTTCAGTATTTTTGTGATTTTATTATGAAAAATAAGCCTACGTCGAGCCTACGTCATTTATACAAGATTCAAATCCTACCATTTGCCTGGAATAATAGGACACCCAAAACGCAAAGTACTGATTGATTGTCCTGAGACAAGCATATTTTATTAAAATAATAATCGTTTATAAGCAGTTAAATTTATTTATGTTTGAAGCGGTGCAATTTTTTTAATTATCAAAAAGAGCATTATGGCAAAGGGGAAGAATTTTTTTCCTGAGGTTAAATGGGAAGTTGATTGCTATGCGCATTTTATCGTTCATTAAAACGTTTTGATGATTCATTTAAGGTGATTCTAATTTCTTTGCGAGGAACCAAAAACGGAAACGTCAGAAAATTATTAAGAACTCGTAACTAGAAAACTATTACGATGCAACTTAAGGGGGAAATAAGACCGATCCACGAACAACCTGAGGGAGCTTTGATTTACACTCTTTGAATGATCTTAGAATGATCTTATCTTCACCTGAATTCAATACTTACGACCTCTCTTAATAAAATTTCTTGTTACCGCGGCCCCTGGGTGGTAAGTATTACTTTTTATTTCACAGCACTCACTTAAGCATACTAATAACCTTTCTCTTGAGCAATTTGTTAAAATATTTTACCTATTGATCAGTTAGTTGGTCTCAGAGAAAAATTCAAACTTCAATTTGGTAAACTGTTTTAGCCATTGCTATTGCGATACCCAAAAGGTTACTAGATAAGCTCAGTAATACGAATACAAATACGGTTGAACTAGTGATTTGCAATTCAATAATACATCCACGATGTTGTTATTTTTTTTTTGGGGGGGGGCGGGGGGGGGGGTATTAAACCAAACTGACTGCTAATAGCGAAATATTATTGCGCAATTCGGCCTGTGTTAATTGTTTGATACAACAAAAATAATCTTACTTTCTTTTTTTTCTGAATTGTAGATAATGCCTTTTACTGGTGACGTTGTAACTATTAATAACATTTAAATTGACAAAATTATTTATAAAAAATACACACGGAAGCGAAAATAAAGAGTTACCTGATTTTGTAGTTTTGAAACTAATATAACTATAACTTAGTTCAGATATTTATCAACACAGCTGATACCAGTATTATTGTATTCAAGTGTCTTCATCCTTCATTCTAAGTGCAACAAAAATGGGTCAGACAATGGATAAAAGTACTGAAATAACTGATGGAGGTAAATAACTTTTATTGATTTTAATTATCTACCGAAACCGAACATCAATAGACCAATGAGTTGCTGTAAATTGTTTTAATTTGTCGATTCAAATGTTCAAGGTGCCTACATGTATCTAGTAAAATGGGCCACACGGATAAAGACATTATTTAAAATGCGATTTGTTTTTCAAAAAAAGAGGGTCATTATGTTTTTTTGTTCACATGAATTGTTTTATTTTGTCAATTCGAAGTTTACCAACAATGGGTCAGGCAATGTGTAAAAGTACTGATGGAGGTAAATTACTTTTTCTATTGATTTTTATTATCTACCGAACCGAACATCGGTAGATCAATGAGAAGCTGTAAATTGTTTTGTCGATTCAAATGTTCAAGGTGACTAAATGTATCTAGTGAAATGGACCACACGGAAAAGGACATAATCTAAATCGTGATTTGTTTTTAAAGAGGATAGGGTTATTATGTTTGTTTGTTCGCATCAATTGTTCTACATTGATTTCATGTTCAGAATCACATTAAATAATTTATCTTAAAATGGATCATGATATCTGGGTATTTCCGGACTTGCAATACAACTGTATTGAGTCTCTGATATTTCCTGGTGAATATTGCGGTGGAATATTTTAGAAAACATGCGGATCTGTGTAACAAACACATTAAACAGTTCTATATTTTCCGGACCAGATGCGCATTAAAACAATTAGTGATGGTCAAAGCTAAATATGTTACATCCTTATTAGTCAATGACTTTCTGTTTTATATAAAGTTTCGAAATTAAACACCTAATACCAGGCACTCTATTAGAAAAAGGTTTGAATACAATATGAAATACTCCATCATAATGACATTTAACAATTTATTTGTTATAAACCTTGTTAACCTTGTTATCAAACCATATTGATATTGTTCAGATATTTTTTAATGAATAACTAAAATAATTTTAGTTTCAGTACTAGCATGCCACTTTGATACAAACCAAGACCATAGTAAATCATTCGAATACACTGCTGTTCAAACTACAGACCATTACCGTCGTGGACAACCATATAAATTGTTTGAAACACCAGGCGTGAGTTCAGCTATCCTCACACTAAAGATACCAAGTAACTGTCGGGTCCTTAAATTGGATATGACATTAAATCATTGTAAAACAAGCGGCAATGGAATAATTGATATTATGATTAATGGCAGAATCTTCCGTGACGGATATAGCGAGGCAGATCGGGATAACTTTGCTGAACAGACGTTTGATATTCCAGTGCACCTTTTGAAGAATGAAAATAATACAATAACTATTGTACTAAACGACGAAAGTAAAGGGGTGTACTGGCTATCAGATATAAAATTTGAATTGAAACATACTCTAATTGTATAGTTTTATTGTTGATATTCACCCCAATTTGTATCTAGTGTTAAATAATGTATTTAAATGACAGAACTTTCTTGGTATTTCTAATTATTGGAAGAATTTTATACACATAAGTAGTATACCTAAAACGACTATTTTTCATTTAACTGTAGATATTATTAAAACCGGTTTTTTCAAAAGTGATTATTTTCGAAGGGTTATATATTTCGCGGTGGTTTCTTGCCATGGCTTTGTTGGGACTTTTTTGTTTGCTCTTGGCCTTGAATGTTTGTCCCTCATATTTTATTAACTGTGCATTTTCATTCACGTATCGCAGATTAAATTTATTCGTTCATAATGTGTTAATTCACGTTTTTTGATTGAGTTGACCCTTCCAATTGATATTTTATCGTGTGGTTTTCTATGTTATGATGTTATGCTATTGTTTCAGAAAAAGGGATAAGTTTTGGTACCATTAAAACGTTTAATCCCGCTGCAAATGTTTGCACCTGTCCTAAGTCAGGAATCTGATGTACAGTAGTTGTTGTTTGTTTATGTAATTTATACGTGTTTCTCGTTTCTCGTTTTTTTATATAGATAAGACCGTTTGAATGGTTCTACACTAGTAATTTTGGGGCCCTTTGTAGCTTTTTGTTCGGTGTTAGCCAAGGCTCCGTTTTGAAGGCCGTACATTGACTTATAATGGTTTACTTTTATAAATTGTTATTTGGATGGAGAGTTGTCTCATTGGCACTCACACCACATCTTCCTATATCTATCAGACATAAATTTCAACTTCCAGTCTGATATCATATTGAAACTTATGTATTCAGTGTCAGTTTACAGACCACGATCTATTATGAGTCAGGTGGAAGTATGATTTATTATAAATTCATACCGAAATTGAGTTTCTTGTTTCATCTCAATTATAATGTTAGGTATTTTTAAACATGGATTTTAAACATCAACCCCTGGACTGTACATACTTTAGACTTTGAACAGACACATACATTATGTGGCGTATAAGCATTTGTTAGCGCTGAATACCATATAGTGTTTACCTTTTTTTTTATTACAGTATAGTATATCATAACTTATAAAATAAGATCACTACTTAACAAAAACAAAAAAAAACAAAGTATTTACGAAAAGGATAAAAACAATATTGATTGTTATAAATATCAAAATATTTAAATCTTTGAAAGTTTAAGAAATAACAATACAGGAACTATTTTGAAGTATACTGGAATCATCATCTAATCATCTCATAAGTGTATTTTATTTTTAAAAGCATACACTGAATATATATGATTTATTGAATTAAAATAAGGAAATTTATACCCCGGAAAATGTCAACAGGAAACTTAACTTTGTATCTCTTGTATTGTCGTAGTTTTAATAAAGGTTTCCCTTGCAACAGAATTTTTCAAACTAAAATTAGAACAATTACTATTGCGCCTGGTATTTGTTTTTCTTTTGGTGATACTGACAATGACAAAGTTATATATATACTTAACCCATCAACACCAACACAAGTAATAAACTAGGATCCTATATAAAAAAAGTCAATGGAACTGAGGACAGGGGACCCTTTAATATTTACCTGAATTTGTGTATATATATTGAGTTACTTAGTTATTGTCTTTATTTGTTTTTGTTGTTGTTATATGTCACAAACTGTATAGTTTATATGGCAATAAAACTTTGAATTGAAAAAAAAAATTGAATTGTTGATAATAAAAGGAAAATATCATGAAGCAAACGGGTTAAATTATTTTTTTCCTGGATGAATTTAATTCAGGCGAAAGTTGTTTTTGTCTAATTTGACCAAGAACTAAATCGATATTTCTACAAATACAATAACGAATCTGCTGTAAATAGTAATATTTGTGAATAAACATCATTGACGTACAAAGATATTGCCAGAGAGAAAAGCAACAGCTTCAATAATCAAATATCTTGCATATTTATCTTTTGCGAGACAGTAGAAGACTTTAAAAAAGAGGAACGAAAGATACCAAAGGGACAGTCAAACTCATAAATCGACAATAAACTGACAACGCCATGGATAAAAATGAAAAAGACAAACAGACAAACAATATAGTAACTTGATTGCAGAAAATATACTTTTAATCGACTTTTTGATTCTGAATATTCATTTAGGATCTTACGCCCCTCTTTTCTCTACCTATCCTGATTTTTCAATCGAATAAATGATTGTTTCCATATGGTGTACAAGCATAACATATTTTACTATTAAGTTCTATAAAATTTGTCACTTTGCAAATCCTAGTTAAACAAAACATGGATGCGAAAGATGCCATATGGACATTCAAACTAATTAAGCGATTATAAACTGACAATATGTACCATGGCTAATAAAGAAAAAGAACAATAGAACACAAAACATAGAAAACAAAATACTAAGCAACACGATCCACACCAAATAATGAATTTTATTTTGGGTGGTTCGGAAGGTTAATTACTGTGATTCGGAAGGTTAATTAATGTAACGGAATTTGATGAGACTGTTATTAAAGTGAGAGGGTTAGCGCTATAGAACCAGGTTTAATCCACCATTTTCTACATTTGAAAATGCCTGTACCAAGTCAGGAATATGACAGTTCTTGTCCATTCGTTTTTGATGCGTTTTGTTTTTTGATTTTGCCATGTGATTATGGACTTTCCAAATTGATTTTCCTCTGAGTTCAGTATTTTTGTGATTTTACTTTACCTAAACAACCATAAAGCTAATATTTATACATTGTCCTCTTAATAAAAGTAAAATAACAAAAATACCGAACTCCGAGGAAAATTCAAATTGGAAAGTCCGTAATCCAATAGCAAAATCATACACATTAGACAGATGGATAACAACTGACATGGTACCGGAATTTTCTTATGTAGAAAATGGTAGATTAAAATGACAAACATAGGGGTACCGCAATTAAATCATCTCTTCTCATAAAAAGATAGATCATATTTAGTTGAAATGTCGATCGTATAAAAATGTCACCATCAAATTACAAGTAACAAAATTTCATCAAAGATACCAGAATTAAAATTGTGTACGCTAGACGCGCGTTTCGTCTATAAAAGTTAAAAAGTCAAAATAAGGTATTAAGTTAAAGACTCAAGAGTATTGTAAAAAGTATAATGAAAAAAAACCGAACTCCAAGGAAAATTCAAAAAGGAAAATCCCTTATAAAAACCCAAAATCAAAAACTCAAACACAAAATGTGTGAACAAAACAAAACTGATATATGAGTTGTAACATATTTATTTATAGTGGATTGGGAAACAAGTTATTGCAACATAATAATTATATAAATCCCTTTCCTTTTTAAGTATTTTCCTGAATTGGTATAGGCATTTTCTTCTGTAGAAAATGGTGGATTTAACATGGTTTTAGTGCTAGCTAGACCTCCCACTTGTATGACAGTAGCATAGAAATTCCATCACGTGTGAACAAAACAAAACTGACACATTAGGTAAAAATAATAAAACTGGGGTACAGTAGACAAATCATCTCTTCGTTTACAAAAGACTCATTAGTGACAAGTATAAATGCAAAGAACAGACCAAATAAAGTATGAAGTTGGACATTCAAAGAGTATTGTTCAAAGTAAATTAACTAAAAAACTCATTCAAAACGGAAAATCCCTTGTTGCAAAGTGAAAAGCTTAAACACATAAAACGAATGTAAAACAACTGTCGTATTGCTGATATGGTACAGGCATTTCCTTATGTAGAAAAATCAGGATTAAACCCGGTTTTAGAGCTAGCGTAACCCCTCACTTGTATGGAGTCGTTTTTTTTCGATCAAATTACAAAATAGGATGTTGAATCCGCATGAGATATTTTTTATGGCCATACCGTTTATAACTTGCTTGATATGTCTCTACATAGCCCCTTCATGATAATGGGTCCTCAACTGAGTTCATTTTCCAATTGAAGGCGTTATCACTTTAGGTTGATAGCATATTAGGGAGTAGGAGCAAACCCATACTTAAATTCATTAACATATTCAGATTTTCGTTGTGTTTACATGGTTGAAAAGTACATTTCCATTGTTCAACTATCTGGCTATAGAACAATGAACAAGAATGTAACTGTATAAAATGGCTTGTTCAAAAGCGGAGAATGCACAAAAAAATACGTCAATCATTAACAATATATTATTATTAATGAGTGGCTTAAAAATGAATTATAAATGTTCTTTGTATCTGTCATATTTTCATCAAAAGCAAAAAAAAAAAAAAAGCATTTTACTTGTATGTACCATTGTAGCCATAGTTGCTATGGTTATTGACGTACGAGGGGAAAACAATCAATAGTTTATACTAGATACTCTGAAACTCATTCAGATTTGCTGAATTGATTCAGCAGCTTCAAAGGAAGAGATTTTTTTAAGGTAAGCAAACTAGTTGAACAAATTTTGACAACTTGTCTCTAAAGGACAATAACTCCTTAAGGGGTCCATTGACAATTTTGGTCACATAAAACGTATTTGTCGATCTTACTTTGCTGAACATGTTTGCTGTTTATAGGTTATCTTTATCTACAATATTATTCAAGATAATAACTGAAAACTGCAACGTTTCTTTAAAATCATCAATTCAGGGGAAATAACCTAAAATAAGACACTGGATTTGACTGATAATTTCAAGGCACGTAGACCTTGACCTTGACCTAATGAGTACTTTCACCTCTTGTCGGATTTGCTCTAAATGCTTTAGTAATTGAAATATCAGTAAAAACATGCATTTCACCCTGTTTTCTTTCTTTAGCCATGACGGCCATGTTTTCTGAGGAAACAGAAAATAACGCACACTTTATTCCAGATACCCTGTAGATCATTTAGCTTAAATTTGATTGGAATTTGTTAAGCAGTTTCAGAGGAAAAGATGTTTGAAATAGTTTACATGAGAGGAACGTCTACAACTGATGTAAAAAGTACAATTTCTGGAATATGGAATCAGCTTGGATATTTATACTATATATGCATGTGTTAAAGGATTATGTTAGCTTTTTTGCTTCATTTAGCCATTGAAAAGTATGGTGGAATAATATGCTACTGTGTTAATTAAATGCAACAGTAGTATACAGCTGTTCGAAACTCATAAACCGATTGAGAAAAAAAAACCCAAATCCATGTTACAAACTAAAACTGAGGGAATATATAGTTATCAAAGGTTCCAGGATTATAATCTAGTACGCCAGACGCGCGTTTCGTCTACATAAGACTCATCCATGACGCTCATATTAAACAAGTACAAAGTCGAAGAGCATTGCTTAACTGAAATTTAACTACAACATTTGTTTCATCAAATTATTGTTTAACTGATATTTTACTACAACATTTGTTTCATCAAATTATTGTTTAACTGATATTTTACTACAACATTTGTTTCATCAAATTATTGTTTAACTGATATTTTACTACAACATTTGTTTCATCAAATCATTGTTTAACTGATATTTTACTACAACATTTGTTTCATCAAATCATTGTTTAACTGATATTTTACTGCAACATTTGTTTCATCAAATTATTGTTTCACTGATATTTTGCTACAACATTTGTTTCATCAAATTATTGTTTAACTGATATTTTACTACATCGTGCTGAGTCATTAGGAGAGGGGTACTTCTGTAAAGGCAAATGAAAGTATACTTTATAATGAAAGTCAGGACACCTTTTGTTCAGTGGTAGTAGTTTGTTGGTGTGGTTTCATAAGTGTTTCTTGTTTCACGCTTTTTAAAATAGATAAGACCATTTGTTTTTGTTTAAATTGTTTTATAGGCGCATCTGGGGTATCAAATGATAAACCTGGTACCTTTGATAACTAATTATAATAGTCATTTTTGGGACCTTTATAGCTTGCTGTTCAGTGTGATTCAAGGCTCAGTGTTGAAGTCTGTACTTTGACCTATAACTGTTAACGTTTTATACATTGTGAATTGGATAGAGAGTTGTCTCATTGTCACCCTACCACATCTTCTTATTTATTTTACATTTGATTTCTCACTTCATGATTACTATAATACAACAAGTAAAGTTATATATATATATACATATCAATTGTAAAGTTTTATCATAGGCACAGCAATGTGTGTCAACAAAACAGGCAAAATAGGTAAGAATATCCTTCGAAATTAGATAACAGTCCCTTGAAACCAACTTGCTTACAGGAGAGACAAAATAAACATCATGATTACCGATCGTCAAGGAAAATTCAAAAAGGAAAAGTCCTTTATAAAATGGCAAAATATAAAGCTCAAACACATCAAAGAATGGGAAACAACTGTCATATTCCTGAATTGGTATAGGCATTTCATTATGCAGAAAATGGTGGATTAAACCTGGTTTATAGCTGGCTCAACCTGTCACTTGTATGACAGTTGCATATTATATTGACATAAATGTGTGAGCAAAGCAGTCATAAAAGGTAACAAGAATGTGTCCCCAGTACACAAATGCCCCACTTGCACTATCATTTTCTATGTTCAGTGGACCGTGAAATTGGGGTACATACTCTAATTTGGTATTAAAATTAGAAAGATCATATCATAGGGAACATGTGTACTAAGTTTGAAGTCGATTTGACTTTAACTTCATCAAAAACTACCTTGACCAAAAACTTTAACATGAAGCAGGACAGAGGGATGGACAGACGAACAAACACACAGACCAGAAAACATAATACCCCTCTACTATCGTAGGTGGGGCATAAAAATATACTTTTTAATTAGATAACAGCCTCTTGAAATCAACTTGTTTACAGGAGAGACAAAATCAACATCATGGTTACAAGAAATGTTTTAATTATCTATAGTAGTCTTATCAAATATAGAGTACACAACAAAAAACAAGATACATGCATCATTATAGTATCATCTCTCAACAAAACACTGACTTATATAACATTACTGTTCATATACAACATCAAACTGGCAGTGTTACCATATCACCTTTGTTATCATAGAATTATTGTAAACAACAAATATAGTATTATGTCTTAATTTTAGTACTTAACAAAATCTCCCTTTTACAACAAAGAATATAAAATATTACCAACAATCTACATATACTATTGTCGAATTATTCATTCTTATTTTAATAAACAATTTATATTTTTAATCTCAACACTTTCATATGCTAGGACATCTTCTGAGTATGAAATCGATCAATTTGATTATTTGAGTGTACCTTTTTCCAATTCTTTCCCTTACGGTATTATTTGAGCTGCATTTGAAAGAAATCAACCTTATACAAACAAATACTGATGCATGAAATACATCTGTTAACCTATTTCAGGTTGAAACAAATCTCTATGGAAAGTCGGTAAGGGACGAGATCAAAAGATCGATGTAGGATAAAAAACTTAAATCAAATAGTTTGGGGGTGGGGGGGGTTAAACTTCTGCAAGTTTTGTATATCTAAAATCGATTTTTATATACATCCCTATTGGTCAATCAATTTTTCCCAAATTAAGTTAAAATTTATCTGTTATATAAAGAAAAACTAGGCAACAGATCAAAATTCATCATTTATTTGGTATTTGAATGTTCCCAAAATCTATCAAAGTCTTTAACAAGTTCATATATAAGCACCTATGTATAAGGTTGATTTCTATTTGATTTCTATATGATGCAGCTTATTGGTCCATGTCTCATGATAAAGTGATATACGTAACATATCAATTCAAACTTGAAATAAATGCATCAAAGACAATTACCACTTGGCCGATTCAGAATCTAACGCATTATGGGTAATATTTCCCAAAGCTTACACAAAAACGTAATGATTGGTTTAAAACGAGATAAACAATGAAAATTCAACCAATGACTTAGCGTTATTTTCTTTTTCGTGTATGAACAATGAGATTACACTTAGTCCTTTAGATTCTGAAAAGGAGAATTCACCTTTTCATTATCTAAAGCACTATGGGTAATCCTATTGTTCATACAATTTGCATTGTTTAGAACTTTTTAAACCAAACACAACCTTTTCGTGTACCCTTTTGAAAATAATACCCAGAATGCAATCAAGATTCTGAAAGAGCGAATGGCAGATATTGTAAAAGACTTGGTATTAAATGCAATAAAGGATACAAAAAATGTTCGTGAAGAATTTCTCTTACAATTAGTTGCTTTACAATCTTTAGAATGACCCTATACTATACCAACTTCTCTCTATTAATTTTGATTATCATGATTACAGTAAAACCTATAAGAACCTGATTATCTAGATTAAAGAAAATTGATTAGAACTTGATTATCATATATTAAAGTTAAAAGATATTATTTGATCTTTAACAACAGATTATTTTTTTAAATTCTAACAGAAATGTCATTTCCTCCTCCAAATGAAAATGGCAAGATTTTATTAAATACATCCACTTCTTTTCTCTCTCTCAAAGAATATATAATAAAGTGTTTTCCAATTGTGTGGACATGAACTTGAAATGGTTAACAATTACAATCATCTTGTCAAACATGAATCAATTTGAATTTGTGATTATAAAATTTAGAGGTTTTACAAAAAAGTAGTAACACTTATTTTATGGTTTGTACATCTAACTGACACATGCAAATACAGTTTTTTTTCCAGAAGAGTATTTATATCAAGTAATTCTCATACAGACCAATAAAAATATCCAAAAGGAGGGAAACTTATTTCTTTTAGTTTGTTGATACCACATAAACATTACCTTCAATGAAACAAACAAGTAATTAATTTGTTAGCACAAAATGTCAAACTACAAATTAAGTTCAATTTTCATGATATATGATAAGAACTGGTACTTTTGGTACCAAATCACTGAATAGTATGTTTCAGAATCCAAAGGACTATGGGTAATTTAATTGCTAGTACCCCAAAATGAAAATAACATCACATCATTGGTTGTATTTCCATTGTCTATGACATTTTTAACCCATTGCGATGTTTTGGTGTACACTTTTGAAAATATTACCCAGGATGCGTTAGATTCTGAAACGTCGAATTATAAGTCAGTTTGTAGAAAAAAAGTATCAAAAAGTAACAATTCCATTATAACAGTCATTGCCCACTAACATTAAGAGTGGAAACCATTTAATAAAAAGAAATAACAATAAAAGATTCATAAACTCTATATAAAGGAAACCTGTCCTACAAAGATTGTATAATAATTTGCTCTGATCACAAACCAAAAAGGTTGCACTAGATAAAATGAAACAACAATGAAGGTATCCAAAAAGTTCAATTTCCATTTCAATAGCAAGAAACCAGTCCCTATACAAAGATTCCACTTTAACTGTCACTGATCATTCAGGTGTTTTAAGTTAAGCCTAAAAAGGTAAGGTATAACAAGGTCCTGTGTGTCCCAGCACTAACTTTGGTCTTCAGTCATTATCAGCTGCCACTATCTGCCACTGCATTACAGACATGTCATTGCCTCCTGTTGACAGCACACGAGAATCGTCAAACAGGAAAGCTACGTTGGTCACATGACTACTGTGAGCTTTGAAGGACTGACATTTTGTCTGAAGAAAAAAATATAAACAAAAATGTTAAGTCATATATTACTTTGCCTTTTCATAAAACTTTGCAAATATTTCAATTTTTATGTAGCAATGTGTTGTTTTTTCTGTATCACTAGTAATATCCAGAAGAAAGGCTTTGAATATTCAATTTCAATGTCATATAAATTCTATGTTTTAACAACCCAACTTGAAAGTTTGAAATTTGAAAACTCCACTTAGATACATAACTTAATGAAAAGACTATAATCTATGATGTGAGGTAAATGTTTAGTATCTCCCATATATAGAATTTAACTGAAGTTTTGTGATACGACCTAATGATGATCTTTTTTGGATGTCGAGAAACATTAACTACCTTAGGCTGACTACATGGATACTTGAACAGATTCACTTTGCCAAAATCATCAGCTGATACCAGTAGTGGTTTTTTATGTGCTTTTGCACAGTTGTTTATGTCAGTTCCATCAGCACCTCTTGGCCAGATTCCTGAAATAATTCATCAATAATTACATATCTATCTATAAACCCATACTGTTTAGAAAGCTTCAAAAGGCATGACAAAATGTCAAACGATGCAAACAATAGTTATATAAGGTACCAGGCTTATAACTTATACGCCAGACGTGCCTTTTGCCTACATAAGACACAACAGTGACGCTCAGATCAAAATAGTTATAAAATCAAACAAGTACAAAGTTAAAGAGCATAGAGGACCCAAAATTCCAAACAGTTTTGTCAAATATGGCTAAGGTAATCTATGCCTGTAATAAGAAAATCCTTTGTATTTTGAACCAGATGCTCTGCAAGGTGCAGCTTTATACGACCGCAGAGGTCGAACCCTGAACAGTTGGGGCAAGTATGGACACAACATTCAAGCTGGATACAGCTCTGAATTTGGATTGTGATTAAATAGTTAACACAGCATAGGTTTCTGACACAGAATAATGGTGATCAAATGAACTTATAAAATATTTTTTTTGCTTTTGAGCAATTCACTATGCTGTTGAATATTAATCCTCTCAAACAAAATATTGAAAAATTTTCTTTTTAATTTCTGAAATCTGAAATGAGAAAACTGACCCTCCTCCCCCAATTTACTTTTCACCTCCCCCTTCCCCTTATTCCAAAAATGATCTCAATTCAAATACTAATGGAGTTTGCAACAATAACTACTCATTTAAATACATCATAAAATATTAAAATATTAAAATGCTATACAGTCATGGTTAAAATTAATATTAATCAATAGTAACTTCTAAAAAAATAAATGGGGAATGTGTCCAAAGGAACGATGCCCCTGCTAGCATATAACGTTTTAAAGGGACATAACTTTCGAACTGTAAAAGTGAAGCTGCCAAAAATTGAACTTAAACTGAGTTTAGAGGTAATAAGCATTATATACACATTTAATTAAATTAAGTTAAGACAAACTTAAGTGAAGAGAACAGAAACTAAAAAAATCTTAAATTTTTCCACTTGTAAAGGGGCATAACCCTAGAATGGGTTCAAATTCAAAGTGCTTGTATTCACTGAATGGTAAAGATTGCTTTAATTTATCAGTTGGTAGTAAAGTGAATTGCATTGTATATTGTATATAGCATTGACTTAAGTTGATTCAACTACTATTCTGGACAAAGAAAGATAACTTCAATTTTCAAAGAAAAATTTCATAAAGTATTGGTTTTAGGTTATTCAACAACCATTCTGGACAAAGAAAGATAACTCCAATTCATTGTCTTGAAACTACAAAAATGTTTTTGGACCCTTTTTTGTCCTTTATTCCTAGACTGTTTGCCCCACAACTTATTGTTCTGACACTAGATAAATGCTTGTTTTGGACCCCCTTGTGCCCCTAATTCCTAAACCTAAGGGACGATAACCCCCAAAATCAATCCAAAGCTTTCTTTTGTGTTATAAACATTGCGTTAAAATTTTATTGATTTCTATTTACTTATACTAAAGTAATTATTCGGAAACCATCTGTCTTCGGACGAAGCTGAAGACGCCGCCGATGAAGAGCTGATACCAATACACGACAAATGTTGCGGTTGTATAAAAATTCATACTTTTGTTAACAGGAAATTTATCAAAATTACCATACAATTGACATTCATGTCAACACTGAAATGCTGACTACTGGGCTGGTGATAACCTCGGGACGAAACATCCACCAGCAGTGGCATATGTACATACAATTAAAGTGTTACCAAGTCATAAAAGCAGAGAGATTCATTCAGAATTTATTTTTGTGTACATAATGGATAGATTAGACTATGCTATGAAATCAAAACAAATCTTTCTGAGCACTGAAATTTTGTGAGGACATAGACTTTAGTTGGTTAAAGTTTACAAGTTATTTTACAATGGGGAAAAAACAACAAAACTAAAACAAGTAGTAATATCAGAATGATCAAGTAAAAAAAAATATTTTCATAGAGGTGTTTAACAACCTTGAATTCTAATCAGGGTCTCACTATGTTGACAATGCAGTCTCAGCATCCTTATAAATGACCTTCAGACCAATCAAAATACCAAAATACTTTCAACTTGGTTATTCAGAATGGAATCAAGTGTGAGCAATTTCATTAGTCATTACTAATGGGACAACCATTCAACTTCAAGTGGGGTTATGTTTTTTTTTTATGAGTCAGATTTTTTTTTTTCAACACTATCAATCAAATTAGGAAAATAACATCACATTATAGATTGTATCTCCTTTGTATAGTATGTTTTTAACCAATAGCAGTGTCCTGGTATATGACTTTAAAGTATTACCCAAAATACTACAGAGTTTGAACAGGGAATTAAGCAACCCCATTAATGTATTGGTCTGTTACAGATATATATTTACCTGCAGTAGCAAATGACAATGTAAGAGAGGAAGATGAGGTTTCGGGAATAATGCAAAACCACTTACGAATTGGTACATTAATATTATAATAAATTTACCTGCAGTGGCAAATGACAAAGTACAGTTTTGTGAAGCCCATTCCACATCTCTTAATGAGGAGGATGAGCTTGGGGAATAATGCAATACCACGTATGAAGCGGAACATTAACATTATAATATATTTACCTGCAGTGGCAAATGACAAGGTACAGTTTTGTGAAGCCCATTCCACATCCCTTAATGAGGAGGATGAGCTTGGGGAATAATGCAATACCACTTATGAAGCGGAACATTAACATTATAATATATTTACCTGCAGTGGCAAATGACAATGTACAGTTTTGTGAAGCCCATTCCACATCCCTTAATGAGGAGGATGAGCTTGGGGAATAATGCAATACCACTTATGAAGCGGAACATTAACATTATAATATATTTACCTGCAGTGGCAAATGACAAGGTACAGTTTTGTGAAGCCCATTCTACATCTCTTAATGAAGAAGATGAGGTCTCCTGTTCACAACTGGGTACGTTCCCTGAAAGAGTGAGGCAAATCATTGAAACATATCACCAGTTTATTACGTAGATGTAAATTGAATAAAGACAATAATGAGAGAACAACCGAATGACAGAAGCAAACAAATGATATCAAGAATGTCATTAAGTTGCACTGTATAAATAATTTTCCAATCATTATAAATGAAGTAATTGATCATTTGAAAAAGCAACAAGAATTGATGCCTCTTATCATCCAAGGATCCCAATTTTTTCTCATAAATTTTGACATTTTTAGAAGGCTTAAAGTTAAGCTCCTTTTTTAAAAATTTCAAATTCATACTAAATCTCATGGCTTAAACAAACTTGAGTTGAAGGCTTCACAGTATTTGCTTTATGAAATTTATTCCATTTTGTAAAAAATGTACAAAAGGAGATTTATGGGATGCTTAACTTTCGAAACTGAAATGATTTTAATGACTAAATCAGTAGTCCTCTCTTTTCTAAAATATGGACAACTGATTGTGCCTGAAAGTATTGGAATATTAATTTAATCCTAAAAACCTTCAAATAACTTTCAAAAACATATTTTATTAAAATAAAATTAGAGAATAAAAAACAATTTCAGGACGTACATAGGTATGGAACTATCTACAGACAAGGGTAAAACTTAATGCCCCCTTCGCTATGGTGGGGGCATAAAAAAGAAATCTATACAGAAAAAGTAACATAATAGTACTTACAGAATAGTACTTCATAATCTCCTGAGTTACTGCATATATATTTCCCATCAGCTGACCAGTCAATATGTGTTATAAAACTACTATGGCCCTGTAAGAATTTGGAAAATAGGTAATGTATATTAAAAACAAGAATGTGTCCATAGTACACGAATGCCCCACTCGCACTATCATTTTCTATGTTCAGTGGACCGTGAAATTGGGGTCAAAACTTTAATTTGGAATTAAAATTAGAAAGATCATATCATAGGGAACATGTGTACTAAGTTTCAAGTTGATGTAACTTTAACTTCATCAAAAACTACCTTGACCAAAAACTTTAACCTGAACTTCGCACTATCATTTTCTATGTTCAGTGGACCATGAAATTGGGGTCAAAACTATAATTTGGCATTAAAATTAGAAAGATCATATCATGGGGAACAAGTGTACTAACTTTCAAGTTGATTGGACTTCAACTTCTTCAAAAACTTTAACCTGAAGCGGACGGACGAACGGAGGCAGACGGACAGACGGATGGACGAACGGAGGCACAGACCAGAAAACATAATGCCCTCTACTATCGTAGGTGGGGCATAAAAAGGTTTTCATTGTAAAAGTGAGTCTCATTTGACAATTTTCGACTATCAATGCTTCTCAAACTACTATGTGTCTGTTATCATTTGGAAAACAGGATGTTTTTTTTATAAAAACAGTTTTGTTGTTGTGAAAGTGACAGTCTTATTTGACATTTTTCTGTCATGACATCAATGCTTCTCAATATGTTTAATTATTAACTATAATGTCCAGATATTTATTCTAAAAATAAATAGGTATTACATGAAAAAAAAAAAATTTGTAAAAATGTCTCAATTGACAATTTCTTCCATTAATGTGTTAAAAAACTTCTATGTTACTGTAATAATTTTGAAAGTAAGTATTTTCTATACAAGAGGATTTTTTTGTTTAGTGACAATCTCATTTGACAATTTTTGGTGATCAATGCCATCTTTTCACTACCACTATTCTCAACTTTAGAAGATCATTTTGTAAGTAATTCAAATATTTTGGTATTTCAAATCACACTGAATATTATAATTAATCACTAATATATCCACTTACATGACATCTACCAATACGATTGTATTTCTGTCCTCCCTCTTGGACATCATAAACATATATATAATTGTCTCTAGAACCAAGTGCTAAATGAGATCCATCTAAAAATTAAATATAATAAAATGTTATTGAAACAGGAACAAGATACAGAGTACTTGCCTAATCAGACACACTGGGGGACCAGAAAAATATGTCGGATTAAGCAGGGTGTCAAAATACTCAGGTTTATTCTGCAAGGATATGCATATTTTGGGACCATGAAAATATGTTGGTTAAAACAGGATGTTGGAATACTCAGGTGTCAGATTAGGCAAGTAACACTGTATATCTAATCAATTTAAAATATGCAGAATATTTTTTATAACTTGCTATAGGCTTTTTGTAGCCCAAAAATAACAAATTTGATATTGAATATCATATGCATTTCTAGATGTGGTAGTAATTGGGCCCCCTTCCCAAATAACAAGTACTGTAAATTTTGGAAATTATTGTGTGCATCTATTAGGCAACTAAATTTAATTAGTAGATTTTCATCCAAATTTTTGAAAACAAGAGTGCACACGCTAAAATGTCTCGCCTTCTATACTAATCATTGATATTATGTAGATAGTCCTAAGTATAAAGCTTTAATACAACTGTCTCATAAACTTAACATTAACCAAGATAACTAAACAAAGACCAATGAACCATGAAAATGAGGTCAAGGTCAGATGAACCATGCCAGGCAGACATGTACAGCTAACAATGATTCTATACAACATATATATAGTTGACCTATTACTTATAGTTTAAGAAAAATAGACCAAAACACAAAAACTTAACACTGTGCAATGAACCGTGAAAATGAGGTCAGGGTCAAAAGAAACCTGCGCTACTGACATAAAGATCATAAAATATTTCCATACACCAAATATAGTTGACCTATGGCATATAGTATTAGATAAAAAGACCAAAACTCAAAAACTTAACTTTGACCACTGAACCATGAAAATGAGGTCAAGGTCACATGACATCTGCCCGCTAGACATGTACACCTTACAATCAATCCATACAACAAATATAGTAGACCTATTGCATATAGTATGAAAAAAACAGACCAAAACACAAAAATTTAACTATAACCACTGAACCATGAAAATGAGGTCAAGGTCAGATGACACCTGCCAGTTGGACATGTACACCTTACAGTCCTTCCATACACCGAATATACTAGCCTTATTGCTTATAGTATCTGAGATATGGACTTGACCACCAAAACTTAACCTTGTTCACTGATCCATGAAATGAGGTCGAGGTCAAGTGAAAACTGTCTGACAGACATGAGGACCTTGCAAGGTACGCACATATCAAATATAGTTATCCTATTACTTATAATAAGAGAGAATTCAACATTACAAAAAATTTTGAACTTTTTTTTCAAGTGGTCACTGAACCATGAAAATGAGGTCAAGGACATTGGACATGTGACTGACGGAAACTTATTAACATGAGGCATCTATATACAAAGTATGAAGCATCCAGGTCTTCCACCTTCTAAAATATAAAGCTTTTAAGAAGTTAGCTAACACCGCCGCCGCCGCCGCCGCCGCCGCCGCCGCCGGATCACTATCCCTATGTCGAGCTTTCTGCAACAAAAGTTGCAGGCTCGACAAAAATGGGGCGGGTGGGAGAATTTTATTTCTTATTTCATATCTTCATATATATATACAAGAGTAATAATAAGCTTATATACATGTATGAGGATTCCTACATAATTTTTCAAATTCTTAAATTAATATCTCTGATTGGCTTCCATTGTTCTACATGTACACAGGAACATATATATTAAATTTATTAGTTAGATATACTGTTTCCAGATATACATGATGTTATTGCCGCTTTAGAAACCTTTCATTTTTTAATAATTACATTAGATGTATGTTTCATTATGATACTTTATTCTGATTGGCTAACTGCAAATCACGTGTTATTCCGTAAGCAATTGCATTGCTCAATAAAACTTTTCATTCATGATAACACGTGGTTCCACAATAAAGTGCACAGGTGAATTAAATAAAACAATAATAAAATTCGTGTTTTCATGATCATTGCTAAAAAAACGTAATTATAAGTATTGAATGTTTCTTTTTGTAACTTCATAGGGTTGTAAAAGCAGTTGTGACCGTGCACACATTTTAAGAATGAAGCGCTTTCAAGCTTCATACAAAATGTACCTCGGTTAACGCTTTTACACCCCAATGAAGTTACAAAAAGAAGCATTCAATTCTTAAGTAAACAGCAACCTTGTTGAGAAATGCGCTCTTCAGTTGGACTTACTACACCAAATTTATTTTGCTTTCTTAGCAATGTTTTGTTGTCCCCATAAAATGAAGCAACTATGCATGTCATCATAGACCTGTAGAATCATTTTAAATTACTTGTATAAATATGAAAACCAAAATTTTAAACAGGAAGTTTTGAATGAAACGAATATTATTGACAGTTACTAGTAACGGAAATAAGCAAAATCCAGAAATCGTAATTTTTTTCAAAATAAAAAAATTGGGCAAGACAATTTCAGAGGGGCGGGCAGGGATGAAAACCTATCAAGTAATTTTAATTTTGCCTTATTGAGATTTTGTCATTTTAAACTAAAAGGCAATTTTAATTTTGCAATATTCAGAAAAATTCTGTTTAATTCATACAATAAAAAAAATGCTAGTTTGAATTTTTGCAATTACAATCCTGTCACATTTTTCGCTATAATAAAAACATAGCAATAATATCTGAATTTACAGTACATGGTACATATATTTTCTTAAAAAGTTTCATGGCTAAATATGAATATTAAATTAAGTATTTTAAGTCATATGTCAAAGTTTGATTACATTCCGTAATGATTTGACAAAGTTATTGAGGTCTTCAACCTTTAACCACAGACTGAACCTAAATGTTGACACCACCAAAGAGGGAATGTATGATCACTATGTCTCATTTATGTGACAAAATGTGGCAGGCTAGACAAAAACAATTTACATAATTTATACGAAAAATTACCTGGTGAAAATAAACAACATTCTATCTGTTCATTGCCATCAGTATGTTCATCCACAATATTGTGTGTTGATGTATCAATGGCAACCCATCTGCCTGTTTCCATGCCAACAACTACTGCACTGCCATCTGGACTGAAACAACATGAATGTCCAGGGTCCTGCAAAACAAAATAGTTTTTCCTATATTGTAAAGTACTCAATGTTTTAAAAGAAGATAAAATGATATTAATGAAATAACCTTTAATTAAATCCCTTACCAAAGTTGACATTTATGTAAACTGTGATTGAACATTTTGATAATTCTTTTTAGTAATTGAAAATATATATCATGAAATACAGACTTCTTTTTTGGATTGAGTTAAGCCTTCCAATTGATATTTTATAGTGTGTCTTTCTATGTTTTGATGTTAAACTATTGTTTCAGAAAAGGGATTAGGTTTGTTACCATTAACATGTTTAATCCCACTGCAAATGTTTGCACCTGTCCTAAGTCAGGAATCTTATGTACATTGGTTGTCCTCTGTTAATGAAGTTCATACATGTTTTTCATTTCTCTTTTTTGTATAGATTAGACGGTTGCTTTTTCCTGTTTGAATGGTTTTACACTAGTAATTTTTGGGGCCCTTTAATGCTTGCTGTTCGGTGTGAGCCAAGGCTCCGTGTTGAAGGCTGTACCTTAACCTTTAATGGTTTATTTTATAAATTGTTACTTGGATGGAGAGGTGTCTCATTGGCACTCTTACCACATCTTCTTATTAATTTTTGTAACAAAATATCTAAATAATCTAAATTCCTTCATAAAGTAGACAGGCCCATTTCTTTTAAAACAAATAAATTTCTTTTAATATGACTGACAAATCATTAGCATCAAAATAACTAAAGCAAGTTTTGTTGCAATGTTTCTTTGCAGTGCTCTTCCATATATAGTTGCACATCAGGTCTTCAGACTTACCGGTAACTCTAGAGACCACACAGCTGTCTTTGCTGTACTGTCCCACATGTGAATCATCTTATCCGACCCTGCAGTCAAGAACTGTTGTTGTGATGGATGACAGGCCAGTCCCCACAACTCATCAATATGGCCCTAGAGTAAGAAGAATAAGTATTTAGTACAGGCAATAAATACTACATAGCTTGATATATAAATCTATGCACAGGAATTATTTTGTTTTACACACATGCTACTTTCTGGTATGTTCTTTTTGACCAGGCCAGATTTGGTTTTGTTTCGTCTTTCAAAGTCTATCCAAATATTTGGCAAAGAATTCCACTCAATCAGGTGCTAGGGGTGGTCTTTAAAATGCAGTGAAGTGAGAATATTTCTTATTTGTTGCTCTGTGTACATGGCTTTACTGTGACTGACTTTGAGATGAAGAACAACAATAAATGCAATGCTCATCTGCTTTTTGTATCTATTTGCTGTGCATGAACCAGTTGTTCAGTGGTTGTCTTTTGTTAATGTGGTTCATACATGTTTCTCGTTTCTTGTTTTTTTTTATATAAATTAGACCCTTGCCTTTCCTGTTTGAATGGTTTTACACTAGTCACTTTTGAGGCCCTGTATAGCTTGCTGTTTGGTGTGAGCCAAGGCTTCATGTCGAAGGTTGTACTTCGGAATATAATGAATTTTTTTTTTTACAAATTGTGACTTGGATGGATGGTTGTCTCATAGTCACTCATACCACATCTTCTTATTTATATTACAATCCTATTAGATTTGATTTCTCACTTCATCACTACAATCTTATATCTATGTTATATCTATGCATGAACAGCTCTATATCTATCTTATATCTAAGCATGAACACTTCTCTGAACCTATGACATACCTGAACTAAAGGTTGAAGCTCTAAGTCCAATGAACCACATAGTATTGCATTCTTTGTAGTTCCAATCAATGTTGGTCCACCTTGACCTTTGCTGATCATTCTTACTCCACCATACTCTTCACCTATCTAAAAAAAAATAGAACATCAAAACATTATTTTTCATCATTGCAAATGTTTTTTATTTTTTTTAATAAAATTAATATTTTTGTGTTTTTTGTCAAGTTTATTGAAATATTTGATTGGCATAAATATAAGTGGTATAGATAAAAGATCACAAATTTCAAATCTATGTCATTTATACATATATGTGAATGACAGCAACTATTATCAATAGACTGTACTGCTAGATCATTTAACTGAGACATAAAATATAAAAATTAACCTCTTTCGTGAGTCCAGTACGTTGATATGAGCTATCCCATTGTACAATTTTTCTATCCTTTCCTCCCCCTGTTAATATGGTTCCATCCTCTGGGTCTACACATATTGAAAATATTCCACCTTCATGTGCCCCAGTTATTGCTTGTCCTGCCTTAGTGCTTCCTATAAAGAGTAAATATGACATTTTTTAAAACTGTCATTATAATGAACATAAAAACAAAAGAACCAAAATAACAATCAGTTACAGACATCTATGTTAAAGCTATTTATTTACAACTAAAACAAATAGTCAAGTTTTGCCAGACTTACAAGTTGATATTGCTGTTAACTGATCTGACATTGGATACATTTGAAGTCAGTTATAAAACTTTTTAATTATTCTATTAAAATCAACAATTTTTTGTGATGGTAATACATTTATGTAGTCTAGATATAAATCATACCCATACTTGAATCACTTGTTATAACACAGATACTGGTAACATACATCTATTGTTGGACTATTTTTTTTTTAAAGTTGTATGATGCCATTGATGCAGTTTTTCACCAGAGATCAAATGATTGTGTATGTAATCAATCCCAGGGAAAGGTATGGCCTCCAACAATGTACAATATCCATCTATCTTAGTCAGCTTAAAAAAAGGCTAGTCATGTCAAATGCACAACAACCAATAGACTGATTTACTATATAACAATAAACAAACATCAAATGGCTTATGTACAATAAATAACTTTCTCAGTCTGGTGAAGACAATGTGTTTATATATACAAATGTATATACCAACCTTTGGGCCAGACAATTATGCTGCCATTTGAGTCCCCTGTTATAACATCACCATTCTCAGCAAAAGCAATACACAGCATGTACTTTGGCTTGTCTACTTTCTATAAAAAAAAAAACATATTCATATTTAAAAAAAAAAAAGATGAAAGTTTACCAGTAAATTTAAATCTAAAACAAATTTGATGTGGACAATCAGCAAAACAGAAATATTTTCTGTTTTTTTTAAATTTCAAAGTAGTTATAACTTTTACAGCATAAACTAGCTAAGACATCAAATCTATATACATTCAACACATGTTCACACTGGGTATCTCAGTTCGAAAATACAAACTGTTTTACATATACAGTTAACTCTCGTTGTCTCGAACTCGGTTGACTCGAAATTTCTTATGAGTCGAAGTTTTCACGTGGTCCCAAACTTTATTCAATACAAAAGTATGTAATTCGACTTCTGATGAGTCGAAATTGGACGAGTCGAAATTTCGGTTGAGTCGAACTCAATTTACGGTCCCAAGGTTAACTAAGTATTCAAAATTCATTTTTTATCTCGAACTAATACACATATGTCAAAACATGACCTCCGGGATTTAAATGGATTGCAGAGTTAATCTGACAATACACGTGTAATTAAATTTCCGGTCACTGACCACTGTATTGATTTATGACATGCTATTTCCATGAGTGTTTATATATTTACCTAAGATTATCTTTTATAGAATTTTGATAAATAATTAGGGATGCATTGTTAATGTTCATGAAAAAGTATTTAAAATGTTTACAAAACAATTAATTTGTGATTTACACTAATGAGCTTGGGTGTGTATAAAGTGAGGATTATGGCTTCCGTTGATGATCACCTAAAAACTACTCAAACGGCGTCTTTGATCTTGTTATACTCTCTTGGAAAAGCCATAGGATTTTTTTTAATTGAAACAATTGAATAAGTAAAAATAATGTCATTATAATAATAAAAGACTGTGACATACAAATACATCGATCTGATACTAGAATATCGATCCCCTTGCCATATTCACTCGGATTTATTTTAGCTTTACCAAGCTAAGCAAGAGTTGTGTCCCTTAGATTGTCGAACTTCCGGTGTTCGTTTGAGTCGAACTACGTGTATCTCGAAATATTTCTCTGGTCCGGCTGACTTCGACATAACGAGAGTCGACTGTATTCAATGTACTACAAAATCACCAAAAAACAATTATTTTTTTAAGCCAAAAAGCACAGATTTAAAGCTTTATTTTGGTTTTTATTACTAATTACCTGTCTTAAAAATTATATACTACAGAGTCAAAAAGACTGTAATATGAAAATAGTCTACATAAAACAATATAAAATGTGTTCTAAATACAATGAAAACTCCAAAGAAACTTGCTTTCTACTATAAGACACACTTAATTTGGCAAAATCCTTACATTATTCAGGCATACATTCATGGTATTCCTATGTTTGAAATGTAAGCAAAATTAATAATAATCAAAACCATAATGAAAATATTTGTAGAATAAAAAAATAGCAAAATAATCGGTTAAAGAATAATGTTCTGGAAAACTCCCATGGAAGTTCATATAATGATAAAATATCAAGGGGAATTGTATAAAAATCCAACAGTTTAACAAAATAAGGAATAAATTGGAATAAGCTGTAACCTTGAACCATATTTACTTACCCAAAACTTTGGACAGAGAAAATGTATTTGTTAATTTCGTATAAGAAATAACTCTTTAGCTACAGAAACTGAGATATAAAAGAAAATTACAAAAGATATAAAGAATATGGACAAATTGTGACTCTGAATTTATATTTCTGAACATACTGCAAAGTTACCACAAAAGTTTCTATGAACTGACATTTTATATCCAGTTGCATATGTATATTTTGATGAAACAATCTACCAAACTTCATGTACATAACATAAATCATGTGACTTACAGATGAGTTTTAAAGGACAAAAGGGCTCAAAAGTTGATACCTTAAAGAGGCACAAACTTATCCTTCTGATGTCAATTGACCATAGAACATTGAAGTTTTTTCTGAGAAAAAAACCAGACTAATTTCAGCATAGGCCAGCACCGTGTGTAACCCTAAAGACTTACATCATATACGCAATGACTTACGTCAAACACGCCACTTTTTTTAGTTAGTTTTCCAGATTCCAAAGTCCAGAACTGTATGTGTCCTTTGCCTACATCTATTATACTATTTGGTTCTGACGGGTGAAATTCAACTGCCAATATAGGATCTTGACTACCCTAAAAAGTAAATCAGATACTAGGTTGAGAAAATACAAAAATCAAAATTCAAACTAGTGTCATGCTCTTTTCAAAACAAAGTTTTTTTAAATCAATTACATAGAGTAATTTATAATGAACAACTGGCACAATTATCAAATTAATTCTATAACAATTTCTGAAAATATTATCAAATTAATTCTATAACAATTTCTGAAAATATTATCAAATTAATTCTATAACAATTTCTGAAAATATTATCAAGTGATCACATTTTTCCAGAGCAGACAATTTTAAGTAGTATTTAAGGATACTAGAATGTGTTATTTAACAAAATATGAATATCCCTGATTTTCTATCCAGACCAATTGGTGGCCTTGGGCTGTTTTCTGCTTTGGGGTCAGATAAACATATATCAGGAAATGCTACGTACAAAGGATGTTATTACTTTACACAACCTATCCAAAAATAAAAACATCACAACAAGTTTTGATTTAGCAGTATAAAATTGAGAATGGAAATGGGGAATGTGTCAAAGAGACAACAACCCGACCAAATAAAAAACAACAGCAGAGGGTCACCAACAGGTCTTCAATGTAGCGAGAAATTCCCGCACCCGGAGGCGTCCTTCAGCTGGCCCCTAAACAAATATATACTAGTCCAGTGATAATGAACGCCATACTAATTTCCAAATTGTACACAAGAAACTAAAATTAAAATAATACAAGACTAACAAAGGACAGAGGCTCCTGACTTGGGACAGGCGCAAAAAATACATTTAAAATTCCAACTTCTTCATTCAATTAATAGCCATTTCACAGAATACTTACTTTAGTATTAGCCAGCTTACGACCTTTCTCTACATCGTACACAAACACCTCATGTTCATTACTTTCATCAACAACACACAATTTAGCTCCACCATCCTGTAATATGTAAAACTAGTTGCTTAAAAAATAACTTGTCATCTGGGCTTGATTAGAAGTCAGATGATATTTTACCAAGCCAAAGTCAAAGCATTTCATACCATAAAATAATTCTGTTTTAAATTGTTATTGCAATTATTATGAATTTGTTTTACTACAATGTTTTTTTTCTCCTCCAACAAATCAGTCATAACTATAACAAAATTTTGTATCTTAAAAAAGATTAGGTTAGAAAACTTTAACATTTGAATGATACTATCACCTTAGTGTCCTATGGCTCTCAAATATTTACAGCTGATTTCCTAATGCTTGCAAAGTAAAACTTTGGTTGGCTTGCTTGCTTTGTTTGTATAATTGTTTATACAAGCTTTGTAAATAAGATTGACATCTTTAAACAACTTATTGGCATAGTTTAACCTGTATATGTCATATCTGAATTTAATTGGGTGTTATCCTAATGATTGTACAATATACAAACAAAGCAAGCAAGCTAACCAAAGTTTTGTTCTACATGCATTAGGAAATTAGCTGTAACAAAAGAATTGTCCTAGTTAATTCAATATGTTCAGGACAAAAGGATAACTTAGCAAATAGTGGACATATTGGTTAGCTGATCAGCAACAATAAAATAATTATCAAAAACTTTTGACTGGTAGCAAAACTGGTACAAACAAAGTAACAAAACTCTGTAAAATGACAAGGAACACTCCTGCAATATTAAATTTCTTTCTTTGATTGTTTCTATAGCAATATGTTATTGTTAAGCCTAAAGAAATAGGATACAAATACACAGAAAGAAACAAAATTATGACAAAATTTAAAAAAAAGAAGATATGGTAGGATTGCCAATGAGACAACTCTACACAAGAGACCAAATGACACCGAAATTAACAATTATAGGTCACTGTACGGCTTTTAACAATGAGCAAAAGTTTTTATTGATCTTTGGTCGAGAATGACAAAATCAATAAAGGGCTGCGCTTTAGCGCATAATACGCCCGTTGCTCTTTTAACTTGTCTTTTATTGGAAAACTCCCCCTTTTTTGAGCATAAAAATTCATATCAAGAAAATGTGAAATCTGAAATTTATAAAAATTGAAAGGGAGTTTACATCAATAGATATAAACAATTCACCAAAGTTTCATGGACATTGGGGAAAGCCTTTTTGAGTTATTGTCCGAAGTGTTAAAAATCCCCCTTTTTTTTATGAATAAAGCCCCATAAATCCAAAACTTAAAATCTGAAATTTATAAAAATTAAAAGGGAGCTTACATCAATAGATATAAACAATTCACCAAAGTTTCATGGACATTGGGGAAAGCCTTTTTGAGTTATTGTCCGAAGTGTTAAAAATCCCCCTTTTTTTTATGAATAAAGCCCCATAAATCCAAAACTTAAAATCTGAAATTTATAAAAATTGAAAGGGAGCTTACATCAATAGATATAAACAATTCACCAAAGTTTCATGGACATTGGTGGAAGCCTTTTTGAGTTATTGTCCGAAGTGTTGAAAATCCCCCCTTTTTTATGAATAAAGCCCCATAAATCCAAAACTTAAAATCTGAAATTAAAAAAAAACGAAAGGGAGCTTACGTCAATAGATATAAACAATTTACCAAAGTTTCATGGACATTGGTCAAAGCCTTTTTGAGTTATTGTCCGAAGTGTTGAAAATCCCCCCATTTTTATGAATAAAGCCCCATAAATCCAAAACTTAAAATCTGAAATTAAAAAAAAACGAAAGGGAGCTTACGTCAATAGATATAAACAATTCACTTAAGTTTCATGGAAATTGGTGAAAGCGTTTTTGAGTTATTGTCCGAAGTGTGGACGACGGACGGACGGACAGACGGACGGACGGACGGACGGACAGACGGACGGACAACGGTATACCATAATACGTCCCGTCCCGGGCGTATAAAAACTGAATTACCTGTTTTGAAAATGACAAGCAGCAGACAGACCTGTCAAAGTCACCAATCCCAATGACATGAAGTGTGTTCAGACTAGTCGAGTGCCAGATACGCACATGTGGCTGAAAAGTAAAACAAAAAATTATAGTTCATGCTTAAATAGTGTCAATAAGGGAAATTACTGAAAAGAAATGCATTTATATCATGGTAAAACTCATAGATAGTCCCAATATTTGATATATGAAAATTCATAAGCTTTAATAAAATTAATTTGTAATCAAAGATTAAAAAAATAGTAAGAAACAATTTGCTAGGTGACCCCTACAAATGTGATTCAAGCAATACAAAATTTTTGTACAAATTTAAGCAAAAATGACAAGAAAAACTTTTAAAGATAAGCTTTGAGCTATAACAATGAACAATAATTACACTTTTCTGAGAATTTCTCTCAGAATGTATTTACACCGTTGTTAGTATTGTAGTCTAATAATAAATCAAATTTCCCTGTACAAATGTATGGAATATAGAGATAATACATAACTACATGCATTGTTTTTTGTTTTTTGCTTGAACTTATTGTAAACTTTATCTTTGATCTTGTTAGTCGTGTTATTCAGTGTGATATGTGTTCTTTGGCGGGCCTTTCAAGACGTCAGGATAGGGGCTTTATTTTTTTTTAAATTCAGGATTTGAGCCTTTATTTTAGCGATTTGCCGTTATCAGGACTAATCAAAGTTTAGGGATCCTGGGAAAATGCTGTATTTTTTCAGAAAATCGGGATTACACCCCCTCCTAACCTCCTCATATTTTAATGACTCAAATGTTTTGCTATTACACACATCAACAATTACACAAATAGATGATTATAAAAACACAACACACACACACATACATGATTTTGTTTCATATATGTAGATCTTTTAACTATTAAGGATATAACAAAACTTTTGGTTCAAAAATGAGTGGCATGCATCTCACATGAATATATTCCCTAGTCTACATATGTGCTATTACAAATGTTCACACACTGGGTTCAAACAATATGAAATGAATAGCACTATATATAAGTATAATTCAGTTTTAACATACTGTATAGCAGGATATTTTGGTGAGTGTAAAATTTCACGATTTTCATTGAATAAGGTATACGAAATATTTTAGCGGTTATTATTTTGGTGGATTCAATACTTTTATCAATACCTTTGCATGTGTACTTTTAAATTGGTGGAATTTATTTTGGCAATTTTGTTATATCCACGAAAATAAGTGAAAATTTAAACCCCGCAAAAAATAACCCGCTATACGGTATATGCTAATACAAATGTATAAACAAAGGTGACAAATAATATGACATGTATAACAATATTAGTAAAATTCCTGGGTTTACATATGTGCTAATACAAATGTACACAAATAGGTGACAAACAATATTACATGTGCACTCATGTGCTGTTTTTACCTTTTTATCAGACTCTTCTTTCTTTTTCTGAACATGAAATAAAAAAATATTAGAACAAAAGGAAAAAAATTATTGAACTGAAATATTAATTTGCATGTTACAAAGAGCAAGTAAAGAGGTAAAGCAAAGTTTGAAAAATTAAGCAATTACGAAAAATTATTGAAACATCAAATAAAAGTAACTAAGTCAAGAGTTATCCTTTCCTAAAATAAATGAAAATCTACTAATAGTTTCTTTTGCAGAAAGTAGCAAATTAAGCAAAGTACAGAACAAGGAACTAAAATAAGTTACTAAGTAAAGAGAAATGATCTGTGCTCATCACAAGTCAATTATAGGAAAATAGAAAGGTTTTGTGTGTCATCATTCAAACAATAGCTTTTCCATGGATTTTATTGGTTGAAGTAAACTAGGCATATTATAACTGTATATGTTATAAACACAGAACCCTATGTAGGGTCTCTGTGAGTGTCAAATTAAAGTGGAACCTTGACTGTCAAAAAAACGTGGGGTCTCTGCGGCTGTCAAATTAAAGCGAAATGTTAAATGTCGTAAAACCTAGTCTAGTTATCAGTAAAATCAGTAAAATACGTAAATAGGATTTTTGGCTAAATTAATAAACTTGTCTTAAAAGTTATTGATGCCTTAAAAAAATTTACACCTAAACTGTATCAAAAAGTTAACTGCAATCACCTATGTTGGAATAATGGAGAAAATATATCAAAATTTTATCCAGCTGTAATCCATTGATCTAGATGAAGAAACAATCCAAGTTTAATAAACTCCTATAAAATCTTCATGAAAAAAGGATGTGTTATTTTAAAACCAACCTTGAGGAAAATATGCAAAAAAAAAACAACTTCCAACTCAATTTGAAAAAAATACCCATCTATAAAAAATTACTCTATACTATGTTATTTTTGCAAAACACCACAAAATCTGGAAATGCTTGCTATTCAAATATGCAAGGTGCAGAAAAATTAACCTTTAACATTATACCTTTTCCTTTCTGATCACATGCCAGGTGTCAAAGATAATTTCTGGAAATAAGTAAAATAGAATCATAATTTTCTTCAACCATTAAAAATTCCTTGAAATTCAGGGAAAAACTTATAAAGCTAAATAGTCCAAGATTTTTTGTATTTTTTTTAAAAGGTAAATACTGACCTTAGAATCCTTTCTGTCATGGCCAGCAACTTGACCAGTGGCTACCCTCACTTTATCAGGGTGAATTGCCAAACTGAAAATATATAACAATTATCAGTTTAAATAATGTCTATACAAAGTTGATATTGGAAATAATTGATAAATGTATAAATAATTCATATATTTTGATATGTGACCTGTTTTAGAAGATACATAAACAGTGATTTGCAGAAAATTCATTAATATTAGTAGGATAACATTTTTTTTAGGGATTTCTAGTGTAGGATGAAACTATTAATTGAAATATTCAATGAAAAACAATTTTAACTTAGAGTTAAACTTCCAATCAAATCAGACACTTATTGATTGACAGGGTGCTTATCACCCATCAGCAAATAGTTCATGTATTCTGAATAATATCACCCTTTAATATGAGGTGATGATACATTGCTTTGTACTAAACAGATATGCCTAGTTACATTTGTATGTGTTATTTCACAATACAACTTCCTGAAATGGCCATATCAATTATCATTATAATAAACTGTTGACACAGAGATATGTCTCACCTGTCTGTAGAAAATTCAGAAAAGATAATGGAGAGCAACATTGCTTATTGATTCAAAGTTGCTGCACTATGACAAAGAGATGTGAATGTGTCAAAATAAAATGTATCAACAGTTATTTGAACTACTTCATATCTAATAAAGGGCTGCGCTTAGACGCATGATACGCCCGTTGCTCTTTTAACTTGTCTTTTATGCTTTAAATGAATTTATATGATCAACTAGAAATAGTGTGAGCCCTGTCAAATACAAATAATAAATAAAAATGCACAAAAAAATTGGCACTATTAAGGCTACCTCAAATTTAACTAAGTTTGTTTTCTTAATTTTTCATCCATACATAAAATTTTGTGAAAGTGTTAGTTATAGTCCCAAAATTAGAAAAATCCCCCCTTTTTTAAGCATAAAAATTCATAACACGGAAATGTATAAAATCTGAAATTTATAAAAATTGAAAGGGAGCTTACATTAATAGATATAAACAATTCACCAAAGTTTCATGGACATTGGTGAAAGCCTTTTTGGGTTATTGTCCTCAGTGTTAAAAATCACCCTTTTTTTATGAATAAAGCCCCATAAATCCAAAACTTAAAATCTGAAATTTATAAAAATTGAAAGGGAGCTTACATCAATAGATATAAACAATTTACCAAAGTTACATGGACATTGGTGAAAGCCTTATTGAGTAATTGTCCGAAGTGTTAAAAATCCCCCTTTATTTATGTATAAAGCCCCATAAATCCAAAACTTAAAATCTGAAATTAAAAAAAAACGAAAGGGAGCTTACATCAATAGATATAAACAATTCACCAAAGTTTCATGGACATTGGTGAAAGCCTTTTGAGTTATTGTCCGAAGTGTTGAAAATCCCCCCTTTTTTATGAATAAAGCCCCATAAATCCAAAACTTCAAATCTGAAATTAAAAAAAAACGAAAGGGAGCTTACGTCAATAGATATAAACAATTCACCAAAGTTTCATGGACATTGGTGAAAGCCTTTTTGAGTTATTGTCCGAAGTGTTGAAAATTCCCCCTTTTTTTATGAATAAAGCCCCATAAATCAAAAACTTAAAATCTGAAATTAAAAAAAAACGAAAGGGAGCTTACGTCAATAGATATAAACAATTCACTTAAGTTTCATGGAAATTGATGAAGGTGTTTTTGAGTTATTGTCCGAAGTGTGGACGACGGACGGACAGACGGACGGACAACGGTATACCATAATACGTCCCGTCCCGGGCGTATAAAAATGGGATAATGTAAGAGACCTTCCAAATGGGTAATATCATTGTATATCACAAGCAGTTTCTATCAAACTGAGTTAAGCAGAAAACTTAAACACTGAACATTGTTTAATACTGGACCATGACTTCGGAGGCATGGCCTCAAAATAATTGTCATACTGATATGGACTGATAGTAATGCAACTTTAGAGGAAATATCATTGTTCTACACCAGTAAATCCTTTTCAACTGATATATGCAGAAAACTTAACAATTGTTGATGCCTACGCAGCTGGAAAGTTAACACCTATATTTAGGATTATCCCAATACTTCCTCATGGACTAAAACTGTTGAAATAATTGGTTTGGAAATTTTCTATGATTAATAGCCACTTTTAAATAGACCTTTTTTTATGATATTTTAGATTTAAATATCAATTATGAATCACTGTACCAAAAAAAAAAAAGAGGGACAATAATACACTCATGAATTGTGAAATAATGTGGACTTTAAATTTTCATCATGGATTTTAAATATACTGATACATCACTTGAATGTGTTTGTTTATCTAATTATAAAAGCTCCTCATAAGATAGAAAGGTTTTTAACTTTTTAAAATGCATTTAAAAAAAGCGTAATCAAATGCTTCAATTCATGTCACGTTTACTACCTGAGGTATATATTTGCACAATTGCACTAGGACTAAAATCTATGATATATAACAGGAAGGAGTATAACAATTACTAATAATAATTTAAAAAGTGGTTATCTTTGACAATCCTTATGATCCATAATTCCATTCATGTCAAGCTACATATCAGTGAAGAATACTTATTAAGATTTTTAGAAGAGATATGACATAACTGCTCAAGGTTGAATCATAATAAAACAACATATTCTAGAAGGGGGAAGGTGTGACAATAATTCATTCAATCAACATGGCTTCAGGATCACAAGCACCATTAATGTGTGAATTGTGTGAAGAAAACAAAATTCAATGGAAGTGTTTAAAATGTGACTTTTATATCTGTACTAAATGTCATAAAATTCATCAGAAATTAAAAGCGACGCACAAGACCATTGCTATCGAGGATATCGGAAAAGCTGAGATTAAAGACCAGGAAATAGAAAAAGACCTTTCGAATATAATGTGCAAAGAACATCCAGAAAATATCTGTCAAAGATTCTGTAAAACATGTGAAACCGTAGTTTGTAAAAAGTGTATTAAGAAAAATCACAAAGCCAGACACGAGGTGGTTGATATAAAGGATGGTTACTTCCATAGCTTAGGTAAAATAAAGAAAACAAATTATAAACTTGATATAGAAGTCTTAAATCTTGCAACCAGTATGTCAACTCTTGAAGTTCTTACATCTAACGAAAATGAAAAACTGCAAGCAGAGAAACAGAAAATTCTTCAGAGAGATCAAGATCTTAAAGATCTAATTGATAAACATACTAAAAAGCTTTTATGTGATCTAGACCTTAGGTGGAATATTTTTACTTCATCAATCAAAGTCGAATGCGATCGAGGAAAAAAGGAAACTCAAAATCTAGAAATCAAGAACACAGAATACAACAAAGTCTTAAACTCTCATGATGCTAAAGATGTTTTCTTAACAGCAGAGAACATTAAGAAATCACCAAACACCAAAATAAGACCTATCAATACAGTATACACTCATCTTCCGTCTTATGTTCCAAGGGATGTCACTCCTAGCACTATTTCTCATGGAACTTTACAAGAGACAACCAATGAACACAATATAAACATGAATAGGTGCTTTCAAGTTGAAAAATACTACACAACCAACTTTAAGGCAACTAATGAACTTGCTTGCAAAGCAGACGGTTCACTTTGGATCGGAGATTATCCATCTAAAAAGTTATATCACGTCAAATGGAATAAAACTTCTTTTAAAACAACGCAGTCCTTCCAGGATATGAAGATTTATGATATGTCCATAACATCAAAAGATGACCTACTTTTGGCAACCTTAGAAACAACTCTTAAAGTTATTCAACATAAAAAACCAAAACAGCTAATTTCAAAATACAATGTGTCACCACATATTATTACATGTGTTCATGTTTCACATGATGATAAAATAATAGTTGGAGTTCGTGAATTTGGACCTACATTTCCCATCCTTGGACCAAGACAAGTGATCATTATGGATACAGAAGGAACCCACATTAAAACTTACAATAACAATTTGTTTTCTTATCCATTCAAAATAACCACAGACAATACAGGAACAATCTATGTAATTGACCGCACATCCGAAAATCATAATGGTCGAGTTGTGGTTATAGGACAGGATGATTCATTGAGGGGTGTATTTAAAGGTCATGCGGACATAAATACTGACGACTTTCCCTTCACACCCTGTGACATAGCTAAAGTAGCCTTCAACTCTGCTTTGGTCATAGACACAAGTACAAGGATGTTATACCTCCTGAACAATGATGCTTCGTGCATCAAATTCATTCATTGTACAGACCTTGGAATTGATCTTCCTTACAGCATTGCCACTGACAACAAGAGAACAATATTTATTGGAAGCAGAGAACGCGTAGAAGAAAAATCAAGTGCAAAAATACATGCCCTTGCATATGATGAAGTGGTTTAAAAGCTTTAAAAATTTCATATAGAACTTTCTTCAAATTAAAGTGACATCTATTAACAAATTTCACTTAATTGTTATGGCCCATTTATTGTCTTTTGGTTCGCTTGTTTGTCCGTCTGTCTGTCTGTACTGCTTCAGGTTAAAGTTTGAGTTAAGGTAGTTTTTAATGAAGTTGAAGTCCAATCAACTTGAAACTTAGTACACATGTTCCCTATGATATGATCTTTCTATTTTTAATGCCAGTGTTGACCCTTTTCCACAGACCACTAAACATAGAACATGAAAAGTATTAGAAAAACAGACCAGAAAAACAAAAATTTAACATTAATCAATGAACCATAATAATGAGGTCAAGGTCAATTAAAACATACAAGACTGACATGTACATCCTAAAATATTTTTATACATCAAATATAGTTGACCCCTAAGGGTAAGCAGATCCTGCTTTACATGTGGCACGCGTTGTGTTGCTTATGACATAACAAATCCGGTAAATAGTCTAATTCAGTAGGTCACATTTATGAAAGGGAAGGGAGTTGTACTTACGACGTACAGATATATCCGATATCATTTGTGAAACGGTTATTCCATAACAGTCAACCAACTTGTGATGGCGTCTGTAAAATTTATGAAAAGATGATTTCAACTTCACCATTTGGAAGTTTTGATTTAATAGCTTCCTTGTGAGCAACAACCCTCTATCAAGAAAACTATGATAGGAAATGCAAGCACAGGAATATCGTATCAATTGAGAGATATATACAACGTATGCACTATGCAGGTGCTATTGGAATGTTGCTACTTAGAAATAGAAAGTTCACAATTGGAAAGCTGAAATCATCTCTTTTGTCGTAAAGTTTTGTTTTCAATTGACCCTCATTGTCAATTTCTAAATGCAAATCAAGATATGAGGCCAACTTAACTGTATCTGTTGTACCCTTTATCTCTAGTTCAATGGGATAGATGTGTTCAACATAGTCACCAAATTTTGAATTATTTAATGAAAGAACATCATCTATATATAAAGTAGAGTTAAAGGATATTGCTAACTTCTTATCTTTCTTCCTAAGAAGTTCCTGTATTTAGTCAGCCTCATAATATTAATAATAAAGAAACAAGTCGGCTAGAAGAGGGGCACAATTCGTTCCCATTGGAATGCCGATAGTCTGATGAAAAACATGTCCTCTGAACGTAACAAATATGTTGTCAATCAAGAAATCAAGCATCTTGATAATGTCAGTTTCAGAGAATTTTTTGTTAGAATATGAGTGATCCTTTACAAAGTAGGATTTATCCCTTCCTAAGACAAGATACTTGTATCTTCGTTGGCCATTCTTTTTTATGAAACGAAGCAATACCAACTCTTTCAATATGTCTTTTAGTTTGGAATGTGGAATACTTGTATAAAGTGTAGAAAAGTCAAATGTTTTAATACTATTGCAAGATGGTAGAGTCTTAGATTGTATGTAGTTTAAAGGATTTTTGGAATTTTTTAGTATCCACATCTGATTCATGCCACCTCTAGAATAGACAGTTTCACAAATAAAAGATGTATGTAAAAAGTGTGTTAAAAAAATCCCAACAATTCCTTTTTGAATTGCCTATTTAAAAATTCTTCAGCTAAACACGAAGTAGATGATATAAAAGAGGGTTACCTTCATGCTGTAGATAAATTAGAGAAAGACAATCATAAATTTGATAGAGAAGTCATGAATCTGACAAAAGGTATGTCAACTCTAGAAGTTCTTAAAACTGACGAAAAGAAAACATTAAAAGCAGAAAAAATGAAAATTCTTCAAAGGGATCAAGAGCTTAAAGATTTGATTGATAAGCAAACTAAAACGCTCATAAACACTCTAGAGGTAGGGTGGAATATTTTCAATTCATCAATCCAAGACGAAGAAGATCGTGGAAAAAGGGAAGCTCAAATTTTAGAAACCAGAAAAACAGAATACCACAAAATATTAAACTCCTGTGATACAAAAGACTTGTTTGTGACCGTAGAATCCTTAAAAAAGTCACCAAATCCCAAAATTATTTCAATAAAAACCTCATTCCCTTATCTTCCATTATATGTTCAAAATGAAATAACTTCATACAATATAGTTCATGGCTCTTTACAATAACTACAAACAGACACAACCAAAGCTAATTACAAATGTACTTCAAAATAGACTTTCATGCTAAAAAGCAGCATACAACTAACTTTATAACTGCTGATTCATTTTGAATAGGAGATTCTTAATAAAGTGGCATTCCATTGCATTTACAAAATTATACTTGTTCCTTTTTATTGTCACGATCATATATAATGTAAAAACAATATTAAATAAAATTGAGAGTGGAAATGGGGAATGTGTCAAAGCGACAAAAACCCAACCATAGAAAAGAAAACAGTCAAAGGCCACCAATGGGTCTTCAATGTAGTGAGAAACTTCCGCAACTGGAGACGTCCTTCAGCTGGCCCCTAAACATATATGTATTTGTTATGTGGATTTTGTTAGAAAGGAGCCAAGACTGGTGTCCAGAATATGAAACAGCACACACTAAATTGAATTATGTGAAAATGATAACTGCATTTTAAAGTACACTGCAAAGTCAGGGTCCATTGAAGATTCAGGTACACAGTGACACTTTTAATCATTCATATGATATAACTTATTTATTTTTCTCCTGTTCAAGTGTTTAAGGCAAATATTAAAATTCAAGAAAGTTAAATAATGATTAAATCTGGTTTAACAAATCACTTAGAAATATATAAACTGTTGACACAGAGACATGTCTTACATGCATGTAAATCTGATACATGAAGTAAAATGCAAAATATGTTAAAATCAAAATAGCAATTCTCATGAAAAAGGGTCCTGAAACTGTCAGATTTGTCAGAGATCGACTTATCTGAAAGGTCACTGACCAAATGGCAGATTGGGATCTAGGTCACAAATTTTTTTTGAATAGAAATATTTTCAGCATACTGATTTCAACTGCAAATACAGAATTTTTTGCAATGATGATTTTTTTCTAAAGATGAGACCAATATTGATTGAAAGTACTGAGGTTTCTTGTGTTTCTTTATGATGTAAACCATGACAATCTAAATAAAGTGTTTTTTAGTATTTTTTGTTATCACTATGTACTTTTCATGGTGATCAATGTAACAACAATTTGTGCAAATTGAGGACATTTTTGCCTTCAATATAATAGTAACAAGATATTATATGACTGCCAATCATTAGCAGTGAGACAACTCTCATATACACCGAATATACTAGACCTATTGCTTATAGTATCTGAGATATGGACTTGACCACCAAAACTTAACCTTGTTCACTGATCCGTGAAATGAGGTCGGGTCAAGTGAAAACTGTTTGACGGGCAGTCTGGACAAAAAGTGGCAGGGTATTTGTACATCTGCACATGTTTCGTGATTGGTGATGCTATAAGCATGGTGAACTTAGCTAATATAAAATTCAGTAAGACAATCTTTTCCTTCATTCATTATGCTCAATACATGCCTGTTTGGTTCTCAAGAGGAGCTGTACAAATCAACTTACCACTTAACGTCATCTGTGTGTCCAAGATAATGTCTCTGTGTTTGTTCTTCCGGATTGTGGAGCACCACCACACCAGCACAGAAGTAAATAACTTCTCCATTCAGGTAGTACAGATTGGACCTACAATCTCTGCCTCTATATCCAAAACTGTAAGAGTTAAGGATTTTTTTTTCATTAATCAAGGCCACACCAATTTGATTCCTTGTTCGACGGACCCGCCTCACCTATTTTTTCAAAACAGATTTTTTTTTTAAATTTTATATTCCCGCTTCCTGCATCGGAAATGTAATCATGTCCATTTCCCGCACTGTTTTTTTGTAAATATTATAAAAAGATATCAACATTTGTTTTTAAAATCAGTCTAACCTGTATATTACGATTTTAAACATAAAAGCAACCCACCACACTGTAAATATCTGTGAGAATATTTGTTTCAGCATGAAACCTATTTATCCAAAGTGGGAGTGCTCCAATATAAATTTATAACAGCGGAAATACCTGTAAGAACAAAAAATTGGTTTCTTTCCCCCTTACATATATTCTCTATCAAAAAATGTTTGTTGTTAGAATAAAGTGCAAAGAACTTCTGAAGGATTTGCCTTCAACTGCATTTATATTGTATGCTGGCGAAACAAAACTATCCATAGCCGCTGCATGTTTATGTACCTGTCCTGATTGATTCAGGGGCCTGTCGTTCAGCAGTTATCGTTTGTTGATGTGGTTCATTGGTATTTTCCCGTTTGGATATATAAATTAGATCGTTGGTTTTCCTGTTCGAATTGTGTACGCTAATAATTTTGGGGTCCTTTCTAACTTGCCGTTTGGTCTGTATCAAAGCCCTGTGTAAAAGGCCGTACTTTGACCTGTGTTTGTTATTATCAGGTTGAGAACAACCCTCCCTCAGACAAGGGGTCATATTACTGATGCAGAAAAGAAAATAGAAATACCAAGGATTTATATAGTTCTTCTATACAAAACCTTTGAAAACTTAGAATTTTGTACTCAAAAAGAGGAGAGTTACATCTTATTTTAATCAACTTTTTCTACAAGAGGGGTCCACTTATTTTGAATAATATTAAACTGTTAAAGTAAATGTGTTAACATGGTTAAAGTCCAGGAACATTACAAAATTCTTGGACATGTTTTGACCATTTAATACCAGATATATATATATAGTTCTTTGAGAAAATATGAGCCCTTTTGTACAAACAAATATATTATAACTTATATTGATCCCTTATAAAACATGTAAAAGGGATATTTATAACATTAAGGGGTTGCCCCCAACTTGGATGGAGAATTGTCTCATTGTCAGTCACATATACATAGACCAGATTTAATTATTTCTTGGTGAACAGGGAAAAAATACTTCAGAAATTAAAGAAATGTCATAGTACAAGTGATAAATCAAATTTTAATATTGTCAAAACCTACTATTTTATGTTTACAAAAAAAAATTATAATCGCTCGCCTTTACTTTTCAAGCTTCGCCTCAAAAATGTGCGAATTAAATATTTTTTCATTAAAATTTTCAAATTGCTCGCCCCAAATTTTGGAGTCCAAAAATCCGTAGAACCAGAAATTAAATTGGTGTGGCCCAAGGTGCATAAATAATTTGAGGTTTGCAATATATAATATATGGTTTGCAAATGTATCTACACATTAAACTGATACAGAATACAAGAAATGTAAAACAACATTTTCCAGTAACATGCTATTTAATCAAGATATATTAGCTTTTGAACCATAACAGATTTGGAGGATCCAGATTCAAATTTAGTTAAAACTGGTCATGTTGTTTCATAGATTTGCAGTTGGTTTTTTATTATTCAGATTTATACCTTAAAAAAAAACAAGTACTTGGCGGAGGCCATATTGGCTGACAGACTGGGTAATAGAATAAATAGACTGCTTAATTGATGTTTCAGCACTGTTTGCTATTTTGTCCATTTGGAGATACAAGATTTAGTTGAGATTTCAAAGAAAAGGATACACATATTCTAGTTGTAATTTCTGGTCTGGTGTTGTCACTTCTTTATCTACAGAATAATCGGATAAGTCTGAGGGAGCATACAAACTGACCGGTCTTCCTCTCAGGTATATTCGTAAATTTCCCTCCTCTGAAAGATACATAAAAATAAAACATCAACCAATATTCACAATTTAGAGTTAACTTTATCAGCCCATATTTTAATATATGAAAAACAAATATAAAAACGAATGAATTAAATTCCCCTGATATCAATGGAAGTAAAAAATTATCAAAGATGACAAAAAATGTAACTGTTTTGGCTGGAAATATAGTGATACCTCCCAGCATAAATGTTGCAGAGAAAGCACTCTTGATAACACATTTTATCCTTTATTCCTCTACAGAAACAGTTAAAGCAGTTATTCCTAGAGTTTAATTGCTTAGGTATTTGTATTCTTGACTTTAACTTTATAACTTTGAATTTAGCTTATTTGCTTGATAAAATCCATGGTACAAAGTTTCATTGAACTTCTACTCATTATTCAAATTGTATCTGCAGAATGATAATTGTCAAAAGTGATTTCATACATGGCTCAAGATTAGAGCTTACAAAACTGTTAGAAAATAAATCACTTCACTCCCAAGTTCTGAATTACATTAGCATAGGAAAATATGTGTTGTCAAGAATCAAACCAAAGCTGCTATTCTGCTAATGAATTTAACCATGAAATGAGCTTTTATGGTTGTATCATCGTATATCTCATCATAAAATAGAAGATATTTTATACCGATAGTACCAAAAGGAAGAAATATCCTGGAATATTATTTCCAATTGAAGAAATATAACACTATTTGTTTCAACAGGAATAGATTCTATAACATTGTAACAAAGTTTCCAGGAATTTCTGTTAGGAGCCTAAACAGTATAATTAATTTTTCACTAAATTTATATTATCAAAAATTTAATTGTGAAGTACTCCATTCCCCATTATCTTATATAAACAGCAATCAAATATTGGTTTCAATAAATATATTGTCTGAACCCACACAGTCACAGGCAGAGGGTAGAAATGATCACCAATCACCTCAGTGGTCTCCCAGAAGTTAGCTCACCCAAGTGCAGAAGTTATGTATGTGTTTGATCCCCTGCTGTGTCATCCTAAATCAAAGTGCTGGATAGCACCTCTGGAAAGTTTGCAACTGTAGCTGTGCATTATTCCAAAAAGGTTATAGACGTGTATTATTTCAAAAATGTATTTCATCACAGCTTGGATGTTTTAAACTAAACCATTGTCTTGTCAGTAATTATCAAAAATCACTTTTTTCATGTTTGTCATAAAAAGTTTTGATATTTTCTATTGCAACCTAAAACTGTAGATCTAAAATATTGAAATATACAGAAAGCTCTGATAATTTCTTTTAAGTACCCATGCCATGTCAACATCAAGGGCCTGTGAATTAGTATTTTTCTATTGGTTTAGATCCTTCATATTTGTTTTTAGTAAATTAACACGTAAGTTTTTTTGTTTGAATTGCTCCACATGTTTCCTATCGGGGCCTTTTATAGCTTTCTGCATGTATATGGTACAGATATTTCTCATTATTGACGAGCATATGGTGACCTATAGTTATTAATACATTTTCCTCCTTTGAACTCTTTTTGATAGCATTGATTCTTTACAAAAAATACCACATCCTTTTTTTTATAAATAAGACAGTTACAGTAACTTAAATCAATACAAATGTAATGAAAGTGAATTTATATTAAAGGCTTTTATCTAAAATAGGGAACGTGTCCATCAGACACAAATGATGCCCCCGCTAGCATTAATTTTATAAAGGGTCACAACTCAAGAACTGTAAATGTGCATGACGCTACCAAAATGTGTACTTGATCTGAGTTATGGGGTAATAAGCATTGTGTATACATTCTAATTACACAGTATACTGTATTGCGCAATAGATTTGTTAGATCTTGACATTTGTTTTGTGTCAGAAACCTATATATTATGTCAAAAATTTGATCGCAATCCAAATTCAGAGCTATATCAAGCTTGAATGTTGTGTCCATACTTGCCCCAACTGTTCAGGGTTTCGACCTCTGTGGTCGTATAAAGATGTGCCCAGCGGAGCATCTGGTTCCATTTGTAACCAGGCTAAACCCTAGAGCAGTAAAAATTACTCCACCAAAATTCAAGATTGATCTTTGTTTTATTATTAAAAGTATTAACACTGTATAAATTTCATAACATTTGGTTGAGCGAAATGAAGTTAGATAACTAAAACGAAAATAGTCAGCAATTTTTTACATATGTAAAGGGGCATAACTCTAAAATGGTATAACTATCGCCACCAAAATTCAAACTTGATCAGTGTTTGTGGTAATGAGCATTGTGTATACGATTCATAGCATTTGGTTAAGACAAACTAAAGTTAGAGAACAGAAACTAAAATTTCAAGCAACTTTCCTTTTTGTAAAGTAGCATAAAATGCTAGAATGGTAAGTGACGCAACTAAAATTCAAACTTGACTTGTGAATTGTGGTTATAAGCATTGCGTATAAGTTTCATACAATTTGGTTCAGGCAAACTAAAGTAAGAGAACAGAAACGAATTTTTGGATGTACGGAGGTACATGTACGTACAAGTAAGGGAAGGACATACATACTTACAGCAGAACAAGGATAAAACTCAATACGGTGGGAGCATAACAACAGCAGTATGAATTACACTAGATTCATAGAGGTGCTTATAACCTGTAACACATTTAGTTACTGTTGTGAAAATAAGCATTGTCTTATGAGTTAAGAACATTTGAGAATTTTTGTTTTAAGCCATTCATTTGATATATTACGGTAATCATTGCCTCTGTGTTTGGGTGACAAAGCAATTGAAATCTATTAATATAGGGCATGGTATGCCTTAAAACTTTTCCAGATGCACAGGCCGCTGTTTGTCTGTAATCTATCTAAATTTTGAGGTGAAAATGCAGCCATTTTAGCCAAAGGGTACACATCACGAACCTTATAATCATTTCTATAGAACTTGTCTTGATACCCTGAGCTATAATATTCGAAGAAGTGGATGCTGACTCGGTTGCTTTTAATACAGATGCTATATGATACGAATTTACAATAATACACCAGATGTGGTATGATGTAAATTATTGGAAGAAGACCGTGAAGAAGAACTGACGTTGGGTCAATGTTTTTCTGCTGTCAGTTTGATCCACTTGAGCATGCTGAACGAGTAAAGTTCCTTATATCCACTTTGGAATGTGAAACAATTAGTATTTAAATAACTGAATTAAGTTTTCAAATGATTTTTGGCATCAAAATCTTCCGATCGATGTTTAGACAAAAACAATGCATTTTTTTTTTTTTTTTTTTTTTATTAAAGCCGGTCATTTTTACCTTTACTCAACCTTGGCGTGAGACGTTAGACATATAATATAATTATCGAGTATTTTATATTCTTTCACCTGTGTTTTGTTTAAAAAAACCATTATCACTTTTCAATTATCCGACGGCTTGGTCAAAATGTCAACTTGTTCTCGCATTTTAATCAGTCATTCCCGATTCTTTCGATACACTCTGGATTTTACCACGTTTACATACGTACATATAGTAAACAGGTAAAAGTAGAGCGGGGAAATGTTCATTCATGAAATATTCATGAATGAATGAAAACGCAATCTTGCGTAGATTTCTTGTGATTTTCTCTACAGCGAATGGCAGATCCGCGAAGTAGTGTTTGTAATACTCATTTTTTTAAAATGAAGTTAAATTCATCTGAATCGTCGGTGAATATTCATTTCTTTTTATTCAAGCTGTAATCTTTTCAGTCAAAACAGTAGTTACTCAAAATTTTAAAAGAATCTTCCAAGAATCAAAACTCAAACACTAGTACTACACTATCTCGGAGCAGAATATATTGCGATAATCTGTCAACCGGAAGTTTGAGACCGACGCCTAAGGAAAGTAGCAATAGCAAGCTATAGCAAACTTTCCAAAAATTCTTTTGACTTTGACTTTGATTTATTGAATTTAGACGCCACCATTAAGCACAGCTTTTGGGCTATTTTGTGACTCTCAGTTTTTATTGGTGGAGGAGGTTGGGGTGCCTGGGGAAAACCACCAACTTTTGATAGGAAAACTGACAATCCTAGTCAATTAAGATTGAGTCTAGTGCAACCACACTAGTGTGATTCAAACTCACAACCTCAGTGTTGACTGGCTAGTCATAATACTTAGACATTTGGCTACAGAGGACCCCTACAGTATTTAGAGGGAATATGCAAAGGATGGTCAAATCAGAATAATGTCTCCTGGTAAGGTAACATGTGTTCTTGAAGGCTGATACCTTGTGAAGTAACACATTTAAAATTTAACTTAGTTTGTAGATTTAGTCTTACATAGGATTCTTAGTCAAATCACATTAACATGTTCTCCACCTAACTCAAATGAAATATTTGCCACTGGAGGCCAAGCAAGAATTTGTCATTATCAAATGATTACCTATCAAAACAATGAAAACAAATATAAGATAGAAATGTAAAGCAAAAGATTAGACCAAACAACACACTGTATTACAGTGACTTGACTGTAAGTGTTGCTATCCGCCAATTGCAATTCATTCAAAATTTTGACCAAATTGCAATTTGTTTTATTAAACCAAATTGTTCAACTGGTCAGAAATTTGAACCAACTGCTGTAGAAAACCACAGTCAAGTCGTGAAAGTGCAAGGTGATAAAATAAAACATACTTACAATCCTATAAGACTTTAACTCCACTTTATTGATGGTATTACTAATATCAGTCTATCAATCTGTATAGTTATATTATAGCCATTACCATACTAAAGGTGAACTGTTTTATTTTTAATTGCTATAAAAATGTCCAAACTAAGCTTTTATATAGTTTTTCTTTCGAAAAGTATTCTATATTCATAAGAATCACACATTATGTGAATAAAAACATTTCATATTCAGTAAAATATTTGTGAAATTGCAATATGTTTGTAGGAAAGGGAGATAATCTTTTTTGGTTTAAAAAAATCTTTATTCAAAAGAATAGTATTTTAGGTTATCTCCCCAAGGAAACTTATCAATAGCATATTGTTATTTCACACGTATTTTACTGAATATATGATGTATTATTTTAAATGATATATGATTCTTATAAATATAAAATCCTTTTTGAAAGAAAAACTATATAAAAGCTTAGTTTGGACATTTTTATAGCAATTCAAAATAAAATATTTTACCTTTAGTATGGTAATGGCTAGAATATAACTATACAGATTGATAGACAAATTTAGTAATAACATCATTAAAGTGGAGTTAAAGTCTTATAGGATTGTAAGTATATTTTATTTTATCACCTTGCACTTTCACATTTTGGCTGAACAATTTGTTCAATATTTTGACCAGTTGAACAATTTGATTTTATAAAACAAATTGCAATTTGGTCAAAATTTTTAATGAGTTGCAATTGGTGGATAGCAACACTAACAGTCAAGTCACTGTAAAGCAAATGCCTAACATACTGATTGATTTTCAATTACTTTGTTAAGTGGCAAATATTTCATACATTTTAATAGGAAATGAAAAAAAATTGTTAACAAAAAACATTTTATGTAAAATATCAAAGAACAACACACAATTAAAAATTTAAGGTTTTTTTAAGATTAGTGACTACTGACAAAATAAGGAAGCAACTTTATACTTAGATGTTATTAGTATCTCAGCAAAAAAGGAGGTTTTATTAGAATTAGCATTGGTAGTTATTTCCCGTTTGTTTCTGTTTTATAACATTTAGGAATTGTTTTGTAGACTGTTTTTCTTCTCCTGTAAGTCTTTTGGCTTCTTTATTTACTTTCCTTGAAATCTTGTCCCCTGTATTCCCCCTTTTGTTTTTTTTTCTCTTTATTTACAGCTCTTTTTTTATCCCTTCTACTTTCTCTCCTTGATATCTTTTTTCCTTTCTTTATGCCCCTTAACTCATCCCCCTTGGTTTCTTGTCCCATTTATTTACTCCCTGTGGTATCTTGTCTCCTTGATTAACTCCACTTGGTATCTTATCTTGTTCCCATTAATTACTAAAAATCAATTTATTGTATGCTTTTTCATCAAATATCTTTTATACAGATCATATCCAAAAGTAACATAGGAGAGATTAACAATGCTTCACATTTATGCAACCAAAGCGACAGAAATTTAGTTGATGACTAGAAATCAAAACAAAACAGAAATTCAGCTAATGACCACACATTAAAGAAAAACCATAACCAATCCATTACTTACTGAAAACTGAGCAGTTAAAATAATATTTATTGTTGAATTCTAAATAAAAATACTCTAAATATACTGCCTAAAAAGAGACATATCTCTTTTTTTTATCTAAAAATTTGAAATCTTGCCAATCTATTTTGTTGTATGCTAGCTTATAATTATGTAATTCAAGAAAAGGTTTCATAGTTTCAGATCTAAGACACTCTAAATCTGTTCTTTATTTCTTGCTGATATGTTTTTCATCTGATTTGATCAAACTTTGGAATTTTCTTAAAGGACTTTCCTTTGAAATTTTGGATTTAATTTACTCTCATAGTTTGAACAGAGAACATAAAATGTGTTTTCCGATAAAGCTTAGTTTTGAGCTATTAACAATCAGACTTATCAGATGATTTACGCCGAGCTATTAACAATCAGACTTATCAGATGATTTACGCCATATTTCAACTTAAATTTTACCAAAGCACACAATCGTCTTTTGTTTCTCTTTTGCTGATACTACTGTATAGCAGGTCATTTTTGCAGGTGTAAAATTTCGTGACTTTCATTGTTTAAGGTATACCAAAAATTTGGGCAGTTTATATTTTGGTGGATTCAAAACTTTTATCAATACCTTTGCATGTGTCCTTTTAAATTGGGCAGAATTCATTTTCGCGATTTCATTCTATCCACGAAAATAAGCAAAAATTTACACACCGCGAAAAATAACCCACTATATGTACTTGAATCTGGATTTTGAGCATTTTTCTAACAATTGACAAAATGATGCAAAATTTTAATCACAATACCCTTCGAGAATTTTTGGGACGAAACCACATTTTTTGCATTCTGATTATTCATATTTCTGTAGACAAACCATACTGTTGACACCAATGGAAGCAGACGACAAAGCCATGATAATTCTTTTGTAATTACGGATAATATTGACTTGCTTATGAACTCTATTATATATTACCTGAATTCCATTGAGGATCTTTAGAACTGAAATACAAAACAAATAACAAATATTAACACATATCTACCATCATTGACATAATTTCATCTAACATGTGTCATGCAAATTAAAAAACCTTGTAAAATCGTAGACAACAAAGACATTTAAAAGCAAAGAAAAATGTAAACAAGATCTAATATTATATAATGTAGTTTTTTTTCAAGTACATGCGTTTCTGGTTGATTTGTCAACACTTGGCTAACAAATTCACTGCATTAAAACAAATAAAATGTCTAAAATCTGGTGATCATGAAAAACAAAAAAACAAATAACACACAGAAGCTTTTGATATATAATTAAAATAAAAGAAATACATTTATATATATATATATATATATTGAAAGCATAAAAAAATGAAAACAATACTATTAATTAACAGATTTTTCTTTTCCACGTTAACTACCGTCAGCTCCTATATACTGTGGATCAATCTATTTTCATAAACTTGTTTTGTAGATAATTTAAATTTTTAGTTTTTCCACAGGTCTGCATAACTGCCTATCAGAAATTTGTCATTCGTTGGACTTTTAATTTCATGGTTCTTATATACCCATGAAATATACGAAAATTAGTATCCAACAGATAATAATGAATCCACAGTATATAACTTGATTTACAACATGTACAAAATAATCCTACCTTCTTTTTATTGACATTACTTCCCTTTGAAATTAGGTAGAGTCATTTCAAAATGAAAATTGAGAAATCTTTTTTTTTAAATTATTTTCCAGATTTTTTTTTGGTGAAATCTCAGTCAATTATAATATTACATATATTAAAAAATACGACACTGAAAAATGAATGTAATTAGAAAACAAAGGAGAATACACATGAAAAGAACTTTTGATTAAGGAAATAAAAGTTTTTATCTACATAAATAACAATAGATATTAATTGGTTTGTAGGACAAAAATAGGGGGGAAAAGATCAAGGATTTTCAGGAAAATACATGCTAAACTAAATACACTATTCCATGCATTTCTCTTAAAAAAAGGAACATCACTGCACCAGTTTTTTCATGTTTCTTATTTTCAACGCATTAAATTTTACAAATATTTTCACATTTTGCAAATTTGTAAAGAAAATCACATGAAAGAAAACTTTAATTACAATGAAACTTGTCCAAACCAAATAAATGTTGGACTAAAAAAGTTATAAGTTTCAACAGGTTGTATTATTAAATATTCACCCAACTATTCTGATGATATATCAAGTGTATTTTTGTGTTTCATTGTTCACATGTATATTCAAAAATCATTAAATAAAAATTTCAAAGTTTGAAAGAAAATCATAATTGAAAACAAATCAAAAATAAAAATACACATACACCATTTAAAAATTTAAATTACATACCATGGAAAGTAAAAGATTAACCATAGACATAAACAATTCTTTAAAGTATTGAAAGATTAAAAGATTATACGATGAGAAATATTAGTGGAAGGTCAACTAAAATCAAGACAATAATATCAACCTACGCGTCTAAAGAAATCATCATCGCATGTTCTACAACTCCAACCTCCATTTTGTTTGTTTTGAATAAAATCCCAGAAATATAAAATTTTGAACCTTCACCCAGCTGGTAACAATTTGAATTAATATTATAACGTCTGTTTATGTAATATCTAGATTTAAATCCTTACAATTAATTCTGTGTTTGTTCATTGGACATTTAAGTGAGAAAGTGAATGGAAAATTAAAAGTATTATTGCACTGCCATTCCTATACCAGATTAAGAGGCCGTTTACAAATATCAAAAGGTTAATCAAGCTTGGTCCTTGTTTATAAAAACAAAGATCCGGGTAAAGGGAAAGTAAAAGAATAAATTAAAAGTCTATTGTCATTATATAGTAAATGTAAAAGATGGTAAAACTAAAAATAATTGACAGGTAAAAAATTCTAATTTAAAAAACCGATGAAATTACAGAAATTATTGTGAGAAGGGCTCAGACAGACAAGGAGATAAACAACACTTCATTATTAGATGTCCTTTCTCAACAATAATAAAAAGGGGGAAGGGGATCTTTTAAAAGATGAATAAATATGAAACATGGGTAAACAAAGAATAAGATAGAAAATCACTAATCATTTAGGAAATATTGAAGAGTCTTTAAAGAGTTCTGGACATGATTTTTTTACTACAACACTGAAAGCTTCTAATAATTCAATGAGAGGGAGCGAAACATTGCATTAAAAAGTTCACTTACAATTCTTAACTTTTTAGGATTATCAAAAGACACTAGAAAAGGATCTTGTTTTTTCAATAATTAATTAATCCTTATATATATCTAAAGCTAATTATCCAGATATACAGATAAGCTACTTATATAATCTACCAATAAGTACTAATGAATGATACATAAATCTTCAAAGCAAATTAAAAACAACTCTGAACATGCACCAGCTAATTAAGTTATAAATGATAAAATTCCCATAAATAGAATGACAACAAAATGAAAAAAAATCCTAAACAATGGACAAACCAAGCTTAGATTAGCTTTTAAAGTTATAAATGATACAATCCTTGAAAGCAATGGATGCCAAAAACGAGCTCTGATTGGCTAATAAACAGCAGCTACAAATCCCATAATTATAAATGAAAAAAAAATGCAAAAAAAAATATTCCCAAACATTGGACAAAACCAATCTTAAAATATCTTATGAAGATATAAATGATGCAATTCTTGAAAGCAATGGATGCCAAAACCGAGCTCTGATCAGCTAATAAACAGCAGCTACAATATAATTAAATAGATGGAAGCATAATATATAAGTAGCCAATACATGTTACTAGAGATAAAGGTATATACAAATCCTGTTACCCTTGTTTTTGTTGACTCCGTGATAATAGATTGGTCTGTGAAACGCTACGTCTACAATGAAACAGGCCAACATGCTAGAGATTACAACACTGTAGAACATGCCCGACATGCTTTATAAACAATACAGATATTCTGATTGATGTGTAAATTATGCAATTATATCATGCTATAATACTGTAAATATTTTTAATATTGTTTGATGTGTAAATTAAATGTCAATCTAAAGGATTCATTTCCTTTTCACTTCCCTTCCGACATTAACCAGTAGCTGATCAAAGCTTGAGATCAGATACAAAATAAACGCAGATGTACAATATATAACTATTCCTCAAGATACATGTCTTTGCAACTAAAGTCTTGAGGAGAAAGTTATTCCAACACTGTCATCTTGTTGGCTGTGTAAGGTTTACAAAATGAATATAAAAATAAGAAAAAGTGAGATTAAAAAATACTAATTTATAATAATAGTCCTTACACAGCTAATAAAACATTGAAATTTCAGAATATTCCAAACTGTATATAATGTGCCAGTCCCAAGTTAGAAGCCTGTAAATCAGTGGTTGTAGTTGGTTACTCTCAATATTGTGATAAGTTTATTGTTTTGTCATGAATCAGATCTTTGATTTTGTCAAATTGCAATCTTTTTTATCGGACCACAGATGAATTATCACGTTGTGATTGGTTAAATGACGTCACGTGGTGACCCCCTATGAGACCGTATGGGGTTAGTAAGTTTCATATGGGGTTCATGACGCGTTAATGGCGACGTCATCTATTAATGTTGTTGTGTTTCATTGTTTATTTTTCAACAAAACGCCGCAGAAAAAGACCAGCGTCCGATAAATTCGTTATACGGTTAACTACTGACCCCCTACGGATCCATAGAGGGTGAATAAAATTCTTAGGGGACTGGGACTCCGGCCTCACCCCCTATGGATTTTACTAACCCTCTATGGATCCCTATGGGGTCAGTAGCGAACCTTATAACTTATAATAGCTTACTATACAGTACAAGTTTTGCTCATTGTTGTAATCTATAGTTGTTACTCTCTATTTTACTTTGTCTCTGTTGAATTGTTATCTCTTTGGCGACGATATATTTCTTTAGGTTTTCACTGATTGATATGAAAGTCAGACAGGAAATGTCACAATAATTACATGTTTTGGTGAAATTTGTAGTTTATACTTTAGCTTCGCTAGACCTTCTGTCCTGTATAGATTACAGAATTTGAATACTATTCAGGTTATTTCCAATAACAAAACATATAAGGTTGTCAACTCTCTATGTACCATGGTACCCAAAAAATGTTTTTTTTTTCTCTTAAAAAATTTGAAACCTTTCTCAGAAGATAAATCTATTGACAAGGAGATCTTAAACCCATTAAAGGAGATAAAAAAAAAGTGGTATAAATTCATTCCTCCCTGTTTCATCATAATTTTACCAATCAAAATTGCCTGATGGTATTTATTTCAAAACAAGGTTTGTTTATACAACATATACTGTCTTAGCTACCTGACATGACGTATTAGCTAAATAATTTAACTGCTAGAAGTAAGATTGTGAGAACTACAAAATTCCCTATGGTGAGATATCCAATTTTTAAGGGTTAAAAAAGTTTGACATTTATGATCAAATCTTAAACAAGTTCTTAATTTTACAGCGCTTTTAATAGCTTTATACTTTTTTTTCTCATTAAGTTTTAATTTTGTTCATTTATAATGGAGAAGAATCTGATAAACCTTGAAATGACTACATAGGATATTAACACTACAGATGCTGTATAAGTATTTATCATGCCCTTAATAATTCGACCTTTACTGAAACATTACTTATTCATAGACAATAAATCAGGAACAGACAATTAATTCAGCTCATTAAGGTAAACAGCAGTGGTGGATAGTTAGGTAACTAACGACCTTGCTTCATGTCATCTGCTGCTGTCTGATTCTGTCTGCTGTCATCTGCTGTTGGCTGCAGACAATTATGATTTAATTTCAAGGATGTACATATGAGAGCAAATTAAATTAATGTTTTTTTATACTAATTTCTTGTTTGAAGTCTTAAGATTTCCAATAAAGACAAGGAACCATTAATTAGACATGTTTTGTAAATATTTACTAGTTGCCACGCAAAGTAAGTGAAATCAGCCGATCGAAAATATCAAATATACATTTTTGATGAGAGAAATATCTCAAGGGTTAGCCATATAATGAGCTATTATTCTATCTTCTCTCCATGATCAATTAATATTCTGACCCATAAGGCTACTATACTTATGCTAATATGACTTAATACCAGTCACTGAGCAGGACATTTGAAAACAACATTACTATATACATGTTTCTCATCGGAGAGTTATAGTACATTGTATATAAAGTTGTTACAAATACAATAATGGCCATAATTTCTGTGTCATTTGGTCTCTTGTGGACAGTTGTCTCATTGGCAATCATACCACATCTTCTTTATATATATATATCATTAGTTGAAAGTCCAACTATCAAAACTAATGATTTGAGACCATTTTACCCTGGGCTAAAATCTAACTAAAATATTTATATGGGATTCCAATTAATTTACAAATGGAGGACACATGTCTTTATCAATTATTAATGATAATTTTATCAGACTACAAATGTATTAGTTTAATTCCATGGATAATCTATGGAAATGCAGGTACATAACGTAGCATAATAAAATGGTTTTCACAGTAACGATATTGATATTTGTTACATACATTTGTACTAATTAAACCTTTCCATTTACAGTCTTTTTTAATGAAAATTTTTGCCAGAAATCTTTCTCTAGAGTTAAAAGTATTATTTTTCATATAAAACCTAGATAAATTCTTTCTTGAGAAATAAGAAATGATATCTTTGAATGTAAGACATGAAAAAATAGCAGCTTATATTCCATATTATTATATTATGAGAACCAACAAAAATTTCTTAAATTTAAGTCATTGGGTTGCTGTCCCACATTTACTCCTATTCATATTCCAATAATCCAGTTATAAACTCATAAAATGTTTTTTTATTTACAAGATGAAGATGAAAAATTACGTCAGCTGAGGTTAATGAATGATATCACAAATGTGATACTTAAATACTTTAAAATGTTAAAAGCATTGCCTTCCTCAATTTTTTTTTCTTATTCAACCTGTAGTCATTTCCTTTGACAAACAATGACTTCCTTACTTTGTATACATATAGTTTTAACATCAGCAGAAGTTATCTTATAGGAAAACTATTATATACATTTTCCTACAACTTTAGTCTTTAGTTTTTTTCCTTTCAATTTCATCTAATCTACTTAAAACAAATAATAGCAATAAAACATTGAATCCCCAGCCACTTTAGAGGTACATATTATCTTTCGTTCTAACAGAATAAAATATATGTATATTTTTACTAGTTACAAGAAAATACAAATATGAAGTTTTTTACTGAAACAAATTTACAACCTTATATATATTTCAGAGGAGTAATACAAGCATCCTTAGATGTGCAAATTAAAAGCAATAAAGGACAGTATCTTTCACATAGACAAAGATAGCAAATTAGCATGCTTAGAGCATACATAAACTAGAACAGCTTTCAACAGAACCGATATGCATACATGTGTACATGTATTTTCGAGCAGAATTTTAAATAATTTAAACTATCATTCTTTTTATACATGACAACGAATTATCAGGCAAAATAAATATTGACTTACTATTTTTTGTTTTTACGTTGAGCCATTTTTCTGTTCACACAATAAATACCCAGATAATTAACATATAGATTTTGGTCACATGACCTCTATTCGTTATGAATGAATGATCACATGACCAGTAATGTGACAGAAATTAATCAATAGCTCAGAGAACTGTAACATACAACATAAAAAAAACACATCTATATACATGCAAACTGTAAATTAGTAATTCCCATGTGTATAATATATAACGGGCTATAAAGTATTTATCATTGATCAAATAATTGAGGAACAAACATATGGAATTTATCTTACAGCAATTAAATATAAATACATCTTATACATGTACAAACAGTGCATTTAGTATATAATTTGTGAAAATAATATAGGTTAGGAATCATAGTAATTATCGGCTACTTTTCCTATATATATTTAATTTCAAATGTGAGATATCCTAAAGATATTTTTGCTTAATAAACAATAATAAGAAAACAAGAATGAAGTTGTAACCCAGGGGTAAATTTATATCAGTGATCATGCTTAATTTACCATTTATATTAATAAATGAAAAGTGATAACTCACAGGTAAATAGATGTATTGTAGTAATTTTTGTTACACCTTAAATCAAAGTAAGGAAAGCTGAACACCTATAACTACAGGAGCATTAGAATAAAGGACACACACAAAATAGACGAGAAAAATTATGGTCTGAGGGATTGTTGACCGTTGTTTGAGTTCCATTTCATACATAGTAATATATAGTGTGCAGGTGTTCCCATAGCCCACCCTTACAAATATCAGTATAAAAGTTTTTCAAAGATCTTTATTCAGTTTTTCAAGCAGAAGAAGATGGCACTAATTTATAACTACCAATAAGAGAAGTTTTATATTCTAATTTTTACCTGTGCCGTTATAGACATCAAAAGAATGTAAATGATAAGCATACCTGACATTATGAGATCCATTCAATTCTGTTGAGTTTGTCATTGAGCCCCATTTCTTGATTGGAGTTCTTGACTTGGCCGAGGATGGCGGTGTTGAATGTCTAGTTGGTGGTGTAACATACACGTTATCTAATGGTGTTCGTCTTGGTGTTCTAGGGGTTGTTTTGTGAGGTGTAGAAGACTTGAATACTGGTTTGGTAGGAAGAATGCTGTTCTGTGCTGAAATTAGAAATTAATATAAAAATCATGCAATATTTCCGAAGTTAGTGCTTCATACTTACATTAACTAGCTAGCTTCTAATCAATTTAGATTTCTTAAGAGAAATAATTCACCTAATGTGTGCAATTTTTGGGAATTTTTCCATTCTAAGACTCTTACAAACAATGAAACATGTATCATTCATCTGTCATCTCTAAACTTAAATAATTTTTCTGTGAAGTATGTTCACTTTCTAAGGCAATTTCAGTACATAGTCTGCGTGAAAATAAAATTATTCTATCTGTCTACCTGCCCATCATATTTTTTATAACTGAAAGCACAAAACAATTATATAACTGACCAAACTAATGCATACTGTCACAATGGATAATGAAGAAGTTGCATGCTTAATGACCAGTAGCAAACATTAGAATTGAGAATAAAAACAAGGAATGTGTCAAAGAGACCAAAATAGATGTCAGATGTGATTCTGATGGGATATGATAAATTCTTAATAAATGTGATCATCACTTTCTCAATATAGATAACTTCCATCTTTATAAATTTCATTTAAAAAAAAATCTGTTGTAAAAGTAGGGAAATTTTCTTGTTTGATGGAGGTTGGTACAGTCACTGATTGAAACTAATTTGAAGTTAATCCTAATTATTTTTGTTTGCCAAACGGCAAAAATAACAATAATACAAGTCACTATAACCTTAACCTTTGCAACAATTGATTTGGTTTTTACTCAGAAAATCATAAAAGTTTTCGCAAATAATAAAGCCTTTTAATCCTGAAATAGTCAAGCTCAATTTTGCAGAAGAACCATAAAAACATTGTGCAAACACTCCAGGAACATTTTCTCATGGTTTAATAATGCCTGCAGACTAAATAGTTCATAAAAAGATGCTGCAAGTGTTAATAACAGATGAGGCATCAAATGTGATGACTATTTAGGGAAAACCACATATGCAGGCACTAGACAATTCATTTACTCATCAGCAAAGATGCCTGATGGGGCATATTTGCAATAATTGTCATCTGGTTCAAAAATCGATATAAAATATATGTAATAAACATTACATAATTTAACTTTATAAAAAGTGTCTAACAGCTTTATCCTTCAAGTAATAACCATATAAACCACTTTTTTTCAGAGCAAAAAAAAAATCTTTTTCGGTCATAAACAGGTTTAAGATTTTTATCAGTTCAAGAGGAATAACTCAAAGCTAATCTTACGTCAAGAAATTTTTAAATGACTGTAAATCCATTGTCAGCCTACACAACTCGGCCATAAAGAACATTTAATTTATAGACTTCTTATTGTGAACAAGAAAAGAAACATATTTATGTTAATTCATGAATTGTGATAATGGTAAACATCAAGTCGAGGCCTTATCTTGTTTTCTTCAGATATTATATTTACATAACAAGGTCTTATTGTATAAATGCAAATGAAAATAGGAAATTTAAACGATAATCTAGTAGTTTATCTGAACAAAGTCAAACAGAACAAATTTGTTTTGAATTCAGTTGTATGCAAGCTATAAAGTGATTTAGGAAATGATAACTTTTATTTCTGTTATAAAATTAAAAAGATTTGGACTTCTTTTCGTTATTTCTGTCATTGTATTGCTGATTCATAGACAGCCACTCTACTTTTTGTTTCTTTATATTCTTAAAATAAGTGGTCAGAGTAAAATAGTTTAGACGTGATACATCAAATCTGTCTCCTAACAAAAGCTTAAATTTTATGAACAAAACCTTGATATTTTTGTCAGAAATTCTTTGAAGTGAAGAAATTTCATGGAAGTTAATTTGAATAATGCAGTCATCATTTGCTGCATTAATGCATGAAGCTTTAAAGCATGAATGACTAGTGGTATAAAGAGTGCAGGCCCTTGCAATTGCCAGTAAGACAGAAGGAATAGGGGAAGGGGTCTTCAATTTTTCAGATGAAACTTATATGAGATATCTACAACATCCTGGTTTAAAAAAGTATTTCATGGAACAATCATAAAAGAATGTTTTTTGTTTTATATTTTTGCAAACCTTTTTCTGCCTCTACTTGATTTAATCTCCGTAAGATATCAGCAACAGCACTTTTAAGACAAACTATTTCGTCTTCTTGTACCCGAACTTTCTTTTCCAGGTATGTGACACGCTCACACACTTCCACTTGGTCCTGTCGAAGCAGACCATCTACAATCAGAAAAAAGGTCATTAGAAAGTAACACATGTAAATTATATACAAAACATTTGTGCTCTTTTCAGGGCCATTTGTGCTCTTTTCAGGGCCAATTGGATGATGTTTTGTTTGGGTAATCATTACTTTTAAACATGCTAAATGAGTGAGAGAAAAAAAATACATGAATCTTGATCTTATGTAATTAATATGAATGCAATACAATTGTACAAACAAACATGGTTTAACTAGAGCTACCCACTATTCCTCTGAATATTTATTGTAATGATTTCAAAACATGCAATTGGTGGCTTGGTGCAGCTTTTTAAAATTTAAAATGGCATTTACTTTATCTTATTTTAATTTTATTTTCAATCTAGCTTGGTAAAAATAATAACTTCTCTATAACACCTGGGAAAAACATGTAAAAGAAGTAGTGCTACAGAAATAGAATCCTTATAGTCATTCAATTTCTCGTTATAACTGCAGGAAAAGTCTCACCATTCATATTCTACAAAACATCAACTCTAAATTATGGAATACTAATAGGGTGATTTGTTACTTCTTTATAACTGATTTCAGTTGCAGGAAGGTTTAGATTAACCTCTTATTTGTTCTACTAAACTGGTTCCAAAATGAGTTTTAAACCATTACAGGTTTTATGTTTGTTACATGGAAACTGGAACCAGCCTCCTATTGCAAAACAGATCAATATCAGAACTTTTGATTTATTTGAAAACTTGTTAACTTAACATGTTTTTTAACCAAATAGGAAACCGTTCAAAAACTGAATCCTTAACTGAAGCTAGTTTGAAAGCAACAAATTCACCCTTAAGTATGGGACATCCTAACATCATTAAAGGATGCTACTTTCACTTTTAACCCTATATGCATCCTAAGCATTTAAGATAAGTCAATAAATTCCTGAATATACAATATTACTCCTGTATAAAAAGCATTTGCTATATTTTTATACGTATTATATGCATATAATTATGTATAAGTGTTACAAGTATAGAATTACATTGTTTTAGTTGCTGAATCCCCACCTCTTTCTATATAGTACTGATACATATGTGTAATTAGGATATGTACAACATACCATTGTCCCACCTTGAGAGATCCCCCTTACCTTGTTTAGGTGCACTTTGCTCCTCCATGATTTACAGGTACGAATACTTGTCTAAACACAAACTAATTTCATTAATAAAACATCCAAAAAAATCTACAAAAGCTGAATGCCGGCAAATGATATATGTAGGTCAAATATAAGTTTTTAAAACGTCAGGTAAATTGTACAGGTGTAAATAACTTTACCTGGGCTGACAGGTATGTATCAATCAGATATGTAATTAAAGGTGACAATTTCATTAAAATGGTTTTTATATAAGGTCCTATCTAAATAATTATATTTCTATAAGTTTTGTTAAGTTTGTTGACACTTTACAAGATAATATTTCAATAAAATTTTATGCATGAAAGGATCTGTTTGACAAATAATGTATTACCTACCGGTAGGTTAATACACATAATTGTTTTTATTTTATTGTCTGTACTTGTGTATTGATGTACATATTCAAACTGATACTACATAGTACCAGTGACAAGTAATTAACCTGTCCAAAACACAAGTATTATGTAGTAAATGATAACCCAGCTTGGGGTCATCCTCTTAATGAACCATAAGCACCCTCTGGATAACATTTGGCAAAAATATTATACTATTTCTACATGGAGAGTATTGAATTATTGAATTCCTGGAGGTCCTGCAAAAATTTAAATTGTCATTTTGAAAAAGCTATTGATTAACTACACTTATTAAATATGGAAAATATTATACTATTTCTACATGAAAAGTATTGAATTACAATAATGTTTTGAATTTCTGGAAGTCTTGCAAAAATAAAAATTTACATTTTGAAAATGCTATTGATTAAATTTTGAAATTTTATACTATTTCATTTGGCCTTATCAGCTCTGCCTCAATTAAAAAAAAATCTCTCAGCCTTTTGGCAAATTTCTGTTAGTACTTTGATAGGTCCAGTCTAAAATTTAATTATGAATATTTCAAAAATATGATTTTTTTTTCAAATATAATGAAAAGGATTATATAATTGCATTATCCTATTCAGCAGTATTTCTGCGTTATATCTGCAAAGTTTAAGATTGCACTTTCAAAAAGCATAACGTAACATGTGTGTCAAGGGAGATAATTTTATATACTTTATCATCCTTATTCCTTCCTTTCTTTTGTTTTACCCTATCAAGCTATATTAGCACCAACTAGAAATTTACAAAACCTGGCTCAAGTTAAAAATTAATTCTCTCATCACAAAAAAATTGAAATCCATTTTTTTTCCTAAGAAAAAGGAAAGGGACAGTCCAAAAACTGACTTTTTATATCTTGAATGCAGAAACAAAAAGAACCAATTTAATTGTTATATTTAAAAAAAAAAACCAACAAGAAATGGACCCCAATACCCGATGTGTCTAACAGCACTGCTTACAGGGATCAAAATATGAATTTGGTTGACAAAATGTCAAAATTATGACAGCCATCAGTAAGATAAAGATATAACAGTAAGAATGCTGAAAAATAAATTTAAAGAAAATGACAAGCAGTATTTGTAAATAACTGCAAGTGTACATGTGTACATATAAAGCCATCAGGGGAGATAACTACTGAGTTAAATTTAAATTACACAAGCCGGTAATTGTAAAATGACAATAAATTTGAAACGTGCTCTCTTCACATTACCTAGAATATCATCAGGGACAAAATCCATTGTAACACCTGCACCACGCCATTAAATCAATAACAATCGATCCTAGTGCCTTCCTAACATACAACAACTTTATATAGGTGAGTATTTGTCCTTGTAATTAAGATACTCAAATTCTCCCAATTAAAGTAAACAGCCTTGTTACAAAAAAAATATATCTCCCTCAGGCTAAAATCAATAATCCTTCAATCGACAACTCCATCCAATAATCTATAAAAAGTATGAATCATGATGATCGACAATAGAATTTTTCCTTCCCTCCATACGGTCTGGGTGATTTCTTTTGTTGACGTTATTAAGAAGTAGATTGGAATTTTTTAATAAGAATAAGTGTTTACTTTGAGAGATTTTTAAAAGAGACCACTTGTTGATAATTACACAGTAAGAAACGTTATGATTTTGATCTCTTATTCCTTTACATATTGATTAAAACATATTCTGTTTTAATGTAATAAAGACATATATCCCTACACTTTGTGGTTTTGATATCATTTGATTGATGATACGATCAACTTTGATGTTTAATTTCTTGTATTTTTAATTAAAAAGGTTTCGTAGAGGTGAGATTTACCTGAAATTTTCTAATTCTACACGGAAACACTTAAAACATTACAGTTATTTTTTGGTGGGAATATTAGTACAATTTATTTAAGAAATGTTTTATACCCTGAGGGATTGAAGGTAAACGAACAATTCAAATTTAAATACAATGCAAAAATTATATAATATTAAAACAAAACATCATATATGTAGCAAAAAAAAAGTTATATATTCATGCAGGTGTGGTGTCTACTCTCTCCAGTGCAAATCACTTTTTAACAAGAGAACAGTGATCTGTATAATATAGAAAATGTGAAAAATTCTTGTTTAAATTAATTGAGCAACACATATGCCCATTTTTGTATTTTGAAATATATAGTATTGAATCTTAAATAGGACCTTATAAATATTCAAACATGAGGAGGAAAAACACAATATCAGCAAAAATTGATTTACAAAAGTAACATCATATGCACTTTGTGCATCTGCTTCTACCAATAAGAAAATACTATTGCTGTTTTCATGTTTCAAATAAAATTATTGTCCATTTGTCATCCTGTAACAGCTTGCTTACATGTATGGGTTGTACTCATTGTTGATGGCCATGACATATAGTTGCTAACCTCAACCTCATTTGATCTATTATGGTAGGTTACCTCATTTGCAATCATATCACTCCATATTAAAGTATTTAAATATATTTTTTATGTAAATATGATTTTTTTTTAAGGCCCTGATAGTACAAACCAATTATAGAAAGATCATAAATAAACTAGGATGTAAATGTATAATTTTAAAGATATGATTATATAGATATAAATATTCAGTATAATTATGCATATATGTAAATTAATTTTCGCCTATATATGTATAGATATATATAAATTTATTAAAATCATAATAATATAAAATGTCAAAATAACATGAAAGGTGGATGATAATGAGGGAGGAAAATAGAAGGGAACAGAAACAATAGTTATCATTCTGTTTTATTTCATTCTTTCTAAAGAAATTACTCTATAATTTATATACCATTACTTGTATGTGTACAGGACTACACGTTTAGCTGCTTAATATTAGAAAAGAGCATTATTTTGGACCTTTTTCTCTCACTTTTTTCATTTTATTTCTCTTAAATAGACAATAGTAAACATAGTTATATTTCTAAACTAAAATTAACATCCAATCTCTTCAGATATTTTGACAAGGTTTATTCCTCTAGACATTTGTACAATGAACTTTCAGTACATTTTTTTTAAATTTTGAATCCTATAAATCAAAAGTCGACCATTAATGGTACAAAAAATGTATTAAGATTATGTAATACAAAAGTTCTTTGTTACGAAAGTTCTATTGTCATGTGACCATATGTAATATTTCTCCTAGGATATATTTTATGTGGTTACATTTTATGTGTATAATCTTACACAAGACTAATTGTTTCCATCTGTAATAAAAATGAGCAGATTCAAGAAAGATTTTATACATGCATTTAACATGATTATATAATCCATTCTGTATTTCAATATGCACATATCAGTATTAGGAATTACTCATTCATAAACATGAAGAACATGATTCCGATTATATTCAAACTTTTGGTTTTTATAAACACAAAAAAAAGTCCTATGAAACGAAAAGGTCCTATATTGAAAACTGTAAACAGAGTTGAGAAAATAAAATATACCCAGGGTTCCACATTATTGACCCTGACAAGTAAAAGTTCATCATCTGGCATGAAAAAGCTGCAGTGGCATTTAAGTTAAAAAAAAAAAAATAGTTGAAAACAAAGAGAAATATTGAATATAGTCTATTTCATGATTTTAATCAACTACTTTTTGGTAAATATAAAAGTTATCAATAAAGCAACAATAACCATGCCAGAGGAATAGTCAATACTTGCTGGTAAATAACCAAACTCTTCAAATAATGGTGGACATTTAAGACATAACCATAGGGTTAAAAGTAGGTTATTATTTGTGCAATTCACATGAGAAAAGTGCAAATATCTGTTGTAGTAGTGACAAGATAAGTAGTATGGGTATAATGTATGAGTTAAATTGACAATTAAATATAAGACTTCCTAACCAATCATCATATGGCCTCCTCTAATAAACCAGAATTTGACATAGCGTTTTACACTGGTCACTGAAATCAGAGAGTACTAGCAACTGCAATTCATACATATATGAAACAATATTAAAACCCAACTGGCAACAACAAAATAACCAAAAGACTTCTAACAGTCAAGCTACAATTCTTAATCCTGGATACCAAATATTGTGGATTATGAGCAAATGTAGTTTTGAGGATATTTGATTTAGTGGTTTTGCAAAAGTCTGTATACAAGTCAATAGAAATTTTTTAATTCAATGAATATCTAAAATGATTGTTTCAACAGGTTAAGTACTTAGAGCTTATGCTTTCAGTCACATGTACTTCAAATTAGTTCTTGGATAGAACAAGTTTGTTTATTATTGTTTTGCTTGTATTTGTACACACTTTTTGTTATACTGTAAATACAGAGTAAAGTGATTTTCCTGTACATGTCTTAAGTGTATTTTCTTCATGTGGCTTTTAGACTCAAGGTTATATAGAATCTAAAATATTGTATCAATACATTTTTTATTGTTAAAGACATTGAGAAGTCAATTCTTTTTCTATTGTTGGGGTGATTTTCCAAAATTAATCGATTTTCTTATTCTATTAAAAATTTGAAGCATATAAATGTACATCCTTTTATCATTTTGCAAATGGTAAATTTTATTTATGTTCTATTTCAGTTGTTTTTTTCAAATGTAAGTTGACAAAGTATAACTCCCAGTTGAAACAGCTTGAATAAAAGGACTTAACCCTTGTTTGACCTGAGTCATTTTGATTTTAACAGGTGGCAGGTTGATAATTAGCTTTTATAATATTTTAAATTAGGTTAAGAACTGGTCAGATGCATAAACATTTCTTTATATATTTGGGTAACAACTTCTTTAAATAAAAGAAAACTATTGAATTGTTCTTCCTTGCAACCCAAGAAAGGGCGAGGGATAACAATAATGTTCAAAGGAAAAATGCACAATATCTACAGAATTTGGTAAAAAAATCAAGTTCTCTTCATCATTCATGTTCATGTCATTATGGCTTAGTGATTAGATTTATTGCTAGGCAAATGTATAAATTTAAGTACTTTATTTGGAAGTTACGAATCAAATCTACTCTAACATCGTTAGGTTGATTTTCTAGGCACTTTATATATATACATATATATATCTAAACAAACTTCAGAAAAAGTGATACATACAATGTTAAAGACATCCATTTAGTAGCTCTTAAGTAAATCTTATACTATGGACACAGAAAGTGCTGAATATAAATCTAATGGCACAAAACATACCCATACTAGTACATGTATATCTTATCCTATAGAGTCAAAAATAGATTGATAGCATATCAACAGAAGGGGAATAACAGAGATTAAATATAAGTTAGACGATCATTTATAGATATCATTATTAAGTAATCATTAACTTCTTAAAACATGAAAACTGTTGTTGAGCTTTGTAAAACAAATAAAACTGATAATTGTGAGGCCAAATAAAAAAGTATGTGTGGTTCCAGTTACATCTGAAAAAAAGTTAGGGTAGGTAGGTAGGGATTTTTTTTATTTTATGTTTTTTTTTTTTTACATTGAGTCTATGGGAGCAACATTCTGACTTTAACAGTGCTTAATGAAAAATGACAATAAAATCTTTAGGGTAGGCTATTTTTAAGCCGAAAAAGTATGTGTTACTGGAACCACACATATACTTTTATTTGGCCTGAGGAAAAAAGTATATGTATCTCTCCATGTAGACTTGATATGGGGGATCTATAACCTTTTATCATGTGGACTATGACTGAACACTTAGAGTCATATAGATTATCAAAAAATACTACAGAACATTTACTTGATTTTATATTCTGATGAATTTCGGCTTTAATGTATGAATTGATACCCAGTTATTAACTTGAGAAATATTTTAAATTATTGAATCAACTAACTGCAGCCTTAATTGTTTCTCTTCCTAGTCTTGTTTAGAAAAAAGTTTGAAAAATGGAGTAACATTATTAGGAAAATTATAATATAATTTATTTGCTTTGTAAATTAAAAACATCTCTGTTAAAGTCTTTCATGTTTTTTGTATCTTTAAGTGCTTGTTCAGTCTCAAAGATGTTTTGCTTTTGTCTCTTTATCAATAGAAATTTGTATTTTCTCAAGTTACCCAACCAAACATACAGAATATAAACTTCAAAATTTAACACATAAGTTCACCTTTGTCAACAATAAATCTTTACATTTCATTTTGAATAAAATTTCCTTTTTATTCATTTAGCTGTTTACTAAAGAATCTGCTAGAAAACTTTGAAATTGTTGTACAGGCACTAAGATTCTGTGCATGTTACTCTTTACAAATAAAAAATGGCATGGCTTTGAATTTCTGACACTTGCCATTTTTTAAATGCCTGGAAAATTTGACATTTTTTTTACCATTGCATGGTGACAGCAATATTCTTTAATGAAAAGCCTACATTATCCAATCTGTCCCATATATGATTGCATTAGCAAAATAACATACTTCATACTAGAATATTTGATAGGTTCATCAAACTTGATACTTCAGCTGCTTTATGCATCACCTAGAAAATATTTTTGGGGATGTTCAGCATGTTGAGTAACTGCTTTAGAATCACTGACTTGCAATACCACATTACATATAAACTCAATCCCTATTCACCATCATGTTAATGATTCTGCTCTGTTACTTGCAATGGTGCATTCCAAGAGTTATACACTTCTTAAATGCACTCAATGCATTTAGAATATTCAGGAATATAGACACCTTTAGTTCACAGTTCAGTTATAGATTTAAACAATCTTAGACTAATCTTTGAGTGTTGGAAAAATAAATTAAAAAAATACAAGTTTCAGTTTTTAGAGCACTAACATTTTATTGAGATGTAGCTAAGACATATTAAAAATTTTAAGTAACGGAAGATGAAGTTGAAATTGTACGCAGTATGACAGTGCCATATTCATTTTAAAATTCATTTATTTATTTGATATTAAGGTTCATCATAACCTTTTGGCTAAAATGGCCGTATTTACACCCCAAATTTTACTCTGAGTACAGACTAACCTATACACCTGCAACAGTTTTAAGGGATGGCAGGAACTAGATACATAAATTTTAAATGCATTTTGTGTTTCAGAAAATTATAAACTTTTCTAGATTTTGCTATCCATTTTTTTTCGTTCCTGCAGAAGGTGCAAAAATTAACTAAGTAGTGAAAACGATTGAGAAGCTCCCCTCATATAATCAATGTTGTGAGTAGTATTGATCTAAATGGACAATAGATGGACAATAGACACCTGTAAACAATAGGTGATTTAACAGGTTTAAACTGTGTAACTGAGTGGACCGTATCAAATGAAACTCGGGTGTTTGTTTATTTTGCTATCTTCTGCAGACTGGAAAAAAATGAACATCAAAATCCAGGTAAGTTTTTAATTTTCTAAAACGTAGACTTCATATAACTTTTATATATTTAGTTCCTGCCATGCCTTAAAACTTTCCTGGATGTACCAGTTTGTCTGTACTCATAGTAATTTTGGAGGTGTAAACACGGCCATATTTTTCAATTCTTTATGATGAACCTTAATGAATTGTTGTTTGTAGGAAAGGAACAACATTATTGTATTTGAAAAACAGAAAATATTTTGCTCAATTTCCAGTAATTGGGCAAGTTGAAACAAGTATTAACACTAAGGCGAGAGCTAAAGGTTGAGCTTAATATAAAATTTGCAATGCCAATGAAGAATATCTGGGTTGCTTAATATCGTAGCAACTACATAGGGCTATGTAGATGTTTGACTACTGAACCTGTAGATACCCTAGTTGCTATCTAGATCTATTTAGCAGCTAGGCTAGCTAAAGGTTCAGTAGTCAAAAAATCTATGGAGCTGCTAAGATATTGAACCCAACCAAGAGCAACCAGGACTGACTTCTTTAAGTTTAAATGCTGACTTTGCTTTTTATTTTGTATGACCTTAAAATCAACAAAAATTTAAATGTCATAACAAAAAAGCTACCAAGTTACATGTATCTAAATTTGGTACCTTTTTAAATTTTAATAAGGGTGAGCTAATGCATATGCACCGCCCACTAATGGGCGTGGTCTTGCACACAAATGTCAGTCTTAGTACTCTTACCAAACAAATGCATTTAAAAGAATATAAATAAATCAAACTGCATGCAAATATTGACAAGAATATATTACCGACACCATTGGCTATGCTAGATGAAAAGTCCGTGGATTCATCCATTTTCACTTTCAGCGCACTTGCTGTGTGGAAAACGTCATCAATTTGGTGTTCAACAGCGAGGTACATCTAAAATCCAACGTACTCATTTTAATAGCTCGCATTCTAACTCTTGAATTTTTGAAATGAAAGATTCTATTTCTGATCTTCCTGATTTACAATACTTAGAGGTAAATCAATGTGATAGAATAATTGAGATTTTACACCATATCGTTCCGAACATTTGATTCCATAATTGACGGTATTTGTCTAGATCTTTTCAGCCGCCATGAGTACACTGCGGCGGGAATATTAAAATCACAGTTCTCCCTAAAAATGCCTGTAAGGAAAATTATAACAACATGATACATTGTCACATCTTATCATTAACAAGAAAACTGAAGACCGAATAGCATTTACATTTAGACGATTCGTCTACACCCCTATAAAACACCTTTTAAAGACAACCGGTCTAAAAACATTGATGATTTGGATAAATAGTTGTATTTACAAATTACATCTCGAAAACCACTCTTAGTTGCGTTCAATATCGTAGCAGCTACATAGGGCCACATATATTTCTGACTACTGAACGTGTAGCTAGCATAACTGCTTAATAAATGTAAATGGCTGCTAGGCCTATCACGTTCAGTTGTCGAAAACTTGTGTAGGTTGTGGCCCTATGTATATGCTACTCACTTGTTTTTTTTATGATATGCTAGTGTTTATTGTTTGCAAAAAGTGCTGAACAACCTTTAAATTATAAAAACAACATTGTGCTGAGTCACTTAAGTCGAGCACACCCTATAACATGTAGAAGGTGTACTTGATTTGGTCCATATTGTTTTAGCCACTATCTCAATTTATAAATTTGTTTTAAGGAAGTCATTGCTAGCACTGCATGGAAAAATCATCCATTTGTCATAATTGAGTACCAGGGGAAAATTAAGGTTGTGGATTTTCTTTTAAAATTCCATATGTATATTAAACATTGAATAAACACAAGGACACATAATCCTTAAAAGTTAGCCAGTGGTAATGGTTATAAAGATGTTGCAACAGAGGGTAATGCTCTTTATCCAAAACAGATAAGTTTTGAAATTATAGAACATTTTCATGACATCACAGCCCTATTTAAGGTAACATTTCAGTAACACTACTGGGGTCCTGTTTTGTGCATAAAACTTTTCAAAGAGACCTGTGGACACCATCATAAACCCATAAAACAAAGTGTTTTTATGACATTTGTTTTTGTCTTTAAAAGTTTGCTTTCTAAACAAATTTTACTGCCTCACCTAATTAAAGATGAACTTTTGTTTATTCAGCAATTGACTGTAACAGATTTTTGGGGTATTGGACTAAATAGCAATAGTGTATTAAGACATTCTTGTTGTGTGGTCTACAAGTCAAATACCACCTATAAAAAAGTCAAATGGTGCCTGGTTAAATAGGATTCTACATGATACATTCAAAGTAGTGTTGTCAAAGGTTAACCGGTTTTGTCTCCACCTTGACTCAAACTCAGGCCATCTGTGTTAAAAGGCAAGGTCTATATAGACTGAGCTAATGAAGCTCTTCCTTAGCTCAATTGCTTACGACTGACTAAGTATCTACCACATTTACTAAGGGAAGCAATCCTATCACACTTCCACTCATACAATATGATTCTCACACACATACTCTAGCTAGTATTCCTCTCTAACCACTGCGCCAGTTTAACCAGAGAGCATGATTCTACATACAAAATCAGCTTTGTCTCCACTGGGACTTGAATCTGGGATTTCTGTGTTACAAGTCAGCATGTATACCAACTGAGCTAAAGAATCTACCACATTTACTAAGGAAGGCAATCCTGTCATACGATCTTAAATTGTTTTTTCCTTTCTTAATTTTATTTCGAAGTGGGATAATCAAACTTATAATTTGAAACAAACTGACAATGCCATTGCAAGAAATGACAAACAACAGCAGATTACACAGAATACTTAACACAATGTAGAATACTAAAGCCTTAACAAAACCGTCCCTTTAAACACCAGGGTAATCTCAATCTTTGTTTGATTTTAATTGCTTGATTAAATTAATTTGGTTAATTAATTAGTCAATTCCAGATATTGTTTGTATGGCTTTATTGTTTTTCATATAACTATAAGTTCTGGAAAGTTGATTAGTGATATAGACTTTAAAAGACAATTTTTAGGGGCCAGATAAGACCCACCTCTGGGTGCAGGATTTTCTCGCTGTGTTTAAAACTCATTGGTCAGTCAGGGGACTTACTTAAACAAGTGATTTTCTAAATCACTGATTCAAGTAACATTATTTCCATAAAGGTTGGAAGTTAGAGTTGTCTTTCTTTAACCCATTCAAGGCGTATGATGCCTTAAGTCATCACCTAGGTACCGCCGTATGATGCCTGAATGCATCACCTTGCTACGGCCGCGTGATGCCTAAATGCATCATGGACAACGAAAAATACTCTGACCTACTTTCAGTTTTAATATCAGATCAATTACGTAAAGCTGTAAAGCGTACGTTACCACAATGTGTAAACAGGTTTCAATTTTTAATATTATGTATAAATTTTGACAATAAAAGTCATTGTTATGTCATTTCTTCGTACTTTCGATTTGCGTTCATGATAAAATAATATGCCGCCATTTTTTCAATTTTGTTGACATGTGTAGTCAACGTGATCGCTTTAAAAAATGAAAGTTCATTACCTTCCACACAAAATATTTAAACCATTTATGTATCGCTGTTTTAAAAATTAATAATATTTACTTAGGACTGTTTAATAAATAAGATAAGCCGGTAATGGCTGTCTCTTTATGTATCATCGTTGCATGTTGTTGATTTACGCTCTGTTGACGATCGGAAGTTTACGGTTTTTGCCGACAAATAAATTTCACACGATGTGCAGGTGTTCTCCCAAATAAGGAAATCCATATTTTTGTGCAGCCAATCAAATTTTTCTAGGCTAAAAGGCGGTTCCATAGTAAAATAGTTGTGAAAAACGTAGTATTGTCGTCTGGGTGAAAATTTAAAAAAATGTCTGAATCTTCGGATGAAGAGTTTGACGGATTTTCGCAAAATGAAGTTGATGCAGCTGCACAGCGGTACAATGATAGGCTTGCACAAATTGGGATAGGTGAATTAGATGTTGTTGATGGTGAAAATGAAAGTGAAAATGATTTTTCTGATGAAAATGAACCCCTTGTTGATGAAGCTGGTGACCGTCCTGCTGAAGCTGATGGGTGGCATGAAAATTTTAATTATTATGAGAGGGGATTACCACACATATTTTTACCACGTGGAAATACTGGTCCTACCACAGTTTTAGATCCAGATAAAGAGCCTGTTGATTTTTTCTCATTGTTGTTTACCAATGCCATTTTGCAATACATCATACAGGAGACAGACAGGTATGCCAATAAACAAATTCGTGATCATCCTGATGAAAATAAATCCCCATGGGTTACACCAACTGTTGAAGAAATGAAGGCTTTTCTAGGTTTATGTTTCTTGATGGGAATCAATGTAAAACCAGATATTAAATCCTACTGGAGCACAGATGTTATGCTGGAGACCCTGTACTTCAGTAAAGTCATGAAAAGGGATCGCTATATGCAAATTATGCGGTACATCCATTTTTCAAATAGTGAGCAAGCCCCACAGCCAGGGGATCCCAATTATTCTAAATTATACAAAATTGAATCGTTAATGAATATGTTCACAGATTCTATGGTAAACCAGTATATCCCTAAAAGGCAACTATCGGTTGATGAGGTGATGGTTCCATGGAAAGGACGACTGTCTTTTAAGCAGTATATGCCAGCCAAGCCTACCAAATGGGGAATAAAAATGTGGGCGATAGCGGAAGCTAATACAGGATATGTTTCCTTCTGTCAGGTATACAGTGGGAGGATAAATGGTGCCGCAGCTCATGGTCTGGCAAACCGTGTAGTAAAAAATTGTATTGAAAAGGCAAATGTTATAGGGCAAGGGTACCATATTTATATGGACAACTACTTCACTTCTCCCACCTTATTTACAGACTTGTTTGAACATTTTAACACTGCTGCATGTGGTACTGTACGAATAAATAGGAGAGAGCTTCCTAAAGATATAATGAAGAAAAACCCTGAAGGTGTTACTAATCGTGGGGACATGCAATTTAGACAGAAGGATGCAGTGGCTGCTGTTGTATGGAAGGACAAAAAAAATGTAAACTTAATATCAAGTATACACGATTTCTCAGTAGGTGCAGTGCAGAGAAATGTGCAACAAGCAGATGGTATTTTTCAACGACAAGAGATACCATGTCCACAGATGATCTCTGATTACACACAATACATGGGAGGGGTTGATAGGGCTGACCAGTACATCCAGTATTATGTTTTCCAACACAAAACACTGAAATGGCCTAAAAGGATTTTCTTCACAATGATAGAAATGTTGAAATTTAATGCCTTTAGGCTTTTTCTGGCTTCTCCTCATCATCAACCAGGCCCTGGTAAGAGACCATTAACCTTTTTGAAGTTTTCAAAGGGAGTAGCAGCTGGACTGATAGGTGGATACACAGGTGGTTCAGTTCGTAAAGGCCGTCCATCACTTGTCCCGGTTGATGACCGTCTTACACAGAGACACTTGCCAGGTTCCTTTGGAAATAAAAGTTGGTGCCATGTCTGTCACATGAGAGTGAAAAATAATCAGCAAGACACACGTAGACAAACAAAATATGGCTGTCTAGATTGTGGAAAGCACCTCTGTCTACCAGAGTGTTTCACGGTGTTCCATTCTGTTAAAAGTTACTGTTAGTACTATAGCTATGTTGTTAGTTCGAGACAATTTTGAATTTATTGACTTTACCGTTTCAATTTGCGAATTTATTTATTTATAAACTATGAAAAAAACTAAAGAATAACTGATGAAGGATATATTCAAAAAGACAGTATCAAGAGACATTTTAAAATAAAGAAGGAATTTTATAAAGAGAACAAAATGTAGTAAAATGGACACTGAAAAAAAATTTAAAGACTTGAAAAGAGGCAAGTAACAAAAATTTATAACACTGTTATTTTTGTTTGTTATATAACCTTATAGCAGTTTAAAAAAGAAATCAAAATAATATCAATACCTTGAGTATTTTTTATGTCAAATATCTAATTATTCATTTGATTTTTATTTTTTTAAATGTATTTTTTTTTATCTGCTTAAATTGCTATTAGGTTGCATGCCTGTTACTTAGTTTGAAATGAATATTTTCAAGGAAGGTAATTTACTTTGACAAATACAGAGATTTTTTGTTTAATCATTGAACAAATACAAATTTTTATTTGTCATAGAACCGTAACAAGAAATTCTGTTATACCCCAAGTGACTTAAAACATACAGCAACGTATTTAAAAAGAGTTGTCGTCCGCCAAATTACAGTTGAGTTATCTCTCTTTAATTGTTGTTGACATGAACGACGCTTTGCAAATGGCGGATTTCAATCGCTGGTACTTCTCATGTTGTCGGTTGTTTATCGTCTTCCTAATCAGTTATGGTGTTGTCATGTACATTTCATTTTATTCTTTGTAAAAAAACGAAACATTGAACGTAAGTTAATATCTCGGAAAGGGAACGGTCAGAAGAAACTCTCCCCTTCGCAGACATGTATTTGTAAACATTCAGTTATAAAAAAAAACTCGTTCGTCATAGAGCTAAACTGTTGATATTGCTTCCTTTTCATATCGCTCTAACCACACCACAACTCAAAACAAGTAGGGTACGACTTAACCTTAAAATATTTTAACGAAAATCGATCTCAAATAGCGGTAATTGTCGTTTGAAGTTCCGAGACGATTTTTTTGTGAGCACATGTCAAATTAATCCCGGCCACGAAACTGCTCGCGCTAATAAATCTACGGCTATACGAACGCGCCAAAAAAACCAATGCCGTACTGAAAGTGTTAATAATCACCTATTTAAGTAGTACAAATTAATCACTAGAAGAAGTGATTTAATATTAGTGTAGCTTTAAATATAGAATACTAATGATCCAGGGACTAATTATGTTTCTAAACTTATCAGAACCAACATCTGTGTTGTCTAGGATGACCAGGTCATTTCAGGTGATGACCTTGTACTGAATCTAGGATAATGACATAAAAATCACTTGTTTAAGTATCAGACCTCAATTTCCTTCCCAAAAATCACTTCTTTAAGTATCATTCTTTTAATAACCCCCACAAATTTCAACACCCCCGAACAGTGAAATTTTTATCGCGAACAGTAGAATTTTATTACATAATCTGAAAGATGAAACCTTGAACTTCACAGGAAAAATACTCCCACTGCTGTGAAAAATCTTTGAAGAAAGTATCAGTTCATTATGTAAAGCCATTATTATAGCATTTTTTCAACTAAAATAGAATTTTCAGGTAAATGATAGCATCAAAGGCATAAACCTTGCTACTTAAAAGAAGCAAAAAGTTCATATTTTTTAAATTTTACTAATTAAAAGATGTTATTTAAACCTATGTGTTTAAAATTTTGAAAAAACTACAAAATCCCAATTTGTGACAAAACCTCGAATTTGCTACTCAAATAAGTGATTTAAAAATCACTTATTTCAGTAAGTCCCCTGACTGTTGGTTACCTTTGGCTGTTATCTACTCTTAGGTCCAGTTATTGTCTCTTTGCATATATTCCCCATTTCCATCCTCAATTTTATATAGATTTAAAAAATAGAGAGATGTGCATTTCAAGATATTGAAGATGATATACATTTAAATGAAACACGATATAACATTTGGTAATTTGTTCTTCTTCATGATCAGTTCATAAATGAACAAAAGAAAATGTTCTGAGGTATACTGTTATTCATTTTTTTAATTTTTTTATTTCAGCCAATTAGAAATGTTAGTGATGGCAGGTCATTTAAGGAAAGCCAGCCAGGACAGTACATTTATGACCCTATGTTTTGTATCCATGGGGATGACCTTGAGGATGAGGAGAGTGTCCCGGACATATCCCAGCTACCATTTCAATCCTACTTGAATACTCCTCAGGTAAAATTAGATTTACTAAGGTCTCTCATTTACCGTACATTTGATGTTATGAATAATGAATTTCTTTTTTTTTTAAGTTTTTCCTACTGATAATCTGTGGTTCTCCAAAAATTCTTGCTTCCTCCATCTATGAATAAAATTGAGATTGGAAAACTGGTTACCATGATATGATCGAGAGTCCTGAAAGTTGGGTTAAGCACCAACAATCAATTAATCTAATTAAGTTAACCTGTTAGTACGCTTCAAAATGGAATAGATTATGACTGGTGGAAGGACAAAAGTTGAAGCTGGTATAATAATAAAATCAGTTCTCAAATTTATAATTGAATTTAGAGTTAATTTTAAAAAGAAGTTTGTTCAATCCTAAAGCAATTTTTTTATCTGCAGAAAAGTCCTAATAATGCAGAAGTTCTGGCTGTTACTCCTGATGACAAGAAGATTCGCAGTGCTGGCCAAAATAAAACGCCAAGAACTATGATGAAAATGATGGAAAGACACAGAGAAAATGAAAGGTATAAAAGATATGAACTTGACCTTGTAACTTATACATATATATTGTAACTTTATTTATAATCTAGTGAGTCGTCCTTAAAGATTGTCACACGTTCATGTAATTGTAAAACTTCAAAAGCATACATTAACCAGACATTTTAGTATACATGTAGTAATCATTCTTTCCAGAAAATAACATGTACATAAAAAAATTGCTGCATTTGACTTTCCAACAAATAAAACATATTTGATCACAATGGAATTAGAATTAACCCTTTCAACGCCATACACAGCATATGCAGCGATGACATACGCCGTCCGCCACTGCTATTCGCGGCATATGTCGCGATGACAACAGATTTTTCATCAGGACTCTTCAACCATTCGGTTTTCATTCGGGTCCTCTAATTTTTTCTTGTATGAATGGAGGATATACAAAGTCTCATTTGCACTTGAATTCCCGGCAATTTTTATTGTAAAATCATGCAGTAGAAGGAAAATTGAAGGAAAATAAAAACAAATATTTTGACAAATGCAAATGGCGGAAATCTGAAACGAAGCTGTAAATATGGAAATATTTCAGCATTTCTATCGCGAATTCGTGTGGGAAATATGATTTGATCGATCATTACGAGACGTAGAAAAAGGGGGGAAAACGGAGGTTGACTGAAAATTTTGAGGATGGAGCCACTGATTTGTGCCACAAATACATAATACGTTGTGTATGGTGCAATATGCTAGGAAATCAAGCAATTGGTGTCTTCTTTATTATATGGCAGGTAAAACAACAAAATAGATGAAGACTAAAAGCAGTTTTTATTCAAAATTCAACACAAATGTTATAAATTACACCTTTTACCTGTTAATTACCTGAAAATGCAGGTAACCTGATAAAAAAATTACTGAAATAACTGCCTAACATTACAGTTCATACTCTCCTGGGCATTTTTCATGCAATAACTTTCTCTGTATCTCTTATAACAAAATAGATACAGCAGTCTGAAAAGGCATATACTGTTCGAATGAATGAACACAAAAGAATGCTGCAGCAGCAGCCATTTTTCTATTTTTTTGTGGAGCGTTGAAAGGGTTAATAAATATATATATAACAAGGACTGCTTGAAGCCAAATTGTTAGCTTATGTGTTAATATATTGTTGAATTTTCAATTGCTTTAGTATTAACAATGGCAGTCTGTCCTTGGTGGTGCCTCACTATATTGTATACAGGTAAATAGCTACGGATGTTTCACGGATGTGGTAATAAACGTCCGTATTACGGACGTGGTACTAAAGATCCGTATTACGGACGTTTTACGGATGAGAAGCAACGGACGTTTTACGTCCGTGGAAACGTCCGTGGTACTATTCGTCCGTTTACGTGCCGTATAATACGGACGTATTACGGATTTTTTACGGACGTAAATTGTCTGTAGCTATTTTACCTGTGATATATGATTGACATTATTCTATTGCAGGGTACGTCATCACACGTTAAATAAAAGTATGAAGAAAGTATGTGACAGAGTTCCTGGTTTAAGTCCATTCATGAAAGAAACAAAGGTATACGATAAAGTGTTAAATCCTAAAGGGGTTGTTTCACAATTTGTCATAGTTGGGACACTCAAACTAATGTATTGTGGGTGGTTTCATTTACTTGAGAATTTTGTAAGAATTACCAATACATATAAGTAAAATGAAAATTTTATATTATGTTTGTTGGTGTTTGAACAAAAAGATCAATTCCATGGTCTCGATGTGTTATATGTGGAACCATAGAATGATACCTAAATCTATGGAAAATCCATGAATAAAATATATGAAAATTGAAAAACACACATTTTCATACTGCAAATATTTGATATGAGAGAGTTTGTTTGAAGTGGTTTGTAAGTCATGTTACATTCACTTTTAATGTTTTGGCCTGTCTCAGCATGATAAACTAATAACATTCAGCAATTAGTTATTTATTTTTTAACAATACCACAATTGGATGCATGATTTTTACGTATTTACAGGTTGTGATGATGCAAAGAATTATAGCCTACATTTGTTACCTTGAGAATACAATTAGCTTTGTGTGTGGCCATCTTGGTATAAAACAACTAAGAATGTCAACTAATTTTATTACAGAACAGTGGTCAGGTAAATCTAATGTCATATAGTATGAATAGAATTGCATCATATATCATTAGCCTGCCACACAATTTAGACGGTTTGTTTGACCTTCTGTTTGAAAATCCTTTTGGGACTCTCTAGTTTTGTCATTATGAATGACACTTTCCAAAATATTTTACCCTGTATCTGAGGGAAAAAATCTGAACATTTGACAAAAATTCCTAAACCTGACCTAAGTACATACTTAACATATATTTATGCCAAATTTTGTCACATATCATGTTAAAAAAAATGTAGTTACAATAACAGCTAATATGTTGGAGAAAAGTAAGTTGAGACAAATTCTCATAGATTAGGGATGGTCAGGAAAAACCCTCAAGATTATATATTTGCATACATAAGTTTTTATTTTATTAAACAGAACTAGCTGAGAAGAAAGAAGAAGTAATGATGATAAAACGCAAGGTACCAGTAATATACATTTTATAATGATTCATTATAATGCCATCCTGATTATGCAAAAAATATATGCCACTGGACGTAATATAAAAGCAAAAATTATAAATTCAGTGTCATAATCTTGGGATCTTAATCACAACCAAGACTTATCTAATTTACAATTTCTCTCAATTATGAAAAAAATAAACACCATACTGGGCATGCAACTTCAATTCAACTAAAATAATCTGAAATTATGCTATAAAACACAGAAAACTTATATCATATTTTTATGCTCCACCTATGATATAGAAACCCTCATTGACAAATTCATATTGGTTGATGGAGCTAATGCTGGATATTAACATTGTAGCCTTGTATGCCAAGGTGGTGTAAGGCATACTGTATATCAATCTCTGTCATTTTTACAGAGTTTTCAAATATCTAATGAATTTTTTTATTAAAATTTCAAGAACAAATCAATTTTAAAGGAAATTAATTTGTAGGTGACTCCTAAAAATAACAAGAAGATGTTAATGGAGAAGAGAAGACAAAAGATCTCATCACCAACAATAGATTCAACTACAGATGATCTGTGTCATACTATTACTCAGGAAATGGTTGCCAACTCACAAGACTCGCAAGGGGTATCATCAACGCTCAAAATAAATGGTTAGTTGAATAAATAACATTTTATTTTAGGTAAGAAATTTAATATTTTAACACTTTAGTACTTTCCTGGTACAGTTAACGACTTCTACTAGAAAGAAACAAAAGAAGGCATATGTAACTCTTGGTCAGGCCAAGTGTTATGAATAACATGTCACATCTATGTTGACAGATTACTTCATCCTTTTTCCTTTTCATAAGAACTCCAGCTCCAATTAAAAGCAAATATGACAAGTTGTTCTTCTGTAAAAGGATTTATGTCCACAAATAAAACACCTGAAACAACAAGTACAAGGTGAAATCATTTGGTGATTGGAAGAACTGCATCAGCTCCTTCTTTAATGCAACAGAAAAACATTCGCTTTATAAAAATGAGTGTGCACAATGACTGGAATTTTCCCTATAACTACACAGCAACATATTACTTCATTAATGCTGACACTTGCCAGTAATGACTCACAAATTGATTTTTTTTTTAAATAATAGTGTTTTAGTGAGTTTGTAACTTCAGTCAAGCAGAGTTTATTGTAGATATATTTTGGCTCCATGATGCATCAAAGGGGCATTAAGTGTTACCCTTGTCCGTCTGTATGTCCCTAAAATTGGTTTCTGTTCCTAAATTTAGTTTTCCTCAACCAAATGTTTTGAAACTTGTACACAATGCTTCTTACTACAAAACACAAATCAAGTTTCAATTTTGGTAACATCACTTTTACTGTTCTCTAGTGATGCGCTTTATAACATAATATGCAAGAGGATACATCATTAGTGTCCCATGGACAAATTCTCTATTCATTTACATATAGTTTACCCAAAACAATATTTATTTCTAATTTTCAGAGGACATATTCCTGGATGATAATGCATGCTGTGTTCCTGAACATTATGAAGATCCTTATTTGGTAATAATATTTTATCTAATAAATTCACATTTTGGATTCTGATAGCAGTAATATTTATTTGTATGCAGTATCCTGAATTTGCAGTAATATTTATTTAATTTTTTCTGTGTACAGTTTTACACAATTTCAATGATAAATGCATCTATTAAAAGTTAAAATACACTGGTTTCAAACCACAATGGAATTTAGATTTGTTGATTTGCATTATTTTCATTTTCCTTTATGCAGCAGTAGCTTGATTTTAGTATGCATTAGCATGCAGAATATTAGTGAATTAACTTTGTCAAAAATTTGGATATTTCTGGAAATCAAAACCATTGTAGCTTTTTAACCTTTTTCTTTGTCAGAATGAAGATTTCCTACCATCCTCTTCAAAACTGGATAATTTTCCTGATGCATTTGATCTGATGTCTAGTCCACTTGGTAAAATACCACACCATCAGACTATAGTAAGTATTATCAGAAAAGAGATGGGTACTTCATTTTATTTTTGTTCTCATAGTGATTTAATATAGATTATTCTTTATAATCATCCAAAATGTAAAACCTGTTTATTTATTTATTTCATTACAGGATAGCAATGATGTACAGGGGAGATAATTCTAAAATCATAGCAGTGATGCACAGGGGAGATAATCATTAAATATTTTTGTATCTTATTTTCCATTTCAGGATAGTAATGATGTTCAGGAGAAACCATCACCAAATATCCTTGTATTAATTTTTTTTAAAGGAAAGCATTGTCGTATTTTTCTCTTCAAGATAAAACAGTCTTACAGGGAAAAAGATCACTAAGATGGTTTGTATTTTATTGCTCACTACAGGATAGCACTGATATTTAGGAAGAAAATCACTTTGATGGTTTGTTTCTTATTTTTCACTTCAATAGCATTGCTATACAGGGTAGATAATCCCTAAGAACATTTTTATCAAACTGTATTGGGTCAAAAAAATATAAATGTCTGTTTCCTGCTGCCCAACAGACCCCGGATCAAAACCCCCAACCCTAGATTTTTTTTTTTTGAATTCCGGGAAAAAATTTTCAAGTCCAGAAAATTATGATATCCGGAACCGTATCATATTATGCCCAAACAATAAGAATGGCTGCTCCCAGCACACATGTACTACAATTAAGGTTTAAAAAAGGTTGGCACTAGGAGGAGAAGTCAATTAAAGCTTCTTTATAGAGATTGACACACTTTTGGGTACAGGAACCCAACCAAACATGACATTGAACCAACTGCAAATCTGACAGGGAGTGCAAAAAAATAATAATAATAATTATAAAAAAAAATCCTGACCTACTGACCCTGATTTTTTTGCCTTGGCAGCAAGAAACAGACATGTTTTTTTCTTTTTGGCCTTACAGATCAATATTGTACAGGGGAGGTAATCACTGAAAAAAAAATGTATCTTATTTCATTACAGGATAGTAGTGATGAATGTGGTATAAGAGAAGATAAACAGGACATGGATATCTGTGAATCTCCTCTGAGAACTATTTCGCCTGACTGTGTTCTAGCCACAACATTATCCCAGTCCTCAAATCCTCCACCTACTCCTATTAACTATAGCATCACTCCTACCAAGTATAGAAACAAGAGAAAACAGAGTACACCCCAGAGATCGCCATTTAATGATATTTCTAATGTCTCACCCCACAGAAGACCAGCCATGTCATCACCAAGTGATAGAAAATGGATGAGAACTGAAAGCAAATTCTCAAAAGAATGTCCAGGTAGTATACTATATATAGTCCATAAATATATTTTGAAATAGATTAGTGTCGAAAACTATTTTCATACTTTACCAAAGTTTATTATATATCATGATTTTTTCACAAATATATTGAAAAGTTTGAGTAAATCTGTTTTTTAAGCTACAGAGAGCAAAATTTTCAGTTTTGGTATTTTAAATAGAAAAGTTAATTTTGTATGAGAATTAATAAACCTGACTGATAAAATTTTAAATTAAAAATAATGCTTTAGCTGGTAAAATGATCTTTTAAAACATATGAAAAAATGTGAGGTCGCCATGATTGCATTCTTGCTACAAAACAAAAGAGGTTTACTAGTCATTCCCCCATCTACCTTAAACAATATATTGCTTTTTCAAGTAACAGCAAGATCCTATATATATATGATAGCTGGGACAATTTTGAAATAGACAAACTGCCAAAAATGCATGTTGGAATTTAATTACTTTATATAACGAGTGGATAGATATTGTAGTTAAAAGGGTGAATTAGAATCTATATCTATATCATAAACAATTTATATGAATATTTTAATTTCTTTTTTCTTTTTTCAGTCGATGAAGACTTTGTGTCGTATGAACCTGATATTTATAGATTTCACAAATCTTCTACATCACGTAGGAAGAAATGGGATATTGAAAATCAACCTCCAAATAGTCACTCAAGGTACATTATATCAGTTGGTTCTCTAACTACACCTAAAATGCAGCACACTCCTTGTCAGTTCAAATATGATCATTCATTTTTATCAGACTTGTATTGTCTGTAGTACTAAAATGATCTTTTGAAAAAATTCCAAGCCTTTATATTGAAATAGATTATATTCTTCACGAACAATTTTTTTAATCAGGGCTATTTCAGAAAAAAATGTATGGGGGGGTTGGAAGGCACAATATATTAATTATTTTTTTTCTGGAATAGCCCTCATGAAAATTTATCAATTGAATTAAATTTTACATGCGAGAACAAAATTTCAATTTTAATATGGAAGAATTGTATAAGAGGGCTATCAAAAACTAGTATTAACATTGTTTGAAAAAATGTTTGACTATTTAAACTATATGGGACTCATCAATATTATAAAAAACTTTGTTGTATTTTTTCAGTTCTGCAATATCTTCAGTTTCAAAAGTAGAAAAAATAGACCACAGAAAAACAACATGGATGAATGGATTTATGATGTTCAGTCGCTTGAATAGAAGATCTTTTATTGAGTGAGCTTGTTGTATTTTTACATACTTCTTTTAATGATTATTGATTGATGTCTATTTAACCTTCTTGAGCAAGTATTTCATGCATGTTCAGCACAACTTCTTTTAACAGATATATAGAATAGTATTTATATAATCTGAAGAAAAAAACATTCAAGTTAAAATTTATTTTAAATATATGTCGGTGGTGTCATAGTTATTCCTTTTAATTATGTCAAAAATACACATACTGTTTAGTAAATTTAGATGTGATGTATTACTTGTTTTTTCTTTATAATGTCTTGGTTAACTTATAAACACTAAAATGTTTGGAATTTGTGTCCAATAATTAGGGTTGTTTTTTTCATTCTTCATTTTTATTATTTTTTTGTTTCAGATCTAACCCTGGTGTCCATACTTCCCAAATAAGTAAAATGATGGGTCATGCTTGGAGGCAGATGGCATCAGATGACCAATTACCTTATAGGTATGTTACCATGAAAATCTGTTAATAACAAAGGTGTCAACTTCTTTAAATTTTAAGGACTGTGAGGTGGATGGGAGATTATTTATCCACAGTTTCATTTTATTTAACGATTTTCATTTTTTCTATTAAATTTTCTGTTATACTTCGTTGATTAGTAAGGATAGACTCTTCTTGATTAGAATTAAAATGCCTTTTGAGGGGCCTCTTGGGACTTCTTGTTACTATCAATTGTCATTTGATTCTGTTAAAGTGATCACATGGTTATTTATACTACAGATTGCACTGACTTTTTTGGTATACATTTAGTTTTGTAAAAAAAATATTTATACTGTTTCGTTTTATGTATTCTACTCATTTTGCTTCTATGTTATTTGTAAGTTTATGTGTATTTGTCTCTCCTATTACATAGGAAAGCTGTGTCTAAGTGTCGTTTAAATAAACAGTAAACAGGAAAAGAGAAAAGGTACAAAAGATCAACAAAAAAACAGGCAACACAATTGACAATACTAAAAGAACGTAAAGACAACACTGCTGGTGCAACATTAACTCCACCGAAAACTGGTTTATTTGGATTATTTGATAACCAACAAAATGCAGATTTAATAATTTCATATCTATACATGTTATCAGCAAAAAATTGTGAGTACAATGATAATTATCATGTCAATTTTTTGCATAATAAAAGCATTGCATTATTTTTTTCAGTTTACAAAATTACTGTTTTACCTAATATCTGTGATTTATTTTTCCTTTCAGAGAGAAAGCTAAAGATTATGCATCTTCAATGAAAAATCTGTTGTGTGATGAATCTGTCTCAAGTGATGACAACTAAAAACATTTTGATCCATTCTGGACATTGATGTAAATGATGATTCTCAGGGTCAATCCCTCCTACTGGATATGAAGTTTTTCTTGATCCATCCTCCTAATTAAATTTGATGTAAATGAAGATGTTACTGTCCGTTATATGATTAAACTTGTAGCGGGATTATGCATGATAATGCCCATTGGTAGTTAAGATATATTCTATACTTGATGTAGGTCTAGATAGATTTGAATTTTTATTTTTTGTTATAATGATCATGTTTTCATGGTCAATAGTAAAGAATTACTAATCCTGTGCAAGTTTGATTATTTTATGATCTTAAATAACAAGAGCCATCAGTGAAGTGGTGTTTAGACTTTTATAGTAACGTCATTTAGAATGTAGCAGTTCCTTTGATATTTATATATATAACTACATAATTTGTGACATTATATTTTGATGTTGATAGTCATTTTTAGATTTTTGGTGGGGAAACCGTTGTGGATTTAATTGTTAAGGGACAAAATTGATGTAAGAATCATATGGCTTGAATGAACAAGCTTAATTAAAATTAAATAATTGAATTCAAATTGTTGTTAGTTCTCTTTTAATAGAGAGCTATAGAGCTATTTGCAAATTATTATAGTAATAGAACATAATTTATAATGGAAAAAATTTTGTTCGAGTTTTATTGAAACGTTTAAAAACTTCTTTTTATTTTTAATTAATTTCTAATGCATCTGATATTCTGTTGTTAAAACCCCATCTCATCATATATCAATTAATTCCATTAAAGTTACGGTAGCTTTGGAGACCTTCTCCTTAACGATTTTTGAATTCGGATAATACACTGGTTGATCATTTTGGGGTTTTTTTTCCAATCAAGATATCTCAAAAATGTAAAATTTGTATAAAAGAATGATAATTTTTCTGTTAAATGTCTGGAATTGAAAAATATGAACGTTATTGAATTTTACAATATCAATTTGTTGGATTTCAGAATATCATTATGTTAGCAATTTAACCTTGTTGGATTGATTGATTCCAAAGTGTTTAATCTATTTCTTTCCTGAGATATGGAAAATATTTTTGTTATTGTTTTTATTATGTTTAAATTATGATGGTTGTATCTTTTTAATAAGATTTTTTATTCTGGTTTTATGTAACTTGGTATGTTTTGTGATATTTGTTTATGCTTTGTTTTTTATTTATAAACCATTTTATTTTGTATGTTACGTGATATTTATTTAAGTTTTTTTTTTTATAAACCGTTTTATTTATTTTGCTCATATAAGTCCAAATCTTTAAATCTGATAAGTAGTATGAATGTGTTAAAATTTCAATTATTTTTATGCCCCATTTATGGGCATTATGTTTTCTGGTCTGTGCGTCCGTTCGTCCATTATTCCGTTCATCTGTTATTCCATTCATCGGTTCGTCCTACTTCAGGTTAAAGTTTTTTGTCGAGGTAGTTTTTGAAGAAGTTGATGTCCAATCAACTTGAAACTTAGTACACATGTTCCTTATGATATGATCTTTCTAATTTCAATGCTAAATTAAAGATTTTCTCCCATTTTCATGTTCCACTGAACATAGAAAATGATAGTGCAGATGGGGCATCCGTGTACTGGAGTCACATTCTTGTTCTGATGTCATAGCAGTTATCAAGTGAGAAACAAGTTGCCAAGGAGTATGAACTAATATTTTGTGGGTATATTGTGAATATTATCTTTATTTTGGGCAATGTCTTTTAGACAACATAGCCTTAGATCTGTTTATGACGTCCTTTTGGACAGGTCTTTTTTGAGAGGTAAAAATGTTGTTTCGTGCAATGAATTTTCAATTGTTTTCACATACTTCTTGATTGAAGCTCATTATTCACACAGTGTTTGTGAAAATTTATAATAAGCAAGGCATAGCTATTTTTTTTTATTCATCATACATGTAAAGTTACCATTGATTTTCTATTTGTAAATTTGTGAAAAACCTTTCCTCTCATTTGTTTTCTTAACGTAACGACCCCAATCTTTCACATCAAAGATCTGTAAACATGGCCCAAGTATTTCCATACTCGCACTTTTTGTTTATTTGTTAAGGTCCTAGTCTCAACATTTTATGAAATTTAATACTTGTAGTAAGATACTCGAAAAATTATGTATTGATTAAATTTTCACTTATATTACAGTCTTAGAAATTGAATTTAGATAAGGAGTTGCTATGTATAAATTTTGTTGTTGATTGTTTTCATTATTCTTTTGGTAGATATTTAAAAACATCGTCCCTCAATCAAATTTTATTCATAGTGAATTATGATCACCTTCAAGTAGAATTAAACTCTTTAAATAAATCTTTATAAAAGATGTTTCCCCCATGCTTTCAAATAAATATAACAGTTAAAATTGAGAATGGAAATGGGGAATGTGTCAAAGAGACAACAACCCGACCATAGAGCAGACAACAGCAGAAGGTCACCACCAGGTCTTCAATGCAGCGAGAAATTCCTGCACCCGGAAGCGTCCTTCAGCTGGCCCCTAAACATATATATATACTAGTTCAGTGATAATGAACACCATATTAAACTCCAAATTGTACACAAAAAACTAAAATTGAAAATAATACAAGATTTAACAAAGGCCAGAGGCTCCTGAGTGTTTGATCTTACTATTATATCTACATACTGTTTATTTGTTTAGAATTTATGTATTTGATTGAAAAATTAGTTCTGTAAATAATGGTTTTACAATAGAATTATCTCCCTTTGTAGGGATTCATAGCAGGAAAAAAAATTGGTCACTTCTATCTTCTTTTCCCCAATGGATTACTAAGCAGTTGTGGCTTGTGTTTTTTTAATTGCATATAGTAACATGAATTATATGCCACACCAAATTAAATTTCTATTCTTTAACTTTTATGAAGGAAAATATATATTACCCTGATGGGTAGTCAAAGTTGTTTAAAAAACAACTTTGAAAATTTAAATGAAAAAGTTTTTAGATACAAAAATAGAGATTTTCTTTTACAAAACTGTTTCTCTAGTTTTTGTGCTATTTTTACATTTCTACATCGATATGAGAAAAATATTTCTCCTCACTAGTGAAATGATCGGTTGAATTTAATTATGACATCAAACTTTCTTGGTTTCTTCTGACTATTCCTATTGTGAAAAATGAAAAAAGCGACCATTCCTGATGAAGTCACATTTAAAGAATAAAATTTTCTGTTCTAATTTTAAAAAATAGAAAAAAAATCTTAGGAAAACAGATTCCAGCTTTTTAACTCTTGTATTACAATATTTCTCCACTCTCAACTGTTAAATTTTAATTTTAAAAAGCTTGGCAAGCCTTGTGCTCAGTTTATTAAAATTTAAATGTCTCAAGTGAAGAAATATGGTAACACACTTGTTGCAGTGGTGGAACCTATATATCGTTACCATTTGTGTGCAGTAGTTTCTTTTTAAAATTGATATAAGGAAATATATTTACTTGCACCGTGTATTGGCTTCCTAAAAATTATAAACCGAATCTGGTATGACTTCAGGTATCTGAGGTCGGCTCTTCCCTTTATTTTCACAACAACAATTTGTGTCATTCTGAATTAAAAAAAAAACGATGTCAAAGCATAATTTATAGAATGATAGTGAGTATTGTACTAGAGGTTTAGCAAAATAATGGAAACTCATTTTCGTCTTTCAGTTACATAAGAATCATTGTACAAAATATTTATTTGTTTGCAATAAAGCAAGAAGTGGTTGAGCAAATGACTTTATTATGTTTTTTTTTTTTTTTTGGCCAAAGTTGACAACCGTCTGGCCTTTAAACTGTTCCAGAACTAAATGCATGGGGCATGGAAGACAATTTCCTTGACCACCTTTTATCAACAACAAAAAAAGTTCTAAGGAAATTACAACCATCCATATTTACTGTGGAATCATTTATTTTCGTGGGTATCAATTTTGATGGATTGAGGAAAAGTTGTATTTTCAAGAATAGTTGATTTCGTGGTTTTGTAGAAGTCTGTATACAACCAAATAGCAAATTTGTGATTCCTTGAACATTTAAATTCGTGGTTCACCTGATCTTATAAAAACCATTGGTATGCGAATCCACAGTAATTAATATTAATCTGAGATCATCTTATTCCATCATATCCACCTGATAATTTTTTTAAAGTTTACAAGAAAAGAGCTTGTCAATATCTGCACAGCTTTAATTTTATTCAGCTGTGCTGGATAACAAGAAGATAAAATTGTACCAGTTTGAAAAAACTTTTCCAATATGGCAATGCAATGAACTTTGTAATCATCAATTATTTATCCTATGTTTTAAATTCATTTCCAAAAGGATTTGTGAGCTATTGTTATCACTTGGCCTCTTTTCATATTATTGGTAGCGTTCAGTGGCGGATCCATAAATTTGAATAAGTAGGCCCACTGACTGCCTAAGAGGGTGCAAGCTCTGATCGTGCTACAGTGTTTCCCTATATAATCTACCAAATTTTTGCGGTGACCCAACTCTAATTCTGCCTTCGGTGTTGTATATTAACATTGTCTTATTCAAAACTAGTCATGGAAATAAAAACCAAACTTGACATGTTTTATTGTGGTTTGAACCAGATTTCTTTTTCTTTTATTATGTGGCACAAGTCCACACAAGCAAGTAATGAGTTTAGATATGCTTAAACTTGGGAGTTAATAAGTTATTACTAATAACAGAAAGGACATCTGAAGTTTGATATTGACTGTTTGATTAGAAAAAAAGCATAGAATGTCATGTCAAACAAGCCTGTTTGTTGTACATTAGAATTGAGATTTCAATCGTACTAGACATGTCAACGTATATTTGTTCCTGAGGGAAACAATATTATGATAATATTTGTTCTGCGGAAATTATGTCATGGAATACTTTTTCCATCTGTATTATATTTGTTCCACTGATATTAGGAACTTATCTTATATGTTGATGATGTTCCTATTATGCTGAAGTTTAGTTTACACCTGATTGATTATTATATAAATCAAAACAGGTTTTAGATGCCAGGGGCGGATCCAGACATTTTGAAAAGGGGGGGTTCCAACTATATGTCCCCATTCAAATGCATTGATCGGCCAAAAATAAAGGGTTCCAAATGGGGTTATGTAAAATGAAAAGTGTTAATGAGTTAGATATAATTGTAAATACCAGTTTACCATTCCAATGGTAATGGATAGAATATAATAATATTTTTGGGTCAGAAAAGATATTATATAATACTTTTTCCAATCGGAATAATTATTACATAATACTTTTTTCCATTTTTTTCATTTTAATGAATGATATGTCAAAATGTTATACCATAAGATAAAATTTTCACCATAATATATATATATATTCCAAAGATAATTTATTATGTAATAAAACTTCCAATTGGAATTTATTTTATGTGATAAAAATTCTGAGGCATTGGTCCTTTTACTATGCTGATGGAATAAATATCACATAACAATAATTCCAATTGGAACTTTTGTTACATAATAAACTATCTTTGGAATAAATATTATGACGGAACTTATATTCTGTGACACCTAAATACACATATTTTGTCTGGTCTTGACCATCACCAGACACATACATTTGCAGTTTCTTCTTTAAAACACACTTCCTATAAACGTTTGACTCATATATTAATGCTGTTATGATACTTCCAACATACTTACCCATAAAATTTTGAAGCTTGTTTCCATAGGGCTTTTATGTAAACTGCTTATAGTTTCGACATACAAATATGTTAACACACAAATTAATTAAGGAATGACTGTAATATTTTTTCTGTCTATTCGAAATAACATAAAAAATGTGGTGCACACTGAATAACGCGCGTAGCGGGTTATTTAACAGTGTACACCACATTTTTTATGTTATTTCGAATAGACAGAAAAAATATTACAGTCATTTCTTATAATTTAATTCTAAATTCCATTTTAAACCGTAGAAAACCTTGAAAAAATGTTGATGACGTCACGGTCACATGACTAAATTATGTCTCTGGTCTGATAACAAAATAACGTCAGCCAATCAGAAGATGTGTTACATCCAAAATTAAATTATTCTGAAATAAAACTTCAAATAACATATAAAGGCACTGCTATTTTCAGTGTTTGGTACAAGTTAGCTGTCACTGTGCACCACAGTTCAACATAGAACCCAGAAAATACCATCAAACATCCCAAACATACTATCCACACCAATCTGTGTCCACACTAAATGGATAATATAAAAAGAAGTATGATAAAGTTGCACTATAACTTTTTGGTCATGCACAAATGTTAGTTACTTCGATTCAGGTAACCAGTTGGATCTGGCTGACATCAAAGACCTGTAATATTCCACATAACAGCTCGTGTCTATAATTAAAAGTGCTCCTTATACTGGAGGAACATACATACACGAGAAAATACGATCCTCAATAGGTGGCGTTGTTGTTTATAAACAGAAGGAAGCAGTGCGGGAATGACAGATTAAAGTTTGCCTTGTTTCGATATATATATACAATGAAATTACTTATATTCGTTGGGTTGGTTGGACATGTATTTTGTGTAGGAGGATTTGGGAGTCCGGGAAGTATAGCTGCATCCGAAATTCCAGACCAAGTTATTGAAGCAACAAAACAAGAACTTCAAAAACAAAACCTTGTTTACACTGACACGGATTTGAGAGCTCAGGCCTCTAATGTTCAAAGACAGGTATAGTAGGCCTTCTACAATTCTCATCTGCCGATATCATTGACATATCATAAGACAAAGACATAACCTGACTAGTGGTCATTGCCCATGGATACGTTTGCATTTGTGCATGGTTTGACCCAAAGTAGTTGTGACGCAATAAAGCCAATATTGATATTTATAACTCCACAATATTTTTTTCCGTTTTATCAAAATATTTTGAGTAAATCCCTTCAGAAAGAAACAGCTATATGAAGGGTTATTTAAAAATTCATGGATTATCGGTGTGACATATAAATGTTTTCGTATGTCATATGATTTCGTATCCCCTATATTTCATCGGTTTTGATTTCACACATGTACATGTATATTGTGGCAGGTTTTTCTGTTTCTATATTTGAAACAACAACAACACTACAATTTGACAAATTTAAAACATATTCAAAGTCGCTTTAACAGACGCTAGAACAAATTTAATAAAACTGACCAGATTAGCCATTTTTATTTAATGCCAAAAATATGCCTCGCTAGAATAGTTGTTGCGAAAAATTCTGAAGGGTTACATAAAGTACAGATATGTCGTTTGCCTGTCAGACACCAGATCTTCAAGACATGTGACTGTCATGTGCTTTTTTTTGTCGTTTAAAGTACAAACCAGCGAGTTAAAATTAACAGGGTTCTTATATAAAATGGTTGTTCAAACTCCATTCCTTCAATATTCTATTGACAACTCTTTTTTTTTTTCTATACATCCCTAATACATAAAGATGAAAATAGTCTTAGCTTTTTGAATTTAATCACAAATTATGAAAACTGCATTTTAAATTAAAAAAAAGTAATATCTTTTGTAAAAACTGAGTGCCAATCTGAAAAAATATCAGAATGTTAAAATTTCAGCTTATGAAACATCAACAAAATGCTATTCACAAGTTAGTTTTAGTACTGAAAAGAATTAAATGACTTTCTTTATGATTCAATCAATTACCAAAACCACGACTTTAGAAAATACTCATTTCCAGATTTTATAGTCATTTCCTGTCCGTGTACAGATCCAATTTTTACTTCATATCAAAACATATGATGCCGTTTTTTGACATACGAAAATCACAAAATAACCGGCACCGGAAACAGTAAAAAATCGTTGTGAGCCTTGACAAAAAAAAATCGAAATACCTAAAAACATTAGACAGAACATGCTTTAAAAATTTGAGTACACACAGGAATAAAAAATCTACAGTGAAAATTGTTATTAGTATGAAAACCCATCACACAATGATACCTGTTGGCCTGACAGGTAAAATTGAAGTTTCTTCAATAGGATCACATACATAATATATACATTTGTAGGGATAGTAGATCTTGCCATGGATAGAAAACAAGTGCTCGTGGATCACTTTTTTTATACGACCGCAAAATTTGAAAAATTTTTCTTCGTATATTGCTATCACGTTGGCGTCGTCATCGTCTTCGTCGTCGTCCGAATACTTTTAGTTTTCGCACTCTAACTTTAGTAAAAGTGAATGGAAATCTATGAAATTTTAACACAAGGTTTATGACCACAAAAGGAAGGTTGGTATTGATTTTGGGAGTTTTGGTCCCAACATTTTAGGAATTAGGGGCCAAAAAGGGCCCAAATAAGCATTTTCTTGGTTTTCGCACTATAACTTTAGTTTAAGTTAATAGAAATCTATGAAATTTTGACACAAGGTTTATGACCACAAAAGAACGGTTGGGATTGATTTTGGGAGTTTTGGTTTCAACAGTTTAGGAATTAGGGGCCAAAAAAGGGCCCAAATAAGCATTATTCTTGGTTTTCGCACAATAACTTTAGTTTAAGTAAATAGAAATCAATGAAATTTAAACCCAATGTTAATGACTACAAAAGGAAGGTTGGTATTGATTTTGGGAGTTTAGGTCCCAACAGTTTAGGAATTAGGGGCCAAAAAGGGACCCAAATAAGCATTTTTCTTGGTTTTCGCACCATAACGTTAGTATAAGTAAATAGAAATTTATGAAATTTAAACACAAGATTTATGACCATAAAAGGAAGGTTGGTATTGATTTTGGGAGTTTTGGTCCCAACAGAATAAGGGGCCCAAAGGGTCCAAAATTAAACTTTGTTTGATTTCATCAAAATTGAATAATTGGGGTTCTTTGATATGCCGAATCTAACTGTCATGACTGTGTATGTAGATTCTTAACTTTTGGTCCCGTTTTCAAATTGGTCTACATTAAGGTCCAAAGGGTCCAAAATTAAACTTAGTTTGATTTTGACAAAAAATGAATCAGTTAGGTTCTTTAATATGCTGAATCTAAAAATGTACTTAGATTCTTGATTATTGGCCCAGTTTTCAAGTTGGTCCAAATCGGGGTCCAAAATTAAACTTTGTTTGATTTCATCAAAAATTGAATAAATGGGGTTCTTTGATATACCAAATCTAACTGTGTATGTAGATTCTTCATTTTTGGTCCTGTTTTCAAATTGGTCTACACTAAAGTCCAAAGGGTCCAAAATTAAACTTAGTCTGATTTTAACAAAAATTGAAATCTTGGGGTTCTTTGATATGCTGAATCCAAAAATGTACTTAGATTTTTTATTATGGGCCCAGTTTTCAAGTTGGTCCAAATCAGGATCTAAAATTATTATATTAAGTATTGTGCAATAGCAAGTCTTTTCAATTGCACAGTATTGCGCAATGGCAAGAAATATCTAATTGCACAATATTGTGAAATAGCAAATTTTTTTTTAATTAGAGTTATCTTTCTTTGTCCAGAATAGTAAGCAAGAAATATCTAATTGCAAAATATTGTGCAATAGCAAGATTTTTTTTTAATTGGAGTTATCTTTCTTTGTCCAGAATCAACTTAAATCTTTGTTATATACAATATACAATGTATATTCACTTTTTACTACCAACTGATAAATTAAAATAATCTTTACCATTCAGTGATAACAAGCAGTTTTTTTACATCTTATTTCCTTATCTTATCTAAAATGTTTTTAGATAATGTATGTTGGACATTTGCCAGACATGACTATGATGTCATTTTCTATTTTTATTTGCCAATAACTTTATGTAAATAACTTCATTGGAAATTTGCCAATATAAAATGTTGCTGATGAAGTTTTTTTTTATTGTTTTATACAATAAACAATGTATATTCACTTTTACTACCAACCAATCTTTACCATTCAGTGATAACAAGCACTTTATTTTACATTTTAATATTTTATGATGTATTTAAAAGAGTAGTTATTGTTGCAAACTTCATTAGAAATTTGAATTGATATCAGTTTTGGAAAAAGGGAAACGGGGATGTGAAAAAAGGGGGGGGGGGGTTAAATTTTTCTCATTTCAGATTTCATAAATAAAAAGAAAATTTCTTCAAACATTTTTTTGAGAGGATTAATATTCAACAGCATAGTGAATTGCTAAAAGGCAAAAACAAACTTTTAAGTTCATTAGACCACATTCATTCTTTGTCAGAAACCTATGCTGTGTCAACTATTTAATTTTAGATTTAAAAAGTTTGAAGAAGAAATCTTTAATTGTAAAATTTGTAAAATCTTGACATTTGTTTTGTGTAAAAAAAACCCATGTAATGTCAAAAATTTGATCACAATCCAAATTCAGAGCTGTATCACGCTAGAATGTTTTGTCCATACTTGCCCCAACTGTTCAGGGTTCGACCTCTGCGGTCGTATAAAGCTGCGCCCTGCGGAACACCTGGTTTTAATCTCACTACACTGTAATTAGCAACAAGAAAATGAATTTAGCATCAAGATATCGTTAACCTCACAGCTGTGCTCATGCAAGAAGATGTAGCTACTACTAGCTCAATCAAAATGGTTCTGATGATATTGAATGATTAAGCTAAACGCCTTGAAATAAGCTGCAGGAGTGCAGGTACATCTGATGATCGATTAAAAAAAGTACTGGAAATAGTCACATGTAAATCTAATTCTGATGTACAACAATGTATGACTTCAAAATACTGGTCAGAGCCTAATTTTGGCGGTCAGGACTGACAGTTTTTGCGATTTCTGAGACCCTTTCCGATAAAAATATATATTTGTCAGGCAAATATGACAGATTTTAAAGCCTTGCAATAGAAACATCGTGTTTAAAAACCAACAAACGTCTTAAAATGAATAACTTGGCCTGGTACATGTAAAAACTGACAATAAATAACTTTGCACAAATTTTATATTATTGAATATTCTGCTGCACAAAATGCAGGAAACAATGAGTAAAAAAGTGACAAAAATTAGTACAATGTATGAGCATCATCAGATGAAAATAAATGATAAATCTGAAGTTAAAGTCCTCTTGCCATCTTGGCCCTCACCAGAAAATCAAATAGTTTTCCCCTAACAGTTCATTGTTTCTGATGATATTATTTAAAGTGCAACTTAACATAATTTATATAGCACATGTAGAAGTTTAAAGACAAGTCATAAGGTCATTAAATGGACTTAAAAATACCAAAACATTTACAGTTCTTATAATTTTAATTTTCACATTTTCAACATTATTTGTTAATGAGTTTATATCCCTTTTAAGCATGATAAGTAAAATAAATTTCTGTAAAATTGGGACATTTTTTGGGGTTTCAGTTAAAGATAAAATCACCACTTCAAGAAATTTTCAAGATTTTAACACAATTAATGTCATGGCAAATGACATCATCAATATTTTAATATAACACAGTTAATTTTTGTTTTAGAAGGCTCTTGTATTTACTCTTCAAAGATTTTTTTTGTTTGTTTCTAAATGGTAATTTTTAAGTACCATTTTACAAAATCAATCCCTTTATATTTAAACATCGTGTAATGGACTATACATTTTAACTATTAAACAAAACAAAATTATGGAATTTTACAATAACTGCATCATAACATAAATATCTGAAGGAGGAGGCGAAGCTCTCAGGGCCCTTTTCTGTAACTACTGTCTAAGAAATTTTAGTGTAACAAAATCAATAATGTGATATATATCTATCATATAATTGATTGAAAATTTCACTTTTCTTATTTTGCATATCTTCATCTTTAAGATAAACTTCCTTAGGCCACACAAACTTGATTGATAGTTCTTTGGATTTTCCCGCTTCTGTTTTTCAGAAATCAAGTTTTCAACAACCAAAAAAACTACTGCTTCCATATTTTTTTGGTTCGCATGCTGCTCTGAAATTAGTCTTGCCTTGAAATTTTTTTTCTCTCACTGACGCTTTGTTTTTACATTTAATCAAATCGGGGTTCAAAACGCATGTGTGATCAATCAATAAAAAGTGAAAGGAAATATAAAAACAACTTGCTTTCTTAAAAAAAAAAATGCAATCCTAAACCCAAATGCTTAGGGGTTTATGCAATCAAAATGTCAAGCCATCAGTTGTTGTGGTTTCAGCTCAATGCAGAGGACAGGAAATCATTGAACAAACGGCTATCCGTTGTTTGTCATCATTTACATTCGTAGATATCTTTTAGGAAGCTAAAAGGGTAAATAAAGTCGGCCAATATTTCGTTTGATGATATCAAACACATACAAATTTGACAACAGCCGTCGGCATCACCTATCATAGTCTGAGATTATTCTGACATCCAATGGCTGTTTAACCAGACAAACTGGGGCTGGGGCTTGTGGCAAAACAGCCATTGGACGTCAGAGTAATTTCGGACTACACCTATTAATATTGGCACTGACATGGATATTTCTGTGTTGGAGAGTTAAACTGTAAATTTGTGAATTTTGAAATAGATAGAGGAACACCCTGCGATCCAAACAATAATTTAATAGAATTCCCAACAGGTCCCCCTAAAAAATGCGTTTGCACTGTTAATTAAAAAATCAATAAAACTTCCTGAAAGACGTATACCAAAATCGTGTGAACAGGGCAAGGAGAATCTGATAGAAACTGTTGACCTGGCTAGTAGTACTATAGAGTGTGGGTGGTCTTCAGATACTTTAGAATCAGGGACAATATTGCAGAATAAAACTTTAAAATGCTTTGTGGTATATAGACCCCATCCATCAAAGACTGCAATTTATATGTACTGTGGAATATGTCAACTTCCTACTATCAAAATAAAATCTATCCGATATTAAAAATTTATTCATTCCTAGAGTTCATCTTACAATTCACAGTAGTAGTTAGTTTTGATGAGGACACATATCCTTCTGTTGGTCTTTTAGTTTCCAAGCACAGCTCTTAATATGTGGTTAATTGCCAATAAGACAACTATCCACCAAAATTCAAAAGAAGTAGATGTAAGTAATTATAGGCAACCAAACATTCTTAAACCTGGAGAAAATCCCATGTTTTGTTTAGGGCCTTTCCAGAATTAATTGTATGGGGGAGGAAGACACCTGTATTAAAATTTGATGGGTTGTGGTTATATAAGAAAGATTTGAATAAAATATCCAATTTAAAATGTATGCATGGTGGGGTCAAATAAAAAGTGCCTTCCTTCCCTCACCCATACATTTATTTTTGGAACAGCCCTTGGTGGAATTTAATTCAACCTCAAAAATTGTCAAAAAGCTGTTCACCAAAAAGTTACAAACTGAAAGTTCAATTTAATAATTGTCATGTGTTTTGCATGCTCTTTACATTTGTGAAGGTCATTGGTACATTGTATTGCCATTTCTAAGTCACATTTAAGAGGTTTTCTTTTAAATATTTGCTGCTGCAAGGTGAAAGAGTCTACAGTTGTTTGCTAAGAGTCAGAATAATGTATTCAAACAGGATAACAGGCCTTATGCATCAAAACATCAGTGATTTTCCATCATTTTCTGTTTGATAAACCTAGCATGTATCACTTTAAAAAAAAAAAAAAAAGAAGATATTGCTCGCTCCTGTTGCAGACCCACTCTCCTGTCAAAATCTCATTTTCAAGATTTTTTTAAAAACAAAAATTTTGTTCGCTCGCCCCATTCTTTTTTTTCAGAGCAAATGTCTGAAGAACTATTTATCAAATTGGTGTGGCCTTATAACGTAGAAATTAATTTATACATGTAGTTTAAATTTCAGTAAAATGTAAACCAAATAAGTTTCTTATCTCATATAGATGTACTGTGGATTCATTTATTTTTGTTTTCATTATTTTCATGGATTAAGGAAATCTTTGATTGCGGTTGAAATTTAATATCATGGCTATGCCGAAGTTTGCATACAAGCCTACAAGGAATATGTCATTCTTTGAACATGTAACTTTGTGATTCTCCTATACCCCATGAAATCCACAAAAACTGGTATTCAACAAATACTTATTAGTCTACATGTACAGTTTATCATTATTTAACAAATTATTTAGTTTTCCTTACTTCAGCATACCACCAAGGACTGTCCTCTTGCCAACTAAACTCTCCATATCTGTGTTGGTAATAGTATATGGCTTTTCCTCTGTTTCATGCATACATTATTTTATACCTTCTTTACCTCCATTTTTATCTTATAACTTTTAAGGGTACTAAGTACAGTTGATGCTTCTGACTAGTTTTGAAGTGGATTCACTATAAAATTATATTTGTCTCCTTTGGATCTACAACCAGAGACTTCTGTATTTAGTCCGCCCTTAAATGCACAGTTTCAAAAAAAGAACTTCCTTAACTCAGCTGATTAAGGTTTGCCACTTACATGACTTAAATGATTCACTACGGACCAGTTATAAAAAAAATATTTATCAACTGCAGGACATGAAAAAACATGAGATGTTGAATTGAAACCTAAGATTTTAGGAAATGACAATTATAAAATAATCAATTACTGATACATTTACTTACAATTACACAATGTAGAGTGAGTTTTACTACTTGAACATAAGAATGTCTACATTGTATTGCAGGTTGTTGCAGGATATATCTACAAATATACTCTTACACTTAACACTGCTGATGGAGGAGTAAGTATAAATTTTCTTTCTCTCATTCTTAGCCAATTTGTTGGACAGTTTATTGACCTTTTGAAAGTGTGGTTCATTTGATCTCAGTTCTCCATGGGTAAAAATTCAATCATGATTTCAAATTTCCTTTTTTTCTCCAGTTTCTTTTGGAGGTCTGGAAAATAGGCGGTTATTTCTGATGAAGCTAAATAGAAAGAACACCTCTTTTTGCAGATCATTGGAGAACACTGATTAACTTTGTTTGCGTATTGTCTAAAAATCATGATTAGAAAAACAGATTCTACCACCAAATTGGTAAATCTTTTGCAATAAGAAAGTTCTCAATTTTCAAAGGGAATTTTTAAATATTTAAAATGCTTGGAGAGCATTATGCTTTAAATAAAATTTAACTGTTTCAAGTGGGGAAATATTGTATTATAATTGATGCAGTGGTATAATCTATATGTAAATCAGGTAAAGAAAAGTTGTTATCCCTGTTTTGTGTTGATGTTATTTTAATTTTTACGACTACCCTTGTTTTTGGTAAAGTTATTGAAAAAGTTGACCTCACTGAGGTCAAATGTTTAACCTTCTGAAAATGATTTTAAAGACATTGATTTAAATGTAATGCTTTGTGAGTACAAAAAGTTTAACATGATCAGATAACATGTTTAATGTGTTAATTTATATTTTGTGAGTTCATGGAATTCAGTGAATATTTTGATAATTGCAGAAACAAGAATGCACCTTTAAAATTTGGTACAAAGAATGGGAGAAGTTTGTTCAAGTGCAGCAATCAGATTGTAAACCAGCAGGAATCGTCAAACGTCAACTAGGCGGTGGACATTTCTTAGCAGGAGGAGTCAGTGCAGCAGACTGTAACTCAGACAAATTCCAGGCACCTCTCCAGGAAGCTGTCAGACATGTCAACATGATGTCAAATAGCATGTTCCATATGACACCTGTACAAGTTACCAAATGTACATCACAGGTAATTATATGTAAATACACAATTAAGCATGGTTTATCAGACACCTGTACAAGTTACCAAATGTACATCACAGGTAATTATATGTAAATACATAATTAAGCATGGTTTATAAGACACCTGTACAAATTACCAAATGTACATCACAGGTAATTAATTATATGTAAATACACAATTAAGCATGGTTTACGAGACACCTGTACAAGTTTCAAACTGTGGAAAACACCTAATTATTTGAAGTCATGACTTATCAAACATCTGTACATGTTTTAAAGTGTACAACAGAAGTAATTATTTGTAAATTCAATGAAGCATATCTAATCAGACATTTAAACCACACTGGTTTGCCAAGAACAGTGTTTTTAATGCTTCATGGTTTATCAGACACCAGTTCAAGTTTCCAAATGTACAACACAGGTAATTATTTGTGAATACAGTGAAGCTTGATTATCAGTTACCTGTTAAAGTTTCTAAATGATCACCAAAGGTAGTTATTACCAAATACAGTGCATCATGGTTTATCTAGCACCTGTACAAGTTACCAAATGTACAACACAGGAAATTATTGCCAAATACAAAAAATATGAAAATAATTAGATGTGGTATGTTCGTCAATGAGACAACTTTCCACAAAAGTTCAGATAAAGAGGATGTAAGCAATTGTAGGCAACTGTACAGCATTCAACAATGAGAAAACCCCATATTGTATATGGTCAGCTTTAAAAAATATGACAGGCAAGAAACAATAATGAACATCTTCCTCAAACACCTGTACAAGTTCCAAATTTTACAACACAGGTACCGGTAGTATTGTCAAATACAAATTCTAATGCAATTTGTATGTAACAATTTTTTTCATTGGCTAAAAGTTGCCGTCAAATCCACAGTTGACCAGGGGTAACTAAGGAGGGGCAACCATTTTGAAACAATTGAATCAACAAGTGTTCGATTACTACTATATAATCGAAAATAAAACAACACCTACCTCGAATTTGCCGTTTTAATGTTATTTTATCCGAATTTAAGCGTACAGGTAACGTAATAACCTCCAGTTTGTAAGTTTTCATTTGTATGAAGTCATGTTTACCCATGACGACGTCTTTGCGCCAAAATCATTCATGAAGTTTCGGGGATTTTTTTTTATTTGTCAAATTTAGACATTTTTCCAAGTTTTATCGTATTATTTCTTTTTGAAATGCATTAGAATCGGAATAACAGTACTGTAGTTGAAGAGTTGCCACCGTCAATTTTGATTTGACGGTCGCAAATCTCAGTTTTACTGTCTCCACTACGCGTCGCCAGTAAAACTGCATTTGCGACCATCAAATCTACAATTGATGGTGGCAACTCTTCAACTACAGTACTGTTATTCCTTAAATGTAGCATGGTTTATCAGACACCTGTACAAGTTACCAAATGTACATCACAGGTAATTATATGTAAATACACAATTAAGCATGGTTTATCAGACACCTGTACAAGTTCACAAATGTACAACACAGGTAGTATTGTCAAATACATAATGTAGCATGGTTTATTAGACACCTGTACAAGTTTCTAAATGTACAACACAGGTAGTATTGTCAAATACAAAATGAAGCATGGTTTATTAGACACCTGTACAAGTTTCTAAATGTACAACACAATTACATGTATTTGTAAATACATTGTAGCATCATTGATCAGACATTTTTTTAAGTTTCCTATGTACAACACATGTAATTATTGGCAATTATAGTGTTATGTGATAATGTATTTATTATTAATACCCCGTTCACACTATGCCTTTTTAAACCGAGTTCGACCGAATTAGTTAATCCGGGTTAAATTTAGGTAGTGTGAACGCCTTAAACCTGGGCGAACCTGGTTTAAAATTACCCCTAAGTTGAGGTGGAGTTAATGTGGGGCTAACCCAGGTTAACTATCTCACTTCTAAAGGTGATCGCAAAGTGAAGTTAATGTGAGGTTGTTGCTATAGTGACATTTATGACGTTTGCTTAAATAAGTCTTCAATGTGGCGTAACTACTATATTACGTCATATATCGAATGACGTCATTTTTTGACAGACGTCTAGTTACTATATTTTTAGATTTGGCAAAGAATTATATAACCCATTTTAAATTAGCGGCAGCAAGCCCTGTAATATAATTGTATTTCACTATGTTGAAAAACCTGCATAATGAAAAACGATGAAACCTAACTATATATATGATTGCCGTTACTTTTTGGGGCGAAAAATGGGTGCAATTTGGATAAAGTGCCATTATTTTTAAAACACTGAAAGTGGTTGATGATGATCGAACTCCTCTAAAGGGGCCAAGAGTGCGGTAAAAAAAAAGACTTTTAAATAATGCATCTGTGATGAAAAAAATATGTAAATATGTTCAGTTGACAGATGCGGGTTACAATTTTTGCTCTTACAGTTCTCTTTTTATTGAGAGGGAAATCCCATACCGGGTTAATTTTTTATCAAGTGTAAACTTGGGTAATTAATTCCCAAACTGGGTTAATTTTTATTAAGTGTGAACTTGGGTAATTAATTCGGGTTAGTGTAAACAATATTTTATTTAGAAACAGATAAATAAATGCGAACATAAATACAATACAATGGATTGGAAAACATTGTATTGTATTTATGTTCGCATTTATTTATCTGTTTCTGAATAAAATATTGTTTACACAAGAGTGCGGTAAAAAAAAAGACTTTTAAATAATGCATCTGTGATGAAAAAAATATGTAAATATGTTCAGTTGACAGATGCGGGTTACAATTTTTGCTCTTACAGTTCTCTTTTTATTGAGAGGGAAAATCCCATACCGGGTTAATTTTTTATCAAGTGTAAACTTGGGTAATTAATTCCCAAACTGGGTTAATTTTTATCAAGTGTGAACTTGGGTAATTAATTCGGGTTAATAAACCCAGGTTCGACCTGGTGCTAATTTTATAGTGAGAACACAGTATCATTTACTAACTTGAAGGTTGACTTTTCTGTTGTTGCAATTAATTACTATGATTTTTTTTCTACTAGGTTGTTGCTGGAGCAAAGTACACAATGAATGTTGATTTCCAACAGTCTGAGACCTGCATGAATGACAAGGATCACATGACATCATTGTTGGCCGATTGTCCACCAAGTAACTCTGCTACTCATGTAAGCTATATGTGTGAATATATAGAATATACGAAGTGTAAGAATCAAAGTACAAATTTATCAATCAAATTGTGGTTTTGGTTTAAACTTAAGGTATACACCTTATCGCTATTTGTACGCCATTACGTGATATCCCACAGGTTCCCGTAAAATTTTGACGTCATAAAACAAAATATCTGACGCCACAATGGAAAAGTGATTGTTGTATGACATCAAAAGTTCAAGCAGCTGGGTCAGCTGGGATTAGTGATAAGGTGTATTGGTATCATGAATAGACAAAAAAGGGAATCTAATACATGTATGACTCTTACTGGTGTTAAGTAATTCACCTTGACAAACAGTGATTGGAGGTGATATTGCTCTGCTTTTTATAAGACCGCAAAATTTTTGCAGTCGTATATTGGTATCAGGTCAGCGTCGTCAGCAGACAGATGGTTTCCAGATAATAACTTTAGTATAAGTAAATAGAAATTAAATTTTTTTTAACAAAATGTTTATAACCGCAAAAGGAAGCTTGGGATTAATTTTGGGGGTTATGGTCCCTAAGGTTTAGGGATAAGGGGCCCAATACAAGCATTTATCTAGTTTCAGGACAATAAGTTGTGTTCAAGTATTTCAATTGCTCTGAAATTGTACCACAATGTTTAATATTATAAGTTAAAAGGTTGGGATTTATTTTAAAGATTATGGGGCAAACAGTTAGGGAATAAAGGGCCAAAAACAAGCATTTTTGTAGTTTCAAGACAGTAACGTGTGTCAAAGTGTATGAATCTTTCTGAAATTAAACCACAAGATTCCATACAACTAAGGGATGGTTAGGATTGACTTTGAGGGGTTATGGCTCTCAACATATATGAATTAGAGGCAAAAAGGGGAAAACAAGGGGGTTTTCTGGTTAAAAGAACAGTTTAAACAATTTGAAAGCAGTGTAAGGGAGGAAATCCAAAAGTAATATTTGAAATACTTCAGACTACATGTACTTTTAAATATGTATATTTGAAATTTGCCAATATATATAACTTCAGTATTAATAAACTCCAATGGAAATTTGCCAATCACTTCAGTATAATAAACTTCATTGGAAATTTCAAGGGGAGAAGGTTTGGAAACCATTAAAACGTTTAATCCCGCTGCAAATGTTTGCACCTGTCCTAAGTCAGAAATCTGATGTACAGTAGTTGTCGTTTGTTTATGTAATTAATACATGTTTCTCGTTTAATATATAGATCCGACCGTTGGTTTTCGCCTTTGAATGGTTTTACACTTGTAATTTTGGGGCCCTTTATAGCTTGTTGTTCGGTGTGAGCCAAGGCTTCGTGTTGAAGGACATACATTGACATGTAATGGTTTACTTTTATAAATTGTTATTTGGATGGAGAGTTGTCTCATTGGCACTCACACCACATCTTCTTATATCTATTTTCTCTTGTAGACTGACCACTTCCAGTGCACAGTAATATATGCACCATGGCACAAAACTCAATATGAGACCGACTGTAAAATGGTCCAGGTGAGTTGATAATGTCAGTGTACTTTTGTAGAGCAAGGCCAAGGGTTTTAGCTTCTAAGGTTACTGTGCTGTTAATGCAAAACCCTGTTTTAAGAACTTTTAATTCTGGAATACAAATTTGAGGATTATTAAATCTAAATATATTAATGATAGAATATAGATATTATCCATTTATCAACCTCTTTTGAAACAGGATCTTAGAAGTTAAAATTAATTTTCTTTGGAACAAAATTAAAAAGACAATTTTTTCTGTTGCTCAACCAGGTGCTCCTTATCTTTTTGTTTGACAAATATCATTAAAAAAATTCAGGTCTTTATGTTTGTGTATATAAATCTTTTAAAAATAACCGGAATACCTACAATATTTTTATCCTTATGCAACAGGAAACATACATGTCTTATATATTGTTTTATAATCTTCACTAAATACTCACACTTATTAGAGTGTAAAACTTTAGATGCACCACATCTTTTTCTGTGACTGATTTCATTTCATACACAAGTCATATGTAAAGGTATACCTCATCACATTTTGTCCACAATGAACAGGTGTTGTGATGGACTTGTTTTCCATTACAATTTTTGAATTATAACCTCTGGTTTAATAAATGTTCTGAAGAGGTCAAAAAATTATAATACAGACAAAAGGCAGGGCTGGCCATATTGCTCTATTGTTCCATGTCAAGAAAGCTTGGCAATACAAAATATCGGACCCATTTAAAAAAATTGAGAATAATTTACAAGATTCCAGACTTTGAACTACACTCATACGTCTGGCATGGCCACAGGGTTAATGTATGTTTAAGGGAATTTATGATTTTGATAAAGTATTTGAATCTGGAATAATTATGAATTCTTGAAAATTTATAAGAACTGTATGATGAAACCTAACCCAACTAAATAGGGCTAGCCTTGCATGCATGCATGGCTAAGGTTACCATTACCTTCACTGATATTTCAGTATGATCTAACTTAGCTGTGGAACCGTAGCTCTTGGGTCCGCAAATAGTAAAAAAATAACATAAGGATGTAACAGTTATGGTTCCGCAGCTAGAACTAACTAATCCCCTGAGCCATGCCTGGCAATTACCCTCCATAATTGTGTTTGTTTTCAGCATATACTTCCTTTCAGTTTTCAAGAGATCAAAATTATTTCAGATTCAATAATTCCTTGTTTAGTGAAGATAGCTATACTGACTACTGTTACATTAAAAAACAAGTTTATATAAAAAAGCATGATTTGAAATGACTTATAAGTATTTGTACTTTTAGTAAATTAAATACTTTTGAATAAAAAACATTGGTTTAAAATTTATAAAACAGTTACCAAACAAATAACAATACAACAACCATAAAACAACACTTTTATCACTGCATGTTTTTCTATTATTCGCTATTAACATTGCATGTTTATATGTACCTATATTTTTAGCAAGCTGTGTAGTTTTAATCAGTGAGTTGCATACAAATTGATATGAATTTTATATAAGCATCAATCATTTATTATAATCAGAAAAAAAATTGGAACATTTTATTTTAAAATTAAAGTAAAAGACATGTTGGAAATTAATTTAGCAAAGACATGTCAGTTTTATGAGTCCCATTATGTCAGAAATCTGTGATTTGAAAATTTCAGGTTCTTTATGAAAATTTATGAATTCACAATGGATACTTTCTGTAATATTTTCAAGCATTCATTTGACTGAACTACACAGCTTGTTTTGTGTATTTAGTTGTGTATTTAGTTGGTGTGTGCTTTACTAACAAATATAAATTTTTGCTTCTTACAGTGAACCCAAACAACATCAAACAACCAAAACTACATGCAGTACTAAACAGTAAAATTGTTTGTTAATTAAACTTTTGTTTTCATGTTAACTTTGTTCTTTAGTTCTGTTTCTTTGTTACAATTTATTATGGATGCTACTTGACATTTTTAATAGATTGTTTTGTTTCACCAACATATCTAAAAACAAATGTATTATTCAATCAGTATTAAAAATTCATCATTAAATCATAATCTGAATTGTTTTGTTTTGTAATAAATAGTACATGTATGTATTAGTGTATATTTGACAAGTAACAAAGTATACACTGAACATTTTGATTTGAAAGGGAGATAACTCATCAGAAGTGGAAGTTCATTCAGTGCATATTTCTAAATTTCAAAACCCTAAATCCCTAATCCGATTTGTTGCATAATTAAAATATGATTTTCTCTGTATATCAAGCAGATGTAAATATCTTATTCATGTTGAATTTACCAATGTCGACCTACAAATTGCACCAATCTTTGTATACAATTGAATACCAGGTGTCTTATCTCAGATATGTGACATTCAAAATTCATGAGACATGGCCATATGTTGGAATTTGTCTTATTTGTATTAAATTATTGTAACAAGGTTTTCAATTGCTGGTAATATGATCATGATTTATCTGTGTCAAAATGAGATCAACAATTTTTGGTTATAAATGGAACCAAAAACCAGATGGAATGTAGGCAAAGTTAATCAGAATGCTTGAGCATGACATTCAAACAGGATAGACTGGTTTTGTGAAAAGGAGTGTACATTTTTTTTTAAATATAATCATTTCTGCTTGTTTATGGAAAGAATGGTGCATTTAAATTGTAAAGGGTGCATGAATTTTTGCCTAGAAGATATTATATAATGTATGTAAAATTAACACGAAGCATTATTGCCACAGAAAAATAACATCTGAAAATGAATGAATATACATCCACATTTACAAGTAGGAAAAGAAAAGTAATGCTACCAATGGCAGTGTTATATACATGTAGGAGGGTGGTAATGGGGGTACCTTCATGACGAATAACAGTAAAATTTCTTGCCAAATGACGTTAACAGTAATTTTTGGTGCATGATGATAAAATATGCACTTTCTTTAGACGATAAAAAATCGAATGATTTCGACAAATCACCTTAATTTTTTTCCAAAAATAAGGTAACAATAATGATTTGAGACCTTTGACAAATCATGTTAGGATATTTTGAAGAATGGTAAAATTTTAATCAATTTGAAGCTAACGGTATCTGAAAATGGCCTTTTAATGCCTGACGGTAAAGAGCGTTACTACCCTCATATAGTTGTTACTTATAAGATACTTGTACTGTTGACCTGAACATAGATGAAATATTTGCCACTGGACTTAAAATAAAACAACTATCAATTAAGTATGCTCCATGAATATACATGTACTATATTATTATTAAATAGTGGACAGTTTCCTGAACATGATTATATAATGTAGATGAAAATTACTAAATCATTACAATACAAGGCACAGCTTTTCACATATTAAATTTTTAAAGTAGTTCCTGATGCCGTCTCATTTTTAAGGAAATCCTTATTACTGTTGATTGTATTTTTGTCAATTTCTAAGTGGATATCAAACTTAGATTTGAGGTCACATCTTTAAGAGGAATAAAATTGATTTATTGTTAGAAATAATTTTCATTTTCCTGTTTTTTGTGTAAAACAAAATATATTTTATAAGTGTGTCCTTAAAAAAGTATATGAGAAATTTTCGTGCCAAATACCGGTACATGTATTTCACTAACTACAGTACATGATGGGTATTGCACTCACTAGAGAACATGCAGTGTATTTAAACTTGTGTGATGGCTAGTTGAAATAAAGGAGTGTGGTATAATTGCCAATGAGGCAACTACTCATCAAAGACTGAGGGACAAAAATTTGAATAAATACAGTCCTTCGACAATGAGTCAACTGTTAAAAAAAATATCCTGAATGTCAGTCATGTTGGTTGTTTATTCCTCAGGAATTGTGTCTGAATAACAAAAAAAGTTGGGTTTAAAATTAGCAACATGACAAGGAAACAAAATAAAGAAATAAAGAGTAGTTAACATACTGTTCTTAGTAGTGAAGTGATTATACAATACATTAGTCTCTTCTTTGGTAATTATTGTTATACTGATTATCCAATGAGCTCACTCTTTGATGTTATTCAAGTAAGACATATATGTTTCTTTTGTTAATGATGGCTTGTTAAAGATAAGGCGATGGGGGTATTATTGCCATTGCAACACTTATCAATCAAAAACCAAGTGATGGAGATGTGAAAAACATGCCACTGTATGGCTTCCAATACAAGTGACCCTGATAATAATTGCCATTTTATATACTTAAAATTTAGAAATATTTGCGATTATTTATTTTCCGCAATTGGAGATTTTTTTAAAATACTTGATTTTCATGGTTTTGCCAAATTTGCACACACTCCTTAACTTCCTTGAACATTTTATATGTGGTTAATCTATCTAAGGTCATTGGTTTTCTCTGGGCAGTCCAGCTTCCTCCACCTAAAAAAAACTTGAATACCACGAAATAGACTAAAAGTGGCTCTTATAAATGGTGTTATAACACCAACAACCAATCAATCTAAACACTTGATATCCATGAACATTGGTACCCAACAAATCAGTAGTACATTACTGTCTGCTACAAGGGTTATACAATCATGAGTTCCAAAAAGAAGACACTGTATGTAAGACAAAAATTTCAGTAATTGTTTGTGCTGGGCCACTAGGCAATCTACCCACTTTCGCAACCAGCTACATGATATAAGCCTAGGCAGGGAATCGAACCCTGATACACCAACAATTGACATCAATTTTTATGTACAATAGACTTCCTTAAAAGAAGACATTGAGACAAGGACATTGCTTTCAGAAAGTTGGAGATAACTCATAAAAATGGGATGCAAAGATAACAGGGACTACTAAGAAGAAGAGATGGCAAAAACAGGGACATCTCAGTTATACAACCAGATGGCAATAACAGGGACTTCTCTTATTAGAAGAGATGACAAAAAACAGGGATGACTGTAATAGGGTAATAAGAAGGGATTGCAAAATGAAAGGGACTACTAAACAGGAACTACTCTGTAATGAGAAGAGATGACAAAAAACAGGGACTACTCTGTAAAAGGAAAAGATGAAAAAAACATGGACTTCTCAATAGGAAGAGATGGTCAAAACCGGGACGACTGACTCACTGTTATAATGGATGGCAAAAACTGGGAGTACTCTGTAATAGGAAAAGATGGCAAAACAGGGACTTCTTTTATAAAAAGGTACGGCAAAAACAGAGGCTTCTCTTGTATAAGAGATGGCAAAACAAGGATTACAATGGACTAGTTGGTAGTAAGAACAGATGACAAAAACAGGGACTTCTGTTATAAAAAGAAATGGCAAAAACAGAGGCTTCTCTTATATAAGAGATGGCAAAACAAGGACTAGTTAGTAATAAGAACAGATGGTAAAAACAGGGACTTCTGTTATAAAAAGGTACTGCAAAAACAGAGGCTTCTCTTATATAAGAGATGGCAAAACAAGGACTAGTAAGTAGTAAGAACAGATGGCAAAAACAGGAACTTCTGTTAAAAAAAGAAATGGCAAAAACAGAGGCTTCTCTTATATAAGAGATGGCAAAAACAGGGACTATGTAATAGGGAAAATGGCAAAACAGGGACTTCTGTTATAAAAGGGATGGCAAAACAGAGGCAATTCTTATATAAGAGATGACAGAAACAGGGACTTCTCTGTAATAGGAAAAGATGGCAAAACTGGGACTACTCTGTAATAGGAAAAGATGGCAAAACATGGACCTCTGTTATTAAAAGGGATGGCAAAACAGGTACTACTCTGTAATAGGAAAAGATGGCAAAACAGGGACCTCTGTTATAAAAAGGTACGGCAAAAACAGAGGCTTCTCTTGTATAAGAGATGGCAAAACAAGGACTACAATGGACTAGTTGGTAGTAAGAACAGATGACAAAAACAGGGACTTCTGTTATAAAAAGAAATGGCAAAAACAGAGGCTTCTCTTATATAAGAGATGGCAAAACTAGGACTAGTTAGTAGTAAGAACAGATGGCAAAAACAGGGACATCTGTTATAAAAAGAAATGGCAAAAACAGAGGCTTCTCTTATATAAGAGATGGCAAAAACAGGGACTATGTAATAGGGAAAATGGCAAAACAGGGACTTCTGTTATACAAGGGATGGCAAAACAGAGGCAATTCTTATATAAGAGATGACAGAAACAGGGACTTCTCTGTAATAGGAAAAGATGGCAAAACTGGGACTACTCTGTAATAGGAAAAGATGGCTAAACAGGGACCTCTGTTATTAAAAGGGATGGCAAAACAGGTACTACTCTGTAATAGGAAAAGATGGCAAAACAGGGACCTCTGTTATAAAAAAGGGATGGCGAAAACAGGGACGTACTCTGTAATAGGAAAAGATGGCAAAACAGGGACTTCTGTTATAAAAAGGGATGGCCAATACAGAGACTTCTCTTATAGAAGGGATGGCAATAACAGGGACCACTCTGGAAAAGGAAAAGATGGCAAAACAGGGACTTCTGTTATAGAAAGGGATGGCAAAAACAGAGGCTACTCTTATATGAGAGATGACAAAAACAGGGACTTCTCTGTAATAGGAAAAGATAGCAAAACAGTGACTATGTTGTAAGAAGAGATGGCAAAACAGGGATTACTCTATAACAGGAAGAGGTGGCAAAAAAAACAGGGTTTACTCTGTAAAAGGAAGAGATGGCAAAACAGGGACTTCTGTTATAAAAAGGGATGGTAAAAGCAGACTTCTCTTTTATAAGAGATGGCAAAAACAGGGACTATTCTGTAATAGGGAAAGATGGCAAAACAGGGACTTCTGTTATAAAAAGAAATGGCAAAAACAGAGGCTTCTCTTATATAAGAGATGTCAAAAACAGGGACTATGTAATAGGGAAAATGGCAAAACAGGGACTTCTGTTATAAAAGGGATGGCAAAACAGAAGCAATTCTTATATAAGAGATGACAGAAACAGGGACTTCTCTGTAATAGGAAAAGATGGCAAAACTGGGGCCTCTGTTATAAAAAAGGGATGGCGAAAACAGGGACGTACTCTGTAATAGGAAAAGAAGGCAAAAACAGGGACTACTCTGTAATAGGAAAAGATGGCAAAACAGGGACTTCTGTTATAAAAAGGGATGGCCAATACAGAGACTTCTCTTATAGAAGGGATGGCAATAACAGGGACCACTCTGGAAAAGGAAAAGATGGTAAAACAGGGACTTCTGTTATAGAAAGGGATGGCAAAAACAGAGGCTTCTCTTATAATAAGAGATGGCAAAAACAGGAACTACTCTGTTATAGGAAAAGATGGCAAAAGCAGAGGCTCCTCTTATGTAAGAGATGGCAAAAACAGGGACTACTCTGTAATAGGAAAAAAATTGCAAACTAGGGACTTCTCTGTTTTAAAAAAAGATGGCAAAATCAGAGACTTTTCTTATACAAGAGATGGCAAAACAAGGACTAGTTGGTAGTAAGAACAGATGACAAACAAGGACTTCTCTTTTCTAAACAGGACTACTCTGTAATAGGAAAAGATGGCAAAACAGGGACTTCTGTTATGAAATAAGATGACAAAAATAGGGACTTCTGTTATTAAAAAGGGATGGAAAAAAAGGGACTACTCTGTAATAGGAAAAGATGGCAAAACAGGGACTTCTGTAATAATAAGGTATGGCAAAAACAGAGGCTTCTATTATATAAGAGATGGCAAAACAAGGACTAGTTGGTAGTAAGATCAGATGGCAAAAATAGGGACTTCTGTTATAAAAAGGGATGGCAAAACGGGGACTTCTGTTATGAAATCAGATGGCAAAAACAGAGGCTACTCTTATATGAGAGATGACAAAAACAGGTGACTACTCTGTAATAGGAAAAGATAGCAAAACAGTGACTATGTTGTAAGAAGAGATGGCAAAACAGGGATTACTCTATAACAGAAAGAGGTGGCCAAAAAAAACAGGGATTACTCTGTAAAAGGAAGAGATGGCAAAACAGGGACTTCTGTTATAAAAAGGGATGATGAAAGCAGACTTCTCTTTTATAAGAGATGGCAAAAACAGGGACTATTCTGTAATAGGGAAAGATGGCAAAACAGGGACTTCTGTTATAAAAAGAAATGGCAAAAACAGAGGCTTCTCTTATATAAGAGATGTCAAAAACAGGGACTATGTAATAGGGAAAATGGCAAAACAGGGACTTCTGTTATAAAAGGGATGGCAAAACAGAAGCAATTCTTATATAAGAGATGACAGAAACAGGGACTTCTCTGTAATAGGAAAAGATGGCAAAACTGGGGCTACTCTGTAATAGGAAAAGATGGCTAAACAGGGACCTCTGTTATTAAAAGGGATGGCAAAACAGGTACTACTCTGTAATAGGAAAAGATGGCAAAACAGGGACCTCTGTTATAAAAAAGGGATGGCGAAAACAGGGACGTACTCTGTAATAGGAAAAGAAGGCAAAAACAGGGACTACTCTGTAATAGGAAAAGATGGCAAAACAGGGACTTCTGTTATAAAAAGGGATGGCCAATACAGAGACTTCTCTTATAGAAGGGATGGCAATAACAGGGACCACTCTGGAAAAGGAAAAGATGGTAAAACAGGGACTTCTGTTATAAAAGGGATGGCAAAACAGAGGCAATTCTTATATAAGAGATGACAGAAACACGTAATAGGAAAAGAAGGCAAAAACAGGGTCTACTCTGTAATAGGAAAGATGACAAAACAGGGACTTCACTTATTAAAAGGGTTGGCAATAACAGAGGCTTCTCCTATATAAGAGACAGCAAAAACAGGGACTACTCTGTAATAGGTAAAGATGGCAAAACAGGGACTTCTGTTATAAAAAGGGATGGCCAATACAGAGGCTTCTCTTATAATAAGAGATGGCAATAACAGGGACCACTCTGGAAAAGGAAAAGATGGCAAAACAGGGACTTCTATTATAAAAAGGTATGGCAAAAACAGGCACTTCTCTGTTTTAAAAAAAGATGGCAAAATCAGAGACTTCTCTTATATAAGAAATGGCAAAACAAGGACTAGTTGGTAGTAAGAACAGATGGCAAACAAGGACTTCTCTTTTCTAAACAGGACTACTCTGTAATAGAAAAAGATGGCAAAACAAGGACTTCTGTTATGAAATAAGATGGCAAAAATAGGGACTTCTGTTATTAAAAAGGGATTGAAAAAAAGGGACTACTCTGTAATAGGAAAAGATGGCAAAACAGGGATTTCTGTAATAATAAGGTATGGCAAAAACAGAGGCTTCTATTATATAAGAGATGGCAAAACAAGGACTAGTTGGTAGTAAGATCAGATGGCAAAAATAGGGACTTCTGTTATAAAAAGGGATGGCAAAATGGGGACTTCTGTTATGCAATCAGATGGCAAAAACAGAGGCTACCTTTATATGAGAGATGACAAAAACAGGGACTACTCTGTAATAGGAAAAGATAGCAAAACAGTGAATATGTTGTAAGAAGAGATGGCAAACAGGGATTACTCTGTAAAAGGAAGAGATGGCAAAACAGGAACTTCTGTTATAAAAAGGGATGGTAAAAGCAGAGACTTCTCTTTTATAAGAGATGGCAAAAACAGGGACTATTCTGTAATAGGAAAAGATGGCAAAACAGTGACTATGTTGTAAGAAGAGATGGCAGAACAGGGATTACTCTGTAACAGGAAGAGATGGCAAAAAACAGGGATTACTCTGTAAAAGGAAGAGATGGTAAAAATAGGGAAGTCTCTCTGACAAAAATAGGATTTTCTTTGATATAAGAAGGGATTGCATAAAAAGGGACAACTGTTATAACAGATGGTAAATACAGGGAGTACTATGTTATAAGAAGTAATGGCAAACACTAAGGAACTACTGTTATAATAGATGGCAAAAACAGGATTTTTCTGTTATTAGAAGGGATGGCAAAAACAGGGATTACCCTGTAATAGGATAAGGTGGCAAAAACAGGAACTTTGTAATAGGTAAGATTGGAAAAGAGGGGCGAAATTTCCCAGAGAATAAGCAACACAAAAGGGGTGAAACCCCACCTAAAACATGAAAATTACTCTTCGTAAAAAAGGAGAAATGTATGGCAGAAAAGGAGACAACTAGGAAAAGGAGAGATCTCATGAATAGAAAAATAAAAGGTGTCTGTTGGGTCAAAGGGGAGACAAAATTTGTTAAATGTCAAAAAGTTTTTGAATAATATCTGAGAGAAAAAAAAGAAATTTCTCATGGCAAAGGGGCTAATTGTTTTTAAATGAAAAAAAAATAATTCAAAAAAGGGAGTTAATTTGGAAAGTGGGATATACTCATGGGAGATTACTTTAAAAAAAAAAAAAAAGGTGACCATTATGGCTAATGGAAAGCAACATTTTAAAGATAACTCATGGGAAAAAAATAAAACCATTTCTTGGAAATCGGTAGACAACTCAAGAGAAAGGCATGGCAAAAGGGAAAAAAAAATTCCCAAAGTAAAGTTAAGATAAAATTTGAGTTTACTTATGGCAAAGAGAACACGACACTGGGGCAGAAAAAAAGAAATAACTCATGACGAAATATCATGGAGATATTACCCTTAAATGAAAGTATTTGTAAGTTCTTTGTATAGGGTAGATCTTTAATCTAACAAAAATAATCAAAGGTCAACTTTGTAAGCAAGTATTTAAGTAGAGATTGATGACTGCAAATCTATACTATTAAACGAGAAGACCTCATTTTTGGTGTCGCTTCTCTTCTTTCCACAATAAATTAATCATCATGCCTCTGTGTCCTATGGGTACAGTGCATAATCGTATTTGTCATCCATTCATATGATTATTCAGATTGAGTTATTTTGGGTGAAAAACGAGAAAAAAGACGTCCGGATATGTTTCCGTCATTGGGCGAAATTTTAAGTCAGATTAGACTTCCGGTTTGCGTTTTTCTGTATACTTTGAACATACATTAATACTACGAATACAGTGTATTTTCTGTCTTATATCCGTCATTGGACGAAATTTAAGTCAGATTAGACCTCCGGTTTGCGTTTTTCTTTTTACTTTGAAACAAATACATATACTACGAATAAAGTGTATTTTCTGTCTGATATCATTTTCAAGTTTACTATCCACGGCAGTCACAGGGTTTATTTAATAGAGAGGGTCTGAATAATATATCAATGACCGCTGTGGATCAATTATTAAACTGAGAATTGACTGTAAAAAGAAAATACACTTTCGGGACGTCTGGAACGGGTGTTTTTATGATAGAAATTTCAGGATTGACCATTTCGGGATCCGGGATTTCTTTTTTCGAATTTCGGGATGTCGAGATACTTAATTTGTATAATAAATTCATAACCTCGGGATTTCATGTTTTCAAGCCCGGGATATTGGGATCAGGGCCCCTACGCAGTGGCGGATCCAGAAATTTTCATACGCAGGGGCCCGTTGACTGCCTAAGAGGGGCCCACTCCGGTCATGCTTCAGTGATTTCCTATATAAGCAACCAATTATTTTCCAGAAAAGGGGGGGGGGCCCCTAAATTCGCCTCTGCCCCGACCCCCCCCCCCCCCCCCTTTAATGAATGTTCATAATATACAGATAAGCGCTAAAATTATTCATGTGTCATTAAAATTAATAGAGAACAAACAAAACAAAAGGATTTTTTTGTGGAAAAAGGAGGAGCCGGGCTAGAAAAACAATTATCCTGTCCCAAATTACCTATGACTTTTGATACCTTTTCTGAAATACTCAAGTCACTAAATGTTTTACAAAAAAGAAGATGTGGTATGAATGCCAATGAGACAACTCTCCACAAGAAACCAAAATGACACCGAAATTAACATTTAAAGGTCACCTAACGGCCTTCAACAATAAGCAAAAGCCGATACTTCATAGTCTGATATAAAAGGCCCCGAAATGACAATGTAAAACAATTCAAATGAAAAAACTAACAGCCTTATTTATGTACAAAAAATGAACGAAAAACAAATATCACTGAACCACTGAATTACAGGCTCCTGACTGGAATGTTCATAATACATGTACACTAAATGTATGTTCATAATGAAATTAATAGAAAACAAAAAATGTGAATTTTGGAAATAAAGGAGGAGGGTTAAAAAAAACATTTTCCTGTCCCCAAGTATCTATGATTTTGATACTTTTCCTGAAATTCTCAAGTTATTAAATTTTTTACAAAATTCTTCCCACAACACTTTACATCCTTTCAAATACACTCTAAATGCCCGCGATTTAGCGGGTGTGTTCTAGTTGAGTATAAATTAAAATAGCCATAATAAGCAGAAAATGAATACTAGAGAGGTGAACTAAAAATGCTGAATATTTTTCAATTTAATTTTATAACAACTAACATTCAATGGCTGATATTTATCCAGGTGGTGTAAATGTATGCTGTTGTAAAAATCACAGAACTACTTGATAATGTCGACATTTTGTTACTTGAAAATATTAGTTAGTTCCGTTACTGTGGTGCAGACAGAGGTGCAGATGTTAATAGATTTAGTGAAATAAACTTTTTGAAAATGAATGTTTTTTCCATATACTGGTATGTACAAATGTGCTTGTAAGTTATAAAAGAAGTAATTTGCTGCCTTTTTGTACATGTATTAGATTCATTTTCATTAAGTTTATTTTTATTTTGTTTTGGGAAATTGAAATAACATGCATACAGACATTTTAAATGAAGGACAAAACCAAGTAGTTCTGTTATCACATTTTAATCAAATGATATTTTAAAGTGTTGTTTAATACAAAATATGTTAATTGTTTCTAAATATAGATTATATTATTTCATAATGGAAACTTCATGAATAAAATATTTTAGCTTAAAAAGGAATGACATGGGGTGATTTTGGATAGACTTTATAGCATCTCCTTTACAACAAAATTGCTAATATTTATTTTAAAGATGTAGAAAAAAGAAAATATAGCTCGAAAAAATCCAGCCGCAATGCAGAATAAGTTAAATTGAGAATGGAAACACTAAATGTGTCGAACAGACAACAATCCAACCATTGAGCAGGAAACAGCCTTAGGCAATGAATTGGTCTTCCACACAGTATGAAAATCTCAAACCCAGAGGCAGGGTTCAGATGGCCCCTAAACAAAAATGTATATAGATAGATTGATTGGATAGACAGCTAAAGGACAACAAATCTCTGATAGCGACACAAAAGCATCATATTGAGAAAGAGATGACAAAGATCAGGGGATAACTATTGAGATATTCAGAAATAGGGGAAATTGTTCTGATGGACTGAATAAGATTTTTTCACAGCATACAAAGAACATGTATTCAACAAAATATACAAACATTTTAAAACAAAAAACACACAACACAAGTCTCTTTATTACATCAAGTTGATCTTTTTTTTGTATGATTATACGCAGCTATATCTATTTTTAAGTTATTAACATGTCTCCTGTATCTACATCATATGAATATTTTTGCCTCAGCTAGAATTGTGAGGTTTCATACCAAAGGGTCTGTGGTTCTCTCCTGGCACTCTGTCTTCCTCTACGACTGGCACGAAATAGCACAATAGTGTTGAAAAGTGGCATTTAACACCAATCAATCAATATAATTCTGCAAATCTCTCAAAATTCTGTACAGAGTTGATCATGTAACAATTATATAGGAAAATAACAATTTTATCTATATATCTATATATATATATATCTTTATTCTGTCACACCTTTGCAATGACAATGTTATACAGAAGAATCTCTATAGGGCCAACTTTGCCTGCATTAACTAACAACAAAACTCATGTTCAGTATGGGTATGATGTTGACATAACTCATTTGAAATTCCCTTTTGAATGCATATATGAAACATAAAATGTCCATATAAAATTTTACTCAAATTCCTAATTAATAACAATTCTAGAACTATTTAATTCCAAATCGTAGAATTATATCACAAGATTTCATTTATCTGTATTGTCCATAAAAGCATTGACCAAATTCACACTTTTATTTGAAGCTCTCGTCTCTTCAGGTAAAATGTGATATGGTCATTGCTTTTACCTTGATTCATTTTAAAGTACCGATGGTAAGTAAAAGATAAATATCTATCTAGGACTACAACATTCTGTACATGTTCCAATTTTCTTTTGATTCCCATGGAAAAGAATTCATGAAAATTAGAAAAAAAACATATTTTGGGACAATGGCTCAGAATTGTGAAAACAAGATTTAACAAATTTCTGACCACCAACCAAAACTTGGTATTGACTTATTTACAATGACTTATATATTTGTGTTTTGTGAAAAAAAAAGTGTTATTTTGAGGGCTTTTTTTAATTCATTGTTTCATCTTTTGCTTTTACCGATTAGGTAATAATTATTTTGTAAAAGATGAACAATATGCAATATGCAGATTGTATATGTTGAAAGAGTCAAAGAGATGCAAAGCCTTTACACTTTGTAATAAGATTGACCATTGAATGTATGTAACATGTGGTTCTGTATAAAAGTTGATCATGTTGCTTTAATATAGGAAAATAACACTTTTATCTATCAAATCTAGATAGGGCCAACTTTATCTATATTAACTAACAACAAAACTCAGTAATTATGTTCAGTATGTGTATGATGTTGACAAACTCATTTGAAATTCCCTTTTGAATAAGACGTGATATGTCCATATAAGAGGGTGGTAAAGCGTTATTTTTGTGCAACATTTTCTGCCTTTATATTTCACTTGTTTTCATGTTTTGATGTTTTATATCTCGTTTTCTTGTGTTTGGTTTGACATGCTTGCTTCGTGTTTCCCCTTATTTATGTTCCGTGTTTTGTGTTGGTACTCTTAATTTCTCGTGCTTGTCCCACAATTTGATTGAAAAGTTACCCAGGACTAAATTCAAAGTTAGTCCGAAGATTGTTTTAAATTATGTGTTCCTTGGATATTAATTGCTATCAAATTATTACTATGATTACTATATTTTTTTTCTCAATCAGATGCAACTAGCGGATGCTTAGAGTTGACCACAGGATCTTCATGTCAATTAATAATGACTGCATGATCCTAAAGAACGTCTGAGTGATAACTTCTATTACTTTTTTCCTAAATATTAACAATTCACTATCTCGCGCTTCGTTTTTCATGATTTTTATTTTCCATGCAATGTTTTTGAGAATTTTATTTCACGTGTTTCCGTGTTGTTAGCCCCCCTCTACCACCCTCATATAACAACTTTACTCAAATTCCCAATTAATAACAATTCTAGAAATATTTCAATTCAGTAGAATTATATCACAAGATTTCATTTATCTTGTCCATAAAAGCATTGACCAAATTCACATTTTAATTTGAAGCTCTCGTCTCTTCAGGTGAAATGTGATATGGTCATTGCTTTTACCTTCATTTCAAAGTACAGATTTGACGTAATGAACTTCTTGTGAACATTCATGCATTGATCAGGGACATTCATGAACAGTTCATGACGGTTCATCAATTCATGAATTTCATCTGGCAGGGGATATTAAGCCTACATTCTCTGGCAGGGGATATTAAGCCTACATTATCTGGCAGGGGATATTAAGCCTACATTATCTGGCAGGGGATATTAAGCCTACATTATAACACCTCGTTTCCATTTTTTATTTGCGTTTGAATTTATCAGCAGACTCAACAAAACATGTACTTGTTTCAAGATATGAATAATAATTACTTGCACTGGATTCATTGTTATTTGGGAGATACAAATTTTCATGGATAAGGTGAACTATATCTTTGACAAAGTGAAATTTTCAATAGATATGTATGCAGACTTTGGCAAAACAAAGAAATGAAATATCCACAAAAAGACAATGTTTCTTAAGATGGTACCTAACACTTTAACTAAAAATAATTTGGCTCGTTTATTTTCATAAAATTTTGACAAAGTAGTTACTTTGACCATTTAACAAAAATATAAAAATAACAAAAATTTTGAACCAACCATTTTATCAGAAAAAATTTCACTGGTTATATAGCAGTTTGACAAATACCAATTTTGATCATTGAGAAACTTTATGTTCCCTTTACAACACAACGTAATTAAAACGTTTAGCTGACTTTACAGAGTTATCTCCCTGTAGTGTTAGGTACCACCTGAAATGAAAAAAAAATGGTACCCACAAAAAAAAAGAATCCCCAGTATTCTTCTGATTATCATGGAAAGATATCCATGAAAATAAGAAAGATCTACTTCCAGTAATGACATTCATCAAAACATGCACTTTAATAAGTCGTGATATGAATGGGATACATATTTATTCAGTTTTACACTTTCCTCTGAATACTATCAATCTAGAAATTATTGTGTGCATTTATTCTTGCAATTTTTGAAAGATGAACAAGAATTGGATTGGGATTTCAGGAAAATTTGCATACAGATATATGTATATCAAATATCAGAATGAAAGTTCTTATTATTAAGACACTCACTAAGTGACATTATTCGCAATGACGATAAAATGTAATTTCTGTATGATGATAAAAAAACGACTGGTTTTGAGGAATCACGTTAAAAAAAAATGAAGAAGGTAACAGATAATTATTTTAGACTTCTGACTAAACGTGTAAGGTTATTATTACGAATCTCGATAAAATTTTAATCAATAAGACGCTAACGGTAGCCGAAAAATGATTGTTTGATGTGTGACGGTAAAGGGCATTTCAACCCTCGTCTGGTTAAGAAATAATGAACACTGGTAGTGCATCTGATGTGCGTGTTTAAAACCAATACCTTGTGCACATCATTATACATCTCTTTAATTTGATCGAACATATATCTCCTCAGTGCAAAAGTCCTTTCTTTTATCAGCCAGCACTATTGTCTCTCAGTTAAACAGTACAAATAGACAATTTTCATATTACTGAGATTTGACTCAGGATTATGTAATTTTTCAACAGGTTACCTATCCTGTGGTAGGACATCTAGGTACATAATGTACTTTGTCAGCTAAGAGCATTTTTTGGATGCAATTGTGTAGAGGGGGTGGGGGATACCTGTTTCCAGATGATTTGGCTTTGTAGAAGTTTTTATTTTTTGCACTTAAGGGTAGGTTTTTATGGTGTATGTATGTCATGTAATTATGGTTCCTTAATTGATTCTATGATTCATGCTCAGGATTCACGACACTATATGTTTGATTTAAAAAAACACACATTCTATTTAATAAACATTTAAATTCTTATTTGTCAAACACCATATTATTTCCATTTCAAGTACAAATGTATCAGATTTTCAAAGTGCTTGAACTCAAGTATAAATATTGTCACTTGAAGAAACATACTGGTACATATTCCGAGTAGTATGAAAATATACCGCTAGTTTTAAAATTGGGAAAAATTGCAACACAATTCATTATATCTTCTGACAGTACAAAGTTAGTTGACATGCAGTTAAAGATTAGTGCATAGATACTGGTAAATATGATTAACTTAACCCTTGGTGCCTCTGTAAGTCAGAATACTTGGACAACAGCAAAAGAAAAATTATGTTATCACATTGACTGCTGTTAGTATGCAAGTGATTGGATTAAACTGTCTACAGATATAATGAATTATTCAACGAGATTTTGAATATCAGAAAAGATGCTTTTAATTTGAAGAAAATAACCATAATCAAGTGAAGATATTTCAACATATGATACTTCTGAAAGTCTGAATTTATAATATTTTCAATATTTTAGAATTGATATATTATTCAAAAATGTTTTTTTCAAAAGCCCCTACCACTTGTTTACACAGAACATAGAATCAGTTAAGGAATTGTGTAGGTCTAAGACTGGTTTCTGCTTCCATAGTTAAACACTGCTGATTGAATGTAACAAAGAATTAAAACCAATCTATATAGGTCAGTCATGACAATTCTTACTCTTTATATCTATGATCTTCTCAATATTATCTTGTTATTCAAGGAATATGCACACAAAAAATATTTCACAACATGGAGTCTTTCTTTCTGGAATAAAAACAAAGAAACTATAAACCAATAAGATGGAAGGTTTATTCAAACATCAACCAATGAAATTATATGTTTTACCCATGTTTAGGTTGAGAACCTCTAGGCATTTTTTCAAGATATTATTTTTTGTGTCCTTTTGGCAATTTTGATCTCTGCTCAAATTCAATGATGGATGTCTGATTATTTCAATTATTACAATTGAAAGAAAATTAAATATTGTAATAGCTAACAGTGTGAGATGTATTGAAAAGTTATAATAATAATGATTGTGATAATAAAAATCATTTATTAGACAATACTTTACAAATTGATGCTTTTGAAATCATGTAAAAACTGTTTTCATTGCTGTGCAGAAATTCAGTATAAACTGTTTCATTCACTTTGTTTCATGCAACTAAACAGAAACCACAATTCTAAGTTTTGTGAGATCCTAGATATTCATATTTATCTGGGTATAGCACTAGAGGTTGGTCATTTAAAAACTTATCAACCGTATCGTATACGTTGACGTATCCGCATCTGCAGATTTATCAAAAAATATTATGTGATCTCGAGCTTAAGACCACTTTACGTTCGAAACAATCAAACATTCACTTTCAAATTTTGCAATAGTGTTGTTTTGTAAAAATAATAATAAGGGGTCTATCAACTACTTTTACATGCCCTTAAAAAGGAGCCAATGCAAGATTTTGACAAGAGTTTAGTTCACAATACATTTCTTTATATTTCAGGATAGAATTGTTTGCCAAGGATTTTTTTTAAGATTTACACATTTAATGGTTTTCATCATATTTTTGACATAATTATGATAAAATAAATCTATTAAAAATCTAATTTGTTATTTACAGACACAACCAAAACCAAAGTTTGGTAATGATGGACATGATCTTTGTCATGGTGGTATGTTCAAGGATTTCCAAAAGAAACATCAAAAGTTTTATTCAACAGAAGAAGGTAAAGTCAGTCAATTAATTTTGTAACTCGCTTTTTTCTAGAGTGGGACAAAAAGTTATACTTCTACAGGATTTTAGATGTGTTTGATGGGATTTTAGTATCATTATAGAGACAAAATTCTTTAAAAGTTAACAGGCTATTATTTGAACTTGGAATTATTTTTAATTATGGAATTCGCATAATTTCTTGTGTTTAAAATTTTTTATAAATTCCATGTTTATTTTGTATTATGATCTTTTGAGCGGTTAATAACACTTTCCATACAATGTATTTTTGTTAGATAGTGTTGTGCACGGCACAGTCATTCTATTGAAAATATACTATTTTCTTTGTAATAGAAAGTGTTGTGCGCAGCACAGAACATTTATGTACAGAATAATCATGGAATTTATTAAAATTTTCAATAACAACAAATCAAGCAAATTCCATAGTTAAAAATAATTCCAAGTTCAAATAATAGACTGTTAGTTATAGATTATAACAAATGCTACAGAGTAAAACTAAAAATTATTTGAAATGTTAGTTTAATTGCATTTGATAATTATTAGCTCACCTGGCCTAAAAGGCCATGTGAGCTTTTCTCATCACTTGGCGTCCGTCGTCGTCGTCTGTCGTCGTTAACAATTTTTCAAACATCTTCTTCTCTGAAACTACTGAATGGATTTGAATGAAACTTAAAATGATTGTTCCTTAGATTATCCTGCACAAAGTGTGTGCTTCGATTTTTGATCCGTCAAAAAACATGGCCGCCGTTACTTAAAATAGAACATAGGGGTCAAATGCAGTTTTTGGCTTATATCTCAAAAACGGAAGCATTTAGAGCAAATCTGACATGGAGTAAAAATGTTCATTAGGTCAAGATCTATCAGCCCAGAAATTTTCAGATGAATCAAACAAACCAATGTTGGGTTGCTGCCACTTAATTGGTAATTTTAAGGAAATTTTGCAGTTTTTGGTCATCATCTTGAATATTATTATAGATGAAGATAAACTGTAAACAGCAAAAATGATCAGCAAAGTAAGATCTACAAATAGGTTAATATGACCAAAATTGTCAATTGACCCCTTAAGGGGTAAATGTCCTTTAATGACAATTTTTCACAATTTGTTCATCATATTTGCTAACTTTAAAAATTCTTCTCCTCTGAAACTACTGAATGGATTTGGATGAAACTTAGCATGATAGTTCCTTAGATTATCCTGCACAAAGTGTGTGCTTCGATTTTTGATCCGTCAAAAAACATGGCCTCCCTTACTTTAAATAGAACATAGGGGTCAAATGCAGTTTTTGGCTTATATCTCAAAAACGAAAGCATTTAGAGCAAATCTGACATGGGGTATAAATGTTCATTAGGTCAAGATCTATCAGCCCTGAAATTTTCAGACGAATCAAACAAACCATTGTTAAGTTGCTGCCACTTAATTGGTAATTTTAAGGAAATTTTGCAGTTTTTGGTCATTATCTTGAATATCATTATAGATAAAGATAAACTGTAAACAGCAAAAATGATCAGCAAAGTAAGATCTACAAATAGGTTAATATGACCAAAATTGTCAATTGACCCCTTAAGGGGTAAATGTCCTTTAATGACAATTTTTCACAATTTGTTCATCATATTTGCTAACTTTAAAAAATCTTCTCCTCTGAAACTACTGAATGGATTTGGATGAAACTTAGCATGATAGTTCCTTAGATTATCCTGCACAAAGTGTGTGCTTCAATTTTTGATCCGTCAAAAAACATGGCCACCCTTACTTTAAATAGAACATAGGGGTCAAATGCAGTTTTTGGCTTATATCTCAAAAACGAAAGCATTTAGAGCAAATCTGACATGGGGTAAAAATGTTCATTAGGTCAAGATCTATCAGCCCTGAAATTTTCAGACGAATCAAACAAACCATTGTTGGGTTGCTGCCACTTAATTGGTAATTTTAAGGAAATTTTGCAGTTTTTGGTCATTATCTTGAATATCATTATAGATAAAGATAAACTGTAAACAGCAAAAATGATCAGCAAAGTAAGATCTACAAATAAGTTAAATATGACCAAAATTGTCAATTGACCCCTTAAGGGGTTATTGTCCTTTAATGACAATTTTTTCACAATTTGTTCATCATATTTGCTAACTTTAAAAAATCTTCTCCTCTAAAACTACTCAACCAAATTCAACCAAACTTCAACTGAATTGAGGATTTTTTATTGTGGCCATATTTTAACACACTAATACTATGGTACTGAGGTAATCTTCATAGTCAATGTTTCTTAGTTAAGGGGTTCAAAGTTTAACAATGTCCAACATAATCTACCTACCTATTCTCTACCTAGCAGGGTAAAATTTTATTTTAGAAAAAGATGTATAGTAAGTACATGTATGCAAGTTTTTTCTCTTAATAAATGATTAGTTAAAAAAATTGTCTTGATCATTTTTGTCGAGCCTGCAACTTTTGTTGCAGTTAGCTTGATATAGGGATAGTGATCCGGCGGCAGAATTGAATAACTATATTTGGTACGTGCGTTCCTTGCAAGGTCTTCATGCCTGTCGGACAGTTTTCACTTGACCTCGACCTCATTTCATGGATCAGTGAACAACGTTAAATTTTCGTGGTCAAGTCCATATCTCAGATACTATAAGCAATAAGTCTAGTAGATTTGGTGTATAGAAGAACTGTAAAGTGTACATGTCCAACTGGCAGGTGTCATCTCACCTTGACCTCATTTTCATGGTTCAGTGGTTATAGTTAAGTTTTTGTGTTTTGGTCTGTTTTTCTTATACTATATGCAATAGGTCTACTAAAATTGGTGTATAGAATGATTGTAAGGTGTACATGTCTAGCTGACAGGTGTCATCTAACCTTGACCTCATTTTCATAATTCAGTGGTCAAAGTTAACTTTTTTAGTTTTGGTCTATTTTTTTAATACTTTATGCATTAGGTCAACTATATTTGGTGTATGAAAATATTTTATGATCTATATGTCGGTTACGCAGGTTTTATTTGAACTTGACCTCATTTTCACAGTCCATTGCTAAGTTTTAAGTGTTTGTGTTTTGGTCTCATTTTCTTTATTTATAAACAGTAAGTCATATATATTTGTAATATTGAAGAATTGTTAGCTGTACATGTTTGCCTGGCATGGTTCAATATGTTCAATAAGGCATTGTTTACCAGGTGAGCGATTCAGGCTCTTGAGAGCCTCTTGTTTATTTACATGTATGTTATTTCTTTTTCAATAAATTGATGTAATGGACTAACTAGTAAACATATTTTGGTTACAGAGGAGAAAAAAAGGTTTGGTATTTTTTGTGAGAATATGAAAACTGTCAGAATGATTCAGGAGAAAGAACAAGGAACTGCAGTGTATGGAGCTACTAAGTTTGCTGATTTGACAGGTATGGTCAAGTGTTAAGTGACATATAAGGGACTAGCAAGACATATACTTGAGTGACAAAGTTCATTTGTTATGTACTGTAGATTCTTTATTATCTAATGTTGTGGTGTTAACGTATATTTGTTCCACCTAACAGAAGTTCCAATGGAAACTTTGTTATAAACATTGTCATAATATCTGTTCCTGTTGGAACAAATATTCTATACCATTTATTCCGTTAAGAACATTTACTGTAATATTTATTCCAGTGGAAATAATATTCCAGAATATTGTTTCCATTTGGAACTTCTATTATGTGACACTGGATTTCATGGGTACATGTGAACCACACATTTGAATTTTCTACAAAGTACACATTTTCTATAGGCTTGTTTGCAGAATTTTGTAAATCCTCAAAATCAAATATCTAAGAAAAGACCATTTTGCCGTAATCCAGAAAAATCGGTTCTCATTGTGAAAATAATTTATCTTCAGTGGGTATGGTTTACTCTGAATTAATGAAATACACGACAAAACATGAAAATGATAATACTGCTATATGTAGTGAATAGACATTATATCAGTTTTAAAAAAACATTTCAATGAAATTTTTATAACATTTAATTCCAAATAGAAGTCTAAATAGAAGGAAGTCCAGATACAAAGTTATTGAATGTTCCCTTCTCCAATTTGATTTTTTTTAAAGTTATCAATTTGAAATTTCAGAGAAAGAATTCAAGAAATATGTTGGAAAGAAATGGAACTTGATAAAGAATACCAACAAAGACATGAAACAAGCTTTCATCAGACCAAGATCAATCCCAGAATCCTTTGATTGGAGAGATCACAATGCAGTCTCTGATGTGAAGAATCAGGTATACAAAATCAGACCAGTTTGTCTCATTTATATTTCTATACTGGCTCTTTACAAAGATTTCTGATATTTTTCGATCTTTGATCATGTACTGTTTGATCATAATAGGGTACCAAAACATGATAAGGGTTTGATAATAGGATTATTTTGAAGATATCCTTGATCTTTGTTAGAAATATTCAGATATGGAATTCATTTGTTCTGAAATTAAGATTCATCAACAAAAAAAAATATTATTTTAATGGCTATTCTTTCAATCTAAAGTACCGGTATGGTGAAGTGAAAAAAAAAAAATTTAATGGTTAAATTTATCAGAGTAAAATATCTTTAAAATTGAATGTGAAGCTTTTTTATTTTTTCAGGGAAGTTGTGGATCATGTTGGGCTTTCTCCACTACAGGCAACATAGAGGGACAGTGGGCAATACAGAAGAAACAACTTGTATCTTTATCAGAGCAGGGTAAGAATAGAAAGCCAGGGTCAACACAAAAGTAATAAATCCATGCACAGTTTGGAATATTACCATTTTATGCTCCACTTTAGATAGTTTAGGTCAATATGTTTTCCTGTTTATATGTTAGTATGTCTATTCATCAGACTGACTCCTATTTCATCAGATTGTCAATGGTTTTTACAAAGTAAAGAGAAGATTTTAAAGATAGACTTAGAAACAATTATGAAAGTAGTAAAATATTTAAAACAGATTTTTAAATATATATAGTGAAAGTAGTAAAATATTTAAAACAGATTTTTAAATATATATAGTCATATTCAATATTAAGCCCTACACCTTTTTATTGATTGATTCGTATATGCTTGAGATCAATTATGTCAGGAGGAAATATCTATTTGGTGGTGAAATCCCTTACCAATATTTAAACAAAAGGGTTATATATAATTTCTTAAATCAGAGGTCCGTGATATTAAAAAAAGGTCTGAATTATACATACAAAAATCTTGATACTAAATCAATTACAAAATGTACTAAACATAAAGTTATTTTAAATAGGGCATTTTCTCACTAAGTGAATAAATTGTCATACTATAGATTAGTCATTGTTTTTGGTAAAAGTACTCCTAAAGTCTGGTGATAGATCAATGTTCTTACTGAAGGACGTTAAAGGTCAAGTATTTTGGATTCCTGAATCTGTCTTATCTTTCAACATGTGGTTAAATTCAGATAAGAATTACATGTATGTATGCTTTTGCACTTTGTCAACTCGAGAACATGTATTGTCAGAGGTGAATACCTCTTTTTGTCCTGAAATAGTTTACGTGGAAATTCCATTCATAAGTGAATAAATTTATAATGAGATTGCATGAATAAGATCAACTTAAATATCAGCATTTAATATTTGAATAAAGTTTTTCTTTTAAAAATAATGATAATTTCATCAGTCTTCTAATATAGGACAATGTGTTTAATAATTGACATACATAAAGAGATGAAAGTTTTAAATAGTGAATGTACTAATGAGTATGTGACATATTGTCCTCTTATCTGGATACAGTGATGATAAGGTGAAAGTTTGGACTTGATTCAAGATATTTAAGAGTAATGGTCTGCCCAGTCTGGTAAAGGATATGTGTACTGAAGATCAGTCAAACCCTTTCCCCATTTTGTTTTTTTGGTCTGTGGATTCATTCGTCTGTCCGTCTGTCCTGCTTCAGGTTAAAGTTTTTGTTCAAGGTAGTTTGTTGATGAAGTAGAAGTCCTATCAACTTGAAACTTGGTACACATGTTCCTTATGATATAACCTTTCTAATTTTAAAGCCAAATTAGAGTGTTTACCCTAATTTCATGGTGCACTGAACATAGAAAATGATAGTGCAATTGTGACATCCATGTATTATGGACACATTTTTGTTTAATTAATTAAAAAGAGCCAAAAATACTCAACTGTAATGTCTAGAGGTTAATAAATTGTAATTGATCACTACAAAATCCTACTTGAAAAAAAATTCCATCAGTTTTAATAATATAACTAGATGTTTTGGACAGTTATGAATGCCTATTGTAATGAAAATATTGCTGTCATGAAGGCATGATCCTCCCTTCCTTCATTAGTCTACTACTTGGGGATGTTTAACAAGGGTCTGGCATGGTCCATCATCATTCGTCATATTTGAGATGTAGAAGTAATTGTAAGAACAAAGTTCCATAACTCTAAAATTGCAAACATGATAATTGTAAAAATCCAGAGATAAAGATTCACTTTGTATACATATTTCACAAGGTTCTGTCTGAGAATGTTTTCTAGCCATGCAGAGTATAGAAACTTATATATTTTTAGATGAAAAAAGTTCTTTAAAACTGAAATTGTAAAGTGAAGATATAACTATTTGTGTATGATTCACTGTCATAAGTAAGTTCAAGTGGATAAGTGGACTATCCAGAATTAGCACTTTCAGATCTTCATTGACTTTTTTGTATCGTATATGTTTACAAATTAAATTCATCAGAGAATGAAAGCAATTACAATGTTGTTGTTTTTTTTTTTTTTTTTGGTTAATTTTTATTTTGCACAAAATATGACCATTACCATCAATAGAAAAACAAATGATATAGGGTATTTAAGGAATGACTGCAATATTTTTTCTGTCTATGAAGAAATAACATGAAAAATGTGGTGCACACTGAATAACGCGCGTAGCGGGTTATTTAACAGTGTGCACCACATTTTTTATTTATGTTATTTCGAATAGACAGAAAAAATATTACAGTCATTTCTTATAATTTAATTCTGAATTCCATTTTAAACCGTAGAAACCATGAAAAAACATTGATGACGTCACGGTCACATGACTAAATTATGTCTATGGGCTCATAACAAAATAACGTCAGCCAATCAGAAGACGCGTTACATCCAAAATTAAATTATTCATCCATGACACAAAAAAACAGTACATGCTAAGCAAACAACACACAAAAAGTAAAGTATCAGCACTTTTATTGCTGTTGTTCATCTGAAAACCAAAGTGAGGCCTACAACATGAAGCAAAAAAAAATCGTCACCTCACTGCAAGTTTAAGCTGGACTCTAGTTGCATTCTTTGCAAAATGATTTGGACAGACTTTTTAAGATGTATCACTACTAAATCTGGCCTGGTAAAAATAGAACATACTGGAAAGTAGTACTAATTTAAAAGACAAAAGTTCCTATGCATAGGTGGAAGTATCAAATTATGTAGAAAACAGTAAGGTGTAAAATGAAAGCTTGTTTTAATGGACTAAAGTGTTCTTAATACGGTCAGTGCTTATACTCATAACTCTTATGTATGTATATTGCTAGTAATAAAATCTTTTACATTGAGATTGTTAAAATCAAAACCCTAATTATAATTATTTCCAGAGTTGGTGAGCTGTGATAAAGTAGACCAAGGATGTGAGGGAGGACTACCATCCAATGCATACAAGGAAATTGAAAGACTAGGTCAGTAATCAGAGAGTTGTGCTTTTTATACAACAGCTAAGTTTTCATAACTTATAGATTCACATCTGAGCATGACTGATGAGTTATGTAGACAAAACACTCTGGCTTATTAATTCATTATCCTGGCACCTTTGATAACTGATTATATATGCAAAGTTAGAATTTACTATGTACATTGATTCAATAGTGCAAATCATTGACAAAAATCTAAAATTAAGGAAGGTAATCAGTAGACATGTCGTAGAGGACTTAACTGTTTTTTCTGTCATATTTTTCAAAATAAAAACTCACACTCAACCTTACATAAGAAATGTTATGACTTATGATTCTGTTTGATTCTGAAAGTGTATGTTGATTTATAACATGTATTATTAGGTGGACTGGAGACAGAATCACAGTACAAGTATGATGGAGTTGATGAAAAGTGCACCTTCAACAGATCTGATGCCAAATTTTACGTCAATGGCTCATTGTCTATATCAAGTGATGAGAAAGGTAGATTACTTTCAATATGATATAAGTTAATGGATGTCTTAGTTTACTTCATTAACTAAATTTCAATATCTTGTGGGGTTGGTAGAGATTTAAAAAAAAACTCAGCAATTACTTATGAAATTTACTTAACAAATTTACTAGAATAAAAGGGGTCTTCTTAAGGGCAATTTTAACTTGTCTCAGTTAATGTCAAGTTCAACATGCACATAATGTAGTCAAGATCTTCCAGACTACCGGTAAGGTGTATCAATGTCAAAGTTAAAACATCAAGAATTCATTATCTCTATCGACTGAATTTAATGAGAAACAACCCAGCAAACAAAAAAATAATCAAAAGTCACCATTCCGTAATACAATATTTCAAGCTCTTAATCATCGTAAATATTTCAGTTAGAAATTAATTTAATGTAAATATACTAAAACTTACAATTAACACTCAATTCTCTGAATAAAGAAAAAGTGAGATACAAAAATTATGAGGAGGTTTTTAACTTGGAAAAAGCAAATTTTACTTTTACAGCATGTTTCCATATTTTGTGATTTGTGTCAAGATTATAACACAGCTAATATGATAAAACTAAATCTTTAATCTACAGAAAGGTCAAGATTTAATGTCATGTCTATGTAGCTATTGGCAATAAAAGAAGTAGAAAAGGTATACTTAAATAATGAGGAGATCAACGTGAATATGAGATCTTCTTATTGGTTTTATTAAGCTTTATTATATAATCAGATTTATTAATTTTTTTCAGGTAGCAGTTTATTGTATAACTAAAAATCATATGAATTGTTTTATTTTTATTTTGTGGTTCTATAACTGATGCATTGTAATGAATGTTTTACTATTTTTCAGAAATGGCACAATGGTTGTATGAAAATGGACCTATATCTATTGGTATCAATGCTTTTATGATGCAGGTATGAACTTAAAAAAACCTCTGATGGTAATCTGTAATTATGTACCGTATGCTCAGAAACCACTATACTGTCTATAGCTGGCAAAATTTTGTTTGTTATTTTAAAAGATAACAGCAACATCATTTAGAATTATTTATTTAAAATTAGTTCCAACTATATTAAAAGACACTTTATCAACATAAGTGTGACCTATCATAAATGTTTGTCTCAACCATTTTCAAAAATATATTCTAAGCTTCTAGGTTACATAGATTATTTTCAATCTGTTTCAGGTAAATGCTTAAAATACTTTGATGAACTTTACTTTTACAAACGCTTAACTGATTTAAAGAGTTATCTCCCTGAACCAAGGTCTACCCCCTAAAGTATATAAAAAAAAATACTGATCCTATGTGAAGTTCAAGGGGCCTTGTAGGAGGGTTAACAATTTGCCATTACAGTTGGGAACTATTGTGTAGTATCAATTTACTCTTAACACTACAAACAGGAATTATATTAAATATAAGTTTTGTAACATTTGCATATAAATTAAGCTAATATTTAGTATTGATCAGTAACAGTCTTACAATTATCAACATTTCTATTTCAGTTTTACATGGGAGGAATCTCACATCCCTGGAAGATTTTCTGTAACCCTAAGGAGTTGGACCATGGTGTTCTAATTGTAGGATATGGTGTTGGTAAGTTAAATTTAAATACACAAGTTTGTTTGTCACTGTGAAAGGTCAAATACTTGCAGTTCATCTCACTAAAAGCAAACAGTTTTTTGGCAAAACATGGTGTTCTCATTGGTGATTATTTGGTGTGTAAGTCAACGGTTTTAAATACTTGCAGCTCTTTTTAAAAAAAATACTTAGATTCCAACAGTGGTTTGTCTTATAAAGATCCACCAGTAAAATAATAATTTATGTACATGTATCAGTACATATTCAGAAAATAAGATGTCCCTTCAATTTTAAGTTGTTACTTAAGTCAGAAGAATCTTTCAAAACTTAATATACCATTAATTGGTTTTAAAACTTCAAAGTTGTATGTGTGCTATTTACATTTTAGTTTATAAACTTGTTCTGTTTTATTGTAACCAAACATATTTTTTGTAGATGGAAGCAAACCCTATTGGATAGTGAAAAACAGTTGGGGACCAGACTGGGGAGAAAAGGTATGTTAATTCTAATCTGTAGCATTAGTGTGTTCCATTATCCACCAAAACTTGAAAGACAGTTTAGAATCAGGAATACGGGGTTACCTTTTTCATTCTGTTTGTTGGTTTGTTCAACTTTGTTGGAATTTTTTCTTCACTCTATTTTCTTAGATGATGAAGAAAGATGGCTGCTTAATAGTGGCAAATTAATATGCATATTCAAGATGAGAATATATTAATGTTAAACATGTTGTACATGACTGTCACACAGAGCCAGATTATAATGTGCTAGTTCTCAAGGTAACAGTCCCCAGGAAGACAAGTTATCTTACCTGGAAACCTCATTCTGACTCAAAACCATCCAGTCTTTGCTCTTACTCCTAAATGCCACATGCTTAGCAGAGAAGCAGCAGGTGTTTCATCATTTAAGTCCTTTTGTAGAAATAAAGCAGTATTTAGCATCATTATGACCTATTATATATTTCATGCTTGAGTGTCTGGTTAATTTGTATAATTTATTATAAACTATTGTATTATTATACTCCCACTCTTAAAGTGGGGGCTAAATTAAGAAATAATTAAAGCAAGCTATACTTTATTGTAGTTTTAACATGGGTAGCCATTATATTCGTGATTATTTTTGCCCGACCGATAGTGAGGGCTAAAATAACACGAATATAATACCTACCAATGTTAAAACTACAATAAAGTATAGCTTGCATCAATTATTTCGATTCTGATTAGGACAATTAAGGTCATTTCTATGTCTAATGTGTATAAGGGTAAAGCGATTGTATTGGCTCTTCCATAAACCTCCCTTTCTTGTTTGTAAAGAAGCCATCAGCTGGCACTGTGATTTTTCAGAGGGAGGAGTTTTGGAACAGCCAGCATGAACAGTTGTCGTATTTAGGTCCAATATGTCAATTTTGGAATGCAACACATTACAGTCATAATAAATGAATTAGAAACAACATGCATCATTTAAGAGTTTGGAAGTGTTTTAAGTTAATGAAATATATAAAATGAATGCCAATTTGATAAAATTCATTATTCTGCAGTAGTCAATACACGCATGTGCCAAAAACATTTATTGGATTTAGACCATGGTTTATTCATAAAGCGAAAGAAGCACGTCATATTAGAATTGCTATCAACTTGTCCATTTGGATTTGTTTGTCTGTCTTGCTGTTCACTTGTCCCAATATTTGACTTTTGGTTCACTAAACAAATGTTTTGCTTCAGATTGATCAGGAACTACAACCATTATTCAGATCTGTCAGAATCTTACTTCCTGTTTTTTTACTTTTAATTCTGTTCACATAAATAGTTATTTTGATGTGTGCAATATTGTTTTTAATTTACTTGCAGGGATATTACCTTGTGTATCGTGGAGATGGAGTTTGTGGTCTGAATACTATGTGTACATCAGCTATCGTTAAATAAATAATTTATGATCCAACTACCAGTACTGTTTCTGTGATTCAAATATATATAATTTTACACTGTACTTGTATGTACCCAAAGAAGATTTGAAGATTTTTTTCCATCTTTGTTTTGGAAATTTGTATCATATGTTTAAGTTTATTTTTTTGGTTGAATTTATTTTACTTATTTTTTGTCATTTTTGAAACGTTAAATTTGTAAATACTTTTGACATTGTTGATATTAAAAAAGGTTTGTGTGCAGTGTCCATTTGTTGTATGAAATGTAAATGGTATATTTTTTCAAGTTTATATCTGATGAAATAAATAATGTTTTGACTTTAACATACAAAATCAGTAAAATGTAGATACTTAACACAACAAATGGATAAACAGGGTGTTGTACCCTGTTTATCCACCCTGTAAATTATTTTAGTTTTCATTTGTTAGTCTTAAATAACATTAAAATTTTTGAAATTGTCTATGGAAGAACATAAATTAATTCATAAAAAGTAAAGCTATTTTTTTTACATTTTGAATAAAAAAAAATTCTAACAGGATCAAAGGAAAACACTCACAATTGCATTTTTCAAATAATATATTGATGATTTTTTGTCTACAAAATGTACTAACTTAGTGTTGTGTGTATAAAGATATATTTAAAATATACTTGGTTAAGTATTTATTAATCAGTAACATTTTTATGATTTTTTTTTTAATTCATACTTGAAAATCATTTTGATAATGATTGTAATATATGTGTATTATAATGTAAAAATTAACAATTTTTTTTTTTTATTACTAAATAAATGAAATTAAATATGCTATTACAGTGTATATAAATGTTGACTTGAACAAATACTACTAATAAGCTTAAAAATAAAATCGATAATTTAAGAGCAAATGTTTGAGACAGTAGATCTGTTTTAATATAAATGTTCAGTACATTCCATGGTTAGTTAATGAAATTGATAGTTGTGCAGGTGTTTTTATAATAAAAATCATTTTTAGTTTTGCCTATAATTTACTGCTTAAAATGACCTCTAGATTAAACAATATTGTTGATACTCAAACTTTTACTGAAAACCATTCAATTTCAGGATTTTACAAAATCTTAAAATGTATTTTTGTTTATTTGGTTTATCGAGAAAGAAACTTTTATAAACATTCAAAGATTGTTCATGATAATATTCAGGCCTTGTCTTTGGAGTTGTGCTTTGGTAATGATAAGACTGGTCTCTTGAAATATTTAGAAATTAAGTTTGCATACACTAATTTTTTAAAAGAAAAGAAAAACTTAAGTAATTTGATAGACTTACATTTATAATTAATTGACAGATTATTGTTTTTTGCTTATTATTTATACTTTGTGATCAATTTACTATACTATATTCAGATATTTTCATTGTTTTTCTCCACAAATTCTCAATAAAATATTTTTTCATACTGCTGTTTTCATTCTTTATCAAACAAGAATGTGTCCATAGTACAAGAATTCCCTACTCACACTATCATTTTCTATGTTCAGTGGACCGTGATATTGAGGTAGAAACTTTTGATTTGGCATTAAAATTAGAAAGATCATATCATAGGAAACATGTGTGCTAAGTTTCAATATAAAAAAGAAGATGTGGTATGATTGCCAATGAGACAACTATCCACAAAAGATCAAAATGACACAGACATTAACAACTATAGGTCACTGTACAGCCTTCAACAATGAGCAAAGCCCATACCGCATAGTCTTCAGTTGATTGTCCTAAGCAATTTTCTGGATTTAAACAAAGAGCTGAAAGGCAGAAATGTAAAATTATACAGATATTACTGTTGGTTTTTAAGAAAATTATCTACAAAAATTGAAAAATACTTATTTGAACAATGATGATAGATTTCCTTGTCGTTTCCATTTTTAGATTAAAGAATGTTTAACATATTGTTTTTATTTTAATGCCCCTACCGTAGCAGAGGGAGCATTAAGTTTTACTGTTGTACGTACATCCCAAAATTGGTTTCCTTTTTCTTACTTTAGTTTGCCTAAAACTTATTACCACAAAATACAGATCGGGTTTCAATTTTGGTGGCTTCAATTTTACTGTTCTAGAGTTATGTCCCTTTACATATGTTTCCGTTCTCCAACTTTAGATTGCCTTAACCAAATGTTATGAAACTTATGCACAATGCTTATTATTACCACTCAATACAGAGCAAGTTTGAACTTTCGTCACATTTCCTGAAATCTCATTTGACAGGTCAGAGGAAGATCCACCACCAATATAAATAGAAATGAGACCCATTACAGATGATGAGATCAAAGCCGCCATTAAGAAAGTTAAAAACAACAATGGTCTTGGGGCAGATGTCATACCAGCAGAAGAATTAAAAGCAACAAATCTCAATGTCTTGTAATCATACCACATCTTCTTCTTTTATAAATCTCAATGTGAACATTCTACGTGACTTACTGAATGAAATATGGGAAAAAGAAATACTACCTACTCAGTGGAAAGATAGTATCATCATAACACTATCAAAGAAAGGCAACCTTACTGATTGTAACAACTGGCATGGAATTACTTTACTATCAGTGCCTGGTAAGATACTTTGTAGAATAATTCAAGAGCAATTCAAAGACGAAATAGATTCTATTCTATAGGAAGAACAAAGTGGATTAAGAACAAACCGTGCTTGTATAGATAACATCCTCATACTGAGAAATATAGAACAGGCACAAGAGTGGAGATCACCAGTAACAGGCTATTATTTGAACTTGGAATTATTTTTAATTATGGAATTCGCATAATTTCTTGTGTTTAAAATTTTTTATAGATTCCATGTTTATTTTGTATTATGATCTTTTGAGCGGTTAATAACACTTTCCATACAATATATTTTGGTTAGATAGTGTTGTGCGCGGCATAGTACATTCTATTGAAAATATACTATTTTCTTTGTAATAGAAAGTGGTGTGCGCAGCACAGAACATTTCAGTGCAGAATAATCATGGAATTTATTATAAATTTCACTAACAAGAAATCAAGCAAATTCCATAGTTAAAAATAATTCCAAGTTCAAATAATAGACTGTTACCTATATATATAAATTATGTGGACTTTGAAAAAGCATTTGATAGGGTCCATAGAGAGTCACTTTGGTACATCATGAGTATGTATGGAATTCCACAGAAAATAATTAACACCATTATAAATGTATGATGGTTTTAGATGTGCAGTCAGACTTAATGGAAAACTATCAGACTGGTTTTTACTGGTTTTTAATCACATCTGGAGTAAGACAGGGATGCATAATATCTCCTCTTCTCTTTATATTGGTGGTTGACTGGGTAATGAAGAAGGCAACAACTGAAACATCTTGGAGGACATGGACCTTGCTGATAATATCAGCCTCTTTTCTCATACACATGAACACATGCTTTAAAAAAGGATAGTCCTAAATATTATACAATTATTGACTTTTGATGAGGTTGATACAATGATTTATCAACCCCAGAGATGTGATATTCACCAAGGCCAACGGACGAGGTGAATATCACATCTGGGGTTGATAAATCATTGTATCAACTGATATGAAAAGTCAACAATTGCTTTATTATATGACTCTTTAGTTCTCAGTGTCATTTTCATATTTTTAGATTGTGAAATATATTCTTGGTTAGATGGTATTTTGCCTAGACTGTTTTTATTTTATGCTTGGGTTTGATTTTTAGGCATATTTAATTCTGCATAATTAAAACTAGAAGAATATTGTATCATTTCAATTTTTATATTTGTTGTTTGGCAAATTCTCGAAATCTTCAGGTAGATTTTTCTCTCTTAAATAAGATTTAAATGTCCTCACGCTAGAATCTGTTGATCGGCGAGTATTTTTAGAATCCTTTTCTATCAAAATCTTCTTAATTTCCTCATTATTTAACGATGGTAAGCGTTTTTCAGTAGCTACTTCTGCTGCTCCAGCCATACTTTGTTGCCGGAAACATGTAACTGTCGTCTGTTAGATCGAAACGATTTTATGTCGAGAGCGCTGATTGGTTGATATTTATTCGGTCGTCCAATTAAAAACCATTTTATTTATACATCCCTTAAATAGCTAACAAGAATTCCCCGTTTCTATATTTAGGTACACGGACGCTGTTCCAAATCTTATATTAACCTCTCGTGATTTTTGACGCGGTGAATATAATGTTTTATCAAAGAGGATTTCCTATGCTTTTAGCCAATGAGAAAACAGAAAATTTATAGTCATATAATAAAAAGCTTTATTACAACTGTCAGATAAACTTAACATTGACCAATGAACCGTGAAAATGAGGTCAAGGTCAAATAAAACCTGCGCGACTGACATATAGATCATACAATATTTCCATACACCAAATAATTAGTTGACCATTAAAAAAACCTACCAAAACTCAAAAACTTAACTTTGACCACTGAACCATGAAAATGAGGTCAAGGTCAGGTGACACCTGCCAGCTAGACATGTACACCTTACAATCATTCCATACACCAAATATAGTAGACCTATTGCATACAGTATAAGAAAAACAAACCAAAACACAAAAACCTAACTATAACCACTGAACCATAAAAATGAGGTCAAGGTCAGATGACACCTGGTTGGACATGTACACCTTACAATCATTCCATACACCAAATATAGTAGACCTATTGCATACAGTATCAGAAAAACAGACCAAAACACAAAAACTTAAGTATAACCACTGAACCATGAAAATGAGGTCAAGGTCAGATGACACCTGTCAGTTGGACATGTACACCTTACAGTCCATCCATACACTGAATATACAAGACCTATTGTTTATAGTATCTGAGATATGGACTTGACCACCAAAACTTAACCTTGTTCACTGATCCATGAAATGAGGTCGAGGTCAAGTGAAAACTGTCTGGTGGCATGAGGACCTTGCAAGGTACGCACATACCAAATATAGTTATCCTATTACTTATAGTAAGAGAGAATCTAAAATTACAAAAAATCTTAACTTTTTTTTCAAGTAGTCACTGAACCATGAAAATGAGGTCAAGGACATTGGACATGTGACTGACGGAAACTTCGTAACATGAGGCATCTATATACAAAGTATGAAGCATCCAAGTCTTCCACCCTCTAAAATATAAAGCTTTTTTAAAAGAAGTTAGCCGCCGCCGCCAGATCACTATCCCTATGTCTAGCTTTCTGCGACAAAAGTCGCAGGCACAACAAAAACGCAATAAAAATGAACGGAAAAGACAAGGCCGTAGCTACCCTTGAGGCAAGTGAGGCAATTGCCTCACTAAAATTTCGACACTGATTTTTTTTATACATATATATAAATATAATAGTCATTTGTTGTTCTGTCTCAACCTTAATTTCTATAACTTGTCATCATTCCTTTTAAACTATTCTTCCTCGGGATATAACTCAGCATCTCAACGGGTGATGTTTCTCGATTACATTAACCTAGTAACGATAATCATCATGGATCTTTAGTTAAACACAGGCTCTTGCAGAAAAAGGAAAAGCGACACTGAAGGTAAAGAAGGAATAATTCTAGTAAACTATTTTTTTAACAGAGTCTGTAACTTCATTAGAACAATCAAAAAACGATAAGTAGACTGACAAATAAAGTACTGGTCTTCGGAAGGGGGCAGTCCTGTCTGTGTATTCATTTCTCCGTTTCACCAACTTTTGACAAATCAAGTACTGGGCATCGCAAGGGGGCAGTCCTGTCTGCGTATTCATTTCACGAACTTTAAACAGATAAATGAAATATAAATAATATGAAACATGAATGCATGGATTAGTTTTTATCCATGTTTCTTTAACCTTAAAAATTGAAATAATATCCTATATTCCAATTTGATATTATTGAGGAATGGTAGAACCTTTAACACAGGATTTTGTCTATACTTCATGATTCGGGACTACGGAATTTCGTTTCTTTATATTCGGGGTTTCGGAATCGGACACCCCCAAATCCTAACCCCTAAATTTATAGATTCTGGAACTAAAATACCACCAACTATTTCCAGAAATAATTTGAAATTACGGAACTACATGTACAAACGTCAAAAACTCCATTCTAATTCCCCTGTACCCATATACCTACTCTATAGATAGAATCATATACATGTATCTTATCTCATTCTATCCCTAGTTTGTCTACTCTTTGTCAGCATAAAAGCGAGTTTAATATTTTGTAATTGCGACTGTATGATGGTGCTTACAGGAAAGCTTAATTCCCTTTTGCAAACAAAACTGTTACTACCGATGCTGCTACCGAATTGCTGATGGAGAAGGAATTGGAAGAAGACATTGATCATATATTTGTGTTGATGATGATTGGCTACCTTTAGAAAAACAGACTGCCCTGAAACAACTGAAAACTTGGAAAAGAGCATGCATGAGTGGCGCGAGATTGTGCAGTCTTGCCATGCTCCATGTTCATCGCGATAAGGATATCAGCAGACCAAATTATGATTCTGAAACGATTTGACTGAACCGGCCATAGAAAAATTTGGAAAACTTTACTGAATCGATGTTTGTTCTATGTTCTGGCAGCAGACTCAAATCAGTGATATTTGGATGATTATCTTACATATAAATTTAAATAAAGTTGTTAAAAATTTTGTGTTAGTGAAAGTCTTAAAATATGAAAAAAATTATATAAAAAGTGTCCAAATTCAAAACATTATCAAACTCTCTAAAAATGCCTAGAATGCAGGATTTTGCACCATTCATTTCATACCCTCCAAAAAAAATTTTCGCCTCGCTTCGCTCGGCTCAATTATTTTGCCTCACTAAAATAAGTTCCTAGCTACGGCCTTGAAAGAACTGGAACAATTAAATTCATTCAACTTTCTTGGTAGTAGAGTCAATGCAGAAAAAAATATTGAAGAAGAAATCAACATCTATATTTGCAAAGCAGCTGCTGCATTCAAGAACCTGAACAACATAATAAAATTTCTAAAAAGACAAAGATTATATTTTACGTGAGCAATGTTAGATCAATTCTATTTCTGTTGTACGGTTTGAATTCAGAAACATGGAAAACAACTACAAAAGTAGAAAGTCGAATTTGAGAATTTAAAGGACGCTGTTTGCGACGAATTATTAACATCAGATGGCATCAGATAATTTCAAACAGTGAACTATCAAAAAGAACAGGTGTGAAGAATATAGTGAATGAGATCATGAGAATGCAGTGGAAAGATATTGGACATATGTTGTGAATGGATAACAACCGGCATGTGAAAAAGGTGCTGACATGGACAACACAAGGACAAGAAAGCCTGGAAGACCAAAATGCATATGGAGAAGAGATATATCAGCAGAGATAAAAAGACATGGTTATACCTGGAATCAGATAGAGAAAATCGTGAAAGATAGAACTAGTTGTAGGTCCCTTGTTGATGGCTTGTGTTCAAGAACATGAAGATGATTAAGTAAGTAAGTAAGAGTAATGCACCTTTACAAATGGAAAATTGGTGAGATTTTCGTTTCTGTTCTCTAACTTAAGTTAAAAAACTTATACACAATACTTATTACCACAACACTTTTATTGATCTTGAGTTATGTCTATATGCAAGCCTAGGCATCATGTGTCCCATAGACACATTCACCATTTATTTAAAAATCGTTTAATATAATCAATAGGTAAACTATATGTTGTGCAAGGTGTACATATCTGTATCTCATGTATCTTCTGGCCTTAACCTCATCATCAAGGAACATTGGTCAATGCTGAGGTTTTTTGTCGAGCCTGTGACTTTCTTCACAGAAAGCTCGGCATAGGGATAGTGATCCGGCTGCTGCGGCAGCGTTAACTCAACTTCTTAAAAGTTTTATATTTCAGAGGGTGGAAGACCTGGATGCGTCATTCTTTGTATATAGATGCGAAGTTTCCGTCTGTCACATGTTTATTGTCCTTGACCTCATTTTCATGGTTCAGTGACTATTGTGAAAAAAAAGTGAAGATTTTTTGTAATATTATTATGAGTAATAGGATAACTACATTTGGTATGTGCATCTCTTGCAAGTTCCTCATGCCTGTCAGTTTTCGCTTGACCTCAACCTCATTTCATAGGTCAGTGAACAAGGTTAAGTTTTGGTGGTCAAGTCCATATCTCAGATACTGTAAGCAATAGGTCTAGTATATTTGCTGTATGAAAGGATTGTAAGGTGTACATGTCCAACTGGCAGGTGTCATCTGACCTTGGCCTCATTTTTATAGTTCAGTGGTAATATAATAAAGTTTTTGTGTTTTGGTCAAATTTTCTTATACTGTATGCAGTGGTCGAAGTTATTTTTTTGAGTTTTTGGTCTTCGTTTTCTAATACTATATGCAATAGGTCAACTATATTTGGTATATCGAAATATTTTATGGTGTACATGTCAGGCACAGGTTTTATTTGACCTTGACCTCATTGTCATTATTCATTGCTCAGTGCTAAGTTTTTGTGTTTTGATCTGTTTTTCAACTATAAGCAATAGGTCAACTTTGTTTGTTGTATGGAAGGATTGTTAGCTGTTCATGTATGCCTGGCATGGTTCATCTGACCTTCACCTCATTTCATGGTTCATTGGTCAATGTTTTTTGGTTAAGTCCGTTTTCCTAGAAATTATAAGCAATAGGTCAACTATATTTAGGGTATTGAAAGATAGTAAGGTGTACTTGTATTTCTTGTTTGATTTATATGGCAATGACCTCATTTTCTTTGATCAAGTTAAGTTTATGTGATAGTTGTAGTAAAGCTAAATATTTAGGAGTATCAACATACTATCAATGGTTAGTAAAGAAGGCGAGACATGTCAGCATGTGCACTCTTGTTATAGCTTGGTTTGCCTTTTTGAAATTTAGCAAATATCTAAGCTTAATGTATTGCATGATATTAAGGTGTGCATGTCAGTCTAGCAGGCTTCAACTAACCTTGATTTTCTCATTTTTGCATTTTTTCAGTTGTAGTTCGAGTCAAGGTTGATTTTCAGTTGTAGTTCATCGAGTGAAAGTTGATTTTCAGTTGTAGTTCATTGAGTCAAAGGTGTATGCAAAATTTTACTGAAATCTCCGACATAGCCCATTTACTATATATTAATTTTAAATGACACTTTTCTTCTTTTATAATTAGAAACAGATCTTAATCCTTAGACATTTTAATTTAGACTGAACTATGTAGATCCTCAATTCGAGGATGTTTATTTAATATTTATGTTCGTCTTTGGAATTGTTTGCAAAATATCCTTGGAACAATCTAATTAAAATTAAATCTCTCACTTGCTCTTTTTTTAATGCTTGGTCGCTGCGATTTTTTAATTAGATTGGTTGACATCAAACAAAGTTTAATTTTGGACCGCAATTTGGACCAACTTGAAAACTGGGCCTAAAATTAAAAATCTAAATACAGGTGAAGATTCAGCATATCAAAGAACTCCAAGGATTCATTTTTTGTTGAAATCAAACAAAGTTTAATATTGGACCACAATTTGGACCAACTTAAAAACTGGGCCCATAATAAAAAATCTAAGTACATGTTTAGATTCAGCATATAAAAAAAACCCAAGAATTCATATTTTGTTGAAATCAAACAAAGTTTAATTTTGGACTGGGCCAATAATTATACTAAAGTTATAGTGCGAAAACCAAGAAAATGCTTATTTGGGCCCTTTTTGGCCCCTAATTCACAAACTGTTGGGACCAAAACTTCCAAAATCAATCCCAACCTTCCTTTTGTGGTCATAAACCTTGTGTTTAAATTTCACAAGATTTCTGTTGACTTATACTAAAGTTATAGTGCGAAAACCAAAAGTCTTCGGACGCTGAAGACGACAACGAGGACGCCAACGTAATACCAATATACGACACCTTCTAGGTTTAATTAGGACCAACTTTGATATATCCTTTTTTGTTTATAAGCTCATTTTCTAATATTTGAATTTTCAAACATTAAGGCCTTGAATAAAGAGACTTTATTTTGAAATGCACCAATTTGGTGAAGAAAAATTTGAACTGTTAATGATGTTTACCACTTGGGTGATACCTCTGCTGGTGGTCCATGTCCCAACATTATTATCAGCCCTAGTTACAAAGTTTATGTTTTTAAAATTTACTGTTATTTTGGAAATCATTCTACATTAAAGAATATACCACACTCATATAAAGCCCAGATTCTTTTGCCATACTTTTTTTCCGTCATCAAGCATCACTGAAGAGACATTCAATGTCGAAATCAGCCTGTGTGTGGAAAAATTGGTACTTTACTATTGTCCATTGTCCTGTGTGTAACACCATTTAGTATCTTCTGTAGCCAGGATATTTGCAGTTATGATTCACATTGTCTTGAACACACATCACACATTGGCATGGTGTTTGTAAAGTGAAAACTAAGACAAATAACAGCAGCAACTATTGACCATATATTAAACAAAATCTGACTCGACTTAAAACATAAAACAGATATTCCAGAAATGGCTTGACAAGGCTATTACACAGACTAGATAAAATGTATACAAAGTTTGCCTTTTGGAAGGTTTAAAATCAATCATTAAATTTTGCTAGTCCATAAAAACAACTCTTAGTACAGTGTGTAGCCTAGTCCCATGACACTAAAGCTAGAACTAATTATTCCAAAATTGCTCCATTGCACAGCAGTGGGTGAATTGACTGGTGATCAAATTATGTAATTACCAGAGGAAGAATTTGTGGGGAAATGTGTACTGGCCATTTATCAAAACCACTTGTGCATTGAGAGCTGCTCCTAAACAGGGATGGTTTGGTGCATAGTATGTATACAATTATTTCTACAACCAATAAATGTCCTTTGTATTAAAACAGCTTATTCCATCTGACCAAATATGAACATTTACCCTTGCCCTTTCATTGAATATACTGTAAATTCAGAAATTATTGTGAGGTTTTTTATTATTGCGAAAAATGCGACAGGGTTATAATCGCAATAATTCAAACTTGCATTTTGAAATTTTTTTTAATGAACTTGACAAGATTTTTCTCTTTTCCGCAAACATTAAAATCACATTTTAGTCTCAAATGACAAAATTGCAATAATACATGCACGTAATAATTTCTGAATTTACAGTATGGTCTCTTTGACACATTCCAATATTTCCATCCATTTTAAATTTTTCTCTACTTTACAGCTCCAATGAGATTGTCCATATGAACAGTGATGAGAGCAATAAACAGTATTGAGAATATCCAAGTATATTAGCTTAACACTCAACTGTACCCAGTTTTATAGTTGCAATTCTTACTTGCAGGCACTGTTATTAGAAACAAACAAGATTTTGATGATTTAATGTACAGATGATCAACAATGAACAATGATGACGATTTTACAACTGATAGTTGACACATAATTCTATATAAATTTTCTATTTACTTCATGTTGTTATCAAAAAACATTCAATTTACAACATTTAATGTCCACAACACATTTCCGAAATTGAATGTTATTTTACATAATTAAAAGATGATTTCATTTTCATTCAGAATATAACAATAAAAATATGTCTCTGATAGATAGAGTAAAGAGTTTATTTTCTGTAACTGTTGTAACTGCTGCTGCCACCACTACCACCCCAGCTGCCACTTCCCTGGTTGGTTCCTGAGCCGTATGATCCTTGGTTATATGATCCACTACCCCAACCAGATCCTTGTTGCTGCTGACCTGACCAGGATTGTTGTTGTTGTCCTTGTCCTCCCCATCCTCCACTTCCATAGCCTGTGTTTCCTTGCTGATAATTACCCCACTGCTGCTACAAAAGGAAATAAACTCATTAGATTTTAAGAACACATACACAAGTTCAAGAATTAAGCCCCTAATTAAAATTGATATTGTAATCTAATCAAGTTTGAATGTATTTTGTAATCAAATCAAGATGCATGTAATTTCTTAACAAAAAGAAAACTGTTTGAATTTCTCCGTAAATTGTGGAGAATGATTCTCAGCTACCATTAATTATTACCATGCAATTATTCTTGTTTCCATACATTATTTCAAAATTTTCATTATGATGAAAGTTTTTTTTTTCATATTTTATTTACTTGCCAAAAGTTAGGACAGAAGTTCAATCCTACTTCTTAAAAGAGTTTATTTCGTTTGATTCAAGGTCAAAATATTGTATATTTGCCCAAAATATCTCTTCTGGACAGTTTTTCTCAACTTGAAAGTATAATTACAAGCTTCTGTGTGAGCCAAGACTCTGTGTTGAAGACTGTAGTTTAACCTTTAATGGTTTAATTATACAAATTGTGACTTAGTTGGAGAGTTGTCTCATTGGCACTCACACCACATCTTTCTATATCTATTCACAAGAATCATGTCAGTATTGGTAATAGCATATTATTGTTTTTAAAGAATTCTACTACATTCTTATAAGATTAAATCATAAATATATTTATGTTTAAGCAAATGCCTTACCCCATATCCTTGCTGTTGATTACCCCAATTTCCTTGATTACCCCAGCTGCTTTGGTTTCCCCAATTTCCACTCCCTTGGTTACCCCATTGTCCACCCCCTTGGGATCCCCATCCACCGCTTCCCTGTCTACCACCACCTCCATAACTACTTCCACCACTCCTGGAGTCTCGGCCCTACAATATAAAATTTCATCTCAAGTTTCATCCAATGGCAAAAAGTTAGACCGACTCATAATCTAAAGTTGAGATTTACAACAATATGTAACTTAAATTTGTCTTCATAATATAACCATGACACAAGTTCTAGGCTTAATGTAGTCTGTATTCCTTATTTTGTTCATTTTCTTTTAAAACTTTTTTATAGCTATGAATTCTTTTTAAAATTTTTACATTTTTTACGTAAAGGATTTCAAAATCTGTAATGGTATATTTTAAAGCAATCAAAATGTTACATAGACATACTATATTCTGAAGATGGTTAAAGTCATAAGAAACCTCAGATTAAAAAAAAATAATGCATATGTTTTTTTTTATAACTCAATGGATAGTTTACATTATAAAACTTATGTACATATACTTTTTTTCTGAAAAAAATTCTTTAATTTATTCACATTTAGAAGTTTACTTTATTTTAATTGCTTCCTTCCTTCAAGGAAACAATCCCCCCCCCCCCCCCCCCCCCCGACATATTTTCTCAATTATGGTAAACAATCAACAAAAAGCATGGATATTGAGCACATGTTTAACACATACAATCAGATAATTGTTTGTTTTATTGACAGATTCATGCATATTGCAATCACCGGATTTTTACAAGACGGGTCAAGATAAGGTCACTTGCATATACAGAAAATATGTTGGCGAATTGCTTCCTGGAAACAAGCAATTAAAACAAATGAAACTTCTTCTGAATGTGGACAAATTAAGGAGTTTTCTTCAGAAAAAGGTATATGTACATAAGTTTTATAATGAAAACTATCCATTTAGGCCACACCAATTTAATTTCTTGTTGTACAGATTTTTGGACTCCAAAATTTGGGGCGAGCGAGCGATTTGAAAATTTTAATAAAAAATATTTAATTTGCAAATTTTTGAGGCGAAGCTTGAAAAGTAAAGGCGAGCGTTATAATTTTTTTTTGTAAACATAAAATAGTAGGTTTTGACAATATTAAAGCTTGATTTATCACTTGTACTTTGACATTTCTTTAATTTCTGAAGTATTTTTTCTCTGTTCACCAAGAAATAATTAAATCTGGTCTATGTATGTGTGACTGACAATGAGACAGTTCTCCATCCAAGTCATAATCAGTTTGGGGACAACCCCTTAATGTTATAAATATCCCTTTTACATGTTTTATGAGGGATCAATATAAGTTATAATATATTTGTTTGTACAAAAGGGCTCATATTTTCTCAAAGAACTATATATCTATCTGGTATTAAATGGTCAAACATGTCAAAGAATTTTGTAATATTCCTGGACTTTAACCAAGTTAACACATTTACTTTAACAGTTTAATATTATTCAAAATAAGTGGACCCCTCTTTTAGAAAAAGTTGTTTAAAATATGATGTAACTCTCCTCTTTTTGAGTACAAAATTCTCAGTTTTCAAAGATTTTGTATAGAAGAACTATACAAATCCTTGGTATTTCTATTTTCTTTTCTACATCAGTAAACTGACCCCTTGTCTGAGGGAGGGTTGTTCTCAACCTGATAATAACAAACACAGGTCAAAGTACGGCCTTTTACACAGGGCTTTGATACAGACCAAACAGCAGGCTATAAAGGACCCCAAAAATATTAGCGTACACAATTCAAACAGGAAAACCAACGATCTAATTTATATATCATGTATATCCAAACGGGAAAATACCAATGAACAACAGCAGTCAGCAACAAACAATAACTGCTGAAGGACAGGCCCCTCAATCAATCAGGACAGGTGCATAAACATGCAGCAGCTATGGATAGTTTTGTTTCGTCAGCATACAATATAATTGCAGTTGAAGGCAAATCCTTCAGAAGTTCTTTGTACTTTATTCTAACAACGAATATTTTTTGATAGGGAATATAAGTAAGGGGGAAAGTAACCAATTTTTTGTTCTTTACGGGTATCCGCTGTTATAAATTTATATCGGAGCACTCCCGCTTTGGATAAATAGGTTTTATGCTGAAACAAATATTCTCACAGATATTTACAAAGTGTGGTGGGGTGCTTTTATGTTTAAAATCGTTATATACAGGTTAGACTGTGATTTTAAAAACAAATGTTGATATCTTTTTATAATATTTACCAAAAAAAAAACGGTGCAGGAAATGGTCATGATTACATTTCCGGATGCGGGAAGCGGGAATATAAAAAAAATTCTGTTTTGAAAAAAATAGGTGCGGGAGAGTCCGTCGAACAAGGAATCAAATTGGTGTGGCCTTAGTTATAAAAAAAAGAAAGTTGGTACACATTGATATGGATGGCAAGGCTTCTAAAAACTAGAGGCTCCAAAGAGCCTATGTCGCTCACCTGTATTTACTGATGCTTTGGAAATCATGTAAAATAATGTTAAAATCATAACTAATAGTACAAAATCTCATTAGATACTGTAATAATATCCAAGATAAGAAAAAAAAAATGCAAAATTTCCATAATAATATTAACTCGGGGGCAGCAACCCAACAACTGGTTGTTGGATTTGTCTGAAAATTTCAGGGCAGATATATCTTAATCTGATGAACATTTTTGCCACCAGTCAGATTTGCTCTAAATGTTTCAGTTTCAGAGATACATGTATAAGCCAAAATCTACAATTTACCCCTATGTTCTATTTTTAGCCATGGCGGCCATCTTGGTTGGTTGGGCGGGTCACCGTTCCCATTTTTTACACTACATACCCCAATGATGATTGTTGCCAAGTTTAGTTTAACTTGCGCCAGTAGTTTCAGAGAAGATTTTTGTAAAAGTTATTGATGACGGACGCAGGATGCAAAGTGATAAGAAAAGCTCACTTGAGATGAGCTAAAAATGTGATTTTAACTTTCAAATTCTTGTTAACTAAGTAATATATTTTTCATACCTTCCAGCCTCCACTACTTCTGTCGTCTCTCCTCCTATCCCAACTTCTATTATCATCTCTACGATCTCTACCTCCACCGCCATACCTGTTGTCCCTTCCATAATCTGAAATGATAAATGTATTGATGTTCAAACTGGAAATCTTTCTTCACATTAATGTTAACAAGCTGAATTGACATTCAATAAGAACTGATTGTGAAACAACAAATAGGCTACACAAGTATATTTTCAAAGATCACAATCTTGAAACGAACATGGCTTAAAAAATTCATTCTATTAGTTTATCATGTTAAAAGTATTGTACTATAAAAACATTTTCTGTAAAAGTAGAGGGTTGAATGCTCACAGTAATGTTGAACCAGGCCACATTCTTTTAGAGCCTATAGTTGAGTGGTTTTTCTTGGTTCATGTGTGTCAATTTTTTTTCATAAACTGTTTTGTAATACAGTGTAGGTATTTCTCTTTGTTGAAGTCAGTAAATTTACATATAATTACTTCATTTTTACTCTAGTGAATAGTTGTCTCATTGGCAATCATACCATCAATATTATTATATATGCAGCTAATATTCACATCTGGTTGTCCAATTGAAAGCTTATCATCTACTGTAAAAGCAGAATTTTAGTGGAGGATTTACTTTTGTTTATTTTGTGGAAAGAATATCTCAACAAAAATTTAACCTTCATATAATATTACTTCAATTTACTGGAAACCACGAAATTAAATTCCCATGAAATCTTATCTAGAGACAAAACCACAAAATTTTAACCCTAGGACAATTTACGTTTCTTACTGTATAGCGGGTCATTTTCACGAGATGTAAAATTTTGCTTATTTTCACAGATAGAACAAAATCACCATAATAAATTCCGCCAATTTTTAAGTGCACATGCAAAGATATTGATAAAAGTTTTGAATCCACCAAAATATTTTGTATACCTTATTCAATGAAAATCGTGAAATTTTACACCCGTGAAAATAACCCGCTATATATGTTATCTATATATAAATCTTACCTCTTCCTCCTCCTCGTCCACCACCACCACCTCCCCAGCTATTGCCACCTCGTCGTCTATCATCCCTCCAATTATCTCGTCCTCCACTATGTCTCCTGTCACCTCTGCTGTCTCTGCGATCTGATGATAACATAATATTCATAAATTAATTAAGAATTATCATTTAAAACTACTAATATAAATCCCAATGAAACTGATTTGTGTATCGATAGGTGTGTTTTGAATTAATAGTATTGTAAATCTGTCAAATAAAACATTAATTATTGTTGTGCAAAGAATACCCCAATTCTTTTCACTCAGTAATAAAATAATTCCATACGCAGGAGGTACACTAAAAGTTCAGAGTACCATCAAACTGGAAGTAACTGTCCAACAGATCTGACCATTGATGACATGATAACAATCAACCATATTAAGTTCCAGACAAAATATATTCCTTTAAACAGCAGTTCATTTATTGACAGAAATGGTTATTGCAGTATATATCCATTTCTCTTGTCTGCAAAGTGTATGATAAAAATTATTGACTTCCTTCTTTCATTGTTGTTTTTGAAAAAAGATTCAGATTTATTTTTTGCAAACAGATACATTACAATTAAGTTCTGCAAATTAGGAACCTTGATTGAAAATGTATCATTTGACTCATGCTCATTCAACCAGTCAGATGAGACACTTAAAATCTTGTTATCAAAGACTGACCTTCAAATCTGCTTTTCTTGGATGGAGGAGGACATGCAGCCTTTCCTTCCTTTACATATTCCTCTACAAGTTTAGTTGCCTCTTCTTTGTCAAGTTCTATGAACTCTACAGTATCAAACAGAACACCTTCTTCTGGTAGTGTGAAATTAGCTGAAAATACCATTACATAACAATCAGTACATGGTAGAAGTGACAGAAACAAGCTGTTCCATTAAATATCCAGGTGAGGTTTAATGAAACAGCTTTTAACATACATAAAACACAGTTTCTACATCAATATTTAAATATCTTAAGTGTAATTTAAAATGTGTTGTGTCTTCACAGCCTACCTTTCATTTCAAGTACTGCTTTTTCAGGGACATCCTTGCCTTCATCCTTTTCTCGTGTCTCAACGCGCTTTTTGTATTCTTCATCACTGGGAACAATCACAACTGCTTTACGTTGAAAACCTTCAAAAGGCTGCATTTTACGTCTTCTTGCGGATGCATACACATTTGTCTAGTATGGCAACAAAGAATATATAGATAATTATTCTTGCTAAATACATGGCAGCCATAGATGGCATCATCAACATCATCCTCCAAATAAATTTATGGTATGACCCCTCCCCTACCTACCTTTGTTATCCTGGTGATCTGTCCAACCCCTATCCCCATTCAATAATACATCAAATATACATAATTATCAAGGCTTCATATTCGCCATCACCACAACATAATAATACAGCATTCTTCATCAATAATATCAGTACAGATTCAGTATCAACAAATATATATGGTAACTGGTCTACAGTACAAGTTGTAGAATGTGTCTATACATTACTTGGATCCTCCTGGATTCTATGCTGATTAAACTACTTCAAGGGAGGAGTCTCAAAAAAGAAAAGCACTTACCTCTGAAAAGAGGAATCCCAGGGGAGGATGATGTAAGGTCAGTCACAAATAAAATGTTATTTACTTACCATACCTACCTATCCTGTGTGTATTGACTTGCTGAAATTCTAGCTCTAGTGTTTTTAAAGCAAATATTTTGATCCTTTCATATATTTTGTATAAGTATCCTGTTATTTCAATACAATTGTATCTACAGAAATATAGCTCCTCGGATATATTTTGTTCTACTGACATATTGCTCCTTTCATATATTTGTATCAGGCTGTGACTATGTTCTTTCATACATTTTTGCCAACACTACTCATGAAAAACTGTGGCAATATAATTCCATGCAAACATTTTATAATACAATTTGTTTGGATGACTGTAAATTGGTCAATGTAACTTGAAACATGCGTGGTTCATTTTCAAGACAGATTTAAATCATCGTTTAAATGAACTGTCTGTTATATATATATAACTATTATACTCTCTTAATTCACCCAAGATCCTATTTCTTATGACGACTATCATGCATTAAATATGTATGCCCCTGTACTAATATCACGAATATGTAAGCATCCAATGTTTATCATAATCAACCCATCTCAAAAGAATTCAAATAAATCATGCTGAGTACATATTGCTGTTTGACCTACGTCTATATACCTCTTATACTAACCATATTAGATCTACAACTAGTTTGTATACCCAGTAACATATCAACCAATTTGTGCTGCCACTTTGACAAACACTTACCAACACACTCTATTACATCAAAAGCAACATATTTTCAGTATAACCTAGAGACTCTAAACAACATTAAGCTTGCATAAACATACTTCAGTTTACACTTTAGATTCAGTAACCCCATGGTACTAAAGGCCGGGATATCTCAAACAACAGAAATCCTATAATCTATGTAGAATTTTATTTCAATAACAAAAACTTGTCAAGTCTTTATATGTTGTCTCTTTCTCCATCAGTTGTATATTGATGCAATTCAATGCAATGTATATTGTTTCAAATTTAATGATAATTCCTTGTTCAAATGTATGTCTCCAATAAAAATAACATCAATCCATTTCACTAAAATTCCAGTCAGGTGTACTCCAAAAAATCTCCACATATCCTTTTTCGGTTAATATTCATAAATTGTGTGTCACAGCAAATCCCAATGTATACATTTACATCCATAATAAATATTCCCCCTTTATAGTCCATGTATTCTTTCTGGACTCACGGAAATGGTGCAGAAAGTTATAGTTACTCTTCCAACCAGTTGTAGCAAACACAGGGCAAATACAAAATACCGCAATTCACGAATTAAAGCGATAGTTTCAAGTTACAACAACCATTTTACAGTCATACCCTAAGTCTTACCAAGTGTTTTTTCCTAACATACCTGATCTAAAATGTAGTTCCTCTTTTTAGTAGCTCCTACTTCTAACAGCTTGTTCAGACATTTTGTAGATTTGTCGATCAATACATCCCAACGTCCAGCATAATTCTTCTTACGAGGGAGACCCATTACCTATAATGAAAATTGGTATCTTTTCACTTAACCTTATTACTTTATTTATGTCAACAATATTGGTAATTAACACCAATACACTGTATCATATTCATTAGCTCAAATCACAGTGTAACCTTGTGCTAAATTCAATAACCTCCAATGTTTACAAATTACTTTTGATGAAATTCTAAATTCATCCCAAGTTGCAAGAAAGTGCATCAACAAATACTTGACATTCACTATACAAAACTGTGTTACTGGTGGTCATACATTATATGCTAACCTCTAGGTCTTTCAGCTTTTTTCTGTCATCAGGTTACTTTCTCATTTTACATTTTTCAGTACAATGTTTCAATAGACAGTATTTTTTTAATAAATGAAGAATGTGTCACTCGATCAGTGTTTTGTGATAATAACCAGGGCCACAATTAAAAATATTTTGGTTTGCCCAAACCCTACCCAAAGGTTGAGACAGTGGGTAGGTAGGTAGGCATTTTCTTTTTTTTTTTTTGAAAAAGAGAAATTGAAATATCAGGTGTCTATTAGTCTTAATGCCTATCTGATAAAAAAAAAACTTCTTAAAATCAGGACAAAAAAGAATTTGAGTAGGCAGCTTTTTTCTGGGTAGGTAGCGTTTGGGCAAACATACCTATTCTTTTTTATGGCCCAGTGTATGAATTTTTAAACATTAGGTTGAGGCAAATCAAGTTAGAAAACAGTTATTTTGGGGCATGCAGAAGTAAAACTTAATGGCCCCTCCATAAGAGAGGGGATAAAATGTCTCAATTGATTCGGCAAAGGAATCTTCATTCATCATACTATTAGTTTATGAAATTTTCCTAAATTCGACTTACCCTCATTTTGTCAATGATATTATTGGTCCCAAGTACATTGTATCTTTTGTCAGCATTTTCTGCCACACATTTGTCAACCCAGTATGTCTTTCCTGCACCAGGCAATCCAACCATACAGATTATCTAAAAAAATCCAACAAATAAGTTTTCATAAATGAACGTTCTTAATGTGTCTGTCCCAAGTCAGGAGCATGAAATTCAGTGTTTGATGTTGGTTCATATCTGAAATATTTGTTTTATTTTTTTGTAAATTGTTTTGTTATATTTAAGGCCATAAGTTTTCTCAATTGAATTGTTTCATACTTTTCATGTCAGGGCATTTTATAGCGGACTATACAAAATAGGTTTTATTCATTGTTAAGGTCAAACAGTTGCCTTTAATTGATTACATCTATTTAATTTGAACTTTGGTGGATAGTGGTCTCGTTAGCAATTAAACCACATCTCGTTATTTCTTTAGACATATCATACTATTTCTTTTCTAAAATAAAATTCCTTTGATCAAAATCTTGACTATATCAAGCCTGCTCTAGCTTACGACTAATTTCATTATATTTACACTGCATTCATGTAAGATGAAGATATACCTCACATTCTTCTTTCTTTTCTGGTGGAGCAATTCCTTTAACTCTTTCTTCCAATGGTACTTTATCAATAAACACAAAGTCCTCTTTCAATTCAAACCAAGGTTCTTCCTAGAAATCAATGTAAAATAATAATAAAACATAGGATGGAAAGTCAGATACCTAGTCAATTATTGCTCATCCAGCTTGAATTAACAATAGTTTGAAGCAAATATTTATCCATTAGAGTTATGTCTGATTAAACTTTTTAAAATTAAGATTTTGTTTTGCTTACCAGTTTAAGAAATCATTTTTATAATTTATAAGCTTTAGCAGCCAACTTAGATATGGATATTCCCTTAAAAGAGAAGTGACACCACAGGAATTTGTTAAATTTGAGGACACTTATTGCAAATTCGATGAATGTTTTCCACATCTCTATCTGGTCAAGATTTTTAAACTTAAGTAAGTTCACATGTCCTTTTGAATGAATGCATTAGCTATGGTTCCCTGTGTAGTTTATTCACAGCAAGTCTGATAATCATCCATAAAAGGCTCGCAAAGTTTACCAGGACCAACAGATGATGCCAACCCCTAACAATTTTTTTTTGAAGAGCATTTCTAGCAAAGCAAAAAATTTAATGACACCATGTTGTGAATTCTTACCTGTGCACCAAAGTTGATCTCAAATGAAGTATTCTTGGTTAAAATATGTGGGAACATTGCATTTCCTTCCAACTTGGATTTTTCTACTTGAAAACAAATGCCAAGATCATCTCCATTCTTTGCATAAGACAAGTATGCTTCCTCTTCATCCATTTCATAATCCTGAAATATGGAAAATTAGGTCAATACATTTCTAAACAAGAGGCTGTCACAACGACAGCAAACCGGATTTATTAACATTTATTTGTGTCCTGGCAATATCACAAGAACCATTACTGATGAATGGTGAAAGTGAAAATCGTCAATATCAAATTTGACCTCCATTTTGTCATCAGTATCAACATATTAAAATTTGAAAAGCTTAGATTGAATGGTTCATGAGTAAATGCTACAACGTGAATGGAAATGCCATTTTACGATCTTTCAAGAACCATTACTCCTGAACGGTAAAAGTCAAAATCGTCATTATTGAACTTGACCTCTATTTTGTCATCAGTAATAACATATTAAAATTTCAAAAGCTTTAGTTGAATGGTTCATGAGAAAATGCACGGACACGACGGGAAACACCATTTTTCAATCTTTCAAGAACCACAACTCCTGAACGGTAAAAGTCAAAATCGTCATTATTGAACTTGACCTCCATTTTGTCATCAGTAACAGCATATTAAAATTTCGGAAGCTTTAGTAGAACAGTTCATGCATAAATGCACGGACATGACTGGAAACTCCATTTTTCAATCTTTCAAGAACCATAACTCCTGAACGGTTAAAGTCAAATTCGTCATTATTGAACTTGACCTCCATTCTGTCATTAGTAACAACATATTAAAATTTGGGAAGCTTTGGTAGAACAGTTCTTGCGTAAATGCACAGACACGACTGGAAACTCCATTTTTCAATCTTTCAAGAACCATAACTCCTGAACGTTAAAATTCAAAATCGCCATTATTGAACTTGACCTCGATTTTGTCATCAGTAACAACATATTAAAATTTCAAAAGCTTTAGTTGAATGGTTCATGAGAAAATGCACGGACACGACGGGAAACACCATTTTTCAATCTTTCAAGAACCACAACTCCTGAACGGTAAAAGTCAAAATCGTCATTATTGAACTTGACCTCCATTTTGTCATCAGTAACAGCATATCAAAATTTCGGAAGCTTTGGTAGAACCGTTCATGCATAAATGCACGGACACGACTGGAAACTCCATTTTTCAATCTTTCAAGAACCTTACATTGTAACTCCTAAACGGTAAAAGTCAAAATCGTCATTATTGAACTTGACCTCCATTTTGTCATCAGTAACAACATATTAAAATTTAGGAAGCTTTGGTAGAACAGTTTATGCGTAAATGCACGGACACGACTGGAAACTCCATTTTTCAATCTTTCAAGAACCATAACTCCTGAACGGTAAAAGTCAAAATCGCCATTATTGAACTTGACCTTCGTATAGTTGTCAGTAATAACATATTAAAATTTTAAAAGCTTTGGTTGAACGGTTCACGAGTTAATGCACGGACAACATTTGATTGCCGCCCGCCCGCCGTACATCCCCAAATCAATAACCAACATTTTTGTCAAAAAAATCTGGTTAACAAACTAAAAATTTATGATAAACAGTCGACTCTCTTCGTCTTTGCTTTAATATCATTAAATGATAACTTGTAGATAATTTTATTTATATGGATAATCTTCTATTTCTCATGGAAAACTCCATGAGAAGTAAACTTTACCCCTCAAATTAAACAGCACATCTAATACTTTTATACTTATAAAAAGAAAATAAACCCTTTTGAACAAGAATTGTTTCCACAGTACATGGATGTCCCACTTGCACTATCATTACCTATGTTCAGTGGACCAGAAAATTGGCATTAAAAGTAGAAAGATCATATCATAGGGAACAGGTGGACATCAACTTCATCAAAAATTACATACACCAAAATCCTGAAGAGGGACAGACAAAAGGGGGACATAAAAACAAAAATTTTAAATTAGCAGTTGAAACCTACAACATAAGCTGTAATGACATCTCCTGCTGTAAATTGTTGTCCATAATCAATAAATTTAGTGTCTGTTGAAGCTTTTCCAGTTCCACCAAATCCAAAAGATAAAGGTTCTTCTCCTGAAATAACAAATAATCATTTAGACTTTACAAATATTTATATGTAAAGAGATATGATAAATTTCTTTTTTTGGTGTCAACTTTGATGTTTATCTTGAAATTTTTTTAAAGAGAGAAAAAAACAGAAAACCACATTGTTAATTGCAGTTGAAATTATTTTTGGTATCTTGGTTGTCTCGCCTCCAAGTGCAGGTTTAGGATTAACAAGTCAAACTCTTTAAAACTGGGTTTTACTGCTTATCCACTAAGAATGCAGCACAATGATGTCATGATCAATGTTGTCTAGCTAATTCTTTCCTTGTGAGGTTCTACATTGTTGTCAAGTCTTATACAAAGCAGGCATGAGTATTAAAAGTTCTAAAATGCTAGTAATACCTTCTATTCTGCCTAGAAAGTACCCATAAATACGTTGATCAAAGTATCTGAGATTAAATAAATATAATCAAATTTTACCTAATTGCATAGATGTGGTTGAAGCGGACCATCCAACACGAAGTACATGTGTGATTATTTCTTCTGGAGGTAAATGGTCAACACTCAGATTTTCCAGCAACTAAAATTAAAATAAACACATTTTTTCATAAATTATTTTTGTAAAACACATACAGGTGAGGACAATGTCCTTGTATCAAAGTCAATCTGTTTTAAGTTCTTTATACCAACTGATTGAAAACAAGGTCTCAACCATCTCTTGGAAAACAGATTTTGAACAAAGCAAGCATTATCTCAATTTTGTTATCATGCATGACCAGTGTTCTTCATTTTATGCTATTAAAAGGGTGAATCAATTTGAGGAGCTAGCAGTCTCTGCCATTTGGACACAGTACATAACTCATTCATATTTCTGACCTTGAATACCCCTTCAAATTGTAATTACAACTGTAAGATGCTCTAATCTTCTATTGTTTAATCATTTATTCTAACCTCAAACCAACATGGATTCAAATATGTTCTACCTGCAACCAATTGAATTCAAACAAATGATCATTCTTTGACCACAACATACAAACAAAAAACTGTAAACATCAGTTATAAAACTTCCATTATTATTTAAATTCTAAGGTATACTTACTTTAACCTCATATGCTACTTGTCCTTTTGTTATTCCATAATTTGCACGTACTCCTGCCCACATCATGGCAAAGCCATCCTCTGTCATGGGTACAGCTGAAAGATTATTCTCTCCAAGCTTCAAGCTCAAATCAGAGTTAACTGCAAAAAAAAACGGCCATTAGAAAGTGTTGATAATGTTTTATCCATACAATAAATTAATGAATGGGGATATAATAAATTAATTGTTGTCCAAGAACATCTTGGGGAGATTAATTTAGAATTTTCTAGCCTATAAAAATAAATTTATAGAATGGCAGCTGAACACCATTCTTATATAAGATTGATGGACAAATGTTCAAAATTTCTACTTTGTAATGTACAATATACATTTTGCAATTCTTAAACATGTTAAATATTGTAAAATAGTCAGAGTGAACATTAACATTTGCCAAAAAAAAAAAAAAATGTATTTAAACGAAACTTTAAGTACTTACATCTGTCAAACAACACACTTTCAGATGTTTCCCAGGTTTCATCCTCCATAACAACTTTCTTTGGGGATCTACTGCGACTGCGCCTGTAATATATTACATAAATAAAATGCTGCTATTAGTTATAAATTTTGCTTAACAATAGACATGTTGTCTATAGGTAGGATATGCAAATTAATAGTGGTTTCAAGTTCAGTCTTGAACTGGTCAACCTGAAGAAGTTATAATTGTTATATGCCGACTCTTTCTTAACATGTGACACTTAAAAGTTACAGCAAATGATGTGATTTTCTGCAGATCAACGCCTTTTGTGCCAGCATGTAAAGAATCCAACCTGAGAGTGTTGGTCTAGTAAGATTTATTCATACCTCACTTTGTATGTTATAATTGCAGGTATGATTTTGATGATGAAAATAAAACCAACAATGGCTGTCAGTGTGTATTACAATTGTAAAGATATATATAATGATGATTGGTGCTGAACGTCAAGGGGAGATTTTTTTTTGCAATTCAACGTGATGTTCAACTAAAATATCAGCACTGTACAAAATATACCTTCTTTCTCGTGAATGAGATCTCCTTCTTTCCCTTGATCTACTCCTGTGACGGTCATGGGACCTTGATCTTTTCCTTCTGTGTTTTGAATCATCTGAAATGTACATTAAAATTCAATTTCACAAGTTCTTATTTGGTGATGTGGACACATTTAACAAAACCATTGGTCATTATCAAACAAAAGAATTGACAAGTTATATATGCTACTATTTCAGCATGTTTTGAATTTTATCACTAGACCAGAGCATCAAAATAATCAAACCAAATAACAATTTTCCTTACATTTGAAAATGTCATTTAATATTTTTATCTTCAATTTACAGGATAAGTGAAAACCTACAAATTAAACTTGACCATGATTTTTTATAAGGATTGGTTGAACAGTTCTCATATCATTGCAAAGAAACAGTTCAGAGCTGCCATCTGGCTGCAACACTATCCAATAATAAATGACCAGATATTTTTGGTCAGAGAACCCATCTTAAAACTGTATTTTGTCACTAACTTACCATCATCACATGTAGCTTCATCTACTGTTTGTAATTCTTGTCCAGCAACCTCTTCTTCTATATTAGTAGACTCCCCATTTGCTTTCTCCTCTCCATTTTGTTTATCTACTTCAATGGATTCTGGCTCTTCTGTTTTTTCTTCTGATTTCTCTTCAGCTGCAGTTTCTGCTTTGGGTTCCTCCTCTTTTTGGGGGGATTCTTTTGGTTCTTCCTTTTTAGGTGATTCTTTGACTTCCTCCTTTTTAGGTTCTTCTACTGATTCTTCCATTGGAGTTTCTTCAGCAGGCTGAATAGAAAATATAGAATAAGTAGTTAAAATTAAATGTCATGACCTAGATAATCGCCAACCTCTTTCTAGACCACTCAGTGAGGTTATGTAAGGAGTACATGTCCAATGCTCAGTATAGAATATAAACTTTTTTTTTAAATTATATCTTTATTGCATACATATGAACTTTTCTACACTGTTACATGGGCTACTCTCCACCCATCAAACGTCAATTTAGCTTTCAATATCTACTTCTAGTAATGAGTGGAATAAAATGATTCGCAAGTTTCTGACAGACTTAGCTTTGATGAAAAGAAAGGATAATCATTTTATTTCAAAACTTTAATTCAAGCATGTCATTTTCTTTTGACTGAAATGCAATTTGCTATCATTATATTTCCAATTTACCTTGTTTGACTGTAGACAAACATATTAACAAGTCTTTACACGTTTGTTATTTTAACTCGTAGACATAACATACAAAAATTGGTCATACCTTTTCTTCTGAAACTTCAGGTGCTTCCTGAGAACTTTCATCTACACTTTGGGTACTAGTATCTTGATCTTGGGAGGATTCATCTAACATGGAATCATCGCCAACTGAAAAACCTATTAGTAAATAACATTAAAGTTCTTGAAACAAAAAACATCCCTCGTTACACTTCATTGAAACATTCATGTTATTCTTGTTCTCAATTTGTGATTTACATACACTTTATATGTCCCTTTGACCAAGATTTTCATTTGAACCCAGTAGACTTTATATATAATAAGCTCATGTCTTCTTGCATTGGTCACTGAATTTTTGAGTTTATATTCTGTATACATGTAAATTAGCAGGTGTGTGTTTACCAATCTTAAGTCAAATTTCCTTACTTTCATCTCAAGACAAGTTATATAATCCATAACCAAACATTTTTTTCAATGTAAGCGACAAAATGCATGGCCGAAACGTCTTTATAAGCCATGGCCAATTCGGCTGTAGCCGAAACGAAGGAATGGCCGTAACTGTTATGGCCGAAACGTCTCACATAGACCGAAAAATATTGCTTTCATAACATTTTGTTTACAATTCCAAATCATTCAGCATTTACTTCAATTGTCAACTTTAATCTTATTATACATTTTTCCTACCTGATTCGCCTTTTTCTTCTTTTAATGCTTTGGTGAGTCGTCTGGCAAGAACTGCTTTTGTTCCTTTTGTGTCGAGGCTTCTTGCTTTCAATTCATCTCTCAATTCTGCAACTTTTAACTTATTTGGATCAATGTCACTCATGTTTCCTGATGTAATGTATGAAAATGAAATAAATGCAAATTGTTTGGTATATAATGTGACGATGTAAAGCAGCTAAATTTTCACTTGTTCTGCAAAGCATTTAACTCTGCCACCCTAAATTACAAATGGCAGCCAAAGGACGCACATGGATGGTTTATTGATATTCTAGATTTACCTTATCAAATTTACGAAACGAAACTAATCACACTTAGATTTACCGCGATGAAGATTTTTTTTTATAAAAGTTGTAATCTAGAAAAAAAAATCAGCACTGTTTAGCGATGATATATATATATTGGGTCGCTATACTCAGACTCACTATATGCATTATCTTATACGCAGATCATCCAATACATTTGCAATGAGTCTTTTATCAATACTTATAGGAATATTTAAGATGTATACAAATATTGTATAGAATTTTTAGAAATTATTTTGATAATAGCGGATATACTATATGACCAAAGGGCGAAAAGCTTGTCAATTACTACATTCTTCCCGGCGGCCTGACTTAAATAATTAATCTTTTAATAGTCATCTATAGCTAAAATCTTCCCATATAATTATTTTTTTGTTAAAAATGTAATGTCTCTACTAATCCGACAATGGACTTCATATCTACGTTTCAAAGTGCCGGACAGTTTTTATCAGATTATCCTAACAATTGACACTAATGGCTAAATCATACTATTATTATTATTTATATACTTTGAAATAATTCATATCTACTTTTTTTAAGATACTCTAACCGTAAAATACAGAACTCAATAATGTAACATCTTGTTTTAACTTTTTATTCTTGTTAGAACGTTAATTCTAAAAATGGTTAAACTTTAAAAAGGCATGAATTAAAATCAAAATATGATATCTTTTTTTTTTGTTCAACCATTATTGAAAGTGAAAAAGTGTTCAACAGCCAGTTTGGTTTAATTTTGTCAAAACAAGTCAAGAAATAATTACCGATGATTTTTTAACTTGCAAGTTAATATTTCGATCTCATTCAATCCGTATTTATGTGACCTTTGATTAAACTGCTTAGCTAGAGATGGTTTACTCATGACTTTGGCGTGTTTCACAAAAATTATAGAAAAAAACACGAAAAACGATCTGTACATTTTCAGCATTAATAACTAAAATCATTTTCTTTTCAGTCTTGCATTACTTTGGAATTTTATGTTTATTTACATTTATGTATTGTATAGTTTAAGTCCAACAATGGTTACATACAAAAAATGGACACAAATCGTCTTCCAATGATACAAGCATGAAGGGCGATGACTTCTAAACGAAAAAAAAATATCAGCTGTGTTGACCTACATGAAGATGTTATCTTGGTGATAGTTTCTCTTTCCTTTCTATGTTTTTTGCCTCAACACGTCAAAAAAGGTTTAAAATCACCCACTCTCCTATAAGAGGTCAACTGAAAATTTCGACAATTTTTACTTATTCTTTTTTTTTTTTCTTTTTTTCAAATATTCCCAAAAAAGAAAGGGGATAAAAAGGGTTTGTGAGTCTGACAATATGGATGTAAAAAGTAAAATCACAGAAATACTGAACTCGCGGCCGAAGGAAATTCAAAACGGAAAGTCCCTAATCAAATGGAAAAATCAAATGATAAAACACATGAAACGAAAGGATAGTATCTATAGATCTCTACACCCTGAAAATTTCTGTCCGTATAAAAATAAGATGTGGTATGATAGCCAGTGTGACAACTCTCCACAAGAGATCAACTGGCACAGAAATTAACACTTAAGTTATGGGTCAACATACGGCCTTCAACAATGTACAAATCTCATATAACTATAGTCAGCTTTAAAATGCCCTGAAATGACAACATGGACAAATGTTGAACACTTCAAACGAGAAAACTAACGGTTTACTTTATGTACGAAAAACGTATATGTTACACAGCAACCAGGCGCGTAGCTACGTTAACGTCAAAACGCCCGGGCGTACACTTGAATTTTGATAAAAAAAAAAAAAAAGAAAAGAAAAAAATATAATCTAAAGAAAAGAAAAAGAACTTTACATTTTTTACACAACAATTTCTTTGTCAAAAATTCATCTAATTAATGAAACTTAAGCAGAATCCAAGAATTTTGTACAAATTTTGTCTGAAGCAAAGTTTTGAAAGTAAATTTGTTTATTCCTTTTTCAGTATTAAACTGAGACTGTATGGCTTTTTTTAAATTATAAATGCATAAAACTTCACAGACTGTCATGAAACTTGGACCAAAACTAATATTCCAGATCAAGAAAAGTCTCTAAAGAAAATGTTTGATTTTTTAAAATCCTGTAATGGACTGATAAATGGATTCACTTTTCCGAGGAATATACCATTTAGATTCTAAAGTATGGTGCTACTGATGCGTTTTAATGACAGGAATGGTATCAATTCTCGATAACTCTTTCGATTCCGGGGGCCTCGCTCCCTAGCTCTAACCCACTACAGCACTTGTTTGACATGGACCCGTTTTTGGGATCCTTGGATTCCTCGCCAAGGTTCGGGCGTACACTTCAAAATGACCTATAGCTACGCCACTGGCAACCTGCAACAAGTAAGTAAGTAAGTAGTAAGTAAATTTTATTTAGAGTCGGCATATATATACATAATAACAAGCAAAACATGAGCTTTTTAACAAAACATGAGCTCTTTAACCGATATCACATAAAAAAATCATGCAGCATCATGCAATACTACCAAATACAAATGAAATAAAAATGAACCATGCAAAATAATGAAAGCAAAACTATTTGATTTGTGAGCCTCCAGAGTCAAAGTTCATGTGGCAAGCGCCTCTATGTGCATTGAAACGGGGGAATCAGCAAATCACTTGAAGATCATAAAATATAACAGACTAAAAGCATAAAAACAATAAATAAATAAATATAAGCACTAGCATTTAATGGTAGGTATATTCAATAAATGCATAAAAAGCAGAGCAAAAGGCCATTATAAAAAGAAAGGAAGAAATTTCAGCTTTGAGACAGCACTGGGTGGAAACGACATGAACTGCAGTAGCATTTTTGACCCCCACACCAGGAATTTATATAATTCCTAAACTGGTCAAAAGAAGTCACGAGTCTAGCCTCATCAGGAAGTGAGTTCCATACTTGTGCTGCCTCAAATCTAAAGGATCTTTTACCATAACTTGAGGTTATAGGTCTAGGTACCTCAGCAGTGTTTACATACCTGAAATTATAAGAATTGTTTTTTTATAACAACTAAATCTTGAATAAATAAAGGACATTTTTTATTAATTATTTTAAAGGTCTCCAAGGCAATTGAGCGCATTCTACGAGTTTTTAATGATGGAAGGTTTGAAATCTGCACGAGTGTTTCGTATGAGCTCTGATGGTCTTCATAAATAAATCGAAGCGCTCATTCTTGTATTTTTTTTCTATTTTTCTGGTATTTTGTTCCCCACAGAAATGCCAAGTCAAAGGGCAGTAACTAAAGTTTGACATAATAAAAGAGTAATAAATTGTAAGTTTACTTAGTTTGTTTAGATGTTTTCCAATTCTTTTCAAAACATTTAATTGCCTTGCAGCCTTTTTACAAATATTTGAAATATGTAAATTGAAGTTTAATTTAAAATCAATCGTAACTCCAAGTAGTTTAACCTCATCCTCACATGATATAGAAATACCATTCAAATCAAACACAATCTTTTTATCATGTGTTTTTTTGCCAAGAGAGATAGCTTGAAATTTCTCTGGGTTGGCCTGCATTTTATTGGAAGAAAACCACTGTATTAAATAATTGCTGTCTTCCTCAAGAGCAGAAATTACATCTTGTAACGAATTTCCAGACTTTGACAAAGTATTGTCATCAGCATAATTATATAAAGAACAATTTTTTACAAAAAAGAACAAATCATCAATAAAAATATTAAATAGGATGGGTCCAAGGATGGAACCTTGTGGTACCCCTTTAAATATGTCAAGCATACCACTTAAATTTTGGTTTACTTTCACACACTGTTTTCTTTTTGTTAAATAACTATATAACATATCAAGTGAGGATTTGGAGAGACCATAAGCTTTTAGTTTCAGTAGCAGTAAGTCATGAGGGAGACCGTCAAATGCTTTTGACAAGTCCATAAGGATAGCTGCTGAAGGTATTTATTTTGATCTAAGGCTAATTTCCAATCTTCAATCACTCTTAATAAAGTTGACTGACATCCAAAACCAGATCTAAAAGCTGCCAAAAAAGGACTGAAGATTTTATCAAAGTACTGTACTAATTGTACTTCTATGGCATTTTCAAAAATTTTTGAAATAGCCGGTAATACACTTACCGGTCTATAATTTCCCTTTTCTAATACACTATTCTTTTAGTGAATAGGTGCAACTTGAGCTTCCTTAAGACGGTCAGGGAAGGTCGATGATGATAAAGATAAATTAACAATATCTGTAAGGGGTTTTACAATAGCAGGTTTAGCAAAATGCAGTAATTTAGGTGAGATACCATCTATACCAGTGGCTTTTTTAACATTAATTTTAACCTTTGAGTTACAGGCTCCTGAGTTCTAGTTTCATCTATCTCATGTTCCAACGGCGTGTTTCAAGATAATAGACATCTCTAAACCATATCGGCAAAGTTGGTTGGCAACATTGATCTTGATTGACATGTTTAAAATTAGATGTCAGAATGCGGATGCTGTAAACTTCTAATTGTTCTAGTAGTTTCAGAGGAGAACACGAACCCTACAATAACCAGGGAAAGTATCAGGTGCTGCGAAAGGATAAGCAGATCATGCTCCACTGATGGCACAGTAGTCTAACAGGACGAACCCTACTAATAACCAGGGATAGTAGCAGGTGCTGCGAAAGGATAAGCAGATCATGCTCCACTAATGGCACAGTAGTCTAACAGGACGAACCCTACTAATAACCAGGGATAGTATCAGGTGCTGCGAAAGGATAAGCAGATCATGCTCCACTAATGGCACAGTAGTCTAACAGGACGAACCCTACTAATAACCAGGGATAGTAGCAGGTGCTGCGAAAGGATAAGCAGATCATGCTCCACGAATGGCACAGTTGTCTAACAGGACGAACCCTACTAATAACCAGGGATAGTATCAGGTGCTGCGGAAGGATAAGCTGATCAGGCTCCACTAATGGCACAGTAGTCTAACAGGACGAACCCTACTAATAACCAGGGATAGTATCAGGTGCTGCGAAAGGATAAGCAGATCATGCTCCACTAATGGCACAGTAGTCTAACAGGACGAACCCTACTAATAACCAGGGATAGTATCAGGTGCTGCGAAAGGATAAGCAGATCATGCTCCACTAATGGCACAGTAGTCTAACAGGACGAACCCTACTAATAACCAGGGATAATATCAGGTGCTGCGGAAGGATAAGCAGATTATGCTCCACTAATGGCACAGTAGTCTAACAGGACGAACCCTACAAATAACTAGGGATAGTATAGGTGCTGCGGAAGGATAAGCAGATCATGCTCCACTAATGGCACAGTAGTCTTACAGGACGAACCCTACTAATAACCAGGGATACAATCAGGTGCTGCGGAAGTATAAGCAGATCATGCTCCACTAATGACACAAAAGTCTAACAGGACGAACCCTACTAATAACCAGGGATAATATCAGGTGCTGCGGAAGGATAAGCTGATCATGCTCCACTAATGACACAGTAGTCTTACAGGACGAACCCTACTAATAACCAGGGATACAATCAGGTGCTGCGGAAGTATAAGCAGATCATGCTCCACTAATGACACAGTTGTCTAACAGGACGAACCCTACTAATAACCAGGGATAGTATCAGGTGCTGCGAAAGGATAAGCAGATCATGCTCCACTAATGGCACAGTAGTCTAACAGGACGAACCCTACTAATAACCAGGGATAATATCAGGTGCTGCGGAAGGATAAGCAGATTATGCTCCACTAATGGCACAGTAGTCTAACAGGACGAACCCTACAAATAACTAGGGATAGTATAGGTGCTGCGGAAGGATAAGCAGATCATGCTCCACTAATGGCACAGTAGTCTTACAGGACGAACCCTACTAATAACCAGGGATACAATCAGGTGCTGCGGAAGTATAAGCAGATCATGCTCCACTAATGACACAAAAGTCTAACAGGACGAACCCTACTAATAACCAGGGATAATATCAGGTGCTGCGGAAGGATAAGCTGATCATGCTCCACTAATGACACAGTAGTCTAACAGGACGAACCCTACTAATAACCAGGGATAATATCAGGTGCTGCGAAAGGATAAGCAGATTATGCTCCACTAATGGCACAGTAGTCTAACAGGACGAACCCTACAAATAACTAGGGATAGTATAGGTGCTGCGGAAGGATAAGCGGATCATGCTCCACTAATGGCACAGTAGTCTTACAGGACGAACCCTACTAATAACCAGGGATACAATCAGGTGCTGCGGAAGTATAAGCAGATCATGCTCCACTAATGACACAAAAGTCTAACAGGACGAACCCTACTAATAACCAGGGATAATATCAGGTGCTGCGGAAGGATAAGCAGATCATGCTCCACTAATGACACAGTAGTCTAACAGGACGAACCCTACAAATAACTAGGGATAGTATAGGTGCTGCGGAAGGATAAGCGGATCATGCTCCACTAATGGCACAGTAGTCTAAGAGGACGAACCCTACTAATAACCAGGGATAGTATCAGGTGCTGCGGAAGGATAAGCAGATCATGCTCCACTAATGGCACAGTAGTCTAACAGGACGAACCCTACTAATAACCAGGAATAATATCAGATGCTGCGGAAGGATAAGCAGATCATGCTCCACTAATGACACAGTAGTCTAACAGGACGAACCCTACTAATAACCAGGGATAGTATCAGATGCTGCGGAAGGATAAGCAGATCATGCTCCACTAATGACACAGTTGTCTAACAGGACGAACCCTACTAATAACCAGGGATAATATCAGGTGCTGCGAAAGGATAAGCAGATCATGCTCCACTAATGACACAGTAGTCTAACAGGACGAACCCTACTAATAACCAGGGATAATATCAGGTGCTGCGAAAGGATAAGCTGATCATGCTCCACTAATGGCACAGTAGTCTAACAGGACGAAACCTACTAATAACGATGGGATAATATCAGGTGCTGCGAAAGGATAAGCAGATCATGCTCCACTAATGGCACAGTAGTCTAACAGGACGAACCCTACTAATAACCAGGGATAATATCAGGTGCTGCGAAAGGATAAGCTGATCATGCTCCACTAATGGCACAGTAGTCTAACAGGACGAACCCTACTAATAACGATGGGATAATATCAGGTGCTGCAAAAGGATAAGCAGATCATGCTCCACTAATGGCACAGTAGTCTAACAGGACGAACCCTACTAATAACCAGGGATAACATCAGGTGCTGCGAAAGGATAAGCTGATCATGCTCCACTAATGGCACAGTAGTCTAACAGGACGAACCCTACTAATAACCAGGGATAATATCAGGTGCTGCAAAAGGATAAGCAGATCAGGCTCCACTAATGGCACAGTAGTCTAACAGGGCGAACCCTACTAATAACCAGGGATAATATCAGGTGCTGCGGAAGGATAAGCTGATAATTCTCCACTATTGGCACAGTAGTCTATAAGCAGCCTGAACCTACCAATAACCAGGGATAATATCAGGTGCTACACAAGGATATAAGCAGATCTTGGTCCACTATTAGTACAGTAGTCTAGGCATCATGATTCTTAGTCTAATATATATATAATGCATATATTGTATTATATGTCTCTGATGGAAGAAAGAGCAAGAAGTCTATTAATCCTAGGTACAGTATTCCAGATCGCTGTCCCTGTTTTAGGACTGTTTGAAGTGTTGAAGGCTGTACTTCGATCTACTAGTATAATGGTTTACTTTTTACAAATTGTGAATTGGATGGAGAGCTGTCTCATTGGCACTCATACAACATCTGCATATATCTATATATCTGTATATTTTTAGAACAATTAATGGTTTTCAAGTCAGAGGTTAAGCTAGCTTTAAAACCAGGTTAAATCCAACATTTTCTACATAAGTAAAGGCCTGTACCAAGTCAGGAATATGACAGTTGTTTTCCATTCATTTGATGTTAATTTTTAGATTGGTTTCTGAATAACAGTTTTGGTTTTTATTGCTGATTTTCAAATGATGGGAGAGATTTTAATGTCCATTGTCAAGATCAGAGTAATTTATGAGACAAAACATATAGAAGAGGGGTTATAGAAATATAGAGTTGCAATTCGTTGTTTATAGGTAATTTTATGTGCATAACAAGTGGCAGACAGCCTTGTGATTTTGAGGTAAATAGGTTATGATCACTGATGCATAAACAGACAACTATACATTGCATGAAGCTCTTTAGAGTCTGGGGTTTCTGGATAACACGCTCCCAACTACGGCTTTTTTTCTAGGAATCAAAGAATATTGGCCATGTGTATCTTGATCTGATGAATAAGCTAGGGTTATGGAAAATCTGTGTAAGCCCACTTCATTGCAAATGGTGTGAGTGGCTTCTGTATATCATGGTTCTCGAGCAAGTGTTTCAACACATGACAGCTGCATTTAGATTGTAATTTCTTGCCCAAGCCTAAAGTTTATAGTTAAATTGTTTTATATTGATGCCTATGAAATACTCACCAATGTGCATTTCTCAGATTTGCAGTGATCAAATGAAGTTAAATTGCAAATACAAAGTTTTTTAACCAATCAACTATCCTGAAAATGCATGAAATATTTGCCACTGGACATGAACAAGCTATGATCAATAAAACCAATGTGATGTTAAAGCTTTCATTGTAATGGCTCATAAGTTCATAACAAAGGTTTGTCATTTGAATTGCAAGTTTCAGTTTGTGGGAAATGTTTTAGAGATCAGTTTTGTTTGAAAATCTTATGTTAAGGTATTTTTGAAGATCAATATTACAGTTCAAGCGGCAACATCTTCTCTATGATGTCAGTTGACAATTTACACAATGTTGGCTTATTTGTAGATTATTTATTTTGCTGAACAGTTTTGCTATTTACTGTTGCTCTCTATCTATTATAGTTTCTGCAAAAAATAAAAAAATGTCCAAAATTGTCATGCAGGGGCAGTAACTCATTTGAAGAGTTAGTTGATTATTATTTTGCTGTATCAAATATATATTTTACTTTCTGTAACTATTTTGATTTCTACATAAATGGGGCAAATTATATTTCAAGGATGATAACTTCTTAAAGATTGATGATTTAAGATGCTAAACTCTTTTACAACTAGTTTCTCTTTATCTTTTATGGTTTATGCAAATCACATTTGCTTATTTTAAGATCTACTTGAACCAGTGATTTTTATCTGTTAAAAGTTTCTCTCTATATATATAATACATTTTAGGGGGCAATAACTCCATAATGGAGTGTCAGAATTTTCTGAAAATTCTATTCATATAGAAATTGAACTGCTGAATTTTTTTTCCACGATACTTTTGCTTTTTACTGTTTTAGTTTTGAAATAAGACAATAAAAATTGAAAGATAAAAAAAGCAATACATGTTCTCCAACTTGTCTTACAATCTAGAGATACAGTATAGGCAAAACACTACATTTAACTGCTATGTTCTATTTTTAAGCAACAGAGACCTGTTTTTTAATGGATTAAGTCCAGGATACAATTTTTTAACTACATTCCCTTTGGAACACTCTGGTAACTTTTGTAACAGAAGTTTCAGAGATTTTTTTTTGGAAAAAAAGTGAAAGACATCAGTTAACCAAATTGAATGCCAAGAGATTGTTAAAAAACAGATTGCCCTTTAGAAAGAGTGAGCTAAAAAGGTGTTGAGTTGAGTCCTATAAAGATGAGGTTAAATCCACCTGTCACATATGCCTGTTCCAAATTCTAGATTCCTGTTGTGGTAGTCACTAAATATAAATAAAATGCATTTTTGATTTGAGGGAAATTGGTGAATATGGCAGACCTTTAAAATTCGATGTTAAATTCAGTCACAACTTCTCCAAACTCATGGCATATTAAAGTTTAAAAAGCTGTAAACTTAACACTTCATTTTACAAAGACAGAATGTTGACCTCTAGAAGGCATTTGGTGTTTGTATCAAGGGGATGCTGTTTCATTATCATACACCCAATACATCTTTTAAGTGAGATTAGGAAAAATCTTAAGAGGAAGAGATGTCTTCTAATACATATATTTTTTAATTATCTTGCTTATGCCATGGAAATATCACCTTGATTTGCATGGTAACATTTTATTAAGTAACATATTTTTTCCTGCATAGTCTACAAATTTGTAACTGTTTGATATGTTTTTTCGGCTTCTATGGTTAGAACATGTAATCTTTATGTTTCAGTCTGCATGAAAAAATGTAAGCTCCATGATCTAAAGACATGGAGGATCCTGTTATCTCAAATAACAAAACTTTATAACATAGCTAATTAAGTATTATCCTTTAATGACAGCATTACTGATGTTGATATATCTGCTAAAATATTGTCTCTATTTTCTTTTGTTATCTGTAACAAAAATAATACATCGTTATGTTGAGTACAAAATATCTTACACTTTAAGTGCATAATACTATCAGTTACATCATAGTGTATTAGTGACCTAACAACAATATATACACAAAATTTGCATTCTTTCTTTATTTTAAAATTGGCTTTTTTCAGTTGATAAAACTTAAATGAATATATTGCAACCAAAAATAAAAGGGAGACAATTCATGATATCTCTTTACAATTTTTATTATTCTAAGGTATGCATGAATGTGGAAAGCACCTTTTGAAGGTCAACACTGATGTTAATGTATTCATTATTTTCTTGAAATCCATTGCAAAAATCTTTATAAGAAAACTAATTTATTAATTTTTTTGAAGAATAAAATACAACATTGTGTCTTTCTACTGCAATGCTACAAGCTACTCAAATAAATGCAATATTATAAATGTACAGAAATCAGCCTAAAAATGAAATTCCAATGTTTAATTTACAAAGAGTGAAAAATAATGCCTCAAAATTAAAACTAACTGTAAAAACTTGAGCATCTGGTCTTGCTCGAACTTCCTCTACCAGCTGTAGTGGTCTCCCCTTTGGAACAGGTATTGTTGCTATGACAGTTAAACCTTTTGTATCCAAAATATGTTTGACATGTCTGATAAAGCTCTGACTAAACAATTCCATCTTTCCAATCTCATCTATGATTATGACTCTGTTCTGTTTATCCTATCAGCAATAAAATCTTTTTTTTTTTAAATATAGATGGCGTAATAATGTGATAGGACTATAACAAATGGACAACTTCTGTCATTTGGTCTCTGGTGGAGAGTTGTTGCATTGGCAATCATCCCATATCTTCTTACTTTAATATAAATTATAAGCTTTTATCTGGTTTAAATAATGTACAGTGGCACATATTTTATTCCATTTTTTTCATAGCCAGTCATACTTGTCCTGATAATGCATGACATATTTTGGTATTGGATGTCTGACTTAACATCCAGTGGCAAATATTGTATGCATGCTTAGGACAATTTACATATTGTGTATTATAGTAGTCTCAGTGGATGTTAAGTACAAAATAATTAACCAATCATAGCCACATTTGCATTTTCTTGATTTTTTTTAAATTGGAATTTTGACAATTCTTGTTGTAATATAAAATTAGCCAGAAAAATTTACATTGAAAGTTCCAAATTCATATTTGCATGATGTTTACCTTATCAAAAATTGAAAAGTCAGCTTAAATTAAATTAGTTATGCTGCACTATCCATTTGAGATAATTAAACACTACTTAAAGTCATATGAAACCAGTGAGTGGTGAAAAATAATGTTTATCCAATTCTTGAACCAATGCATGTATATATCATAAACTTAGAACTTTGTGCACGATTTTGTCAATTTTTACGCAAATATATCGTATAATCGTCAATTTGTTTTTCTCTCTGTCTGTTGTGTTTAACAAATATGGCTGCTCATTAAATGCCGTGTTTTAAAGCCGAAGTTAACCGATTGTCACCTTATAGTAAACAAATAGCAAAGAGCATGGGTGTTGAGCACATGTTTAACATGAACAATCAGATAATTGTTTATTTCAATGACAGATCCATGCGTATTGCGATCACCGGATTTTTACGAGAAGGGTTATGCTCAGGTCACTATGCATACAGAAAATATATGTCGGCGAATTGCTTCCTGGAAGCAAGCAATTAAAAATCAGTAAACTTCTTCTAAATGTGGACAAATTAAAGAATTTTCCTCAGAAAAAGTATATGTACATAAGTTGTATAATGAAAACTATCCATTTAGTTATAAAAAAATTTGTAAGGGTTCCGCGGAACCCAGTGTCTCGCCTATTTTTGCTGTAAATCGCAGACTCAACAACAATGAGGAAAAAAATCAATAAAATATTCCTCTTGTTACTATTTTATGATTGTAAGAAAATCTAAGTCCATTTAAAAGTAAATTACAGAAAAAACGGAGTAATCTTTTTACAAACTTTACTTCTGGATACAATCTTATGATCATAAATAAGCTTCTGTCCAAGTTTGGTACAAATCCAGGATAGTTTAAGAAAGTTATTAAAATTTTAAAAACTTTAAACACAGAGTGAATGTAATGGTTCCCCGCAGAAAATCTAAGTCCATTTAAAAGTAAAATATGGAAAAAATGGATTTATTTATTTACAAAATTTACTTCTGGATACTATCTTATGATCATAAACAAGCTTCTGTCCAAGTTTGGTACAAACCCAGGAGAGTTTAAGAAAGTTATTAAAATTCTAAAAACTTTAACCACAGAGTGAATGTAATGTTTCCCCACAGAAAAAACTAAGTCCATTTATAGTAAAATACGGAAAAAATGGAATTTTATTTTTACAAAATTTACTTCTGGATACTATCTTATGATCATAAACAAGCTTCTGTCAAAGTTTGGTAGAAATCCAGTATAGTTTAAGAAAGTTATTAAAATTTCAAAAACTTTAACCACAGAGTGAATATTTGTTGACGCCGCCGACGACGCCGACGACGACGGAATGTAGGATCGCTTAGTCTCGCTTTTTCGACTAAAGTCGAAGGCTCGACAAAAACATATGCATGATTTTTTTTAATTTGAGGTTTCTTATGACTTTAAATACCTTAATTTGTAGTGTAGGTAAGGCTGTATTTTCAAAAGACTGTAGACAAACATTGTACTTTCCAACAGTGTACTGTCTGCCACTTGGTATATCACTGTGGAAATGAGAAATGGAAATGAGTTAAGCCTTTTTCAACTGATTTTTATAGCACATTCTTATGCTGTATTGTTGCACCATAGTCCCAGGTCAGGGGGAGGGTTGGGATCCTGCTAACATATTTAACCCGCCACATTGTATGTGCCTGTCCCAATTCAGGAGCCTGTAATTCAGTGGTTGTGGTTTGTTGATGTGTTACATATTTGTTTCTCATTCATTTTTTGTACATAAATTAGGTTGTTAGTTTTCTCCTTTGAATTGTTTTACATTTGTCATTTCTGGGCCTTTTACAGGTGAATATGTGGTATGAGCTTTGCTCATTGTTGAAGGCCGTATAGTGACCAATAGTTGTTAATTTCTATGTCATCTGGTCTCTTGTGGAGAGTTGTCTCTTTGGCAATCATACCACATCTTCTTTTTTTATTATAAAGACTTTAAATTTACTTTTTGATGGGTTTTGTCATTTACTTTTGATAATTTCTATCCATCTGAAGCATATCTTATAAGATTTATCCTCATTGGTATTTTTTTTTGTTCATTTGAGGACATGTGTTATAACATTGCCTGTATTTTGCCCCTTCTCTTTTCTCACATCCTTAGTAGTAACCATGATTACCACAACTTCCTTAGTATAACACCTATAATCTTCTTACCTACTAGTCTGTACTGTTGCTAAAGGACCCTGTTCACCATCCAGTGTTACAACACTGAAACCTGTCCTTTGTCCCCTTTCCCTGACCTCCTGGGTATAAAAGCCCTGCACATTAACTGACTTTGTCTTTAAAACTTTACATATTTCTTTGATAAGTGTTGTTTTCCCTACACCTGCAAATTGAATGGCATTATTGTTATTATAATGCAGTAAGTGAATAAACATGATGACAAGAAATCATATGTACTTCCTTAATATGGAAAATAATATGATGCAGATGTAACCTATTAAGGGGAGTTGATTGATTGATGGTTGCTTAATGTCCAGTGGCAAATATTTCATGTTCAGTAAAAAAGAAGAGAATAAAGTCTGCAATAGTGGATATAATTTTTGTATAGTTGTTTTCAAATATGTTCAAAATATACATTTCTGGGAGCATATTACATTAAATTTTTACATAATTTTATATTTGTTGGGAAAATGTGAGCTTTTCCTTTCAATGTGAAAACTTAATATTGACTTAACTCACATTTCTATATCTTAGTATATATACTGCAATATAATATTGTAATTTATGAGAAAAAAAATCCAGTTATCAGAAATGTTACAGCTAATAAAACATACATCCTTTATCAATGACTACTTAACAAAATATTTAAAATATTTTACTGTAACTTGACTATAATGTTTCTCTCTACCTATTGCAGTTCATTAAAATTCTGACCCAATTGTAATTTGTTTATCGGGTAATCAATTGAAAACTGTCAAACTGGTTAGAAATTTTATCAACCTGCTCTAGGAAAGCCAGTCTAGTTATTTAATCAGTTATACAGTTTTATTTGATCAGTTGTACAGTTTTATTTGATGCTTTGCAATAGGTGGAATAAGTGAAATACTAACAGTCAAGTCAGAGTAATCAATTTACACACACATTTACATTTAGAATAGTACCTGGCACACCAGTCAGTAAAATAACTCTTGCTGTGTTAGTTGCCATTTCTTCATTTCTTCACCATGCTCACTCTTAAAGTATACATTATAATATTAAAGGGTTTCACAAATGTCAATAGGAAGTAATATTTTATTCACATTTATCAAAACTTCTTTGCTGGATTGATTGTATGTTTATGTACTTTACATTTACAAATAACTGCTAAACTGATTTGCAATCAAATAATCTGTTTTTGTTGTTTAAAGTGTGCATTCATGCCTTGAGGTAAAGTGAGTGCCCTGCTTTCTTGGGACACACTAAGAAACCATTCAAAAATCAAATCCATAAGAGGTCTGTAGTTGGCCTGTTGCATTAGGAAAAATGTCTACCCCTATTATATATACCCTCATTATTCAGTGACTGTAATGATTTCCCTGTCAGCCTCTATTACAGGACCTGTGTATAGTGTATTTGTTGTTAATTGGTTCTTGCCCTGAAATATCTGCCACTGGAAATTAAGCAACAAACAATAACTACACCAACCATATTATGTGTAAAATATTGCATTTGTATTTTACTTAATTTCTAAGCTGTCTTGATGTATTTTTTTTTTAAATATTTGTCACTGGACATTCAGCAACCAACAATTCAATCTAATCATCCTTATGTTCATTTTCTTATTTGTCTTGAAATTGAATTATTAACCTTTAAAATTGTGCAATAGACATCATTGGAAAAGGGTTTATAAAACAAATAACAGATGAAAACATTTTTGCTGGATTTTTGGTTTAAAGGGTGCATTCATGTCCAGTTAGAAAAAAAATCTGATGCCAGACATAAAGTGAGTAACTTGCTTCCTTACAAATGTTTAATTTCTTCATCTATCAATATAATAATAAAAATTATCAATTTATTTCTGCCCGTATATTAAAAAAAACTACATTTGTAAATGCATATTTTTTTATATTTAGGGGACGACCATTTGATATTCTGGGGGGGCCAGGAGGATTTTGAAAATAGATAACTCAGCCTTGATAATCACAAAAATAAATGGTTTGTTCTGTGGTAGTTTGAAAATAAATTACCTGACTTGCAATGTATAGAAAATAAATAACTCAGCAGGTCTAATCGAAAGTATATGAGATGGCACCAGATTCTTCATAAATTCATCTTTTTTCCCAAAAAAAATCTGGAAACACTTCCCAAATTTTTTAATAACAAAAGTATAAATATTATTTAAATATACTTGAAATGTCTGAAAATTGGTTTCATTTAACTTGAAGTATATTGTCTCAGGAAACCTTACCTCACCTTTATTTTAACAGGGCCGTAACTCCATGTAGGAAATTTCAAAACCAAACGCTTGTCTCCATATCAAATTGTGTTCACGGCCTTGCAAGAAGAAAGTTCTGTTTTCCCTCAGACTTATAGCCCTGATTTTTCAGGATCAATGTTTCTTATTTATTTGTCTTTTGTTCATTGATTGCCCTTCTGTATTCTGTTAGTGTTGCATTCCTTTTGTAATCTAGTAATTTTGTTATGAACTTGATCATAAGTTTAAAAAAAAAAAAACAGCAGCCACAGGCTTAACTATGTGAATTCCATTTTTGCTTTATCATGCACATTGGTCTTTTGATGTTTTCCCTAGAAACTTCAGACTTACACTGAATTTATACATTTTGCTTTGAGACCAAAATATTGTCAAAAAATTATTAAAACAAAACTTCATTTTCAGATTATGAAAGGGTCTTCCGAACACCCAGAAAGCATGATTTTGTATCATTTGTTCTATAGCTTTTTGGGCCTTCAGTGGCTCCAAAACCCTTCAAAAAAATTTTTGCCTTGCTCCGCTCGGCATAGTACTGGTTTGCCAAAACATTTAAAAGTGCCTAGTTACAACTAAACTTAATACTATGTGTATATGCAGTTGGGAATTTAAAAGATTCATTTCTGTAGAGGGGGATGGTTAATCTAATTAAATGTTACATAATGACTTGACTATACTATATGTATTATTTATAAACAAAACATTTAAAAAATTGTATGTTTTTCGAATATCAAAAATATAGTTGTGAAAATGAATAATCAGTCCCTTGCTTTAATGAAAATGAAAAATCTTGCTTCAATAGTGCAGAAAATGAATAATCTGTCCTCTTAGTTTGCAAAAATAAATAACCGATCAAAAACAAATCCTCCTGGCCCCTCCCAGAATATCAAATGGTCGTCCCCTTAATAAAAAAAAATATGTTTTCTTGTCGCTAAAATTCTTCTTCTTGTCACTTCTTGTCGCTAATTAGTGAGACCCATTCAATCGACCAATTATTCTTTACTTAATCCAAATAGTTATGACGTCTTGGAAGGCTATTTTAAATTTTTGCTTTGACACCTTCCTGTGAAGTAAAGCCGAAGTAAGCGTCAGAAAAAAATATATATATATTAGCTATATAGCCTTTCAAGATGTCATAATTATTTGGACTATCTTTTACTTTAATAAACTGTCTTGATATCAAATTATTGCCCTTTAAAATGGTGCAAAAGACACCATTGGGAAAGGGTTTATAAAACATAATAACAGCTGAAGAATAGGGGCAAGCATCGCAGAGAGTTGTTTACAGAAAAGTCTGTGAATATTTTAGATGTTATCAGACAGGATATTCAACAAGAAGGCCGGAATCCATCATTTTTTAACATAGTTTGATTTCTGAAATTCACCTCAGTCAAGATTTCATCACAACTGAACCATTGGGAAAATATATTTATATTTTAGGAGTTCGTGTTTGTATGATATTGCCTTTTGGGTTATGGCTAAACCAAAAATACTTAGTTAATCTAAAAATAGCTTCAAGGTATCATTTTTACATTACTTTAAACGCTTAGGTGACAACGTAAAGTTAAATCAGTTAAGCGCTTATTGTTATCGTTTCCAGAAACGGTGTTTAAAGCTAAATTTTGACATTGACAACAACAAAATTATTGTGAAAAATGGGAAACTCCCCAGTAAAACAACATATTGATACAGCACAGAAAACTGGAGCTTGCCAACTCAGTAAACTTGGAATAAAAGAGGTTAGAAAGCGTAAAATTATAATTTTGTTTGCTTTCAGCTTGTTGGCTTTTTCATTCACTGAATAATTTATTTCCAGTTTCTTCCCGGAGTCAGAGGAATCCTGGTCCGTCCGTCCTGATTTTGGTTCGCCCTAGTTACTGTTCGCCCTAGTTCCGTTTCGCCCTGAGACCGTTCGCCCCGATTTTTATTTTTTATTATATAGTGTTGTGTTGCATGTATTTAATTGAATATGTTGAAGTCAGTCTACAATTTCGCCGAATATTTACGAACTATTGAGAACTAAGTTAGTATCTGTATGTAATTACATTACTAGGAAATCACTATCACACATCCTTTTACTTTACATTTCCACACATGATTTGATCAATAAAAATGATACATTAGGAGTACTAAAGTTATACATAAGAAAGTGTTCAAAGTTCAAAGTGTTAATTGATCTAAAAGTCTTTACTGCAGCGGATGAACGTTGTCTAGTGGGTTGTCGGACGGCTTGTACAGTTTGGCAATAACTTTGTAAAAATTTTATTTGAGAAAAATGTTATTTTCATTATTAATCCATCAAAGACAATTCATATAACAATCAGTGATATCAAAGATTTCAAATTATCAACAATCAAAATTCAAATTAACAGTAACTAAAAGTAATTATAAAATAAAGTGTAACAATGCAGCCAAGAATTTTATTTCATTAATATTCTGTATTTAACTTTTAATAGATATACATAAATTTAATTCATATAAATATATATTTGTTTCATTAATGTAACGTATACATTGTACAAATAGGGCGAACGGATGACCAGGGCGAACAAACTCAGTGCGAACGAACCTAGGGCGAACATGTAGTCAGGGCGAACGATCCCGATACCGAGTCAGAGTCAGTATCTAGTTTAATCTTTGAATACTCACCCTCATGCCTTCAGGGCAAAATCTTTCTTGAGTGTACAAAAATTCTTAATGTATAGATTAGTACCAGCACATTAAAATATGAGACATGATTGACCATCTCATCAATGATCATGCTCATTAAAATCGATGCAGGACGTGACGGCCATACTGCCATGACGTCCATAGGATGTATCGGCCATACCCCGAAAAGATGAAACGGCCATAATAGGACAAAAACAGCCATACTTTGTAAAGACGTATCGTCCACGTTTTTTTTTTTTTTTTTTATAGATGTTATTATATGAATTATTCTGATACTTATAGATGGTTATTACAACTTTTGAATAAGCTATACTGTTTTTACATTATTTATCATGTTTTATTTTGTTATATATTCTCTGAAAGAAGGTTGTTAATTGCTTATTATTACTTCTTTGATGAACATACATATTAATTATGCTTTTGTCAAGAAATTGTAAAGGTAATACAATTCGAGAATCACATCACTATTAAATTTTTTTTTTACAGATATACTAAAAAGATCAGTAACATGTGCTTGTAATTTGTATTTATATACTAGTATCGTCATCGACAGTCAACATTCCTATAGTTTCAAAAACTTCATTTAAAATAAGATGCCTTTATATTACATTACGATAAAAACAATTCTTCAGAAATTGTTTATAACTGATAATGAAGAAATAATCCATGTACTTACATAATGGCCCAAACAAGATGTATATAAACACGAGTGATAATGATAAAGCAAAGATAACTTTTACAAGAATAAATTAAGGTGAGCAGTAGATCTCTTGTGCAGAAAAAATATAAGTTACAAAATCATATTTATGTTATTACTATGAATAGATACTTATTATATTATTATATTTTATGTTATAACCAATAAAAAAATTTTTTTAAGTGTGGACGATACGTCTCACAATGTATGGCCCATACGTCCCATGGACGATGTGGCGGTATGGCCGACATATCCTGGGGCCGTCATGGAAGTATGGCCGTCGCATCTCGAAAGCATTAGAATTACAGATCAGTATCCAGACTTGTCTACAAGGATTTTATTTCTACAATGTACTTCTACCAGATAATTACTACAATCAATAAACTGATTTTTTTTGCCATGGCTACTCCAGATCAAATGAGGAAAAAAGATAGCAATTATAGGCAACCAAAATCATCCTTCAACAATGAGCAAATCTATATCATATGGCATAGCAAACTACAAAAAGACCCTATATGACAATATTAAAACTAATATGAGGCAGGCATTACCTGTAAATGGAGATGAAGTCTGTATGAATTATTTTTTTGTAACCTAAATATTTGTTAAAAAAAAGAAACGGAAATACCGTAACTTTTCTGATTTTGGTTCTGTTGTTAGGGATTTTAGTTGTGACGTTATTTAAGTTATGACGTCATATGCAATGTAAACAAAGAAACGCTATCATCAGGTAACGTTTTTATACGACCGCAAAAATTTTAATTTTTTGGTCGTATATTGCTATCACGTTGGCGTCTGCGTATTCGTCGTCATCGTCGTCGTCCGAATACTTTTAGTTTTCGCACTCTAACTTTAGTAAAAGTGAATAGAAATCAATGAAATTTTAACACAAGGTTTATGACCACAAAAGGAAGGTTGGGATTGATTTTGGGAGTTTTGGTCCCAACATTTTAGGAATAAGGGGCCAAAAAGGGCCCAAATAAGCATTTTCTTGGTTTTCGCACTATAACTTTAGTTTAAGTAAATAGAAAGCTATGAAATTTAAACACAAGGTTTATGACCACAAAAGGAAGGTTGGGATTGATTTTGGGAGTTTTGGTTCCAACAGTTTAGGAATTAAGGGCCAAAAAAGGGACCGAATAAGCATTATTCTTGGTTTTCGCACAATAACTTTAGTATAAGTAAATAGAAATCAATGAAATTTTAACACAAGGTTTATGACCACAAAAGGAAGGTTGGGATTGATTTTTGGAGTTGAGGTCACAACAGTTTATGAATTAGGGGCCAAAAAGGGGCCCAAATAAGCATTATTTTTGGTTTTTGCACCATAACTTTAGTATAAGTAAATAGAAATCTATGAAATTTAAACACAAGGTTTATGACCATAAAAGGAAGGTTGGGTTTGATTTTGGGAGTTTTGGTCCTAACAGTTTAGGAATAAGGGGCCCAAAGGGTCCAAAATTGAACTTTGTGTGATTTCATCAAAAATTGAATAATTGGGGTTCTTTGATATGCCGAATCTAACTATGTATGTAGATTCTTAATTTTTGGTCCTGTTTTCAAATTGGTCTACATTAAGGTCCAAAGGGTCCAAAATTAAACTTAGCTTGATTTTAACAAAAATTGAATCCTTGGGGTTCTTTGATATGCTGAATTTAAAAATGTACTTAGATTTTTAATTATTGGCCTAGTTTTCAAGTTGGTCCAAATGGGGGTCCAAAATTAAACTTTGTTTGATTTCATCACAAATTGAATAAATGGGTTCTTTGATATGCCAAAATCTAACTGTGCATGTAGATTCTTAATTTTTGGTCCAGTTTTCAAATTGGTCTACATTAAGGTCCAAAGGGTCCAAAATTAAACTAAGTTTGATTTTAACAAAAATTAAATTCTTGGGCTTATTTGATATGCTTTATCTAAATATGTACTTTGATTTTTGATTATGGGCCCAGTTTTCAAGTTGGTCCAAATCAGGATTCCATATCAAGTATTGTGCAATAGCAAGAAATTTTCAATTGCACAGTATTGCACAATAGCAAGAAATATCTAATTGCACAATATTGTGCAATAGCTATTAATTTTCAATTGGAGTTATCTTTCTTTGTATAAAATAGTAGTTGATAATATATGTTGGAAATTTGCCAGACATGACTATGATGTCATTTTCTATTTTTATTTGCCAATAACTTTATGTAAATAACTTCATTGGAAATTTGCCAATATAAAATGTTGCTGATGAAGTTTTTTTTATTGTTTTATACAATAAACAATGTATATTCACTTTTACTACCAACCAATCTTTACCATTCAGTGATAACAAGCACTTTATTTTACATTTTAATATTTTATGATGTATTTAAAAGAGTAGTTATTGTTGCAAACTCCATTAGAAATTTGAATTGATATCAGTTTTGAAAAAGGGAAACGGGGATGTGAAAAAAAGGGGGGGGTTTAAATTTTTCTCATTTCAGATTTCATAAATAAAAAGAAAATTTCTTCAAACATTTTTTTAAGAGGATTAATATTCAACAGCATAGTGAATTGCTCAAAGGCAAAAAAAAAACTTTTAAGTTTATTAGACCACATTCATTCTGTGTCAGAAACCTATGCTGTGTCAACTATTTAATTTTAGATTTAAAAAGTTTGAAGAAGAAATCTTTAATTGATTTGTAAAATCTTGACATTTGTTTTGTGTAAAAAAAAACCTCATGTAATGTCAAAAATTTGATCACAATCCAAATTCAGAGCTGTATCACACTTGAATGTTTTGTCCATACTTGCCCCAACTGTTCAGGGTTCGACCTCTGCGGTCGTATAAAGCTGCGCCCTGCGGAGCACCTGGTTTTATATCAAGGAATTTATATTAAAAATGAAATTGGTATTGCGTTCCTTCCTATTTTATACTAGACTGATAAATATATATTTTACTCAAAGTTTCATACAAAGGAGACCGGAAAAGGAAGTACATTATAGATTTCTGCGCATATGCGGGAATTCAAAACATGACATCCAAAAAATTGAACAATTTTGAGTTCATTAGTACAATAAAATTTTCGGGAAAATTTTCCCGATTTTTTTTTTTTAATTGATTTTTCTTCTGTTATTGGAGACTTCGTACCCATATTAAAGCGAGAAAACTTACAGCCTGATTTATGAACCAAATAATAAATGATTACAAATATGTTATACAGCAATATATGGCTTTAGTCTTTAGTGAGTGTAAACTTGACACTATAATCTCTCTGTATTTAGATCACTCTGGTAATTTTATGTCTTTAATGTTTAAGTGGCTGTCCAAGTAAATATCAGGCAAATCCTATGATATGGGTGGCACAGCATAATTTTTTTCCCACTGATTTTTTGGTTCCAGTGCAATGTTTATATCATACAAAGGATATATGTCAAAGATATTTTTGAATCACGGTGGATGGCTCAGAAAATGATTTTAAAGTTCACTTTAAATACAATGCAACAAAATTTTGTACAAAATGAAGAGTTTCAGTGCTTTCTATGTATTTTTTCTCTTTATTTGTTGTAGTTAATAAAAAAATAAAATTTAACTTTGAGAAAGAATGAATTTGTGATATGAAATAGATGAAATAAATTTGAAAACAAAATATGTCATGTGCCATCCACTGCCTGTTTTTTCCATGGACAGCCTCTTAAAACTCATTTGTACGTTTGTATTTATGATGTGGCACTGCAGAGAAAAATAATTTAATAAATAAATTAACCCTTATAAAACCTTAACTATCTATTTTGTGAACCTTCCAGTATCTTTAATAAAGACCCCTAACAAATGTTGAATATCTTCTATGTGATGTTTGTAATTTTCATTTTCTGTTGTTGCTAATAATACTTCTGATTCAAGTGTTAGTTTTGATGTTATGAAGTTGAGTGCAGAGGGGAGTTTCTCTCTAGCCTCCTCATAATCTTCACAATACAGTAGATAATGATCAACTGTTTCTTTTTGTCCACAGTTGCATTTGTCGTTGAGTGCTAGGCATATCGTTGATATGTATGAATTTAAATTACAATATCCTGAATATCCTGTTCTTAAACTAGTTGATATCCGATACATTTTAGTTGAAGGTTTGTCATTTGGAAGTGTATTTTTTACATTTTGTTGAAAGGAATAATATATTCTTCCTTTATCACTGTTGTCCCATCGGTTTTGCCATTTTAACATTACACTGTCTTTTGCTCCTTTTTGTATATCTTCAGTTCTTGTTTTGTGAATATTGGAATGCTTTCTATTTTTTCTGCCTCCTGTGCTGCTTTTTTAGCTAGTTGGTCTGCTATTCATTATCTTGTATTTCATTCAATGGAAACAATGATTCCATCAGATTTTAGTGCCAAAATACCGATTTTAATATCATGAATAGTTTTGTCGTAATTATCCGATATCAAATTAAAAGTTAGAATTCCAATTGCTGATTGGCTGTCTGAGAAAATTTTTATGGATTCTGTGTTTTTTCTGTTGTTTGGAATTATAAGAAAATCTATTACCAGCTTGATAGCTACTAATTAATTCCCCTAATAAAATAGATCCTCTATTAGAAACTGGCTGTGTTAACTCCACATGTTCTGTACTGTTTGGTATTAAAATAGCTGCCCCAGCCCCGCATGGACCTGGGTTTCCTCTGCAGGAGCCATCAGTGAAAGCTATTGTTGTATTTTTTTTTAGTTGATGTATTTTTTCCAAAATAATAGTCTTTCCCTGAAAAGCTTGTTCCTCTGATCTAGACTTTGAGCTTCTGAGATTTTTCCAATACTCTGGTGGTGATTTTGAGGCTGCTAATCCTCGGAATTCAAATTCAGACTCTATACCATCAGAATCAATTTCTGTTGACCTCTTCATGTCTTCAGACTGTAATACCATTCTTCCAATTAGTGAGATTATTTTTTCAGGTTCATTTATATTTTTCCAATCTTCAAAAATTTGTTAAATAGAGATAGTTTCTATAAGATTTTATTTTTGCAATTTGTCTTATACCGTTTTCTTCTCTTTTGAGGTCCAGTGGAAGAATTTCTGCTGCTAATTCCAAAGTTTCTATACTAGCAGTTGTTGGTTGGTTGGTTGAGACATAATGCTAGTCCTTTTCTTTGAATGGCATTTAATTTATTTATATGCTTGTTGTTGTTGATTTGCCATACACTGCTAGCATATAACATTGTAGACAGCACTATACTTTGATATATTTGTATTAAAATTTTTGTAGATACCTTTGCTATTCCCTTGATGTTTCTGATTATCCCTAAGCTGCTAAGGATTTTTGTGCTTTTTGCTCAACAGTGACTATGTGTTTATTGAAGTTACATTTTTCATCTAAAGTAAGGCCTTAAATTTTGGGGTTGAGATTGTATTTTAATTCCTTTCCTTGTAACATTATCTTGATGTCCTCCTTTGTCATACCATTTCTGGAAAATACACAAAATTCTTTTTTTTTCTATACTGAGGTTTATTCTCCATTTTGTTGACCATACATTGATAGAGTTAATATCTTGTTGTAACTCCTTCACTAATTCATGTTTGTCTTTGCCTTTTTTCCAGATTGTCCTATTATCAGCAAATTTACATTTGTTAGAGGAAATTTTAGCAAAAATATCAATAATAAAGATGTTGAAAAGTAAGGGGATAATACATTCACCTGACTCAGGAAAGCCACAACCTGTGTGGCAGGGTAAACATGTTTGTGGGCACCTTAACCTCCCCTTAACTGGTCATTATTAATGTGTTATTTTTACTCTAAACTTCCACAGAAGCACTTAACACTTAGGACTCACCGTACAGTCTTGTTAGATGGCTAGATTAATTGAAATTTAGTTTATTTGCAACTATATATTGAAAAACATTTTTTGAGCATTATGTTACAAATGTACATGGACTTACATAAAAGGTTTAATAACATATAGAATTTTGTGTTCAGAAGCAGGATTAATTTATATTTTTGTTTTCAGTTTCCTGAAGATTTATACCAACTAGCTAAAAACTTGAGAACACTTGATTTGTCTGAAAATAAACTACATGGGCTGCCACAGCAAATAGGCAATTTTACTTCTCTAAAGAGTTTGATACTAAATAACAACAAATTAGGTAAGTGTTGTGTCTGTATAAGACAAACCAAGCAGTAAGTTCCAGTATTCTTATTAATTGATTGATTGTTGGTTGCTAAACATCTAGTTGGAAATATTTACTGCATGTTTAGGACCAGAACAAGTTAACAATAAATAAATTGAGGTTTGGACTGCCTGGAAATTGAGGATAGATTGGATACAGACAGAAATTTGGCATCAGGCCACATACTGACCCCTCAAAGAGTTGTTGCAATAACAACGGTTGTTAACATGTGAAGTGTGTGGCATACACTTTACATAAGGTATCTGATTAAACTTTTGTATTCTGATCTTTAACATCCTGCACAGCCAAATGGACACCCCACATCATGTTGTGTAATGTATGCTGGCTAATACATATTAACATTTTATCATCTTTTCACAAAAAGAAAGTAAAAATAAGGTTAGCAGACTATTTAGGTACATGAATCTGAAAAAAAAACAATGATAGCAAACAAAATGAACAAAACAGGATTTATGAATTCTTCCACAATGTATAATTGCAGTTTTGTTAAAACATGTGACAATGTCATAGAAGTAAATTGTTGAAATTATTTGAAAGTATCAATGTTATTGTTAATTTTTTTCTTTTTTCAGAAAGCCTACCAGCAGAAATAGGAAATTTAAAGAAGCTTGAAACATTATCTTTAGAAAACAACCACATAACATCAGTACCTTCCTCTTTATGTAATCTGACCAATCTAAGAACAGTAAACCTATCTGGTAACCATATAAAAGTGTTCCCTGCTGACCTTAGTAAACTAAGGCAGCTCGATGCTTTAAATCTGTCACGAAATGGAATTACAACCATTCCAGAAAGTGTTTCATCGTGTCAGGCTATAGAAATTAATCTTAACCAAAACCAGGTTAGTAACAATATCTTTTTAATGCATGTGTACTTGTTAAAATAAAATTTCATGAAAAAGAAAAAAAATTTAGTTGTAAATTTATGTGTCTGGAAGCCTGAATGAGTTAATTGGTTAAATATATGTACCATTTGAGGCTAGCTTACTTTTACCAGCACTAAAACGGAATAATTCAAATCTGGAATAATTTTGAATTCTGGAGAATGGTTAAGAAATGTATGCCTTATATTTACAAGTGTGGGGAGGGGGAATAACCCAGGATGGGGTGGGGTAATCTCTGTATCTTATAGAGACACTTTTTTTGTTTTTTTTTATTTTCAATTGAAACTTTGGAAAAAATTGTTGTTATTCAGTATTAAACTGATGATTTTTTGTAGGACTCACCTTTAAAATTTGTGTTCTTTCACTCTGTAGGTGTACTTGTTTATAATATTTATGATATTAATTGTAGGTATCTGTTTTACCTGAAAGTGTTGCCAAATGTCCACGATTAAAAGTGTTACGATTAGAAGAAAACTGTTTAGAAATCTCAGCATTTACACCACAGATTATGAAACATTCACAAATAGCATTATTAGCTATTGAAGGAAATGTGTTTGATTTTAAACAGTTCAACAATCTAGACGGTTATGAAGAGGTAAGATTAAATAATCAAGTCCTGTTTTAAAGTTTAAATCTTAATAATTTAATTTTGGATGTAACGCGTCTTCTGATTGGCTGACGTTATTTTGTTATGAGCCCATAGACATAATTTAGTCATGTGACCGTGACGTCATCAACGTTTTTTCATGGTTTTCTACGGTTTAAAATGGAATTTAGAATTAAATTATAAGAAATGACTGTAACATTTTTTCTGTCTATTCGAAATAACATAAAAAATGTGGTGCACACTGTTAAATAACCCACTACGCGCGTTATTCAGTGTGCACCAAATTTTTTATGTTATTTCTTCATAGACAGAAAAAATATTACAGTCATTCCTTAAAAGGATCAGAATTATTTTTTAAGATTAGTTAGGATTATATAAAGACTGGTTGAATTATAGATGTTATACATGTATATTTTTATTACCCCATGAATATATCTGGTTTTTTAGAACACATAATTGTTCTGTTTTCACACAAGAGGGTGGCAATTCAGCCTTTTTTTTCATAATCATCATCTTTAATATCAATTATTTTCATTTTATTCTGTTTTAATGCATAAACAATATTCCAAAGAATATTTTGTTTTGAGTATTATTAAATTGGTAATCTGCATTATGAACTTTAGTTGAAGTTTTTTTCAAGTCTTTGACTTGACTGGATAGGGATCAAACCAAAAACTTCCCATACTTGAGGCCATAGATCTGAGAATGGAAATGTGTCAAAGAGACAACTACCAGACCAAATAGCACAAAACAGTCCAAACCCACCATTGTTCTTCAACACAGCAAGAAAATCTTGCATCCAGAGGCTGGCGTCAGTTGGCCCCTAAACAAAAATGAGTACTAGTTCAGTAAAAATGAACGTCACACAAAACTCTGAATGCTACCTAAGAACCAAGGAAGTAAAAAAGAATTGTTAACAGACAATAGAAGTATTTAAACAGAACTGTTATTGAATATTTTTCACTGATTTGATTTTTAAGATGAAAACTTGCAGTATTCTACTTAAGGTAGCACAATACAAAGATTTTTTATCCCTGATCAGGCATCTTTAAACTGACGTAATTCCACTCATCCTTCTTTAAATTTTATAAATGAGGTACCAAAAGAGAGAAGAATGATTAATCTTTCAAATTGTGATAGTTTCATAATGACATAATTATTACATAATTAATTGTTATGTAATTAGTTGCTATATTGTGATGTCCATACTTGAATGAATTTAGCTTCTTTGTTATTCATAGCATCCCAAAATATTTTATAGATTCTATCACAACACAGTTTGACCTCCAAAACCGTGTCTCAGATTTTTCCTATTGTATTTCATTCTCTCATAAATCTTCAATGAAGTTTGCAACATCAATTCATAAGAGATCACTAAATTCAATTGGGTATAAAATTTGTTCTATTGATGTTTTTGGAAATCTGAGACACAGTTTTGGAGGTCAAGCTGTGTTGTACAAGAATTTATAAAATATTTTGGGATGCTACGAAGAACAAAGACGCTAAATTCATTCAAGTGTGGACATCACAATATAGCAACTAATTACATAAAAAATTGATTATGTAATAATTATGTCATAATGAAATTATCACAATTTGAAAGATTAATCTTTCTTCTTTCTTTTGGTACCTCATTTATAAAATATAAAGAAGGATGAAATGAATTACATCAGTTTAAAGTTATCTGATTGGGAGTGTAAAAATCTTTGTATTGTGCTACCTTAAATAACTTGTAAACATGCTGTAATTATTTTAACTTTAAATTATAGTACATGGAAAGATTTACAGCAACAAAGAAAAAGTTCAACTGATTAGTAAAGTCTAGAGCCAGAATAGAAGTTCTGAAAATCCAGTGGATGACTGACTGGTTCCCTTCCATGATCACAGAGATAGTACTTAAGCAGACTTGATTCATATAGGTCATATGTACAATACTATAAACCTAGATTTAATCATCATGTTCTAAGATTTCTATTTTAAGGTCAGGGCTATTTCATCTAAATGTATGCAAGAGGAAAAAGGGAACATGTGTATTTAGTCTTTTATGTGTGTTTGTCCTTTTCATGTATGCAAAATTATTCAAAAAGTATGTTGGGTGTGTATAGATTTTTGAAATTCCTTCATACTCTTAAACAAAATATTTTAATGGAACATCCATTAGAAGAATGGATTGATTATGACATAGAGACTGTATTAAATGTACAGTTATCAAGTTACATGTTGTAAAAAAAGTGTATTATTTTGTATTAAGTTTTAATATAATTTGAATTATGTCTGTTACAATAAAAATGATTGTGCAATATGTATGATATTTGATACAATAATTGTAGTATTTATAAAAGTTTTGTAGGAATCTCCTTTAAGTGACAAATATACTAACTGCCCAATATTTTTAATTGTTATGTAAATCTTTGCACAAAATTTTGTAATTACCAAGTATCATTTAATTGACCTGTATAAATCTGATGATTGGGTCTTAGGTGAAATAGTGGCAGTTAGATTTTTAACCTTTGTGAATAACTGATAATGCATTAAACCTTTATGACAGTCTGCACTAAAATAGTTTCTAATTACTAGTCCGAAGACCATAATTCCAACATTTTTTTCACTAGTCTAAATTTTGCAAAAATTAACAAGTCTGAATAAAATTAAACTAGTCTGCGGCATCAGACTAGTGGCTAACGCTGCAGACTGTTATGGTCTGTTTATAACATTAAATGTTGAAAGTCTGTTTATGAGACCAGACATCATTGCATGTACCTTTTTGCACCTTTCTTTTACACTTTGACTGAAATGGATCCTTATTATATTAAACTTTTAATTACTTTATACCAGTAATTTTTGTTGTGAAATTATTTGTGTTGGTCCTCAACTGTATCAGAGGTGTTCAGTCAGTAATGTTGCAAAATTGTTAAACTTTGTGTGTTCATTATAGTACATCAAGCAGTTAAAGTATTTGCTTGGTGAACAGTAAGCTCAAAAGATCTCTAATCATCATTATTATAGGTTCAATATCTCTACTGTGATTTTTTAGGCAAGAAACAGTAGTATACTGTTCATTTTGTACACCAATCCATGGCAGCTTTGTGTCAGTATTTATTATTTCAGGTGGTTTAAAGTTAAAGCAAAGCGTCTGTATGTATGTATTGGTAGATTCCTATGTTATTTAGAGCACATGATCTTTCTTCTTCTGCTCAAAAAGCAATTTACTAGTGTTAATTTGGCACACCATTGCAATCCAGGTCTGTGTCAATACACATGAATGGATAATATATATGTATAAATGATGTGTAGTACTTCTCCTAAAGGATAAATGCTTAATGAGGCCTCATTCTTAAAAAATTGAAATTCCCTTGAACTACAGGTATTTAGAGTCCCAATCCATACAAAAAATCATCATCATCACTTTACCTGTATTGGAACTCTTTAGTTGAATTAATATGAATCTTATATATATAGAATAATACATGGCAAAATCCGTATCGCATGCTGTATCATCACGAGAAACCAATATCAGTCCCGAGGGCCGAAGGTCCCGAGGGCTGATATTGGTCGAGTGGTGATACAGCATGCGATACGGATTTTGCCATGTATTATTCTGTTTATCATATATTCTTACAGAATCAGATTCAAATCATCAGATTTAAATCGTCCGAAAATATAAGGAAGAAAAGAACATTATGATTTTCCTGTATTTTTTCAGCTGCCTTTTTCTTTTACAGTTCTTATTGTATTTATTTTTTTATGAAAATCGCTAGTAAAGTTACTGGGTAATGATTTTTTTAAAAATATGGATTTAAGTTGAAATGATATGACATTTTTTTTTAGTAGGAACAGCAACTTGACGTCATAGGTCAAACGTTGACGTCATTCGAATTGTGACGTCATGCCAGGTATGCGATACGGGATTGCTATACGATACGGGGTATGCGATACGGGTTTAGCCATGCGATACAGGGTATGCGATACAGGGCAGGTGATACAGACTGGAAAAAAGAACCTTTATTAGATATACAAAATTGCTGTATTTTGTACTAAACATATGATAAATGTATAGAATACATTTACATAAGCAGAGATATGAATACTAGACTGCCAGTTCTCATATCTGTATTGAGACATATATCTTTTGTGGCAAACCGATGTAAATGAACATATTGTTCAGTACTGAGCAAATTATGTTAATAATTCTGTAGGATGTAAATCTATGTTTTGTCATCAAGTGTATGCAATTTAGGCTGTGATTTTATTATATATGTGAAATAATTGTACATACCGTACTTAAAATATTTATAGAACTTAGTCTTAATAAATATTAATGAGAGACTCTAAAATCCTGTATTGCTCATCAGATAAGCTGTTTAATGTGCATTTTAGACTAGAATTTCTCTAAATTTTGTGTTATTTTCACATTTCCTGACTGGTGTGAGAAAAATATTTCTTCTCACTAGTGAAAAATCTGTTCTCGACAAATGATTGGTTGAAATTTAATTGTGACGTTAAATTTTCTTGTTTTCTTCTGAATTTTCTTATTGTGACATCATGAAAAAAGGCGACCACGCAGTGGCGGATCCAGAACTTTTCCTTAGGGGGGCCTGCTGACTGACCTAAAGGGGGGGGGGGGGGCGTTCCAGTCATGCTTCAATGATTCCCTATATAATCAACCAAATTTTTCCCACAAAAGGGGGGGCCCCCTGGATTCGCCTATGCCATGCCTGATGACATCACATCAAAAGTACACAACTTTTTTCTAATCTTTGAGGGTCCGTAGGTGGCCTGTTGCAAGGCAAAATTTCTGACCCTATCCAATATACCCTCATTTTCCAGTGGCAGTCCAAATTTCCCTGACCATCATCCCAGATGGCCTCTATTGTATCAACCTACCTATTGTATTTATTGTGAACTTGTTCTCGTCCTGAATATGCATGAAATATTTGCCACTGGACGTTAAGCAACCAACAATCAATCAATCTAATCTTTGAAAAGAAAGGATAAAAATCATTAGAGAAACAGATTCCACCATTGTAACTCGTGTATTACGATATTTCTCCACTCTCAACAGTTAAATTTTAATTACTTAAAAAGCTCGGCAAGCCTCGTGCTTTATATATTAAAATTTAACTGTCTGGAGTGGAGAAATATCGTTATACACTTGTTGCAGTTGTGGAATCTATATATAGTGCATGACTAAAAAGAATTTTCTTTCAAATTGACTTATTGTAAATTGTAAAGTCACATTTTGTTTTGCTTTGTTGTTTTTTTTTTTGGCTTAAAAACTGATTTGACTTGTTTAAAACTATATGTCCCATTGTGAATTTATGATTTATTTTGTTATTCTTTTAAATTAGTTGAGAGAGAATAGTGTAATGCATAATATGTAATATAGTAAACTATAAGGGATTGTGAATAGACAAAACTGTATTCCATTTTTATTGTGCTTTTATTTATTATTGTTATTTTTTATTAATCAAAACAAATAATGTTATGTCATGCTAGCTGCACTATTCAGGATAAATATAATGAGTAGTTTCTTCCAGAGTTACTAAATTCGTGTTACTTAAATATGATTTCATAAGGTATAATGGAATGCCTCGGCTCTGTCCAAGCAAAGCCTGAGGAATTGGAATGAAATTGCAACTAAGGTAGTATTCAATTTAGAAAACACAAATTGTCTGATTGGGTCAAGCATACTAAAACATTTGAAAATTAATAAATGTTATAATGCAGATGGTATGAAGTGTTGGCCTGATTACTGTTTATAATTATTTTTATTATGTATAAAAAAGGTCATAAATAAATAAATATAAATACTTCCATTTGTTATTCATAAGCATTTTCGACTAAACTTATTTTCATTGTGTGCTGTAACACCAATGTCCCAGGTAAAGGGCATTATTGAGACCTTAGAAACATGTTCAACCACGCCACATTCTTTATGTGCCTGTTCCAAGTTAGGAGCATGTAGTTCAGTGGTTATTGTTGGTTTGTGTCTGTCATATATGTTTTTTTCATAAACTGTTTTATTATAGATTAGGCTGTTAGTTTTCTCAATTCAATTGTTTCATATTTTCATGCATGGGCTTTTAATAGCAGACTATATGGTATGGGTTTTTGTCATTGTTGAAGGCAGTACAGTTGCCTATAATTGCTTACATCCACTTCATTTGAAAACTTTGGTGGATAACTGTCTCATTGGCTATATACCACATCTCCTTATTTTTATATAGGTTTTGTATCCTTCTGCAAATGTAATTATGTTATGGTTGGAAAAACACACTGCAGAGGATAAACTAGTACCATTTGAAATAGTTGGACTAAGTAAAAAGACAATTAGGTTATTCTGTCTGTAATTTTTGTAACAATAATCAGACCTTTTTTTCAATAAGAAAAATACCAGTACATCTTATTGGATCTTGTCTTAATGTTATTGTTACAGCAGTGTCAAATAAGAATAGGGATGTTCATTCTGAAGCTGAGTGTGAAGAGAGTGCCACACTCTTTTCAAATTTCAACAACTATTTGAGAGGTCCATAGGTGGCCAGATGCAATGCTTTTGTCGATAGGTGCTAATCCAAATACGGATATTAAACCTCATTTTCCAGTGGTGGCAAACCAATTTCTCTGAACATTATCACGAACAGCCTCTATTACAGGACCTACCAACTGTATTTATTGTTAAATTGTTCTCATTCTGAACACGCTTGAAATATTTTCCACTGGAGGTTAAGCAACCCAACAATCAATCAATTAATCAAAGACAAATGAAAACTAACTGCCAGCTGGAAATTTACACCTTACAATCCTTCAATACACCAAATGTAGTTGACCTACCACTTATAATATCTGTGAAACATTTCTAATCATGTGCCTTTTACCTCAGTCACTGATTTATTTAATGATGTCAGATGAATCATGTCCGACAGACTAGTAGTCTTTATGGATTCTATATGCTAAACAAATATTCTCATCTTGAAAACGGAACTTAAGTGCAATCATGAATAAATTGCTTTGTTAGGTCACACATCAAATATTTGTCTATACCAGTATTTGATTATCCTATTAATATCTTATTAATAACAATGACTTTTAATGTACAAAATACAGCAAACTTGAAAGAAAACATTTCTATATCTGTGTAGTCTCACTTTGTTTTGATGCAAAGTCATTGACAATGTCTTGACAACAATTATTGCTGTTTGACACAAGAGCAGTGAAATGACAGGATTTATTCAACATGTTTAATTATCAGTTTTTATTTGGCTAGTAAACTGCAATCAATGTTATAACTATCATTGTAACAACTCTTTGAGGCAATAAAAAAATCATCCATTTGACTTGAAATTTCCCATGAGAATTGTACGCATGCATAGATTACATTAGCCGTAATTGGCACAACTTTTTGGAATTTTGGATCCTCAATGCTCTTCAACTTTGTACTTGTTTGGCTTTATAAATATTTTGATATGAGCGTCACTGATGAGTCTTGTGTAGAGGAAACGCATGTCTGGCATACTAAATTATAATCCTGGTACCTCTGATAACTATTGACTTATTTTCAATGTAACCAGATGCTCTGCAGGGCGCAGCTTTATACGACCGCAGAGGTTGAACCCTGAACGGTTGGGGCAAGTATGGACACAACATTCAAGCTGGATTCAGCTCTAAATTTGGATTGTGATTAAATAGTTGACACTACATAGGTTTCTGACACAGAATGAATGTGGTCTAATGAACTTAAATTTTTTGTTTTGCCTTTGAGCAATTCACTATGCTGTTGAATATTAATCCTCTCAAAAAAATGTTTGAAGAAATTTTCTTTTTATTTATGAAATCTGAAATGAGAAAAATTTACCCCCCCCCCCCCTTTTTATTTCACTTCCCCCTTTCCCTTTTCCCAAAACTGATCTCAATTCAAATTTCTAATGGAGTTTGCAACAATAACTACTCATTTAAATACATCATAAAATATTAAAATGTAAAATAAAGTGCTTGTTATCACTGAATGGTAAAGATTGTTTTAATTTATCAGTTGGTAGTAAAAGTGAATATACATTGTATATTGTATAAAACAATGATTTAAGTTGATTCAACTACTATTCTGGACAAAGAAAGATAACTCCAATTGAAAATTTCTTGCTATTGCACAATATTGTGCAATTAGATATTTCTTGCTATTGCACAATACTGTGCAATTGAAAATATTTGCTATTGCATAATACTGTGCAATTGAAGATTTCTTGCTATTGCGCAATACTGTGCAATTGAAAATTTCTTGCTATTGCACAATACTGTGCAATTGAAGATTTCTTGCTATTGCTGAATACTGTGCAATTGAAAATTTCTTGCTATTGCACAATACTTAATATAATAATTTTGGATCCTGATTTGGACCAACTTGAAAACTGGGCCCATAATCAAAAATCTAAGTATATGTTTAGATTCAGCATATCAAAGCAGCCCAAGAATTCAATTTTTGTTAAAATCAAACTTAGTTTAATTTTGGACTCTTTGGACTTTAATGTAGACCAATTTGAAAACGGGACCAAAAATTAAGAATCTACATACACAGTTAGATTTGGCATATCAAAGAACCCCAATTATTCAATTTTTGATGAAATCAAACAAAGTTTAATTTTGGACCCCGATTTGGACCAACTTGAAAACTGGGCCAATAATCAACCAGATGCTCTGCAGGGCGCAGCTTTATACGACCGCAGAGGTTGAACCCTGAACGGTTGGGGCAAGTATGGATTCAACTTTCAAGCTGGATTCAGCTCTAAATTTGGACTGTGATTAAATAGTTGACACAGCATAGGTTTCTGACACAGAATGAATGTGGTCTAATGAACTTAAAATGTTTGTTTTGCCTTTGAGCAATTCACTATGCTGTTGAATATTAATCCTCTCAAAAAAATTGAAGAAATAGCAATAACTACTCATTTAAATACATCATAAAATATTAAAATGTAAAACAAGTGCTTGTTATCACTGAATGGTAAAGATTGTTTTAATTTATCAGTTGGTAGTAAAAGTGAATATACATTGTATATTGTATAAAACAATGATTTAAGTTGATTCAACTACTATTCTGGACAAAGAAAGATAACTCCAATCAATTGAAAATTTCTTGCTATTGCACAATATTGTGCAATTAGATATTTCTTGCTATTGCGCAATACTGTGCAATTGAAAATATTTGCTATTGCACAATACTGTGCAATTGAAGATTTCTTGCTATTGCTCAATACTGTGCAATTGAAAATTTCTTGCTATTGCACAATACTTAATATCCTGATTTGGACCAACTTGAAAACTGGGCCCATAATCAAAAATCTAAGTTCATGTTTAGATTCAGCATATCAAAGAAGCCCAAGAATTCAATTTTTGTTAAAATCAAGCTAAGGTTAATTTTGGACCCTTTGGACCTTTATGTTGACCAATTTGAAAACGAGACCAAAAATTAAGAATCTACATACACAGTTAGAATCGGCATATCAAAGAACCCCAATTATTCAATTTTTGATGAAATCAAACAAAGTTTAATTTGGACCCCGATTTGGACCAACTTGAAAACTTGGCCAATAATCAAAAATCTAAGTACATTTTTAGATTCAGCATATCAAAGAACCCCAAGGATTCAATTTTTGTCAAAATCAAACAAAGTTTAATTTTGGACCCTTTGGACCTTAATGTAGACCAATTTGAAAACGGGACCAAAAATTTTATGGTCATAAACCTTGTGTTTAAATTTCATTGATTTCTATTTACTTATACTAAAGTTATGGTGCAAAAACCAAGAAAAATGCTTATTTGGGCCCCTTTTTGGCCCCTAATTCCTAAACTGTTCGGACCTCAACTCCCAAAATCAATCCCAACCTTCCTTTTGTGGTCATAAACCTTGTGTTTAAATTTCATTGATTTCTATTAATTCATCCTAAAGTTATTGTGCGAAAACCAAGAATAATGCTTATTTGGGCCCTTTTTTGGCCCCTAATTCCTAAACTGTTGGAACCAAAACTCCCAAAATCAATCCCAACCTTCCTTTTGTGGTCATAAACCTTGTGTCAAAATTTAATAAATTTCTATTTACTTAAACTAAAGTTATAGTGCGAAAACCAAGAAAATGCTTATTTGGGCCCTTTTTGGCCCCTAATTCCTAAAATGTTGGGATCAAAACTCCCAAAACCAATCCCAACCCTCCTTTTGTGGTCATAAACCTTGTGTTAAAATTTCATAGATTTCTATTCACTTTTACTAAAGTTAGAGTGCGAAAACTAAAAGTATTCGGACGACGACGACGCAGGACGACGACGCAGGACGACGCCAACGTGATAGCAATATACGACGAAAAATTAAAATTTTTGCGGTCGTATAAAAATCTAAGTACATTTTTAGATTCAGCATATCAAAGAACCCCAAGAATTCAATTTTTGTTAAAATCAAACTAAGTTTAATTTTGGACCCTTTGAACCTTAATGTAGACCAATTTGAAACAGAACCAAAAATTAAGAATCTACATACACAGTTAGATTCGGCATATCAAAGAACCCCAATTATTCAATTTTAGATGAAATCAAACAAAGTTCAATTTTGGACCCTTTTGGCCCCTTATTCCTAAACTGTTGGGACCAAAACTCCCAAAATCAAACCCAACCTTCCTTTTGTGGTCATAAACCTTGTGTTTAAATTTCATTGATTTCTATTTACTTATACTAAAGTTATTGTGCGAAAACCAAGAATAATGCTTATTTTGGCCCTTTTTTGGCCCCTAATTCCTAAACTGTTGGAACCAAAACTCCCAAAATAAATCCCAACCTTCCTTTTGTGATCATAAACCTTGTGTCAAAATTTCATAGATTTCTATTTACTTAAACTAAAGTTATAGTGCGAAAACCAAGAAAATGCTTATTTGGGCCCTTTTTGGCCCCTAATTCCTAAAATGTTGGGACCAAAACTCCCAAAATCAATCCCAACCTTCCTTTTGTGGTCATAAACCTTGTGTTAAAATTTCATAGATTTGTATTCACTTTTACTAAAGTTAGAGTGCGAAAACTAAAAGTATTCGGACGACGACGCAGACGACAACACCAACGTGATACCAATATACGACCAAAAAATTTTCAATTTTTGCGGTCGTATAAAAATGACCATTTATCAGGGACCTTCTTGACAAAATAACCTTCAAGTTTTAACCAGGCCATTTCAGTAAATTGTAAAGACAAGTTAACATAATGATATGAAGATTTTATTCAGACTGTAATACAATAGCTGTCATTTGACTACTCCATAACATAAACATACTGTCATTATGTCTGTATTCTAGTCTTTAAACCATCATTGGATTAAGCATGATTTACAAGCGATTGTTTTTCGTAAAATGACGGTGAATTTGATAAAGCAATTACAAATGATGCTTACTATGTCAATAAGACTTTGTTTTAAATGATAGAAATTTAAAATGTGAACTATTTTTTACATCAATTGTTAAACCACTACAATATTACGTCCTGATAATGCCTTTGTTTCAATGACAAATAGAAATGATTTTAAAAACTGCTACAAAAATAGATAATGCACATAAAACAAAATATATATTATTAGAGTTGGTCCTACAGTTTGAAAAATTGTTAAAAATCATTAAATGAAGTTTCATATTGGTTCCATGTATAAAGTAAACAAAATATTCAAAAAGAATTGCTTTTTTAAAACATTGCATAATTGAAATAAGTTTACCAGAAAATCAGATTTCTAAAATATTTTTTTTGCTGAATTGATTACCAGAGATAAAACTTCAGAAAATGTTCTCCTGTTTATAAGGTGACCTTTTACGATGGCAGCCTCATCTGAGCTTCATAAATTTCCAAAATTTTTTATGTAACATAGCTGGAACTTAGACAAAAGTATGAATGAATCATTTTTCTGTGCAGATTTACGGATTATTTTCTATTTTCTACATACGTTTTTTGACAAAAAATCACGCCACATAAATAGTCCTCAACATTTATATTTATACATGAGTATTGCACAAAGTAAAATTTTTAACATTCATAATAAAAAATGCTTTTATCTATCACTAACATCTTCCTATGTACATATATATAATAATAATAATGATAGAATGATAAATATAACAAAGAACTGATAGCATTGGTAAGTCAAATTGCCAGAAATTGCCATAAAATATAATTTCAGAATCTAATGCATTCTGGGTAATATTTCCAAAATCATACTACAAAACTTTGTGATTGGTTTAAAATGTTTTTTGACAATGGAAATTCAACCAATGTTATTTCATTTTCATGTACGCACAATGGGGTATAATACCCATAGTTCTTTAAATTCTGAAAAGGTGAAATGGCAGTACATGTATATGTAAATTTTCAAGAATTGAATAGTATGTTTTGTATCATAACGAAATGGATGTCAAATATTATATAAGTGAACCAGTATTTTTTCTTTCTTTGAGCAATATATGAGTGAAATTTGATAAATGAACAATGGGGGGAGAAAAGTAAATAAATTTACAGCAATTAATGACTGGAATGTAAATTACTTCAAATGTTTAAACAAGCAGTCCTTTTAGAGCCCTCTGTCCTATCACAAAACACTAAATTGCTTAGAAATCACAGATATTAGGCAGATTATGAATGATATTATCTGAATAAAATGGCTTTGCTGTCTTAGATTGAAACTAAAAAAATTATAATTTCCAAAAATGTATTCCTTCATTTCAATAAAAATATGTTAAAAGCAATTTAATTCAAATAATATCTTTCATGTACTTGAAACAGTGAACAACTAAATACACATTCACAGAAAAATTCAACATATTTTTTTAAATAGTTTGATGCCACACTAGATAAATTTAAAAATACAAACGTAACATTTGATACTTGAAACCCTGTTTAATATTTAGAACATTCTTATATATAGAAGAAACATTTTATCTTTCGTCTGGTTCTCATAAAGATCACGATTTTGGCACCACCAGTCTTATAAAGCACGATAAATCTAGACCTAACTTATTTACACTATATTACAGACTTTCTGTACTGGTGTTACCAATCAGTCAAATTCTCTTCTTGCATATTTAACGTCACAGCCAATAGAAAGTCCAAGCAGTTATTTATTTAACTTGTAATTCAACATTAAATAACGCTCAAACAGAAATCAAAAATAAACTGTAATACAATTTACAATTTATAAATAAATGAATAAGTTACAGATTTCATTGTGGAGTGCAGGTACATTTTTAATTTACATGAGTACTGCAATTGGTTGTTAAGAATAAAATATATTGTTTATAAAGCACTAAATATTAGTTTAACACCATTATGTGAAAAAAAACTCAAAATAAAATTAAATAAGGTCAGAAAGCTAAATGCTGAAAATACTGTAAATTCAGAAATTATTATGATTTTTTAAGAATGGACAGAAAGGTTAAATTAATCATTGCAATTTCTGCATACAGATATGTGTTTCAGATATCAAATTGTGAGTTCTTATTATGGTGATAGTTTCACATTAATCAAAACCTCACAATAATTTCTAAATTTACAGTACTGGATGAATTTCAAAATTTACAATTCAAGAAAATATATTGAACAGTTAGTCTATAGCCTGATTCTCATCTCAACTTTTAAATAAAATAATTGAAGTGAGCCAACAAAAATATTCTTTTACTTCTTTTTTGTTATAAAAATTTACATCTTATAAACTAAGATTTGTCGGTTTTAAGTATGACATAGATTGAAATAATGATGGAGTCAAACAAGTATGAGAATGTAGGAAATTCATTTGGCAGAATGCTCTTTAACAATAGCCAATAAAATGTTGTCTGCTATGAATTTCATCGTGCCGAAACCCATCAAGGGTGAGGAATGTCATCAATTGTCCCGTAGTATCTTCTTTGCTCTGGTATTGGCTACATCTACTCTGTCGTTTAGGCTTGTTGCCTGTGTCACAAACAAAACAAAACAAAAAGTAAACAAAAGCGAGAGAAAATAAAAAGTCCACATCAATTTAAAAACGTCGGAAAAGTTCAGATAAAAAAGTTTATAATAAATAGACATTTAGTAATAGGTTAAACTCTATGATATGTTAACTACTACTTCTAGGGAAAAAAATGTTCAAATACTGCTTTATTTTGCATTTTTTCTAAAATTTACTACAATGCTGAAAATAACAACACAAATTACTTATTTAATAATTTTGAGTTAAAAAACTCTGATCTTAAAATCTGAAGAGAAAACACACAACATATAAGTCTTTGTTTGGAAGCAGCATGCAAAACAAAAAAATCCAAAATTTCAGTCAACTATGTCAACAACATAAAAGAAAATAAAGAAGTTTTTTTCAGTATCAGAATCATGCAAAACACAAAAAAAAAGAAAAAGGAAAGTGACTTCAGAAAGTGACTTCAGACAGTTTATGCTTCCTTAAGAATCTTAGTTGCTCGTTGATTTGCTGCCCCAATACGAGTAGCGTTAGAATCAGCCTGAAATTATACAATAGTCATATATCGTCAAATATAGAAATTAAATAATTTGATTTGGGTCTCGAATTTGGAAGATATTTGAGATAAAATGTACTGAAATAATAACACAAGAAAATAAGGAAATTTTGGCCTATTAACTGCACAGGGTTGATTCTTTGGAACCAAATGTTTTTCTTTAAAATCTCCTATTTTGTTGGGATTTACAATATATCTTCTTAAATTCTTATTAAGAACAATATGTTTTTTTGTTATTTTCAATATTGGCCTCTGAATGCTTATCCCCCTGATGAATTTCATAAATTACTAGTGATTCATTTACTTTTTTTCATGTCTTTTTCTATTGCTTGAGAAAAATAACTGAGTTTTTTTTTCAAAACTGCTTTTAAGATATCATCCTGAAATTAAACTGCAAATAAGTATTTCATAACTTTCTCCAATTAATATACAGTAAAACCTGCTTTATAATAAGAGACCACCTGTATAGAGCAATCAAAGTGCTTGTAAACCTGCTTTATAATAAGAGACCACCTGTATAGAGCAATCAAAGTGCTTGTAAACCTGCTTTATAATAAGAGACCACCTGTATAGAGCAATCAAAGTGCTTGTAAACCTGCTTTATAATAAGAGACCACCTGTATAAAGCAATCAAAGTGCTTGTAAGAACTGAACAGTAAAAATTGCTTCAATTTATCAGTGGGAAGTAAAATAATTATTGCATTGGTTGTAGTTGGCTAAACAGCAATTCTACACAAAGGAAGATACAATCATTCTATTTTTAGAAAAGATATTAGATTCCTGCACCTTGCAAAAGACCAAGTTATGTTATTTTCTTGACAAGTGTAACATCATTTTGTGCCTTTAATATCTGAGCATATATTACATCTATGAATTTCTTGAAATGTTCATGGATAGGATGAATAGAATTTTATGATTAATGCACTATTTTTTGTGTATCAGTCTTGGAACTTAGATATCAAGTCAGTCCAATAAGGTTTTGATTGCATTTCATACAATCTTTACCTAAACCTGTGTTATTAAAAAGACCACCAACTTTATATCCACTGTAGTACATTTCATATGCATTGAACCTGTATTAAAAGACCACCATTCCTAAAAGACCCCTTTTTTGCTCTCCTTTCAGTGGTCTCTTATAACAGGTTTGACTGTATTTGAAAATAAATACTATAATATTGCTGCAATGTTGAAGCAACAGTATCTGAAAATCTAACATTGGTTCCTTAGAAAGTTAATTAAGCATCATAAAAAGCGCTAGCTAAAACATATAAACACCATTAATTCTCCTTCAGAATTTTATGAGTTCTTTTATTGGCCTCCTTAATGCAATCTTGATTTGATTCAGCCTGTAAAACATGTGTTCAGTTATTATCGTTATTTTCAAATCTTTACTTCTATTATTAATATTGTAAAATTTCAAATCTTTACTTCTATTATTAATATTGTAAAATTTCAAATCTTTACTTCTAATATTAATATTGTAAAATTTCAAATCTTTACTTCTAATATTAATATTGTAAAATTTCAAATCTTTACTTCTAATATTAAATATTGTAAAATTTCAAATCTTGACTTCTAATATTAATATTGTAAAATTTCAAATCTTTACTTCTATTATTAATATATGTCGCCGCGATATAGCCTTTTTATGCTCATGCGGCGTAAAGCAACCAACAATCAATCAATCTAATATTAATACTGTAAAATTTCAAATCTTTACTTCTAATATTAATATTGTCAAATTTCAAATCATTACTTCTAATATTAATATTGTAAAATTTCAAATCTTTACTTCTAATATTAATATTGTAAAATTTCAAATCTTTACTTCTATTATTAATATTGTAAAATTTCAAATCTTTACTTCTATTATTAATATTGTAAAATTTCAAATCTTTACTTCTATTATTAATATTATAAAATTTCAAATGAAAATTCAAAGTACCCTATGCAGGAGAGGGAAACAAACACCTAAATAAAGTTACATTTATTAACTGGAACAAATTCATCAGTAACAATTAATTTTTCCTATAAAATTCAATCAATTTTCGTCATAGCGTGACCTGGGGGGGGGGGGGAGGGGGGGGGCACTTGCTATATAATTAGTGGTAGGGATGAGTCACTGGAATAGGTCACTTTTCCATGCTCTATGATATATGAAAAGGGTGAGATATTCAGATGAAATATATCAATAGGTTGATATTATCACTTGCTTGATTATATCATAAGTATCTGAAACTAATCAGATGTTCGTATTTATTCTTGATGTGGTTAAACCACAGTCGTAAATGCATCAGTTATTTGTCAAACCAATTAAATTCTATTTATTCTGATGTGGTATTTCCACTGATGCCAGTGATAGATGCAATAAATACAACTATTTTTGACATTTGCACCTAATTATCATTCAAGGGTTTGTATACATAAAACATGTTAACAATTATTTAAAGAAATTCCATTGTGACAGCGTCCTTTTATACGAGGGAACGGCAATGACACTTTTTATCAGTTTTTAATTAATATTTAAACATGTTAAAATCAGTGAAGGTGTTACACTCTGGGGTGATATTACATTTATCTGACAATAGATGTAATACCATCTATGATCTGACCAAACGTCTTTGTATTGTATTTTGGAATTGAAATATCTTCATAATGAAATATGTAAAATGGGCAATTAGAAAAAAGTGTTTAAGATATGACGAATTTATTGGAAAAGAAGGTGATATTATTGCGACTATTTTGCTTCTTAACAAGAACGTGATGATGAGCGGTGAAAATATTGAAATATATCTATAGGTCTGTTTTTTGTTAATTAATATATGACAAGGTATATATTTTTGATTAACAAAATATATGAAAAGGGTGGGGTACTTGATGTCTCAGCTGCTCACCCCTACCAAAAAAAGTTTGAAGTGTGTGTTTCAATTTTTTTTCAATTTTTATATTTTTTGTGTCAAAAGTAAATATTTTGTCAAAATTTTATGAAAATTGATCCAATTCAATGAATTCTAGTCAAGGTGTTTGTTACCAACTAAATATAAAAAAAAATAGTTACAGAGTTATACACAGGACACAGCAGATTCATTTATTTTTGTTCAAGCCAATTTTCATGGATTGAGGTAAACAAATTTTACAGGATAACTGACTTCAAGATTTTAATGAAATCTGCATTCACAAGCCTTTTGAAAATGAGATCTTTTTTTAACATTTAAATTCATAATTAGACTTTACTATGAAAATCTACAAAAATTGATAACCACAAAAATATACTGAATCAGGTGATATTTTCTGTGCATAGATACCATTTCCAAAGTTAGAGCTTTAATCAGTTTACACACCTTATTTGATATTCTATCCAGTTGATTGTTCTGTGATGTTATTTCACTTCCCATATCAATGGCCATGTTTCTAAGATTACCCAGCATGCCACTGACTTCAGTTAAGTTATTTTCCATTTCTTCCTCTCTAGCATCATTTGTTATTCTAAAAAGAGAAGAAATTACCCATAGTTCAAAACATTAAATGAATAATGTACTTTGGTAATTGTAAAATAGTATGTATGTAATGTTTTTTCATGTGCCTTCCTTGTATGTGGTATTTTGTAATATGAAATTTTTGCACCTGTCCCAAGTCAGGAGTCTGTGATTTTTGTTGGTCTTGTATGTTTTTTAATTTTGAATCATTTATGTTTTGGAGTTTGGTGTAACGTCAATTTTCATTAAACTAGTAAACATTTTGTATAGGGGCTAGCTGTAGCACTTTGTTGAAAGTCCATTAGTTGCCTTCGGCTTACTTTTTTCTGCTCTTTGGTCAGGTTTTCGTCTCTATGACAATTTCACAATTTCCATGCTAGAGTTTATAATAACTGTGTGCAACTAATGATAGTTATAACAATTTCTTATGAAAATCTTACTTGGTGATAAATCCTCCTTGTGGTCCAGCCCCATTTCTTTCATCAACCATAACTCTTGGTCCATCTGTGTTCACTTTGCCATCTTCAGATGCTTTCCATGTTTTATCATAAGCTCCTCCTTTCTCAAAGTTCTTCATTCTGTTGAAAAATAAAAGAAGGATTACTGCTTCTGTATTTGAATCAAACAATTTTCAGTCCATTAAGAATTGTGGAGAAAAAAATCTGTAATTCAGTACCAGTAGTAAAAAAAAGAAGATGTGGTACGATTGCCAATGAGACAACTATCCACCAGCATCAAAATCATGTAGATGTAAGCAACTCAAGGTAACTGAGGTTACCAGACAGCCTTCAACAATAAGCAAAATACTAGTAGACACATAGAGTGAGTTAAGCATACTCTAGATCAGTATGCAGGCATACAGACATAAGAAATTCCATTTATTTTCTCAATTAAAAGTTCTACATACATCAGATTTGTATGCAGGTATAAATGCATGAGAAATGTTGAATTTTTAGCTAGATGAAATTTCAACAATTCCATAAGCTGGAAAAGAGACCTGACAAATGCAAGTAAGAGAAAAAATAAATTGAATTATTAGCATACTCTTCACCGAAAAATCTGAAATGAAAAGGTATGCTATTTTAGATATGTGTTGAAAAATGAAATAAAAGCATTATTACTTGGTATTTTTCCCCGATTGGTGAAATGGTTCATTCTTGCATCCTGTGAAATATGCTTTTTAACACGAAATATGACTATCCGGCCAAAACATGAAGCTTTTTCACACATAAAGGAGAACTTCTAATTTGAGATGAGAACATATTCCAGTTGAAATATTATTTGATCAAAGGTCAGTTGAATAAAGCTACAAAGTGTGGTACACTTTATACGTTTTCTTTAATCAAGGCACTATCCAGTCAAAATGAAGATTAACTATATTTGTAGATATACCGTTTCCATGGCAACACACATAACCCACAACATTTTTCCATTCCTTCCAGATTTTTCTCTGCATCTTTCATGTCCTGATTAATCTGGTCCATACCTTCTTCAATCCTATCAAGTTGTTCTAAAGAAAATATACAATAAAGGCATAATACTGACTGATATAATGATCATGTGACTTATAAAGACCGGCAACTCTTTCCAAAAAAAATTTTAAGATTAAAGTTGGTCTCAAGTTATACTGAAATGTGTCAGATTAACCAGTATTTTCACTCTTCAGAATTTTGTGAAAGAGCCCCTGGCGCACAAGGAATATTTTAAAGTTGAAATATTTATTTAAATTTTTTAAATTAAAATGTCTACAGAACCATTTATATGGCAGTAACAGATTCAGGGGGCTGATATTTTTCTTATTGTCATAAAAATTAAGGTGGAGGTACTTGTAGTTACACATGACATCAATAAATATAAAGTAGTGTATGCCTTTATCACTTCTTCTATCAAATTATTTGTATTTTCACATTAAACTAACCTACAACTTATTGTTAGACATATTAAATGTTTCATAATCTTTTAGGCATTATCAATACTTTTTGTTTGATTTCATATTCATGTCTTAATGCTGATCAATGTATATAGAATATAATTGCATATAATTATAAGATAACAACAACCAATTTATCAATCATTTTAATTATATTTTTTTCCTAAAAATATTTTTCATATTTTGTAAGTTGTGAAATTGCCAGACTTGTATTTATCTAAGCTACATTATAGTGTTCTCATACATGCCTCTTTAATGTCTAATTGATTTTCAACTGACAAAATGATACATTTAATTGCTATGGCAGTCAGAAACAGCAATAGTGTCTTTTTCGCTTCTAGAACTTATCAACTATTATGTACTTGCTGCAATTTCAGTAGTGGATAAACCAAATAAGTTTTATTGAATATATATATCAATATATATGCTATCTGACTATTGGGTATGGGCTTTGTTCATTGTTGAAGGTTGTACTGTGACCCATAATTGTAAATTTCTGTGTCATTTCAAGTCTCTTGTAGAGAGTTGTCTCATTGGCAATCATATCACGTCTTCTTAAATTTCTCGAGTTTAGTCTTATGCAATAAATGACTGACAAGAAAATCACTTTAAAATGTTGAATGCATTAACAATCCTAAATGAGATTGCACCTGCTTAATATTGATACAAACAAAGCAAACAATTAATCCCATTTTCCTGAAAATTCAGTGACAGATGATAGTCAGACAAAAATGTTCATTGGGCTCGGTATTGTTAAGAAAAAACAACTTGTACATTTTTTTAAATTGATTTGGAGAAAACTACATGTTTAAAATTGTTTGCTGACACAGAAATATATGATATTATAAGGCCAAATAAAAATATATATGTGGTTCCAGTGACCCTACCTTCCCTACTTTTTCGTCTTGAAATTAGCCTACCCTAAAGATTTTATTGTCATTTTTCATTAAGCACTGTTAAAGTCAGAATGATGCTCCCATAGACTCAATGTAAAAAAAAAACATAAAATAAAAAAAAATCCCTACCTACCTTAACCTACCCTACTTTTTTTCAGATGTATCTGGAACCACACATACTATTTTATTTGGCCTGATGTTAACATCATAGTACATTGCAAATGAAATGGATAGATGGACTAACAGACAGATGGACAGACCAGAAAACAGAATGCCCCACATCCGACTTTTGTAGGGCAGGCATAATTTTCATAATGATTTTGCAATATATATAAATTCTCAACCACAAATCTTAAAAATGTTCTAAATGTATATTTCTATTTGTAAATGACATTCAATATAATAGCATGAATAAAATGACCTTACCATCTTGTGCATCCAACATAAAAATAAAATGACCTTACCCCCTTGTTGGTCCAACATAACAATGGTTTTAATTCCTACATCTTGGGACTGAAATAAGGGTAAAAATAAAAGAAAATATAACCATGCAACAACATAAATATAACCAAAACAATCCTTCTCTAGAATTTATTTTTATATGTATTGAAATTTTATAAAAAAAAATCGTAAGGGTTCCACGGAACCCAGTGTCTCACCTACTTTTGCTGTTAATCGCAGACTCAACAAAAATGAGGAAAAATATCAATAAAAATTTCCCTCTCGATACTGTCTTTTGATTGAAAGAAGCTTCCAAGTTTGGTAAAAAATCCAGGATAGTTTATGAATCTAATAAATGTTTTATAAACTTTAACTGCAGACTGTATGTAAGTCCATTTATAAGTAAAATAAGGAAAAAATGGAATTTTATTTTTACAAAATTTACTTCTGGATACTTTCTTATGATCATAAACAAGCTTCTGTCCAAGTTTGGTAGAAATTCAGTATAGTTTAAGAAAGTTATTAAAATTTCAAAAACTTTAACCACAGAGTGATATTTGTGGACGCCGCCGACGCCGATGACGACGTCGGAATGTAGGATCGCTTAGTCTCGCTTTTTCGACTAAAGATGAAGGCTCGACAAAAATGAAATATTCCGCAAAGTAATGCTTAGACTTAATTTTCTTTTTTTCTTCAAATTTATAAATATTCTGAACTTCAAACAGAAAAAAAGAAACAAAATCTGTGATTTCAATTTGAATGGGAATTATACTATTTTTGTCATGTCCTGCACAGAATTTTTTATCATTGCAAAATTTAAATTAAATCTTCAGTGATTGTAATTGACTTTGTCTGCCAGTGTCAAGTCGGCAATTTGCAAAAATTCAGAGTAAACTAAGTTTTAAATATTGAATGCAATATAAAGTATAAAGATTTACTGGAAAAAAGTTATAAAAAGAAGAATTGTTTTGGCTATGTTCAATTAAGTATATAAAGTGCTAACAATAATAAACACAAGGCTGAAGCACATTGAAACCTTACAGTATTTTAAAAAGTTTTATACTTAAAAAAATCTATGTACTGTAACATACAATTAATGTTCACATCTTTCAATTAATCTGTTCAATACTGGTTTTATCTACTGTTCTACAAAGTCTGTAAGTTTTCAATGTACATCTTTCTGCCATAAAATTAAATTGGTTTGGTACTAAAGCCATCCCTCTATCCTAATAAAGGGAGGTTGTAAAATTGGATTGAGAATCAATAAAACTAAACTAGGCTGCCAGTGTAAAGAAAAAACCTTTAAATTCAAACTAATTATTTTTATAGAAATCCTATAAAATTGATTCTACATTATTTCAAATTAGGAGAAATTAAACCAGATGTGCCATTTACACAGCAACCTAACAACAACAAAAAAAAAACAACAAAAAACCAAAAACATCAAGAAACAAAAATCTAGTCTTCAGCAAAGAAATATTTCTTTATCTGATTTGTTTCTTCTGGCTGATGGCTTGAGTCAAATAAAACAAACACTGAAACTCTAGCAAAATTCTAGTGCAAAACTTAATAAAAACAAAAATCAATTTAGTACCCCAAAATGTTTAACCGATTTTATATATAACTAAGGGGTTTGGACACCATTTAAAACATCTTTCAAAATGATAATTATTTTCAGATCATCTACAGCGCTTAAATATTTGGTTAAGAATAAAAATATATTTAGAAAAAGTGCATTTTTCATGTTGACTAAAATTACTCATTACAACAAAAACAACCTTTGGTAGTACTGCACAGAAGTCTACTTAGTGAAATCTAAAACAACATAACAACAAAAACAACCACTAATTTAGTCTAGTAATATAAAATATGTTTCTTGAGGCCACACTAAAATATATTTTGTTCTTTAGACATCTTAGACACTTAAATATTTCCTCTTGTTTTCCTTTTGTCTTTAGATTGTAAATTTTTTCATCAAATATAAACATTTTAAACAAGATCTCAAAATTTATGTTTTTTCCTTGTCATATTTTGGTCTTTTCATTTAGCATTATATTATAAAATTGAAAATGTTGCTCAGAAGCCTCTTTTTCAGTTGAAAAAAACATGCAAAACAAGGAAGAACAAACGAAAAGGGTTCTACTTTTTATAATGAGAACAGCAAGTCAGGTATATATTCTTCAGTAGTTAATCACAGGAGAGATATTACATAGCCTCTTTTTGAATCTTAAAACAGAGAAAAAAAAATTTCTCATTTAAGTAACTTGGCTAAGATGAGGAATGACCAAAATGGAGAAAAAAAATGTTGATAAAAAAATATCTGGACTGCAGAAAAACCACATTTGATTTTACTAGACCTTATACTTAACTCCAAAAAATAATAAAAAAATATATATCCTTCTTTTTCATTACTTGTATGTTACAAGAAAACTTCAACTGAATCCTCTATTTCTACTCAGAATTCAATAAAATTCAATTTCTATCTTTTTGTATAAACCGAAGGACAAAAAACCTTTTCCAATAAATATATAAAGTCTGAGCTCTGTCGCACCAATACCAAAAGCACAAATAAACAGCCATATTCGCTCATATACAAATCTTCCCTAAAACAGCTAATAGAATTTCAGGAAAGACACTATCTAAAGCTTTTGGACACACTAAATGATACAACATTTAGCTACATTTGTGTTGGCTTTTATATGAGGGTTACAATACCACATCAAAAGGAGATATTACCCATCATGCCTCTTACCTCCTTGTTCATCCAACATAACTAATGTTGTTATCCCTGCCTCCTTACTCTATTATTGATTGGTTGTAATAAAAAATTACTACCATGTAATATAACCTTAAATATGGGGTTTAGATTTACTACAAGATTGTAATAAAATGAGAAGTTCACATATTGTCGACTTTAGCGAACCCCACTTGTAATTCAAAGTACCGGTATTGGGAACAGGAAGAAGGTTTCTCGCAGACCCAGAAAAGCACCCACACAGTTTAACTTATCACTGTCAAGATGCTGAATAAATGTGACGAAGTACTGGAGAAATGTGTATGAAAAGTAAAAGTTTCAGCACACAGGAATGACAGATCCTAAAATTGCTCACACATTTCTAGTTATCAAAGTCAAGCTTCTGTCGGTGACCAAAGTTGAAGTTAATCTGTTCAATAGAAGATTGGGATGAATTTTTTTTTCGACAAACAGATGGACAGACAATATGACATCATTATAGCCCAGGGTAAAAAAAACTGAGATAATAATATTACCATCTTGTAGTAAAACTTAGAACAAGGTGGGCTCCGACTTAATTACTAGAAGACCAACTGACTGATTATGTCTACTAGATTCTAACTCAATACATTTAATTGTAATAAAGTAATAAAACATAAAAGACAATGTAATAATAAGTGTTAAGTCATAGTGGTTGTGTAAAATAAAAAGTTTTCATGTTGTGCATCATGCTCGTTCTTACCTCCCTGTTCATCTAAGTTTACTAATACCGTAATCCCTGCTTCCTTACTCTAAAGTAATCACGTAATTATTCATACAAATTTTACACCATAAACCATTTCTAAGATAATTTTTTTTTTCTCTCAGTTTAATTCAACTACTAAAAATTTTTTTTAAAAGTATGATTTTGAAATCAATGTGGCTTCAGTAAAAGAATTTGGCTCAGGCAAATTTAGTCCAGGCAATTTTACTTAAATGCACTTGAATTCCCAAGTTAAATAAAATTCATGCCTGAAATTGTATATATCTTTAGAATAGAATTGACCAATTGGTAGAAAATTGTTGAACATATGAATGGTTTATGCTGTAATGTTATAAACTGTGATATCATGTGTATATATTAAGTTTTTACATGGGGTTTGCTCTCTAATGACTGTTTCAAATATATTGCCTCTTTTATTGAACATAATTGTATCTGATTTTACTTTTCATTTAAAATTTTTAAAGAAAAGTATGAAACCATGTACGCTCTGTCAAGTGTCCAAGACTGGAAAAGTTTCTATATACATTGTATATCTGAAATTTTCATACAGATATTTTATGATTTAACAAGATGTGAATAATTATCAGAACAGAAATTTTATTTTCAGAGCCTTGCCCATATAAATCTTTAAATACACATATACAATCATACACTAAATTATGAAATCTGCAACATTCTTGTTTTATAATGCAGGCAAAAAATAGACAACAACTAATTAATCAGTCAAAAGTGTATCATGATTCGTCAAGATAACTGTGAGTACTAAATGCTTAAAAATGTCCAAGATGACCAGTGTATTAAATGTAAATATAATTCCACAAGATAACACATGAAAATAATTTTTCATACTTCGAAGACGACAAGTGGAAAAATATTTACCTTTCTACGGATACCAGTGAAACAGAATGCTTTTAAAAAATCTGATTTTGTTGTGCCATGCTTTAATCTTACCTGCTTGATCATCAATGTTTACTAGTATTGTTATCGCCTGTTCCTTACTCTAGTGATAATTTTCAATGAGAAACATGCCACTAGACGTTAAGCAAGCAACAATCAATCAATCAATGAGAAACACCAATTTGTTATCTCCCTTAGACAAAGATTATCTAGGGGACACAATTCAAATTATCCCCCTTTGATCTTAGAGCAAAGAGCAGTAACTGATTATCTCTCCTAGGTTATTTGGTTCAAGGTATATAACTGGCTTTGTCTTCCAGTTTAATCTCAATGTAATCATTGTCAAAGCCTGTAAGCAAGGCATTAATAGTTGTCTTTTTAATGTTTTTCCTTAATGTTTCTGCTTTATTTTTTAGGGATTTGCAGCAATGTTTCATGGAACAAGTTCTAATGGCATGAGTTTCTTTTCGTTCATTGTTAAAGATCTGAGTAATCCTTTGTAAGATCAGTAGGATGTTGTAGGTTTATTCGATTGGTTCATCCGATGTTTTAAGGGCATACGATATACCGGTAGTAGCAGGGGAGCTATTAAAGCATCAACATTTAATGCATTGTTTACTGTGATGTTGATTAATATTGCAGAGAAAACACACTGACATTTCTTTTCTAATCAGATGCAAAGCTAAGCAGACATGGGTTAGACATGCTGTTTATGGAAACTTGTGAAATAAGCTGCAGGCCAATAAAGTCTGGTTATATTTCTATCATCAAAAAGATCTAATAAATGACAGTGATTTGTTAAAAGTTGTGATGTATCAGGTAAAGTCTGCACTACAATGATGTTGCATTAAGAATATACAAATGTACTGGGAACTTATTTAGCACAGAGGGAAAATGTGATTTCATGCATTATAAATTGTAGGTTTACTACTTTAAGCTTAAAAATAAGAAGGTTGAAACCGTTTTTAGTCTTTGGCTATTTGATGGTGGATCAAAGCAAGATCTCTTCTGTGTCTTATGCCCTAAAGTTGTTTTTACTAAGTCTGGTATTGTTTGCAATCCTTTTAAAAATAAAATTTTGTGCCAGTACTAAGTTAGGTTATCTACCTAAGTATTTGTTCACCTTTACTGGTTTGTCAAAAGAGAGCCGTGGTGTAGTGGTTAGTGCATCGGACTACTAACACAAAGGTGCCTGGTTTGATTCCAGTTCGGGATGAAAATTTCAGGAACCCAATTTTCGGCTCTCCCTTGACACCATTTGCGAGTATGGTCTTAAGGAAACGGTGATATTCAGTCGGAAGGGGACGATAAATGGCTTACCCGTGTTAAGAGAGAGCCATATCTCTTGCACGTTAAATACACCCTTGTAGATTTCGAAAAAGAGTAGGCTAATGCCGCTACAAGGCAGCACTCGCACCCCCAAAGTGGAAACGGATTAATATAAGTTGCAAAACTTGTTTCCTAATCCACTATGAATAAATATGTTTAAACTAAACTGGTTTGTCTATGTTTTCCTTTTTGAATAAACTTGATGTTGGCATCATTCTGCAGCTTTTTTTTAATTCTAATTATCAAGTTTTTTTTTTTATATATATATCAGCATATTATAATAACAAGATTTTGTAACAGAAAGTAACATAACAGTCTGCACCAAAATATTTTCCAACTACTAGTCCAAAGACCAATATTCCATCTTATGTGTCAGAAAAAAAATATTTGTAAATTCTTACTAATCCGCATAAATTTTAACTAGTTTGTGGCATTGGACTAGTGGCTAATGGTGCAAACTGACATGTTAATTTTCAAATTAGTAATGTTTAAACTTTATCATTAACAGTTATAGTTTACTTAAGATTTGAAATATTTTGTTGCTTATATGTACAAATCCAAAATATTTCTAACATACCTCTTCACACATCTGCAGCATACGCCGGGTACTATCCAATGACTGAAAAATACATATAACATTTATTTTCTTATTGCGAACCCTATGATAGTTTTCCATAGATTCACCTGCAAGTTACCTGTCGATTTAAACTTTTGGCAGTTCTATTGTCCCATCTAACAAATACAACAGGTATTGTTCTCTGTATAGTTTATTCACTGGGACCTTTAAATTTCTTCCAAGAGAAATATATCACTCATTGATTAATTTACCTGAACAAAAAATTGAACTGTCAATGATGAAAAAATACTTATACCAATACTAAGTAAGGACTCATAAAACTGCATGTGTTGTATTTATTCAATACAAATAACTCATTTTTAATGTGTTTAATATTAATACTGATTCAAAAATTAAAAGTTGATTTCTGATCAAATATTCAATATTTTTGTGTGTTTGATAAATAAAAATTTGAATATTATTATTTTTAAATTAACTAGGTCTTCATAAACATAAGTCTATAAATAAACAACAACAAAAACATGCAAATTCATTGGAAAATACTAAAAAATGTGTCTGAAATAAACTTTTTATTATTAAACCAGATTTTATATTGAACAGATTGAAAATATATTAATGATATATTGAATAAATACAATATTGCATACAGTTTATGTGAGTTTATAGAAGTATTTCAGTAAAAAAGGAGATAATTTTTTGGTCAGGTAAATTAATCAATGAGTGATATATTTCTCCTAGAAGAAATTTAAAGGTCCCAGTGAATAAACTATACAGAGAACAATACCTGTTGTATTTGTTAGATGGGACAATAGAACTTACAAAAGTTTAAATGGACAGGTAACTTGCTGGTGAATCTATGGAAAACTATCATAGGGTTCGCTATAATTGAAAACTTTTTTTTACAGACAATAAAATAACACATATTCAGTCATATTAAGTGTAGAAACAAGGAGAACAGCTTTTCATTCCTGTTCCTAAGCTTCCTCAATTAAGGAAGCCTAAATCAAGGGAAGATTATATAAAAAAGACACAAAAAAAATATTCAATTTCACAAAACAATCCTAAGCATTATGCATGAATAAGTAAAATTCAACTCATAATTCATTTTTAACCAACATGCATTTCAAAAATACACCTTTTCAGCAGTCTGCATCAAAAACACAATTTCATTTATATATTTGGACTGTCTGAGTGCTACTTTCATCTTACTCTATGACTGCTCTGACAGCGGTTTCTAAGTTCATAGCCAAAGCAAGTCATCAAAAAAAGACCCTCAGAGCTATTTCAGACTGCTTACTTCAGCACCATATTTTCAACTGGCAAAAGTTACCAGATTGGTAGATTTGTTATTCTGCAGAACTTTGGACGTGATTATTCAAGAAAACAGAAGCCCAAATGATAGAATGTAACCATTAGAGGACAGCATGATCTTGTTTCAGTATATTTTAATCATTTCATAGAAAGATGAGCATGAGGTCATATATTTCCTTGCATTACTAATACCTGAGTTCAAGTATGAATCTAAGTTCCATATTGATTATATGTTTTGTTTACGGATGATTACTTGATTAAATGACTTTATCGTGTAGGATTAGTTGATTTCAAGAGAATTGTTTTATTCAAAATCAAAATATACATATGTTTTTATATTGAAAACACCCAATTAATTTTTCATTATAACTATAGCTGCATATATCAATTAATTTTATTGGAATTGGTAATATTTACTTGTACCAATAGATGTATATACTAAGCATTAATACTGGAATTGCTCAAGTGGAACTTTTGTTAATCCAAGACTTATTTATTGTAATCAAACTCGTTTAAATTGCAGTTCTATATATCTTACTAAACATCTCTTGACAAAGTTTAAATATGACTGGTTTAATAAAAAATTGATAAAATATAAACATTCTATGCTGCAGATGACTCATTTGGTAAGGCCCTATAGCTTATTTCCATTTCCATAAAAAGACAAGGCCATTTCAATTATATAGTTTTGAATAGAAAGAAAACAACAGCCGTGCATTTATCAATATGGAAATTGGTGCTTTAAGGTATTACACAACGTAACCAATGAGTTTGTTATCTGGAGAGTCTATCAATTAATTTCATCTAGAATTCAATAATTTTAGCCAAAAAACATATTCCAGTACTGGAGTACTAATTGTCTACTGACAATTCATTCTAACATGCTTAGACAAACTTTTTCTTTTGTCAATGTTTATAGATATCCATGGAAACAATTCTTTTTTTTTATTTACATTCAAGAGCAATAAAACATTTAATGGCAAAGCACCATCACTAATTATTTATGAATACACCATGTTCATTTGGCAGAAATGTTTGAACTCGGTATAATTTAAATAATCGTACTATTTGTTATAAGCACCACTATTGTGATCAATCACCATATCGCTACTAGGACATATTCCCCCAAAGACCCCTAAATCAAATATCTATTATAATGTGTATTATATCTCCTCAGCAAATTAAGCGGTAAAAAAGCTAAATATAAATAATTGATATATAATTCTACTGATGTGAGTGGAATCCCTGAAGCAGAAGTTTTGTCATGGAAGACTTTTGTGAATTTAAATATTTTATATAAAAGGATGTTATATAATTTATGTTCCCTATTGGAATTTTAAAACAAGAATTTAAATATTGGTAACTTTGAACTTTGTGATTAACATGTAATTGTTATCATTGACATCTTTGACAATTGTTTTTATTAACATGCTCGTATTTCACTATTTGAAAATTTTTACTGTTGATTCATCTATTTTTCATGAGTATTTATCAATTGTCGTGGATTGAGAAACAATGGTAATTGTTTGTTTTGCCAAAGTCTGCATTCAAAACTATAGCAAATCTGTACTTCGTTTCGTTGAACATTAAAATATTAAAATCCTTTATTTTCTATTAAAGCCTAAGGTCTTCCTATTTGTAGTAATTTTTAAGAAAAATTTAAATGATTAATTTGTAAAGAACTTCTGCACTTATCATTACCCTGTAATTTTCTCATAGGAGTATTGCTGAGTATAAATCTTCATAGCAATAACTCACATAATCATAAATGATCATAAAACAGATATACAGCTTAGAATAGAAATCTTCAGCTAATGCTTTGCATGTCATAAGATCTTTATTCTAGAAGCAGACGACTTTTAATATATAATTAATAATGATTCTTCACTTGAGTGTACCAATGTCAGGATGAAGATATATATAAAGATGTCTAATGCATGGTTCAGATAGATGAAAGTATGACCGAGTTTTAGGGTGACCCCAATATAAGAGATATTTTTAAAGCAGGAAATAAAGCTGAATTATTAAAGCTCTTAATCATGTTTATTGTAACATAAAATGAGATTTTCTAAAAGCAGTAATTAAAGCTGAATTTCATGATAATCTCAAATTCAACATAAAAAATAATTGTTCTAAAAAAGATGGTCATGAAAGCCAGAAGTAAAGCTGGATTTGAGGGAAATCTCAATGTTATAATCAGCTCTTTATAATAAAAAGGTCTGAAAAACTGATGTACGTAAATGTGAATTAAAGGGAGATTCAAATTTTACAATTTTTTTTTTTTGAAAAAAGACCCATGTCAAGTTGAATTTCAGGTTAATCCCAATGCTACAAAAAAATATAGGCCCTGACAGGCCATCAAGGTAAAGCAGAATTTCTAGCCCCAGCACCATAAAAGTTTTATTTTCTGAGAAAAAAAATATTCTTAGAATGAATAGCTAAGAATGAGAACATTTTTCTCAGACATCAAAAATTGTTCTCAACTGGATGATCCAAATGTTTAAAAAACAATAAAGGATCTGAAAGGCAAAAGTAAAGCTGAATTTCAATATGTTAAAATACAAATGCATCAGAAATAAAAAAAGTTCTAAAGGAGGAGGAGAAGACCTTATTGACAGTGTGCGATCCTAAATTATTTATCAAGAAGAATGTGTTCCCAGTACACGGATGCCCCACCTGCACTATCATTTTCTATGTTCAGTGGACCGTGAAAATGGGGTAAAATCTCTAATGTGGCATTAAAATTAGAAAGATCATATCATAAAGAACATGTGTACTAAGCTTCAAGTTGATTGGACCTCAACTTCTTCAAAAACTACCTCGACCAAAAACTTTAACCTGAAGCAGGACTGACAGACGAAGGACGAACAGACGGACAAACGAACGAAAAGGACGCAGAGACAAGAAAACATAATGCCCATAAATGAGGCATAAAAATAAAAATGGAAGTTTCTGGAAGAAGGAAATAAAGCCAAATTTCAGGGAAATCCCAGAGTTACCATATAACTAAAAATTTTAGAATCTAAAAGACGGAAGCAAAGCCGAATTACTCAGTACAAGGTAATTCAAATATTATCATAAACCTGATAACAGAACAGCTCATGCTATTCCTTATTAAGTAAATGTTCAGACTTTGCAAGTCTAATGTATAATCAACTTCATTACAAGGATCTCTAAGGACAACTTTATTGGATCATCTAAAGAGATATCAATGTAAATGTTCAATAATTACATGTAGATCATTACTTCTAATGAAAGGTTTTCTCACTAGGGTTTATTAAATAAACTAGTTCAGATGGTACATTTATTGGTTATCTTGTCCTATTTATTTGTCATATGCCAAGCTTCCCTCCTTAACGGATATCATTATGGGTACAGTTGTACTTGCTTGTATTTCAGATATACATGTAGTATTGAATTTAGGTGTCTTTTGGTGACATGGTATATTGCATTGTCCAACAGCCAATATTTTATGCCCATTTGGGACAATTGATGAGAGGGATAACTTAGTTCAGAAGTACTAATTTAATGTTGAAAGGGTATGGCCTGCCTTGAAATGGGGAGGTGGGTAGGGGTATTACAAAAAACAATTTCTGCACTCATAACATTCAAATTAAAAACTTTATTGGATTGAGTTTGATTTTCACCTGTTGCTAAGCATGTTCATTTCCGTGCCTTTGCAGCAGGAAAATTTATTTCACTTTTGCACATTACTTTTTTCCCCTGGCTTTGCTAAAGGAAAATTTAATTTCAATTGACTGATACATCAGTTTCCTGCATTTTGTGTTGAATAATATTAATCTTAATCCTGTCTTATGCCAGGACTACGGTTATATATTTTCAGCTCTTTCCAGGACAGGATATTAATTTGAAAAATCCTCCTGGTCCCCCACCCCTCCCCCAAAAAAGAAGAATCAATTGGTTATCTCCCTACCACTTTTATTTTTACATTGCAATAAAAAAAAATGTCACAGGAATGCAGAAAGGAAACAATTTTCACTGATTGTAGCCCTTCAGTGTTAAATTTAAACTTTTGTAGCCCTTCAGGTGAGTGCTAAATTTAAACTTTATCTTTGAAAAAGTTATATTAAAACAAAATATTTACTTGGAATGCAGCATTATCAAGGACTTCCTGAGTAATCACTCCGTTTTCTCCTTCTGTCGCCACATCTGGAACTTCCGTAGCATCCGAGTGATTGACATTATTCATAACTTTTTTTTCTCAAAAGATCACTTTCTCAAATAATCTAGTCATTAAAAAATACAATAAATTTTTCCTGATTTTTTTAACGCAGAAACTATAAATTCATAGTCAATATCCTATGATAAAGATGATACTCTTCAGTAATCAAGACACAAGATCCTATGAATCCAATAAAATTAAATCCATCAAATATTTAAATTAAAAAACCTATCTTATCCTAGCTTCTTCTTTTAGGAATTTTCTGTCAAATCAAATTGATAAATATCAACAGAATAAAAAGATTCATAATCACATCATCTTTTAAACGCCAAAAACACTGCATGTCATATTTTAACCATCACATATTAGTAACACTTTAACCACTCCTTTCAACATGAAAGTGCGTCTTCTCTATTATCAAACATGAGTCTGAACACTAAACATAGACTCTCTACAGGTTTGATACATTAGGTATTGCCATTATATACGTGATCCACTAGAGCCGATACTAACTATTATACACATCTACACTGAAGAATTGACTATTATATAACTATTCCGATATGCCATTGATCTCCATATTGATTTTGACAGAATTTTGTTTTTGATAATATTTAAAGCTGCTTCTCCCTGAGACGTGTATTGATTGATTGGAATCAGACAAGGAAAACCGTCATGTAGCTGTGAGCATCTATTGTCAACGGAATCCAAACTTATATTCAATTAAAACTGTATGCCACGAAGACTTAATGTTTCCAACAGTAAAAACCTATGTAAAACTGATTACAACTAAATATGTTCGTCACATATCACAAAACCGAAAGGAAATGCTGTCAAAAACAGTAAATCATTGTAAAACTTCACTGCGTAAAATTCATTCAAAACATATTTGACGTCAGACAAAACTGTCAATTTTTTATATCGTAACTGGAAAATACAGAGTGAGAGAGTAATATCATATTCAACATTCAGACGCACTTTCTTAATTGCTACTGACAAGGAAAACAATGCAATTTCTGTTTAACAAACAATTTTATTCAGACTTCAAAAATTAATTTGCCAATGCGAGCTTAATAATTTTTTCTTCTTCTATAAACGTACTATCAATCAAAGAGGCAAAGATTATTATTCAGTAATTCAATATTCATTTTAAGGTTTATAAAATGAAGAGTCGTTTGAAATGTTTTAGAATTTCCTATATAATAACAGGAGATGCTATTTAAGATGTCAAGCAAAGGTCAATAAATTAGTATCTTAGTCCAGTGTTCTTCCCAGGGCAATATTTTTGCCATGCATGTTGCCAACTGATAACATTTTATGACAGAATTTTTATAAATGTGTTGCTAAAAATTTATGGCTGCTTTGCTTTTGACCATGCTTATAAAAAAGGCTGTTAGTTTTCTCAATTGAAGAAATTCATATTTTTTCATGTCAGGGCCTTTTATAGCCGACCATATGGTATTGGTTTTTCTCATTGTTGAAGGCACCTCATTTGAACTTTGATGGATAGTTGTTGTCTCATTGGCAATAATACCTCATCTCCTTATTTTTATATCATATTTTTTTTAAACCTAAACAATTGGCCATACAGACTTGTGTGAGGCTCATTTTTAAAGATATGGGCTATTGAGCCTTTTGTTTAACTATAGACTTTCTTTGGATGAAGTATTTTTTTTTTACAAATCTGCGATATTGAGCCTGTCAAACTATAGACTAAGGTTGAAAAAAATATTTTTAATACAGATCAGAGCTATTGGATTTGTTTTTTAACTATATACTGGCTTAGTCTCAAACCTTATTTTTATAAATCTGGGCTAGTTGGCCTAAACTATAGACTAGCTATGAAATCTTCAAAATGTTTTTTAAGAGATCTGAGACATTGTGCATGTTGTAAAGCTATAGACAGGCTAAGGCTCATAAGTGTTTGTTCAGATGAGGGTTATAAGGCCTGTTGTTGAACTTAAGAATGGCTACAGGTTCAAAAGGTTTTATTTTTACTGTTCTGGGAAATATGGCCTGTTAAACTATAGACTGGCTGAGTATTCTGAGCACAGGCACTTGTCTCAGAAAAAAATCCTATATACCTTAATATAATACTTTAAGGTGTATAGGATTTTTTTCTGAGACAAGTGCCTGTGTGGCTGAGGCTCAAAAGGCATTTATTGGATATGATTTTAAACTAGGCTTCCTTAACTTCAAAAGTTTTATTTTACTGATCTGGGCATAGGCCTGTCATTCATTGATAGACTGGCTATAGCTAAGGTTGAAAAGTGTTTTTTCAGACATTGGTTTATAGGCCTGTACTTTACCTATATACTGGCTAACCTAGTATATGCACTGGACAAAATGTCTCTAGAACGGTGGAACTGATTGACTATTTAATAAGGGGCATGACTCAATTCATCCAACTTGATAAAGCAGCCTCTGACAGGGTTATACAAATTCTCTAAAACAAACTACATTCATAAAATTGAGAATGGAAATGGGGAATGTGCCAAAGAGACAACAACCCGACCATAGAAAAAAACAACAGCAGAAGGTCACCAACAGGTCTTCAATGTAGCGAGAAATTCCCGCACCCGAGGGCGTCCTTCAACTGGCCCCTAAACAAATATATACATAACATTTTTTGAAGTTAAGATCAATAATTGTCTACAAATGAGTGACACTTGGCTTTACATAATTGATACTTTTTGTAGATAATTAGTCTTGGTAAGACATGCAATTTTTCTTGTCTATCAATAATACATCAACAGATGGTTGGTTAGATCGGCACATTAATTACTATATTTACGTCATTTCAAACGGAAATCAGCCACATCAATATCTTATTTTTGAAACAGATTGTCTATAATTAGCCCCAATAACTATATATTTGTGAATACTTAGAGCACTTTAACCATTAGCAGGCAATTATATTGATTTAGAGAAACACAAGTTGTCAATAGATTTAACTTGTCTGAATATCCTAAATATGCAAGTAATATTTGATACAACCATTAATCAAAAATTTATAGCACTGCCTAAATTTAGGTTAACCATTCATCTTAGAGTTTAAGGGGTTCCAATTAGCTTTGAAGAATGGAAGGTTCATGACCATTTGAATTTTCAAGTGAAAGGCCTACATTTAGGAAGTCATCTATAGGTCCTGTAAGAAGCATCAATATAAAAGATCAGAGGTCAAGGACTTTTCAGTTTCGTTTTAAAAAACTAGAGGCTCTAAAGAGCCTGTGTCGCTCACCTTGGTCTATGTGAATATTAAACAAAGGAAGCTTATGGATTCATGACAAAATTGTGTTTTGGTGATGGTAATGTGTTTGTACATCTTACTTTACTAAACAGTCTTGCTGCTTACAATTATCTCTATCTATAATGAACTTGGCCCAGTAGTTTCAGTGGAAAATGTTAATAAAAATTTACAAATTTTATGAAAATTGTTAAAAATTGACTATAAAGGACAATAACTCTTTAGGGGTCAATTGACCATTTCGGTCATGTTGACTTATTTGTAAATCTTACTTTGCTGAACGTTATTGCTGTTTACAGTTTATCTCTATCTATGATAATATTCAAGATAATAACCAAAAACAGCAAAATTTCCTAATAAAAATTACCAATTTAGGGGCAGCAACCCAACAATGAGTTGTCCGATTCATCTGAAAATTTTAGGGCAGATAGATCTTGACCAGATATACAATTTTACCCCTTGTCAGATTTGCTCTAAATGCTTTGGTTTTTGAGTTATAAGCCAAACTGCATTTTACCCCTATGTTTTGACCACTGCATTAATAGTTCAAAGGTCAATTGGGATACTTATTCAAAGGTATGAAGCAATATAACATAATCCTCTTCCTTATTCAATGAGGCAAGAAAATAGATAATAAATACAATACACTTGTATAATTTCAATCATACAAGTGAATATTATAAACACAAAGAATGCAAATATTTTATCCATTCCTGACTAATATTTCTCCAGGGAAAAAAGTTTTATGAATATTTTCTTCTCCGGGGATTGTTGTTATATGAATATTCCCCAACTCAGACTATATTATAAATCATTACATAAATAACTGTCAATATGAGACATTAAACTGCAGTTAAGAGATGAAAGAAAATTTCACACTCCTTTCTTCTTAAATAAATGTATACTTGGGAAGACACTTAAATTCTAGGAAATATACCATTATATTATAAGAAACTAAGAATTTAAAGAATATGTTATCATTTATCAAACCTGAAGTATGGATACATAGAAATGCTTTTCTTGTTTTCAATTAAATCATCAATCATATGTTCCCATGTAAAACTATGTGCTATAATGGGAGATATATCTTAAAATATAACTTATAAATAATAGCATCATTTTAATGTCTATTGGTAAAATATTTTTAAATAATTACATTAGATGTATGTTTCATCATAATACTTTGTTCTGATTGGCTAACTGCACATCACATGTTATTCCTTAAACAATTGCATCACTCAATAAAACTTATCATTCATGATAACACGTGGTCCCACAATAAAGTGCACAGGTGAATTAAAATAATAAAAATATAAAATTTGTGTTTTCATGATCATAGCCAAAAAATGTAATTATAAGTATTGAATGCTTCTTTTTCTAACTTCATAGGGTTGTAAAAGCGTTGACCGTGCGCACATGTTTAGAATTTTTTTCACATATTTAGCCACACTAGATAGATTTTGATTTGTTAATCCTATCTATTACGAATTGAACATTGAGAAAGGATAAGAGTAGCATTTATTTAGCAATTGAAATTTTTAGAAACAAGAATGTGTCCAAAGTACACGGATGCCCCACTCGCACTATTATTTTCCATGTTCAATGGACCATCAAATTGGATAAAAAATATAATTAGGCATTAAAATTAGAAAGATAATATCATAGAGAACATGTGTACTAAGTTTCAAGTTGATTGGACTTCAACTTCATCAAAAACTACCTTGACCAAAAACTTTAACCTGAAGCGGGACAGACGGACGAACAGACAGACAGACAGACGAACAGAGGCACAGACCAGAAAACATAATGCCCCTCTACTATCGTAGGTGGGGCATAAAAAGTGGCAACTTATTAGTGGCTAGGGATCACTTGTGATGCCAGTGTGACATAAACATATTGAAAATTTACATACTTGAATTTGATCAAAATGGTTATTTTAGACATGTACCTGATCTTCAGTAGTTGTTCGCTGATGTGGTTCATAAGTATTTCTCGTTTCTTGTTTATTATATAGATTATACCATTGGTTTTTCTGTTTGAATGGTTTTACATGTACACAATTCATTTTTTTGGTCCTTAATTTATAGCTTGCTGTTTGGCGTGAGCCAAGGCTCAGTGTTGAAGACTGTACTTTAACCTATAATGGTTTTACCTTTACAAATTGAGACCTGGATAGAGAGTTGTCTCATTGGCACTCATACCACATCTTCTGATATCTATATAGTTTTTGTCAAAATATATATGAGCAAGAGCTTGATCCCCAAATTAAAATATATTTCAAACAAATGAACGTCTTTGTAAAATGCAAGTTGTTTGTTCTTTATTACTATTTAAAAATGTCTTAGAGAATTGAAGGCTTCAGAGCAAATGCAATGGGAATTTCGTAATAATAGATTTTTCCATGGGGCATAACTAGTTAAAATTATTTGATCAGCATTTATTTTTGAAAGTGTCAAAGACATTGCTGATATAAATCTATGATATTCTGGCAAGAATTGTACACATGAGAGTGCTATCAATGCAATTTTCCATAAAATCAATATTTCCTAGGGGCATAACACTTTTAAAAATAATTGATCAGCATTTATTTTCAAAAGTGTTCTGATATAACCCTATGATATAAGATACATCAAATTCTGGCAAGAATTGTATATATGAGAGCGCTAACAATGCAATTTTACATCTATAATACTAAAATTACGAGGTCCAATTTGTCAGCCGTCATCGGGTAAAAACGACAAATCAAAGAATTCAACTCTATATGAGCCAGTCCATGCGAAAAGGTACAAAAAGTCCTTTTGGTAAACTTTACAGGACACGTTATCAAAGTTTGTTATAGTATTTTTTAAAAACGATTTTATCCGAAAAAAAATTACATTAATGTAAACATTCATAAGATTGTCAATTCTATCCCGAATTTGTCAACTAAAACCGAAAAAGACGTAGAAATATCTGAATTTTTGGTATTTGAGCAAGTGTAAAATCATTTGTTCCCCGGACTAATGCTATACCGACCAGAAACTACAAAAAATTATGACACTACAGAGACAAAAGTCAATAATTTCCGTCAGTTCTACAGGTTTAAAGAAAGAAAGACAACATTAAAACATGAGGGAAAATGCAAAAACTATGACATCTTGTGTTTTAGAAATTGAAATTTAAGTTAAGTTAAGTTATTTAATATTATATAAATCAACCTTAGTTGGACGGGATTCGAACCGTTGCCCGGTTTGATTGCATTGATATCCGCATCGTAAGCGAGAGCCTTATCCCCACTGCTACCAGGTTTAACGTTATCAATTGGCAAATCAAGCCATTTAAACTGTACTTTGAAAATGATTGAAATATATGAAATAATTCACTAAAAATCTTGATAAAACTAGGGGGGGGGGGTCTCAACACTCGCAGGAGTGTGTAGCTCACAGCTTGATGATATGAGGGAAAGTAAATGTGTTTTATAAATCACAAGTCTACTACCAATAATTATGCACACTTTTTAGAATTTCGTAAATTTTTCGTTTTTGTACCTTTTCGCATGGACTGGCTCATATAGGTGATATCGGCGAAAGTACCAAGCAAAGCCTATGTATAGTAAAAGAGTGATTTCGCCCTAACTTTTTAAAAAATCAACATATTTTAGATGTGTTTTTTGCAAACTAGATGTTTTGAGAGATGCCGAATCCATTTGAAACTTCAAATCGTTGCTAAAATATTTGGAATATGGACTTTTTGCTGATTGGTGTACGGTTGCTAAGGGGAGAATTTTAGTTGCTAGGGATAATTATATGTCAATATTTGCATTAAATTATAACGTTAGATATGAAGTATTATAAGTATTTCGATATTTCATTGCTTTTTGGCAATTTCGATTTTTTTGTTTTTTTGTGATTTTGAAAATGATATGAGCCAGTCCATGCGAAAAGGTACAAAAAGTCCTTTTGGTAAACTTTACAGGACACGTTATCAAAGTTTGTTATAGTATTTTTTAAAAACGATTTTATCCGAAAAAAAATTACATTAATGTAAACATTCATCAGATTGTCAATTCTATCCCGAATTTGTCAACTAAAACCGAAAAAGACGTAGAAATATCTGAATTTTTGGTATTTGAGCAAGTGTAAAATCATTTGTTCCCCGGACTAATGCTATACCGACCAGAAACTACAAAAAATTATGACACTACAGAGACAAAAGTCAATAATTTCCGTCAGTTCTACAGGTTTAAAGAAAGAAAGACAACATTAAAACATGAGGGAAAATGCAAAAACTATGACATCTTGTGTTTTAGAAATTGAAATTTAAGTTAAGTTAAGTTATTTAATATTATATAAATCAACCTTAGTTGGACGGGATTCGAACCGTTGCCCGGTTTGATTGCATTGATATCCGCATCGTAAGCGAGAGCCTTATCCCCACTGCTACCAGGTTTAACGTTATCAATTGGCAAATCAAGCCATTTAAACTGTACTTTGAAAATAATTGAAATATATGAAATAATTCACTAAAAATCTTGATAAAACTAGGGGGGGGGGGGTCTCAACACTCGCAGGAGCGTGTAGCTCACAGCTTGATGATATGAGGGAAAGTAAATGTGTTTTATAAATCACAAGTCTACTACCAATAATTATGCACACTTTTTAGAATTTCGTAAATTTTTCGTTTTTGTACCTTTTCGCATGGACTGGCTCATATAGGTGATATCGGCGAAAGTACCAAGCAAAGCCTATGTATAGTAAAAGAGTGATTTCGCCCTAACTTTTTAAAAAATCAACATATTTTAGATGTGTTTTTTGCAAACTAGATGTTTTGAGAGATGCCGAATCCATTTGAAACTTCAAATCGTTGCTAAAATATTTGGAATATGGACTTTTTGCTGATTGGTGTACGGTTGCTAAGGGGAGAATTTTAGTTGCTAGGGATAATTATATGTCAATATTTGCATTAAATTATAACGTTAGATATGAAGTATTATAAGTATTTCGATATTTCATTGCTTTTTGGCAATTTCGATTTTTTTGTTTTTTTGTGATTTTGAAAATGATATGAGCCAGTCCATGCGAAAAGGTACAAAAAGTCCTTTTGGTAAACTTTACAGGACACGTTATCAAAGTTTGTTATAGTATTTTTTAAAAACGATTTTATCCGAAAAAAAATTACATTAATGTAAACATTCATAAGATTGTCAATTCTATCCCGAATTTGTCAACTAAAACCGAAAAAGACGTAGAAATATCTGAATTTTTGGTATTTGAGCAAGTGTAAAATCATTTGTTCCCCGGACTAATGCTATACCGACCCGAAACTACAAAAAATTATGACACTACAGAGACAAAAGTCAATAATTTCCGTCAGTTCTACAGGTTTAAAGAAAGAAAGACAACATTAAAACATGAGGGAAAATGCAAAAACTATGACATCTTGTGTTTTAGAAATTGAAATTAAGTTAAGTTATTTAATATTATATAAATCAACCTTAGTTGGACGGGATTCGAACCGTTGCCCGGTTTGATTGCATTGATATCCTCATCGTAAGCGAGAGCCTTATCCCCACTGCTACTGCTACCAGGTTTAACGTTATCAATTGGCAAATCAAGCCATTTAAACTGTACTTTGAAAATGATTGAAATATATGAAATAATTCACTAAAAATCTTGATAAAACTAGGGGGGGGGGTCTCAACACTCGCAGGAGCGTGTTGCTCACAGCTTGATGATATGAGGGAAAGTAAATGTGTTTTATAAATCACAAGTCTACTACCAATAATTATGCACACTTTTTAGAATTTCGTAAATTTTTCGTTTTTGTACCTTTTCGCATGGACTGGCTCATATATAACTAATATAGGACAATGGTGTAGACTAAAAATTACACCACTCCAGACCCTTTTGTTTTCCACATAATTAATATTGCCAATGATTAACAAGTTCCGGGTCTAATCCGATACCGATACCAATAGTATATTCACCTGTTAGCTATTACCTTATCTGTATGTTCCGCATTTGACAGGCGCACCACCAAACGGTGTATTTAGGATTTTGCTATATACACGAGTCATAATCAAATGGCTGACACTACTAAATTCAATCATTGTCAAATTGTTCCCTATTGTAGCTTTATTCAGCAATCAGCAAGACTTTCTAAGATAACTAATATAGGACAATGCTGTTGATTAAAAAATACCCCATTCCTGGATAGCCTTGACCTTTTGCTTTCCAAATAATTAATATTTCCAATAATTGATAAGTTCCAGGTCGACGGGTTCAAACAGAAAGATTTGAAAGCAGAGAAAACTGTGTATCTTATAATCGACATGACTTTTTCAGATGACAATACCAATTACTAAATTAAGGCTTAGGCATAGTTATATACTTTAATTCAGTCTCGGACCTGTGATATCACGGGTGTGTACTTGTATGATCAATATTTCCAAGAGGTTTAATTTCAAAAGTGTCAAAGACATCGGTAAAATAAACCTATGATCTAAGTTTCCAAAATATGCCAAGTATTCAATACAGGAGAGAGCTAGTGATGCTATTTTCCGTATAATTAATGTTTCCAAGGGGCAATTTTAACTCTTTCAAATATAAATGATTTGCACTGATTTCTGAACTCATTCAAGACATTAGTTTAAACATATTTTATTGTTTAAAATGACAAAAGGATCAGACACAAGTTTTCAAGACATTGCTAATATAATTGATACAAGTTTAATAAAAATCTGGCAAGAACTGTACCAGTGAGAGTGCTAACAGAACTGATGGACTGATGGAAGAAGGGACAGACGAACAGACACCTTATTTCTATGTCCCCTGCAACCCATTTGCTTGTGACAAAAATAAAAATACTGAATGTTTTACAGATTGGACATCTTATCGATGTTTTGCGTAGATTTATAATTCTTTTCAATCATACCTTTTCTTTAGCTTATAATTCTGTCCAGCCAGGCTATATATGTATGAGTTTTTCAAGTCCAAATTTCTTTAGAAATTAAAACTATTTACAAAATATACATTGTAGCCATTTGACCATGAAAGGATGTTACCATCACATCTCTGAGTTCTTGTTATAATTATAAGTGTTTATCCTTACCTCATCTGTCTTGGCATTAGCCTGCATCTGTAAAGTTTCCAGTTCTGACCTCATATTATCATCACTACCAGATGCTGGCATCTCGTTGGTTGGTGCAGGCATCTTTTATTTTGGATCTGAAAAAGAATTATTTTATAATATGATTTGGAGGTCTCCATATGATGCATAAGTATGCCTGTATGGGGGTTTTAAGATGATACCGGGAAAATACAAGTATGGTCAAAGACATGAAGTAATCTGAATGTTATCTCAGCAATGGATGAATGTATCTTTCAGTGCTTAATTAAATGCATCAGGCCAAAATAAATAATAGGTTTGTTTGCCCAAACGCTACCTACCCAGAAAAAAGCTGCCTTCTCAAATTCTTTTATTGTCCTGATTTGAAGAAGTTTTATTTTTAATCAAATAGGCATGAAGACTTATAAACATCTGATACTTCAATTTCTTTTTTTGAAAAAAAAAAAAGAAAATGCCTACCTACCTACCCACTGTCTCAACCTTTGGGTAGGGTTTGGGCAAACCAAAATATGTTTAAGTGTGGCCTCAGGATGAGAACATGTTTATATGATATGATTATATGTACTAGATTGAATCAGAGTAGTTTTTTATTTATTATTTCAAAAGTTACCAGTCAGCAAGAAAACATATCACCCTGACCTGAAACAGCATTCTGAGTCAACCAGTCTTTCCCCTTACTCTTAAAAACCACATGATTATAGCTGTGGAGAAGTAACTAATACTTAATATCAAATCTTTGGTGTGACCAGTATGTGATGGAACCAGTGTTGGCCTTCGTAGGACTTTGTGCTTTTTTTCATACAAGTGAGAGGTTAAGCTAGCTTTAAAACCATGTTTAATCCACCATATAATGATATTCTACATAAGAAAATGTATGTACCAAGTCAGGAATATGACAGTTGTTATCCAATCGCTTGATGTGTTTGAGCTTTTGATTTTGCCATTTGATTAATTAGAGACTTTCCTTTTTTAATTTTCCTCAGGGTTCAGTACTTTTTTGTTATATACCTGATTTAGGAACTCAGATCCAATAATCAGATAAAATAATAGTAAAAACTCCGGTCTCGTCATCATATTTGTTTCATGTTTGAAATGATAAAAGCAAAAGTAGTCATTTCATGATTAAATGGTCATACAATGTAATTTGTCTAGGTTACATAAGCCTCAAAATAAAACTTAATGCATTTTCTACCTATCTTGTTACTTTATTAAATTCTTTAATCAAAAATGTGTATATCATATGAATACAATGTACATCAATACTGTGTATAACAAAATGCCCAACAGTTCATAACCTTTTATGTACTGAAATTTAATCGTGCATCTGTGAACTAAATTGAATTGATTTCAGTTAATCCTGATCAGTTTACATCAATTTAACATCAATATTTTCATATAATCTTTTCTTCCATTTAAATTAGTGTTCAAATTAAATGAAACATGATAAAAGCTTTAAAGTTTACCTTTTCTGGGTGAATACAAATTGTAACTTATTACAATGAAAGAACCATAACTCTGTCAATCAACTCAATCATTTGGTAACAGATGTTGGATATTCTTAATCATTGATGAACCCAAACTGAGATTATGACATTAATTAGACCTTTACAATTGATATAGATTTTTATTATCTAATACATTTTTTAATTTTATTTCTTATATTTTAATGATTACCAATATCGATGTCTATAAGTACAAATATATTCCTCATAGTCAAAGAGAGTGTGTGTAATGCATACTTTATCTGACACCACTGCACAATTTTCCTGATAATCATACATGTAAGGCTTAATACCTGTACATTAAAAACATATTGCAAATGTGTACATTAATATAAAAAAGACCAATTCACAGCTGCAAGATTTGTATACATGTATACATTGACCAATTATTTTTTGGGGCGAAAAAAAAACTAGTTACACCCATAGACAAAAGATCATGTTTACCATAAACTTATATGAATAACCTAAAGAAAAAGACTCAATTGAAACGATTAAATACTTATTTTAAAAAAATATTTCTACTACATCACAGATATATATATATATATATATATGGCAGTCAGCAGGGTTTAAGAACATAAGTTGTTCGACCTGTTAGTCAAATGCATTTTGTTTAAATATACTTTTTCACTCTTTTGGTCTTTTGGAAAATGTTGTTTGTGCTGTATTTAGACCCTTCTACATTTACTACGAAATTTGTTTTACATGCACATGTATAAAAATTGCTGTTTTTATCCAACGCAATCATAGGTTTGAACATAGTTTTCAATTTAGACTTGTATATATATATATATATATATATGGTCCTGTGGTCTAGCGGGACGGCTACAGTGCAGGCAATTTGGTGTCACGATATCTCAGAAGCATGGGTTCGAATCCCGGTGAGGGAAGAACAAAAATTTTGCGAAAGCAAATTTACAGATCTAACATTGTTGGGTTGATGTTTAGACGAGTTAATAAAGTATAAGTCATTCTAATGGTCACATTCTCATTGCCAAAAGCACATTAAAATATAGTTTTATCAAGTAAATAAGTGGTTTTTTTTTCTAATTTAGATTTTCATTAAAATTCAGGAAATCTTGCACAATTTTACACCTGTGAAAAGATAATGTTCCCTAAAATAATTCCTCAAGGTTGAAAATGAATTGAATCAAACCTCTAGAAATTTGAACAAATTGGTAAAAGGTTTTCAATATTAGTCAATTAGATACATATATAATATAACATTAAAACCACTGTATTTTTTTTTTTATCTCATTGTAATTATGATTGATTGGTTATTTAATTGTTGCTTGCTTAACATTCAGTAGCAAATATTTCATGCATGATCAGGACAATGTTTTAATTTATATACCTGTACATGCAAATCTTACTGGGGTTTCAACTTTAAAGAGACAATTTTTTGGTATGGCCTTGAATAGGAAATAAATAAAACTCATTATGTTGTAACATATGTTACAACATATTATTGACACAATAAATACGCTATGATTCAGAGTTATAATAATTTTACATCAACATAAAAGATGGCATTATAATCTACAGCTACAGTGTACAATTGTGTATAAACTATATATAGAAATGACTTTTTTCAACACATATGTGCTGAAAATAATAACTTTAATAATTTAACTGAAGAAGAAAAAAATCATTATTTACTAAATCCATCAACGCCTCTACAAACAAATAAGTTTGGATCCTTCTTGAAAAAGTCATTAGAACTGAGGGAAGGGGACTCTTAACAGGTTGTTGTTTGTTATAAATTTTGATGCTGTTTTTATTGTGTACAGTGTATGTTTGATACGTATGTCACGTTACAATAATGTATATATGTTTATTGTGTTAATATATGTTGGTCACAAACTGTAAAGTTTCTACGACAATAAAATATTTGATTTGATTTGATTTGATTTGATAGATGTTCAAACATTGTCATCAATCTCTAAACAAGAGGACCATATTCTCCATTTTCATTCTCAGTTTCAGAATATATAATCGAAATTTGCAATTAATCTCTAAACAAGAGGTTAATAATATATGTTCAAACATTGTTACTTATCTCTAAAAAAATAAACAAAAGGACAATTAATATGATGGACTACAAATGTACTTCCCAGTTTAATATTTAATCAATTTGTTTTGTAGATAGTTTCATATGAAAAAATTTTGTTAAAAGATTTCACATGAAAAAATCTGCTCTTCCTTTTTTTTCATATTTATGATTCAGATTTTTACATATTTTGCCCTCGAGTTTCACTAATTGAATAATTTGAAAGAACATTTTTTGTTGAAGTGCACATCTGGTGCAGTAAACTTAGTAGTTTATATAATTTAAATCAAATTATAAAGTATTAAATTTCTAATATGTCCGATCATTAGTGATGTTAGTTTGAAAATCTGTTGGCATATAAAGGTCTGGCACAGCCAACAAATTCACTATGATATGTCAATGTTTTGAACATCTTTAAGGTCATATTGTTGGATTTTGACTAATCATGATTATGGATTCAGCCATTGTAAAAGCAATGTATTTTTATCTTAATAACCCTTTGAATTGATTCTAGTTTATATAAAATTTATCCACCAATTTATAATACATGTATTTCTCTTGTTACAGGTAAGAATGCAGGATGTGAAGTTTCATAGTTTAAGTACATGCATCCAGTGTGTATATTAAAAGTGGTTGTATTTTAGTAGTTAGTATCTGAGAAATGGACAACAAACTATTAAAGGCTTATAGTAAATCGCTGGTTTATGAAATGACCAATCTTAATCTGACAGATCATCCGATGACACAATTATCGCCCTTTGATTTGCATTGTCTACAAATTTACATGTAGTCCCTACTGTAGACAATAATCAGAATTACTTGCAAATTTTTTTATTCACATTCCTAATTTATTTCTTTAAGTTTTATGCTTCAAATAGCAAGTAGCAGATTGAAATTTCACTGTAAACAAAATTCGATCATATTGTCTGAAGCTTTTAAACTGAATTCACAATCCCTTTAACATAAAACTGTCCATATTTTAAGAAAGAGCTCATTGGCTATACTATAAATTTGATATTATTTGTCCCAAAAGTAGTACACTACATATATTAACACTGAAAAATAATATTAATAGGCACACTAATGACATGATTAACCTGGGGGCAATCACACAGGTGTCATATATATATGTAATTAACTTGGAGATCAGAAATCGATAAAACAAAATTTTACCAAAACGGCACAAGATAATTTTGGAAAAAGACGTCAGGGCAGAAGGGCGCGGCGCCCTTCTATTTTGGGCTAGCGAGACCACTGACATACATTTGTACATTGTACAAATTACAATGTATTTATCAACCTTCTCAGAATTGATTGACTGATTGTTGTTTAATGTGATTTCAGCATTATTTGCTATTTCTTGGCTGTGTTCTTATTGGTGGAGGAAGCAGGGCTCACGCTACCAAGCGACTTGGGCGAAGAAGTCGCCCTCCCGACCGTCACTTCGCTTTCCCCGACCCCCAAAAGCGAAAAGAAGTCGCCCTGTTCTTGACGAAAGTCGCTTTCAGTCGCTTCGTTCATCGGACATTTTCAATTTTTATCAAGTTGATGAAACATTAATTTTTAACTGATAATTAAAGAAATTCAGACATAAACTATTCATTATCTTTAGAAAAGAGGTTGAAGCATTGTCTTCGCAGTGTGTATCAGGAAGTCTGCGTGCCCATGAAAAAACAACCTTTGGAAGATAAACTAACAATCTTAAGTCAATTAAAATTGAAGCTGAACACACCTTCCAGGTATGGGATTAAAACTACATGTAACAACCTCAGTGTTGACAGTCTTGTGACACATTAGGTGGACTACATAGACAATTAGTCCAAAGAGGCAGCCCTTCCAATAATTTAAATGATTTAGTTGAGAGGAGTTACCCAACACCTTCTTATAGAACGATAGGTAGAGTAACCAAGATACATTTGTAGATACTGATTACACTGCGGTTGTCTCTAAACCTCATGAACATGAAATATCAATAAATAATAAAAATAGATTTAATTTATATGTTTTATTTGCCTATTTCGGATCATTCTTTGAGAGTTATTTCAGTGACTGTGGATCTAGCTAGGGTATCTTCAGATATTCTCACAGCTAAGAACAGGATATATCTTTGTGTAATGTGTTTTCGTACTAATAATAATTATCACTGCTTATGGTTTTCATCATTGAGTTTTTATTCACGTGTGTACTCAAATTTTAAAAGCATATTCTGTCGAATGTTTTTAAAATGTAGGTATCTAGAATTCTTTGGTATAAAAGGCTTACTACGATTTTTTACTGTTACTGAATATTTTGCAATTTTCGTATATAAAAAAACGGCGTCATATGTTTTCGTACGAATTAAAAAATGGATCAGTACACTGACAGGAAATCCGAAATGATTATAAAAATCCGGAAATGAGTATTTTCTAAAGTCGTGGTTCTGGTTATTGCTTGAATGATAAAAACAGTTATTTAATTCTTTTTAGTACTGAAACTAAGTGGTAAATAGTTTTTGGTTGATGTTTCATGTGCTAAAATTGTAACATTGTATTTTTTTTTCCAGATTGGCACTGGGTTTCTACAAAAGACATTATTTTTTTTTAATTTCAAATGCAGTTTACAAAATTTGTGATTAAATGTAAAAAGCTAAGATTGTTTTCAAATTTATATATTTATGATGTATCAAAAGAATTGTCAATAGAATATTGAATGAATGGAGTTTGAACAATCATTTTATATAAGAACCCTGTTCATTTTAACTCTCTGGTTTGTAATATAAACAACCAAAAAACCACATGACACTCACATGTCTTGAAATTCCGTTGTTGGACAGGCAAACGACATACAAATTTACATTTTAGCTGTACTTCATGTCACCCTTCAGAATTTTTCTCAACAACTATACTAGCAATAAACATTTTTGACATTAAATAAAAATGGCTAAACAGGTGTCTTTTAATAAATTTGTTTTACAGCGACTTTGAATATGTTTTAAACTTGTCAAGTTGTAGTGTTGTTGTTGTTCCAAATATAGAAACCAAACAACACGCAACAATATACGTGTGTGCAATCGCAACTGATGAAAATCTGGATAGCAGATATGAAAACATATGACACGACGATACCACCCTAAATTATACACCACATCAAGCAAAAAATACTGAATAGTGCAGCTGTGGAACCTTGGAAGAGGGTGGTAAAGGGGGGTACTGAACACGAAACACATGAAATAAAAATCGCAAAAACGTTGCACGAAAAATAAAAATAGGGAAAAACGAAGCACGAGAAATAAAATAAAAAAAGTACCAGACTGAATTTTTACTCAGTCGTTCTTGGAGATCATGCAGCCTTTATTAATGGACATGGAGACCTTGCAGTCAACTTTTAGCGTCCGCTACTTGCATCTTATTTGAAGAAAAAAATTATTCATAGTAATTTAATAGACTTCATTGATACCAAACATATTGCAAAAGTAGAATGGTAACAACATACATCAATTACTATTAGATTACACAAATTTCAGAAGGTATTATAAAACACTGACTTTTTAATCAAATGCGGGACATGCAGGAGAAATTAAGAGCACCGACACGAAACACAGGAAATAAATAAGGGGAAACACGGAGCACGCAAATCAAGCCAAACCCGAGAAACGAGAAATAAAACGTCAAAACATGATAATACAGGAAACGAAAACGTCGCACGAAAAAAATCCTTTACCACCCTCTTGGAAACACCACAACACTACCTCACGGAGTGCTCCAACTATGAAGAAGTTATGTACCACCAAGTAATGCAAGAACTAGGGATACACAACTTCAACCCAGACACCCTATTTGCAAGACTAGATACTGAAAGGCTGCCATACTGAAACTTTGAAAGTATAGAGGTTAAACAGAAATTAGAAATCGTGTCCATCACCATTACACAAACAGGACATTTTGACACACCATAACATTCTCAGCCTCAATCATAAACTGCAAAAACAAAATTAATGAACATGGAGATAATCATTAGGCTCGGCATAAAAAAAAAGGGGGGGGGCTCATTCTAATACAATTTTTAGCATTTTGTATCTTATGTTATATTTCTTATTATTCAACCCAATAAATATCATAGATCTAGTTGTAACTCATAGTAGCCTAAACCCTTACGTGCGTCACATCAGCCGACAACACTGTCACTAAAAAAATAAACAGATAAATGTAAACAGGAATCTGAGCACTGCCCACTTCGGTCTGGGTTTAGGTAGGGCAAACGGGGTGATTGCAGGACACTATATCTTTAATAAAACGATGTTGTATGAATCTGTGATTGTTATTGCCTTACCACAACCTCCCACGAATGTAAAATCTGTAAGATGAGCTGAAAAATGAAGTTTTATGCGATTTTCGTCTGAATCAATATGTCAGGTGACGTCATGAATATTATAATTTGTTTAAATAGGGAACGAAATCCCGAATAGACTTTAAAATCCGTCTAGTTATCTCCCATGTATCAATTTTTACCAGCAATCGTTAAAATATAGTTCTATTCATTTGTAATAATTTCCTTCATGAATAAAAAAAAAACATATACCCTAACAAGGCCGGGTTGTCCACTATAATCACATAATCATATATTAAAAAAAATGTTTAAACAAGATAATCAATAAATTAATCAAAAATACCGTTTTAGATAATCAAATAATCAATAAATCATAAAATACTTGGTCTGGTAATCAAATAATTATTATAAAAACGGCAAAGTAATCACATTATCACATAATAGAAAATACAAGGAGGCTCTTTGGTCACAGGCTGAGTTTATATATGGTAAGCAGTATTAACATAGAGACTCTGAGATCTCGAATAATAATAATTAAAAAAAAATGGGTCCGGGGTATATTTACTGCTCTAGACTATAGTGAGCCTCTTCAAGTGGTTTTTGATAATATGATTACTCGGTGGTTTTTATATTGATTATTTGATTACCTGACCAAATATTTCATGGTTATATTTATATCTGATTATTTGATTATCTCAAGTTGTACTCAGTATTGATCATTGATCATTTAATTGCATTCATTGATTTAATTGTATTCATTGATTTAATTGTATTCATTGATTTAATTGTATTCCGCATTGATTTAATTGTATTCATTGATTTTATTGTATTCAAATAATTGTAATCATTTTGTAATTTTGTAATCATTTGTACCAAATTTATCTTGTGATTATTCTGCCTGTAATGGACGTCTTTAATTGACAATAAAATATATTTGAATTTGAATTTGAACTGCATTTTTGATTCTTTGATTATATATCTTGTTTAAAAAAGTGATAAGTGATTGTGTGATTATATTGGCCCAAAAAATATATGTGATAACTTCGACACCCCATAATGAGTATTTCAATCATATGCGGATGGTCATGGATCATTGATCATAATGTGTATATACTCGTTTGGCCGATATCAAGACAACGGTCGGACCGGCCCATATCATAAGTAATGATACGATCATGACCATACACGTATATGGTACATACTCATATGCGTATTGTCCGCAAATCATTATTTGTGCTCCAACACCTCCCCACATAAGAGACTTCCAATAAAATGAACAATTACTGAAGTGTTGATTGATATATTGATTGATTGTTCGATTGATTGGTATAGTAGATCAATTGATTGATTGATTGATTGACTGACTGACTGATTGAGCGAGTGATTGTTTGTTTGATTGATTGATTGATTGATTTATTGTAATCAAAAACCCATTTCAACGTTAAAATTTAAAAAAAAGATTGTAATCAAAATCGAATACATCAATGTTTAATAGATTGGTAAGAAAATCTACTTGAAAGTCTTATAAAGGGTTATAGTCAATTTCTGTCGATAATGAACCTTGTCAATTTGAGGAAGAAGGGGAAAAAATCGGCACACCAATACGGATTTAGATTGCAAAATATTGCGGTGCTCCATATTGTAGGAGTTATACATGTAAGTACTATCCCAATATCATAGTTGACACTCGCTTGCTCGTTTCTCTACCCATCACCATGGAGTGCCTCCGAAATGCAAGGAGAGTCAATGTTATTCTACTTTTATATAGAGGAAAATGTCAGTGTTTAAAAAACCGAATCCACACGTTTATTCACAAACAAAACGCTAACAATAATTCCCGTTTTTATAGTAAGAGACTTCCTTATGAGGTTGACACCAACGTCCGTCAAGACATTTTGCTTTACACTAACAAGCAGAGAAATGGCATGATGTTATCCCTGTCAGTTGCTGGAGTTTTATCATCAGTCATATTTGGAGGCTGGTTTACTTATACATTACTGTGTGTGAGAGACCCAGCGCCTGATCCTGATGAGACCAGGTGGTGGAAGAATAATATATTCTGGAGGAATAAAAATAAGACTGCACTTCTTACTATAATTGGCCTTGCAGGTAAACACACAGGTTTTCTTATAAAGAAGCCAGTAAAACAAACTCCAAATCCTTAACCTTTATTGGGTCATTCTGATATGGCTGCTCAATCAGAAATTACGCAAGCGGGTCAAGGAATAGATTTTAATGGATATTATTTTTAAAATAGTAAAATATGTAACAGTACATGAAGGTTTATGGTATCGGGACCGTTCGCCCTAGGTCCGTTCGCTTTGAGTTCGTTCGCCCAGAGTCCTTTCGCCCTACTATAAAAATATTAATATTCAGGGCATTGGAAATTGATTAAACTTATTCAGATATTTCTATGGTATATATATCATATATATTCTTGAAATTTATGGAAACATTGAAATATTTAAAAGTTTATGGCTTGTTTTTGATCATTAATTGTTCAATTACAAAATAATACGGATAACTGATTATTGTGAAACTTGTCTTCTGATGGATTAATAATAAAAACAAACGTTTTATTTTGATAAAATATTCAGCTTGAAATTAATAAAACTAATGATGTACGAACTGTTAATTATGAAACGGATTTACAAGTTCATTTATTTATACTGCATACTTTCGTGATTGACTGATTACAATTATTTTGTTAACAAATATCAATAAAGATAAATACATTGTATTCCAGTATTCTACTCTGCAAATCAAAGGGAAAATGATAAATTGATTGCGGCAATATAAATATTCTGTCAATTTTTCAACAAACTTTAACATAATTTGTTCAAACACTTAAAATAATGCAATTAGACAACAATTAGAAAAAAATAATAATCAGGGCGAATGGACCCTGGGCGAACAGGTATCAGGGCGAACAGGTTCTCGGGCGAACATGAATCAGGGCAAACGGACCCGGATTCAAGGTTTATTATGGCATGAAAATATTGGTATTCCTAAGGGATTTTATTTGAAAACTATATTTAAATTTGTGTTTATAACTATAAATTTTCATATGATGTAATGAAGTATCTGGATTATGAGATGTTTTCTCCTCCATCTTTGGCTTTGTTCCAATCTTGGAGTAAGTTCTGTACATGTACATGTATTATATGAGATAAAAATATGAGAATGGAAACATAGAATGAAAGTATCATAAAGACAGCAACCCAACCAAAGTTATTTGAGATGTATCAACTAGAGGAAAATATGTATATAAAAAAAGAAGATGTGGTATGATTGCCATTGAGACAACTCTCCACAAGAGACCAAAATGACACAGAGATTAACAACTATAGGTCACCATACTGCCTTCAACAATGAGCAAAGCCCATACCGCATAGTCATGCACATTTAAAAAAACAAGATCCGTGAACTTTTAACCTTGTACATGTAGGTAATTTTATGATTACTAATTAACTGACTATATATATAGCTAGCCAAGACAACAGAGAAATCTCAGACTGTACAAGCAAGGAAGTTCTCGTTAAGATTTTATTTGATACAATGAGCTCAAGACTGATAATGAAAATTGACAGGAAAATTATAAAATACTCATACTTAAATTTCTACAATATGTATTATTTAAACATGCTGGAAAAAGTTTTTATAGAAACATGTATTTTTTTCCCCTCTGTTCTAGAGAGGAAACATTTTGTCTTTAAATCTGTATGTACATTGTGTGTTGTCATAAAATAGATGTGGTTTTTTTTGTCTCTTTTACCAGACAGTTCAAAGTTTTAAAAATATGTTTTTTTAAATTATTTGACCTTATCAATCTTGCTTGAAATTTTGTTTGACATGCTTTAATAGTTGTTCCTTTGACATTTGAATAGATAGAATGGATCTGCAAAAGCTGATATTTATAAATGATTTTTAAATAGCCATTTTCTGAAAAACATCAATTGTATGCCACAACTATAAATTTTGTCTTAGGATTTTAAACATGTTAGATTGCTTACGAAATAGTTTATTACTTCTTTGTGACCTAAAATACACCAATCTAACATTCAACATGTTTTATATAATTACAGGATTTGGCTTTACATTTATTGGTCACCAGGTTCCAGCACATACAGTCAAAAACATTTGGCTTTTAGCAGGAGGACAAAAAGTCAGAATTCATACATATGGACCTTTCTTATCAACAAAAGAGATGATAGTGCCGCTTAGTAATATGACATGTACTGTTCTCCCAGAGCCTGGAGAAGAAAATAAAGACGTTTCATTTAAAATTAAAGGCAGCCGGCTGTTTTATAGTGTGGAATGTAAAGGAGACTTTCTTCAGCCAAAATTATTTAATAGTACTGTTGGAATGTATAGGAAGAATTTTAATCAATAAATAAATGTTATATTTATACAAGTCAAATTCATTATATCTGTTGCTATTGGTGTTTCATGACCTTGCCTTGGTGTAATATTTGATTTTTTTTTATTCCATATTAGATACCTGTATAAGTTTTGAAATGGTTTCTGTGTCACATTTATTAAAGAAGATCAGGTCAACATATGCCTTATACATGTATTAAAATATATGAATGTTTCACCCTTTTCCAAGCCGTTTCTAGCTCGTCTAGCTTCACTTATATATGTACATCTAATAATATATTGTTAGTATTAGACAACTTTTGGCTGTGAGTTTGTGGTTGGCTAATCTAGAAAAGTGTATTAGGTTAAAATTACCGTAGACAAGATTGCACACACTGAAATGTTTCGTCTTCTTTAGTCCTAAATACAAAGCTTTACTATAACTATCACATAAACTTAGCATAATCCAAGAAAATAAAGTCAAGGTCAGAGAGAAACCAAACTGAAAATACATGTTTGCCTTACAATCATTCCAAACACTAAACACGCTTTAAATATAGTTGACTTATTACAAATAGTATCTAAGAAACAAACTTAAACTAGGAAAACTTGAGAAAACCTTGAGGTCAAGGTCAGATGAACCCTGACAGACCAACATGTTCACCTTACAATCATTACATGCTTTAAATATAGTTGACCTATTGCATATAGTCTCTAAGAAACAAACTTTACCAGGATTACTTGAGAATGACAAATGAACCATGAAAATGAGGTCATGTTCAGATGATAATTGCCAGACAGACATGGCTATCTTACAGTTCCATAAAACATATATACCAGGTACATTGTAATTAAACTATTGCTAATAATATTAGAAAAAAACAGACACACTAAAAAGAAAGATAACATTGAGCAATGAACCATAAAAATGAGGTCAAGGTCACATAAACATGCAAGACTGACATATACATGGAATAAGATTTTCATACACCAAACACACTTGACCTATTGCATACAGTACATATATTAGAAAAACAGACCAAAACACAAAAACTTAACTTTAACCTCTGAACCAACTGAAAATGTGATCAAGGTAAGATCACACCTGCCAGTTGGGCATGTATAACTTACAAACATTTCATACACCAAATTATAGTAGACCTATTGCTTATAGTATCTAAGACCTTGACCATGTAAACTTAACCTTGTTCACTGATCCTTGAAATGAGGTGGAGGTCAAGTGAAAACAGTCTGATGGGCATGTAACCTTGCAAGGTACACACATATCAAATAAAGATTTCCTATTACTAATGATAAGAGAGAAATCTAGAATACGAAAAATCTTAACTTTTTATTGAATACTGATAGTCACTGAACCATGGAAATGAGGTCAAGGACAATGAACATATTACAGAACATTAGGCATCTATATACAAGTCTTCCACCTTCTGAAAGATTTTACCTCTTAAAAAGTTTTTTCAAGACCATTGCTGGATCAATATTCCTATGTCAAGCTTTCTGCAACAAAAGTCGCAGGGTCAACAAAATTTACTTCCAGGTGTGTAGCTACCATTAGGCTGTGCCTTTATGATATAGGAATGTGAATTGTTCACTAGTCTGCCATCATTAATGAAGGAAGCGTTGGATATATTCAAACATAAATACATACAGAAACTAAATTTTTTACAAATCGGTGAGTGAAACCGTTGAAATTATAGAAACTGACTTGAGCTATGCAATGACTTAATTGGATTTGAAGTTATCCAACTCTGTTTCAGATTTCACTTCAATCAACATCCAAATACCTGAATGCAGCTACACACTATACATTTCCCTTTTTTTCAGATTAATGACACATTAGAATATAGATCCACTCCTATGTCCACCCTTTGCTTACAAATCTTAGTAGTAAGGGAGGTTTTGACACATTACCGGTATCTTAATTTTATTCTAAGATTGGAAAAAAACTAATATTTTAAAAGGGCCTTAATTGTCATTCTGAACCCCAATAAAATCTGTCTTTAACCTGATGAGAACTTTAGCAGCCTCCACTGGTTCCCCTACCACAATTTATGCAACCTCTGCTTCACTCCTGACTACATTTATTTTAGCTTTATTACCACCTTGGAGTGACGTCACCATTTATTATTCTTATTCTCAAAGTTATCCTCTATTCACTAGTATTTTGCTCATTATTGAAGGCCATACATTGACCTATAGTTGATAATGTCTATGTCTTGTGGTCTCTGATGGAGAGTTGTCTCTTGCAATCATACCACATCTTCTTATTTTTATATCTCAAGACTTTTTATGTGTCATGCTGGATCCATTTAATTACATGTACCGATATTGCTTTGCATATAGAAAATAAAGTATTTGATGTACATGTATAATACATGAATGACAGAGACATCCAATGACATGAAAACACTCCAAAGGACAACCTCCAGACCAACTGTAACCAGTGTGTTCAGTTTGATTTCATTGTGCTAGATCACAAGATAACACCTGTATTCAGAAAGACATAGCATTTCAAATTATTCTGTCTTGGAGTCAAGTAGTACAAACAAGTGCTTGATAGCGTGATAGCAAACAAAAACATTAAAGTCTTGTTTTGACCAAGTGTTTAAACCCATAATATCCAACACTTGCCTTGCATAATATACTGAGACCACTGAGGTACACAACACATGTAGTTGTTAACTATGGACAGAATATGTTAGGAAAGACTAAAGACCAAAGCTTGAGAGCTGTACTTTCTTGCAGAATTATACACTTAAATCTCAATGATTCTAACTATAAGCAGATGTTCATACTTTGAATTAAATGGACACTGAAATAAAATCTTAAAAAGAGTACGAAACCATGCTTCAGAAAATATATGATTTTTATTAAATTTATAAAAATTACAAGAATTAGATATCACATTTTGAACAATCAGATCATAAATTTCTAATAACAATTATAAATGAGCAGAAATATTTTGCCTGCATTTTTGAATGACTATTATATATAATATGTTGAAAGATTTGTGAAAGGACAAGCTACACAATTTTTCAGACTTGCATGGAGATCCATAAAAACTGAAAACTGACCTCATCATAAAGTCTTGTAAATCAAAGATCCATGAATACAAAAATCAAATTAAGAAGACCTTGTACAGAATTTATAAACTGTTGAAATGTTCAACTAAACTGTTGAAATGTTCAACTAAACTGTTGAAATGTTCAACTATCATCTTGATAGTTTTCAACATTTATTTATAGTGGATTGGGAAACAATTTTTGCAACTTATATTAATCTTTTTCAAATCTTGATAGTTAATGACTTCATCCTCAAACCATAACATTACATGATTTAACATAAAAATAAGTTGTCTGAATGCTATTTTTTAACTGGCTTAACCAACAGTCTATATTTAAAAACAATTACCAAGACACTGACCTATTAAATTGCATAAAATTCATATTCTATCATGAGTCAATGAAATGAGGAAAGGTTAGACTGCCCCTATTCAACCAGCATTTATGGTTTAATTTTGAATTGTTTAGCTCTTTTAAACTAAAAAAAAAATACCTTCCTTGATGCCATTAATGGAAGAGTGTACTCACATTTTGGAACATACTTGTGTTTTGGTGTCTGTGACATTTGTCAGTGATAAGACAAAAATTATCTTGTAATGTAGAAGCCAATATTTAATAAGCATATTTTGTATAAGTTAACAATAATTTGTAGCAATAAATAATATGTTCAAAATTTTATTTTACAAAAAGAATCTGAATGAGCCTTTATGAAATAGTTCTTAGAATTCAGAACTTATCATAAAGGGAGACAATTACTATCTGTATGATGAAAATAAAAATATTTATCATACATTTAACTATTATGCAATCAGATTTAAATTCAGGACCTCAGGATTTCGTGTTTTTTAGCCCTGGATTTTGGTATCAGGACCCCTCCGCCCCCCTCATTGAAAGCACCTCTGTTTTTTACTTCCCTGCATAGATCAAAGTGGCAATGGAGTAAATATTATGTCAAGGCATAAAAATATAGTATATATACCAATACACATAATTAACAGCGCCTGGTGATGCTTCATAGCCTGACCGGTTTCGGTCCGAAAAGGACCTTCATCAGAGGCAGAATGGTGGATTAATGTTTGCACCCTATTTATATAGATATGGTTACCGCCAGTTACCATATCTATATAAATAGGGTGCAAACATTAATCCACCATTCTGCCTCTGATGAAGGTCCTTTTTGGACCGAAACCGGTCAGGCTATGAAGAACCGCCGGTTACCATATCTATATAAATAGGGTGCAAACATTAATCCACCATTCTGCCTCTGATGAAGGTCCTTTTTGGACCGTTAACATATCTATATAAATAGGGTGCAAACATTAATCCACCATTCTGCCTCTGATGAAGGTCCTTTTTGGACCGAAACCGGTCAGGCTATGAAGCATCACCAGGCGCTGTTAATTATGTGTATTGGTATATATACTATATTTTTATGCTTTTACATTTCTCTCACTGATACACATAGTTAATATGGCTTCTACTAAAGAAAGCTCCATTTGGAGTTAATGTGTTTAGAGACTTCTTATGTCAGTGCACCTTTCCTGTATTGCCTAAATATTATGTCAAGCTTCGATACTGAGATATATCCTTCCACAGCAGATCCCACAGTCTTTACTCAACACACAACAAATATGACCCTGTTTTTTTTAACTGGTCCCTTTTATAGCTAACAGAGAACCTGTCATGAAGGAGTAAAGGTAAGCATGCTTCTTTTTAATAAAGTTTGAGATTCATAAATTGGCTTTTTAAGAAATCTAAAGTCATATTCTCTTACATCATCATTATAATGACTTATTTTTAATCTCCCAATCTGTTCTCTTTTAACATTGCTTCTGGTGCTGTACAAAGACCAGTGCAAAAATATATTTATAGAAACGAAGACAAGTTATGAAAACAAACATATTGTAAAACTGTCTTCACTACAATTGATATAAAAATGTAAAATCAGATTTTCATTTAGAACATACAATTGACACAAAACATGCCATTGAAAGTTATTCAAACTACTAACATTTCATAAACTCTATGCAAAAACCAAAACATGATATGACTCATATAACAATGACACTAATTTACTAATGATAATTTTGTATGACAAACATAAGGAATGTACAGAACTTCATGAGTAAAAAAGCTTTTTTTTTCAACCAACATACTATGTGGACCTATTTCAAATTTTTGTTGCCAAATCCAGGTTGAAAAAAATAACATTGATCTGACTGAAAATATTGTACAGAGGCAACATTATGCAAACTATAAATAAACAAATTAATTATATTCTAAATACATAAGAATATATATATAAAAAATCTTAACAATCAACATTGATTTTTGAGTACAGATGTGCAGCTGGGATTTCAAAAACACCCCCATTCATGTATTGTAATATTGTTAAATCCTGACCCATAAACGTATTTCATGGCAAAATCATAACCCATTCCTGTATTCCTCAGTTATCACATATTACATTTATACGAAAATCTAGTCAAAAGATTATTGATCCATTGACATATTACCTTGGTGAAATCGCAACCCATTGATATATTTGATGTGTCCAAAAATGGACCTATTTCAACGCACATCTGTATATATTATATTCATATAGAAAGAGACCCCCAGTGCATTTCCTCAAGGTCAGCAACAGTACAACTACACAGCTACTTTAGTACAAGTAATCTTGATGTACAGTTCTAAAGATGCATATCAAATGTACATCTGTAAAGCTGTATATAAACTGTTCATCTGTAAAGCTGTATATAAACTAAACATTGGTAAAAATGTACGCTTTTAAAGCTGTATATAGACTGCAACTCTGTAAAAATGAACATTAACGTCACATTATTGTGAAACCAATCTTTTCCACAGATTCACTTGATAGTTACCTGTCCATTTAAACTTTGGGCAGTTAATTTGTCCCATTGAACAACAACAATAGCTATTGTAAATTAATCAATGAGTAAATTAATCAATGAGTGATAGATTTCTCTTGGAAGAAATTTAAAGATCCCAGTGAATAAACTGCACAGAGAACAATAGCTATTGTATTTGTTTGATGGGACAAAAGAACTTACAAAAGTTTAAATGGACAGGTAACTTGCAGGTGAATCTGTGGAAAAGTATGATTGGGTTGAGCGATAATAAATCTGTGTATAAGCTGAACATATAGATTCTACCACTGCATCCTGTGTGATACAATATCTATCCACAGTTTAGATACAGCTTTACAGATGTACAGTTTATATACAGTTTTACAGATGTACATTTGATATGCATCTTTAGAACTGTACATCAAGATTACTTGTACTAAAGTAGCTGTGTAGAAAGTTTTAAGAGATAAAATTTATCTCTGTAGCATTTTTTCAAGGTCATCAACAGTATAACTAGATATTTTCTAGATATAAATACTTATCTCAGCAACATTTCTTTCAGATCAGCATAGTTAATAACTTAAAGATAGTTTTTAGAGATAAATATTTATCTTGGTAGCATTTCTTCAATGTCATCAACAGTATAACTAGATAGTTTTTAGAGATAATTATTTATCTTGGTAGCATTTCACAAAGGTCAGCAACAGTATAAGCAACAACAGCCCAAACTGCTGAACAGAGATTCATGGCCACAGGATCTTGTACTGTCATTGTATCACCTGTAAAATTCAAATACAGTCCTCAATGGATTTTTTTTTTTGCATACTTGATTTGCATAGGATTTTTTCAATTAAATGCTAAAAGTATGCTTAAAAGTATTAATGCATTGCGAAAAAAACAAATATTTCAACAAATGAATTTAAGTCAGATATTCCTATGAATATCCTTTTCTTATTGGATACAAATTTTATTAAGTCTGAAGCAGACATTTCGTGGTAAGAGCATTTCAACTGAGGTACTAAACAGGCGTCAAAGGGCATCATTATGGAGTAAAGGGGGTGGCGTCAAAAGCCGTCATTATAGAGGAAAGGGTTAATTTGTCATACAATGTACATGATGCATATAAATAATATAATGCAAATTAAAAATTTCAAAGGTCTACTTATTAAATATACCTATATAACCATGAGGTGCCAATATCAATACAAGTTATTTAATATAAATCTTATTAATGAAGTGTATATAAAAAAAAGATGCGGTATGATTGCCAATGAGACAACTATCCACAGGAAACCAAATGACACAGAAATCAACAACTATAGGTCACTGTATGACCTTCAACTATGAGCAAATTCCATACTGCATTTGACTTGTAGCTTGTTAGTCATTTATAGGTTAATGTGACTTAAAACTTGGATGGCTGTAAAAATTAGCATTTACTGGCAGCACAGTATTTCTGATTTAAATTTTTTTTTTTAAATAACACTTTTTTCTTAACACCCTTAACCTGCATAAACCAATTGATAAATTTTACTTCTGTTAAAATCACTCAATTTTCTTTAAAGACTATAGGCAAATACCAAAAGAAATGTCTCTTGATATGATTTTTGCAACTTCCATGTTAAAACAGCCTCTCTCTTGAAAATTCCAAGAACTTTCAATTAATACATTCAGCAAAAAAAATGTGTATTAGAACAAGTATTCAAAGAGAATAAATCCTAAAGGGAGATAATTACTGAATAAATGGGGGGGGGGGGGAGGTCACAAGTGTAATTTTTTTCAACCTCCTGGTGAAACAGTCATTTGTCCTTAAGTGGGGCTTTTATAACTGACTTTGCGGTATGGGCTTAGCTCATTGTTGAAGGCAGTATGGTGACCTATAATTTCTGTGTCATTTGTTCTCTTGTGTAGTTTTCTCATTGGCAATCATACCACATCTTGTTTTTTATATCTCTCTTAGAATTCCCCTTTACATTCTCTTTAATGCAATCAGCAATAGAATTATGCACGAAAAGACATCTTCAGACAGAACTTATTATAAAGGGAGATAATTAATATCTATGTGGTGAAAATAAAAGGGAAATGATTTACCATCTGTATGATGAAAATAAAAGTATTTTTCATTGGCATTCATTATACTGCCACCAGGAACTCCTGCTTTCATCCACAGAGTTATATCTTCACCTCCTTCTCCTTTCTTCAAAGCTGTGGCATTGATTGGTTTTAATAAATTAACAATGGAACCCATTATTTCCATAGTTTTGGGGTTTCCTACAAAACATATCAGTAAACATTTTAATCCTTGATTGTATTAAAGTTTGAAAACTAAATGTACTAGTTGTTCTATGTTCTGCTCTTTCATTCAGTTTTTTACACATCCCCTATCACAAATCCCTTTTCTTGTTTGATGAATATTTTGAAGTTAGTCGGTATTTTTTTTTTGCATATAAAAATCAAAGTGATGAAAATCACTCATGGAAAGATTAGAACAGTAGTTTGAATTATTTCATATTAAGGTATGGTGGGGAAAAATGAACATTTATAAAGCACTATTGCTGAAAATTGCATTTACAGCAGGTCTTTAGAAGGAAACTTGCTTTTCCAGTATGAGGATAAAATGAGCTCAAATTAAATAATATGGGTCTCTTAATTTGCACAATTTTATTTAAACTGCAGTTTATATCTGATCAAAATTATGTTGCCAGTTCTGAACATGTTTCAAAAAAACAAAAAAATGCAAAAATTCTTCTAGTAAATGTTACCAACCAAGTTGAAACAGAGGTTATATGGCATTGAAGATTAAAAGTTTTAGAGTGCCTTTTGATCAATTTTTAAAGTATTTTTCAACACAAACCAATTAAATAACTTATCTTATTGAAATGTGGATTCTTTCTTGATTGCAAAAATATATATTCACTTCTAATAAAAATTCAAATTACCAAAATAGACATAATGATTGATGGGAAATAAACTAATAACAATGGTTTGTTATAATTAAAAAAGTTTTAAAATTTTTAAACTGTTTCAATCCAATTCCTGATAAAAAAAGAGTGTACTAAAATTAATCTAATTGTTGATTAATTACAGATGATTATTGGAAATTTATCAAGTAAATTATAGGCCTTACTTGAATTCCTTTTATTTATTCATATTTATATTCATATTTCATTTTTTTTTAAGATCTTGTTAATCCATTAATCATTTATCTTTCAGATATAATTTACAGAATCACTTTATGTAATGTAGATCAAAAGTAATTGGCAATAAATAAATCTATCATCCTTATAAATATCAAACATCTAATATACACATTTGTGTATTCAATTATGAGGTCAAATGCTTGTGTATTAAGAATTATATGTATATTGAGTCTGATAATTATGTAAGACTGAGGTTGATCGGTAATGTGGTCAATTTGATTGGCAGTTTAGGAGGTGGGGTATTGTAATTAAAGGTCCACCTTGTCTTTGATTGTTTAGTGATAATGACAGTTGTCAATCATACTAGTTGAATCAATACCCAGTTACCTAATCAAAATGTTTTTTTAAAAAGCCTGCACATCAACACACCTTAATGACATACATTCTTGAATGAACTGCTCCAAAAATATACCCAGTTTTTTTCAGTTTACATGTGTATTATGTGCACATACATGAGAACCATAGGGAACTATATTTCAGTGTGAATACATTTAGTAACAGTAGCTAACCTGTCCTGTTGTTAGGGAGGCTGGTGCCTAAGTAAAGATTTAGAACAAGTTCTAATCTTTCCAAAAACTATCTAACTCATCATATTGATAATCTTAAATTGCATAATAAGGGCTATAATTATGGATAATGTACCTTGAAAATTCATTCCTAGTGCAGTAAATGTACCCATATCTGATTCTAAAACCATATCATAATTAGCTATATCTTTCTGAAAATAAAAGTGATGAAATATACTGTTATTGCATATATCATATAAAACTGGGTGTATTCAATCACTAGTAGTATTAATTATTTTGCGTAGTATTGCTAATACATTTATTCTTGTTTTTACCATATAATACAGATGAAAGTATACATATTTTTTTTATAAACTATGCAAAATAATAATTTTTTGGTGGATTTTCTTTTTCCTTTTTCAATTGTGGAAATAGAATAGAGTATTTTTCCCAAAAAATCTCTGTAACTCTGATTACCAACTATGAAAGATCCTCATGGGTAGTCAATGTTGTTAATAAAAACTTGTTGTCAACTCTTAATATCCCTTACTGATGCAGATAAAGAATAATTACTTTCTTAATATTCAAGATGACCCATGTGACATCAAAAAACAAATGTCACATCTTTTTACAAAGCGGAAGTTAAAAAGATGGATATTTTCACAAAAAATATGTTTTTGAGTTTGTTGTCTCTTTTGATGTTACTTTCACCAGCAGTACTGTTCTTCTCAAACAGACGTAATGCATCAGTGCTTACCCTTTGTTCAAGGCTATATGATGACCTCTAGATTTATACATTGATATAATAGTCTTGTTAGGTTGCTGTCTCATTGATATTTACCTAATACTTTCTATTATCCACATGATCTGTGTTAAAAAGGAAAACTTACCTTGTGTCTTCTGTAATACTCATTGCCACCAAAACCACCTTCTTCCTGTAAAGATATGGTTGATAAAACTGATTTTTGTAGAAATTAATCACTGCCAGCTTACATTTCGTTTTGTTCTTTTATTAAACTTCAAAAGAGTATTGTCATTCAAATAGTTATCAAAGGTACCAGGATTATAATTTAGTACGCCAGACGCGCATTTCGTCTACATAAGACTCACCAGTGACGCTCATATCAAAATATTAATAAAGCCAAACAAGTACAAAGTTGAAGAGCATTGAGGATCCAAAATTCCAAAAAGTTGTGCCAAATATGGCTACGGTAATCTTTGCCTGGGATAAGACAATCCTTATTTTTTCGAAAAAATTCAAAGTTTTGTAAACAGGAAATTTATAAAAATGACCACATTATTGATATTCATGTCAACACCAAAGTGTTGACTACTGGGCTGGTGATACCCTCAGGAACGAACCGTCCACCAGCAGTGGCATCGACCCAGTGGTGTAAATAGTTATCAAAGGTACCAGGATTATAATTTAGTATGTAGGTTGTGAATAAAATCATTTTTTCTTCCTTGCGTTATTTGTGGTTTCAGGGTCTGCAAATTAAACTTAATGTAATTAACCAATGGAAAAGTATTTCATCTCATTATTAAATGAAAGTTTACATTCTTTGATCCCATATTTAGTTGCTGGTCCGTAGTATCATTTAAAACAATCACAAAATTTACTAAAAGTATATGGACACTGATTTACTAGTATTGTATACCTCGGCTGTCCACATCACAAGTCTAATGGTTCTCTTTGGTCTTAATCCTAACTGTTTGATCAATGATAGTGCCTGGAATAAGAAAAAGAAATAAAAGATTTTTGATATGTTTTCTAATCAATCAATCTGATCTTAGTGGCTCCTGTTCCAAAAGTACATTTTTGTGTAATTGATTGTACATAACAATCTTTTGCTTGTTTGAGGCACTTTCCTGAATCCTTTAAGACTTAAAGTGTCATAGTAAATAGAATTTAGTAATATTAACTATCTTCAAAGTATATATTTGGTCATTAACCAAATGCTCTTTGACATAGCCAAAAGAATGTTAAAAAAAGCAACTACAACTTACAAACAAAACAGTCAAAATTTTCAAAGCTTAACTTGGGAAAAAAAATTGTTCAAATAATTAAAATGAGAGTCAAATTACCATATACAAGTAAAATGAATATTTAAAATTAACATACTGACAGACAAACACATAATATTCTGTACATACCTGCCATGATATAAATGCTCCACCACCATCATCCATGGCCCCTTGACCTACATCCCAACTGTCTAAATGTCCACTGACCAACACAATCTGTAAGACATAAGTCAAAGCCATTGGAATGATTCTGGATTCATCTATGATAGTAGTATTCAAGGAAATGTTACATTGCCAATGATCAATATAAAACATGATCTGTGAGCATTGTGGGATAAACCTCAATGAGACAGCAATCTAACAACCCAATTTAATCAAAACAATCATCTATAAATCAATATATGGTTCTCCAATGGATATTTGCCAATACATAAATTGTGAAATATTGATATTTAAACGTTGCATTAATATCTATTTTGATCCTGTCTTGGACAAGATCATTCACTGTCAGTACTTTTTCAGTTTTAACAGGCCAAAATATTTGTTTCTTAAAATCTTCCTCCCCACAATATCAAATGGTAGTTTCTTACCTGTTCAGGATAGGTACTGCCTTTGATTTCTGCTATAGTGTTCCGTGATGTCACTGAAGGTAAGGTTTTGGCACTCATTTTTAACTTCACCACTATCTTATGACCTTAATAGACATACATACTTTATGAAAGATCATACCATGGTAATTGTGTTTTTTTTTTAATATATTCCACTAAAATTTGAATTTAATTTTCAGTAAGTATTCTTTATTAAAAAAATCTTTTCAATTATTTTACATCTCTTACTTTATATACATTTAGTAGATAACTGTATAATGTATTTTAAGCTCCAACGACATCAATTGGTGATTAGATGGTCGCAAATTTAGTTTTCTGGCGATGCGTAAGCGATTTGTTATCTCCATTCTAATAAAACTGATAGAAAACAATGTTGAAACATACATTTAAAATCTGGCATACCTAGTCTGCACTTCAGCATACATTTTCCATCAATTGTGAATTGATGCCATGAATTTAGTGACGTTTTCCAAAAAAATGAATGTTACAAACGATGTTGCATTAAAATTTGAGTTAACAAAAAATTTCAAATACTTTTGCATCAATTACCTCGCTGTTGCATTCTATCCATCATTTCAGCATCTTCTACAGTTATACAGGCAGTAGGGATCTTTTTCACATTATCAACATAATCCTGTTAAAACACAATTTCCTCATTAATGGAAAAGAAGAGGATTTGACATAAATCATGACAGCAAGTATTTTACTCACATGAAAAAAACAATATAAAGGAACAGAAATTGTATTGCTGTTCTTTACCATACTTTAAGGCAGCAGTAAGAAGCTGAAAACTAACACATCATTGAAAGATCAGTACTGAACATGTCCAACTTGTGAATTTTTAATATTTGGTTTTTATCATCATACACTGTTGACTCAGACTGCGATATCAATCAATACACTTTCAATTAAATTTAGCTTAAGAAATCAAAAATCCTAAAGGTATGATCTTATACAATGCAAATATTCAGATATTATTGAGGATGTAAGATAACAGGTGAGTAACATATTCAGTTACAATTCAACTTATGATAAAGAATTCAAAAATATCTTTAATTGACAGGGGCCTCGGTGGCTATTAAGTGATCTAAGTAGTTACTACTGTAATCACAATCCAGTCAGCACTGAGGTTGTGAGTTCGAACCGGTTCGTGCGAGTGCACTTAACTCCATTCTTGATTGTTTAGGATTGTCAGTTTTCCTATCTAAGGTCTAAATAAAAACTGGCTCCCACTAAATAGTCAAAATTAGTGCTTATAAGGGGCGTTAAAACACCAAAAATCAAAAATCAAATCTTTAAGAAAATTGACTGCTACAAGGGTGTACTTATATTTACTCATTGACAAACTTACCTGCCACCCAGTATGTGGACTATTTATAGATAATGGAGTAACACTCCTTATTAATGATGCCACACCACCAACTTTAGCAGCCTCTACAGCACCATTTGATCTGTAAGCAACAGATATACCATATGAAACCCATTTCTGATTAAATACAATTATCTTCCCTTTGGCCTGAAAAAAAAAACATAAGTATATATGTTTGCTAAATCAGTGATAGATAAGATAGATGGAAATCATAATTTTCATCCAAGGCTTCTTGATTAAAACACAGTTGCAAAAATCTCTGATTCTCATTTTGGAAAAGATTTGATCAGATATCAATCATATCATTTGCTGATCTATGATCAGTAATTTAGTTTTTGAAAAGCATGACATAGAGGGAGACTGCCTTAACAAGATACTGAAATTTATTTTCAAATCTACAGGTTATAAAAGAGAGAAAAAAAAAGATAATTTACCCTCCCCATACATATTATATTCTTTTGTGGAATATCTTCACAAGCTAATCATATTAAAAGTTTCTTTTTGTTGAAAAGTAAAAAATATAAAAAATTATCATTCAAATCTAAAACTAAACTTGTTTATAACACAATTTAGCCTACTACAGTAAGTGAATCTTTTTACCACTGAAATATAGTATTTTGGAACACTCGTTATCTTGAAATAAATACACAAATTTATCATTATTCCATATTACTAAAACTTTAGTAGGTTTCTCTATATGAATTGGATTGTGAATAAATAAGCATATTCACCTTTGGAAAAGTATATTCACCGAGCAAAACGTCGCATGCTTTTACGTGTATAGTTCTGGTAAAAAACGTTTGATGTACAATTTGTTTTCATTAATATTTTCCATTGCATACATTTCTCTTAGAATATAGAATAAAACAATAACTGTCTTTTGTTTCGGTAAATATGTGGTTTAATTGACTTATGAAAAAGTCAATAAAACCACATATTTACCTCATCAAAAGACAGTAATTGTATATTATCAGATAAATATACTGAAAGGAAAATAATAATAAAGTTACCTGAGCAGCTTTCTGATGTAACTCATCAAAGGATCGTACAACTAAAACTTCAGCTGTTATACCATCTTCTGGTGTGGCTATGCTTGATCCTAGGCCTAGCATGGCCAGTTTATGATTTCTAGGCTCAAGCATTGTAGCATATTCCTCTCCCCTAACCCAGTGTGGAACCTACCAGTAAATAAAATATGTGCATCATTTTTTTTCTATCAAAGATATGTTACAAAATATGCACAGTGAATAATTTTCTGAATCTCAAATTTTTACATCCTCCTCTCCCCTCACTGATGAAAACCTGGAACTTCAAACATTGGCAATTAAGGATGTACTTAGGTGAGGTTTTGGAAATTGGTGTCAAATGTTCGGACTCCTTGGTATTTTTCCATCAATACAGGGTAAAATATTTTGCCCCATAACACCCCTTTTTCTTTGTATAAAAGACATCAATAGCTCGTAAAAGGCCATTTTCCAAAATTTGAGCAATTTCTTAATTTTTGTTCTTTGGATTTGAGACCCAAATAATACCAATGCAAATGTAAGGTAAAAGTCCGAGTCAGCCTTTTCCCGCTTTTTTTAAAAACTCAAATATCTCGAAAAGGAGGTCCATGACCTATCAATATTTTTAGCATTTTTTGTTACTTAACTGGTACTCTTTCAAAATGTAGTATCAATTTTAATTTCTTGATTTTTTAAATTTCACCTAAGTAAAATCCTTAAGCATGAATGGAGTTTCAACAATCACTGAATCATGGTAAACAGATTAAAGCCTTATTTTCAGCATTCATCTGAAATGTATGTGGGAATGCTACAACAACAATGAATTATAAAATATTTCAATCACCTATTATGAGGACTTCTGACAAGTATGTGCAAGCTGGAAAATAAACGTTTGAACAAACTGTATAGGGTACCCTTTATTAAATGACCTTGCACTGTTATCTTGTCTTGACCTTTCACTCATACAATGAATGAGTGATGTGTAAGCTGGTATTATCTGATTACAAACTTACAGTAACATCTTCACCATGAACATTATCCAAGCCATCTTTCTGTAGTTCATCTAACATATAATCTACAAGTAATCATAACAAAACTGATTAAAATTACAATGCTACCGAAAAAATAAATCAATTATATGCAACAAAATAAAACAGATAACAGGCCCATAGCCAGGAATTTCCAAAGAGGGATTATTTGGACTCATCAACTTGACTTTAACAGTCACAATTCAAACAGAATGTTGACTTTAACAGTGCTTTAACGGAACTAAACACATTTATTCAAAAACCAGTTGTTGGCATGACACGGGTTATGTTCTTCTCATATATGTTATGATGGTATGATACTAAACCCCTAACGGGAAGGATTGTGCCTGATGTTCATATGATGAAATCATAATCTTTCAGTCAGTTTAATTGAAGTCTGAAGCTGGCACGTCAGTTAACTGCTAGTAGTCTGTTGTTATTTATGTATTATTGTCATTTTGTTTATTTTCTTTGGTTACATCTTCTGACATCAGACTCGGACTTCTCTTAAACAGAATTTTAATGTGCGTATTGTTATGCGTTTACTTTTCTACATTGGCTAGAGGTATAGGGGGAGGGTTGAGATCTCACAAACATGTTTAACCCTGCTGCATTTTTGCGCCTGTCCCAAGTCAGGAGCCTCTGGCCTTTGTTAGTCTTGTATTATTTTAATTTTAGTTTCTTGTGTACAATTTGGAAATTAGTATGGTGTTCATTATCACTGAACTAGTATATATTTGTTAAAGGGCCAGTTGAAGGACGCCTCCGGGTGCGGGAATTTCTCGCTACATTGAAGACCTGTTGGTGACCTTCTGCTGTTGTTTTTTTCTATGGTCGGGTTGTTGTCTCTTTGGCACATTCCCCATTTCCATTCTCAATTTTATTATTTGTTTTCAAGGGATTCAAAGTTGAAATGGATAGGAAGAGGTAAAAGAGGAAATAACTTTCATTTCAAGAACTGAAGTTTTAATTCAAAGAAGCTAAATGAATCAGCATTTATCAAAATATTAAACCTTACCAATAGCATTCTCCAAGTTCTGTGAACCAGCTATTCTGCTACCAAACTTGTCAACAAAAGTAGCTAATCTATCATAGGACTGATTTCTTGCTCTACCATGTACAGATAGGTTAATTATGGCATTTGCTGCCTCTAAAAAAGAACATGTAATTGTTCAATTCTATTAATCAAATTCTAAAATTCATAAACATAAAACCAGAAGTCAATTAGTGGACTTCTAATAAAAGCTCTAATTTGGGTTACATTTATATATGTTCTATATTCAAACATACTGGCTAATTTTGGCACCACTTATTTTATAATTTATCAGGCAAAATCTAATTTTTCAGATATTTATATTATTATTATACATACTGTTTTGGTGTGATCATGGTGTACATAAACATGGTTCTTATTTTCTTTTTTTATATACTGTATAATTTGCCCTTTTTATTGAAAAAAATGCAAAAACTAACTGGAGTTTATCATATGTAGCCTGAAGTCTGACCAATCTCTTCTATAAACAAATCATTATTTACACTAAAATTAAACCAAGAACATTTCCTGAATTTAAATAAAATGTCTTCAATTTCAATCACCTTGATAGCTATTTACTTCATCATGGACATCCAGAAATCTTTGTGTGAGAGGAGTCTGTTCAAATGTTTCTACATATCTGCCTGCTAAAACAAAACAATGTTCAGTTTAAACAGGAACATGGATAAAAATGAAGGCCGATTGATTTGCAGTGAAATCCCAAAGTTATACTCCAAAAGGCATATATACTGAAAATTCTTTAAAACATTGTAATGTTTGGTTTCAATTTTGTTATTGAATAATTATGTTTTACTGTTTTAAGGGTTTATTTAATGTTAATTCAGATATTTTTAAGATTTTTTTAACAAAATGATTTTTTTTCACTTTTTTTTCACTTTAACTTTATATTCTATTAATTTGGGCCATAATAATCAAACAAGTTTATACACAACAGACAATATTTATAATTCTAACATGACGTCCTTCAAACGCTTTGAGTACACACCCGTGGTAAAATATGAATATATTGCCAGTGCTGTTCCGATTGTACTCCCACGTCATATGCTTTTTTATGAATGAGATACCCGACGTCATAGAACAATGACGTTAGAATGTAAGCATTTTACGGGAAAATACTTGCTTGTGAATCCGAAAATCATCACAAGAAAACATACACAAATGACGCTAAAATGTGGCAAAAGCCCTTTATTGTACATCATATAAGACATATAAATAAATTATCATTCAAATTCATCCAAAACTGTCTAAATACATTATTTTAAATAGTTTAAACATGTCACTAATGCAGTTTGCTCCGTTCTTTTACGCTAGTTTATTAGTGCGTTTATTTATGGGAACGGCAAATATTTGCCTACACCTAGAGCGCTTCGATCCAAAAGAATTGCCGTATGTGTCCTATCAGAATGGAAATAATTCATGGGGGCTTGAATATATCTAGATTTTACCACGGGTTGTCCCTTTATGCCGATATTTTACCCCTCGCTATCGCTCAGGGGTAAAATATTTGTTATAAAGGGCCAACCCGTGGTAAAATCACGATATATTCAAGCCCCCATGAATTATTTCTTAAATAGATTAATATTAGGATTCTCTTTGAATATTATAAATGTTACACATATCTTTTTATATCATGTTCAATAAGTAGTCCTGAGAAAAGTAAGAAAAATGGTAGACCTGAAGTTAAACAGAGAAATGCACAAAAATGCTGCATTCAACAGGCATCTTATGGTAGACAGAGATGACAAAGTCAATAATGTTGTTATACACCTATTTTTGGGATATCTCTTTATTCTAAAATACAGTACTCACAATAATATTTCTTGCAAATGGATGTTTTTTTTCTTCAAAACTGTATTTTTGTGAATTTATTCAGCTACAAATTAAACCAACTTTTTATTACCATACAAATTTTGTTTTTTAAAATGGGATGACGTATTTCCAGCTGCTTTTATTTTCAAAGAAAATCTTCAATTTGTTTTAACCCTCTCCCCGGGCCAGGAATGAATTGATACTCATTTTTCTAATAAATATTTAAGAATTGAATGCTTCTTTTTGTAACTTTATTGGGGTGTAAAAGCGTTGACCGAAGTACATTTTGTATGAAAGCGCTTCATACTTAAAATGTGAGCACGGTCAACACTTTTACAACCCTATGAAGTTACAAAAAGAAGCATTCAATACTTATAATTACATTTTTTAGCAATGATCATGGAAAACACGACTTTTATTATTGTTTTATTTAATTCACCTGTGCACGTTATTGTGGGACCACGTGTTATCATGAATGAAAAGTTTTATTTAGCAATGCAATTGCTTACGGAATAACACGTGATGTGCAGTTAGCCAATCAGAATAAAGTATCATAATGAAACATACATCTAATGTAATTATTCATTATTAAAATGCTACTTTTATTTTTATAAGACCTATTTTTTCAATAACCATGTATATGTATGAGTAGGTGAATAGGTAACCATTCATAAGGATATGAAAGTGTTTAACAGATATTAGACTGAATAATGAGCAAAAAGTAAGTCAGAAGCGAGGCCAAAAAATATAGATAACAGAATATAGATCGAGGTTGTGAAATATAAAGAAAATATTGCTTGATTGTTGGTTATTTAACACACAGTCCAGTGACAAATATTTCATGCATGTTCAGAACGAATATGATAAAAATCGATTGGCAGGAAAATACGAAAAGTTTGAAGTGAAATAGTAAAAATATTTAAAGATATAGAAATATAGAAATGATGATCTGACCCCCTACCCCCCCCCCCCCCCCCCAAAAAAAAAACAAAAAAAAAACCAACAACAACAACAACAAAACAATCACATTCGCACCTACAATGATACATACTTTTCTAAAAAAATATTTTTGGTTTCATGATCCCCCCCCCCCCCCCCCCCCCCCTCACAGACATCGAGGTTCTGGATCCACCCCTGAGATTAGATTAGTCCAATAATTGTGAGTTAAGTGTGATGTGATTAGGCTATTTTTGATTGCGTCTCGTATCAGTTCATCATTACACATGTTACAAATGGATAACAATAAATGTACATAAAGTAAACTACTCTGTGCAGTTGGAAAGGTTTTAGTTTTATGGACTAACAACTACTAGATATATAAAACCTAAATGCAGTTTGTGTTTCAGAAAGACACATTTCTTTCTCTTGTTTATCAATATTAACCTATAACTGGAAAAAGAAAACAATTAAGAAGCAGGAAGATATATATATGCATTATGTAGTCTTCTTAGTTTGTTCTCAATTTTGACCTCCTGTACATGTACCTTCTTCTTTTCTATATCTTCCTCCAAAAGTTCGAGCACACAAAGCTTTACCACGTAGATGTTGGTTTGTAATAACAATGATTTAGATAGTACTATATATATACAAATCCTTGTTAATACTAAAATGAAAGATTTAGTAAAACCAGAGATATAATGTGTATTATATCTATGGAAAAACCGTCATTGTGTACTGTCAAAATAATCAATTTCTATGCTCACAAAGCATCATAATTTAAAAGCATTTGTTCAAAATAAAAATTCCATTTAGGATGCTCTAAGATCATTTAATATTCTATGAAAATTGGGTATGAGTGGCTGCATAGTGACTAGTCTATGTAGTCAAGTTACTGTATCAACAGTCAACGCTGACACTGACGTCTCTCCAAGCATTCCAGTATCCCCCACCAAACCTCCACAAAATAAGGAGTATATATGTTCCCTTGTCTTGATTCAATGCTAAACATAGGGAAATCTTCAGTTTTTCCCCTTGTACTCTCATATTTGGCAATTCGAGGCTTGATATGTAGAGGATTATTGCATGCAGTGCTAGCAATGATTTCCTTAAATCAAGTTTAAAATCTAGATATTGGTTATAAAACAAATATAAATTTATGGACCAATTCAAGTACACCTTTTAGGTTGCGCTCGACTAAGCACGAGGTGTTTTAGAATTTAAAGGTTGTTTGGGACTTTTTGTAAACAATAAACGCTAGCTGAGCATAAAAAAAGTGAGTAATCTATGTTTTATAACAAAAATCTCTGTATTAAAGTTTGTAGATTTTCTATAAAAATCTTGGTTTTATTTTCACCAAATTCTCTTTTTCTACGAAATGCAATTGAACTATAAATAATAATGCTTTGCACCAGGAACATATATATTAGATATACTGTTCCCAGTTTGCACGAAGTTTCCCCTTGACATATGTACAAAATTGTCCATCTCTATTATTCATTACCTTTGCTGTTTTCACAGTGTAGATACTATTCTGTACGCTATCCGGAAGTCGCGATTTTCGAAGCGAGAACTTTTTGGATCACATTTTAAATTTGATGGGTATACTGAATTAAACGGTAAGTTGATCATCTGTACATTGCTTAATGATTAATTCAGCCGACATCGATATTCTAAAATGGTTTAGAATTAAATTCCGCACATTCATTATTCGTATCTTTGCCTTAATCAAGAGATTTTCAAGTGCATCACTAAGAAAAATCAGTCGGCGAACCTAAAAACAATCTTTTTACCCTCTTAGTGTTCAAATTAACGTAAAATCCAGACTTAATTAACTAAATGAAGTATATTTCAAGTGGTGGTAAAAGTTTCAACCAGATCTTTGAAGCCAGAAATAAGAAAATTACACTTGTTTGAATTTCTCACTGTACGACCAGTCTCGCTTGTATATTTTAAAACTGTATGATCAGTCTTTATGTCACTGTATTCTAGTGGTGATTTCAAAGTTATTTACGATACATTAGAAGGTGGCATTTTTCTAAATAACACAAATATCTTTCAATACATTCACATCCTGAAACATATTTTAGCTTAATAGGGTGTACTCGACTTACTACATTAAGTATATTAAGGATGTTTAAACGTTGCTAAAATAAGAGGAAGGTTTGATGTATACTACTATATAAGTTTCAGAAATGTCCTCCGTTATACTTAAAATTGTACAAACACACAGATTTAGTTGTTATATAAAAATGCATGTATTTACACACATTCGAGGCCGTACTGTAGCCTATAATTGATCACAGTTCCTTCACTTTGTTTAAGATGTAGAGCTGTCTCTTTGACACTCAATTGTATGTACCAGTTTGTCAAGCGGGGGGTTAAAGTGATGAAGAAGTCCGTCTTTCCGTTCGTCCGTTCGACCGGTACAATATGTTTCGCCGGTTTTGTAAGCGCATCTCCTCATAAACCACTTTATATACATTGGGGGTTCCGGCCATTTTTAAATAAATAAATTTGGTGTATTTACTGTTTTCTGATTGGTTAAAATTATTAGTTTTATTTTCAATGTTGTCAATTTTGATGGCGACACGCCCACTCTGACGGTGTGTATTCATACGCCAACATGTGTGTACGTTGTTATTGTTAAGGGAGCTACCATTTGATTTTTATGGGGGGGCTAGGATGAAATTTGAAAAAAATAGGCAGGACAGGAGTTTTGAGTAAAAAAAAAGGCAGGATGAGACACTTGCAAAAAAAAAAAAGTCGGATGATAATTTAGGTAAAAAAAAGTCAGGATAAACTAGAAAAAAAAGGCAGGACCGAATAGAGTGAAAACTAAAAAGGCAGGACAGAGATTACAACTAAAAAAAAATGCAGGACAAAATTTTTCATCCTAGCCCCCCCATAAAAATCAAATGGTAGCTCCCTAATATAAATAATATAAAAAGTTCTTATTTTTGATAGAATTTTTTTTATAATGAATGGCAATAATTTATTTTGATTTTATTGAACCATAAAACTAATTTTTGACTCTTCACATTTTACATAATCCGCTTCGCGGATTATTCAATGTGAAGAGTCAAAAATTAGTTTTATGGTTCAATAAATTCAAAATAGATAATAGCCATTCATTAAATGGAGAGGAGGTCCAATCCAGGAGAAAAGGGGGTTTCAAATATAATTTATTTATGTTCCCATACAAATGCATTGATAGTTAAAAAAGGGTTTCAAACTGCCGGATCCCCCTTTTTTTTAATCCGTCACTGATATAACTATTAATTAATCTTATTCGGATTCCTTATCATAAATGATAATGACTGTATTGTGCACCGTCTATTTCGAATTTTGGTAAAAATCTTTTATGGGGTTACTTTATATAAGACCCCCCCCCCTCATATAAGAAACGGACTTGAACATTGCATTATATGGGGGCACCCATCAGGTATTTCCAACACCTCCTAAACCAATCATTAAAGTTTTCTGAAATTGCTCCATTTGTACTCGATTAATGCATTATGGAACTTCTATTTCTGTAAACGTACCAAAATTATATCACATGAATTAACCCCCTACGCAAAGCTGTTTTTATCCATTTTTTGTTATTTTAAAAGCGACAAGCTTAATTTATGTTATCTTCAATTGGTCAACGGAGGACGGTGTAAATAATCTTTAAAAATGTAATAGCTATAAACAGATAACTGTAACGATACACTATTACAAAGTCCACAAGCGAATCATGTATTACATTTTAGGCATTTGATTTTAAATAAGACTGATGTAACAATTATTGTGCCATCTAAAAAATTCATCAGAAATATATTTGTATTGTCTGATGAAAGTAATTACACGTTATAGTTCCCTGGATAGTTCATAATATCACATATACACGTATCACGGTGGGTATGGTTGTCCTGCGAGAGAATGTTCTGTGCTGGTGATTCGGTCCTGACGGGTGCTGGTGATCAATGAAAAAATGTAAACAAAGACGAAAATGATGATTTTTGACGTTTCACTCATAAAAAATTGAAAAAAACAGTTGAGATTTTTCAATTTTGTTTCTTATGGGTTCATATGTAAAGCATTAAAAAGTTGACCCTCTAAACTGTTTCAGTAAGCGTAACACAAAAATGCTCATTTTCAGAAAATCTCGAACTGAAAAAATAAAACAAAAATGCTCATAGAGTCCGCTTTCTATACCGCAATCCACACGACAAAACTATTTTGTGAAAAAACATTGCAATTTATTAAAATTTAGCATTTTTTCAATTTATTCATGTCCTGATACTGTGCTGGTGGGTCCTGTCATTGTGCTGGTGGGTCCTGATACGGTGCTGGTGATTTTGGATAAGAAGTTGCTCATATTTGAAACAAATGTTACAAAATCAATAAAATTGGGCAGATAATTATTGTCAATAGGATCTATGACTCCTATTTTAGCTCTTGTGCATCCATTTGGCTGTTTAATATGTGTTTTCAAATGATCGTTACTTATATTACACAATTACATAAAAGGGCAACCTCTTTCGTCCAATATCAGATAACAATATATACTATCTGAAATAAAAATAGTTTTATTAAGATATTAAATGCCCCTTACATTGATGCTTCAACAATGATCAAAGCCCATGCTGCATAGACATGTTTGTTAGCGCTCCGCATACCCCTCCCCACTTACTCACCCCCCCCCCCCCCCCCCATTTCCTCCTTCATTGTTACAGTGGTGTAGCAACACAACAATTTATCACAAAAATAATAACACAAAGACACACATTATTGAACAACAAATGCTCACAGGTACTGAAAGCTAGTTCAAAGCCGCATTTTCAACTAATAGATAAAACATGTTCTCATATGCAAAAATCCCAATCGTGTCGATTAAAAAAGTCTCAAAACTTAAGTTCACATTTTAATGTTTGATTAAGCAGAACTTTATTTAAAAGTGTGCAGTGGATCTTGTGCTCACAAAAGTTATTGTCATAAAAATTATTATGTTTACATAAGACTTATAAAGGAATTAAGAAGGTACCAAGAAATATTTTACAGTTCAATTTAATGATCATGAATGGAAGGAAATGGTACGGAAGTTTACATAGGACAAAAAGAAATTGATAGTATTTTTTGGCGAAAGACTTAAACGCTTCTTTGCATTATATAGTAAAACTCTTCTTTAAAAGCATGCAAAAAATAACTTTGATTGACTTGCTTGCTATGTTTGCTCCAAGGATATTTTCAAACAATAGGTAGGCGGAGTTTCAATACATACTGGGATTTGATTGGACAAATACAAACTGACAGGAATTGAAGTTAATGTTTATTGTCCAAACAAATTCTAGTATATAGTAAACATACTACTTACCTGTCGTTTACAACCATCCAAACAATCATATAGCAAGCAATTTAAACAAGGTTTGCTTTGCATGTATTTATAGAAGAGCTGTAAATTCTAAAAAAAAAATCTTGTTGTCGTAGATGGTTAAATCCTCAACAAAATATCATTAACTTTGTTGGAACGAATAAAGGTTTTAAATCAAATTTTCGTGGACTTTTTAGCTTCCACCCTGACGAGGCATGTTAGCTGTTCGTATGCTGTTGCACCTGACTCACCGAAACTTTCACATTTCCATCTTCTTTTCTGAAATATTTTACCCAGCTCATACTTGACAGGATTGTTATTCTAGTAAAAGGTGTAACCAATGAATTGAACACAAGTTAAAAATTCCACAATACTATATAATTCATTTTATGTGTCAATTTGTTCGAAAAAAAATCGAAAAGAAGAGAGTTTTTTAATGTCATGGTTATCTGTCGCTATCTAGATATATGCTTAGCATTTATTTCAGATGACATGGACTCCTCACCCAGGTGACCCTGCTACCTTTCATATCTTTATCCGTATACAATTATTTTAAAATAGATAACCAAAGGCTGCAACTCGTATTTTTGTATTTAAATGATTCGTTGTAACGAGAATATTTGTGGTGAATGGAAACTGTGAGGGTCAAAATCTTAAATTGCTTATAAATGTTGCTGGACCCAGTTTCGTTATCTGATCTGAATTTTCTAAAATGTGCAAGGTAGATAGACATTTTAATTTTTTTTACTCGGTAAGTTTGCCCCTATCGCTTGAACTTTTGCAATATTACAGCCAATTTCAATGAGTGTGTAGACAAAGGGATTACTTTGGTTATCTTGCTTGCTGAACAGAAAAGTCATTGTAAGTTATGTAAACTACCCTACTTTAAGATTAGACTAGTCCGACAAATGACACATCTTTCTGTCTGTAGGACCAGGCTACTTCGAAAGGAGGGTACTTTACCTTACCTAAAAATGACCTCACGGTTTAGCTAACAAGCTATTTTGGAATTTTGAAATGAAAAAGCTAAGAAATCTTAGTTTTGTTAGTGTGTACTAGGTTTTCGAAAAAAAATACCTGATAACCCTTCAGACAAAAAAAAAAGATGTTGAAAATATCTTACAGATACAGCAAGTGATTCTTAATAGCTATAAGATACATTTTTCTTTTAAAATACAACTTTTAAATCTTACGGGAAACTATTCCAAGCTTAAAACTTTCACTGTAACCTCGCTTTAACTTATCCCCCATCCCCCCCCCCCCCGAAAAAGAAACCAAAACAAGCAAACCCGCAATACTATTGTCTTTCTTATAGTCAGCACTCAATTGTTCACAAACAAATGTGTTTAAAGCTGCTAAAGACATATGATTCAAACGCTCAGTAAGTCCTTTGTTCTATATTTTTGCTCTCGATTTTTATGCAAAACCTTTTACATTTTTATTTTATCGGTTATTGTTGAAGGTCGTACGATGACGTATGGTTGTTAACACATACTTTCTTTGGTTTCTTACGGAAATTTTTCCATTGACAACAAACATACCACATCATCTGCATTATATAAGTATTGTATAAATTACAACGTATTTTGGTAATCTTGCAAAATGATCGTAATCCCGAAAATCGTTAACATATTTTCTTATCTTAAAAGGGACAAGAAGGGTTCCATCAACATGCCAATAAATAAAATTACAGTTAATTTTAAAAAAAAATTAAAAAAAATAGGTGTATTTTTTCTCTCATAATAATAGTAAACAGATTCACAACAATGTCAATTTCAAGAAAGCAGACAACAGTTAATTAGTCAATAACAATGCAGCATCAATGATCTTGAATATATGCTTCTTTTAACTAAAATATAAAGGCACAGAACCAGGACATTGGAGCACAGTACCAGGACCGTTTTTCTTATCACCAGCACAGCGTCAGGACAATTCCGTTTAACGAACTTGTACGACTTTTGCAATATAATATTGTTGTAATATACTTTGCATAGTACTTATGACGCATCAGAGAAAAATTAAGCAACAAAACAGTCGTTTTATTGCCGTTCTGATACAATGTAAACAAACCCACCAGCACAGAATCAGGACCCACCAGCACCTGACAGGACCAAATCACCAGCACAGTACGTTCTCTCGCAGGACAACCATACCCACCGTGGTATATACCTTCAAATTGCTGTTGTTTTTTCTTCAAAATCACGACTGGTCATACAGTCAAAAAATCTGAAATCGCTTCTAGAATACAGTCAGTTCAAGACTGATCGTACAGTAATTTATTTTCGGATCCTCAAGGAAAACACATTTTTTATGGGAAATACGAATATTCTACTTAAATACGAAAAGAATATTGAAACAGTATATATTTAACTGTAAACTGATGCAAATATTTGCAATAAAAGATTATTTGCTTTGTACTACGAGAGCAAAATTGTCCATCGATTTCACTTTTTTCTACCAAGTTGATGTGATGCACACGTATATTTTATATTCTAATGCATGTTTTTGTTACAGTAACTCATATTTATGATGCTATATATACCTTGAAGATGTTCAAAGCAATTTGTAGATGTAGGAGTAAACAAATGATGAGAAAAGTTACCGTAGGCAAAACCGTCCTGTTAGCCGGTTGGAAATCATCGCTTCGAAAATCGCGACTTCCGGATAGCGTACAGAATAGTATCTACACTGTGGTTTTGGTACTATTGCAGTTTGAAAATTTCGTAATTGACAGGCCACAGAAGGGGTCATAAACCAAATATAGCCGTTATCCTATCACTTATAACAAAACAAAAACGCATGATTGTTTTCAAGCAATCGCTGAACTTTGGATATGAGGTCAAGGACAATTGAATATGACAGATTCGAACTTCTTAAAATTAGCACCTGTATAAAAGCTGTGAAGCATCCAGGTCTTCTACTTCTTGAACAAAGATTAAAATAAATAGTTTATGGAATGATACAATGAGAGCAGTTCGTGAATTATTGCATGGAATTGTATACATCCAAACATCTGAAGTCATAGGATATTCAGAGCACTATTGTATGTGTACACAGCTACTAAGCTAGAATATAGCTTAGTTAATCGTCAGTGATAACAAGTGGCGAAAGATATCAAAACGAAATACAAAACTCAATAACGACATGACTGAAAGAGAAAAAGAACAACAAACACAAAATAGAAAACTAAAGATTGAGCAACACGTTCCACACCACCACCAACTGGGGTTATATCAGGTGCTCCTGGGTTATTCATATAATGAATTTCATGTGGCATTCTCCGGGTTTTTTTTTGTGTAAGTACTGACCAAGCGGTTAATTCTAAATCGGTAGGTCACATTCGGGAAAAAGGGGACATGGTTGCAGTTGGACCATATCCATTGTCATCCGTGAAAAATATATTTCACTAACAGTCAACCAACTATTTATAATGGATGATTTCAACTTCATCACTTAGAACTTTTGGGTTAATAGCTTCCTTGCGAACAGCAACCCTGTATTATGGAAATAAAGATATGAAATACAAGCCCTGGAAAATCTTATCAACTAGAAGATGTATAATCCGTACGCAGGCGCTGCTGGAATGTTGCTTCACAGAAATGTAAAGTTTTCAATTTGGAAACTAAAATCATCTATTTTATCGTAAATGTTTGTTTTCAACCAACCCCAATTGTCAATGTTCTAATCTAGATGCAAGTCAAGTTATTGGACCTACTCAATTGTATCTTGTGTATCCTTTATTTTAGATCGATGGGATAGCGTTCAAAATAGTCACCAAATTGCATTATTTTATCTTCGGAGAGCGATTGTTTGTTGAAAAAAAACGTCCTCCAAAGGTAAATAATATGTTGTAAATAAAGAAATGAAGCATCTGGATAATGTCAGCTTTAGAGAATGTTTGGATCAGAGTGATATTTTACAAAGTCGGTTTATCCTTTCCCCAAACAAGATACTTGTTTATACGTTGGCCATTCTTTTATATATGTTTATGAAACAAATAAAACCAACTATTTCAATTTGTTTTTTTAAGTTCGGATGGGGAATACTTGTGTAAAGCGTAAAAAGTCATCTGTTGTAATACTATTGCAAGATGACAGAGTCTTATGTTGTATGTACTAGTACTTCAAATATCTTTGGAATTTGTTAGTACCCACATCAGAAACACGCCACCTTTACAATAGGTATTTTCACAATAACTTTGAGTTCGGTATTTTTTTAAGCCCGGCTTTGTTTGCTGACAAAATTTGATGTTGATTATTTATATTAGAAAGAGGTTTCGTGTAGGACTTTGAAAACATGTAACAATATAACGTTGCTTGTAAGAACACTTATTCAGTTTTATATTTACAGTAATGAAAGATAAAATTCTTTATCGTGTAAGATGATTTTCCTCTTTATCTTTAAGAAGGGTTTGTATGAATTTTAGGTTATATGATTATGAAGTCGGTCAGTAGAAGTGCAAAAAAAATCCCTTTAGATTACCGTCTTTTTGTTTTGGATACCATTCTACCAAACTCGACAAAGCTGGGTCATTAAAAAATTTCAAATTATTTATTACATCATATTTGCTGTATTCGTTGATGAAATCAGTGTGATTCATCACAAAATATGACTGATTTTTCGCGGCCTGAAACAGCAAATGTTCGTACATCGATTTCCATTTTGAAGAAAAAAGCACTGTTTGATAAGAAGAAGCACTTTTCGAGAAATAATGTCTGTTAAGTAATGCCCAAGACCTAACTATTACGGTAAAAAAAAACCACAAATTCATGTTTTGAAGAGCCAATAAAACCAAAACAACCCAAAAGATTCTTCAATCTGAAAATCATAGCTGTGCATGCGGGAGAAACATTCCTTAATTGAACATTACTTCAAATTTATAACAGAAAAAAAAGATATCAAACTAAATTTGAATAACGGAAATAGTAGTGTAAAATTTCCCGAAAAGAATAGCACGATCTGTTAGTCATCCTAAATCCGTCGTATCGTTTAGTTCTTACAAATTGTTCTGAGCTAAATTTGGATAGGACTTATTTGGAAAATATAGGTTATATAAGGTGAAGGGATGGGGGAGTGGAGATTGCTGACTTCTTCATGTACCTACTAAGGTATCATTCCGTGTCCTTTAATGAAACAAAACACAGAAACTGTACAGAAAACTAGGTTTACAACTGTCTTTTAAGTTCAACTACAGAAGTAATAGAAGCATGCTAGTGTGAATAGCTGATGTCAAATTATTTAAATATAGACGTTTAATATCACGATTCAATTCAAATTAGAGCAAGTACTATCAGTTATCATAAGAATATGAGATAGAACAAACTTTTAAAGTGTTTCGATAATCTAAAAAAAAATCAATGAGTTGGGATTTTTCTTTTATATGTTCAAAGTATGACAAGGATTATTTGTAGGGAGCCAAAAAAAAAAATTTTCATCAAGATGTTGTCAAGATTATTGTGTTGTTTTGATTAACCATTTGGTTTCTTGTTCAAATTTCATTTTCAAACTACCTTCTTTGTTTCCAATAATATTAGCAAATTGAGACAACTCTTAAATGGGTAATTTCAAGAATTCCATTAAGAATTTATAATTCAACATTTTTCAAGGATTCATCTCGTCAAGCTAAAAGGCTAGTGTGAAGCTAGCCGGTGTTAATATTCACGAGGCTAGCCGTCAATAATATTCATGAGATGAAATGTTAGCTAGAAGGCAATGGAAAAACTTAGAAAGTAGGCTTATAAAGATAAGACACGGTTGGATTTCCTTTGATTTATTTTACACTATTCATTTTGTGACCCTTTATAGCTTGTTGCTCGGTGCGAGCCAATGCTCTGAGTTGAATGCTGTACTTATATATGTATATAACTTTGTACATTGTGACTTGATTGAGAGTTGTCTCCATGGCACTCATACCACATCTTCTTATTTATATTGGTATTTGATAAAGTGATTTTTAGACTGATTATTTTGTTAAGTCACTGAAAGTTTAAGGATTTTGTATACTCACTGGCTTGGTTTATACAAACCCTGAATTTTGAATGGGTTTTTTAGAAAATAATTGAAATCATTGAGAAGGTTTTTTTTTACAGACTCTCTTCTTTGTTTGGTCCGAGACCACAATTGTCGTCCCTTGATTTTAGTCCCTAGTGTTGACAGTGGGTTACTTGCCATTAATTTGTATACCCCTTTCAAATTTATTTCTCCATGTTAAATGCCTCAAATTGCAAGTAGGGGGTGAAATTACACTGTAAAAAAATTTGGGTCCAGAATTTTAAAGGAAAGTAGTGATTTGGTCCAGCTGAAAAAGGTTAAAAATTAGCACTTCGGAAGCTGTCAAAAGATTTCAAGACCCCCTCAACAGAAAATTGTCCATATTTTGAGTTAGAGCTGATGAAGTTTTCTATAATTTTGATATAATTTGTCCCAAAAGTAGTACAACACACTGTAAAAGTTTCTTTGAGAAAGCGCAGGTGGGATTTTTTTAATTTTCTTTTATGTTCTAAAAGAAATGCACTACGAAATAATTGTGTTCTCGGACCGGGGAAATTTAGACAAAATAAAATGATTTATCTAAAAGAAATTGTTATATTGACTCCTTTTTATTAAAACTCGCTTTAAAAAGTTTGTTTTTCACTCCAAGCTTCTTGTCATAAGAATTATAGACTGATGATGAATAATATTTCTGTGATATCATTACTTTTACCAAAATCTTTGATTTTCCATATGAGGTAAGAACAGATTTGGATTATCAAACTGGAGCTAATATCTTAGACTAGTTTGTTCCACTACAATGTATTACAATGACTAAAACTTGTTATGATAAATTTATTATTTTTTTCCCCATTGTATATTTGTAAAGTTCAAAATTTGCTTTATTTTAACCTTTCCATGATCCACGCTGGACCTACTACAATAGTTATCAAAGGTACCAGGATTATAATTTAGTACGCCAGACGCGCGTTTCGTCTACATAAGACTCATCTGTGACGCTCATATCAAAATAGTTATAACCCAAACAAATACAAAGTTGAAGAGCATTGAGGATCCAAAATTCCAAAAAGTTGTGCCAAATACGGCTAAGGTAATCTATGCCTGGGATAAGAAAATCCTTAGTTTTTCGAAAAATTCAAAGTTTTGTAAACAGGAAATTTATAAAAATGACCACATAATTGATATTCATGTCAACACCGAAGTGCTGACTACTAGGCTGGTGATACCCTCGGGAACGAAACGTCCACCAGCAGAGGCATCGACCCAGTGGTGTAAATAGTTATCAAAGGTACCAGGATTATAATTTAGTACGCCAGACGCGCGTTTCGTCTACATAAGACTCATCAGTGACGCTCATATCAAAATAGTTATAACCCAAACAAATACAAAGTTGAAGAGCATTGAGGATCCAAAATTCCAAAAAGTTGTGCCAAATACGGCTAAGGTAATCTATGCCTGGGATAAGAAAATCCTTAGTTTTTCGAAAAATTCAAAGTTTTGTAAACAGGAAATTTATAACCATAATTGATATTCATATTCATACAAAACAGTTTACTTTCCTTTGTTTCTGGAATGGATCGAAAGATATGAACGTCAGTGACACAGCAACCCAACAACAATAAAGACCTCAAAGGACATGTAGAAGTCAACATACAGTCAACAACAATAGACAACGCGACACAGTTGTTTAAATCGCACAAAGTTTGTTATACATGGAATAGATGGTCCGAGTAAACAGTTATCGTCCTTTGATTTACAAATATAGTCCTTAGTGTGGACAGTGTGTTACTTGCTAACTTTTGTTATATACCTTCCAAATTTATTTCTCCATGTTTTATGCCTCATGTAGCAAGTTGGGGGGGGGGGGGGGGTGAAATGACACTGTAAAAAAATTTGGGTCATAAATAGTAATGTAAAGTAGTGATTAGGTCCAGCTGAAATGGGTAAAAAATTAGCACTTCGGAAGCTGTGAAAAGATTTCAAGACCCCCTCAACAGAAAATTGTCCATATTTTGAGTTAGAGCTGATGAAGTTTTCTATAATTTTGATATAATTTGTCCCAAAAGTAGTACAACACACTGTAAAAATATTATTGAGAAAGCGCAGATGGGATTTTTTTAATTTTCATTTATTGTCTAAAAGAAATGCACTACGAAATAACTGTAATCTGACCAGATATCATCTAGTTTTTCCCGTCTGCAAAAATCAAAGATAATATGAGTTTCAAATATAACAAACCTTGTGTAATATTGACGATGTTTTCTCATCAACTTACTACAATGCTACCATGATTTCAGCAGCATACAATGTAAGGTTGAATTTCTTGTGCTTTTCGCTTTTTTTTCCCATTTTAATATTCTTTTTTTATATATATATTTCTTCCAGCTTCTTGTAACCAATAATGTCTGTTTTATTTCTTATATTCGAGTAGTGAATACTCATTCAATGCATAAAGTCTTTTTTTTTTAATCATAATTGAGTTAACAAAACTGTTGAAGTATTTGAACAAATGATGCACATTAAAAAAACACAAGAATATATATTATAAAAAAAGAAAAAGAAAAAACCAGAAATTGCAAAATTCAATTTAAAACTAAAAAAAAAAAAAAACAGCCGAGGCTTTTTCTTTCACAAACTGCCGTAATTTTGAATTAAGAATATTGACTGTTATTACTGTTATAATATTCTTTTGTAATTTACCAAATAATATTAAACTCAAAATAAGCCTTTTCTGCGTCATGTTAATATCTCTTTTTCGTTATGCTATCCTATAACTCTCGACAGTGCTTATGGTACGTTTGTATCACGTGGTTTTTATAAAAATACAAACGTCTTGGCTTATATTTTCTTTCAAAAAGATCTATTCGTTATTATATCTACTTTAAGTGAAAACATTTTCATTGTTCGTGTGTAAATATATTAGCTCGATTGTTGTCAAAATATTATTGAAAATTTTGTTTCTTCTTTGACAATATATCATTGTTGTGGTATCAAGTGTTTAAATTTGGTGAGATTATTAAAATATCAAATAAATACAAGTATAAGGTTGACAGAAAACTTCATTGACCTTGATATACAAAAAATTGTCGGTATTATTTTAAAGTTGCAGCATTAATTATATAATAAAATTACTATTTTACTATCCATTCTTAGAAACATGGGGCCGGTTTCACGAAGCTATCCTAAGACATGTCATAAGACACATCTTAGGACATGTCTTATGATCCTCTTTTGACTATCCTAGGACATATCTCAGACCTCGTCTTGAAGCTGTCTTAGGATCATCTTAGCTAAGACATCCTAAACCTGTCGCAAGTTCTTTAAATTTTCAAATATAAATATGATCTACGGAAAAAAATTATGTAAATGTAGTATGTCTTACCATAAATTATTCTAAACGTATTGATTAATATAATGAAATAATTTGCAAAATAGATATAAAAAAATAAAAGTAATTTATATATAAATTATCTTTAAACAATACATCAATATAAATATGAAATTTTCAATGCAAAATTAAGAAAAAAGAATTTTAAATTATGACATTGTTTTGGTACAAGTGAGTTGAATTCAATTTCGACTTTATTGGTTATAAAAGGTTAAGAGATAAAATCGTGCAATTTTTATATCAATACATCGAATTTTCATTGTTGACAAATCCTGATAATCCGTCAATGTATATATGTTTTAAGCAGGAACAGGAGAATAGATAATTAGATAATAATAAGATATTTTTTTTCAAAATTAATATAAAAAATGAGTGTAATTTATATAAATAAACGTATAACTATCCTAAGACCATCATAAGACACCTCTCGCGTTGTCCTAACTTTATGACCAACTTTAAGAGATGTCCTAATTTAGGACCGCTTTGTGAAACCCACTTAGGACTAAGATATGTCGTAAGACCATCCTAAGACATGTCTTAGTCCTAAGACAGCTTCGTGAAACTGGGCCATGGATAGTAAAATTGGGTATTTTCTCTGGGTCGTTTAAATTACTCGAAACTATATGTGAGACATGCACAGAAGTGATAGATATGTATTATAAATATAGAAAATTGAATATTTTAATAAAAAAAAAAAAAAAAAATCTGTATCATACCCCCAAGCGCCTGTGGTCAAACTATAGACCGATATCACTTTTGTCGATCATTGGTAAGAGTATGGAACGTTGTGTTTTTAAGCATTTCTTTCACTTTTTGACAAAACATAATATAATAACAAGTGCTTGGTTAGGTTTTATGCCTGGAGATTCTACAATTAACCAATTCCTACACACATTTATTTGGCAAAGCTCTTGACGCAAGAAAAGAGATTCGTGTTGTCTTTTTTTATTTAAGTCGTGCTTTCGATCGAGTCTGGCATGAATGTCTAATTTATAAACTTAAAAATATTGGTATAAGAGGAAACATATTAAAGTGGTTTATGAGCTATTTATCAAATCGAAAACAAAAAAGTTGTTATTTCAGGTCAATCCTCGGATTCTTTTGGTGTAAATGCTGGCGTCCCTCAAGGATCAATATTAGGTCCCTTACTTTTTTTTAGTATAGATAAATGACATTGTAAAGGACATAGACTTAATATAAAACTATATGCTGACGATACTTCCCTTTTCATAGCAGTTGAAAATAAATATGCAGCAGCGAGTAAACTTAATTCTGATATAGAGACTATATAAAACACATATATATGTAAACACACTCCGCCGCCGGTACATAGTCTATAAAAAGGACCAACCAACAAATTTACTACGTACGGATCGTCTAGAATAGGCGATACTATGCAGATAAGGATAAAAATATTTCAGTCTAAAAATTTGCACAACGGTACTGATATAAGATGTTATTATACGAAAATGTTGTTATTAAATCACCGCGCTGAAGTACGTCCATTATTCATAGTTCATTATTCATTATTCAATAATGAACAATGAAATAGTTCACTATTCACTATTCAATATTGAAAAATGAATAATGAACAATGAAATGGTTTATGTTTCATTATTCAAATTGAAGCGGTGAATGGTGAAAAACTTATAAAAAAAAATTGACTGTGACACTATTGCTATATTTTGATTCGAAATGACCATAAGACGGTTTACGGAGGACATAAATGCCACAATATGCATAAAAATGAGGAAATATAAAAAAGAAGATGTGGTAAATATCCAGAAAGACCACAATGACACAGACATTTACAACTATAGCTCATCGTACAGCCTTCAACAATGAGCAAAGACCATACCGCATAGTCAGCTATTAAAGGTTTTGCAACGAATATTAGCAGACCTAAATGCCAAAATACGCGTGAAAATTAATAAATAGCCAATTTTGAATAATGAAATGGATATTTTGAATAATGGAATGGACTGCGGCGACCTTTTAGCCCCTAATTATAGATAAATCTTCTACCTCATTCGAAAGCTGATTACAAGAGGAACAAAATGTATATAGTCAATATGTTCCGCAACGAATATTAGAAGACTTGATTGCTAAAATGCGCGTGAAAATTAAGAAAAAGTCTATTTTGAATAATGAAATGGATATTTTGAATAATGGAATGGACTGCAGCGACCTTTAAACCCCTATTATAGATAAACCATATACCACATTCGAAAGCTGATTACAAGACGAACAAAATGTATATAGTCAAAATGTTCCGCAACGAATATTAGAAGACCTGATTGCCAAAATACGCGTGAAAATTAAGAAAAAGTCAATTTTGAATAATGAAATGGATATTTTGAATAATGGAATGGACAGCGACGACCCTTAAGCCCCTATTATGGATAAACTTTATACTTCATACGAAAGCTGATTACAAGAGGAACAACATGTATATAGTCAATATGTTCCGCAACAAATATTAGAAGACCTAAATGTCAAAATACGCGTTAAAATTAAAAAATAGCCAATTTTGAATAATGAAATGGATATTTTGAATAATGGAATGGAGTGCGGCGACCCTTTAGCCCCTAATTATAGATAAACCTTATACCTCAGTCGAAAGCTGATTACAAGAGAAACAAAATGTATATAGTCAATATGTTCCGCAACGAATATTAGAAGACCTAATTGCCAAAATACGCGTGCAAATTAAGAAAAAGTCAATTTTGAATAATGAAATGGATATTTTGAATAATGGAATGGAGTGCGGCGACCCTTTAGCCCCTAATTATAGATAAATCTTATACCTCATTCGGAAGCTGATTACAAGAGCAAATTAATATAGTCAATATGTTCCGCAACGAATATTAGAAGACCTAATTGCCAAAATACGCGTGAAAATTAAGAAAAAGTCAATTTTGAATAATGAAATGGATATTTTGAATAATGGAATGGACTGCAGTGACCCTTTAGCCCCTAATTATAGATAAACCTTATACCTCATTCGAAAGCTGCTTAAAAGAGGAACAACATGCTTATAGTCAATATGTTCTGCAACGAATATCAGAAGAGCTAAATACCAAAATACGCGTGAAAATTAAGAAATAGCCAATTTTGAATAATGAAATGGATATTTTGAATATTGGATTGGACTGGCAGACCCTTCAGCCCCTAATTACAGATATATATTATACCTCAATCGTAAGATTATCAAGAGAGGAACAAAAGGTATATAGTCAATATGTTCCGCAACGCATATTAGAGAAGAAAAGAAGGACTTAAAGATCGAATTACGCATGAACATTAAGAAATAGGCAATTTTGAATAATGAAATGGATATTTTGAATAATGGAATGGACTGGCAGGACCCTTCAGGCCCTAATTACAGATATATATTATACCTCAATCGAAAGCTTTTTCAGAGAGGAACAAAAGGTATATAGTCAATATGTTCCTCAACGAATATTAGAAGACATAAATGCCAAAATACGCGTGAAAATTAAGAAATAGCCAATTTTGATTAATGAAAAGGATATTTTGAATAATGGAATGAAGTGCGCCGACCCTTTAGCCCCTAATTATGGATAAACCTTATACCTCATTCGAAAGCTGATTACAAAAGGAACAACATGCTTATAATCAATATGTTCCGCAACGAATATTAGAAGACATAATTGCAAAATACGCGTGAAAATTAATAAATAGCCAATTTTGAATAATGAAATGGATATTTTGAATAATGAAATGGATATTTTGAATAATGGAATGGACTGCAGCGACCCTTTAGCCCCTTATTTTAGATAAACCTTATACCTCATTCGAAAGCTGATTACAAGAGGAACAAAATGTATATAGTCAATATGTTCCGCAACGAATATTAGAAGACCTAATTGCCAAAATACGCGTGCAAAATTAAGAAAAAGTCAATTTTGAATAATGAAATGGATATTTTGAATAATGGAATAGACTGCGGCGACCCTTTAGCCCCTAATTATAGATAAATCTTATACCTCATTCGGAAGCTGATTACAAGAGCAAATTAATATAGTCAATATGTTCCGCAACGAATATTAGAAGACCTAATTGCCAAAATACGCGTGAAAATTAAGAAAAAGTCAATTATGAATAATGAAATGGATATTTTGAATAATGGAATGGACTGCGGCGACCCTTTAGCCCCTAATTATAGATAAATCTTATACCTCATTCGAAAGCTGATTACAAGAGGAACAAAATGTATATAGTCAATATGTTCCGCAACGAATATTAGAAGACTTGATTGCTAAAATGCGCGTGAAAATTAAGAAAAAGTCTATTTTGAATAATGAAATGGATATTTTGAATAATGGAATGGACTGCAGCGACCTTTAAACCCCTATTATAGATAAACCATATAACACATTCGAAAGCTGATTACAAGACGAACAAAATGTATATAGTCAAAATGTTCCGCAACGAATATTAGAAGACCTGATTGTGTTCCCCAACGAATATTAGAAGACCTGATTGCCAAAATACGCGTGAAAATTAAGAAAAAGTAAATTTTGAATAATGAAATGGATATTTTGAATAATGGAATGGACTGCGACGACCCTTAAGCCCCTATTATGGATAAACTTTATACTTCATTCGAAAGCTGATTACAAGAGGAACAACATGTATATAGTCAATATGTTCCGCAACAAATATTAGAAGACCTAAATGTGAAAATATGCGTGAAAATTAAAAAATAGCCAATTTTGAATAATGAAATGGATATTTTGAATAATGGAATGGAGTGCGGCGACCCTTTAGCCCCTAATTATAGATAAACCTTATACCTCAGTCGAAAGCTGATTACAAGAGAAACAAAATGTATATAGTCAATATGTTCCGCAACGAATATTAGAAGACCTAATTGCCAAAATACGCGTGAAAATTAAGAAAAAGTCAATTATGAATAATGAAATGGATATTTTGAATAATGGAATGGACTGCGGCGACCCTTTAGCCCCTAATTATAGATAAATCTTATACCTCATTCAAAAGCTGATTACAAGAGGAACAAAATGTATATAGTCAATATGTTCCGCAACGAATATTTGAAGACTTGATTGCTAAAATGCGCGTGAAAATTAAGAAAAAGTCTATTTTGAATAATGAAATGGATATTTTGAATAATGGAATGGACTAAACCCCTATTATCTCAGATGGTGCCATTAAAACAAAATACATATATGGTTTGGCGATATCTGGCCACAGCTTTTATTCATAATATGATAGATTCATATAATATATAATATATATATATATAGATAGATAGACCATAGATGTATATGTAGATAGATCTATGGTCGGTTACCCGAAGATAATATGGCAACCAGATAGATAGATAGATAGATATATATGAAAATGTAAAGATGCACCGTGGGATACACTGGTGCTTTAAATTTAGAAAACACCGTGGGATACACAAGTGTAGTCTGTATTATCCAAAAACCTAAAATTTCATAGTTAACATTAAGATTCTATGCAGCGAATTCTGCCATTAACGGGAATATATTAATGATGCTCAAAGTTCATATAAAAGTCACTTTTCTCAACAGCAAACAAGTTAACATCATCAGTCAAATCTGTACCACCACTGTCACCGACACAAACCTGAAAAATAAATACAAAAGAGCAGTATCTTGTACAATAAAAAGGAGTGGGAGGGCGGGTTTTCAAGTTTACCGCTTACGAAATTTAAACAGCTTGCTTGCTGCGATGAAATTCTAAAAAGGACTAAATGACGTCACAGAATAAAACGTCACTCATGTTGGGTAAATCTAAAACATGAAACACAATCCGTGAGTGGCCCCGGCGATAACTGAATTTAAGTCTATTAACTTAAATTCCATTATCTCAGATGGTGCCATTAAAACAAAATACATATATGGTTTGGCGATATCTGGCCACAGCTTTTATTCATAATATGATAGATTCATATAATATATAATATATATATATATAGATAGATAGACCATAGATGTATATGTAGATAGATCTATGGTCGGTTACCCGAAGATAATATGGCAACCAGATAGATAGATAGATAGATATATATGAAAATGTAAAGATGCACCGTGGGATACACTGGTGCTTTAAATTTAGAAAACACCGTGGGATACACAAGTGTAGTCTGTATTATCCAAAAACCTAAAATTTCATAGTTAACATTAAGATTCTATGCAGCGAATTCTGCCACATTGACGTAGGAAAACAGAGACTCTGTCAACCGCCATAAAAAGGGCGGTTCGCTGCAAAGCTGTGAACCAGATATGAGATAACTACAGATAGATAGATAGATAGATATTTTTATTTAATGTACAACTTGGTACATAAATATATTAAATAATCTAGATAGATAGATATTTTATTTAACGTACAACTTGGTACATATATATATTAAATAATCTAGATAGATAGATAGATATTTTATTTAACGTACAACTTGGTACATATATATGATCAATATTCTAGATAGATAGATATTTTTATTTAAAGTACAACTTGGTACATATATATGTTAAATAATCTAGATGATGTTTTGTGAACAACTGTTCAAAACATATTTACCTACACAGATAAAAAAAAAAAAACTTACCAAAACTACAGCAAACCATAAGATAGTTGATTGTATTTGTATATCATAAAATATAGTATATTATAGTATATCAACAAATAATATTAAAGATGTTTAAGAATTCATTTCATAAGCAGGTTAAGGGTGACAAGTGAAAAACATCCAGTTGAAAAATTTCTGGTCTGATCGAAAATCATAATATTTTATGTAGCAACCCTGACAGCTAATTATAAAGACAATAAATAGTTGTAAATTCTATAGCAGTACCGTCCATGTTTGCATTGGTCAAATTTGAGACCATCCTTACTTAAGAATGATGAATCTCACAATCCATCTGATCATGTTCTTCATCTCATTGTGCAAAGACCCACTCTAGAACTACCTGTGTCATTACCTGCTACAAGTTTATTAAAAATATGTTGGATCCTTATAGTTTCATTATATATTCTGAGTTAACTTTTTAACATGCGACAAATATGCCACCACAAAAATGCATTTCTGTGGCTAGACCTAAGTCAAACCCATCTGCTACAAAAACATACTTACTATTGAGGATTCTACTATTCAAACATCAAACATTAAAGCTAATAGGATCTCCTACAATTCTTGTACGACAAATAGCTACATGGAAGTACATGTATAGTTACATAGTAATACGAATACAATTTAAAGCATAATAAATCAAGAAAAATAATAATTCTCTGTTAAACCCTGTATTAAGTGTCAGTATTGGATCTCCAACCCTTTTAATAATCGTCCAAAAACAATTTGAAAGGACAGCTTCAAATACACTGAATTCATACCAAGTATAACCAACACAAGATAAGAAAATATTGCTAGACTTCAGCATGACTCTGGTTGTGGTAAATGTAAAGGCCTGGAGTGTTTAATACCTTCTTAAAAACTCAAACCTCAATTTTGACACATCATTAAATTACTAAAAAAAATATCCAATCCTAGTAAATTAGTAATGTCACAATTTTTGTTGAGAGAGATACAAAATGTACAAGTAAGCAATACCTTAACCATTCATAAAGAGATAGGAAATTTATTCAATAAATCAACTAGAGAACCGAACTCATGAAAAAAGGAAAGACTGTCCTCTCTGATACATCTGTATGTACTGGGTGGTGTGGAACTTACAAATAAACGGTTACAAAAGGTCTGAAATAACAGTAATAAATTCACTTGGGGTAATAGCAGGATAAACATCTGCAGTTGGGACCAAGCATCTGAAGCAATCCCTCTAAAAACCAGAAATGGCTTCAGCCATAATGCAAAATTTGTACCAGATCAGTGATAATGAATGTCATACTAAACTCTAATCTAAAATAAAAGTTCATACCGAACTTACATAGGCCAGAGGCCCCAGATTTGGAACAGATACTAAAATGCCAAGGGGTTAAACAAGTTTTTAAAATCTCAACCAAATGAAGAAGAAACAAACGCACAGCAATATGCACAGTAAAAATCACACAGTTTAAAAAAGTCCAGTGGCGGATCCAGAACTTTTCCTAAGGGGGGGGGGGGGCCGCTCCAGTCATGCTTCAATGATTCCCTATATAATCAACCAAATTTTTCCCACAAGAGGGGGGGCCCAGCCCCCCCCCCCCCCCTCCCCCTGGAATCGCCTATGAAGTCAGAGTCAAATATCAGAATAGGTAACAAATCAAACAAAACAAAAATTGAAAATGACGATATACATAAATCAACAACGGACTACTAACAGTTACCGACATGCCAGCTCCAGACCTCAATTTAACTGTTCGAAAAACTATGTCTTCAATATACGAAATATCTAGCACCATCCCGTCATGGGGGTTTAATATCATATCATCATAAAATATATTAGAGAAACATAACTCTTATCATACCTGCAACTGGTTTAAAAATAAAAGAGTTTAGTCCGATGCAAAGATGTGCAAATGAATCAATATTGAAGCCAAAATAAGCCGTATATATGCAGGCAACAGTATCCCTACTTTATATAAGTTTGCTTTTATGTTTCGTTAGTTTTTGAGGTGAATGCTGACATTTGTCCGTTGTAAAGTGTAATACCATAAAAGATTGGATGGTCAATACCTGAATGTGTAAGATGTCTATGTAGAGGTAAAATTCTTATAATGTAAACGCCCATAAATACAAAGCAAGAATAAATGGATCAACTCAGGCAAACGGAAATTAAAAGAATGACTATGAGAACCCTATACTAGAGTCTTAATCCATGTACATGTAAGCAGAAACAAACATTTAGTATAACCACAGCAACCACTCTTTCTCTCTCTCGTCTTGGGTTTGAACCAGGTTGCCCAAAAAAACACTTATATATAAATTTCCATTAAAGGACTAGGTGATTTGAACTTGAATATCACAAGAAGGCCTAGATTATGCAAAGTAAACACAAACAAGTGCTTAACAACATCTAGATACCCTCATAATTAAAAGCATAACATTTCAAATAGTCCCAGCGTTCATGCTAACTGAAATTCAACCTGTACTATAATTTTCATTAATAAATAACAACCATAATTTCATGAATTTAGAATCAACTGTTGCCAAGCAACCAGTAGGGCCAATGATTTTATGCAAATGAAAAGTTCCTCATAATGCTTCCAGCCTAAAATAACAAACTGACACCTAAACATACAGCGTACGATACTCATAAAAGCGCAACTCCTAGAATCTCCCAGGATGAAGATTACAATACATTCTAGTATATATATAAATTAAAGCTGAACATTGTCGACACCTAAATACTAACGATTTTTAACAGTGGAGCAGACTGCAAGACAAGCTGTAAATAATTACTTAGTTTGTACTAGATTTGCTAATATTACATGTACATACATGTATATATCCGTTTAACTGCGACGACAAATTTAAATTACACAAAACTTGTAAGTCTCATTTTAAAAGTTGGTTACAAGATAAAACCATTTGGCTCCTTTTTTCCCTTAATATATATATATAAAAAAATAATCAATAATAATGAAAAGTTCCCTCACACCTAAGACTGGTTGGTAGGGTTTGTGGCAAACAGAAATATTTGCAGTCTGTCCTAAAATGGTGTCATCATAGACTTCTATAAATTTTGTGCTTTAAATTGTGGTACTTTATGCAGTACATGCATATCTGATTTTTAATATTCAGATTATTAAACAAGATAAATATTATAATGTTATATAAATCGGTAGCGTCCTCCATTCAAAATGTGATAATATATACCAAACAACATTTAAAAGTTTCACATGTAATATATTTATATAACAATTATATATAATTGTAACCTCATATTTACGAATGTTTTTTATTTCAAACACATGATGCGACATCCCATCATGTTATGGCCATATAAATTTGTAAAAGTAACACATTCAGCAATATTTTATGGATTTTAAGTTTAGAAACTGAGATATAAACGTTGCACAAATCTTTTCAATCTAACCCATAAGATTAGAAAAAGTTGTCTTAATCTTTATAAATATGTTTGTTATATGTTGGAATCACATGTACATTTTGTACATGAGGGGTTTAACTTAAAAGTAAATACTGCTTTTAACTAGTAAATCTGACGATTACCTGATAAATTCTCAACTGGATCATACTAATGCAGAGCTCTAGGGGTTTGCATAAATAACGTCTGATGATGATCCAATGTACAAATGTATGTGACCAAAGGAGTTGAGTTAGTGGCGTGATGAGTCGTGAATCCAGTCCAGTCTGGTGACCCATCTGTAAAAACTGGTGTGTCCTTGTTGTCTAAGTCTCTGGTCCAACTGTTACAACCCTTGGCCGTGTTCTGTGGCCGAGCAAGGTCTCTAACTGATCTTCCCAACATTGTGCTACAACTCAACAAAAAGTAAATATTAGTTCCACAATGCTACATAGCATTGACATAACAAAACCAAATGACTGTACAAAAAAACAATAACGATAAAAAATTATGTATACTCATACATGTAGTTGTGTCGATAATAGTTACAATAATTTAAAAAAACAATAATTCAAAATTAGTATATTACAGATTTATATATTTATTAAACTTAAATCCATAGTCAGTTGATAGTAACATAGTGTAATATTTGTATATATTTATTATAATTGAGTTATTACAATAATTCAAGCTGTGGCCTGTTGACATACATTGTATGGCTAAATTCTTGATTTAACGGAACTATTCATACCACATCGACCTAGTCTAGGCTAGAGAGTAGTAGCAACTAAAAAAATGTATACATGTCACTGTGATGAACCACTCTTGACAGTTTTTAGTACACAAATGTGTAGGTACACGCAAAATTTATAGCCGGATATATACAGATGATAATGTTTGCTTAAGGATGTTCGCTACTCTGTTAAAAAATAACAAGCTTTTTAAAAGACTGTCATGAATTGATAGTATATAAATAAAGAAAAAGAAAAAGCAGAAAAAAATGGTGGGTCGATGTACTTGTTTTCGAGATAAAGGCCTTTGAAAATTTGGCGGGAAATAATTCTCTCTAGATTTTTCATACATTTAACATTGGCACCTTTTTTGTTTAAAAAACTATGAAAAAATAACAAGAATTTTATAAGATTTTGAAATATGGCTTCTTAAACTATATGTAAAAAAAATATGGAAAGAAAAGTAGAGGTTAGTGTGCAAATTTTTTTAATGGCAATACATTAATAAAACCAGAGGATTCCGAAAATCTGGCAAAAATTCCAAAAATAGAGGAGCAAACATCCTTAAATCCACCAGCAAGCTAACATTTAGCAATGATTTCTTTTGGCTACTGCTTCTTAACTCCGGGTATGGTCTCTGTTCAAGATTTCCAAGATTTTTGTTTATTTGTTTCGAAAGTTGAACTTCCGGTTGCGAACCTGGGTCCTTCGCCCCAAAGAGTACGTCCCTTTTACGTTCATATCCTTTCATGGAATATTTGCTGTATATGTGCTATGAAAGATCTAGATACACAATTCCCGATGTATTACTTTTAATTCGGAAGTTTTCGGGAATTCATTAGATAACACCTGCCCCACAACACATAATCATTAAAGACACGTTACTAACCTGCATGATCTGTTACAGCGCAAAATACAATTAGTTAGGCTTACCCATAGGCATAGGCACTACTCACGATCTGTCAATACTCAATTTCAATAGTATAAGATATATAAGATATGGGGAAAAAGTAATATATAAAAAATCTAAAATAAAAACAAATTAAACTCGTCGTCACGATATAAATATATCATGATAATTATACACACGAATACGCATCTAATTCTATGTAGAAATATACAATGACGCATGGTATTAACATTATTATAATCAGCAAATCTTAGGACAATGATGCATCTAATTACTCACACTTGTAAAAAATAAATAATTATAAAAATGAAAACGACATTCATGGGACCAATTTCTCATTCAGTCTTTGCATGTGTTCTCCACGTGGCGATGAAATAATAAATCAAATATGGTTAAAAAATGACGATCGATAAAACGAATTCTTACTAAGATTACTTCTAATAAACATTAGAAGCATGAGGCAGGTTATAACCTTACAAATTCTAACACTAGTCTACTTTACAATTTCAATTTTCAATTTTCAAGTTTACCGCTTACGAAATTTAAACAGCTTGCTTGCTGCGATGAAATTCTAAAAAGGACTAAATGACGTCACAGAATAAAACGTCACTCATGTTGGGTAAATCTAAAACATGAAACACAATCCGTGAGTGGCCCCGGCGATAACTGAATTTAAGTCTATTAACTTAAATTCCATTATAGATAAACCATATACCACATTCGAAAGCTGATTACAAGACGAACAAAATGTATATAGTCAAAATGTTCCGCAACGAATATTAGAAGACCTGATTGTGTTCCGCAACGAATATTAGAAGACCTGATTGCCAAAATACGCGTGAAAATTAAGAAAAAGTCAATTTTGAATAATGAAATGGATATTTTGAATAATGGAATGGACTGCGACGACCCTTAAGCCCCTATTATGGATAAACTTTATACTTCATTCGAAAGCTGATTACAAGAGGAACAACATGTATATAGTCAATATGTTCCGCAACAAATATTAGAAGACCTAAATGTCAAAATACGCGTGAAAATTAAAAAATAGCCAATTTTGAATAATGAAATGGATATTTTGAATAATGGAATGGAGTGCGGCGACCCTTTAGCCCCTAATTATAGATAAACCTTATACCTCAGTCGAAAGCTGATTACAAGAGAAACAAAATGTATATAGTCAATATGTTCCGCAACGAATATTAGAAGACCTAATTGCCAAAATACGCGTACAAATTAAGAAAAAGTCAATTTTGAATAATGAAATGGATATTTTGAATAATGGAATGGAGTGCGGCGACCCTTTAGTCCTTAATTATAGATAAATCTTATACCTCATTCGGAAGCTGATTACAAGAGCAAATTAATATAGTCAATATGTTCCGCAACGAATATTAGAAGACCTAATTGCCAAAATACGCGTGAAAATTAAGATTAAGTCAATTTTGAATAATGAAATGGATATTTTGAATAATGGAATGGACTGCGGCGACCCTTTAGCCCCTATTATAGATAAATATTATACCTCATTCGAAAGCTGATTACAAGAGAAACAAAATGTATATAGTCAATATGTTCTGCAACGAATATTAGAAGACCTGATTGCCAAAATACACGTGAAAATTAAGAAAAAGTCAATTTTGAATAATGAAATGGACTGCGGCGACCCTTTAGTCCCTAATTATAGAGAAATCTTATACCTCATTAGAAAGCCGATTACAAGAAGAACAAAATGTATATTGTCAATATGTTCCGCAACGAATATTAGAAAACCTAATTGCCAAAATACGCGTGAAAATTAAGATTAAGTCAATTTTGAATAATGAAATGGATATTTTGAATAATGGAATGGACTGCAGCGACCCTTTACTCCCTATTATAGATAAATATTATACCTCATTCGAAAGCTGATTACAAGAGAAAAAAAATGTATATAGTCAATATGTTCCGCAACGAATATTAGAAGACCTGATTGCCAAAATACACGTGAAAATTAAGAAATAGCCGATTTTGAATAATGAAATGAATATTTTGAATAATGGAATGGACTGCTGCGACCCTTTAGCCCCTAATTATAGATAAACCTTATACCTCATTCGAAAGCTGATTACAAGAGGAACAAAATGTATATAGTCAATATGTTCCGCAACGAATATAAGAAGACCTAAATGCCAAAATACGCGTGAAAATTAAGGAATAGCCAATTTTGAATAATGAAATGGATATTTTGAATAATGGAATGGAGTGCGGTGACCCTTAGCCCCTAATTATAGATAAACCTTATACCTCATTCGAAAGCTGATTACAAGAGGAACAAAATGTATAAAGTTAATATGTTCCGTAACGAAAATTAAAAGAGCTTAATGCCAAAATACGCGTGAAAATTAAGAAATAGCCAATTTTGAATAATGAAATGGATATTTTGAATAATGGAATGGAGTGCGGCGACCCTTTAGTCCCTAATTATAGATAAACCTTCAACCTCATCCGAAAGCTGATTACAAGAGGAACAACATGCTTATAGTCAATATGTTCTGCAACGAATATTAGAAGAGCTAAATACCAAAATACGCGTGAAAATTAAGAAATAGCCAATTTTGAATAATGAAATGGATATTTTGAATATTGGAATGGACTGGCAGACCCTTCAGGCCCTAATTACAGATATATATTATACCTCAATCGAAAGCTTATCAAGGGAGGAACAAAAGGTATATAGTCAATATGTCCCGCAACGCATATTAGAGAAGTAACGAAGGACTTAAAGATCGAATTACGCATGAACATTAAGAAATAGGCAATTTTGAATAATGAAATGGATATTTTGAGTAATGGAATGGACTAGCAGGACCCTTCAGGCCCTAATTACAGATATATATTATACTTAAATCGAAAGCTTTTTCAGAGAGGAACAAAAGGTATATAGTCAATATGTTTGGCAACGCATATTAGAGGAGTAACGACGTACTTAAATGTCGAAATAATAGATGAATAAATTGAGAAAAAACCCAATATGTACCGCAATGACCATTTTAGGGGTTACGGGGGACTTAAATGCCAAAATACGCGTGAAAATTAAGAAATGGCCAATTTGCATAATGAAATGGATATTTTGAATAATGGAATGGAATACTGTGACCCTTCAGCCCTTTATTACAGATCTACCTTATACCTCATTCGGAAGCTTATAAAAAGAGGAACACATGGTATATAGTCAATTTATTCCGCGGTGTAACGAAGGACTTAAATATCGAAATATGCGTGAACATTTTGAGGGGAATTTCTGCTGGGACCGGACTGAAAAATTCGAAAATCTTGCACGCTCGTTGACGAGGTTAAGAGGAGAAAAAGTGGGGGCTGGGATCGTGGGAAAATGTATCTTTGTGGAAGAAAGAAAACACACCAAGAAAAATCCACAGATAATAAACACAATGGATTGTGAGATTACAAATATGTCTGATCAGAGAGAGAATATGGCGCAAGAGGTCGAAATTTTGGAAAATACTGCTGAGGAAACCCTCAAATGGCGAGAAGTTAGTCAGTACTCACCCTGGATTGTCAAAGACATTAAAGATGTTGACACGAAGTTGACACGAAATGTGGGTTCGCAAAAATCATAACCTTGTGCTGGAAAGGGAAAAATATCCGGGGATGTGAAAGACTAAACAATCAGCTGACCACCGTCTGGGCAAAGAGAGAGACCGATGGAGCAGTGCAAATAGTGAGCTATGGGATGGAAAAAAAACCAGGCGCACCGGCTATGATTACCACGGCTTTTATATTTTTGATAAGGACGGTATAATTGGAAGTGTTAGGATATGTTGTTTAAGCCTGAAAATCGGGTATAAAACCATTGAATTGAGTTTTTGAAGCAGGTGACGACTTTCCCAAACTCGGCATCATAGATCTGTTCATCATTAGCTAAATCAGATCTGATACATTGCTCAACTAAGGACTCTTTGGACTGGGGCAATCGCAAGGTATCGTGGTGTTTTTTTGGTTTTTTTTTGTTACATGCCTAGAAATTAGTGTGAGATCCATTACGGTGGTAGCATTCAAGCAAGCTAGAAACCCCAGAGGAAGGGTGGCTATAAGACCTGTACCGGTCAAAGCTGAACCCAGGGTACTGCTGGTTAACACCAAACTAACCACAGAACAAGCACCCAGTGCTACAGATACAGCTTTGTCCAGACGTTTATAGGCATTCAAGGTAGTTTGATACCTTCAAATTTCTGCATCGAGTTGATTCGACACACATTGTCGGTACCAAGAATCTAAATCGTTCATTTATTTTATAGGAGCATACCGAGGAGGGCAATGTTTTTGAAGGGACTGTGAGCATCTAAATATAAGATCAGAACGGCTCCGTCATGGAATTGCTGACCACGCTCCAAGTAGAGTCCATACCCATAGGTAATCCGGGCGTTTGGGGATTTGAGGTAGAGACCGTTGCCACTTGGATTCACTGTGTAAACGCAAGAAGATGAAAACGGATAGTGAGATGTTCACCTCTGAGATCGATGAGCCTACCGTCTTGATCGTTGATATATGTTTGCATGCGATTGCTGGTTCGCAAGATCACTAGCAAGTAACTACCAAAAGGTGCTTGGGGGTTTGAATGATTTTCATAACAGGACCGTCTGCGGGAAAAAAAAAGCTGTAGATTGAAGACTGTTGTGTACCATTTACATAACTTCATGGTTGATATCACCATTCACCAGAATGTTGTTGATTCTGATGATATTTACAATGTGCTCCCCTTCTGTATAACCGTTTGTGATCATACCGAACGTGTAAATCTGCCACTTGGATCCCAAGACGGTGTTGATGTTATTGACAACTTTGAAGTCTACTTGATAGAGTTTGGCGAGGGTCAGCGTTGCTTTAGGGTCGCTTGGTTGGCATCGATGATGATCTTCGTTTTGTGTTGGTTGAGCCGTAGCTGTCGCTGGATTTCATTGTTGATGTCTTCGATGTCATAGGAACCTGTGCTCAGTGCGATGGAAAACCAGTTGGCACCATTATCGGGAGAGTAGCAGATTGAATGGTTTCCTGTATACATATGAATGTTAGGGGTGGAATTATTGGTTTTCAGATTTACCAATGCCATCTCGTAGGTCTTTGATTCCTTGAGTTGCAGTGGAGGTTGAACCGGGAAAGAATTTGGCTATCGTTTCCAGAAACGACAAAGGAAAACCCATGCTTGGGGTTGGTGATTTTAGCAATTGCTGAAACCATGTGTTATCCATTTATTTATGGTACACCATTTTCACATATTTTTACTTCCACTCTTCGATACCGTCATACTTCTCAGTTGTTGATCACTACGATCGCATAGACTTCGGCAGGGCGGCTGGCAAAGAGGAGTTACTTGTAGGTGAATTTTATCCATTTTTGTACTTTTTGTACACGACGTTCATCTTCTGACTATCGGATTCAAATGGACTGGTGACTCACATCAATGACAAACAGTAGATACAGATCGTTGAAATCGGAGGGGTTAATGTTGCAGTTGCTGATAAAACGGTCAATGTTGAAGTAGTTAGAACTCTGCGACATTCTTGTACTCTCTGGCGATTTTGGATTGTGTGAAACTGGCATTGAAGTCTACCGCCAGGTAGCGTTCTGTGTTGAGGGTGACGTAGATAGTTCGCAACCGGCAGTGGTCGAACACGGCTTCGTTTTAAGTCCGATCGTACTTTTACCGGTCTGAAAGGCTACGATGATGTATCTCAGTTTCTCCCGACCGCTCTTGGCAGACAAACGCCAGTGGAATTGTAAGGTTTCGGTAGCACTTGTAGAATCACACTGTCGTATTCGGAACCAAAATTGATCTTACTCTTGCTTTGGATGGTCTTTTACAACCGCAGTTTTTTTTTTATCGGAAGGAAGGACGTGAGGAACAAACCAAGAGATCTTACTCAGGATGATTTTCGCCACGTCGTTGACGGCAGCAGCAGGATGGCATTGTCGTCCGAGTCGCGCACGAGTGACAATTCGTGCTTGAATCCATACACAATCTTGTTGTAATCGTCTGCAAAGCCGAAAATATGTCTCAGGGGTGTGGTGAATGAAAACGATCCTTTTATTGGCGGGCTTGGTGATAATATACCCATGACGTGCTGCAGAGCCTGTGTTTTCGGCCTCGGCTTCGGTAGATGAATCTTTGTACCACAGCTAGTTAAGGCCTTGGGATTTGGAGAAATTGTTGGGATAAATCAACATTCCCAGCATAGTGATATCAAGGACTGGGTCGTTGATATGTTCGATCAGCTGGCATGAGAGCTTGCATTAATTGTAACTGATAGTCTTGAAGAGATACATGATTCCATTGTGAATGAGAGACACTAGATCTACATTAGCATATGCACTACCGTGGTTCTTTTACAGTCGCTAAACTTTCAGCGGGATGGAGGAACAAGTCTTGGGTTTCGATGTTGATTCGGATCTCACCTGAATTATTCAGGTTGGCACCAGCTTGAGGTTCGTATTCGTGAACCTTATATTTTTGGAGACTTACGTCGTAGATCAACCCTTCTGTGATTATAAGGATGTTGGACATTATGTATTTGTTTATAGCGCTGCACAAAGTCGTGGCTGGTAGCAATGCCAGAACCGGAGATCAGGTTGTTCAACTGGATTTGCTGCGGTTTGCTGGTTGACCATTGGACTGTTGAGTGGACATTCTGCATTTTCGGGGGCGGGTCACTTTATCAACCACATGGTCGACGGCTTTGGGGCCCCTTTTTCAACACCTCTCAAGGCTTCATTGGTGTTTGCACTCACGGTCTTACTTCCTATGGTTTTGGTGGCAGAGGAAGTAAACATGCGTCCAGCCAAACTGTTAATTGTGCCAAACAGTCCTCTACCACTCTATGCCTACTTTCAGGCGTAACCTTTCTTGATTTGCAACATTTATTATAGGATACTATGATGAAGCGCCATATATTCTTCGATGCTGATTTATCTACCCTTTTTCATAGCATGGATAATCGACACAATTTCGTTGCGCACACCATTATTTCCTGCTCGGTATGCTGCAGCACACAGTTCCAAGCGATCTAGAAGCTGCTTGAAGTTGGAAAAAACACGGTTTGCAGCTCACTGCCAAACTTATATTTCTGGTAGATGTGGGACACGATTCCCATTCACTTGTAATTCTTACTCGCTTTCGGGGTTCTTGAAAAGATGGAATTGCCTTTATACTAGGGATGTCAAAAGATCTGAAATTTAATACTCGGATACTCGGTCAAGATACTCGAGTACTCGGATGAATCTTAAACGTCTATTGAAAAGTTGAGATTTAAGGTGGGATGCAGTGTTTTGTTACATATAAAACTAACGGACTATAAACATTGCTCCTCTGTTTTTGTGTCAATTAAGCAATGAATTACCGACTGCCGTTTTCTACAAATAACCTATCATAATAACAGTTTGTGTACGTGTTCATGAACCAAATTACAATAAAAAAAAAAAAAAATATTTTCATATAAAGTCCGACAAAGTAGCCAATATATGTATCATCTATTCATGAGGAGTTGGTATCTTTTATGATAGGACTTGTCCATTAATTTGGCAACAATAATATTGGACTTCAAATAACTGTTTTGTGTTGCTCAGTCTTCCCTTTTTGCACCATCGTTTATCTGATTTTCTTTTTTTTAAAGCCATGACGTTGTCAGTTTATTTTCGACTTTTTTTTTTTTTTTTTTTTATATTAAACAATTATAGTTAAGTTTAAAAAACACAGTGATTAAATTAATTTAATTGTACATCTCATACCAATCACGTTTACATAGAAGTCTTGATTAACAAACAAAGGTGAGTTTTATGGCTTGTGACGAGTTAATTATTAATCCATGAAAGTGTTGATCCGTATACAAACACCGTTAAAAATGTCCCTAATCTGTTGCGTAGGGTTCACCGCCGGTCACTTTGATTTTGTTCTTATTTAGAAATATGATCTGGTCAACAATTTCAGACGAAAGACTGTTTGACTTTCTATTTTTTGTTACAAGTAGTGCACATGAAAACATTCCCTCGGAAGGAAAGGACGTTGCTGATACTACTTTAACAAATAGTACCCTCAGGATAATCATATTTATAATCTTAATTGATTTTATTTAATATTACGAAGGGGATATTTCAACGGAACTAAAGTAAGTGGAAATGTGAAGAGAAAATATCTCAAAATGTATAACAGGCAAACGAGTATCCGAGTACTAAAACTGTACTCGAGTACTCGGCCTTCCGAGCGAGTACCCAAGTACTCGAGTACTCGTTGCCATCCCTACTTTATACATATCACCGGAACTTTTCACGATCTCTGCATAGTCGTCAAGGTCGTCGTGCTCGAACGATTCTGGTTTGTTTTTCACCATAACTTCCCAGAGGCCAAGGGTTCCTTTGTACTTTACACTATCCATGAACAAATTATCGCCGTCAAAAGTAACTGGTCAGCTTCTGATGAAGATACCATCGTTTTCAGATCGCAATCAAAAGGTGTGGTCGGCAGATGTAGTCATACTGAGCTGCAAATGCTGCTGTGCTCGAGCTCCAAGGACTGTTTCTGTAGGTGGTGCAATTAGTAGTGGGTCGGCAAACTTGGGCGGTGGAGGAGGGAGTACTGGCACTGTTGCAGGAAGGTCTGCAATCTTTTTGGTGATCTGTGAAGCTGCCTCTCGTTAAGCCTCAACCACAGGCTTGAACACCTTGTAAAGGTCCCGGCTAAGTTCAATCTTGTAGAGGCGATATTGCATATTACTGGCTTGAATCTTCCGTTTGGTGTCTTGCAACTCCCTGACAAGTGCCTCACGCTGCTTAGGGTCGATAATCTTGATAAATGTCATTTATCTAATAGGATCGAATGCTGTTGAACGCCCCTAAGCGTTGGTGTGAACGCCCCTAATCAATGAGTTGCGCATGAAGGTATTACACAGCTGATACGGATCCCTTTTCTTCGAAAGATTCAAGTGTCATGGGTATGTGCACTGGTGGCCTCAAAGCGTCTTGGCAGGGTATTGGGGTTGAGAAAATCGCTACACCTTACCATAATGGTGGAGTTCCATGCATTGAAATCACCTCCACCGCTGTAGATCGGTTGAAGGATCACTCAACTGCATTTTCAACATGGAACCCACTCAAAATTGCATTTGCAGGGCCATTCGAACTTGCAGGGCTGGGGTTCCTCTGTGTCCAGATATTATCTATTTATATTATCTTATACCTCAAAGAACTCATTTAATTTGCATATTTTCCATTTGCCTTGGTGCTTGTAAAATCGATTGTTACAAATCCATAGGGCTTGGACCAGCAATGCTTACACAGAGCGTCAAACTGTACTGTTCCTTGGTGAGATCGTTGTAGTGATCGTGTCGGATGTGGTCGATATTCTTAGCATTCTGCTGAAAGAGGCAGGGGAAGTTGGCATTCTCCCGGATCGACTGGCGGGGCAGTGTGAAGTAGTTCTGGCACAGGTAGAAACAATCGACGTTGTCTTTACACGTGTTCTGTTTTCTCAGCATCAAGTCGTCGAACACCATGAGGTTCACCATGAGGTTCTTACGGCTGGGATCAAGTTCTCGGGGGTTTGGTACATCGCTTCCTTGATAGAAAAAAAGTATCGATATCACTCGGGTGTCGTGGTGGTGATAAGGTGTTGACCACATCGATCAACGAGTAGGGTGACTTGCCTTTGCACTGTAGTAGGTCTCGATATCTTCTTTAGGGAAGCTTTTTTTCCAGCGCTTGCTCCAACTGCTGGTAGATAGGTTGTTGAAGCGATTATCCGTAGACGTACAATCGATTTTAGTCGGAGCCATCCATCGCGCTGGAATAGGTTGTTCAGCAGCGTCGTCTTACCACAGTCCGATTTCCCAATGATCAACTGACTTATCGATCGCTGAAGTAGGAGGTAGTGATTACTCCTCGTGGGGGCGTTGGCACTGTAGGAAATGTCTTCAACGTTCATTTATTAAAATAACATAGAGATGATTTTCTGCGTGAAAGTCATAGAAAGACGGACACAGTTAACACAAGCGAGGTAATGACCAGCAACGGGCGACGAAGAAAGGTTGGCAACTGCAAGGTGTGCGATGCCAAGAAGTCTCAGTTCGTTGCCACAACCGGTACAGGGTTCATGAACAAACTAATCAACCGATTACCCATGGAATTGCATGTACCCGGACACAACTTCACCGGGCGAGGGACTAGACTTAGAAAACTACTACTTCCCGATGGCACCCGAAGGCTTGGTCAAAACCCATTATTCAAGTTGACCAAATATCACCACGATCTTTGTTATGCCCAGCACAAGGATGCAACCGCACGCAACACCATATGTGCCGAAGCTATGCTAGCCTCGCTTAACACCATTCCCAACTGTACCACACACGAACGCTTGGACTGCAGTATCATCGGACCAATCATCGGTACCAAAGTTCGATTCCGTCTGAGTGTTAAAAAACTGTTTGCTGGACTGATGAGCTAGCTGAGGAGTTGCACAAACCAGTTTGACGTTAGTTTCATAAACGCTGTGTAGCGGTGGGTGGTGTGGATGAGACCTGGGCGGCCGACCTCATTGATATGAGTGACTTCTCTAGGGACATCAAGGGAAATACATTTATCCTTAGCATTATCGATGTCTTCTCGAAATATGACTGGCTGATACCACTCAAGAACAGGAAGGGGCTGATGGTGCGGGATGCCTTCCAAGCGGTGTGCCCAAGAAGCTATGTACAGACAAAGGCACTGAGTTTTACAACACACATGTAAATCAGCTGCTTCAAAAGCATGGTATCGATCTCTACTACACCGGGAACAAAGATAAATCGAGTATTGTCAAACGTTGAAACCGCACCATGAAAGAGAAAATGTTCAAATACTTTTCAGCCAACTCCACACGCACCTATATCGATGTCCTGGACGATCTTGATCGCCAGTGCAATACCACCAAGCACCGCTATCAAGATGAACCCTGTTGCCGCAAGTCATAAGGAGAATGAAAACAAGTTGTATTGGAACCTTTACGGCAGCATACCTCCCATTAAACCACCGCGATTTTCCGAATCACCAAGATGAAAGGTACATTCGAGAAGGGATACACCCCTGTCGAGGATAAATAGAGACAATCACATTACGCGGGATTCATACATGTACTTATACGCGTTACCGCTCTCTATATGTAACGTCATGGTTGCTATGTATAAACGTCATTGTATTCCAGCATTAAATCATCCATTTGTATAGACGTCCTTTTCCCTATTCATACAACACAACGCAAACTACAATTATACGATCACGAGATTGGTGCCGTGACCAGGATAAAAGATGGATTCGTCGAGAATCAAGTCTATTCGAGCTGGAAATAGAGCCGCTGTTACGAAGTTTGCAGTGACAACAAATATCAAAAAGGCATTTCTGCAAGTTGGACTTCATAAATCTGACCGTGATGTAACTCGCTTTTTTGGTTAAGTGACCCAACAGATTCAACCAGTCCGTTTACAACATATCGTTTCAAGTCAGTCTTATTCGGAGCTACATGCTCACCATTTATACTGAATGCAACTTTATTAAAACACTTTGAAGAGAATCCTAGTCCAACAGCTTCAAGAATTACACAAGACTTGTATGTAGATAATGTTTAACTAGTTTTACTGCCGAAGACGACTTAATGCAATTTTACCGTGATTCCAGGTGTTTATTACAGAAAGGAGGCTTTAACCTCAGATCATGGAACTCTAATTCTAATAGACTACGAGAACTTGCTGAAACAGAAAACGTACTAGATGTTATAACAGGAGACCTTAACATCGTTCGCGACCGAGAGTTAAAATCATTCCTCAGTAAAGGACCTAAATATCGTCCCCCGTCAACTATTAACTGGAATGAGTGTCGTAATATCATCAACGACTCACTCCGCGCCTACTGTTTGAAATGGGTAAAACGGGAAAAAGCTGACAAAAAATCTTTGGACTCTTTTTTTAATTCAGTAATGAAGATAGTTGATATTCGAATACAACATTTTAAAGAACATTTTACCCTCAACAAAAACTATAAAAACCCTATTTCACGTATCAAAAATAAACTAACAGAACTAGCCAAGGAATTTGTTTTTGTCCCGGCTGATAAAGCTGCTAATAATATCATTATTGTTTGACGTAAATTTTATATAGAGGTTCTGCAAAAGGAAATCACGAATTCACCAACATTCCAACTGACTTCATTTTCAGAAAACGACATCTGTAACAAACATAAACTTTTAGCTACTTCTTTACAAGCAGAACCAAACACAATGAAAGTCCCAACTATGTACTGGCTTCCGAAGCTGCACAAAAAACCTCACAAATATAGATTTATTTCATCTTCCAGCCATTGTTCAACTACTAAATTGTCTGTTTTACTTACTAGTACACTTGGTACAATAAAAAACCTGATAATAAATTGTTCAAATAAGGCCTTTGAAAATAGTGGAATTAATTACTTTTGGAGTGTCAAAAACTCGTTGGAAGTACTTGATAAATTGCATGCATATATTGGTGATTTTGAATCTGTTCAAAGTTTTGATTTTTCTACCCTATATACCACTTTGCCTCATATTCTTATTAAGAAAAAATTCACATCCCTAATTAACTGGGCATTTAAAAAGTCGGAATGCGAGTACATATGTTCAAACTCTTTTAGATCATTTTTTAGTAGCAATAAACAAAAGAACTATGTCAATTGGACATGCTTTGATACTATTTATGCACTTGAATTTTTACTTGATAACATTTTTGTTCGCTTTGGAGATTCCGTATATCGTCAAGTTATTGGAATTCCAATGGGGACTAACTGTGCACCACTTATTGCGGACCTGTTTTTGTATTGTTATGAGTTACAATTTATGACTAAAATTAGCAAAGACCCATCAAAACAACATTTGATACAAAAATTTAACAATACTTTTAGATATTTGGATGATATATTGGCTCTAAATAATGACGACTTCAGTATGTATACTAAAGAAATTTATCCTGTAGAACTTACTTTAAATAAAGCTAATGATAACAATGACCACTGCCCTTTCCTCGATCTTGATATCTATATCATAAACGGGAAGCTTAATACAAAAATTTATGATAAAAGAGATGATTTTTCATTTCCTATTGTTAATTATCCATTTTTAGATGGTGACGTTCCCTTGTCACCATCTTATGGTGTTTATATATCTCAACTTGTACGATTCGCTCGTGTATGTAACAATGTATTAGATTTTAGCGAGAGAAATTTATGTATTACTGAAAAATTATTACACCAGGGTTTTCGATATCACAAACTGGTCAAAACATTTACTAAATTTTATCACCGGTATAAGGAAATAATTCGTAAATATAACTCAACATGCAGACATCTTATACGTTCAGGTATTTCACATCCAAAATTTTATGGAAATATTCTTTATAAAGCACAAAAATGTCAGTATTCTCCTCAGAAACTAACAAAACCTTTAAATAGACTTATTAAAAGGGGATATAGTTACGATACTGTTGTCAGATCATTAAAGATTGCATATTTTGGCTTTAACATTGATTCACTGATAGGGTCTTTGCATCGGAACTAAACACATTTATTTCTAAAAAAACAGTTGTTGGCATGACACGGGTTATGTTCTTCTCATATATTTTATGATAGTATGATACTAAACCCCTAACGGGAGGGATTGTACCTGATATTCATATGATGAAGACATAATCTTTCAATCAGTTTAATTGAGGTCTGGAGCTGGCATGTCAGTTAACTGCTAGTAGTCTGTTGTTATTTATGTATTATTGTCATTTTATTTATTTTCTTTTGTTACATCTTTTGACATCAGACTCGGACTTCTCTTGAACTGAATTTTAATGTGCGTATTGTTATTCTTTTACTTTTCTACATTGGCTAGAGGTATAGGGGGAGGGTTGAGATCTCATAAACATGTTTAACCCCGCCGCAATTTTGCGCCTGTCCCAAGTCAGGAGCCTCTGGCCTTTGTTAGTCTTGTATGATTTTAATTTTTAGTTTCTTGTGTATAATTCTGAGTTTAGTATGACGTCCATTATCACTGTACTATTATGCATATTTTAGGGGCCAGCTGAAGGACACCTACGGGTGCGGGAATTCTCGCTACATTGAAGACCCATTGGTTGCCTTCGGCTGTTGTTTGCTCTATGGTCGGGTGGTTGTCGCTTTGACATATTCACCATTTCCTTTCTCAATTTTAGATTCCAGTAACGAGGTCAACATACTTGGAATGCGCTGGAATGTTGCGGACGACAAACTTTTATTTGCCGAAGTAGACATAGATTCAACCATGGTAGATGTAACCAAAAGAGAAATATTACGACAGTCGTCTAAAATCTTTGATCCGCTTGGCATACTTAGTCCCGTGACAGTGAAAGCTAAGATACTAATGCAGTCACTATGGAAACGTAATTTTGGATGGGACGAACGCTTACCTGAAGATGTAACTACGCAATGGACTACTTTATCTACAGATCTTAAAGATACAAAATCAGTTGAACTTACCAGACTACTTAACAACGATGGATTATCGCCACAAACAGCAAGATTACACATTTTTACCGATGCTAGCAAACAAGCTTATGGAGCATGCGCCTACATTGTACAAGGAAAACATTCGCAATTAGTTATGGCTAAAAACAGAGTTGCACCTCTTAAAGTAATTACTTTGCCGCGATTGGAGTTGATGGGCGCCGTAGTTGGAGCGAATTTGGTAAACATGTGTCAAATATTTTAGGAATTACAGAAATTACATTTTGGTGTGATAGCCAAATCGTTCTGAGTTGGTTGTATTCGTCAAAAATACAAAAAAACATTTATAGCTAATAGAATTACACCCCCCCCACTGGACCGAGGAAGTATTCACCATTTCCCTAGTTTTGTCAGAGGTCAACCGGGCAATCTTTTCTACGATCTTTTCATCTATCTTCTCAAGGGTTTCAACCAAGTCCTTGGCCGCGGTGAAAATCTAGTTTCCAGAGTGAAAGTATCTCTCGTTCTCATCATCCGCCTTACCTGTTGGATTAATCTTTTCAAAGGTACAGTGCATGATCACATTGGTTTGCCCCTTACAATGTCCATATTCTATAAGTTCCCCACGTGACACCCGAGAGACCTCAAGGGAGGTCTACACATCCATGCCATGATGGGGTCATATTTCAGGTAGTAAATACATCTTTAAAGGCTTTCTACGGCAAATGTACCTCAATGTTATCCCCAGTGGCCTTCCTATCTTCCCAAATCTTTTCCTGCACCTTCTTTAGCAGTCGATCTATCGACAGCCTGCTAACCCCTTTCAACCCAAGTTGTTTTGTCTGGGTGATAATCTCCTTCCTCGTGTGGGGTTTGGGACGACGATGAAATTTAAGATTTGTCTCCGTTTCTATCACCTCTCAACCAACTGATCTTTCCTCAACCGGGAATACCCTCGAAGGTGGTTCATTTTGACTATACCTCTCAGGGCTTTTACGTTTTTAACTTCTAACTCCATGTTCACTATTGGATTCATGTCTTTATCCTAACAATAAAAAAATCAATTTAGGTCACCCCAAAAACACCATCCCCAGTTCACTGTTTTTCAGACCCAGTTTTGGGACCTACAAAACCTATCCTAACACTCTCGATCCTACATCCTTATGAAAAATCAGAAAGTCGTGAAACGTACCCGTTGTGTCTGGATTTTTTAATCCCATAGCTCAAAAATTGCACAGCTCCATCGGTCTCTCTCTTTGCCAAGACGGTAGAAAGCTGCTTGTTTAATCTCTCACATTCCCATGTGCGAATAGTTTCCCCTTTCGAGCACAAGGTTACAATTTTGCAGACTTTTACTTCGTGTCAACATCTTTAATGTCTTTGACAATCCATGTTGAGTCCGGCCTTAATCCTTGCCATTTGAGAATTTCCTCGTCATTGCAGCGCTGTTCTCGATTGGCCTTAACAGCGTCCACTTTTTTTCAGAATTTATACCTCTTTCGCCGTATTCTATCTCTGATCAGACATATTTGTAATCGGAAAATCCATTGTGTTTATTCTATTTTGAATTTTTATTGTCGAGCCTGCATTTTTTGTTGCAGAAAGCTCGACATAGGGATAGTGATCCGGCGGCGGCGGTGGTGTTAGATTACTTTTTAAAAACTTTATATTTTAGAAGGTAGAAGACCTGGATGCTTCAAACTTTATATATAGATGCCTCATGTTACGAACTTTCCGTCAGCCACATGTCCAATGTCATTGACCTCATTTTCATGGTTCAGTGCCTACTTGAAAAAAAGTTAAAATTTTTTGTAATGTTAAATTCTCTCTTATTATTAGTAATAAGATAACTTTATTTGGTATGTGCATACCTTGCAAGGTCCTCATGTCCTCGACCTTATTTCATGGATCGGTGAACAAGGTTTAAGTTTTGGTGTTCAAGTCTATATCTCAGATACTATAAGCAATAGGTCTAGTATATTTCGTGTATGGAAGGACTGTAAGGTGTACATGTCCAACTGGCAGGTGTCATCTGACCTTGACCTCATTTTCATGGTTCAGTGGTTATAGTTAAGTTTTTTTGTGTTTTGGTCTGTTTTTCTTATACTATATACAAAAGGTCTACTATATTTGGTGTATGGAATGATTGTAAGGTGTACATATCTAGCTGACAGGTGTCATCTGACCTTGACCTCATTTTCATGGTTCAGTGGTCAAAGTTAAGTTTTTGAATTTTGGTCTATTTTTCTCATACTATATGCAATATGTTTACTATATTTGGTGTATGGATTGATTATTAGGTGTACATGTCTAGCTGACAGGTGTCATCTGACCCTGACCTCATTTTCATGGTTCAGTGGTCAAAGTTAAGTTTTTGAGTTTTGGTCTATTTTCTAATACTATATGCATTAAGTCAACTATATTTGGTGTATGGAAATTATTTACATACTTATCTATAATAAAATTATGTCAGTCGCGCAGGTTTTATTTGATTGACCTCATATTCACGGTTCATTGCTAAGTGCTATGTGTTTGTGTTTTGGTCCGTTTTTCTTAATTTATAAGCAATAGGTCAACTATATTTGTTGTATTGAAGAATTGTTAGATGTACATGTCTGCCTGGCATGGTTCATCTGACCTTGACCTTATTTTCATGGTTAATTGATCAATGTTTCATTTTCTTGCTTTATGTTGAGTTTATGTGACAGTTGTAATAAAGCTTTATATTTAAGACTATCAAAATAATATCAATGATTAGTAAAGAAGGCGAGACATTACAGCGTGTGCACTCTTGTTTTTTTTTGTGTGTGTGTGTTTCTTTCTTCCACAAAGAATGACTTGATTAGGGATCGAATGGTTGCAGCAGTCCACTCCATTATTCAAAATAAGCTATTTCTTAATGTTCAAGCGTATTTTAATATTTAGGTCCTTCGTTACTCCTCTAATATGTGTTGCAGAACATGTTGACTATATACATTTTGTTCCTCTCGTAATAAGCTTTCTAATGAGGTGTAAGGTTTATCTATTATTAAGGGCTAAAGGGTCACAGCATTCCATTACATTATTCAAAATATCTATTTCATTATTCAAAATTGGCTATTTCTTAATTTTCACGCGTATTTTGGCATTTGATCCTCCGTAAACCCTCTAATGGTCATTGCGGCACATATCGTTTATACTCAGTTTATTCCTCTATCAATAAGCTTTAATTTAGTGTATAAATTTTGCCTTGATTAGGGACTGAAGGGTTGCAGCTGTCCATTACATTATTCAAAATAAGTTATTTTTCAATGTTCACGCGTATTTCGAAATTTAAGTCCTTTGTTACTCCTGTAAAATCCGTTGCGGAACATATTGACTATATACCTTTTGTTCCTCTCTTGATAAGCTTTCGATTGAGGTATAATATATATCTGTAATTAGGGGCTAAAGGGTCATAGCAGTCCATTCCATTATTCAAAATATCCATTTCATTATTCAAAATATCCATTTCATTATTCAAAATTGGCTATTTCTCGATGTTCACGCGTAGTTCGATATTTAAGTCCTTCGTTACTCCTCTAATATGCGTTGCAAAACATATTGACTATATACATTTTGTTCCTCTATTAATAAGCTTTCGATCTAGTTATAATATATATCTGTAATTAGGGGCTGAAGGGTCCTGTCAGTCCATTCCATTATTCAAAATTTCCATTTCATTATTCAAATTTGGCTATTTCTCAATGCTCACGCGTATTTCGATATTTAAGTCCTTCATTTCTCCTCTAATATGCGTTACGGAACATATTGACTATATACCGTTTGTTCCTTTCTTGATAAGCTTTCGATTGAGGTATAATATAAATCTATAATTAGGGGCTGAAGGGTCCTGCCAGTCCATTCCATTATTCAAAATTTCCATTTCATTATTCAAAATTGGCTGTTTCTCAATGTTGACGCGTATTTCGATATTTAAGTCATTCGTTACTCCTCTAATAGGGCGGAACAAATTGACTATATACATTTTGTTCCTCTATTAATAAGCTTTCGATCGAGGTATAATATATATTTGTAATTAAGAGCTGAAGGGTCCTGCCAGTCCATTCCATTATTTAAAATTTCCATTTCATTATTCAAAATTGCCGATTTCTCAATGTTCACGCGTAATTCGATCTTTAAGTCCTTCGTTACTCCTCTAATATGCGTTGCGGAACATATTGACTTGATGCATTTTGTTCCTCTTTTGATAAGCTTTCGATTGAGGTATATTATATATCTGTAATTAGGGACTGAAGGGTCCTGCCAGTCCCTTCCATTATTCAAAATTGGCTATTTCTCGATGTTCACGCGTAGTTCGATATTTAAGTCCTTCGTTACTTCTCTAATATGCCTTACGGAACATATTGACTATATACCGTTGTTCCTTTCTTGATAAGCTTTCGATTGAGGTATAAAATATATCTATAATTAGGGGCTGAAGGGTCCTGCCAGTCCATTCCATTATTCAAAATTTCCATTTCATTATTCAAAATTGGCTGTTTCTCAATGTTGACGCGTATTTCGATATTTAAGTCATTCGTAACTCCTCTCATAGGGCGGAACATATTGACTATATACATTTTGTTCCTCTATTAATAAGCTTTCGATCGAGGTATAATATATATCTGTAATTAGGGGTTGAATGGTCCTACCAGTCCCTTCCCATATTCAAAATTGGCTTTTTATCAATGTTCACGCGTATTTCGATATTTGAGTCCTTCGTTTCTCCTCTAATATGTGTTGCGGAACATATTGACTATATACATTTTGTTCCACTATTAATAAGCTTTCGATCAAGGTATAATTTATATCTGTAATTAGGGAGTGAAGGGTTCTGCCAGTCCATTCCATTATTCAAAATAACCATTTCATTATTCAAAATGGCCGATTTCTCAATGTTCACGCGTAATTCGATCTTTAAGTCCTTTGTTACTCCTCTAATATGCGTTGCGGAACAAATTGACTATATACCTTTTGTTCCTTTCTTGATAAACTTTCGATTGAGGTACAATATATATCTGTAATTAGGGGCTGAAGGGTCCTGCCAGTCCATTCCATTATTCAAAATATCCATTTCATTATTCAAAATTAGCTGTTTCTCAATGTTGACGCGTATTTCGATATTTAAGTCCTTCGTTTCTCCTCTAATATGCGTTGCGGAACATATTGACTATATACATTTTGTTCCTCTATTAATAAGCTTTCGATCGAAGTATAACATATATCTGTAATTAGGGACTGAAGGGTCCTGCCAATCCATTCCATTATTCAAAATATCCATTTCATTATTCAAAATTGCCGATTTCTCAATGTTCACGCGTAATTCGATCTTTAAGTCCTTTGTTACTCCTCTAATATGCGTTGCGGAACAAATTGACTATATACCTTTTGTTCCTCTCTTAATAAGCTTTCGATTGAGGTATAATATATATCTGTAATTAGGGGTTGAAAGGTCCTGCCAGTCCATTCCATTATTCAAAATATCCATTTCATTATTCAAAATTGGCTATTTCTCAATGTTCACTTGTAATTCGATCTTTAAGTCCTTCGTTACTCCTCTAATATGCGTTGGGGAACAAATTGACTATATACCTTTTGTTCCTCTTTTAATAAGCTTTCGACTGAGGTATAATATATATCTGTAATTAGGGGTTGAAGGGTCCTGCCAGTCCATTCCATTATTCAAAATACCCATTTCATTATTCAAAATTGGATATTTCTCAATGTTCAGGTGTATTTCGATATTTAAGTCCGTCGTTACTCCTCTAATATGCATTGCAGAACAAATTGACTATATACCTTTTGTTCCTCTCTGAATAAGCTTTCGATTGAGGTATAATATATATCTATCTGTAATTAGGGGCTGAAAGGTCCTGCCAGTCCATTCCATTATTCAAAATATCCATTTCATTATTCAAAATTGCATATAATTTTTTAATGTTCATGCTTAATTCGATCTTTAAGTCCTTCGTTACTCCTCTAATATGCGTTGCAGAACAAATTGACTATATACCTTTTTGTTCCTCTCTTGATAAGCTTTCGATTGAGATATAATATATATCTGTAATTAGGGGCTGAAGGGTCCTGCCAGTCCATTCCAATATTGAAAATATCCATTTCATTATTCAAAATTGGCTATTTCTTAATTTTCACGCGTATTTTGGCATTTAGCTCTTCTAATTTTTGTTGCGGAACATATTGACTATATACATTTTGTTCGTCTTGTAATCAGCTTTCGAATGAGGTATAAGGTTTATCTATAATAGGGGCTAAAGGGTCGCCGCAGTCCATTCCATTATTCAAAATATCCATTTTATTATTCAAAATTGGCTATTTCTCAATTTTCACGCCTATTTTGGCATTTAGGTCTTCTAATATTCGTTGCGGAACATATTGTCTAAATACATTTTGTTCCTCTTGTAATCAGCTTTCGAATGAGGTATAAGGTTTATCTACAATTAGGGGCTAAAGGGTCGCCGCACTCCATTCCATTATTCAAAATATCCATTTCATTATTCAAAATTGGCTAATTCTTAATTTTCACGCGTATTTTGGCATTTAAGTCTTCTAATATTCGTTGCGGAACATATTGCCTATAAGCATGTTGTTCTTCTCGTAATCAGCTTTCGAATGAGGTATAAGGTTTATCTATAATTAAGGACTAAAGTGTCACCGCTGTCCATTCCATTATACAAAATATCCATTTCATTATTCAAAATTGACTTTTTCTTAATTTTCACGCGTATTTTGGCAATAAGGTCTTCTAATATTCGTTGCGGAACATATTGGCTATATACAGTTTGTTCCTCTTATAATCAGCTTTCAAATGAGGTATAAGATTTATCTATAATTAGGGGCTAAAGGGTCGCTGCAGTCCATTCCATTATTCAAAATATCCATTTCATTATTCAAAATTGACTTTTCTTAATTTTCACGCGTATTTTGGCAATTAGGTCTTCTAATATTCGTTGTGGAACATATTGACTATATACATTTTTTTCCGTCTTGTAATCAGCTTTCGAATGAGGTATAAGGTTTATCTATAATAGGGGCTAAAGGGTCGCCGCAGTCCATTCCATTATTCAAAATATCCATTTCTTATTCAAAATTGGCTTTTTCTTAATTTTCACGTGTATTTTACCAATCAGGTCTTCTAATATTTGTTGCGGAACATATTGACTATATACATTTTGTTTGTCTTGTAATCAGCTTTCGAATGAGGTATAAGGTTTATCTATAATTAGGGACTAAAGGGTCGCCGCAGTTCATTCCATTATTCAAAATATCCATTTCATTATTCAAAATTGGCTATTTCTTAATTTTCACGCGTATTTTGGCATTTAGCTCTTTTTATTTTCGTTACGGAACATATTGACTTTATACATTTTGTTCCTCTTGTAATCAGCTTTCGAATGAGGTATAAGGTTTATCTATAATTAGGGGCTAAAGGGTCGCCGCAGTCCATTCCATTATTCAAAATATCCATTTCATTATTCAAAATTGGCTATTTCTTAATTTTCACGCGCATTTTGGCATTTAGCTCTTTTAATTTTCGTTACGGAACATATTGACTATATACATTTTGTTCCTCTTGTAATCAGCTTTCGAATGAGATATAAGGTTTATCTATAATTAGGGACTAAAGGGTCGCCGCACTCCATTCCATTATTCAAAATATCCATTTCATTATTCAAAATTGGCTATTTCTTAATTTTAACGCGTATTTTGGCATTTAGATCTTCTTTTATTCGTTGCGGAACATATTGACTATATACATTTTGTTTTACTTGTAATCACTTTTCGAATGAGATATAAGGTTTATCTATAATTAGGGGCTAAAGGGTCGCCGCACTCCATTCCATTATTCAAAATATTCATTTCATTATTCAAAATTGGCTATTTCTTAATTTTCACGCGTATTTTGGCATTTAGGTCTTCTTATCTCCGTTGCGGAACATATTGACTATATACATGTTGTTCCTTTTGTAATCAGCTTTTGAATGAGGTATAAGGTTTATTTATAATTAGGTGCTAAAGGGTCGCAGCAGTCCATTCCATTATTCAAAATATATATTTCATTATTCAAAATTGACTATTTCTTAATTTTCACGCGTATTTTGGTAATCAGGTCTTCTAATATTCGTTGTGGAACATATTGACTATATAAATTTTGTTCGTCTTGTTATCAGCTTTCAAATGAGATATAAGGTTCATCTATAATAGGGGCTAAAGGGTCGCCGCAGTCCATTCCATTCTTCAAAATATCCATTTCATTATTCAAAATTGACTTTTCTTAATTTTCACGCGTATTTTGGCAATTAGGTCTGCTAATATTCGTTGCGGAACATTTTGACTAAATACATTTTGTTCCTCTTGTAATCAGCTTTCGATTGAGGTATAAGATTGCTCTATGATTAGGGGCGAAAGGGTCGCCGCAGTCCATTCCATTATTCAAAATATCCATTTCATTATTCAAAATTGGCTATTTCTTAATTTTCACGCGTATTTTGGCATTTAGCTCTTTTTATTTTCGTTACGGAACATATTGACTTTATACATTTTGTTCCTCTTGTAATCACTTTTCGAATGAGATATAAGGTTTATCTATAATTAGGGACTAAAGGGTCGCCGCAGTTCATTCCATTATTTAAAATATCCATTTCATTATTCAAAATTGGCTATTTCTTAATTTTCACGCGTATTTTGGCATTTAGCTCTTTTTATTTTCGTTACGGAACATATTGACTTTATACATTTTGTTCCTCTTGTAATCACTTTTCGAATGGGGTATAAGGTTTATCTATAATTAGGGACTAAAGGGTCGCCGCAGTTCATTCCATTATTCAAAATATCCATTTCATTATTCAAAATTGACTTTTTCTAAATTTTCACGCGTATTTTGGCAATTAAGTCTTCTAATATTCGTTGCGGAACATATTGGCTATATACAGTTTGTTCCTCTTGTAATCAGTATTCGGATGAGGTATAAGATTTATCTATAATTAGGGGCTAAAGGGTCGCCGCAGTCCATTCCATTATTCAAAATATCCATTTCATTATTCAAAATTGACTTTTTCTAAATTTTCACGCGTATTTTGGCAATTAGGTCTTCTAATATTCGTTGCGGAACATATTGGCTATATACAGTTTGTTTGTCTTGTAATCAGCTTTCGAATGAGGTATAAGATTTATCTATAATTAGGGGCAAAAGGGTCGCCGCAGTCCATTCCATTATTCAAAATATCCATTTCATTATTCAAAATTGACTTTTCTTAATTTTCATGCGTATTTTGGCAATTAGGTCTTCTAATATTCGTTGCGGAACATATTGACTATATACATTTTGTTCGTCTTGTAATCAGCTTTCGAATGAGGTATAAGGTTTACCTATAATAAGGGCTAAAGAGTCACCGCAGTCCATTTCATTATTCAAAATATCCATTTCATTATTTAAAATTGGCTTTTTCTTTATTTTCACGCGTATTTTAGCAATCAGGTCTTCTAATATTCGTTGCAGAACATTTTGATTAAAAGCATTTTGTTCATCTTGTAATCAGCTTTCGAATGAGGTATAAGGTTTATCTCTAATTAGAGGCTAAAGGGTCGCCGCACTCCATTCCATTATTCAAAATATCCATTTCATTATTCAAAATTGGCTATTTCTTAATTTTCACGCGTATTTTGGCATTTAAGTCTTCTAATATTCGTTGCGGAACATATTGACTATATACATTTTGTTTCTCCTGTATTCAGCTTTCGAATGAGGTATAAGTTTTATCTATAATTAGTAGCTAAAGGGTCGCCGCACTCCATTCCATTATTCAAAATATCCATTTCATTATTCAAAATTGGCTATTTCTTAATTTTCACGCGTATTTTGGCATTTAGGTCTTCTAATATTCGTTCCGGAACATACTGACTATATACATTTTGTTCCTCTTGTAATCAGCTTTCGAATGAGGTATAAGATTTATCTATAATAGGGGCTAAAGGGTCGCCGCAATCCGTTCCATTATTCAAAATATCCATTTCATTATTCAAAATTGGCTATTTCTTAATTTTCACGCGTATTTTGGCATTTAGGTCTTCTAATATTCGTTGCAGAACATACTGACTATATACATTTTGTTCCTCTTGTAATCAGCTTTCGAATGAGGTATCAGCTTTATCTATAATAAGGGCTAAAGGGTCGCCGCAGTCCATTCCATTATTCAAAATATCCATTTCATTATTCAAAATTGACTTTTCTTAATTTTCACGCGTATTTTGGCAATAAGGTCTACTAATATTCGTTGCGGAACATATTGACTATATACATATTGTTCGTCTGGTAATCAACTTTCGAATGAGGTATAAGGTTTATCTATAATAGGGGCTAAAAGGTCGCCGCAGTCCATTCCATTATTCAAAATATCCATTTCATTATTCAAAATTGGCTATTTCTTAATTTTCACGCGTATTTTGGCATTTAGGTCTTCTAATATTCGTTGCAGAACATACTGACTATATACATTTTGTTCCTCTTGTAATCAGCTTTCGAATGAGGTATCAGCTTTATCTATAATAAGGGCTAAAGGGTCGCCGCAGTCCATTCCATTATTCAAAATATCCATTTCATTATTCAAAATTGACTTTTCTTAATTTTCACGCGTATTTTGGCAATAAGGTCTACTAATATTCGTTGCGGAACATATTGACTATATACATATTGTTCGTCTGGTAATCAACTTTCGAATGAGGTATAAGGTTTATCTATAATAGGGGCTAAAAGGTCGCCGCAGTCCATTCCATTATTCAAAATATCCATTTCAGTATTCAAAATTGGCTATTTCTTAATTTTCACGCGTATTTTGGCATTTAGGTCTTCTAATATTCGTTCCGGAACATACTGACTATATACATTTTGTTCCTCTTGTAATCAGCTTTCGAATGAGGTATAAGATTTATCTATAATAGGGGCTAAAGGGTCGCCGCAATCCGTTCCATTATTCAAAATATCCATTTCATTATTCAAAATTGGCTATTTCTTAACTTTCACGCGTATTTTGGCATTTAGGTCTTCTAATATTCGTTGCAGAACATACTGACTATATACATGTTGTTCCTCTTGTAATCAGCTTTCGAATAAGGTATAAGGTTTATCTATAATTAGGTGCTAAAGGGTCGCAGCAGTCCATTCCATTATTCAAAATATCCATTTCATTATTCAAAATTGTCTTTTTCTTAATTTTCACGCGTATTTTGGCAATCAGGTCTTCTAATATTCGTTGTGGAACATATTGACTATATACATTTTGTTCCTCTTGTAATCAGCTTTCAAATGAGGTATACGGTTTATCTATAATATGGGCTAAAGGGTCGCCGCAGTCCATTCCATTATTCAAAATATCCATTTCATTATTCAAAATTGACTTATTTTTAATTTTGACGCGTATTTTAGCAATTAGGTCTTCTAATATTCATTGCGGAACATATTGGCTATATACATTTTGTTCCTCTTGTAATCAGCTTTCGAATGAGGTATGAGATTTATCTATAATTAGGGGCTAAAGGGTCGCCGCAGTCCATTCCATTATTCAAAATATCCATTTCAGTATTCAAAATTGGCTATTTCTTAATTTTCACGCGTATTTTGGCATTTAGGTCTTCTAATATTCGTTGCGAAACATATTGATTATAAGCATGTTGTTCCTTTTGTAATCAGCTTTCGAATGAGGTATAAGGTTTATCTATAATTAGGAGCTAAAGGGTCGCCGCACTCCATTCCATTATTCAAAATATCCATTTCATTATTCAAAATTGGCTATTTCTTAATTTTCACGCGTATTTTGGCATTTAGGTCTTCTAATATTCGTTGCGGAACATATTGATTATAAGCTTGTTGTTCCTCTTGTAATCAGCTTTCGAATGAGGTATAAGGTTTATCTATAATTAGGGGCTAAAGGGTCGCCGCAGTCCATTCCATTATTCAAAATATCCGTTTCATTATTCAAAATTGGCTATTTCTTAATTTTCATGCGTATTTTGGCATTTAGGTCTTCTAATATTCGTTGCGGAACATACTGACTTTATACATTTTGTTTCTCTTGTAATCACCTTTCGAATGAAGTATAAGGTTTATCTATAATAGGGGCTAAAGGGTCGCCGCACTCCATTCCATTATTCAAAATATCCATTTCATTATTCAAAATTGGCTATTTCTTAATTTTCACGCGTATTTTGGCATTTAGGTCTTCTAATATTCGTTGCGGAACATACTGACTATATACATTTTATTCCTCTTGTAATCAGCTTTCGAATGAGGTAGAAGGTTTATCTATAATAGGGGCTAAAAGGTCGCCGCAGTCCATTCCATTATTAAAAATATCCATTTCATTATTCAAAATTGACTTTTTCTTAATTTTCACGCGTATTTTGGCAATCAGGTCTTCTAATATTCGTTGCGGAACATATTGACTATATACATGTTATTCCTCTTGTAATCAGCTTTCGAATAAGGTATAAGGTTTATCTATATTTAGGTGCTAAAGGGTCGCAGCAGTCCATTCCATTATTCAGAATATCCATTTAATTATTCAAAATTGACTATTTCTTAATTTTCACGCGTATTTTGGCATTTAGGTCTTCTAATATTCGTTGCGGAACCTATTGACTATATACATTTTGTTCCTCTTGTAATCAGGTTTCGATTGAGGTATGAGATTGATCTATAATTAGGGGCTAAAAGGTCGCCGCAGTCCATTCCATTATTCAAAATATCCATTTCATTATTCAAAATTGGCTATTTCTTAATTTTCACGCGTATTTTGGCATTTAGGTCTTCTAAGATTCGTTGCGGAACATATTGATTATAAGCATGTTGTTCCTTTTGTAATCAGGTTTCGAATGAGGTATAAGGTTTATCTATAATTAGGAGCTAAAGGGTCGCCGCACTCCATTCCATTATTCAAAATATCCATTTCATTATTCAAAATTGGCTATTTCTTAATTTTCATGCGTATTTTGGCATTTAGGTCTTCTAATATTCGTTGCGGAACATACTGACTATATACATTTTGTTTCTCTTGTAATCAGCTTTCGAATGAGGTATGAGATTTATCTATAATTAGGGGCTAAAGGGTCGCCGCAGTCCATTCTAATATTCAAAATATCCAATTCATTATTCAAAATTGACTTATTTTTAATTTTGACGCGTACTTTGGCAATTAGGTCTTCTAATATTCGTTGCGGAACATATTGGCTATATACATTTTGTTCCTCTTGTAATCAGCTTTCGAATGAGGTATGAGATTTATCTATAATTAGGGGCTAAAGGGTCGCCCCAGTCCATTCCATTATTCAAAATATCCATTTCATTATTCAAAATTGGCTATTTCTTAATTTTCACGCGTATTTTGGCATTCAGGTCTTCTAATATTCGTTGCGGAACATATTGATTATAAGCATGTTGTTCCTTTTGTAATCAGTTTTCGAATGAGGTATAAGGTTTATCTATAATTAGGAGCTAAAGGGTCGCCGCACTCCATTCCATTATTCAAAATATCCATTTCATTATTCAAAATTGACTTTTTTTTTTAATTTTTACGCGTATTTTGGCATTTAGGTCTTCTAATATTCGTTGCGGAACATATTGATTATAAGCATGTTGTTCCTCTTGTAATCAGCTTTCGAATGAGGTATAAGGTTTATCTATAATTAGGAGCTAAAGGGTCGCCGCACTCCATTCCATTATTCAAAATATCCATTTCATTATTCAAAATTGGCTATTTCTTAATTTTCACGCGTATTTTGGCATTTAGGTCTTCTAATATTCGTTGCGGAACATACTGACTATATACATTGTGTTCCTCTTGTAATCAGCTTTCGAATGAGGTATAAGGTTTATCTATAATAGGGGCTAAAGGGTCGCCGCAGTCCATTCCATTATTCAAAATATCTTTTTCATTATTCAAAATTGACTTTTTCTTAATTTTCACGCGTATTTTGGCAATCAGGTCTTCTAATATTCGTTGCGGAACATATTGACTATATACATTTTGTTCCTCTTGTAATCAGTTTTCGAATGAGGTATAAGATTTATCTATAATTAGGGGCTAAAGGGTCGCCGCACTCCATTCCATTATTCAAAATATCGATTTCATTATTCAAAATTGGCTATTTCTTAATTTTCACGCGTATTTTGGCATTTAAATCTTCTTATATTCGTTGCGGAACATATTGACTATATACATGTTGTTCCTCTTGTAATCAGGTTTCGAATGAGGTATAAGATTTATCTATAATTAGAGGCTAAATGGTCGCCGCACTCCATTCCATTATTCAAAATATCCATTTCATTATTCAAAATTGGCTATTTCTTTTTTTTCACGCGTATTTTGGCATTTAGGTCTTCAAATCTTCGTTGCGGAACCTTTAATAGCTGACTATGCGGTATGGGCTTTGCTCATTGTTGAAGGCTGTACGGTGAGCTATAGTTTTTAATGTCTGTGTCATTGTGGTCTTTCTGGATATGTGTCTCATTGGCAATCATACCACATCTTCTATTATATATTTCCTCATTTTTATGCATATTGTGGCATTTAGGTCCTCCGTAAACCGTCTTATGGTCATTTCGAATCAAAATATAGCTATAGTGTCACAGTCAATTTTTTATTTTTTTTTTCACTATTCATCGCTTCAATTTGAATAATGAAACATAAACCATTTCATTATTCATTATTCATTTTTCAATATTGAATAGTGAATAGTGAACTATTTCATTATTCATTATTGAATAATGAATAATGAACTATGAATAATGGACGTACTTCAGCGCGGTTATTAAATCGTGTTGACAAATATTTCGGCTCAACAAATGGCCTTCTTCAAGTGTCACAAGTTTTAACAATACTGATACATAATGTATAAGATGTAAAAATAGATCAGTAATAATACAGGTAAGTTTTGGTCGATTGATTTTAATCCAAAATCCTGAATATCATAATATAAACAAAACACTATAATTCAATATACGTGACTGTGTATATTAACAATAAAAATGAGTGAAAAACAAAACTGTTAGTATTTCTTATTGATGCCGTTTGGATGATGTACATTAAGTTCCTTTATCCAAAAGCTTTCCCGGACCTGTCCTTGGGCATCACTCCAGTGAATGTTCTGTTCAATTACAAGAATTTTCATGCGGTTAAAGTCATCAGGTTTGTGACCCGACTGTCTGAAGTGCTGAGAAACTGGGAGAAGTGGCTTCTTAGAGATATCACTCCTGTGGCCATTGAGGCGTTTGTGGAAAGGCTGCTTTGACTCACCAACATATTGGAGGCCACAAACCGAACATTCTAGTATGTAAATAACATACATACTTTTGCAGGTAACATTGCAAAATATCTTATAGTTATTTTCGGTTGCCTTACTATGAAATGTTGATGAATGCTGCATCTGTAGGCAGCATTTGCAGCGTTTTTCTTCACACGAACGACATTCTCCAGAAGTACTTCTATTATCAGACACTTCAGCCCGCACCAGCAGGTTCCGCAGACTATTAGGTTGACTAAAAGCTATCATTGGAGGCTCGGGAAAAATCTTGGATAGTTTGGAATTCTTTTCAACTGATTTCCAATGTTCACGAATGACACCAAAACTGTTTTTGAGAGATAGGTGGTAAGTTAGAACACATGGAGTCCTTTTCTTTTTCTTTTTAACTTTGTATTCCAAAAGTTCACTCCTAGGAATTGACTCCGCTTTCTGAAAGCTTTTTTGATATTTCTGTGTTTGTAGCCCCTTTTCTTCAAGCGAGTTACAAGTTGACGTAGTTGTCTTTTAGTTGTTTCTGTGTTGGAACATATTCGCTTGACTCTAAGTGCCTGACTGTATGGGATGCTCTTGGTTAGATGAGCAGGATGGCAACTTTTAGGGGACAAATATTGATGAGTCTCAATAGGTTTAGAATATAAATCTGTAGTTATGGTGCCCTCTGTGAGCGAACTTGAAGTATCGAGGATGTTATAACTTGTATAATGCAAAAATACAAGTTATAACATGTACAAAAGTACCTCATACATGTTATAACCTGTACAAAATATTGCTTAAAAATGGTTTTAACTTGTACAAAATTTAAAATAAATCTTAATGAGGTAAAATATACATTTAAATTCACCAATGCATAAAGAACAACAATAAATAGGCCAGAACGTGTCTTTTTCTGTAGAGGACAATGATCACAAAGTTTCAGAAATATATGTTTCATGACTTAAGTTATGTTGGCAAATGTGTTTTCATGTAATTGTATGTTATATGCAGTCCATCATGGCTTAAATAAGTGTGAAACTATTTACTAAAAGCTTGCATTTCCTCAATGACAATGACAATTACATTAGATACTAGTAACTAAATTCTTCCAAAAAATTTAAGAACGATGCCTAATAATTTTGGGTTATACTCCTCCCTCTCATTTTATAGCATGCAAAGACTAAAACAATGTCTTATATGCTTACTCTGTAAAAACAAGAGAGAGCTGAAATAGTTTTCATTCGACCACGCTTCATTATCAATATCTTTGGATCTACTCTAACATTTTTGGCCTTCAGCTTGACTTATGTAAATTTATAACTCAATCTTGTTTTATAAACTCTAGGATCATTGCATGAGGCGAATGTCATTTTGATGTTTAAAATATATCCTCTACTTTGAAAGCATGTATTTGTGGCCTTTGGATGTTGTTTGGTCCATGGGCGGGTTGTTGTCTTTTAGACACATACCCCATTTCAATTCCCAATTTCAATTGTAGACACATCTATCCTGGCTATCCTCTTACGTCTTTTAGTGTCAATTAGAATGAAAGTATGTTACTATTGCCTTCAAAGTGGACACTCACAATTATAATTCATTAAATAAAGATATGTCCATAGATAGTCATAAAAGTATCATAAGACATGTCCTAAGATATATCTTATGACAGGTCTTAGGATTGCATCGTAATACCGACCCCTGGACATTAACTGTATCAAAAAAGGACAAAACACACTAACATGAAGGAATAATAAAAAAAGTTATTGAGGTCAATATCATCTTATTTTTCGATTTTGTACATGTTAAAACCATTTTTAAGCAATATTTTGTACAGGTTATAACATGTATGAGGTACTTTAGTACATGTTATAACTTGTATTTTTGCATTATACAAGTTATAACATGTACAACATTTTTGTACATGTTATAACATGTACAAAATCGCAACTTGTACACGACATATATATGTCGTGTACAAATTCCGATTTTGTACAGGTTATAACATGTACAAAAAATTTGCACATGTTATAATTTGTACAAGGCAAAAATACAAGTTATATCATGTACAAAAGTACCTCATACATGTTATAACATGTACAAAATATTGCTTAAAAATGGGTTTAACTTGTACAAAATTTGAAAATAAAAACATGTCTGTATTATTACAACACAAGTCATCAACCTCAATAATAATATAAAAAAATCCTCTGCAAATAGTTGTCAAAGGTACCAAGATTATAATTTAATACGCCAGACGCCAGACGCGAAGGTCATTTCGGTGTACTACAGCGAGGTGGCTACAACATTTGATCAAACTGCACACATTAAGTATGCTGCAATTTGGACAAAAATGTACTCTGTCATACGAATCTGGAATTTTGAAAAGATTCTTTTAACAGACTGTATCAACATAGCACTCACCATCCGATGTTTTTCTTTTTTTTTCTAAGGTTCAGGCTGTCAATATATCATACTGCTTCAGAAGGGTTCTTTCTTTGTCAGTAGTTTTAGCTGCATCTTTTGCTTGCTTAACACTCTTTATATAAATTTCTAATATATATAAAGAATTAGAATGTACTAAATTATAATCCTGGTACTTTTATAATGTACTAAATTTATAATGTACTAAATTATAATCCTGGTACTTTTGATAACTATTTACACCACTGGGTCGATGCCACTGCTGGTGGACGTTTCGTCCCCGAGGGTATCACCAGCCCAGTAGTCAGCACTTCGGTGTTGACATGAATATCAATAATGTGTCCCAGGAATAGATTACCTTAGCCGTATTTGGCACAACTTTTTGGAATTTTGGATCCTCTATGCTCTTCAACTTTGTATTGTTTGGCTTTATAACTATTTTGATATGAGCGTCACTGATGAGTCTTATGTAGACGAAACGCGCGTCTGGCGTACTAAATTATAATCCTGGTACTTTTAATAACTATCTATCCTCTCCTTGGAAAACAGGAAATTGTTTGCAGAGGAATTGTTTCCTCGACATATCTAGGATTTCATTGTAAAAAATATAGTTTACTGGCTTTCCACTTGCATAATAGAAAAATATTTTTATTTTCAATTTTGTACAAGTTAAACCCATTTTGAAGCAATATTTTGTACATGTTATAACATGTACGAGGTACTTTTGTACATGTTATAACTTGTATTTTTGCCTTGTACAAATTATAAAATGTACAAATGTTTTGTACATGTTATAACCTGTACAAAATCGCAACATGTACATGACATAGGTTATATGGCTTATTACAACAGAGAGTTCAAATATATGCTTCAAATGCAAATAATAATGTATGATATGAACTAGCACATTTCTAAAACTTTAACGGGAACGACAATTATGATGGTACAAGAATGATTACGTCAATAAAATTACCAAATAGACAGCACTGAACGATCTTAATTTATAAATATTTTAAATTGACAGAGTAAAGTAGCTGTAACAGACTCTGATCAATATTTCTGGTCTGTTCCAATCTGTCCTTCACTATTGACAATGACTATATATTACATTTTCCCAAATTCACCCTTGGAAAAAATATTTAAATAGATTTTAATTTCATCAAATCTTATTTTTTGGGTATTATTTATATGTTTATGAATTATATTCTTTACACCAGAAATGTTATTTATAAACAAGCGTATGAGTTTAGTAATGACAAGTAAGACAGAGTTGTATATTATTCATCTGATAGTTCAAAATGGAAAGTTATAAGTTATCAGCCGTGTACACTGATCAATACCTGCAGAAGTGAAACGATGCATGAACTTGCAAGCCCGACAGGAAATCGCTTGAATACCTGGACGTGTCACCTCACACCCCTCACAATACCTTTGGAAGTAATACCTTTAGCCATGCTGGTGATCAGATGAGGGAAGATCAAAATATATTTGTTTATTACTTTAAAGAATTATGAACAAATTAGATTTTCGAAAACAATTTTCACGGAACACTTATTTATGATTTCAACTTTGACTTTTCACCTAATTCCAATATCAACAGTTTAAAAACAACAGACCATGGTAATTTAAAAAATTTTTCGTATCAAGTTAGTTAGTCGGATAAAACAACCGTACGATTGACAAGATATCGACACGCAGTTACGACTACATCGGTTACTGTAGTTTTGTTTCTTTGTGGTTTATAGACATATCGTTTTTATTAATCGGGAAAGAAGACAAAATGGCGGATCGCAGAGAATTGATACTCTAAATTTAAAATCGATGGTGATCGCTTATCTAGCGGAATAAAACTTTAATATCTATGAATTTGAGCATTTTTATACAGAATGAACATAATATCAATTTTTAATTTTTTTTGCGAAGTTTCCCTTTAATGAAGTTTCTTTATAATCATTAAAATGCTGAAATGACGAATTGAAAACCATACTTCTATATACATATAAGGCAGCAACCATTTGATTTTCTGGGGGGGGGGGGGGCTATGGTTTTTTTTTCTGTACAAACAAATTTTTTTTTTCGCGACAAGTCGAAAACAATTTTTTTCTTTCAATTTTAGCATTACATATAGTGGCAGCTGAGGGTGTAACAAACGGTAAACGGACAGAAAGTCACAGGACAAAAAGTCACAGGACATAAAGTCACAAATTTGATAGGACAAAAAGTCACAGGACAAAAAGTCACAATTAATTCTTTGACAATTTTTTTTTATTTCCAAAGGAATACAGAACAAATCTTTAATTATATTCTGGATTACCTCCTTGGCAAGTGTCATTGTATACATGTTGTTTCAAAGAGAATTGTAAATATTTTATTCCTATATCAATCAGTTTATGTGATGTGATTTACACACAAGTAAGATGTTGTATTTGGCTTTATCTATGGAAAAAAATAAAGGCAACAGTAGTAAACTGCTGTTCGAAAGTCCTAAATCGATTCAAAGAAAGCAAATCCGGGTTGCATACTAAAACTGAGGGAAACACATCAACTATTAGAGGAAAACAACGAAACAACAGGAACACTAAATTATATAACATTGTTATCATGAAGACCAGACATGTGCTTAGCAATATCTAGATTTTAAAAGATCAAAGTAGCATCTGTATTCATAGATCCATTTAGTTTTTAATCAACATCACAGCCTTAACACAGTCAGAAAAATATATAAAGTTATATTAAATGTTCTGGTCACCAGTAAATACATGGCAAGTGAATGAAGCTTCTTGCGAAGTGATGAATACACAACAGCTTTTGTAAAGATAGCAGTGTTCATATTCAAATTTTGAAAGTGGTTGAGGATCTGAGGAATCAAGATAAATGTGAACAGTTACCCTTCTGGAGCACCTGATATCACCCCCAGTTTTTTGGTGGGGTTCGTGTTGCTAAGTCGTTAGTTTCCTATGTTGTGTCTTGTGTACTATTATTTACAGTTTGTCTTTTTCATTTTCAGCCATGGCTTTGTCAGTGTATATTTGATCTATGAGTTTGACTGTCCCTCTGGTATCTTTTGGCATCTTTTAACAGTTGCAAGATAATATGCACAGTTATAGCAATACCTCAAACAAGACCCTAAGTGAATTCAACTAAACTCAGGTGTTCTAGAATTATACATCAAACATTATGTTTTATACTTTATTTCATATCAGACAGAATATTTTACTTCAGACTTCTAAATAAAGTCCTGTTTATCTAATTACCAATGAGAAAACAAATTTGACTTTTGAGTGCATTGATAAAAACATTTGAGATATCTGATCAAGCCGTAGAATAAAAATCTGAAAGATAACAAGACTAAACATACATGGACTCTATAACATGCATAAAATATTAAACAATATCACTTTAACTCTAACATGATATTTCTATTGATACAGCAAAGAAGACAAAAGTATAACAATAACAATTTCACATGATATATGAGTAAAATCAAAGCTCTAAAAGTGCTCAAAATGTATGAAAGTTTAACATGTGAAAATAATCTGATTACAATGTCCTATACTAGATACTACTGCAAAATAGGGCTCTTCACGGTTAGTTCGGCCATGCATGTTTCTATGCAACTGATGTGTTTTAATGATGTGTTCCCATATTTTCACACCATTTTTACCTCCATTATGAAAATCTGCCCCCTATTCAATATGGCCGAACTAACCGTGAAGAGCCCTATTACCAGCTATATTTGTAGTCTAATGCATCTAATCATACCCGTAGCCAGGGGGGTTCGTCCGAACCCCCCCCTTTGAAATCAAATAAGCACTGTTAAAATCAATGTTTTGTTCAAATTGTGACTGTTAAAGTCAAGTTCATGAGTCCAACGAACCCCCCCCCCTTGGAAATTCCTGGCTACGGGCCTGCTAATGCATTATGCAGACTGTTTATGCACACTACATCCTATTTCGATTTTATTTTGCAATTAGAATTCTACATAAAAATATCTTAGCACTTTAAGCTGAAAACTCAATGTCTGATGTCACTATGAATAGATTAGATCTCCTTTGAGAGCTGATTTAGAATTAAATGTGTGTTAGTGACAGGAGTATGGAGAGAGACACTTTCCCATAATCCTAGCAACCAACAATATTTTTTTTCAATTTCTATAAGGTTCTTAAAGCTGCTATAAAAAAAATTAACAGTTAACATTTATTCAATAACCCTCCTGACTCGCTCATACATTCATTTATGGAACATGGCTTTAATCAAATTTGATAATATAATAATACAATGAAACCTGCATTGCCTTTTTAAAAGATTCATAGCCCTAAACTATTTTGTTCAGCTTGTATGAAATAATATGAAAACTGAACAAAACATGATAAGAAATTGTTGCTTCATAGTAACAATAAATTATTTCTGTATTTTTTTTACCAACTTGCGCAATATCATTAGAAAACTTCTACTTTGAGTAACCTGGCCAGTCATACCCCATTGATAATCTAGGGTCTAAAAAAGATAAAGAAAAACTCAACTATCAAAAGAAAAACTTGAAATACTAATATGTTGAAAGCAAAATGGAAAGGAAATCCTTTAGAATTTTTGAATTCTATATAGACATATCCTCCTTTTCTTAGTATTCACTTCTTTCAAGAGGCATATACAATTGTTCTAATAGTCTTAACTTGGTTTATGTTAAGTTTAACTTGTTGAATTTCATAAAAAAAAAAATAGCAGATTTATATCATGGTACCATTGGCCTATTGAAACTCTTTCAATTTACTTTTGTTGTTTCCATTAATTATAACTGTTGGGTCTCATTGTCATATACCCTAGAACTCCTTTGAGCCATATTAAAAAAAAACAGTGAAACAAATTATGTCCTTAACTAATATTTACAAAATATGCCATTTATAAGTCACCTATAAGTGTACTGATGCCCTCAACATCATAAACACAACTACATATACTTTTATTCAATCTACATATTCTCCATGTATTCTCAATGTATCATTGTTTCTTTAGTACAATTCTAAAATTATGCTTTAAAAAAATCATAGATATCAAGCTTAACATATACACATAAAGAAAACAAAAATAAAAATATGAACTTGTAATGACCACTAAAAATACCATGTCATGTTTTGTATATGTGTAATCATAGTTATCGCTATTTTACGAAATTTTTCTTTGATCATGCTGACTGATAATTTCCTTTCTCAGCGAAGTCGAGTGATATGAAAATTATTGCTAGAAACTAAGGGGGCATGTAGCGTTGCCAATGAAATTGGCACATTATCATAGGTAAAATTAGCAATAAACAGATTAACATTGGTCATAACAACCTTGCCGGCTCAAGTGAGAAAATCATTATTCTGATATCGTCTGCTGTTAAACTGAATGTTATGATATCTTACTGAAAACTAGCGATGAAAAGTCCATACATAGAAACGTAAATGACTGAACCTGAACTTTGGGTAGCATTGAAATTTGGAGAGAACATTTGTTGTAAACATTTTTCATATTGTTTTTAATATTATTCAATTTAACTTTGTGTTCTTCATTTCTAAATGTTAAAAGCATTTTAATTAGTAAAATAATAAGTTTAACCAGGTGCTCCGCAGGGCACAGCTTTATACAACTCCAGTGGTAGAACCCTGCACAGTTGGGGCAAATTTGGTCACAATATTCAAGCTTGATACTGTCTGAATTTGGATTGTGATCAAATTTTTGACATAATATAGGTTTTTGTCAGAAAAATTATGTGGTCAAAGATCTAACAAAGCTATTGCACAATACTGTGCAATTGAAGATTTCTTCTTAAATCTTTTCAAAATTCGAAATTTGAAAAATTTTGAAAAAAGGAATCCCTTAAAAAAATGGTACCCCCTCCCCAACTTAATGAAACCCCTCTTGGAGCAATAACCCTCAAACTCAATCCCATGCTTTCCTTTGTAGTATTGAACCTTGTAGTACACAATTTCAGAGAGATCCATACACTTAAACACAAGTTATTGTCATGATTGTTTGGGAACTAGAAACATGCTTCTTTTTGGTCCTTTTATGGCTCCTAATTCCTACATATTTTGGGCCATTAATTCAAAACTTACTCCCAGCCTTCCCTTTGTTATATGGTTCATTGTGGTACAATTTCAGAGAGCTCCATATAATTACACACAAGTTATTGTCTGGAAACTTGAAAAATGCTTGTTTTGGCCCCTTTTTGGCCCTTAATTCCTAAACTTTGGCCCATAACCCCTAAAATGAATTCAAATCTTCTACTAGTGGTTTTCAACATTGGGGTATAATTTCAGAGCAATTGAAATACTTGTACACATGTTATTATCCTGAAACTAGAAAAAATGCTTGTTTTGGGCCCCTTTTGGGCCCTTAATTCCTAAACGATTGGGACCATCATCCCCAAAATTGATCCAAACCTTCCTTTTGTGGTATTGAACCTTCTGAAAAAATTTCATAAAGATCTATTCACTTAAACTAAAGTTATTATCCGTAAACCAATGTGTCTTCGGACTACGCAGACGACAACGATGATGCAGACAACGACGACGACGCATACGATTTTTTTTTTAATTTTGAAAGATACATTGAGTCTTCTGCTGATATCTTGGGAATTGACATCTATACTTGAATTTCAATATCTGCTTCAATGACAACACAAGAAAAGTTTTCTACATGTATGATTACAAAGAATTCATAATAATGCTTCTCTTTAAACTTTGAATTTGTTCTAAGTCTTTCAAAGAAATCTTTTAAATTCACTATTATACTCTAAATTTTAGTTATCATTTTTTTTGTTTTAAAAATTTTGGCAATAGCAATACTTAATCTCACATTTTTGTTCATTGATTAAACATCACAATAATTAATGCAAACAAAAAATTCTGAATAAATAGTAATTAAAATTAAGTGTAATTAATCTCATTTTAGGAATACAAGTACAGAAATATAAATAAACAATAATAAAATATTAATGCTTATGTGACCTTTGTATATATTTTGTGAATTTTTGTGTAATTCATATTCAATTAATGAAAGTCTTTCCTTTTTCTACGTAAACTCAGCAATTTCAAATAACTATCACTATTTTGTTTAATGTTTAACTTAACTCATCCCGATACTATTATCTAAAAATGTAGGGTCAAAATATTTTCTAAGGTAAAACCAGGTGCTCCGCAGGGTGCAGCTTTATACGACCGCAGAGGTCGAACCCTGAACAGTTTAGGGGGAAAGTATGGACACAACATTCAAGCTTGATACAGCTCTGCATGTGGATTGTGATTAAATTTTTGACATAATTTGAGTTTCTGACACAAAACAAATGTCAAGATCTTACAAATCTATTGCACAATATTGTGCAATTATTGTGCAATTGAAGATTTCTTCTTCAAACTTTACAAAAATTTGGGAAAAAAAATTGAAAACTACTACCATCCCCCTTTTTTTTGCAATTAGTCCAAAACCTAACATTTCTTTAAACATACTTTACAAGTAGTGTAAGAGGTAAATTCGAACATACCCAACATTGTATATTAAATGTTTTGAGTTACATCCATTACACTGCTTTAAAATTGTCTTAATTGTCCATTGACCAAAAACCTAATTTTCCCCCTTTTATTGCCCCTAATTCCAAAACATTTTGAGCCATAACCCCCCAAAAGTCAATACTAACCATCCCTTCATGGTATGGAGACCTGTGGTATAATTTCAGAGAGATTCAAACACTTAAATACAAGTTATTGTTTGAAAACAAAAATGCTTATTTTGGGCCCCCTTTTTGGCCCCTAATTCCTAAACCTTTGGGACCATAACCCTCAAAATTAATCTAAACTTTTTACCTGTGGTATTAAACATTGTGGTACAATTTCAAAGCAATTGAAATACTAATACACAAGTTGATATCCTGAAAGTAGAAAAATACTTGTTTTGGTCCCCTTTTGGGCCCCTAATTCCAAAACAGCAGTGTTTTCCTTTTTTCACTAAGGGAAGGTGGGTGTTTTAAAAAAATCACTTGCAACCGGGTGTTTTTTTTTTTAAATGTCCACCTGGTTTTTTTTAATTTACTGTGGGTGCACGTGGGGGTCACAAAAATAAAGATTAGTATAATATTCACATTTAATGGAGTTGAACAATCATAAATAGACGTAGTCATATTAATTGTCAAATATTCTTTGATTTTATTTTTTTCAACAATTTATCTCTTTTCTCTCTTCTTTCATTTACAATTTTATGTCCTGTTTCTTGCTTTTGTGCCGTATTTTTGGCCCATAGAACAGTAGTATCCTTCCTTTGTGACTATAAGCCATTTGAAGTCTTGATCATATTTGTCTTCACTTGCGTGTCTTTTCGCTTTCGGGTCGATCCGGCCCCACGTCGATCCGGCCCAAGTCGATCCGTCCCACGTCGATCCGGCCCATATGTAAAGTCGATCCGGCCCCAATAAAAAAAAAAAATATTTCTAAGGAATAAAAATAAATATATATTAATTGTAATTCATAAATGTTTATTATTTTTATTATAATGTTAAAGGTGTACGGTAAAAAAAGTAAAAAAGGCCTTTGAATTTTCTTTAGATGAGTATAAAACAACTAGGTTGATTATGTCTTTATTACAAGTTTTCAAGATTATTGGGTATAATTATATTAAAACGTATATAAAAGAATTCAGACATCAACATTATTCAGCAGTTATTAGCATTTTCTTTCAATTGACTGTGATCCTAACAAGTCTTTCATCTTGCGTAACATATAATAACAAATAGTTTCATACATGAACGGTACAAGCCGATCCCCAAGCTGATACATATATATATAAACTTTGTTTTTCTTTTGAAGTTCTTAAAATTTCTAAAATTGAGAAATGTTGTTTGATTTGCCGGATCCTTTCTATAAAAGAGTGCTCATATTATATTTTAGAGAGTGAAAACGTGCATTCAATGTCATTGTTTTGTTGTTTTCTTGCAATGAAGAATAATGAATACTCATATGACTTTTTTTTTATCTACACTATTCAAAATATTGTCAAAATAAGAAAAATATATTGACTATATCCGATGTTACAAAAAAAAAAGTGTTATAGAATAGAATAGTTTTATATGTTATAGAAGCCTATGATGTAACCTGCAAAAAAAATACAAATAATTATTATAATATACACCAACCAGAAGATCAAACTATAAAGACCTTGTTGAAAAACAGATTACGTAACTTTAATTAATCAGCATTGGAATCAAATCAAATCAAATATTTTATTATAGTCTCACCTCTCTACATGTACAATACAAACATGAATACAATATATACAACATGTTTTAATTAAAAGTACAACACAATCTTAAAAACATTCGAGAGCCACTCTCAAAAGAGTTATGAGAGACTTTTACATAAAAAGGATTGAATTAAGTGATTACGAGTGGCATTACCTTACAGTGTTCCAGCTAGGTTTTCAAAAGGGCAGGGTGCCAATCCTGAAAAAGGGCATTAAACGCGCGATATGATAATATGAAAAGGGCATATTTTAATAAAAGATGTTAATCAAACATTTGTGTTTATTCGTTGAATCACAGGTTATACAAGAACAACATCTTTAGCCCATATAGAACTCTATCTTTCTACTTTTAAGGCTGAAAAACTTGTCAAGCAGCTTGTCACACAAGTTTTTTTATCATTGCTTGGCACAGTTGAACTTTATATGCAGTATGTTTTGAAAGGAGATCTGTTTCATACTGTTTCTATGGTCTACCACATTTTACCAGTTTCACCTTTCTACCCCTGCTGTGCTTGATGGCAATACAGCACAAAACAGCTGTGCTCAGTAAATTCACAATTTTAGGATATAAAGCAACAGTGAAAAATAGTATCAAAAATAAAGAATACAGAAAAAGATGACCAAGGCACCCTACCAACACTGCTACTAAGACCCTCTTTAACTTTTCCCATAACTCAAAATAAATACCTAAACATATATATTCTTAAGCAAGAAGTATGGAGACACATTTTAGAATATGTAAATGGGTTACTCAATGCTAGGAAAAAAATCAGATTGAGTTATCTTTCTTTATTCGGGTGTGCTCCTTCTTTGGAGGATTATAAACAGTACGTAAATATGATGTAAATATGATCACAATATGGCGGACGATTTTGTTATTTTCGTATTAAAAATGAAGGCAGTCAATGACAAATACGTCTGAATTTTCTGTTTATTTTACAGAAAACAAGTAAAACAATGTCTTCAACGAGTTTATAATGGTTTTCCAACTTTCTGTCATTACGTTTCTTCCATGAAACTACGGTAAACATCGCAAATTGTGCCCAAGTTGTTGTATGCACATTTCTTCAAAGATAATTGCCGACTGACCGATTCTATTTGAACGAATTAATGTTGATGATCATTAATGACCCATCCGATAAACGGATTACCTATAACAACAGATTATGACACCAGTTGTAACCATTGATTAGCTTGGGGTGGTAAACAAAGTCATAATCTTTTCCCCAGGTAAAATTTAGTAATTAGCGTATCATATCAATACGCAAATTAATATGCAATCGATCTTCAAAAAAGGCAGGGCGCCCTGGAAACTGTAAAAAGGGCACAGGGCGCCACTCGGAAAAGGGCGGGCGCCGCGCCCTCTGAAAACGGCCTAGCTGGAACACTGCCTTAGTTCACAATCATCAGACAACTGTTGAATAAACAAACCAATTATAGACTAATGATTTGATTAAATAAGTCATTATTATGCGTTAAATTTTATAGGTCCTTTGGACTGTAAATATTTATTTAGCTATTCTGTGTGTGAACTGAATAAAATAAAAATCGCCATGAAATTCAAAGTAATAGTTATCATGGAAAATAACTTCATAATTTAAAAATGTAGAAACTGCGATACAAACAGACACAATAACACTAATTTCGTATGGATTTAAATTAGTTCGTTAACTGTTACTCCAATACTTCACTGACCTGTTGTCATCCATCATCGATCGGACACTTTTTTTCAAATTCCATTTATACTGTTTAAGTTTGTGACAAATTCCTCCAAAATCTAGTTAATCCATATTTTATTATGGGGCCGGATCGACTTGGGGACGGATCGACGTGGGTCGGATCGACTTGGGCCGGATCGACTTTGGGCCGGATTGACTTGGGGCCGGATCGGTTTGGGGCCGGAACGACCGGATACCGTCTTTTCCGTTGTTTTGTTGATTTTTGTTCAATTTCCACAACTTCAACATTACTATCAATTTTATTTAACTTATTTGGTCTAGTATTTTCTTTATCATCATCGTCATCTGCCTTTCTTGTACCCCGATTGATAAATGAAAACACTGACGATTGGACGCCATCTTTGTCAATGAAAACAAATCAGCGAGGCGCGATTAGTATTCAAATTTTAACGGTACGGAACCGAAAAAAATCCGAAATTTGAAAAAAAAGCCGACTACCTCCTAAAATCGAAAGGTGGTCGGCTTTCAAAAGAAGGTGGTCGGCACACCCGGCTTAAATGCCGAATGGAAAACACTGAACAGTTTGGAACATTATCCCCAAAATCAACCCCAACCTTCCTTTTGAGGTATAGAACCTTTTTTATTAAATTTCATAGAGATCAATTCACTTAAACAAAAGATATTGTCCGGACTCCAAATGTGTCTTTGGACTACACAGACGCAGATGACGACATCATACCATTATATGAAGGCAAATTTTTTTTGCGGTAGTATAAAAATGACGAAGAAAGTAAACAGTTCATTAGAGCTTTCAATATAAATCTTTTCACACAATTTATGCAGTCTGCAATAACAATATAAGCTGAACACATTCACCCTAACAAACAAATTGACTAAAAAAATAACAAACTCACTGGTACACATACCAACACCTACGATATTGTTACACAAATCTTACCATAGAGAAAACAAACTTGAGGCTACATGGAGTCTGTTCTAATCAAGCAAAAACATTATTTTTCTTTAGGTTTTGTATCTTTACATATTTTTCTTGAATATATTCAGAAATTCGACTAAATCATCTTTTGTTAATAAATTCAGTGAAAAGCATATGACTAGTAATTAAAGCATAAAAAATCGGTGAACTTTGTATCACAGTGTTAATCTTGTGACCCACAATTTTATTTTACTTGATGACTTGTTTACACTCTACAAGCAAAGAAACATTAAAAAATCTTTTAAAATAAATTGACCTACTTTCTGATTTATTGATAAAAATATTATATATACATTTGATACTTTATACATCAGAATTATACAAACCATTTTTTTTACTGATCTGATTTATAAATACAAATATTTTATATAAAAAACAACATTTATAAGTTTCAAACAAGAGATAAATAAATGAAGTTGGAAAAATCTTGAATAAACTGGCCTGAGATGAAAACTGAGCTGCAATTTGTTTATATTTGTATGTATAAACTACTGAAATGTGACTGTCACTTTTGAAAATTTTGAATGGCCTACCTAGTCAGAAATAAATAATCCCTTACCTTTTGTTCTATTTAAATACTGTGGATTCATTATAATTCCTTGGATACTAATTTTTCTTGTTCAAGGGTATAGGTGAACCACCAAATAAAGTATTCAACGAATGACAAATTTTCTATCTGGTAAAATGCAGATTTTGGCAATACCACGAAATTAAATATCTACGAATATGTAAGTTTTCCTCAATCCATGAAAATTGGTACCCACGAAAAATAAATGGATCCACAGGAGCAAATATCATAATTGAAGACTTTCATGAGGGTCTGGATGGGGGGGGGGGGGGGGGTCTGTTTTTCTGTAAACATTTAATTTTCACCCCTTTTTTCTCTAATCTTCATTTTTTTTTGCCCGTTATTCTCTAATCTTCATTTTTTAAGGGCATTATTCTTTAGTCATTTAACCCCATCCAAACCCTCTTTCATAGCCTAAGTTCAAAACCAGATTTACATATTTTTCCTCCAAAGAGGAAGTGTTAGTAATTCTATTAAATTGTCGATTTCAAAAGAGAGCACCAAAATACCTCAATACATGTACCAATATAAAAATTTCCAAAACATTCATATATCAATATAAATGAAAATGTTTAACTACTTCTAATATCTAAAGTTGAAATTTGTATACAATTTTAAAATTTCATTTGATCTACAAGAATAAATGTGTTGCTTGGCAACTCTCTAAGAATTCCAATAGACTTGGAAATGTAGTAATTTTATTTAATTTCATGCTTGGGCAGAACTTCAGTATCATACATATTGCTCCAATAGGCAAGTCATCATTGTCATACCTTATCAAGTCAAATTTGGAGAAATACAATGATAACTTTAGTAATAAAATAATTACTTTAGTAGTACAATAATTACTTTAGTAATCAAATAGTTACTATAGTAATAAAATATTGACTTCTGTAATAAAATAATTACCTAAGTAATAAAATAATTACTTTAGTAAATTAATGTCCACCTAGTAAAACAGTGATCTCTTTAGTCTATTTTATAGACAAACCTTGTCCTGTAAGGTTATTATAGGACAACATTACTTTCCTGAAGTATTCAGTCATTTACAAAAAACACCTATAGATATATCACAATGACTACACCTGATAAAATCTTTAAATTAAAAAATGTAAAATTTGTATTTACAATTCAATATAAAATTTCAAATATATAAAGGTGAAGAGATAAACTTTAGTGTGACCAGGCACAATATAAAATAGAAACCTAATTTTACCTTCCAAAATTTAAACTACTTGTTGTCTGCTAAGTAAACTACTGATTTTGTTATAATTTTCAAAAAAGCTAACCAACAGAAAATGAAATCATAACAAAGAAGTTAAAGAGAATAAAGATGATTTTACCACAGAAACTATATTCCAAATGAGATTATATGTGAATATCAAACAAAATTTGATGAAAGTTTTACATAATTCAAGGTAAAAAAAATAAATGATTATTTTGATAAAATGCTTTAAAAAGGCCAAAAAATCTTCAATTGCCTTATAAAGTTGTCAAATCAAACAGACAAAAATGCATGGTCAAGAGAATATGTTGATACATTCCAACCAGTCTCTGACAATTGATGTGTTTTGGACAGATGGATAGAGACCATTCAGAGGCGGATTTAGGGGGGGAAGGGGCCCAGGCTCCCCCTTTTTCAGAAAAAATTTGGTTGGTTATATAGGGAATCACTGAAGCGTGACGGAATCACCCCCCCCCCCCCCCTTAGGCAGTCAGTGGGCCCCCTCTTATGAAAATTTCTAGATCCGCCACTGCCATTACCATATCCCCTGCAGCTTTGTGTGTTGGGACAATTAAATTAGAAAAATGATATATGCTTAAATGTAACACCAAGTATAATTAAATCAATGGTCATGCCTACAAGAAGTTTGAAATTGGAAGGTAGAATAGATTTCTATATAAATAACAAATGTGCACTTTATGTACAAATATTAAAATACTTTTAAAATAGTATGTTTTCAAATAAAATTTCAATTTTTACAAACATATTTTATATACAAATTCTTAAACTGTGGTGTAAAAATAAATTTAATACACTTTTATCATAAGACTTAACAAAATTAGAATGCAGAAACAACAAAGAAATAATTTAAATATCTCAGACTCTGTCTAAGAAATACAGAGAATACTATGGCTCATACCAGATAAAGTATAGTCCTTAATGACATCATGCTTATAACATATATGTATTTTTAAATACAATATTTTGTACTAGATACATGCAAGGCTAAATTCAAAAGAGGTCATTAATGAAGAAAAAATCTAGTCAGATTTTCACATGCTATATACATGACAAATAAAAATTTCACAGAGGTGATAAATATAAAAATTATTTGCAAAAATAGTCAAAAAGCAAGATGTTTACAATAACAAGTGTGGACACATTGAAATATCTCACCTGCTTTGCTGATCATGATTTATTCTATGTTCAAAATCTTTAAGTTAAAAATTTAACAAGTAACATATAAACTTAACAGTATTCATCAATTTACTTTTCTAGTGCTAGTGTATTTCTTACCTACACCAATAATGAAAATTTTCATTTTCTTCAACAGAAATCCAAGAATATAAAGAATTTTCTTTTATATAAAATAATTTTTGTTGAAGGGTCTATTTCATGATCATCATACATTAAAAATATAAAATTACCTTTCATAATAATTTAAATAAAGGAACATAAACATTTATTAAAATGATTGCAGAAAGATGATACACACATTTTTCTTTTGAAACCACAGTTTCACTTATTACCTGTAATGGTAAAGTTCAAATGTTAATGTGTTGTTTTTGTTCAAATGCACATCTTTTTTCTTTAGTACAATTTTTTTTAAAAGTATTGATGCTAATTTCAAAGCAGATATGTTGATGAGTATACTTTTGGTAAATTCTTTATTTTTTTTACCACACAAACATGTAAGCTGAAAATGATTTTTTTGAAATGATGCATTGTTTTTTTTTCAAAATGAGGCTGTAAGAACAAACTGATCTTTTGAATATACATACGACTCTAGTGATGTCAAAATAAAATGACTGTATCAATAATTCAGTTATTCTATTATGTTTTTTAATACAAACATTGCTAGAAATTTCTTGAAAATCTGTCAAAAAATGTAATCAAATGGAATGCCTCCAAAATATTTTTCATGTTATTTATATTTCTAGGGGTTATAAGTATAATGCTAGTAATTTGTTTTCTTATATTTTCACAACAGTTACCTGCTGATTAAAAGAGAGCTTTTACAGCTGATTATTTTAAAATTTAGGGTCCAAAATGGAAGTATTGTACCTTCAATTTTGTATACAATATCAATAGAGTCATTTGTATATTTACAAATAATTTTGATTGTATTTTTCAGAATATATTCCAATGTATAACCTTGATAATGGCTGTACCAAAAGATATAACGTGAGATCTAGTCAATATCAATTAACATTATTGACAATGAGAGTATTTAATCTCAAACTGAATATGAAATTGTAATGTTAACAATACTTCAATGTAAAATTGAAACAGCCTCATGTGTAAGCATGAACGACGAACATTAAGTAAGTAATTTAAAATGAAAGAAAGAAAAGGTGTAAAATCTACTTGGCCTTATTACATGTATTATGAGAAATGACGTCATGGAATGTTTGATTATGTATATACACAGTTGCACCAAGAATGAAAGACAAACAACAACCATATAACCTACAGAATCATATACATATATAACAACGTAATTTGTCCGATTCCAAGTCATCAAAGTTAAAATAGGAATCTAACATCTTTGTCAGACTCACATACATACCTTGCTATAACATAGAATTCAAGCTTGGCCACAGACATGACAGGCCAGGTTTGTAAAATCTCTATTGGTCTGTAAGTATTTCACCTACAGGTCAATGGAATCTGTACAATTTTGTTTGTTTTAAAAAATTGTAAAGCCTGTTGCTGTAAAAGTTTTCATGAAAACTGATAAATTGTTATTCATCTGATACCTAGTAATCAAAGTCAAAACAATTCAGTTATAAAACGAAGTAAGAACACTATACTAATATAGTACAATGTACATGTACAGTAAATATTTATTCTGTCACTAATATAGACCAAATTCACCAGAAAATCATAAGTAAATTTGATTCAAGCTTGAACAAAAAGCGTTTTAACTCAAATTCACTTAGATATTTCCTTCTCTTTCTTTTTTTTTTTAATATATGATAAGAAGTTGTATTAGTAATTTTTATACAACTATTATTTAACATTTGGAAAGAATACAATAATCTAAATTGCCAAACATGCAATGAGTCTAGAATGAATTTGGTCATATTGTACAGTCCAGTCCAACTTGTATTGGATTCTGTAAGCTATAATTATTCAACACTATATAATCTTTTAAGTACACTAATCATCTATAACAATAGGGCTAGTCCGATGATTCACGTCGGGTTGATCTTCTGCGTTGCTATCCTCCTCAATCTCCTCATCAGTATCCACAATATAACTCTCTGACTCGCTAGCAGAGAATTCTTCACTATTGTCATCAATTACAATTACATCTTCTTCATTCTCCTCTTGAGAATCATCTGAATGTTTTCGTTTCTCTCCACGACTACTCTGAAACAACTCTGAGGCACTGCCAGTTTCTTCTGTTGCCACGGTAACATCTTCTGCAACATTGACTTGTTCATTATTCAAGTTGACAGGGGTATGGGTACGAGGCACAAACCCTGTACTACAAATAGACGAGGTATTTGATGCACTCGAGATGCTTGATAAATTTGATAAATTTCTCTTTGGTGATGGCTGAGAATTCAGCTGATTTGACGATTCACCAGAACTTGAGGAATGAGTGCTGTCTGAAGAAAAACTACGATCTTCTACTGAATTTTTCATCATTTTACGACGTTTTAAAACCAATGGGGCTTTTGCCACATCCTGTAGTCTGAATCCTTCCCGAGTAGCTTTGTGAAAGGCACCTAAAGTTGCGCTGAGCTGACTATTAACTGTATGATTTAGTACACCGGGTGTCCTCAGAGGGGTACATGAGTAACATGAACTATTATGCCTATTTAGCCATTCATTGTCTTTGAGATCATCCATAGTTAATCTTTTTGATGGTTCTACTGTTAATAATCCTGTAATTAAAAGTAATTTTAACATATATATTAAAAAAATAAAATAAGTTGATGCTGGATGGCTGCTTAAGGTCGATTTTCAAATTAAATGCATATGCAGGATGAAAATATGTTGATGTAATATTATAAATACAACCCTGCTTTGTACAAGATCAACAAAGCTTAGCTAGATGTGCTAGTTCACAAGTCTGCTGGAAGACATGTCAACATACTCAGACACACTATTCCGTCTAAAAACCAGCCAGACTTTACTTTTACTTCTTACTGCTGCATGCATATAAAGGATGCAGTAAATAACAATTTTAAAGTCTAGTTTGACCTGGCTGGGGTCACAACTCACTACCTACCACACTTAATAAAATGTGTGTTGCAGTATATAAATGAAACCATAATATTCTGTATATGTACACCAAACCTTTAAGGGATAAAAGTTAATTCAGTACATAATGAACAAGAATGTGTCCATAGTACACAGATGCCCCACTTGGTCCGAGACCACAATTGTCGTCCCTTGATTTTCGTTGTTCACGAATATAGTCCCTAATGTTGACAGTGGGTTACTTGCCATTAATTTTTATACCCCTTCCAAATTTATGTCTCCATGTTTAATGCCTCAAATTGCAAGTAGGGGGGTGAAATTACACTAAAAAAATTTGGGTCCAGAATTTTAAAGGAAAGTAGTGATTTGTTTCAGCTGAAAAAGGTTAAAAATTAGCACTTCGGAAGCTGTCAAAAGATTTCAAGACGCCCTCAACATAAAATTGTCCATATTTTGAGTTAGAGCCGATGAAGTTTTCTATAATTTTAATATAATTTGTCTCAAAAGTAGTACAACACACTGTAAAAATTTCATTGAGAAAGCGCAGGTGGGATTTTTTAAATTTTCATTTATGTTCTAAAAGAAATGCACTACAAATTAATTGTGGTCTCGGACCACTTGCACTCATTTTCTATGTTCAGTGGATTGTGAAATTGGAGTCAAAATCTAATTTGGCATTTAAATTAGAAACATCATATCATACAGAACATGTGTACTAAGTTTAAAGTTGATTTGACTTCAACCTCATCAATAACTACCTCGACCTTTAATCTGAAGCATGACAGACAGACAGATGAACGGAGGAAAGAACAGACGAACGGACACACAGACCAGAAAACATAAAATCAAAGCAGGTGAGCACTGGAAGGCAGATTCTGTCTTCTTAATGTTTCTTTTGACTTCTAGTTATCCAACCTTCTGTGGTGTAATCAATTCAGAAAGGAGACTACTTTGTTTTTAATTCAGATGGTGTAGAAAAAGCTTTTTCCAAAATGCTATTAACAATTAAATAATTTGTTAATCAGATCAAAGGAGGATGTAAGCTTTTTTAAGTCTTTCATTGTTCTCAGGGCTATAAATATTAATGAAATACTAGTAAGTATGGGTAGCAATTTGTGTATATGCACCCTATTGACATATAAAGCTGTCTTTATATTCAAGAATCTTATCTTTCAATTCTTGCCTTTTTTTCAAACTTGTAAGTAAAAATTTATAATTCTGACCTTGAATGAGATCTTTAGCTTGTTCAGAAACATCTTTCCATTCTGGTGTAGAGAAATCAAATTGTCCACCCTTAATTCTCTTCATGATGCATTCAGCACTGTCGTCACTTTTGTATGTTTGAAATGGCACTGTTCCTGATAACATGGTGTACTGAAATACATAAATGTCATTAGTAAGAGGGTCTGGATGGGGTTTACAGAATAGAGAATAATGGGCAAAACTGCTGAATAAATGGCTAAAAAATAAAGAATGAAGAGAAATGGCCTTAGATTTAACTAATAAAGTTATGAAGGAACCCTAATTAAGAGTTGATATTAATTTGCATGATAACTTATATTAAACTGATAAAACCCCAAATAAACAGTTTGAACTATGAGATATTGCTCCATTATGATATCAACTAATTCTTCAGTAAACAGGAAGTTGTTATGCACTGGATTAAAAACTGCATCATACAGTACAGCTTTCCAACATGAAGCTTGATACCAAATTTCTAGAATCACTGATCATCTGAAAACCCTCTACATGGTAAAGCATGCTCACAGGAAACTTGCTACTAAATTTGATATTGCCTAACAAAATGGCTAACATAACTAACATAAATAAATAAAATACATTTATCCCTTGACTAATCAGAAGCTACTCACAAAAATAACACCCATACTCTACAAGCCTATGACTGATCAGAAGGCTACTCACAAAAATTTCTCTATGACTCCACAAGTCGCATAAGTCTAATCACAAGAATAAACCCTAGATTCCACAAGTCCTATGACTAATCTACTCACAAGAATAACACCAAGACTCCATAAGTCACATGACTGAGTATAACCATCTTTTGTTGTCCATGTTTTCAAAACTTCTGGTGCTGCATATGGCAGAGTGAAACATGGCGTCTCCAATTTCTGCATCTCAGGTTTATAAAATCGTGCAAAACCAAAATCTACTATCTTTATTTCTGCATTATCTGTGTCGTCTTGAAAAATCAAATTCTACAAGAAGAAAAAAAACAACAATTATTTTTTCTAAGTTTGTTCTGAATGATAATATAATTCTTAAGATGAGAATAATAAAAGAGGTTTGCTAAACTTTTAACTTTAAAATTTATTTAAAGATATGGAAATTAAGCAATGAACAGTAATTTATAACAAAACAATTCTGTAGCAGACATGTTTTTCAAGGAAGAATTCTTTTTTGTCTTTAATGTCTGTGAAAATCATAAACGTTCCTACAATTGATTTGTTGGCAGACTGTGAGATTCTCCTATTAAAGTAGAAATACAACTTACCTCTGGTTTAAGGTCTCTATGTACAACTCCTTTTGAATGCATAAAACTAACAGCTTAAACAAGTTTAAACATAATTTCACTGGCCCCAGGTTCTGTACAACTTACCACTGGTTTAAGGTCTCTATGTACAACTCCTTTTGAATGCATAAAACTAACAGCTTGAACAAGTTTAAACATTATTTCACTGGCCTCAGGTTCTGTACAACTTACCTCTGGTTTAAGGTCTCTATGTACAACTCCTTTCAAATGCATAAAACTAACAGCTTGAACAAGTTTAAACATTATTTCACTGGCCTCAGGTTCTGTACAACTTACCTCTGGTTTAAGGTCTCTATGTACAACTCCTTTTGAATGCATAAAACTAACAGCTTGCACAAGTTTAAACATTATTTCACTGGCCTCAGGTTCTGTAAAATTCTTCTTCTTCCTTAATCTGTTTAATAATTCTCCTCCTTTTAACAACTCCATAACAATATATGTGTGTAGCTGAAATAAAGTTTTATAGGTTCGAGGTCAGTCAGAATGATATTAACCGATTGTCAAAAACATAAAAGAATTATAATTTAAATAATTTTCTAATTCACTTTTTTCATTTTCATCTAATTGTATGGAGGTGAGGGGTTGAAAGTTACCTTATATCAAAACTATAGTGGCAGTAGGGTTTGCAACTTCTTTTCACCCAAAAATGCATTAGAATTCATTATTGAAATTGTATGGCTGATGGTCTTTGAGGAAAAAAGCATTTTACAACAAACCCCAAACCCTAATATGACTTGTCACTTTGTGAGTCATATGAAATAGGGATAGTGGTAGACCTTCAACTTCTTCACTTTTATCCTTGAACTGTTTTCTGATGATTTTGTTGTGTGTAGAAATATAAAACAATATTTTCTTCTCTCCAAATTGCACTTATTGTAACTTATAATACTTCTTTCAGTTGCTCTTACTTGACTGATTCCCAGAAGTTCCTACTACCTGTTGATAAATTATATACTACTATAGAGTCAGTAATATGAATATAGTAAACTCATAGTGTTTCAATATAAAATTACCTCATCACTGAACACGTCCATTATAGTGACTATATTAGGGTGACCTTGACAGTGTTTAAGGATTGTGACCTCTCGTGTACAATCAATACGTTTTGTTACTATTTTTACTGCATACTGTGTGTTGGTGTCCTTTTGAAGGCATTTCCTGCAAGTATAGATACAAAGTTTACACAACCAAGTAAAGTAAATGTCTTTCAACATCATATATTTTTATACAAATTTTCATGATACCGTCTGTCATGTAGCTAGCTTTGTGGTCATGATTCAAATAACATTTAAACTTCATCAAGTGATTGATTCATTGTTGGTTGCTTTACGCCGCATTAGCACAAAAAGGCTATATCGCGGCGACTTCATCAAGTGAAATTAACCTTATATACTTCAGTTGTTCTGTAAAGATACTTGCTGCCAGGGCTTCCAAAACGGTCATATATTCCGGTCATTTGTATAATGTCCGGTCAAAATCCGGCTGTGCAAAGCATGAAACGGTCATCTTCTTTTTAGTTTCAAGGCTTTTTCGGTCATTTTAACATAATTCACGATCTTTTTGACCCAACCTTTTGCCTTTAACATCCACACATTTCCGGTCATAAAAGTGACATGATGTTTAATTACTATCAAAACAGCCCCTACTTCAATACTTTCCAATTTTAATCAAGGCTAATTAGTTGTTGGACAGCTGAAATCTACCTGTTCAGGTGACAGGTAAACTACTTTCAGTACCGGACATCGTAAAAATTATCAGTCTTTTCACAATTATTTTCTTACATTTCAGCGGTATCTAATTGATTTAGTCCAAAAGATTAAAATTATAAGAAATTAGTTTATCAACATGATTTGATAAAAAAATTAAAAAGGTTTTAAATGAAAACTTGTCAGAACTACGTTGTATGAACTAGAACATGTGTGCGCATGTGCACAGGTGGGAAATTTAATTATGTATCCTACATTTCTTAAAAAATACTAAAATTATCATTGATACCTGTATCTAACGTTCATTTCAAGTATTTTGTTGAAGAAATAAAGTGGAAAGAGCTTCTTCACTCAGTCGTGCTTTGTAAACGTACACGGATTTTACGTATCCGTTTATGGTCCATGTTTTACCATTGTCAAGTCAACATCCGGTTTAGATTTTAAAAACGAAAGTAAAGTTTTTGACAATATCATTTTGCACAAATAAAGAGTCTAAGACAGATATGAGCAGGCTGATGTGCACACTATGAATGATGCACTGCCAATTTAACAGTTTACATCCGAACATCAAATTCATATCAAAGTAAAATTTAAAATCGTGGTTTTTTTAATCTAATGCCAATCATTGGAATGGCCATCTGATTACCATAAATGCCTTTTGTGACTAAGTCTTAAGGGATTAAAATCGGGATCAGATATAAAATGTCCGGCTGGCTCAAATATTTTTTGGAAGCCCTGCTTGCTGCCCTATCTTTCATAATTTTATTTTTCCAAAATTTTAATCTCAAGCTCTCTTGATTAAGGTTATATTTTTGTTTGCACATAAAAATCATCACACATTTGCTTTTCTTAATATTAAATGAAACAGAGACTGCCACTCTTTATTGCAAAGATGTTTTTTTTTGAAAATACCAAAGCTCTCTTGAATACTTGGACAGTACATTTTGATAGTTGAAACATAATTGATGCTGTTAACTCATTTTATTACCCATTTGAAAAAAAATACATTGTAAATTTTACCTGCATACTGAAAAACTCCCATCTCCTAGTGGTTTACCAGACAAATCAATTTCATACTTCTGAAAAAATGGTGAACTCTACAAAATATCCAAAATTTATTGTATTAGTCAAGAGGAATAATAATTAATCTATGTTATTTTAAAATCAGGGAAAAGAAAGAAGAATTCTTTGTTATACTTTTTTTTATAACATACTGCTTTTTAAGGCCAGTAACATAAAGCTTACACTAATACTTTTATGTTTCTTAATACCCTAAAATATTCAATCTAATGAAAATTTTGTTTGCTTTCTGAGAATAAAACACTATCTGAGATCATCCCAGGATTTTTCAGATACAAATTTCCACTCTTATTTCTTTAAAAGTCCTGCCAATTTTCGAACACAAAATATTATCTCCCCTCTTTTTTCATAACAGCAAAATGAAAATCCCATATTTTTATGTTGCTGAATTAGAATATCTCCCTGACAACCTATCAATTACTTTAAAATAATAAAACCATTAATCCTCTGGCCTTTGTTAGTCTTGTATTATTTTAACTTTTAGTTTCTTGTGTACAATTTGGAGTTTAGTATGGTGTTCATTATCACTGAACTAGTATATATTTGTTTAGGGGCCAGCTGAAGGACGCCTCCAGGTGCGAGAATTTCTCGTTGCATTGAAGACCTGTTGGTGACCTTCTGCCGTTTGGTGGCTCTATGGTCAGGTTGTTGTCTCTTTGACACATTCCCCATTTCCATTCTCAATTTTTTTTTTTTAATTACTTACTTTAAAATGGTTGGCATATACTATATGTCCTTCACTGGGCTGATTTTCCTTCCCTTTACACAGCAAATCTGAACTGATTGTGTTATCACTAAATATTATAGATGGTGCTACATAGGAATAACCCTAGAAATATAAAACATAAATTTATAATTTTTTTTGTTAAACTTACTGTAATTTCAAAACGTTTTTCTACACAAATGTCAGTTTTTTCTGTGTATTTGGAAATTTGGAAACATATACTGTAGCTTGTTGGTAATTCAAATTTTTGGCCAAGTATTTTCGCATGCGTCAATGGCCATACAGCCATATATAACTCATGGCCCATGTCTGAAAAACCAACTTCCCTTCCTATTATCCCTGGTAAATTCATTTTAATGTAATAACTCTGCCCAAAAATATAATTTCATCATCAAAGATTGGTCTGAACTCTGTCATAGCCAGCCTTTCACAAATAAATAAGCTATTAACCACTTACCTTAAATATTCTTTCAGCATTATTAGGAACAATAGCTGGTGAATCTGCAGGTATCATGTTGGTAAATTCTGTGGCAAAGTTCCTTACATCTAATTCATGTTGTATTTTAGGAACAAATGGAGCTGGTGCATTTCCACTGGCCAGTTCGTTCCAATTCAGAGTCTGAAAGATCAAACATTCATACATTTGATATTGGATATAAGTTAAACACAAAAATCCTTCAAACTGAAATCCTTATTTTATTCACTATATAAACTATTTGATGAACTTTTTACAGACTAAATTATTTCAAATATTTAACAAAATAAACCAGATGCTCCGCAGGGTGCAGCTTTATACGACTGCAGAGGTTGAACCCTGAACGGTTGGGGCAAGTATGGACACAACATTCAAGATGGATTCAGCTCTAAATTTGGATTGTGATTAAATAGTTGACACAGCATAGGTTTCTGACACAGAATGAATGTGGTCTAATGAACTTAAAATACTTTTTGTTCCTTTGAGCAATTCACTATGCTGTTGAATATTAATCCTCTCAAAAAAATGTTTGAAGAAATTTTCTTTTTATTTATGAAATCTGAAATGAGAAAAATTTAACCCCCCCCCCCCATTTTTTTTTCACATCCCCCTTTCCCTTTTTCCAAAACTGATCTCAATTCAAATTTCTAATGGAGTTTGCAACAATAACTACTCATTTAAATACATCATAAAATATTAAAATGTAACAAAAGGTGCTTGTTATCACTGAATGGTAAAGATTGTTTTAATTTATCAGTTGGTAGTAAAAGTGAATATACATTGTATATTGTATAAAACAATGATTTAAGTTGACTCAACTACTATTCTGGACAAAGAAAGATAACTCCAATCAATTGAAAATTTCTTGCTATTGCACAATATTGTGCAATTAGATATTTCTTGCTATTGCGCAATACTGTGCAATTGAAAATATTTGCTATTGCACAATACTGTGCAATTGAAGATTTCTTGCTATTGCGCAATACTGTGCAATTGAAAATTTTTTGCTATTGCACAATACTGTGCAATTGAAGACTTCTTGCTATTGCTGAATACTGTGCAATTGAAAATTTCTTGCTATTGCACAATACTTAATATAATAATTTTGGATCCTGATTTGAACCAACTTGAAAACTGGGCCCATAATCAAAAATCTAAGTACATGTTTAGATTCAGCATATCAAAAAAGCTCAAGAATTCAATTTTTGTTAAAATCAAACTTAGTTTAATTTTGGACCCTTTGGACTTTAATGTAGACCAATTTGAAAACGGGACTAAAAATTAAGAATCTACATACACAGTAAGATTTGGCATATCAAAAAACCCCAATTATTCAATTTTTGATGAAATCAAACAAAGTTTAATTTGGACCCGATTTGGACCAACTTGAAAACTGAGCCAACTAGATATCATTGAGATGGGAGCCATCTCTGTGGGCCCCGTTGTGAATAATGTGCATTAAAAAATTGTATCTTTACCATAGGACATGGGTTTGTCAACTGAAATCAAAGTTTTTGACCTTGACCTTTGACCTATGAAGTTGTAAATAAATTATGACACACCCTTTGGTGTTGGTTTATAAACATGTCAAGTATAAACTTTGAAATGATAAAGGTTCTCAAGATATAGAGCGGACACGATCTTTACCATAGGACATGGGGTTGTCAACTGAAACCAAAGTTTTTGACCTTGACCTTTGACCTAGGAAGTTGCACATAAATTATGACACACCCTTTGGTGTTGGTTTATATACATGTCAAGTATAAACTTTGAAATGATAACGGTTCTCAAGATATAGAGCGGACACAATCTTTACCATAGGAAATGGGGTCGTCAACTGAAACCAAAGTTTTTGACCTTGAACTTTGCCCTAGGCAGTCATTCATAAATTATGACACACCCTCTGGTGTTGGTTCATATACATGTCAAGTATAAACTTTGAAATCATAACGGTTCTCAAGATATAGAGCGGACACGATCTTCACCACAGGACACAGGGTTGTCAACTGAAACCAAAGTTTTTTGACCTTGACCTTTGACCTAGGAAGTTGTACATACATCATGACACGCCCTCTGGTGGTGGTTAATAAACATGTAAAGTATAAAGTATGAAATCATAATGGTTCTCTAGATATGGAGCAGACACAAAGTGTTACGGACGGACGGACATACAGATGGACGGACGGATGGATGGACGGACGGACGGACAGACTGATCACTATAGGGGACCGCCTTTGGCGGGACCCTAATAATCAAAAATCTAAGTACATTTTTAGATTCAGCATATCAAAGAACCCCAAGGATTCAATTTTTGTCAAAATCAAACTAAGTTTAATTTTGGACCCTTTGGACCTTAATGTAGACCAATTTGAAAACGGGACCAAAAATTAAGAATCTACATACACAGTTAGATTCAGCATATCAAAGAACCCCAATTCAATTTTTGATGAAATCAAACTAAGTTCAATTTTGGACCCTTTGGGCCCCTTATTCCTAAACTGTTGGGACCAAAACTCCCAAAATCAAACCAAACCTTCCTTTAGTGGTCATAAACCTTGTGTTTAAATTTCATAGATTTCTATTTACTTAAACAAAGTTATGGTGCGAAAACCAAGAATAATGCTTACTTGGGCCCCTTTTTGGCCCCTAATTCCTAAACCGTTCAGACCTCAACTCCCAAAATCAATACCAACCTTCCTTTTGTGGTCATAAACCTTGTGTTTAAATTTCATTGATTTCTATTTACTTAAACTAAAGTTATTGTGCGAAAACCAAGAATAATGCTTATTTGGGCCCTTTTTTGGCCCCTAATTCCTAAACTGTTACAACCAAAACTCCCAAAATCAATCCCAACCTTCCTTTTGTGGTCATAAACCTTGTGTCAAAATTTCATAGATTTCTATTTACTTAAACTTAAGTTATTGTGCAAAAACCAAGAAAATGCTTATTTGGGCCCTTTTTGGCCCCCAATTCCTAAAATGTTGGGATCAAAACTCCCAAAATCAATCCCAACCTTCCTTTTGTGGTCATAAACCTTGTGTTAAAATTTCATAGATTTCTATTCACTTTTACTAAAGTTAGAGGAGAAAACTCAAAGTATTCGGACGACGACGCAGACGACGACGCCAACGTGATAGCAATATACGACGAAAAATTAAAATTTTTGCGGTCGTATAAAAATTCTATCATAAATTTATGTTGTCATTGATAGACATATATTTACTCTGAATGGGGATTGTTTAGTAAGTATCATGCACAATCAGAAAAAAAATATCTCACTGGCCTTGAAATTCAAAGGATTATAAAAAGAAGAGCTTATAAAATGAAGAATTCTAGCATAAAAAGCCAAAACTTTATTGAGATTATATATTTCATTGTCTCAAAAATTCTTTTTTCAATGCTATTGGTAGAATATTTCCCTTAGCACACTGTATTCAATAATCGATTATGAGACAAGTTTGTACCTTAAAAAACTTGTGCTTCTTAACTTCAGCAGCTCCTCTAGATCCAAGTCGTTCATGTGGATCTTTAGTCAGAAGTTTAAGTATAAAGTCTTTGGCTTCGGAAGAAAACGACTTTGGTATTGGAGGACTTGCTTTTAAAATTCTCCTACAAAAGCAAATGAAGTCATCAGATTAATTACATAATACACCATTAATGGGTGACAAGATTCTCTTTTAACATCATGAAAAGCATGAAGGTATGGATAGCCACTTCTTCAACCAAGTCACTTTTGTTTGATAAGGTAAAACATACAAATATTGAATTCATCACTTTGCTTTCCTTGGTAATAGATAAACAAAACTCACCTAGAAACTTCTGACTGTGTATTTCGTTCTCCTTCCACTGTGAAAGGTGAGGCACCAGTTAGAAGTTCGTAGGTCAAAACTCCTAGAGACCACCAATCAACAGCCTGTAAAAAAATGTGTATAATGTTGTTTACAAGTATCTGCATCTAACTTGTACAAAACTAAATTGTAATTGCTTTGGTACAGAGAGACTAGGAATAAATAACCTTCAAGTTAGATAAAGAAAGATTGAGGAAGTTGGAAGGACTTTTTATTGTATATTTTTGTATGTCTTTACTCTGAACTTTAGAAAGAACTATCTGTTTCCCTTATTTCTTTTACATAATAATCAACAACATGTATTATTCATTTTACATATCTGAACTTGCACTAACCCTTTTAAGAGAGAAAGGTGTGAAGTATATATCAAGAAGCGAGCATCAAAAATACACCCATACAAAATTTCTTAATTGGGAACATCAATTTAATGCTGTATAAATCATTCAAGAAATACTATTATCAATTCTGAAACATTCATCAATTAAACAATAGGAATTTGAAAACTTACAAAATCATGTCCTCCACTGCTGCCCTCAACAACCTCAGGAGCCATGTATTCTATGGTGCCACAAAAGGAGAATGCTCTGTGGTACTGAAAACAACAAAAAATAATGAAGACTTGAATTATGCTTTTGTTTATATAGCTTTTTTATGTATTTTTTTGTGGTTTCAATATTTGCTTCGATTTTATAGTATAGATTCATTTTTTTGGTGAGTGTTTTATTAATTGTGCTATTTTGCTTTTGATTTACCCTCTGAAGTATATGCACATAAATTGTGGTTATAATCCATGTGCAGCAATTCATAGCAAAATAGAATAAATAAACATTATTATTAGCAAAAATACAAAAAGTAGAAGTTCCTTATCAAACAGCATATGAAAATGCATGCATATTTTAATGGGGAGATAATTCTTAAAACATTTGTGAGGGATGTGGCTATTTTGCTCTAAAGTGGACGAAATTCCATTAAGGGTCTGCTGAAATTACCTTATCTGTTGGTAAAAATTCTTTACTGAGACCAAAATCTGTGAGTACAATGTGACCCGTGGAGTCTAGTAATATGTTTTCAAGCTTGATGTCTCTGTAGATAATCCCAAGCTGTAATACATAAACACTAATTATGCAAAGTTAGAATCCAATTTACCAAATAAACAATAAATAATTCTACAAGAATTTAATTGTTAACTAAAATAAGGTATATACAGAGATTTTTTGTTATGTAGATTTTGTTGGGGTTTCCAAAAAAAAAATAAGATTGCATAAAATTGGTGAAAAGGTATACATACATACATGTTCAAAAGTGAACTTAAAATAAAGCTTGTCAATACAGCAGATATCAGTTGTAGGTGAGAGATTGACTTTCAAAAGGGTTATCTTGAATATAGTCAGTAAATAATACTCATTATTTTAATGTTGCATTCATTTGCATAATTTGACAACCCTGCATACCAAGGTATCCACTTCAGGGACTCTATCGAAATGATTCACACAGGCGTTGGTTCACCTCATGGAATTTAATAGTCAGTAAATGTTTAAATTTTCAATTTCCCTGTAGGAGTCTGGTATTTCTGTTATTTCCCTTTTTACAGCAATCTACATGTATCTACTTACCTTGTGCAATGTTTCCAATGCCAAAGTAATTTCTCCTATGTACACTCTCACGTCTTTTTCCTCAAACTGTTCATTTGAATTGAGATGTGTAAACAATTCACCACCACTAACATAATCTGAAATAGAGTAAATAATGAAGTGATTATTTCCCCTTTTTTATCAACTCAATCACCATTTCATTTATCACATGTTCATAAACTTACACTTAATATTTTCATAATATATAAGGTAATAATTATTATAATTTATTATATGAAATCTAATATTGACATAAGTTATCACACTGAGTGCTGGAATTGTGGATTTTTTGTCTTGAATCTATCTAGGTATATACAAGAGTAGAAAAATCACAGTCATATCACATCAAATCATCAGCTTTCAGGTGTAACACCATTAATTCGGGTCCGACCAGAAAGCACATACCAGAAAGTAGTACATATTTAACACAAAATAGTTCCTACGCATGAGTGTAACTTTCAAAATATGTAGGATAGTCAGGTATTTTTGGCATCAAATGAAAGCTGAAGGACGGGTGATCATTGTAAAACACTTTTGGACTTTTAATTTTAATTATTAAAAAAACTGCACCAAATTTTAAAAAGAGGGTACATTTTGTCTGTTTGTCAGATCTGAAGTATCTGTTTTGGTACATCCGAAGTTCCGGGAACCAGTTCTTTCTTATATGCCATTAAAGGTATGTTGATTTTTTCAGCACAAGACACCATAAAGTGTTGCTTTGACGTGTAATGATTGCCACTTTATTAGAACTTAAAATAAAAGAGCTGTGCCTACTTGAAATGGAGGAATTTAACATAGAAAGCAATGGGACCATGAATTAGTGGTGTACTTCCTTCATCCTGTTCCACTGTAATTCACTCATCACCAGCCATTGTGATTTTAAGCTAAGTCACCTTGTGTGAACTGTACATCTGTCATTGGTGGCAATCGGCTGTTGTCTGCTCTATGGTCAGGTTGTTGTCGCCTTGACAAATTCCCCATTTCTATTCTCAATTTTACTTACCTAGTATAAGGTGTAGCTTAGCCTCAGTTTGGAATGCGTAATGGAGTTTGACTAGAAATGGTGATTCCCTGATAGCCTCTAAAACTTGTCTTTCTGTACGAGTATGTTCGGTTGTTTTTGTTTTCTGTACTATGGCTGCCTTCTTTAAAACTTTCATTGCATACAGCTTGTTGACATCTTTACCTCCTATTTTTCTTACCAAAAACACCTTCCCATAAGCTAAACAAAAATTTGAATAATTCACATGCAGAAAAGATAAATTAAGCTTTTTCTCATATAAGATATTCATTTGTTTAAAATTGACTGCTTTTTTAAATTGTCTATTAGAAGATCCTAAAGGTGTAATACCACCATTGATTTTCCCCTATTAGTCTTTGTTAAATTTGCACTTTTCAAAAAAATGTGCAGAATTTATCTTTGTTTCAAATAAAGAAATACTTGGCATGAGTAAAGTTTTATCCTGTCCAGTTCTATAGAAAAAATTTCACATAACATTTCATTGCATATAAGAAAATAACCATCACTGGAAGTTAACCAATCAAATTTCTCCCCTTATTTTATCTGTGTACATGGTTTAGTCACCATGTAACCTCAAGACTACAAAATTTTCTATAGAAATCCCAAATAAAAAATAATGGTGTTTTGAAATACTCAAGACATATGTTTATGACACAGAAATGGTTTTACTGCAATAAAATGTAGGATTAATTACCTACAACTGTCAAATTCCAGGGAATATTTTTTTCAACTTACTTTCGTATACAACCGGATGTGACGAACCATGATTTGGTGGTATAACACATAAAGGGAAATATATATATACATATATAATAACAGTAAAATGGACAAAATTTCCATTCACATGATCTATCAAAGAAATTAAAAAAAAAAAGATCAATCACAATTAAGTATTGCATTTGCATATATGCAAGTCATGCAATAAAAACATACATATACTATTACAAAGTGTGCTGAATGTGTGTCTCAATATACTTACCTCCTGTTCCTAAAACTTTCAACAATTCAAAATCTGCCATTGCAACTTTCCCCTGGCCTGTCATGTTCACTGGAAATGCAAAAAAATACTTCAACTAAAATAACGTTATTGTAATAGAAATGTCAAATGGTTTGGTTTTTGAAGATGTCTGTGTATAGCTGATTTTTTATATGTGTAAATGAAACCCAATAAAAGTTAGTAGGAACAAAAAATAAATACTTGCCTTTAGGTTTTCCATACTTGCCATATTTTTAACATGCTCAATGACTCAAAATAAAAATATTTATAAAAAAGAAGATGTGGTATGATTGCCAATGAGACAACTGTCCACAAGAGACCAAAATGACACAAACATTAACAACTATAGGTCACTGTACGGCCTTCAACAATGAGCAAAGCTTTTTTTGTCCATATTTGCCTTTTTTTTTTTAAAGAATCATGGCTGTATGAAATAATTTGATGAAAAAATTGATATGCTATTTTGTTAAAATTTGAAAAAAAAATTGTCAAGTGGTATCCTTATCATCATTTGAAATCTAAAAAAAGACTGACAAAGTTCTGATAATTAGATATCATCATCATGAGTCATGAATGATAAAAGCAAAGCTGACAAAAATGACCTGTAAAGTATGGTTATCATATTGTGTTTAAATTTTCAAAGATTTGGTCAAGCAGTACTTTGTACACAACCCAAAAGAATGACAGACAGACTGATGCATGTATGTGTGTACATCAACATATTTCCCAATCTACATTAATGAAGATTTATAAAACTTGAACAATTTGTCCACTTTACATAATATGTATTATATTCTGCTGTAATAAGATAATAACAACTTGAAATTTAACATTACCTGCTAGATACTTCATTTCTACACAGCTATGTGGCTGAACAATTTCCCATTTTGAAATCATACTGAGCAGTGATATTTTAAATGCTGCCATTTAAAAATTAAAATCTTAAAGACTGGTATTTGAAAGAACTGGTTTGTTTGGCTTCTGCTTGTTAATATCATAATACAAAACATATGCAGAGAACTTTCATTGATTTTTGTATCCTAGTAACTAAATTGGTAACACTCATGATTTACATTACATGTATGTGCATCATTAAACACATTGACACTAAAATTGACATCAATTATAATTATTTAAAAATTTTCTATAAAAATGGAAGTATAAAATAATTTAATGATATTTTTTTATTTATTTCTAATAGTTTGTAATTCATTTGTAATTGTTTCTGCTATTTTAGCCTATTTATTCAAACTTGTCCATTGTGTTCATATTTTTAAGCGTGTGTGTATTTATCAAGTGCATGTTAAAGTTATACATGTGCATTTTATAATAATGTCATTATCTGATACTTCTATAAAAAGTCAAAATGTGACTATGTGTATACCAGAAAGACAACAATATACATAAAATGTACTGTAAATAAAATTTAGAAATTATTGTGTGCATTTATTATTGTTATTGAAATTTCCAGAAAATGCATATATATATGTATCAAATATCAAAATGCAAGTTCTTGTAGCAATACTCACTTATTTTATTCTTTTTTTGTTAGTTAACTTTGTTTTTGTAGTGAAATAATGGGTTCTAGAAACAGAACTTAGTTAAGCCTTGGTCTTGTCTGTTTAAAAAATGGTGAGCCCAGTCTTACTTTCATGACTCTAGGACCCATCTTAGTGAGAACCCTGTTGCAGGTAACTTTTCTGTCACCTGATCCAGTAAAATTTGATAATTGCTGAGGATGAATATTCCAAAACATTTAAACTTTTTGATTTACATGAAGATGTGCATCATTGATTATCTCCCATTTCTCCAAAAACTTTCAGATCTAAGAATCAATCAAGTAGATTCTATATGGACCCATTGGTGGCCTTCAGCTGTTGTCTGCTCTATAGTCCGGTTGTTGTCACTTTGACACATTCCCCATTTCTTTTCTCAATTCTATATGGGACTGGTCATTCAATGAATTAAAAAATCATTTTTAAAAGCTTGAGATGTCTGTTTTTTTCAGACTAAGCTAAATCATATATACTTCATTTTCAAAGTATATTCCTGTATACAATGAACAGGACATTTATAAATTTTATTGATAGAATGAATGTTTTTATTTAAAATAAATTATTTTCAGTGTAATATTATTTAGATAGTATATTACATAGCAGGGACAAGCTAGAACGTTTACATCTATAAAACATATAAAACATATGTTTAAGAGCCCTTAAATCTACGCTTTAATCATTTAATTTAAATCTAAACTGTATTAAAAAGTAAAAATAATATCCTGTTTAGAAAAATACTGTTATCCAGCATGTTATTTATCAGCTGTATCAATCAGGTCATCTGTAAAATACATTGAGAAGCTTTCTTTAAATGTCGTAATTCTGCAATTGTATTTGTTTTTATATTTTATATATAATTTTAATGTAGATTTTTTTTCTTTAAATATAAACTGAAATCGGAAATTATTCAACAACTTTAATGAAAAGTCTTTCTTAATTCAGGAAGAATTTTTTTACCACAATTATTCGAAAATCTCTTAATGAAACAACCTAATAATATTAATAATACAAATTTACTATCTTATTAATTATATGTTCATCCACTTTTAAGAAGTGAAGGTATAAGACAGGTGCTTTCACTTTAAATCTGTTTAAAAATATCTGATTTTTGACAGGTTTATAGATTTGGGAGGTCATATACGGTGCACTTGCACTCCGTTGCGAATCACAGAAACGCACATGTATAGATTTTACTATATTAAAAATAACATTTGCATTCAATTTATAGAACGGAAATTACTGCACATCGTCCGCCCACGAACACTTTGTACATATTGATGTTCGTTTGTAGATGACAACCACAACTGCGACAACACCATTATGTCGCTCGTTTAATGTCTAAATTCGATCTTACTAACCATCCTTCAGCTCGATTGTGACTGTCTCAGCCTCCGTAGAGGACGCTTCGACATTTTCTGTCGTTGCCATGTCTTCTGTTTTGCAGCAATTTGCGTTTGAATATCACTTGTAGAGTTGGACAGTTTCCATTCTCATAATACTGTTCCCACAATGCAATGCGAACCGGAGGTTAAATAATATTGTTGCTAAAAATAGTAATCCACGTGCTTTTGTTTTGAAGTTCAATGACAGTTCAATGAATGATCCATATTCGAGCCACTGCCACATTATAAAAATATTGAACACATTTTTGTATAAGAATTTTATATAATTAAACCTTTCACTTTTCTATTATTAAACAACTTGACAAATTAAAACAGGAAATGACTAGTTGAAATCCACCTAAATCAGTTGTCTACATGTCATTTCGCTTCATATTATTTATAGATTTTTTTATTTTTTTTTTTTTATCTCTCTCTTATAAGTTTTCACATCTGAACTACCAGGGGAAGATTCAGCGGATATAGCCATTTCAAAAAGGGGGTTTCAAACCAGGATAATAAAGGGGGTGTTCCAACCATATTTTATATATGTCCCTCATTCAAAAGTATTAAAACCACTCAAAAATAGAGGAGTTCCAACCCAAGGACCTCAATAGATTCGCAACTGACTGCATATTCTGCATGTTTGAAAAGGGAATACAAATGTTTATAAGGCGACATGAGAATTGAGAAATCAAGTTAATATCGCGGCAATTATATATATATATATAGTGCGCCCAGGAAATGTTAATGGAGTATTGCTTGTGCTTTGAGAATAAAGAATACTAGAATGCATGCACTGGATTGAAGAACTGATTGAAATCGTGTGTTTTCAGTATGGCGAAGATAAAACAATGACAAAAAGTTAATGTTAAGGACGGTTATAACCTGTTGTTTTGATTGAATTTTGTAAACACGATACATATATAACTACCAGAACACACCCGTGATATCGTGGGTCCGTGACTGAATTAAAGCGTATGCCTTATTTTAGTATTGGTATTGTCATCTGATAAAGTCATGCCGATAATAAAAGATGCACAGTTTTCTCTGCTTTGAAAATCTTTCTGTTTGAACCCGTCGACCTGGAACCTATCAATTATTGGTAATATTAATAATTTTGAAAACAAAAGGGCCTGGAATGGAGTATTTTTTACTCAACAGTATACAACAAAATTCTAAATACACCGTTTGGTGGTGCGCCTGTCAGATGCGGAACGTACAGATAAGGTAATAGGTAACAGGTGAATATACTATTGGTATCGGTGTCGGACTCGATCCGGAACTTCTTAATTATTGGCAATATTAATTACGTGGAAAACAAAGGGGCCTGGAGTGGTGTAATTTATAATCAACACCATTGTACTATATTAGTTATATATAAAGTTGAATTCTTTGATTCATCGTTTTTACGTGATGACGGCTGACAAATTGGACCTCGTAATTTTAGTATTATAGATGAACAAAAACAAAGAATATAGACAATAGCCCAACAGTGTTAATAACATGCATGTACAAAGTATAAGGAATAGGGAATAAAGAAAGAAAACAAAATCAGCATTCACACCATCTGCAAATATAATTGTTTGTATAACTTGAGATGATTGATTGGTAGATGGCGTCTTCACAAACAATTAATCACACATTAGTTTTGTCCAAATCACATAAAAATATCTCTATTAAAAGATCAGACAAAAGGGCAACTACGTCAATATACCTATTGATATCCCTGAGATTCTATTCTTTTATATCACCTATTCAACATATGGAACTGATGATGAGAGAATAGATGTTGTTAATTTGAAGATTGTTTGTTGTTGTTGTTGCTTTCTTCATTTTGTTTTGGCTATCCAGATAGATGATACTTTTCATACCAAAATTCAGATCAATTTTTTTATCCAATAATAGAAAAATAAATCTAATTTCACTTCTTTTGGTTAACCTGATAAAGGAATATCAGACGTGTTGGAAGGACAAATGATCGTCTTTTTTCCTTAATTTAGTAGTCTTTATATTATAGGCTGTCAGAATATAACCAATTACTAAGTTAACCAGAATCATTCGCAAAATTATAAAAACCGCCTATACTGGATATGTTTAATGACTCAAAGTACTTAAAGTCCCAGGTTTTTTGTTCACTATAGCGAAAATGAACGGTCCACGAAATGATTGTCAATATTAATGTATATCCACGTGTCAGATTGACAGCAACTTTTATCAATTCTCGTGTTATCATAACATTTTTTTATCAGTAATCACTACATAAACATATAAATTGATAGATATACTGTTCCCAGATCACAGTAAATGTGTCTCCTTGTCATTGTAAATGACAATTTGCCCGACAGCACAATAACAGTGGCCAATGGAATACGTGAAAGACATGCAGTAAATGAAAACAAAACATTAACAGCAGACCACAAAACACTGCAAGAGAAAAGCGGACTATTTTGCAACACGAACCCAATCAAAAATAGGATGTCAATGCACGTGCCCTGCAGAAAGGTTATAATTCCTGATTCACGGGTACCACCCGTCTTATTGTTCAAACGAAAAAACAATCGCAAGGTCACATTCGGTGATGCCATAAATGAAGAGAGGTCACATTGATTTCAGGCCATCATGTCAGTCAACAAAATTATAATTGTGCAAGTAAAAATTGAGAAGTGAAACTATGTTAACCTTTAATAATTCTTGATTCGATAATATCTTCATAGAAGCACACCGCTATCAAGGAAGTAGCAAAAAAGGAAATCGCACTTTCATGTATACTGAAACAACTTGGAGAGAAACACTCCATATAAATTGGAATATTGCTGCATGCCATGAAAATGGAAAGTTCACAAAGTGAAAACTGTAGAAATTGCTTGTTGTGAAGTTCAATTTTCACTAACCCTCAATATCAAATTCTAGATTATACAGTCCTGCATTTCCGCCTGGTCCATTTGTATGTTTCGAACCCTATTAACGAGTCTATTTCGCTTAACTAGTAAACGCCATTGTTAAGGGGTCAGCTGAAGCCTGCCTACAGTTGCGCGGGGATTTCTGGTTATATTGAAGACTCTTTGGTGGCCTTGGGCTGTTTTCTGCTCTTTGGTCGGGGTTTTGTCTCTTTGACACTAACTAGTACCCTGCTTCTATTTTCTTTATAGGATATTCATGTAAGGTATAATTATGTGGCATCCTTTACTTTAAGTTAAAAACATCGAATAAATGATATCAACATTGTCGCTAAACTGATTTATCCAGCGAGAGGTAATCCTATAAAAATGGAGATCTCTCGTGACTCGATTTCTGGTTGATGTTATAGAAGCATACGGAAATCACAGATTTTATTTTAATCCGATTTAGTATGAGAGCATTACGGTATTTGAGCCGATGCTACATCATTGTGTATTCAATCGGATATGTGTGATAGTACTTTCAGATTGAATATAATGTACCGTTTATATTTTCAATAAATCGCGAGCTTAAGACAACACTTTTATTGTATAGCAAACGGTTTAACATTTTAAACACTACTTTGCTACTTCATGGCTGTCAGAAACTAGAGTGCAGGCAGAAAACCACCGACATTAGGAAGGAAAACTGACGCGAAACGGAGCGAAATATATGGTGTCATGAGGGACAATAAACTAGTGTTTGAGCCATTAAATCATGTACTTGAAGTGATCTTTTAAACAGAAAGTGCAAGACAATGTTTGCTTCCAGTAAATGGTCATGCAATCCGGCGTCATCAGACTTGTGCATCCTTGCTGGGACCCATATATAAAGGATTTATAACGTTACCATGCATTTATTGACTGATTGTTGGTGTTTCAACACAATTGGATATTATATATCGTGGTGGTCATCGTCTATCGGGGGAGGAAGTGGAAGTGCCCGGAGGGATACTTATGAAATAGGTTGTGTTTCATTGGCGAATATGCATCTCGCCGTAGTTAATAGTTAATGATCGTTAATATGTAGAAAATGTCCAGTATAAATGAGTATCCTTGCATGGATTACTATGTTTACATTTTAGTCAATAATAAGTTTAAAAGTGTATCATCGTGTAAGTATGACAACAGTTTTATCAATTGTCATCTAATGTCGTCTGACCTTGGATTATAGGCCTAATAGATGTCGTTAGTGACGCGACGTGACACTTCTAGTGGTATTCAACAACATCTTGAATTTTTTTAAGTGCCCTGGAGCTACTTATTTAACTTGTAATCTTCGATTTGCACTACATACACTTTTCTGTAGACTTATTATGTCTCAAAGATTAAGTTCCACGTTCTTATATGATCTTAGATCTATACGGAACAAGTCTATCAGACCTCATCAAAGCAAGTCACAAAACAAGTCTGCTAGATCTGATTTAAACAATTAATATAACGAGTGTTACAGATCTCATATAAACAATAAACGGGACAAGTCTGACAAACCTCATTCAAGATAATTCAAACAATAAACGGAACAAGTCTGAGAGACCTTACTTAAACAAATAAATAAACGGAAACGGAACAAGTCTGACAAACCTCATTCAAGATAATTCAAACAATAAAAGGAACAAGCCTGAGAGACCTTACTTAAACAAATAAATAAACGGAACAAGTCTGACAGACCTCATTAAAACAAATCAATAAACGGAACAAGTCTGACAGACCTCATTAAACAAATCAATAAACGGAACAAGTCTGGTAGACCTCATTAAACAAATCAATAAACAGAACAAGTCTGACAGACCTCATTAAACAAATCAATAAACAGAATAAGTCTGACAGACCTCATTAAACAAATCAACAGACCTCATTAAACAAATCAATAAACGGAACAAGTCTGGTAGACCTCATTAAACAAATCAATAAACAGAACAAGTCTGACAGACCTCATTAAACAAATCAATAAACAGAATAAGTTTGACAGACCTCATTAAACAAATCAATAAACGGAACAAGTCTGACAGACCCCATTAAACAAATCAATAAACAGAATAAGTCTGACAGACCTCATTAAACAAATCAATAATCAGAACAAGTCTGACAGACCTCATTAAATAAATCAATAAACGGAACAAGTCTGACAACCTCATTAAAACAAATTAATGAACGGGACAAGTCTGGCAGTCCTCATTAAACGGGAAAAGTCTGACAGACCTCATTAAACAAATTAATAGACGGGACAAGTCTGGCAGACCTCATTAAACAAATCAATAAACGGAACAAGTCTGACAGACGTCATTAAAACAAATTAATGAACGGAACAAGTCTGATAGACCTCATTTAAACAAATCAATAAACGGAACAAGTCTGGCAGACCTCATTAAAACAGATCAATAAACGGAACAAGTCTGGCAGACCTCATTAAAACAATAAACGGAACAAGTCTGGCAGACCTCATTAAACCAATAAACGGAACAAGTCTGACAGACCTCATTAAACCAATAAACTGAACAAGTCTGACAGAACTCATTAAATCAAATAAACGGAACAATTAAGCCTAGCAGACCCCATCAAAGCAATAAATGGAACAAATATGACAGAACTCACTAGGGCAATAAACGGAACAAATATGACAGATCTCTTTTAAGCAATAAACGGAACAAGTCTGATGTGTGACAGAACTCATTCAACAATGTACGGAACAAGTAGGCAGACTTAGAAAAGCAATAAATGGAATAAGTCTAACAGACCTCAATAAACGGAACAATTGGGACAGACGTCAACAAAACAATAAACGGAACTATATAAAATTGTAAATAGCTTTTGCTGAATTTGATAATGGGGGAAGAAAGACCTCAAGATTAAACTAGCAACAGTCATTATACACTGAGTGACTCAAGAAGTATGACTATAACTATCCGGTTCCCACAAAGTAAAACACCAACATAACTGACGAAAGCTTTTAAAATGGTATGCAGAACTTTGACAGAGTAAATCTGACAACAGTAAACATCGCAATTTACCTCAATTTCTGTGAAAAATTGGTTGTCGGATTTTAAAGTCATTAGGTCCTACTCAAAGTAATAATTTACATGCTATGAGTTGTGGGTTTTGCTCATTGTCGAAGTCCCTTTGTTGGCCATATAGATTTTCATTTTATATGAAGTGATATGAAAGTTATACATATCCTATAACCACCATGACGTCGAAATATAAGCCAATCAAAACGAATTATAGAGCACATCTTAATTTCGTGTTGTAATTTTCACAAAGAAAAAACACTGAAGATTTTCTATCCCCTTGCATAAATGTCCAAGTAAAAGTTAGCACAATTATTCAGTTTTTTTGGTTTTTATAAAAAAATATCATCATCTGGCAACTGTTATGATTCGGTGCTCTGGTGGGTTGTATGTCAACAAAACGTACAATTTTGTATTAAATAATGATATCTTTCATGAGTTCTTACTTATTGTTCCAAATTTTTCCAGGTTTCTGAACTGTTGTCTTACATTTAAACTTGATCCTTGTATACCAAAATACATTTCACAGGAACGGCCATCTTGGATTTCAGATAGATCAAAATTTATAAATTATTCTATAGAGCATGGATATCTTCTTCTATGCATTATAGGCATCTCTTTGTGTTTTTATTGTGTTGTTGGCTTTTTGTCACTTGGTGTGTATCTTACATTTTCTTCTGTTTTGCACCAAACAATTCTTCTCTGCAACGTTCCTATTTAAATGTAAACTAGGAAAAAAAGCATACCTATAGTTTGGAGGTCCTCCATGGATACATGCAAGTTCACAATATTTTAGTTCACTGTTTGGATTCAACTGTCAAACTGCTTTTGATTCATTGATTTTTAGGGAACTTCTCTTTCAAATCTTGAAATTTTGGGAGTTTTGAGTCAGAAATTTTAGATTATTCACCAAAGAAAAAATGGTATTAAATGGGCCACTTCTTCCATTGATTAAAGTATAAGTAAAAGTTGGTAATTGGTTTAACACATAGAAGTGAACTGTATTCTTGTAAACATCGACCAATGAACTTTGCCATTGGCTCTTCTTAACTATAGTGTTCTCTTAAAGAAAAATGCAGGTTTCAAACAAATAATACTTATACCTCATTATTGACCATTAAATAGTACAAAAGTTAGCACCTTTCTGTGATCTGCAATCTTTTTTCGGTTTTATGGAATCATGACTTCCACATCAAAAATACTGGACAACAATCCCTGATTACTATTGTAGATCCTTTTCTAGCAGAATTATTTTATCCAAAAAAAGCATATGCAACGGTTAAATAGATCTGTAAATAATAACTGTTCATAATTTTTGATAACCAAGACTGAATTATCACTTTTGATATCTGGAAAACAGTTTGAGAGATAAACTTTAATATCATTGTACAGCTTATACTGAGTCTGAGATTTATCAATTGCTTCCCCATACATAAAATACTGAAAAACTACTATCTGAATTTCTTATCAAATCATAGTCATAATATTTTATAAACAGTTATTTTCATAGGAACAGTAAAGACTCTTTATAGCTGACTATGTGGTATGAGTTTTGCTCATTGTTGAAGTGCTGATGGTGACCTATACTTGTAACCTTCAATGCAATATGGTCTGTGGTGGAGAGTTGTCTCATTTGCAATCATACCACATCTTCTTATTTTTATACATGTATATTCAAGTGAATTACTTTGATAAAATTGAAAGAATTGGATTCTCTTTAAAGACTAGAATTATTTTTCATTTTAGAGCACAATTTGCATGTGAAAATTTTCCAGTATATGTATATGATTTAAATGTGTTTTACAATTTCAGCAAACCATTAACGTGTATGTCCAAACTTAAAATCTTTAATGGTGATACAGATCCAGATTAGTGGGCTCAATTTCCCACCATTAGACTGTAAATGATGAATTGAATCTCCAAAGATCCTACATGTAAGGTTAACTAAAGACTTATGTCACAGAAAAGAAACTAAAATAAAGTGTTGTTTGTTTATTTGTTTTAATATACAAATGAGGTGATAAAGCCATTAATAACAAATGCATGAACACTTATAAAAATCACATGGTTTTGTCTGGTACAATAGTACCCAAGTCACATGATCACCACATGTACAAAATACACTACACAGTCATCACAAAAAAATAATCTATTATTAGATACTCTCATCTTCAGGTACAAGAAGAAAGTAAATGCAACAATAACAGCACCCTTTACATAAAGAAATGCTCTCTACACACTATTTTCTGTTCAACATCATCACAACCACACATTTATTTACCAATTACAAAAATACACATTTATGATGGCCATCTACATTTTCAACAAGGCATAGAAGGGAAAGTATGTACGTACTACTACAGCAAAATTGTTTGAACTGGAGATCTCTTATATAAGTTAATTTTGTAAATGTGACTTAAAATAAATTTGAGGGTGACAGATTTACAAAAGTTTTTCTAAACTTTGTTTCTGAATTCTATGTACAATGTACTTAATTACACTTTAATGATTTTCCAATAACAAATACTGTTTAAACTAAAATGTTTTGGTTTGAGCATTATACAATTATTTAAATTTGAAGGAAACTAGATGTTGGACAATATACTTAAAATGCATTTTCACTAAATTATAGAAAATATGCATTGACGAGGTAAATCATAATATGTTGAGCAACCTTCATGACCTGTTATATAACATTTAAAATATATCTTAGCTGGATTAATATTTTTCATCCCAAAACAGGTTCTCAAATAAGGCTACTGACTTATTTGCACAATTATTTTATGTGCACTTAAATTTTATCGGAAATAACAGCAAGAGCCATTAATCAATTAATTTTCTACAAACAAGACGTCAAATTAAAATTTTTAGAAGAGCTTTTCAAATAATTAGCCTTGAAAATCAATCTATTTAGATAGAACTCAGGTAAAAATATACCATTTACATAAATTAAGCAATTTTTCATTTCAACAGCTTAAGTACTTTATAGAGAAATGACCCCAAAAATAAAATAAAATTGAATATAAAAAAGAAGAAGATGTGGTATGATTGCCAATTAATGCTTCATATGGTTTGAAAAATGAAACAAGAGCTCCTCCAGTTCAAATGATATGTGTAAAATGCCATCTACAAGCACCTATGGGACTAGACCATCAACAGGACGGAATCATGCTAAAGTTCATCAAAAAATAAAATCAATAAGGCACTTTCAATCGACAATGAAAGCCTCACAATGGAAATATATAAATATAATAAATACTGTGTAACATATGGAATGCTGTACATAAAATGGAATGAAGTAATTTACATATCACATGACTTTGTGCTGTTTATATGGATGTTGTCACATGACAAATTTGTTATTTCTGATTTATTGCTTTGCAAAAAATAAGCTACTATAGCAATATTTGACCAATCAAATATATCCATGTAAACAGCAAATTTAAAATTATGATCCAATTAATTATGGTGCAATAAATGAATAGATCTGTCAAATGTGCAGTTAAGAAATGATGGTTTTGTAAGGATAAGGGGCCATAACCAAGTTTGGGTGTATCAACTTGTGGTCAAATATGAAAATACAAGACAACATAGCTGCCTTATCTTTAAAAGTCAAAAACAGAAATACTTCAAAATTCTTTCAAAAATTTCACACTCTTTATCAAGAAGCCGATAGGTTTAAATATTCAAACAAGATACAAGTTTCTAATGTAGAAAATATCTCATAGTCAATGTATATAATTTATATAAAATTTGATATTTCTCATCAAACAAAACAAGAGTCTAAATGGATTAAGTTATTACTGCCACCCAACCATTTATGAATGGGGAAAAAGATTTATCTTTATCATTTTTATTCACTTGACATCAATGGAAACAATAAGGCTTTTCGTCGCTTTCAGAATCATAAAATATGAATCAGGATTACATTGTTTATATGTTCATTCATATGAAATATATAACCAATTCAAAGTATTTCCTGAAATCTGTTCTATATGCATGCAATGAAATGTAACAACATTCAATAATCTATCAAAATGTAAATATTGCTTTCGTGAACCAATGGAAAGGTGTGCGATGAGATCACTGCATCATGCTAAACTATGCTTGAGTGAGACAAAAGTGAATAAAGGACGGAAAATATAGTGAGACAGGGAATAAAGGACAGATTTCAGGATATCATGCAGGTTTGAGACATAAAGCATAAATGGTTAATGAATTTGAGCATTGGTTAATTTCTAATATTATTTCCATTACTAAATATAAGGAGGAGATAGATATAAAGCTCCTATGTCTTTTCTCTGATATAAAGCACTGTTATTAACAAAGCACTGAGGATGAGTGATACATACTGACATCAAAATGGTGTTAAAAAGATACAGCATCTGTTTTAATACTAACATACTACTTTCTGTAAAGCGTTTCTAAGTATAAAGCTTTCACGGTTAATTTTTATTAAAGATAGAAAATACAATGTCAAAGTACAGTTACATACTACTGTGGATTAATTCATTTTCGTGGGTACCAATTTTCGTGGATTGCCGAAAACTGGCATATTGGTTGATATTTAATTTCATGGTTTTGTCAAAGTCTTCATACATTCCTTAAAAAAATTTGTTAATCTTTGAACATTTAAATTCATGGTTCCCCTGTACTGATGAATTCCACGAAAATTAGTATCCAACAAATATTAATGAATCCACAGTAGTTTCTGCAAATGGCTTCTAAGTATGCTTTCACGGTTAATTTTTAAAGATAGAAAATACAATGTTCAAGTACAGATTCCATGTATGATACTACCGTCATGACCTAAGATAAAAGGGACTAGTATGAGTATTAAAACAGAGAGGAAATGAAGCGTGTTAACACTAGAGTCTTTGGTCAGCAGTGAATCTTCACAACACCATTCCTTGTCACCATGCATCATCTCCTGTCAAATAAGAAAAAATACAACAGTTACCATCTACTGTATCTCATTCACCTTCCCATAATGCAACAGTTATAAGTCTACCTACACCATCTTAATTTATTTCCCACAATGTAACAGATGTAATAATTCAATTAAATCTGTCATATTATTCTTTTTGCATTTTTAGATAATAATAATGTATAAATTTCCTATTACTTTAACAAATATTTCATTCTACTTTAGTTTAAACAAACAAATTTTCTTTCAGAAGGTATCTTAACAATTTTGGTCAACCATAGCTTAATAGCTAATAATTCTACACCAATTCACAAGAAATAATAACATTAACTAAAGATAATACAAAAATAAATTTTTCCAAACAATTCCAACTCTAGCAATAAACTACACAGAGTAGGTGTTAAATACCAATTACAGTATTGCATGCTAACAACCTAAACCCATTTCTTATCACAGGCTTATACACCAGCTAAAACATGCTAAGCATGCAAATTCAATACCCTGAAATGCATGCCAAAAGTGTTCACCTAGTTTTATAACTATGATGCTGAAATGCATATGTATTAATTAAAATTGAACAACTAATGGTTAAGATGTAATCAAGTTTCTTCAGTATTTAAATAAAGTATAATCAAGTTTCTTCAATATTTAAATAAAGTATAATTGACTTATTTTTTTACATCTGGTATCTAATGACAGTTGGGAAAACCAGTTTAGCCAATTTGATTGACCAATTCTCCTATTATTTAAAAACACTGAGGCCCATCAATTTTCAGATAATGTACCATCAAAAAAGTTTTGACTTTATAAATTCACTAAATGAGTGAGGTAGAACTACGAGGTTGTGAATTAACAAATAAATAACTAACATTAAAAAGCAAATATTTTGCTAAATTTTGAAAAATCTAACAGATAAATATTATTTAATAATCAATGTTTGATTCATTTTAACAATAATACTAATAAATTATACACAGCCATATTCATACCAAACAGAGTTTGCTTTTGGGTCTTTTGGTGGTTCTTCATTTACCGGTACTTGGCGAGGAGGTGTGTCTTTCCGTAATGTGGGTGTTGATGAACGATAGGTATCTGTCTGAGGTAATTGACGCCCACCAGAACGATTGGCTCCTGGTTCTCGTAGCAAACTAACACGTCCAGTTGTTAGAGGTGGTTCTCTACTTCGTCTTGGTGGCGGTTTGGGTGGTGTCCCTTTACTAACATTATGCATGTCTTTGGGTCTATTGTTCATGTTATCCTGATTTTGAAGGGCTTCAAACATATTAGGAGGCACAGATTTTGGACGTTCAATACGCTGCACACGAGCATAATGATTTTCCGGACGGTTTTCATTTTGTTTATTGTCATCAATACTGAAATAAATGTTGTTTTGTTGTGATTCATGAAATGTTTGTGGTCGATTTAATGACTGACCTCTTAATAATTGTCCACTTGGAGGTAATTGTCCATTTGTTTGTGGGGATGAATTGTGATGTGATGCAGCAGAGGGTGGTCTCCCTTGTTGAACACCTGGTGAGAATGTCTGATTGCTACGTACAGGTGACCCTGCTCTATACCGAGACGTAGGACCAGACCTAATGGACTGGTCATACTGAACTGAACTGTCCTGATTATTACTATAAAGACTAGATGAATTTGAAGAGTTTTGTGACTGTGACTGTGAAAATCCTGCCAAACGATCTAGTCTATCTGAAGGTGTATCATTTGGTGTAGGTGGTAGCTCACGATTTTGCGGAGATTTATACGGTGACGGATACACATACTGTAATGTCCTTGATGCCGTAGAGGGTGTTGATCCCAGTGAATGTTTTCTAAAGTCTGGTTTAACAAGGGGAGAATAACCTGCTTCCTCAAACTTCCTAATATTATTATTTATATTATTGTAAGCGGGAGTGGATGTCTCGGGATGATCACGTTTAGACTGTGGTGGAGTGGACTGATCCAAACTATCAGGTCGACTCTCATACCCACTTCCACTGCTCCCAGCAGATATACGTGACATTCTCGAAAGGTTTAATTCTATCTGAGATTGTGATACAACATCAGGTATAGAAATCCTATTATCTGATGGCGGATTAGGGGCTTGTCTTCGTCGTCGATTAACACTATTTTCTGAAGAATTTTCACTACTTTTAGATTCCAAATCCTCCCGATTTTCAGACTTATTACCCTGAAATATTCATAAAAATATTGATTTTGCATAACATAGAAATCCAATAAAAAAAAGCTTTTTAAGAATATTTTTCAAACTTTTAATCTGTTTTATTAACTACCTTATTCTGAAGACCAATTTCATCACTGATAATAAACTATCAATACATTTTCGTTTGCAAATCTTGATATTTAAATAAATGTAAATGTGGCAACATGTATTTCTTATGCACATATTCTTGTTAATGACTCACCATTGCTCTCTCGAGGTCTAAATTCATGAACAGAAATTGAGTGTTTATTTCTGATTTTAGGGTTTAATTCAATACTTTCTTTTACAGACACGAGTAATTTGAAGTTTGCTCATTACTGCAACCCATATAGTGACCACAGATATCTATGTAAGCTTATCAGCTATGCATCACTGTCTTTCTGTTACTTATCCCACTTCTGCCTTTTTTATAAAAGGAAGATGTTTTTATAATTAATAGAATATTGGTTTTCCTGTTTGAATGGTTCTACACTAGTCCCTTTTTGGGGCCAAATTGGAGGGCCCTTTATAGCTTGCTGTTTGGCGTGAGCCAAGGCTCTGTGTTGAAGATCATACTTTTACAAATTGTGACTTGGATGGAGAGTTGTCTCATTGGTTCTCATACCACATCTTCTTTTCTTTTTTTTTTCTTTTTTTTTCATCTATTATGAAACAAAAGAACATTGTTATAGTTTGTAATGACATACTCGACTGTGATTGGATGTTTTGCTGCTCTCTGAGAGGAACTGCTCTAGTGTCAACATTTCATTGTTGTTTTCACTCCTGTTACCAAAACCTCCATCATCATCTTCATCATCACCTAGGTTGGCTGGACGACCCAATCCTGTAAAACAAAAAAAAATCATTATCTTTAAATTTTCTACATGTATGAAATTTAAAATTTAAAATATTTACAGAAACAGCTTTTCTCTTGGAAAATAAGGAAAGACAAATTTTCTTTTGACGAATTTCTTTTCTTTATATCAAGTGGTAGATTTCGTCACTAAAAGTCTGGTTGACAATAGAAATTAAAGAAGAAAATAGTTTTTTTTCTAATACTTAAGTTATTTAGTTATAGTGTCACAGAACATTTTGAATGATTTTGGCAGTTACCATGGTTATTGAACTATAGAATTAAAGGTACCGTGTCAGAAATTTAAGTTGGATACTGTAAACCACCTTATTATTGCAGATACTTTATTTCGCGTTTTACCCTTTCTAGTCAACTTCACGATTTTCTTATTTTAATACTTCATGTAGTTAAATAAAGAAAGATTCAAGAACTTGAGAGTCTACTGTACCTCCAGAGGTCTTATCAACCCTTGGTGTACTGTTACAATTCTAATTGAGCTATTTTTCTAGTTGCGAAATTTGCAAAAATAAATTGCTCTTGAAAAAAAGTAGGTTTATAGTATGTTGGCTGACTCAACATTCATTAATCTTTATACAACTTAACAAAAAAGAATACAGAAGCACTTAAAATGCTTATATTATGGTCTTATATAAAGAATTTAACAGAATCATTTAACTTTCTAGTAGCAAGACAGACATTGCAAACATAATTAAACAGTCTAAGGATATTCCAGTAATCAATTTTAATATTTCACACTTTTATAGACAACATCTCCCCTTCATTCTTCACACACTCCTTTACATTGATTTTAACACACCACAATAAAATTGAGAAAGGAAATGGTGAATATGTCAAAGCGACAACCACCCGACCATAGAGCAAACAACAGCCGAAGGCAACCAATGGGTCTTCAATGTAGCGAGAATTCCCGCACCACTTTCGAGTTCATCCGTCACAGGAAAAAACTCGTCAATTATGCGCGCCTTTCTGACGTCATTTACCAGATAGAGGGGCTCGCCTGTATCCCTGCACTATTAACGTTCATCAAGCGTCTTAGTGATCGTCGTTGTGCATGATAAACTAGAAATAATGGTTGTTCTGTAGGTACTTAATGACAATTTCCTAATGACAGCAGTGCTGATTGTCAATTTTGAGAAATTCAATTTGCCGAATAATTTGTACAATATAGAATTATAGTTTTCCAACCACTTGCTCAACATTAGAATGGAAGTGACGACGCCCCTAAACGCACAAATGACGTTCACTAAAAAAAGACTTTTTGACGGAAATGCATCGAACTCAAAAGTTGTCTATTTCGTTTAAAGAAAACCAATTGTAAACAATGATTTGTTAGTGAAATTTCCCACCACATTTACAAGACCTATATGAAGCACACACACAAATAAGTAAATACATTTATATGCATATATACCATCACCATACAAAAATATTCCCTTCTTGGGAAATTTCAATACCGTATATATAAACATCACATTAAATCTTGTGGTTTAATAATACCTATGGTGCTACAACTCAATAGTTATACAGAAAAACAAATCCTTCTATGCTAATGATAATATTAAATCATAAAACATATTAGATAAAAAACAAAACAAACTAAAGTTTACCTGGCAACAAACTAGGAGAGCCAGCTGCAAGAAGGTCTTCTGTAGATTTTGAGCCTAAAGGAAGTGAGTACATGTAATGTTAAAGTGGTGCTCCATTAGGATAGGAGGAAGGAAAATTAAAAACATCTATTCTTTTCTGGAAGTCTTAATTTTCATTTTAATTTATAGAATTTACATATTGAATGTTAGTTTGGAAATTTTTTGTTTTTTCTTTCTTCAAAGTTAAGAATTTAAAACTTCCACATACATATACATGTACTAGTTACAGAATCTAAAAGAAACTAAGTTTTAACATGAAAGGCACAGAACTGAACAAGACAAAACATTTAAAATATAACATAAAAGTATCTTTGACAGAATTTACAGATATATGATCATTATACTAAGCAGTTTAACACATAAGAGAATAAGACTCAATAAAGAGCTGTAATACTGTAAATTCAGAAATATCTTGCTATGTTTTTAATCTTTAATTTCTTTGCAGCTTTTCTTGAAATTCACTATGATTAATTTTTCATTTTTTGTCAATCTGTCGACAGTCACAACAATAAATGCATGAAAAAAATTGCTGAACTTACAGTATTTATTATAAGTTATAAGCAATAGATAGGAAAAGCAGTACTTTACAGAAAAGAGTAATGTATGTTAAAACAAATCAAATAGTGTTTCAATTAGTCATAAAGTAAGTACATTTACAAATAGATTGCTAGTATAAAATGTATATTAAGCAGAAATTAAGAACAAAGTAGGGGAACTAACTCCTCCTGATATTGTCACAATTTCTATCAGAAGAATAGATATAAAAATAAAATTTCAGATGATAAATGAATTAAACTTTTAAGAAAAAAGTAAAGAAATAAGAATGAAAATGAAAATTGACTAAAAACGATGAGACAACAGTAGTACAACATGACCTATTACCTCTCAATGAGTTATCATAATCACCACTACCACCACTGAGCATGTGCAATGCAGTTGTTGATTTTGCAAAGGTTTTATGTGTGGCCAAGCTTGATGTATCTAATAAGTTGTCTGCGCTATTACTCCTCTTCCTCAAGTCTACACAAAAATAATGTTCAAACATGTTTTATAGACTTCAAAACTTCTTGATTTTAATGAATAAAAGATATGGAAGTACTTGATACATGCTAACTCGTGATAAGATAGGAATTGAATGACACATGCTATAGTTGTGGACATCAAATGTAAAAGAGACTGGTACAAAGAAGAAATATATGATCAAAAGAACAGACTTCATACAATAAAAATATAGGTATTAACTTCAGGGGTGATAGAACATTTGTTACACAACATGCATCAATACATGTTAAGAAAAGTGAACATGCTAATACAGAAACATCTCATGCACTTTTCTCTTTTAAAAGTTTGAGAATGTCCATTTGCAGGAGATAAAAAGTAACCTGTGATGATTAAATGAGGACAATACTAACAAGAAGCATGTGTGGGTAATATTTACATATGGAAGTCGCCTAAATACTCTTCAAAATATAAAATCAAAACTACTAGGACATAACTGTGTCTCTTTCATGAGTTTCTCAGATAATTTTGAAACTTGACATTCATTTAATTTGATTATTATTCTAAAATTGCAGCCTCTTAACATAATTGTACACATTGATCTTTTCTTGGTTGTACCATGGTCAGCTGAAAGTGTTTTAGTCAGGAACCAAGATTAAATTCTTTTTAAAGTGAGCAATTCATATCTCTGGTGGACTAGAAACAATTTTTTTTAAGTGTACAGTACACTTATGATGCTTCTATATAGAAACAGGAACTCCATGTGTGAAAACTCTATCTACTTGTGCCACATTTGAGAAAATATAAACCTGAAACCTTGTTGGAAACCAAAACAGCAATAAAAATCCTTTTACAAAACACCATAATCTTTTGTGAAAAACTAGTGCATATCTTAGACCCAGTCCACACATCATACTTGTACTGTCTGACTCAGTTGACGAATCTTCTTTCAAAGTATAGCCACTACCATGATCTCTCAATTCAAGAATTGCTGGTTTAGATACAGAACTAGATGATTCACCTCCTCCGGACCCTGAGGATTCTTGGTTAATTGATAGATTATCTGAATGTTCTTTCTCTGGTATCTTTAAATCTTCTTTTAGAGTTGATGTGTTTGCCGATTTAGTAGCAAGCTTAGGTGTAGATGTGTATGGACTTCTAGGTACCAGTACTGGTGTCATTCTACCAGATCTTCTTAAAGACCCCCTAGAGCCTCCTGAGGTCAAATCAACTCTTGGTGTAGTATTCCTGGAACCTTGAGAGTCTACTGTACCTCCAGAGGTCTTATCAACCCTTGGTGTACTGTTACAAGAACTGGATGTGTCAATATAGGGTGCAGACATGTATGGTCCTCTGGGTTCCAGTTTCAGCGTTGTACTAGGCTTTGCCACTGTTGCCACATCTGGATATCTGGTTGGATTTAGTGATTCTGTTCTTAATTTGTCTTTCTTAAATTGATGTCCATTTTCCGAATTGAGTGTCTCATCAGACATTTCTTAATAGATCAGAAATATAAATACCGTAATTAACAATGTTTACTAACATGCAAAGATAATACCAAACACCAACATTCATCTAAATTGGTACACTAAGATTGACCATCTAATTTTCAAGAACATAAAATATTGGGTCACAAAAAAATATTCAAGATTCTCATCTCTTACCAATTGCTTTTTAAAGTCTAGATTTTTTAAAACCAATTTTTCAACATTACATCAAAATTCAAATAAATTTTGCTGAATTCAGAATACAAACACACCAAAAAATCCCTGCCTCTGAGTTTTATCCCATATTTTTGTGGAAGGGTGAGAATCTAAAAATATATTTGATGTAGCCTTGCCTTTACTTATTTGCTTATCCTTATTCCCACCTATCATTTAGCTAAGATCTAAGTTTATCCCTACTCTTACCTAGCCCTATGTATGTATACACTTCTTCATCTTTTACAGAATCAACTAAAAGGGCAAATATAATTTATTTCAGGAATGTAAAATTAAGAACTCAAAAGGATTCAATACATGTGTTCATGCAATGGTTGTCTTAATGCAGACTTGCACATATTTTTCATTTTTAGAGGAAAAGCATGCTTCACAAAACAAGCTGGTGAATATGTTAGTATTGTAACAATATTGATAAATAAGTGTCTACATTTGTACAACTGAAAGCTTAAACCAGAAACACTCAAACCTGATATATAAATTTTATTGAAAATTTGTCTTAATGGACTTTGGATTTCAATAAGAGCTATTTTTAACAGTTGTGTAATGATAATTGCTCATACATTCCATTACACTGAACCTCAGTTAATCTTACAAGTTGATTTTAACTTGTAGTTACTGACAATCTTAATTTTAACAGCATTATTTTGTTTTTAACAAAATTACACATGTGATCCAAAAAAATAAATACAAGGTTGAAGTGTTTCTTATGTAACATCTTTCATTGAATACTTTGTTGCTAATTATTTATGGTAAAAGTAAAATGCAGCATAGAAAAGGATTATGTTGTATACAGAGTAATGCCAGGTTATTCATATATGTCAAGATTTTCAAAAGCATTATAACATTTACATAGAAATATAATTTGCATCATAAGAATAAATTACTTGTATATATCTTCACAAAAAAGTAAGTGTAGCTTACTTAACAGGACATTTTTGATAGCATTTATCTAACATTGATAAAAGTAAGGACTTTTAGGATCAGAGGCCATTTATCAATAAACACATTTATCAAAAGTGAGGAATTTTATTCAGATTGTTGCAAAGCTTCAAAATCAATAAAACAAATTTTGAAAATTGTTAGAATAGCTCATTATAAAAGTATGTAGATGTGGTATTATTGGATTTCTCAATTCTTAATTTATGTAGATATATATGACCAAATCTCAGTTTTCTTTGTGAAAAAGGGAAATCTTATATAATATACATAGTCTTTAAGTTTCAAGATTCACTGAAATATGCTGAAATATAGTCTGCTATGACAGAGTTGATGTTACAAAGTGCACATGAAAGAATAAATGAAAAGTTACAAAGATCTATCTTTGTTGGACGTCTGTTTATAGACAGAAAGATACTATAACTATGAATTTCCACAAATCTGTAGAAATATATAACATCTTACTTATCAATTCCTCATGGAAAGTTTTTAATGCAGCCCATTTTAATGAATGAAAAGCTTACAAAATTCTCTAAAGTTTTCGTAATACTGATGCATAATATCAAGCCTCTGTTATTGTGCAAAACTTGTATAAATGATTATGGTTTGGATCAGAAATACACATTAACTTCTTTTTTAAATCTCAACTTTTCCATCAAAATTTAATTTGTTGTTCCTTTTGTAGCAAAAAAAAAATCCTTTAAAAGTGTCATCTATAAAATTTTACTGTAAATATTATTTTCATTATCTATCCTAATCTGTATTTCTGACCCCAAACCATTTTGATCTCTGTGGACCATGACTTACCTGATTTTTTAGCTGAGTCACCATTTTCTGTGATTTCATTAGATCCATGTGACGTATTGTCTGCACTCAGATCTGTCAGGTTGTTTCTACTCTTACTTCTATGGTTCTGAGAGAGAAAATCATTTACATTAAAGCTTGTATTAAATATGAAGACACCATTCGAACATTATAACAACTAACTAAAGTGACAAAATATAAAGGACTATAATATAGTAATTCTTTTGGAGTATTAGTCTATGCTTGTGTTGTAAAGTGTTAAAGTGTTCATATTTCTGTGTATTGGTTTCAGTGTCCTTTAAGCACCTGCCCTTGCTGACTCCTGCACTATTTGTTCATATGCATCAGCCACATGTAAGCACTCAACTCAAAAGCATTTTCTATAATGTATGTGATGCTGCTTCTGGTGCATGGTAAATAAACACTAAACATACTTGTTTACACGACTACATGTATTATTAACTCAGTTTATATTTCATGTTTTTTTACAGTTGTATTTTTTTTTTTTTTTTTTTTTTTTCTTGTGCATTATCTATTGCAATTGTTTGATACAAAAAAATCAATGTACTGACTATGTCTATAATGGGCCCTCTATTGGAAATAAAATTCATCTTAATATCTAAGACTTGACGAACATGTGCATTTAAGTTTTTCTGAAGTATGAAAAATCTGTTAATTTTTAATACACTTCTTCTCCCAAAATACTATTAAAATACAAGCAAATACCTTTGTCACAAATATCTTTGCAGCTTTCCTGGCTATTCTGGCTCCCAAACCTTTATTTCTGTAAAAGTAATTCAGAGTATACACAATAGGCACAATTATGAATATCGAAATCTTGTATTTTTCTCTGCATTCCAGACTTGATTGATTGATGTTTTAACGCCACTTTTTAAGTGCCAAATTTGGGCTATTTCATGGCGGTCAGTTTTTAATGTTGGGGGAAGCCGGAGTGCCCTGAGAAAATCACAAGTCTTTGAATGGAAAACTGACCCTCTCAGTCAATTAAGATTGTGCTGGGTTCAAAATCACAACTATGGTGTTGACTGGCTAGTGATTACAGTAATAGTACTACTTAGACCACTTGTTCAGAATCTGAATTATCATTTTATCACTTTCAACAGTTCTTGATGTATAATTGTTTTTAAGTGTTTACATTTTCTTTCAAGCAGTATCCTCATTGGGTTAAACTATTATTTTTTCGGTCATTTATGATGCAATTTAGGATTGGCTGAATTCTGAAAGCCCAAATGAATTCTAAAATCATCATGAAGACTGAATACATGCTGGATTGCTGTCTCATTAAATCATATTTCAAAATTACACAAGAAAGACAGTTCTCAATCAAAATACTTCAAAATGAGAGTCAATAACAGTCATCATAAACTTACTTTTTCTGGGTTTCTTGTCTTTTATATGCTTCCATTATTTTCTCTTCTAATCTTTCTTTCTGCCTTCTCAGATCACCCAATCTTTCCCTAAAATAAAATTTAGAAAATAAGAGATGAAAGTTAATTATGTATCTATAAAGTGTCAATCAAGTTAAGTTAACATCTACAATGTAAACAGTTTTAATTGCAGAAAAAAACAATTTGTGTGATTTTACTATCCTTAAATCATGAATTTTATAACAATAGTATCCAAAAATTGACAGTTAAAGCACATAAATAATATTCATCAACATTGCAGCAGCATATAAATATTTAATTGGTCAAAGAGACTAGCGGATAGGACACTTATGAAGTATTATCTTTGACATTAATATTACAATTAAAAACAATATTCAGAGTATGCAGTTGTGTAGATCCACCACTAGAAATTAGAAATAGAAGCAGATACATATAATATGAAGAAACAATAATGTGTCCATAGTACACAGATGCCACATCCGCATGTTCTATGTTCAGTGGACCCTGAAAATGGGGTAAAATCTCTTATTTGGCATTAAAATTAGGAAGATCATATCATAGGGAACATGTTTACTAAGTTTCAAGTTGATTGGACTTCAACTTCATCAAAAACTACCTTGACCAAAACTTTTACCTGAAGTGGCACAGACGGATGAATGAACGGACGAACAAACGATCGAACGAACGGACTGATGAACAGACGAATGGAGGCACAGGCCAGAAAACATAATGCCCCTCTTCTATCATAGGTGGGGCATAAAAAAACCCAAATAAAACCATGTCTGCAGACATTTTGATTATACTATGAGGAATCTTTTGAATACTTTCACGAGTCTGCAGAGTTTTCCAAGTATGTTAGATTTGCAACCTTTAACTTATTTTGATTTTTTTCTACATTGCCATACTCATTTATACTGACTAAAGCTGATTGATGTACAATTCATCCTATGACTATAACACTACGATTTCTTAAAGTAGTAAAGTACCAACTAATAAGTATTATTTTCCAACTTTGCATAGGATTCTCTGGTAGTTGTGGAATTTTTAATACAAACTAGTTCACTTACAAATAAGACTTCTGTTCCTCAGCAATGGTGTCTTTACTGTTCAGTATTTGTGTTAATAAATCAGAGTTTGTATTGAGCAATGCCTGAACCTGCATCAACAAGTTTTTATTATCATCTTCCATTTTCTGGTTTGCTTGGTATAATGACTGCAAGTAAAAAAAAAGAATGGAAACTTAATAATTTAAAAGACTAAATACATTTTTGTTATGCATAGTTCAGAATCTTTACCACTAAAAAATACAGTATTTTTTTCTCTGATACATCAGTGAATATATAAATCTACATAGTATGGTGTAACTGCTGTATCAAACAGTGAAATAAAATGTCAATTAACAAGTAATCTCTATGTTAAGAAATTAAATACAACTTTTAGTAATTGAACACTGAAAAAACATATCAGAAACAGTGGTTATGATGTTTTCAAAGATAATGTTAATGTAAGTATGGCTCTATCATTTACTAAAATATTCTGCTGCCATAACACATATTGTTTCACCTTCATGTGTAGAAGGATTTGTTCCTGATTTTTGGTGGGATTTGTGATGCTCTGTCTTTAGTTATCTATGCTGGAATATGATGTACAGTAGTTGTCGTTTGTTTATGTAATTTATACGCGTTTCTCGTTTTTTAATTTTATATAGATAAGACCGTTGGTTTTCCTGTTTGAATGGTTTTACACTAGTAATTTTGGGGCCCTTTATAGCTTGTTGTTCGGTGTGAGGCAAGGTTCCGTGTTGAAGGCCGTACATTGACCTATAATGGTTTACTTTTTTTAAATTGTTATTTGGATGGAGAGTTGTCTCATTGGCACTCACACCACATCTTCCTATATCTTTGTGTTTTGTGTACCAGTGTTTGTCTTATCATCGTTTGTCTTTTTTTTTTTTACATGGCATGCTCAGTTTGTTAATACTGTGGATTCATTATTATTCGTTGGATATGAATTTTCGTGGGATTTGTGGGTACAGGTAAACAACGAATTCAAATGTTCCACGGACAACATATTTTCAAAAGGCTTTGTATACAGAGATTGGCTAAACCACGAAATCAAATATCCACGAACATGTAAGTTTTTAGCAATCCAAGAAAACTGATACCCACGAAAATAAATGAATCCACAGTAACTTATGAAGTTGAATATCCCTTTGGTATCTTTCACTTCTTTATTACAAGATGCATAGATCCATCGTTAATTCAAAGTTTACAATAAGGACCTCATTCTTAATTGGACCTTTCACAAGTTTAGTCAATCGATAAATTAAAATAACAGAAGTAACAACTTACATCATACTTATTCCCTAGATTACTCAGTTCTAATTCCATCTCATGTAACTGATTCTTATAATCATCGCAATTACCACGTAAACTATTATAGTCTGTTTTTAACTGTTTATGTTCCTTAGATAAATCTAAATAATCCTTTCTTATTTTTTCATGTTGATTATACACAATTTCATGTTTCTCTCTCATGTGATTATATTCCATTTTTAAACTTTCAAACGACTGTAAATCAGCATTAATTTTTTCCTTCTCCTGCACAGACATTCCGTATGAGTTGCCATTTCTTTCCTGTAATCGTATTGTCAATTCACGATTTTCATTTTTCAACGATTTGTGTAAAGATTTCAGTGAACCAAGTTGTGATATCAAGGCTTCATGTTCACTAGACAATTGTTCATGTAATCTCTGTAAATCTTCATGATCCCCCACAAGCTGTTCATGTGTCGTCTGCAACTCTTCATGTGTTTGTATCAAATGTTGGTGTTCTGACTCCACACGATTCAACTGATTCTGAAGAATCTGACACTGACCCTGAAGTGAGGAACACTGAGCTTGTAAAGTAGAATATTCTACTTGTAACTTGGCAATTTGTGACTGAAATGAGGAGTTATGATCCTGGAGTGAGGCAGTTTGCGACTGTAACTGAGAATTATGTCTGTCAAGTTTCTGAATCTGTTGATTCAGTGAATCTGTATGGGACTTCATGTTTTTATTCTCTGTCATTAATGTGGCATTCTGAAACAAGAAAAGAATAAATCATTTATTTGAATTCATATTAGTATAATATTGTTCTGTTTATACAATTTTTGCCAATATAACATTTTGACCTTGTTTAAAAAATATTTTTTGATATGTTGTAAAATAAAAGAATCAATTTCCTGGTGTACTTTTTAAAATGAAATTAAAAGTAAAACTTCTATTATTACTTTCAATATTTATTTTGTTACTGTCGGAAAGTAAATGGTTAATCTATAATGCAATCAGAGGAAATCAGTATTCAGTATAAAAGACCATTCAAACACATGAAAGTGCAAACAAATTTTTGTTTTTTATTGTTACTTCCTACTTTTCATTCTTCATAAAAATTTTCCCTTTCATTTTCCATAAATAATACTGTAAATTTCAATATATATTTCAATAATATTCCAAGTGATTTCTTGTTAATTATTTTCTGAAAAATACTGTACTATGCTGATTATGCATTATGAGCTTTGCTCAATGTTGAAGGCTGTATGGTGACCTATAGTTGTTAATTTCTGAGTCATTGGGTCTCTTATGGAGAGTTGTCTCATTAGCAATCATACCACATCTTCTTTTTATATAGGTTGCAAATTGCAGAATAGCAAGGAAAGAACTGTTTTTATGGCAGTTAAAAACTTGATACAATGTACTGCACTTTAATTCCTTGTGAAAATGCCTGTACCAAGTCAGGAATATGACAGTTGTCTTCCACTCATTCTATTCATTTTTTGTTATTGCATTCATCAGGGTGAGACAAAAATACCAACCGTTCTTTCTAAATTGACTAAATGATCTTTGAGGTCTAATATATCCTTGGTTGGATTATTTTGTGATACATGTGTATTCCTTAGTGCACCTAATGGTCCATGGAAGTTTACCTTGGTCCCATGCCTGGAAAAGAGAAATACACTTATATAAAACATTAAATAATGCATTAAGTTACAAAAATTGCGATATGATTTATTAGACCAAATTTTTTTTATAAAATGTTTGTTATATCCCTGACTATATACAAATCTGTATGAGGATACAAATATCTGTTAAATTTACATATGCATGTTTATGTTCACAAAATCCCATTTTAAGAATTTTTGTTGGCAAAGTATAGCATATTCATGAAGGGCTTCATTAAATGTTGGAATATTCAGTTTTCAACCTGACAAAGTAGGCAGTTACTATCCTGTGTAAAGTGTCAATAAATTTGTTTATGTAAAATACCAGTAGAAAAACTGCTGCCTTTTTCTTAATTCTACAGGCACTGTTTAAGGGTATCTATCTTTGCAGTATATAAATCATATTTTAATTAATCATCAAAGAAGTTTTAGCAGAATATTTAGTCAGAACAATGCCCCAAAAACTTTTCAACATTTACCTCTCACTTCCCACCGATTCTTCCTCATATCTTTGCTTCAAGGATTCACACTCTCTCTTCAGAATTCTAAGTTCTTCCTGTAGTCTAACATTTCTGTTCTTTGATTCATCCAGCCTAAAAGAAAAGTAAACGAAAGTGTCATTAAAAATTGATTTTGGTCAAATGTATAAGTTTGTACTTTAAATAAACTACTATGTACTAGTATGTTATAAATATGTTGAGATTTTTTTTAAATAACAGTAATCTAGCTAATTTGGTACATTTGCAATTATTATCATGTCCTTTTGCTGATTTATTGAACCAAAATATTTAAAATCAGTTAAACTTAAACAATTTAAAACATGCAATAGATAATTTTCTTTGTTTGGGTGTTCATGCAATTTTCAGTTTTTCTCTTGGTTTTCAATTTTCAAAGTGAATAAGTTAACATTGAACATTAAATTTTTAGATCTGACACGGTCTGCATCTGAATATTAATGTCTCATTATTGAAATTCTTAATACACCCAACATGTTACAAGAACCATATTAAACATTTCTGCAACCTTCGAAAGGTTACTTTTAAGTGCAATCCTATGAAGTTAGGTGCACATGATGATGTCAAAGGGAAAAGGTATTAATTGTTCAGGGTGTTTTCGTGTGCAGACTAATCATGAGGTCATATTATTAAATCTAAATAGATGCTCCTTGAGCAAGAGTTGATATAAGCAATCTTTTAGCACAGAAAGCCTGGCTTTCTTTAACACTTGTTTAAGGGTTAATGAATAATGTCCTAAAATAGAGTATCAAAACAAGTTTTCCTGTATCAAAATGTGCTGACCAAAAGATAATTTCTCAGTTGTTTACTGTACAGCTGTGCAACTAATACTACATTTTACGCCAGTTTAGGCGCTTAATGGACTTATACTCTTGGACACTTATTTAATCTTCTTTACGCTCATAACAATCCAAATTTAAATACACATACACTTCATAAAAGAAATAAGAAAAGAGTCAACAAAGAATAATAAGCTTATAAATAAGTTTTGCCTGATGAGCATTTTATCAAAATTAGACTCGGCTATCAAAACAATTTGAGGACCTAAGTTGAAGACCTTTGAAAAAACAAAATTTCAAAAATTTAGCCACTGAAATAGGGTTTCGGTTAATTATTATTGGGAGGGTTGAAAAAACTAAGGGTTTTAAATGTTTAACAACATTTTTGAATTTAAAATTTACAGAAAATAAAATCATCTATCTTGGATAAATATTATTCACAATTGAAATTTGATTAAAAATGTTCTAATCTAATTCTGAATCTATTAAAACGGGCTTCAGAATATTCCTTATTATAGAAATGCACTTTTAATGTCCATAATGGCATTGACTATAATGACTTTTAATAGCTTTTAAATTATAATAATGTATCTAAAATGATGATTTGTGTAACCTGATCAATTTTATGCAAAAAATAACTTCTAGGCCACATAATACTCTTACCTAATCTTATTATTCTATTATTGAAAAGTTGCAATTTTCCCAGGAAGACTATTTCAAACTGCAAATTCATTGAGGCAGACAACATTAAATAAAATATTTTGTTCGGTAAAATACCCACTGTTTCATTTCTCATATCCATTTTTCATTATAATAAACTTACAACAAAGCATAAAATTTGTCAAAGAAATTTGACACTTTATGTCAACCGAAAGTTACATTCAACGAAAAAATATATACATGATATAAACCTAATGATTCTGCCAAGTAAACTTTATTATCGATTAATGATCAAATTGGAGGGATTGATTTCTCTTGTGTTTGTAATGTGAAATAGACCAACAGATAAAATGGACCACATATGTTGCTATTTAATTCTTATCAATAGATTATTGTAATAAATTGGGTATCAAGGTGACAAATGTCATGAATTATTTCCTGTCGACACAAAAACCCTCAAGGATTGGCAGTACAGTTATTACCTGGATATCCGCTGACTTCTGAGGACAAGATCTTAAAATAACCCTGTTTACAGTACAAAGTAAACTTCCCGTATTTACATAACTACACCCAATCAACATTAAATTAACCCCATCAAAATATAGTTTGGGTTGTTTTTATAAGGTTTAAATGTAAAACTTTCTACTTTTTTTGTGGTTAATGTGCTATGAATAGCACTCTATTTCAAAAGGAAATAGTAGTTTTACAATCTTTTCAATTTTTTTCTTTAATGTTAGAGATGCATTTTAGGTTATTTTTTGGAGAGACAAGTAAGACTGCATAAACAAAATTCTATATAATTGCATTTACAGTTATCATGTTTAAATGTAATTCAAATTTTTTCATAATTATGAAACATTAAAACAATTGCAGGTTTCTAAATTTCTCGTTTAAAAGTATCTTTTATAGTAGAAGGAAATTATAGGGTCATTTGATAATATCTAGAACTTTTAACATCACTTCAACAATGAATAACACAGCATATCTACAGAAATTTTGCATTTTATACATTGTTTAGCATTATTTTTTTTATAAAGGTATGAATTGAGGACCCATAGTGCACCACCATCCTTTTTGAGATTAGCCTATTATTCCTATGTATCTAATTATACCATGGTGCTCTTAATCTAAAGAACACTACTATCCAAGTCATTCAAATCATACTTGAAACAATTTTTATGGAAAACACTGCATATGTGCTAATTTTGTTCTGTTCTGAAGTTTGTTCAGAATGTCAGCTGTTTCATTATATTATTTTTTCAAAATTTGTTAAGAAAATCAAAATCTATTAATATATATTTGCTATAAATTTTGTGAAGAAAGACTCATCTTCTGCATTTTTGTTCCAAAGTTTGTTGAGATTGTCAAACTTTTTATAAAATTTTGTTCCAAATTTAAGCAAGAAAGTTGAATTCTTGTTATAATTTTATGTAACGTCCTTGTCTTCTTAGCCAACTGGTTCTGTACGGTACATACTCACCAAAATTGGCATAAAAATTTGCAGAAATGCTTGCACTTGTTAGGTGTTGCTTTCTTTTGACTCCGAGTAAGATTTATTTTATCGAAAATTCAAATAATCTAAGTTTCATGTCCCAAATCACAGTCATGAGTAAATAATTGAAATGGAAAAAGGTTCTCTATTGAATAGATCATGTGTAATGTGTCCTTTTTGCAAAACAACAAACCTAGATTGAAAAGGCTGAATGACATACATCTATGCAGGTAAAAAACCCTTTTCCCTATGAGATTCTAATGCATCAAAGACAATCATATACCGGAAGTCATATTAATGTTTACCTTTAAACACTTGTTTCTACATGTATTTCCAAGGCATGATAATGCTTTTAAATTAATACATGCAAAATAATCAAGATAAGTAGCAAAGTTATACCTGCTCTGTAAAGATAAAATCTTGTCCTCTTTGATTTCCATGTTCTTCACCAATGCTTCTTCCATCATGTTCTCCAAGGCTTTGTACCGACTGAAAATAAATAAAACAATTATAACAGAAATTATAAAAGTATTCAAACATCAAAGAGAAGAACCAAGCTGTCTCTTACATGTAAAACCAGATGCTCCGCATGGCACATCTTTATACGACTGCAGAGGTCAAACCCTGAACAGTTGGGGCAAGTATGGACACAACATTTAAGCTTGATACAGCTCTGAATTTGGATTGTGATTAAATATTTGACACAACATAGGTTTCTGATACAGTATGAATGTGGTCTAAGAACTTTAACTAAAAAACTTTAAAATTTTTAATTGGACAGTTACCTATTATGGTCCAATATACAAAATCTAAATACATGGTTAGATTCAGCATATCATATCAGCATAACCCCAAGATTTCAATTTTTGATGAAATCAAATAATGTTCAATTTTAGACCCTTCAAACCTCAATGTGGACCAATTTCATAACCGGACCCAAACATCAAAAATCTAAATACATAGTTAGATTCAGCATATTGAAGAACCCAATATATTCAATTTTTGTTGAAATCAAACAAAGTTTAATCTTGGACATCAATGTGGACCAATTTGATAACCGGGCCAATTTATCAAAAATCTAAGTACATGTTTAGATTCACCATCTAAAAGAACCCCAAGAGTTCATTTTTTGTTAAAATCAAACTAAGTTTAATTTTCGACACTTTGGACCTTAATGTAGACCGATTTGAAAACAGGACCAAAAATTAAAAATCTAAATACAAGGTTAGATTTGGCATTTCAAAGAACCCCAATAATTCATTTTTTGATGAAATCAAACAAAGTTTAATTTTGAACCCTTTTGGCCCCTAATTCCTAAACTGTTGGGACTAAAAACTCCCAAAATCAATCCCAACCTTCCTTTTGTGGTCATAAACCTTGAGTTTAAATTTCATAGATTTCTATTGACTTATACTAATGTTATTGTGCAAAAACCAAGAAAAATGCTTATTTGGGACCTGTTTTTGGCCCCTAATTCCTAAACTGTAGGGACCAAAACTCCCAAAATCAATCCCAACCTTCCTTTTGTGGTCATAAACCTTATTTTCAAATTTCATAGATTTCTGTTCACAGCTTATACTAAAGTTATTGTACGAAAACCAAGAAAAATGCTTATTTGGGCCCTTTTTGGCCCCTAATTCCTAAACTGTTGGGACCAAAACATCCAAAATCAATCCCAACCTTCCTTTTATGGTCATAAACCTTGTGTTTAAATTTCATAGATTTCTATTAACTTATACTAAAGTTAGAGTACGAAAACCAAATGTCTTCGGACGATGACGACATCATACCAATATACGACCAAAAAATTTTCAATTTTTGCGGTCGTATAAAAATGATTAAGAAAACAATAGTTTCTTCAAGATTACAATATATGATATTAGCACATAATAATGCATACTTTTTACACCCACATTTTTAAATAATAAAAAAGGATGTGACCCTATCCCATATCCTTTTTTGGACCAAGGGATTATAAAAGATAAATATGTGGGGGGGGGGGGGGGGGTATTTACTATTTACTTTAAGTTGTTGGACATGTACAACTCATGCTTTTTTTAGTATTTTTGAACTACATTTGTTTGTATTATATTAACTTTTGGTTTGTTTGTTTTTATAGGGATATGAACCATGATTACTTGAATTTTTCAGAAGTGTTTAACATAAGACAGATTTAAAAGAAGTTTGTCTTTTAGATGAAACAAAATTAAGCTATGGAAATTTTAACTAAGTGAGAATTCCAAAAAACATAAAATAAAGTTAGTATGACCTTATGTGACATATCCTGTGGCAGGTGACTGTAAATTTATACTTACAAAGTACTATCAAACATTCAGAGTAGAAATGAAGATACATTTTGTAGACATCAAAATATGTCTTGTTTACATTATTAATTGCTAATTTACATATCCATTTAAGAGTACAAGCAGATGTTGTGTATAAGTCAATAAGACAGCAACCAAACAGCACAACAAAACCAAAACAAAACACAAACCATAAAAGAGACAAGATGCAGTAAAACATATGTTCAATACTTTGAGATCAGGAGTTTTGCATCTTTTTTTTCAAAATTCAGCTTGAAAGTTAGTGCTTAATTCATACTCCATCATTGTTGTAGTAGACAATAGGGAATTATTTAATTACTTGATCAACCACTTACACAATAACAATTTCTTTTAGCATTTCAAAATCAACATCTTCAGGATTAGGTAAAGACCATTCATCATTCGATTTTTCATCTGACTTTTCAGGCTCAACAGATTTATTTGAACTGGTACTAGATACATTGTCAGATACCAGCTCATTGTTCTCTTCATCTATGCTTGAATACTTATAATCATATTCTTTCAAGTCTAATAAATCTGGGTCATTAAAATTTGAGGAATTTGGAATTTCCACATTTTCATAATTATTTGATATTTTGCATCCTGAATTCCTTAATTCATGACTATGTTCTGTTTTTATATCTTCAGACTGCCTGCTTCCTGGATTTTCAAAAACGTTAGTATTATCTGTTTCCTTGTTTGCAAAGTTATAACTGGTACCAAGACTTCCTGCTTTTATCAGTAAAGGTTCCTCTGAAGTATTCACATCTGACCTCTCTGTATCTAAGGACTGATTAATTGACACATAAAAACAACATTGTTCATTATCAGTTTTATGAGTTTCCAATTTTTTTACGTTAATCAATTCATTTTTATTTCCATTATTATCCGTAATTCCATCATGGTTTCTATGGATACCATCTCCAAATGATACATTATCATCACAATCTTCTTCAGGACTCTCGAACAATGTCAACTCTTCTAAAGAAGAATAATCTGAAGGATAAGAGATACCATTGTCTTGATTAAGTGAATTTGAAAAGGTTTCCCTTCTACAGCTTGCTTCTGGGTCACTATAGAACTGAGGGTTCCTGTAACTGTTGTCAAGATTATGGCCATTAAATTCCATACTGTTTCTATGATAGTGTACATCATTGTCACTAGAAGAACTCAATTGCGAGCAATATTTTGAATTACCATAATCAATGGCATAGTTTTCAGTATTTATACTATTTCTCCTACAGTCCACACTACAGTCGCTAGCAGTACTTGTCCTAAGACAATATTCAGCTTTGCCATGATTGACAGCACTGCTGTGAGAGCTAATATCATTTCTTCTGAAGTCCACTTCACCATCACTCAAAGTACTCTTTTGAGAATAGTTACTAGGGTTTCTGTAATCAGCAGCCCCATTCTGATATGTAATATACCCCACACTGCCTGGACTAAGGTCTACATCATTTGTACCACAGCCCAAATCTTCATCAATTGAAGTGCTTGTCGGAGTGCAGTATTTATGTTTCTGATTTTGTACGATATCTTTTCTTCTATATGGATTGTTTCTACTCTCTTCAGACAAGTCAAGTCTTTTTGAATTTCTATTATAGATGGTGCTGCTGTCTAAGGAATACCTTTTTTTGAAAATATTCTGATTTTCGTCCTTTTTATACTGCCTAAAAGGGATTTCAGCACACCAAGTTTCAGTGTCAGAGCAGTAATTATCCACTCCATTCATCGTGTTTTTACTACCACCAACCTTTTGGCTACACCAGGGATACTTGCGTACAGAATTCCTTATTCCATTACCAGGGTAGTCAGAACCTTTCTGATTAGAAATAATTTGTGATGTTTTTTTCGAGTTATCACTATTGCTATCATATTCGACCTTCACCTGCCCTGGTATCTGATAAGTCTGCTGCACATCAGATGCACTTCCATTTGGAAAACCTTCAGGGTTTTCAGTCCTATTTATTGGTAAACCTATTTCATCTACCATACCATACTTTGATAAAATTTGGTCTAATTCACTTTCTAAGTTAAAGCTTTGTCTTTGCCTTCCAAGATTTTTATCAAACATTACAGGAGTATGACGAGCAATATCATTTGATGCAGCAACGCTGTGTCTATAACCACTATATCTTATATCCATTTTAATCAAACTTGCTTATTTAATGTGAGAATATTTTCAAATTTCCAGTCAGTTTATTCAATCCAATTTTCAGTTCTAAACTGAAATGCCAATATATTTTAAACTTGACGACAACACCATATAGTCCTTATCACTTTGTAAAAATCTACCCCAAAAGTGACCAGTTTCTGACAGGCAGATGTCCTGCTACTGGTATTTAAATTCTGGAATAAATTTCTATAAAGTACTTATTTAAATTCCCAAATCAAACACTTAATTCCAATCCATTTCGTATTCATTAGTTGTCAGTATGCTGTAACAACTAAATGAAGCTGTTTTCAATGCTAATCCTTTCACAAAACCTAACCATACAATTCTAAAGTGTTAATAAAAGTTCTGTAATATTCATAGAACCATGTCCTATTATTTCATTGATTTTTTCCAGGGAAATTCTACGTCCAGAATAATTTTCCAACCGATAATTAGGTCCATTAAGTATCCAATTTCATAAATAAACACTAAATGAAAATATCTTTTTACGTGTATGTCACCACATTTATTTTTCAAGATAGATCAATGAATTCCAGGGGTACAGTTTCTTAACACATAAAACTTGGATCAATAAATCATAAACCACGACATATCTCATTTCACTGTATAAGGAACAGTTTTTCTAACGGAAACATTTCTGTGTTATTCCACGTGCTTTTTATTTAAATAACCATAACATTAAAGAAATTAACATCCTGTCCATAAGTAGCGTGGGTGATACTCCCAGCTGTTAAACTATCATAACCTTATTTAAATCAATATCTCCAAAACTAAACGTTGGAACAAACTTTTAAAAATCAATTGAATTTCATTCAAACTTTTTTTCTGAACTCAGCAGAAAATATTACATAAATTTTAATCAATTCTCTGACGGAATGGCTTTATAATCTTTTTACGCAACTTTAGATTTTTTATTGAAATTCAATAGAATAATGTTTAATTTGTATGTAAGGTTAACAAAAAGTTTTCTTAAAACTTCTGGAAGACAAAACATAAAAGCATTAAAATGTTGCCACCCCTGTTGACAAACTTGATGGGAAAAATAAATAAAGCACATAATTAAATATTTAACAATATATAAACTTCAATTACAAACAAATGAGTTTTATCTATGTTATTTGATAATGTGTATCGGTGCATAATAGCTGTTTTTATCCATCCAAATATTTTACATATATAAGAATGAATCAGATCTTCCTGAGAAAATTTAATACTATTAAATACCTAAATTTTTAGTAATGTATCATTATAAGTGTAACAAAATGAATGGGGACGAACTCAAATTTATCACCTCCAATATAAAAGATGTTTGCAGTAGTTTAAATGCATAATGGAAGAAGATCTTACAGACAATCTAAATTCTATTTTTTTCAACTACGTCTTATCAAAAAGGTGATGTAGGTTAATCATCAAAGGGTCAGCTACCTAACAACACACAATTACCAAAACAAACATCTTGTGGTTACCATACAAATTACAAATAGACAAATAAATTCTATTTATCTACTTTGGTAAGGATTTAATTTTTAAAGGTAGAAATCAGAATAGGCAAATAACTTAGTCATTTCCTTAAATATCAGTCCTTGAAATTGCACAGGACTGATACGACATGTCCAGTAAAAATATATATTCAGTCCTGTCGATTTTTGTTATTTTGTAATACATTTCTAAAATAAAAATGGAAGAATCATTGATCAGTCCTGCAAATGCCACACCCCAGTTTCTTTGACTGAAATTTTTCAAAATTTTGATGCAAAAACAAATCAAACTATAGTCATTGTAAAAAGTATTCATTTTTCAAATCATCAAAAACATTAAAATGTAGAATAAAGTGCAACTTTAAACTCTCTTAATATAAAGTAAAAACCTATTTAGAACATCTTGAGATTTTCAAAGAAGCAAGATCCAAATATTATCTACAATAAAACACTAGACATATTCTAGCTCACAATTATGTGTATCAAGCCTGTAGGTTGTAACAATATATCAAATCAGGGACATTCTCCTTTGAAACATCTGTAAAATACACTTGCATTAGGTACAGTCATGTTAGAGGTCTATTCTATAAAAAAAATTTAACAAGAATTTCTCCCTTCTAAAGATTTTAGTCAATATTTTAGAAGAAGGGGCTTATCCCTACAACTCTTAGTGAAAATATCTTTGTAAAATATGCATATAAATTTTGCAGTTGACGGAATTGCTATATAAACTAAGAAGCAATAGTCTAACTCATTTGAAACCTTTAAATTGTTTGTCCGCAAGTGAGTTCTGTTTTGTAAATGAAGTATATTGCTTCCTCTGCAAGAAAAAAAATAGGAAGTCTAACTAGTATGAGACAACTACAAGTCCTAATTGACGTGGATGAAAGATGTAAGCAATGGGACTCATTTTTAGAAATTTCTTCAAACAATTTTATGTTCAGATTATTCATGTGTATCTAATGTGTATCTAATCTAACACTACACTAAATTTCATTTCTTTTTTTCCTCATTTTTAAGCAATTAAGCACTTCAAAATACCAACTCAGCAGTTTCAGTCAATATGCAATTAATATTACCAGTACCCCTACTCTTAATTCTTGAACAGGCAAAAGCCATATCTTTTCAGAAATACACGAAAATTTCATATGTAAGAAGTTATAGACCAGTAAGTTTTAAATTGTAAAAGCTGTTGCATAGATTTATTCATTTTTTTTTTACAGATGATACATAGATGTCAGATGGAAGTTCAGGTCAAGCTGAGTCACACAGCATCATGAGTTCAGATAAACTATATAACTGCTACAAAGTATTCTTATACATGCACATCTTTTCATTTAGACAACAGATAATGTACTGCCTACTGGTTGTTCATTCAAATGTCAATTTTTCAAAATTATAAATTAATTTGTTGGTTTTTTTTCCTGCAAAAACTGACCAATTCATTTTGGTTTTTTATATAATGACACTGTACTGGTGAGATAAGTTGTGTGGAGCATAATGTTTGGTACTTCTGAATGTTTGGGCACATAACATTGATTATGATTAATACCATTAGACTTAACATAAAATCTCAATACAAAGTCATTCAAGCAAGAGCCAGACCAAACATTTAACTAAATATCTATTTGCTTATTTGTCATCGAAGCTGGCATCATCAAACCATCCTTAATAATCTCTTTGCTTTTACCTAATTCACATTCTGTGAGTGTTTGTTCATGCAAATATATATATCTACTTCAAAATCTCATTTTCAAAACAATTTTTTGAAAGTCCTATTTTATATCTACATGATATCCTCTGCTATGATTTCTTGTTTAAACTTTTCATCACTATCACTTTAGTTTGTGAAAATAATGTTTCAATCTCTACTTTTAGTCATAGGTGTAAGATTGTTCTGACAAATTTGACAGACTTTCTGAGACTTATGCTTAATTGGACTGTTCCAAACCAAATAGAAAACATGAAAATTGCAGACTGATATTATTTAGGGTTAAAAGTTTTCTGTTCTGAAACTAACTAATGCCCTTACCACATTAAATATAATGTATATCTCTATACAGGTGATTTTTCATATATACATCATTTCTGGAACACTAAATAAAAAAGCCAAATCAAGGATGAATAACTCCCAAAAAGAAAGCAGTAATATATTTACTTTAAATCTGTTTTGTTGTAATGAATTATGGATTGAAAATTATACTACCTAAGAATGGACAGATAGACAAAGGAGGTGTCTTTTTAATAAATTATGGATTGAAAATTATACTACCAAAGTATAGACAGGTGGCACGACAAAGGAAGTGTACATGTCCTTTTAATGAATAATTGATTAAAAATCATACACCCTAAGAATGGACAGATAGACAGACCAAGGAACTGAGTTGTTGAATATGAAACCTCCCACTATCCTCAGACAGGGTTTAATAAAACTATTGTTTAACCTGACAGTGTCCTACCATCTCCATTCATTTATAATACTATATAACTTACTTATCATCTTGTGAGTGTTCAGCCATCACCAACTTTTCCTTGTTGATACCAACTCTTTCTAACTCTCCATTTAACTTTTCTAGTTCATTGCTTAACTGCTGACTTTTAATCTTTTCATTAACCAATTCCTAAAACAAAATAAAAGCATACAGAATACCATATTATACAAGACCAATCCTGTGTCTGGACCTGTGTGGCTCATGCAATTAATTGAGGTTACTTAAAATTGAGAATGGATATGCGGGAATGTATCAAAGAGACAACAAGAGTGCACACGTTGAAATGTCTCGCCTTCTTTACTAATCATTAGTATTATGTTGATAGAGCTTAATATAAAGCTTTACTACAACTGTCACATAAAATCAACATTAACCAAAGAAAACGAAACATTGATCAATGAACCATGAAAATGAGGTCAAGGTCAGATGAACCATGCCAGGCAGACATGTACAGCTAACAATTCTTTAATACAACAAATATAGTGGACTTATTGCTTATAAATTAAGAAAAACAGACCAAAACACAAACACTTAACACTTAGCAATGGACCGTGAAAATGAGGTCAAGGTCAAATAAAACCTGCGTAACAGACATATAGATCATAAAATATTTCCATACACCAAATATAGTTGACTAATGCATAAAGAACTAGATATCATTGAGATGGGAGCCATCTCTGTGGGCCCCGCTGTGAATAATGTGCATTAAAAAACTGTATCTTTACCATAGGACATGGGTTTGTCAACTGAAATCAAAGTTTTTGACCTTGACCTTTGACCTAGGAAGTTGTAAATAAATTATGACACACCCTTTGGTGTTGGTTTATGAACATGTCAAGTATAAAATTTGAAATGATAACGGTTCTCAAGATATAGAGCGGACACGATCTTTACCATAGGACACGGGGTTGTCAACTGAAACCAAAGTTTTTGACCTTGACCTTTGACCTAGGAAGTTGCACATAAATTATGACACACCCTTTGGTGTTGGTTTATATACATGTCAAGTATAAACTTTGAAATGATAATGGTTCTCAAGATGTAGAGCGGACACGATCTTTTCCATAGGACATGGGGTTGTCAACTGAAACCAAAGTTTTTGACCTTGACCTTTGACCTAGGAAGTTGTACATAAATTATGACATATCCTCTGATATTGGTTTATATACATTTCAGGTATAAACTTTAAAATGATAACGGTTCTCAAGATATAGAGCGGACACAATCTTTACCATAGGACATGGGGTTGTCAACTGAAACCAAAGTTTTTGACCTTGAACTTTGCCCTAGGCAGTCGTTCATAAATTATGACACACCCTCTGGTGTTGGTTCATATACATGTCAAGTATAAACTTTGAAATCATAACGGTTCTCAAGATATAGAGCGGACACGATCTTCACCACAGGACACAGGGTTGTCAACTGAAACCAAAGTTTTTTGACCTTGACCTTTGACCTAGGAAGTTGTACATACATCATGACACGCCCTCTGGTGGTGGTTAATAAACATGTAAAGTATAAAGTATGAAATCATAATGGTTCTCTAGATATGGAGCGGACACAAAGTTATTACAAAGTGTTACGGACGGACGGACGGACAGACTGATCACTATAGGGCGACCCGCCTTTGGCGGGGCCCTAATTAGAAAAATAGACCAAAACTCAAAAACTTAACTTTGACCACTGAACCATGAAAATGAGGTCAAGGTCAGATGACACCTGTCAGCTAGACATGTACACCTTACAATCATTCCATACATCAAATATAGTAGACCTATTGCATATAGTATAAGAAAAACAGACCAAAACACAAAAACTTAACTATAACCACTGAACCATGAAAATGAGGTCAAGGTCAGATGACACCTGCCAGTTGGACATGTACACCTTACAGTCCTTCCATACACCGAATATACTAGACCTATTGCTTATAGTATCTGAGATATAGACTTGACCACCAAAACTTAACCTTGTTCACTGATCCATGAAATGAGGTCGAGGTCAAGTGAAAACTGTCTGACGGACATGAGGACCTTGCAAGTTACGCACATACCAAATATAGTTGTCCAATTACTTATTATAAGAGAGAATTTAACATTACAAAAAATCTTAACTTTTTTTTCAAGTAGTCACTGAACCATGAAAATGAGGTCAAAGACATTGGACATGTGACTGACGGAAAGTTTGTAACATGAGGCATCTATATACAAAGTATGAAGCATCCAGGTCTTCTACCTTCTAAAATATAAAGCTTTTAAGAAGTTAGCTAACGCTGCCGCCGTAGCCGCCGTAGCCGCCGCCGCCGCCGCCGGATCACTATCCCTATGTCGAGCTTTCTGCAACAAAAGTTGCAGGCTCGACAAAAACCAGGCCAAGGAACAGCAAACATGTATACTGAAGTATAACTGATTGGTCCCTCAAATCACTGACTCCAAGATAAAAGAGTGTTGTAAAATTTTAAATTATTAATCTGCAAAAAGTGCTTCATTTTAAAAATTTGTATCACTCTACAAGTCAACATTTTCATGCTGCAGACCAAATATATATTCATTCCCTTCCAAATAGGTCATAAAATTTTGACGAAATTGTCCATGTACTATGAGTATTCTAAAATTTCAAATCATGAGAATAGCAGACTTGAACAGGAGAGTTAAAAGCATGAAAACTAACTTCTTTTCAGAACAGTTCTGAAAAGCTTCAAGGGTTCTCTTCCTCGCATAGTACAGCTTAATATCATAAATTGATTATGGATGTGACATAAAAGAAACGTTAAATTCTAATACAGGATTCATTAATTATAATTAACTTTAAAAAAACATATATAGGCTTGGATTAATCATCTGGTCCAAGACCTTGGCAAAACAAATTCTAGACAAGCCAAGTTCATATAATCAAAGTTTAAAGAACACAACTTTTATTTATAATCAATTTACTATGTAAAATTCTTGAAATGCAGAATCAAGTTTTCTTTTTTCACAACCAGGTATAAATTTTATGCATGTGTAAATTTTTAAAATCTAAAATAATGACCATGCATTACTTTGAAATTGAAATTCTGTTATAACAAAATTCATGACCACACATTTATTAGAAACTTAAACCCTAAAATGAAACACACTATCATAATTCTAGTCCAATATACATGTATTGGCAAACAATTTATTTTCTCTAACAATTAATATTTGTTTTTTTTATCAGTATTATCGTATACATGTAAGTATGTTTTTTTGATAGATGAAACAGCATTTAGGGCAATAGGCTATCATCATGAGCATCTTGAAATCAATTATCAGGATCTTTGTAGTTCAGAAATATTCTGCAAGCATTGAAGTATTACAAAATAAAACCTATACTTTATGATCCATGACATGATATAGTAAAAAATGTACATAAGTGAAATACTTTTCAATTATATCTTTTTAGGAAGTTATAAAACCTTAATTCTTTCATAAATAGTAAAGTAAATTGTAAGTCATAATGAAAATTTCACCAGGTAGAAAATTAATTCATGCATCAATTCCCATTTTCTATTTAACCCTTTTCAAAATTTTAAAAATGCATAAGAGTATCTGAAGAAGTAGGATGAAAAAAATCCACAGGGTCTTCATTTTGTCATGATTGATATTTAATAATGGAAGACCAAAAGGATTATGAATGAACTCAGGCACATCATAGAGTTTTGAGAAAATGTTTATTAAGGAAAGCCCAGACAAAATGGTATTTATCCTGAATTGCTATTTTTGATCAACTAAATGATATTAAACTGTTGTGCAGGCAATTCAAATGTATCACTCAAATGTTGGCGCAAACTATATTAGATGGGAGGGTTCCATAAAAGAGAAAACCTTCAATGATAAAGGAAGGTTGTACCATGAATCATCACTCAATATATAAAACTCTTACACTCTGAAACATCTGCGATAAAATAAATATTCTTCCATTTTAGAAGACTAGGAATACCTTTTCTAATTAACACTAATAAACATAATATTCCATATGATTTTAAAAAACTAAAGTCAGTGACACAAAAGAGCAATTTAACACAATTAAATTTACTATTCACCCACAGTGCATACATTGAACAAACACATGTATATAGAATACACAACTTTGAACTTAAAAGAAATGCAAAAAGGTATAAATAATTATCTTGCCGCATTCTGAATAGATATAATCAGCCATTTTACGTGTATGGTAATAATAGACTAAATAGTCAGAGCTAAGACATAAAAAATTCTATTTGGCAGGTCTAAATGTATTATGTTTCATTGGTTATCTCCCTTTATTTTAAATCAAGTCTTGGTTATCTCCCTTTATTTTAAATCAAGTCTTGGTTATCTCCCTTTATTTTAAATCAAGTCAATTACAAATGCAATGTTCAACCAAAAATATATGACCTGAATCAAGATGTTTCAAATATCACAATATTGACTGGAAATAAATACCATAACTTCAAATCAACATCCATGTGCCAACGTAGAAAGATTGTCATTTTCTGACTAACATGTATGCATAAGTCATAGTGTAAACACTTTTTTCTCATAACACAAAATTTGATTTCTGTAATTCACAAACAAAAAATACATATTCATGAATGTGTTACTGTCAACGTATATTTGTTCCGCCTGACAGATGTTCCACCAGAAACTTTGTTATAAACAATGTCATAACATCTGTTCCTGTTGGAACAAATATTCTATATCATTCATTCCGTTAGGAACATATACTGTAATATTTATTCCAGTGGAAATAATATTCCAGAATACTTTTTCCTTTTGGAACTTATATTATAAAGGAACTTCTATTCCATGACATTCTGACTAAACATAGATATGCTACAACAACCTCTGCAATAAGACATCTAAAGAAGAAAATGAAATACTGACCTCTCTGAGTGTTGCTATGGTTTTCTTGTTTATATTTGACTGTTGTAATATCTCTCTATTTTCTCTTTCAAATTCATGTAACTTTGACGATGTTTCTTTCTGTGTTTCTAACGTCCGTTTGACACTTCGATGTTCTCTTTCCATTATATTACACTTTGTTGTCAGTTCATCAACAGTAGTGTCTTTTAACTGTACTGACTGCTTCAGTCTTTTGTTTTCCTTTTCTAGCACTGCTTTAGAAGTCTGTAACTTACTAACTTCATTTTCAAGTTCTGAACTTTCCTTTTCTACATTATGTAATCGCTTACTAGACATTTTCATTTCTTCCATTGTTTTTTGTAACTTTTCATTTTCTACCTCTAAATCAGTATTGTCTTTCTCTAACTGATTCAGACGTTTTGTGGTTACCTCTAGAGATTTCTGAATTCTCTGATTTTCATTGTCCAGATCTAACAGATCCAATTCCATCTGTTCTTGCTTAGTCCTCTGATTTCTCTGATTCTCTAGACTTTTCCTCAGCTGTTGTATTTCCCTGTTCATCGAATCTTTTTCACTTTCTAATTCAGCTATCCTTGATGAAGCGCTTTTCATAGAGTGTAATGACCTTTCCAACTTTTTATTTTCCACTGTCAAGTTAATATTTTCTTGCTCTAAATTTTCCTTTTTCTGTAATGCCGACTTTAGTGTCTGAACAGATTTTTGTAACTTTCTGTTCTCTACCTCCAAATCAGAGTTTTCTTGCTCTAACACCTCACTTTTATCACATGTCAACTGAAGAGTTGCTATACTCTTACGTAATTCTGAATTCTCTTTTTCAAATTGTGAATTTTCTGTTTCTAATTCATTTATGTGATCTGAGTTTAATTTTAATTTAGAAAATGATTTTTGTATTTGTCTATTTTCATGTTCTAATTTTGATGTTACTTGATTTTTTGCCGTCACCGTTTCATGCAATTGTTTATTTTCTTTTTCTAATTCTTTCAGACGTGTATCATTCGTCTGCTCATTTCTTTGTCTTATAACATGGACCGTCTGCTGGAGGTTGTCATTTTCAGCCTCTAATTCTCTGACTTGTCTCTCATAATTATCCTTAAGTGTTTCGAGAGTTTGAGCAAGATTGTCTCTTTCTCTAGCTGCTACATGTAGATTTTGTTCTAAGTCTATGCACTGTTGAGAACTATCGTTTGAAGAACCCTGAAGTTTTTCTATTTTCTTTGCTAGTCTCTGGTTTTCTTTTTCCAATTCCAAATTGAGAGAAGTGTTTTCAATTAAAGAACTTTCCCGCAGTTCTTCAATCTTTTTCTTTAATCTCTGGTTTTCCAGATCTAGTCTTAGCACTTTGGCATTAGTTGTCTCTGCCATTTGATCAGATAAAGTACCACAAATGCCTAAAAAATAGTAAACAGATTATAGTTTAAATGTAAAAATATAAACACAGTTATGCTTCACAACAATTATAAATGATCTTTAATAAATCTTTTTAAAATGTATTTTTTTTGCCATGACAAATAGTACTGTAAATTCAGATATTATCGAGATGTTTTTATTTTTGCGAAAAATGCAACGAGTTGTAAATGCAATAATTTAAACTCGCATTTTGAAATATTTTATATAACTAAACTAGATTTTTCTCAATATCGTAAAAATAAAAATCGCATTTACCCTTTAAGTGTTAAATGACAAAATCGCAATAATAAATGCATGCAAAAATTTCTGAATTTACAGTACTGAGTTCCAAGTAAAATATCAACAGTTTTGTGAGTAAATAGTTTACTTGTTTTCTGCAGCATTTATTATATGAAAATATAAATGTTTACCTTTATAAGAAACCCTTATTATTTAAGGTTTAATAACCCAAACATATTAATATATTTGGAGCTATATTACCAAAACAGGTCTTGTGAAGTAAATAAATATTATCCTACATAATAGCACTTGTACAAAGCCAGAATGGTGCAAGTTTCTTTTCTAGGCTGCTCTCTGATTTTTAGTTCATTTCTCTCTGAAGGGCTAATAGTTTATTTTATACTTGTTTACTATTGACTTTTCACTAAGTATTAAAAACAAAAGAGTTAATCTCCTAATAATTTTCATTTTATCACTTTTACTGTCTTTATTTTGTTTTTATAATCATAAATATTTTCTGTGCGTCAGCTATAAAACTCCCTACATTTCTACCTATTACATTCAAAACAGTATACAATGGAAAGATAAAAAAACAACAAAATTACCAGAAATTTTAAGTCTTGCAGAAACCAGTTCATGTTCCAAATTTGTGCTTTCATTCATGTTGGATTTCTTTTCAAACTGTAGCTGTGCATTGTCCTCTGTGAGAATCTTGATCTTTTCTCTGTCAGCATCTCTTTCCTACAATAGTTCATATTTCATTTGTTTTGTAATATAAACATATATTGTTATTTAAATTCCAAATTAACATAGATCATTCAAAATTATCTCCCCTTGACTTAAACCACAATTTTTAAATATTTTGATTTTATGTGAATGTTTTTTTCTTCTTATGTACATTTATTATATAGAATATTTAGTTTCTTTAATATTTTAGAATAACTGAAGTCAATCATATGCATATTCTAAGGTCAATAAATTGAAAGTGAAAAAAAAAAATATTTCTTGAATAGTTTCTATTTTTTGTTTTTTTCAAATTACTTGTAAAACCAATTTATGAGGAAATGCGGTTCAGACAAATGGAAAAGAAGTGTGACCTTATAAAGTGTGGAGAAATCTTGCAGTTTCAAAGCCAACAGTAGTTATACCCCTATTTGACATCAACATTAAAGGGGCACTAGCTGTCAAATTCATGGTCACGGATTTGACTCAAATTCTCATATTTGATTTATAACAATGTAAAATATTTATCCAAACTATCAAAATTCTAAAACAGTTTACAGAGCATGGGGTAGATAATATATAGGTTCGTTTCGTGTGTATTTTAGTCCAGACGCCATCTAATTAACTATCGATTTGACCTCAGATGACCATATAAGCGATGTAAACATAAATAAAGATATGAAAAGATTAATCCAACACGTGCAATTGGATTTTTATAGGTCTGTTTGATTTTATTTTATAGATTAAAAAAAGATGTTTCTCATGGTTTTTAACCGTAAAAGAATGATTTTATGTGCATCAAATTAGTAATCAAATTATTTACTGTAGTTTCACTTTCATTGTTGACATTCTTTATCTTTAAATAACCAGCACACGTACAATGCATGCGTTGTCAATCTCTAGCTAGGGGTTAAATTGAAGTTCACTTGAATACCGATTTAAAGAGGTCGACTCATTCACTTGCAAGTGAATAACTATTTATCAATGTTTCTTAGTGTAATTTGACAAAATTGAACATTTTTGGCTGCAAAAAGCGAATGGTTATTTCACTATTTCACTTTCATTATTGACTGAACAGAAAAAAAATCAAACTTTAGATTTTTTATATATCTCGTAGCTAGTGCCCCTTTAAAGGATTTTCAAAACACAGAGAGTTTCTCTCCAACAACAAGACTCGATGACAGGCTTTTTGTATAACTTCTAGAAGAAAGTATCCAATATCACTCTACATGGATCTTGATGGATAACTGTGTTGACATTTTTCTTTATTTCAAGGATATTTAAGTTTATTCTTTTGTTCCACAGTAAATAAAACCTATCATTCCAATTTAAAACATTCTAATCCAAGGGAGATAACTATTGTTTTTGAAGCTCACTAACCAATGTCATCTCTTCTACTTGTTGTCTATATCTCATCAGTTCATTTTCTAACTCTATCACTGTTTCTACACGTTTATGACTCGTAGACAGTTGCTCCTCTAATATGTTCTTAGTTTCTGTCAGTATAGCATTATCCTCTCTAAGTTCCTGTAATAGTCAAATGTACATATTGATTGTCCATAAACATAATAATATCTTGTAAGCATTAGTATAACTGTCCAAATTTTTCTTCTTCAAAAGTCATAACCTTTCATCTCATGTAAAGTGTAACTGATTATATAGATGATATTTACTTATCAGGATAACCATCAGAAGATTGGAAAAAAAGAAGAATGTTCCTGAAGACACAAATGGCCCTGCTCAAGTTTGATTATATTACATTAAGGAATAACAATACAACTAGAAGCAAAATCATGAAAATGAAATTTTAATTTGATAAAGACTTATCTAAATTTATATCCTAAATTAAAAAAAAAATTTCTTTTGTTTATAATTTTGTTATAAAATATTGAGAAATGAACTGATTCGCCACTTTAATTTGTCTGGGTGGTGGAAAATAATCATAACATATTATATCAATTTTCCCTGTTATAGACATTAACATGTTCAACACTATGACCTACTTACATTGACCCTGGACTTGTAGAATTCCAACTCATTTAATTTCTCTTTACACTTTGTCAACTCAGCCTGGTATGCATTAGATTGTGCTACCTGTGATAAAAATAGAATATAATATAATGTCAAGCTTTAATTTAGATATACGAGCTACCTTAAACTGCTTTATTTTCAACATTGTTTAAACATTAAGAGCACTGGTTTGAAAATACATGTCTATTCTATTTGTGTTCAATCTGTTGCAGTTTTTTATAACTCAAAACACCCACTATGACAGAGTTCTTCCATCAGCAAAATTCTATACAGATGAAAACAGATACGGTTTATGAGCGATTTATTTTAGCAGAAAGAACAAGAATGTATCCATAGTACACGGATGCCCCACTCGCACTATAATTTTCCATGTGTAGTGGACAGTGAAATTGGGGTCAAAACTTTAATTCGAAATTAAAATTAGAAAGATCATATCATAGGGAACATGTGTGCTAAGTTTCAAGTTGATGTGACTTCAACTTCATCAAAAACCACCTTGACCAAAAACTTTAACCTGAACGGACGAACGGAGGCACAGATCAGAAAACATAATGCCCCTCTACTATCGTAGATGGGGCATAAAAATAAGGTGGATATAAATCATCAGGAATATGAGAAACTTGAGATTTAATTATAAGGTGGATATAAATCATCAGGAATATGAGAAACTTGAGATTTAATTAAATGTTTTCCATGATTCATAACTCTTACCTTTTCCCTCAAAATATCAAGCTCATCTCTCAACAGTCTGGCAGCTCTTGCATCTTGTATCAAAGTAGCATTCTGTAATACACAAACAAATAATTATGATCTCTAATAATAGCATAGCAGAAAATAAATTTTGATTTTACTGGTATGAAAAATAATCATTTCAGAAATTTGTATAATGCTTTTATTTATACAAAAATGCTATGGGACTAGAATCAAATTAACTAGAAATTGATTTTAAGCAATTTAACTGACAATCCTAGTCAATTAAGATTGGAGTCGAGTGCAACAGCACGAACGGAGTTCGAACTCACATCCTCAGTGTTGACTGACTAGTGATGACAGTAGTAACAACTTAGGCCACCTAGGCCCAACCTTTTTTTTCAGGTATTCTTCCAATCTCACAGCTTGATTTCATGCTCCATAGAATATTATCCATAAAACATAAGATTTCAAAATGATGAATTTTGAACAAAAATACCATTTAAACAAATCTGATACGGGTATCTAAACTAGGGTTTTCTATGGATATATTTTGCATAAAATTGGCAAACATATCTTTCACACTATATATTTTTTCATAAATATTCAGAAATACAATGATTATTTTTAAGGAGTGTGCAGTGTATTAAAGGTAAGTATAACTAACCTCATTTTTAAGTTTGGAAACAATGCCTTTATTATCATCCTGGTCTACTTGTAGATCTGAAATTAATTCTTGCTTATCTTCCCTGGAAAATAAATATAAAATATAAGCAATTAAAATGATTGTAAACTGTAATAATTCATGATTAAAGATAAAGTAATTTTTTTAATGTTTGCATTATCATGTACTACCAAGTGACCAAAGCCTAGGTACTTACATGCTTAATGTGTAAGAAAATGTCTTAATCCTGTCAAGAACTGGTTTAAGGGAGATAACTGTATTATTTTAGTCATGAAAGCTGGTTATTTGTTCATATATATTTTTTGTTAAATACTTTGTTTAGTTTGAACATATTTTATTGTTCAATAATGACAAATGGATTAGACACCAGTTTTTCAACTTTAATAGTAACATCTTCTCCAATACATACATAAATATACACATGAATGAACATTACATATATATTTGACTTTAACCAATTATCATTTTAGCATGAAGGTATAACCAGGTGCTCTGCAGGGCGCAGCTTTATACAACCGCAGAGGTCGGACCCTGAACAGTTGGGGCAAGTATGGACACAACATTCAAGCTTGATACAGCTCTGAATTTTGATTGTGATCAAATTTTTGACATAATATGAGTTTCTGGCACAAAACAAATGTCAAGATCTTACAAATCTATTGTTCAATATTGTGCAATTAAAGATTTCTTCTTCAAACTTTTTAAATAATTTGGAATTTGAGAAATTTGGAAAAACAATTTGAAAACTACTTCACCCCCCCTCTTTTTTTGCAATAATTCCAAAATCTGACATTTCTTTATACATAATTTACAAGTAGTGTAAGGGAGGTAAATCTGAACATACCCAATAATGTATGTGAAATGTTTTTGAATTACCTCCCTTACACTGCTTTTAAATGGCTTAATTGTCCATTGACTCCTTTTTTTACCCTTTTGCCCCTAATTCTAAAACATTTTCAGCAATAACCCTCCAAAGTCAATACTAACCATGCCTTCTCGGTATGAAAACTTGTGGTATAATTTCAGAGAGATTCATACACTTAAACACAAGTTATTCTTTGAAAACAACAAACTAGAGGCTCTAAAGAGCCTGTGTCGCTCACCTTGGTCTCTGTGAATATTAAACAAAGGAAGCAGATGGATTCATGACAAAATTGTGTTTTGGTGATGGTGATGTATTTGTACGTCTTACTTTACTGAACATTCTTGCTGCTTATAGTTATCTCTATCTATAATGAACTTGGTCCATTAGTTTCAGTGGAAAATGTTAGTAAAAATTTACAAATTTTATAAAAATTGTTAAAAATTGACTATAAAGGACAATAACTCCTTAGGGGATCAATTGACCATTTCAGTTATGTTGACTTATTTGTAAATCTTACTTTGTTGTACATTATTGCTGTTTAAAGTTTATCTCTATCTATAATAATATTCAAGATAATAACCCAAAACAGTAAAATTTCCTTAAAATTACCAATTTAGGGGCAGCAACCAAACAACGGGTTGTCCGATTCATCTGAAAATTTCAGGGCAGATAGATTTTGACCTGATAAACAATTTTACCCATGTCAGATTTGCTCTAAATGCTTTGGTTTTTGAGTTATAAGCCCAAAACTGCATTTTACCCCTATGTTCTATTTTTAGCTATGGCGGCCATCTTCATTGGATGGCCGGGTCACCGGACACATTTTTTAAACTAGATACCCCACAGATGATTGTGGCCAAGTTTGGATTAATTTGGCCCAGTAGTTTCAGAGGAGAAGAGTTTTGTAAAAGATTACTAAGATTTACGAAAAATTGTTAAAAATTGACTATAAAGGGCAATAACTCCTAAAGGGGTCAACTGATCATTTCGGTCATGCTGACTTATTTGTAAATCTAACTTTGCTGAACATTATTGCTGTAAACAGTTTATCTCTATCTATAATAATATTCAAGATAATAACCAACTAGAGGCTCTAAAGAGCCTGTGTCGCTCACCTTGGTCTATGTGAATATTAAACAATGGACACAGATGGATTCATGACAAAATTGTGTTTTGGTGATGGTGATGTGTTTGTAGATCTTACTTTACTAAACATTCTTGCTGCTTACAATTATCTCTATCTATAACAGTACTTTCTGTGGAAAATGTTATTGAAAATCTTCAAATTTTAAGAAAATTGATAAAAATTGACTATGAAGGGCAATAACTCCTTCGGGGGTCAATTGACTATTTTGGTCATACTGACTTATTTTTAGTTCTTACTTTGCTGTACATTATTGCTGTTTACAGTTTATCTCTATCTATAATAATATTCAAGATAGTAACAAAAAAACAGCAAAATTTCCTCAAAATTACCAATTCAGGGCAGCAACCTAACAAGCGATTATCCGATTCATCTGAAAATTCCAGGGCAGATAGATCGTGACCTGATCAACAATTTGACTTCCTGTCAGATTTGCTCTTAATGCGTTGGTTTTTGAGTTATAAGCCAAAAACTGCATTTTACCCCCATGTTCTATTTTTAGCCATGGCGGCCATCTTGGTTTGTTGGCCGAGTTACCGGACACATTTTTTTAACTAGATACCCCAATGATGATTATGGCTAAGTTTGGTTAAATTTGGCCCAGTAGTTTCAGAGGAGAAGATTTTTCTAAAAGATTACTAAGATTTACGAAAAATGGTTAAAAATTGACTATAAAGGGCAATAACTCCTAAAGTGGTCAACTGACCATTTTGGTCATGTTGACTTATTTGTAGATCTTACTTTGCTGAACATTATTGCTGTTTACAGTTTATCTCTATCTATAATAATATTCAAGATAATAACCAAAAACAGCAAAATTTTCCTTAAAATTACCATTTCAGGGGCAGCAACCCAACAACGAAATGTTCGATTCATCTGAAAATTTCAGGGCAGATAGATCTTGACCTGATGAACAATATTACTCCTGTCAGATTTGCTCTAAATGCTTTGGTTTTTGAGTTATAAGCCAAAAACTGCATTTTACCCCTTTGTTCTATTTTTAGCCATGGTGGCCATCTTGGTTGGTTGGCCGGGTCACCGGACACATTTTTTAAACTAGATACCCCAATGATGATTGTGGCTAAGTTTGGTTTAATTTGGCCCAGTAGTTTCAGAGGAGAAGATTTTTGTAAAAGTTAACGACGAAGGACGACGCCGGACGCCGGACGAAAAGTGATGGGAAAAGCTCACTTGGCCCTTTGGGCCAGGTGAGCTAAAAAAGCTTATTTTGGGCCCCCGTTTTGGCTCTTTATTCCTCAACTATTGGGACCATATCCCCAAAAATCAATCCCAATCTTACTTAAGTGGTATTGAACCTTCTGGTAAAAATTGATAGAGATCCATTCACTAAAACAAAAGTTATTGCCCAGAAACTTAATGCATCTTCGAACGACGACAACATGATACCATTCTACGATGCATAATTTTTTTTGTGGTCGTATAAAAATAAATTACATATAAATTTGAAGAATCCAATCAATGGATTTTTTCTACTTAATATAGCTAATTGAGTGCATCTATTTTCAGATTAAATAAACACAAACACACAGAGCTGTGTAAAATAAAATATGTTAAATACTTAAATGTAATACAAATCAGTGCAAATAACATATTTTACCTTTTAAAGTTTCTGCATCAATTTTCAGATAGCTGCTTTAAACAATTCTAAACCTAAACATTCAAGTTTCCAGATTAAAGCTTTATACTAATTCCCCAAACTTACAATTTCTGCCCAAGTTTCCTGATTTTAACTTTATACTATTCCCTAACTTACAATTCCTGTCTAAGTTTCCTGATTTTAGCTTTACAATCAGCCAGTTCCACTACCATGTGATGTTTCTCTGGACTGGTGGGAGGGGCCATAGGTAATGCAGTATTCCCTCGGGACTGTTTTTGATAGAAGTCTCTCTCCTGTGCCAATTCTGTAAGGATCTGAAATGTAAAATAACTTTGATTTAACATTCACCATTTGGAGTATAAGAACATCAATAAGAGTTTTAAAAGTATCACATTCTTTAAATAAGACAATAGGTCGGGGACCATTTCTTTGAATCTAGTTGCACTTTAACAATCAGAATACAATGTAACATTTGAAATATATCTTAGGTGTTGAAAATGTATTAAATACAACATCAATCAAATTATATTTGTGCTACAAATTTCTAATTGACAGTTTTATACTTTTTTAGATTGCAAAATCAAACTAAATAAATGGAGAATGTTTCTGTGGGACACTGATGATGCCCCCGCTTGCATATAAAGTTATAAATGGGGACATAAAAAGAATTGTAAAAGTGACGTGCATGCATATTTAAACTTTGTGTTTTGTGGTAATAAAAATACACAGAGCATGCAAACAAAAAATTCAGCAATTTTTCCATATGCTAAGGTGCATAACTATAAACTGCAGAAATGATGTGCCTAAATTTAAATCTGATCTGTGTTTTATGGTAATAAGCATTGTGTATAAGTTTCATAACATTTGTTTAGGCAAACTACAGTGAGAGTAAGGACATTAATTTTGAGACATGTGTACAGACATACAAGGGTAACACTTAATGTACCTCTGCTGCGTTGGGGGTATGAAAAATATGGAATGTGAAAGCAATAGAATTTCATTGTGGAAGGGATTGAATTCTTCATAAATATGGTCAATATCGCACCTCAAAATAATCATCTCTCTCCTTCAACAGTCTTGTTACATGGTTGAACATTTTTTCTGTATAAGTTTCTAACTGTTCTGTTGGTTCTATGTGCATGATGAATTCTGTGTCATCTGTAACCTGCAAATATAAAATAATGAAATTATATAAACATAAAAAAAAGCTTGGAGAGCTTATGGGAGTAACTTTGTTGTTACCATTGGATGTGGTGAAAATATGTTATTTTTGCAAAAATGTTTTAACTCATTCGCCCCCAAGACATTTTTGGAAAATCAGGCATTTTCGAAAATTTGCAAACATATGCAAATTATATGCAAATGAGCAAACTCCTGATGCTGTAACTGATGCTCATCTATTAAACTACTTATTGGGATTTGGGGGCGGATGGCATGGGTGGGGGGTGGAGTGGGAGGTGGAATATTTTCTCGTGGGTTTGAACCCACCGCCAGTGAAAAATGGTAATTTTCCGTCTATTTTCCGATTTCAAAACGACCTTGAGAGGTGAACACTGACAAGACTGTGTTTTTTTGTCATTCAAGTATTACCCTATAGTTACAGTAGTCCATTCTTGCTAGCTGGGAGTATATTGGACTTCAGTGTCTTGCTTGGGAATTATTATTGTCAAGTCAGGTCTGCCTAAATGTCCGTTTTTATGGATTTTTGACAAAACAGTGACCTAGATTTTACAGACTAGATTCCTATTGGCCATATTATACCTCGTTGTGTTCCCATACCACCTATGCATGCATATATGATAATAGTTTTTACCAACAGTGACTTCCAGTTACGTAGTGGCCATCAAAAGATGCCCACCCCCACCTGATTTTGGCTACTTTTCATGTTTTTCCGATTTTGAACTCTTAAACGGCTTTCAAAGTGCCAAATTTTCATGAACAGACATCTAAGAAGAGTTGATGGACCATGAACTGTTTGGTTGAAGTCCCTGCTATCATGACAGTTCAGTTGGGGCAGTTCAAAAAAAGTATGGAGGGTCATACGGGCCATCAAATAATGGTTGTCGCCATCACGCCTACAGGCGGGATTGGGGGTTAAAGGGTTAAATTATTTGATCGAAATTTTTTAATATGGCTTCTGTTGGGTTTGAGGGTCGTTTTGGAGTGTAAAACTGACTAAAACACTCTTTAGAGGTTGAAAATCGTGAAAAAAATATTTTTACTTTAACTCATTCGCCCCCAAGACATTTTTGGAAAATCAGGCATTTTCGAAAATTTGCAAACATATGCAAATTATATGCAAATGAGCAAACTCCTGATGCTGTAACTGATGCTCATCTATTAAACTACTTATTGGGATTTGGGGGCGGATGGCATGGGTGGGGGGTGGGGTGGGAGGTGGAATATTTTCTCGTGGGTTTGAACCCACCCCCAGTGAAAAATGGTAATTTTCCGTCTATTTTCCGATTTCAAAACGACCTTGAGAGGTGAACACTGACAAGACTGTGTTTTTTTGTCATTCAAGTATTACCCTATAGTTACAGTAGTCCATTCTTGCTAGCTGGGAGTATATTGGACTTCAGTGTCTTGCTTGGGAATTATTATTGTCAAGTCAGGTCTGCCTAAATGTCCGTTTTTATGGATTTTTGACAAAACAGTGACCTAGATTTTACAGACTAGATTCCTATTGGCCATATTATACCTCGTTGTGTTCCCATACCACCTATGCATGCATATATGATAATAGTTTTTACCAACAGTGACTTCCAGTTACGTAGTGGCCATCAAAAGATGCCCACCCCCACCTGATTTTGGCTACTTTTCATGTTTTTCCAATTTTGAACTCTTAAACGGCTTTCAAAGTGCCAAATTTTCATGAACAGACATCTAAGAAGAGTTGATGGACCATGAACTGTTTGGTTGAAGTCCCTGCTATCATGACAGTTCAGTTGGGGCAGTTCAAAAAAAGTATGGAGGGTCATACGGGCCATCAAATAATGGTTGTCGCCATCACGCCTACAGGCGGGATTGGGGGTTAAAGGGTTAAATTATTTGATCGAAATTTTTTAATATGGCTTCTGTTGGGTTTGAGGGTCGTTTTGGAGTGTAAAACTGACTAAAACACTCTTTAGAGGTTGAAAATCGTGAAAAAAATATTTTTACTTTAACTCATTCGCCCCCAAGACATTTTTGGAAAATCAGGCATTTTCGAAAATTTGCAAACATATGCAAATTATATGCAAATGAGCAAACTCCTGATGCTGTAACTGATGCTCATCTATTAAACTACTTATTGGGATTTGGGGGCGGATGGCATGGGTGGGGGGTGGGGTGGGAGGTGGAATATTTTCTCGTGGGTTTGAACCCACCCCCAGTGAAAAATGGTAATTTTCCGTCTATTTTCCGATTTCAAAACGACCTTGAGAGGTGAACACTGACAAGACTGTGTTTTTTTGTCATTCAAGTATTACCCTATAGTTACAGTAGTCCATTCTTGCTAGCTGGGAGTATATTGGACTTCAGTGTCTTGCTTGGGAATTATTATTGTCAAGTCAGGTCTGCCTAAATGTCCGTTTTTATGGATTTTTGACAAAACAGTGACCTAGATTTTACAGACTAGATTCCTATTGGCCATATTATACCTCGTTGTGTTCCCATACCACCTATGCATGCATATATGATAATAGTTTTTACCAACAGTGACTTCCAGTTACGTAGTGGCCATCAAAAGATGCCCACCCCCACCTGATTTTGGCTACTTTTCATGTTTTTCCGATTTTGAACTCTTAAACGGCTTTCAAAGTGCCAAATTTTCATGAACAGACATCTAAGAAGAGTTGATGGACCATGAACTGTTTGGTTGAAGTCCCTGCTATCATGACAGTTCAGTTGGGGCAGTTCAAAAAAAGTATGGAGGGTCATACGGGCCATCAAATAATGGTTGTCGCCATCACGCCTACAGGCGGGATTGGGGGTTAAAGGGTTAAGATGACACAAAATTGCATTTTTTTACTTATATTTACACAACATACAGTGATATTGGACAAGATGACCTTGTCTTATTTCATTATTTAATCATTTTTAAAATGCAGATTCTTCCATAAATGTGTTTTCATCCTATCTATATACAGAACTATAGTAAGTCATTCCCAGGTTTTTTCTGTTATTTTTTTGTTTGTTCGATTTCTTGTGGTATGTAGAATCATCATTTATAAAGGGATTTTTTTAAAAATTTGTAGTTTTTAATTGCATGAAACAAATCAACTGAATACATTGATTATGTAATTTCCTTTTGCCAATTATAATTGCTACTTTCATAGTGTGGATGGAAAAAAGGCAATAGATTCCTTTTATTTGGCAAAACAAATCGGAATTTTGCGCCTTTTATGGTTTTATAGATTCCTTCTGACAATTGCCATCCATTGTTTATACAAAATCGTCAATAAATGTAAGATGTCTATTTTAGGATAACAAAATGTTAAAGATAAAGATTAGGCTTTCGTGGAGATTATGGCAATGTTACAACACTGTTAAAACAAAATCCTGCATAAAACTGCTAACAAGATCAATGCAAATAAATAATGCCAAGATAAATAATCTGAATATGTTTCCAAATTTCTATTTTTACCAAGTTTCATGAAAATCAAGATCTCTCTACTTTCTTCTATTACACTTGCAAAATTTTCTACATGGTAGTAATGCAGATTATTTTTGGAATTCCTACTTGAAGCATCCAATTAGTAACCGAGGCATTAAATTAATGATCAAAGTATTGATTTTCTTATACTGAAGCACACATTTAGAGCATGTTTTAAAAACAAACGAATCAATACTTAATTTTAGACAAACTACAAATTACGCATTCCACAGGGGACATTATCTGTTTTGTACAAACTCTTATGATTTAGTTTGGAAACAATTAATTTTGAGTAATTACCCATACAACAGAGGTAATATTTTTAAGGCAAATTAATTTAATTATCTTGGAGAACAATATAGCGTGACAATGCAAGTCCGAGGACATTCCGTGAATAGTTTTGGTTAATTCAATAATTTATCTATGATCATCGGACAGTGAAATGAACAAATCACCTATTAACTTTTATTATAGTGTCTTAATTGTTTGATTTTTATCTGGTAAATTGCTTAGAGCAAGTAACTTGTTTTTTTATCGATGACCCATCACTGACCCATAACATACAGAACCTAATAGTATTCTAATGATCTGTATCGCTAATAATACACAATTCTTTTAGATTATCATTTAATTATGATCATTGTATCTAATAAATAAAACTCAGGTTTTAAACAGAAAAAGGTTTTTCAGTGCAGTTTTAAGAATTGGAATGTATACATAATTTATGCAATATATTTTCACGTGACAAAGACCGTTTTTGAGTCTTTGAGTAGGAGAGTTTTGTTGTTTTTTTTACAGATACTTTCTGTCTTTAAACTAACTTTATATTTTACATTTTCCTATCAACAGGACTTTGAGGTGTATTTAATAGATTTAATTGCTCTCCTTGATGTGAAATGTATTATTCAACGTCTATTTCAGAAAATACAAATGCCCTAACATGTTACAAAGTATTCAATAATCCATTTCCTTTTTTTTGGCTCTTGAAACTGTTTGAAAGTTAATGGAATAATAATGGGTTTTAGATATATGTTCTATTAACATTACAGAAAGCCTTACATCAACATGACCCTTCAATCTTAATTTGCTTGACATTTTTTGGTCTGTTAGTCTAATAGGGCTTTTTATCATTTTTTTTTTTTACATTAATACAAAAGTGGTTATCTTTAATGGTGCAGGAAATGGAAATGCACCGGAGAAATTTAAACCCATTGTTTTGTATTGTTAATTCAAAATTAAATGTACAAATGTATGCAATTACCATAGAAAATCTTTGACAAAATTGTGAGATTAATCAATGTACAATAATTGTTCCACATGTGACATTTTGAATGGAATATAACCAGAAAAAAATAATACAAGTTGTAGTTTTTCAAAGTTTTTTGCATCATTTTTAGGGGATTTTTTTGCTATATTGACAAGTCTAATCACTCATGGGTTGATTAAATGTACTGTTTCGTTATGCAAAAGACTGCAAAAGCTTCCAACCCCAACTGGGTAAAGGAAGACTTAAGAGACAAATGTAATCAACTAAACTACTCAGTCACAGCACTATTGAAAAGACATCCTCCGAAAATAAACTAAAACAAAATTCATGTTAGACTTTAAAGATTTTTTTTAGTATTTTACGTTTTATTGAATGTATCTGAAAAATAATATAATTCTTTAACATATATTACTCCAATTTTACACCCTTTCCAGCAAATATAAATAGATGGCATTTTTCTCTAGCACTAGAATACATGGTTAAGAGCAAGAATTCCAGACAATCAATGTTTTGTTGACATATAATTTCCCCCAGGGTCTTATATCCATTTTTTCAATCTAGGCATATGATTTAATGAATATGTTATCTTAATCACCAAATAAATAATTAACAAGCAAGCAACACAGAATTTGTTATTATAATCAAAGGAGGAAATAGCTACAGGTAGAATTTTATCATTGACCCATCACACCTATCTAAATACTTTCCTTTGATATCTAAATCAATCAATAATTACAGATATTTATATATAGAAAGTGATTAATATCAAAACCACTAGCCCTATAGGTAATAATCAAGGTGAAAGTACAAATGATTAGCTCCACACCTACTTCATAAACTAATTATCATCTTTTTGTCACTTGTTCTACATGGTAAATCTCTAAAGCCTATTACTAACATTACTTTGCCTAGTTAGCGTATTAGGTGGAGATTCTGTCATTGTTAACAGACTAGAGGAGACATGGACAGATGTCAAGTAAAGTCTTAATGGGATTTGATTACAAAGCATAGTTGTCAATCACTGCAGTTGGAATCAATACACATTTCCATAAAGTTACAGATCTCCTCAATTTGTAGAAGAACGATTAGATCAGCATATTATATGCTTGATTAAAAGGGGGGCTTCTTTTTCAAAATTATACCATAATCTGGCAGTTGGAATCAATACACAGCTCAATAAATTTACAGGGGATCTCGATGTTTTGAAGACCAAAAATTAGATCAGCTTCTCTTGTCAAAACTTATGTACTTGTAAAATAAAACGGGAGGCTCATTTTTCAATTGTACAATAATCTGATATTTCACAATCCCAGTCTAATTTTTAAAGACTCTATTATTTGGTAAGTAGAGTGGCTCTGGTTTCTCATTCAATTGAAGTATTTTGTAAAGCATACAAATGTGAGTCTTTTATTTCAAGGTTGAAATTGAATTCTCTTATACATCTATATTACACAAAAACAGTATCGTCGGTCTAAAATAACTTAAGTTTTAAATCCAGAGCTTCTAATCTCTTATCCATCTAGATTATTCAAAACATAATGTTTAGTGTAAAATAACTTTTAAAGTTTACATTCCGAGGTGTACTTGATTTCCCAAATAACTTAAAATAATGTAATAACCATAACTTTACCCCCACAGACCATAAATAAGAACAGCCTTAGCCGTAATAGAAAAATGAATCGCCAATTGATACAAGCAACAGCTTCAAATGAAATTTTACAGTTAGAATATGTATAATTTTTGTAAATCAGCCTTTTTTTGCAGATACTTTTAAACATTTGGCCCACATAAAAAACTTAATTACAATTTGTTTTCAAGATTTTTCTATTATTTTACATAAGAGAAGATTTGAAATTTGTTCCTGGCAATTTATTTTTGCATCAATCTTTTCCCACACAGAAAATAACCTAACTCATTCGCTTGTAAAGTTAGTTTGTTTTCTGTAACAGAAGAATTAACTATTTGGTAAGTTTAAGCCATGGTACTGTTCTCCCACCATTATTACCTCTTTGATTAACTCCACAATTTCATGTTGTACGTGTACATCCAGACTTTTGATAGTATCGATAAAGTTTTCTTTTTTATCACATTGTATTGCACAACCCAAAATTAACAGCAACAGCTTCTTAATTTCTGTAAAGCTGGCCTCTGAAATCACAGAATTTAAACAATGAAAAACACAGCATGATAAATAAGTCAATTTCTTAAAATCATATTTATAAGGCATATCAAAGAAAAACACATGTCGATTTATTAACAACAGATATATTGCATGTTGAAATGAAGTCTGAAGGTCTTTTTAATTATACTTATTATAAATGAAATAAATATATTACTTCAAACAAAAAACATTCACCTGCATTTAAAAGAAAGGTCATATTCCATGTATTGTAATGCAGAGAGGAGAGTGATATTTCAGGGTAATTTACCAATTTAGTTATTGTTTTGCTAAAGCTTTGGACTAGAAACTAAAACCTCGTGTGAGAAATATTCATCTATCATAACTAGCCCTTTAATAATAACATCTACAAACAAAATTGTCCATGAAAAATTCAACTTTGCTGACATGTGCGCTTCTGTTTTCTGTACTTCCATATTTACTGAAGAAAGGGTGGGAAAGAAATTACCCCAATTTAAACAGCTTCTTTGTCTGATAACAGATGTCTTTAAAGATAATTACAGGTATTCGACAAATTGAATCTATTCTTACAAATATCAAATTATGTATAATAAGATGAAACTAACCCTCAATACCCAAAACTAATAAAGACCACTCAAAATTCCTTACAAAACTATAAATCTACAAAGAGACCCTATTGTAGATTATATGAAAAGATTTTGGTTCAACTATTTTTTTATCATATTGATTTGATAAACAGTTATGTAGATAACAAAAGATCCTATGTACTGGCAAATCGGGCTGGCATCAAAATTTAAATCTACAAGATTACATAAAATTTCTGTTGACCTAACACAGGTATATACTTGTAAAACATACATCTTTATAAACAATAAAATGATACTTCAATTTATAATTGGTAATTTAAATCTTATAACATTGTCATCTTTGTGTCTATAAAGCTTTACTATATAAATGTCATATATAGTGATGTGACCCTAAATGCTCTGTAGGTACCAATTTAACCAGAACTTGACTTTCTTATGAATAATGGTATCAAGTATTGCCATCTCTGGTGTTAATGGACCTTGGTATACTATAAATAACAAGACAAATCATAAAAGTGTGACCAAGTTAGTCCCTTTAATATCATTTTGAATGCAAAGATTTATTTTTTTCAATTCAGTTGAGATTGAGTAATGGTACATGTCTGCCAAACAAAATATGTCAGTGCCCTATACTATTGAATCTTCTAGATCAATAGATGATTAAATAACCTAGATTCATGTTACAATGTATGTTAATTTTTCCTCTTTAGTTTACTACACCAAAATATCTATCTATGCAAGGCTATGAAGGGATAGTACGCTGCTGAATAATATGGTCAATCCTTCAAGGCAGATGTGACTGAAGTGAACTTCACTGATTGATCAAACTTGAGTTGGACAATTTAGGCACATGAAAAGAAGCTTGTCAACTGCATCACACTAAGAGCAAACTTTATTGGCACATGTGAAACAACTTTTTTGCTTTTCACCTACAAGATAACTAGTATAAAATTTTATGTAGGGGCCAGCTAAGGACCACCTCTGGGTGTGGAATTTTCTCGCTGCATTGAAAACCTATTGGTGGCCTTCAGCTATTGTCCGCTCCTTGGTTGGGTTGTTGATCTTTGACATATTCCCCATTACTATTCTCAATTTTAAGTTAAACACAACCATCAAAATATGGTCTCATAACCAAGCAAAATGTAAATGATCACTTGCTGCTGGTTTACTTCAGCAAAACATAGATGTACAGCCAATGTAATATTGAATAAATATATTTGCAGGTACATTTCATGAGCAGCATTGAAATGAGGGTCAAAATTTTCGTGCAGAAACAGGATACTATTCATGTTTGGAATCTGAATATTCAATGTACCACCACAATAATATGATCATATTCCTGTGTTTGTAGAAATTATTAAAGGAAAATTTACATAAAATACTGCTTTATATGCATTCACATACATAATTCATAGATTTAAGTTAAAGTTTAATGATTCTAAAGTAATTACAAGATTCAAATGTACATGAAACATGATTATTAGTGCTTGTTGAAAAGGATGTTATGGGAGTATTGAGAGAGTAGTCCTTCCAAGAAGAGAGCAAGATTTAAAATAAAATATTGGAGAAATCTTGTAGTGATCTTGAAGATTTCTACTATAAACTTTTAAAGAATAGAATACTGATCATGAATCAGTGAATGGAAATGAGGGGATGTGTCAAAGAGACAACAGAACGACCAAAAGGCAGAAAACAACCAAAAACCATCTTTAAATTACTTTTAGCTTTTGATATATAATGTCCACTCAGCTTTAAAAGGTTTATAGGACAGAAAATATCACAACTCCTATATGTGCAATCAACCTTGTGTTACCTACCTTTTTCTGGTTCTTTACATATTTGTTGAAAGTTTGGTAGTTTTACTATCAATATCTGTTGCAAAACATCCTATAAGTAAAAAGAAATCAAAAAAATATGTTATAAGCTTAAATCTACAGATTCATTTTATACATATTTTAACAATGTATTCAAAAACATAGGTGTATCTCAAGATGATCACATGCATCATGAAATCACCTATTTTTTAACATGTAAAATCCAAAGATGCCACCCATATCGCATATGCTACTGAGACAAGACATTAAAATTGATATACTGTGGATTAATTTTCATTAGAACCTTGGAATACCAACCTTAGTGGATTTGAAAACATTTGACCGTCATTTAGTTGATATTCAAACTTTGATATAAAAGAAATTTTAGGTATCTTTAAGAGGTCTTTTGAAGATTAACCTTCGGTATACTGTTATGCACTAAATGAAAATACTGAAAAATATTACAGGAAGGTTATCCTGTAACGAATAATACCTCAACACAAGCAATCAAATGCTAAATTAAAGACACCTTTTCCTTTCATAGGATTACAGGCTGCTGACAGACAGATGAACTAATGTATAGGTATATATACTATAGTTTTTATCCCTTTTGCAACTTTTAAACGGGATAATATAAAATACCAATACATCAACAAAGTAATGCGTTTGCGGTCTCCACTAAATTGTGTTCCCACAATCAGTAGAAATACATGTATCAAACCCAATAGTAGGGTTAGATAATTGTAGTCCAATTTATACTATATAATAGTAGCTTGTGTGAAGTATAAATATCTGCTAAGTCTGATGTCAGAGTTTTACCACTCATTGTTAGATCAAGTACACTTCAACTCTAGAGGATATCCTTAAATTATTCTTTATCTAAATAACTGGTATAAAACACGTAATTTGTTTAAAAAGTCAATCACATCCTTGGACCATATAAAATATAAGTGTTTAGTCAAACACGGGATGTCTTCAACAATGACGGATACAAACAGGTATATTTACATAAAAGTATATGTGAAATTCAAAGAATGTAATTTGAGGGAAAGTTTGAGGTTTGTTCAACTCTTGAACTTTTCAATAAGGTTTTGGATTTCAAATGTTTTGACCTCGAGCATCTCTAAAGAGACATTCATTGTTGAAATGTGCATCTGTTGCAGTAATTGACATGCTAATGTTACCACATCAAAGACAATGCATAAAATATGACAAGGATATTAATTGCCTGTTCATCTGGCTTAATACTGGAGCATACATGCAACATTTTGATATTCATCTTATCTAATACACAATTAATCAGAAGCCAAAATCTGAGCTGGCTGGAGAAAAAAATATTCAATTTAACTTTATATCATTCATTTTCATAATGTTTATGTTGCTTGGCTTTGAATAAATGCCTATTTTTGGTATCAACTAACCAGAAGTATTCCATTTACAATTGCCAATAAAACCAAAAGACAAATTTTTGCTTTTTACCAATTCTGTGGCATATTTTGATCAAATAAGGTAATAAGTGATTAAAAAATTATTTTTTCAACAAAAGCTTTTAAAGAGATCAGTCTGAAAACCAAAATTCCCTGTAAAGCAGTGATAAACATGTACAGCAAAGTATTTTCATGTTTATCTTCTTACGAAAGGCAAGGGCATTAGTTGCAAAAAGACCCTTTTGAAACATAAGTTTGTCCATTGTATACCTTTGAGCAATCTACATTATATATAAAGCATTTTATGTAAACTGGTACAAAATGTACTTTTTTTGTACCATTTAAATTTGTATTACATAATGTTTTCATTTTACTAATGCATTATAATTTTTCAAGTTACTCTATAGGACTTACAAGAATGCTTGAAGTACTTATATGTTAAATATTAGCCTAACGTTGTGCCAAAGTTATTTCAGCAATACCGTGTAACTTTGATTAAATAGGCGATAAATACAACTTAAATACAGCCAAAGTCTCAATGGTTAACTTGTTCCAAAAAAATAATTGGATTCGGAAACAAAAGATCTCGAAAGTCATTAAGAAGATTATCTCCCTTTTGTTATGAGTTTTAGACTTTGAAGCGGAATGCAGGTATTGTTAGACTTAATGACATTGATCATGAGAGCGTGTCAACAAGCCTTCATAATCTTCACTCTCACCAATAATTCATATACCTTGTTCAAACATTGGCCCAATACACATTTATTCAACCTTGTTACCCTTATAAAGGTCGAAACGAAAATATTGTTTGCACAATGCCTTGATTATTATAAAGACAGACAAAAATATTATAAAATTTTTGAAAGGATATAATCATAATAAAAAAACAATTCTTTTCAATAAAGTTCAAGTAAACGATCATAAAAGCTAGGCTGTGAAGTTTTGTAAATATCTAAACATCTAAACCGTGATCAAACAAATCATTTGGCGCTATGCACCGACACCTTAGGTGTATGTATGTAGAGTATATCAGTAAAATCTACATGAACAACTCTCAATATTTACTTGTAGAACCATTAAACCATAAACATATTCTCTGTTATAAGGCCATATCCTAGTTTATTTGGAGTGTTAGTCAATAAGATTTCTTTAAATTTTATCACAAACAATTCTAACCACTTTCACTTACTAAGTTTATAATTTCTATAAATTAAAGTCAAACTTATCTATTTTAACAGTCCTACTAGATTTATACCCATAGAAAATTCAGTTTTTGTTACAAGTACTTGCATGTATATAGTTTTGAAATAAATTGATTAAAAAAATTTCCCCTCCACTATGAAGAGCAAATTATGCATCAAAATCATCATGTTATAATTTGAATTGTTTGTTTAATCTCCTTGAAAGACATGAAATGGGTCTATGTTAATTATATATGCATATACTATGAGAATATATTTATCTGCAGAGTTGCAAATTCATTGAAATCCACACAGAGATGACTTACTTGCAGCTTGCATAACGTTCTAGAAGATAAATCTAAAACAACCTTTATCTTCAAGTATAAAAAGCCCTAAAGATTTGTAGAAAAGCAGTACATATCATCTTTCAAGTTTTTTGTAAGACTACATTGTATATGAGGAACTAAACCAGCAGCCTTTAACACTTGAGGCAACATGCCATTAAAAATCTGCAAATGCAGCTTTAATTTACCAAAGATTTTTTATAACCAAACAAATCAGTATCCTCGAATTAAATAATAGGACTTTAGTTGGACTGAGTGATGTATTAAACCTTCAACCTCCAACCTCCTCCAACACTTGCAGTCACATGCTACTAGAAGACATCCAAATGGCTTTGATCAAACTTATCAGTATACTTTAATAATACGATGCAGGATTTTCTCACAATTTTTTTTCAGATTGTGGCCATTGGCTGTTTCTGCTACATGTCCATGTATTAGGTCGGTTGTTGTCTCTTTTAACACGTTCCCTATTTCCATTCTCCATTTTATTTAGGTGATACCAGACAATTAAGTTGAACATTCCAAGACGGGAAGCCAAATGCTACTAGTGAACATTCACAACAATTTTCTATGAAACAACTCAACATCCATGAAGAAAGGTACTTTCTTAATATTTCCAACATTACTTTTGAAGTTTTGATCTGGTCTAAATTTACTAACTTTTACCTTGTCTTTGACAAATTATTTTTCTGGACAGTGTATGAAATCTATTTTATAAAGCAGGCAAACAATTCTACCGTAGACTACGTAACAAGCTATGCAAATATATTGGAGAGATTTTTATTGTCAATATTCACAGTTAGAACCTTGTATAATATCTAAGTAAAAGTTAGACCTCTAGATTGTGTAAAGATTTTCAGTTATTCAATTACTGTATCAATATTCAACAATGTACATCCCACATCTAAGGTCTTTCAAATACTAAATTATCAAATACTTAGTTCACGTAACAGTACATGTACATGTAGGTTTCATTTAATGTACATGTGTGTTTTGTCAAAAATTACAACTTACAAAAGAAGCGACATTCAGTTGTATGTTTCATTTTCACTAAAAAAAAAATTATTGATTCATCGAAATATTTGTGTTGTTAGCATGTAATCCACAGGCAGATTTTTTAATTATCATTTTCAATAGTCTATATAAGTATAAGCACTATGATTTCATTTTCAGATAAAATTTTCTGATTGACTGAAAGTTAAAAGGTCACATGGCCTTTGGATAAATTAGATTCTAGTCAAAGCTTTAATAGAACATGTAAATCTATAATCCTACTGAAAAAGAATTTAAGATTCTATCAATGAATTGGAAAAAAAATTAAACATCAATTGAACCACCTGGTGCTAGATAAACTTTCTTGGGCCTACAGAATAATAAGTATCAATCAATTTGTCATACCTTTGAATAAATTCCAACCCTATACTTTTGTTTGTCAAATGAAACTAGTTACCAAGAACATTCAATTTCATTAACAAAGAGAAATGTCTCAGTCCAGCGGCTTTAATCAGATTGTTTCATGCAAAGAAGAAATAAAATTGGCTCTATTTGATACTAACATCCCAGTTCATGAATAAGATGAAAAAAAATGTAAAAAATATGTTGAATTATTGGGAAGTTTGAATTGGTGATGATTAGAAGCAAGGAAAATGTTCTCGAGTTTATAAGACATAAGTCATCAGATTTTAAGAAATTCCCAAATAGTGTGACAGAAATTCAGACAGACAACCAGTCTGAAAGACAATCTAATCTGTCTGTCTTAAATTTTTAGTAGGGTTTGTTTTATCTTCCAAACACCCCAGGCTCAGACCTTGTGAGAAAGTTTAACAAATATTTTTTTAGAAATCTTGAATCAGACAGAATTCAAGACCTTCTTTTATACATAATAAATTTTTAGAAAATTGACAAAATTATTGATTAAATTCCAAGAATCTTTTTATATGTACTTATATTTTATTTCAAATCAAGATCAGAGATATAAGCCTTTAAGGCTTATGCATCCTACCACTTTGGCGATGAATCAAATTGTATAAATTTGTCAATTTTTATTATCAACTTCAAACTGTAGTTTAAGTTCATCCTCAAATATTGTGTACATAAAAATCTTATTAATGTAAGTAAATTTACTTAGGAAATTGACTCTGTGTTATTACTTAATTTTCTTCATAAAATATCATTTAAATAGCCAATAAATCATTCAACTTTCAATAAAATCGATTAAAGTCACCAAATTGTATAATTAAAAAGTTAAATTGGCATCATTTACTTCAGCTTATTATTATCAAAATGTCTTCCAATCCCCAAGTAATTAAATAAATTACTTTACTAATCTCTGGTTGAATTTTAATTGAACAAAGGTTACATTTTTCTGGACTTAAGTCACAGTGATTTATTGATATAAGATTATACTAATCTAGGATTAACAGGGACTATTTTTACACCCCTTGTTGATTACAAAGATTTATTCAAAATCAGGTATTGACTGATAATACACTTGCGATAGACAAGAACTAATTGTTCACAGTTTTAAGATTAGCAAACCACAACATGATTCATGCGGTATTTTCTATCTATTAAAAGTTCAGTGTCATTTTAATAAAATGACCCCGAAAAAATATTATAGTCTGATCTCATGGGAAAAGGCCTAATATTAACATGAATGCATGTTATTAATATTTTTTCAATTTAAAAACAGGTACTTAAAATTTCACTGCTCTATACAATTTACAGGTAAATCTGCAGTAGATAACATGTAACAGTATACGTATATATAAGAAAATTAACTCACAATGGCATGTATTATTGTAAGCATTTCATAAACTTCACAAAACTATGGTCCCATGGCCTTAACTTGTACATTGTAGCTAGCAGTCTCATTGAAAATTATGTCATATCTCTTTATTTTCATAAGCACAATTTAAAGATATGGCGAGTGAAATTACATAATGAGTCATACCAAAGTTTAATAGTGAACCAAGTTCAATGCAAAGCTAAAATGTTATGGTCATCTATCAGCAGTGTTCCAGATAGGTCGTTTTCATAGAGTGGTCCACCTGCCCTTTCCCCAAGTGCAGCCCTGTGTACGTTTTCTGACAACCTGCCCTTTGTTAAATAAAAAGGTCTGCACAAAACAATGCAAGAGAGTCTTGTACTTGTAGTGGGTAAAATGATAAGCTTTTGCTCCTTGCACATTTAACGTTGATTGGTTTACTGTGAAGGAGATGCAGATCAGCAATAAAAGTGCTATTTCTTTACTTTTGTTACAAATTGGTTTATATTATTTTATGTAGTGAGTTAACAACATCTGTCCTACTGTTTCAGTCCAGCAACCTGTCATATGCAATACTAAGGGTAAACTCTCATATTAATTTCAACATTTGAACTTATGCATGAAAAAAATGTTGATAAAAATTTTTCGTTTGAAACCAGTAAATGTTTTTAATAGAATTCTTATAGGATATATCAATAGACAAACATGAACTTGGTCAGATTTTTCCTCTGAGGATAGAATATGTCCATTTGTGGTGTAAACTGAAGTATTGACATTCAAAAGATCAGAAATGGAATCAGGGTTCATAAAATAACAAAGGAGTAGGTCCGGTAAGACCCCTTTTTGGCCCCAAAATATAACAGTTTTACAAAATTGTTAAAATGTAAACTTTTAGTTATTTATTGGACAGTTGAATGCGTCTGCCACATAAATATGGGCTGTTTTTGACTATGCAATGCACATATATCGGGTTGTAGCGCCATTAAGTCATGCTAAATTACTGAAATCTTCGAAATTCTAGCATTTTAGTTAAATTTTAGACGGTTTCCGTGTAAAACGGAAGTGGCCGCATTCGTGTTCATCCTTAATATTGAAATGTAAGTTGTATTTTATGATAATACATAACATATATATAAAGCTTGTGGATGAACACGGATGCGGCCACTTTCATTTTTGACAAAAACCATCTGTAAAGTGACATTTTTCAGCATATTTGGTAGATTTTTCATATTTGAGCTGGAATCGGATCGTTTTTAATGACTAAATCAGTTCAAATCTTTCACATAAACTAATTGAATCAAGTAAAATAGACACTTAAGTGTTTAAAAAGTGGTCAAAATCTTTCGTCAGATGAAACTGAAATTTGAGGCCAAAATGAGTCCTTACCGGACCTTCTCCTTTCTAAATGCATACATTTGCTCATATAAACCTTAAGTAAAATAAAACTTGCACATCAATTTTTATAGTAATATACACTGTATCATTCCAGAAAAAAAAAGTTTTAACCTACCCCCTTATAGTCAATAAAGAGCAATGATTTCGTAATTTATGAATCATGCATTAAACATAAAAGTATCTATTTGTTTGAAATCTACAAATGTATATAACAGAAAGGTAAAATTCATAATTTATATAACCTTTTGTTACCTGCAACAATATAAACCCATTAAATATTTAATTCACCTAAGTAACTTTTCCTGAAGTCATTCAAAATTAACATATTTGGGCCAATACCGCATTATGGATGTCATTATTAAACAATTTGATATCAGAAATTTCTATGTAGGTCTGCCAAGTTGAGGGGTTTCTTTTGAGTCGACATTATTTACAAACAATACCTATAAATAAGACCATTTAAATGGAATTAAACGTAACAAAGACACTATATGTACAGCTATTCAGAATGGCAATTTTATTCCCCTTCTTTTGATGAAATATGAAATAACTCAATAACTGAACACGAAAAATAGAATTACACTTGTCAGAGTAAAATGTTACATTCATTGATAATACCTGTTGAAGCATGCATTATTAATATTTTGACGCAGTACAAATAAATGTAAGATTCAGGTAAATGATTACAGGTGTACCGTCTTACTATCAAAAACATTTAAAGGAATTTTGACATAACAGGAGTAAACAGTTTAAAGTGAAAATGTCTTTTGTATATAATACATAGATAAACCATTACTTCATAGTACGTGTATGTACAGGCATTTTCATAACGTTTTTTACACATAGGTATTTTTTCAAACATTTTGAATAAAAACATCTGTTATAAACTTCAAATATATTTGACAGCTGTCATGGAATGTGAATTTTTGAAGTCAAAAATAAAAGTCAATCTTATAAAACTCCCTAATGAGTACATGTAGGTTTAAAAGAAAACAAACATTAGTATAGGGCCCAGTTGTTTAAAACATTACTAAGATTTTATCCAGTAGATAAACATTATTACATGTACATGTATTCAATGGGTAAGCCTCAACTGACAGACTTATTTATCATAAGTCAAAAACAGTTTTCAAATCAAGCAAAAAAATCAAAATTTATGCTTGAAAACATTTGTAGGTGTATAATTGATTGATTTGTACTATGTTTAAATTTAAATTCATTTATCATGATATTTTAAAGTACAACTAAAAACAGAAATAAAAGTTAAAAAGTTCGGGTGTTTTTGTATGTGATAATCCTGTAAACATGATTGAAACAACAGAAATAGGACTACAGCAAACACTTTCACAATTCTCAGATCCTACAGTACATTCTGACACTGACACAATAAACAGAATATAGTTTAATTTTGACTTGGATAAAGAGTTGTTTCGTTGACACTAATACCACATTTTCTTAAACAAGGCCATAAAAAAGAATAGGCTTGTTTGCCCAAACGCTACCTACCCAGAAAAAAGCTGCCTACTCAAATTCTTTTCTTGTCCTGATTTGAAGAAGTTTTTTTTTTAATCAGATAGGCATGAAGACTAATAAACACCCGATACTTCAATTTCTCTTTTTCAAAAAAAAAAAAAAAAAATGCCTACTTACATAGTACATTGTACCTACCCACTGTCTCAACCTTTGGGTAGGGTTTGGGCAAACCAAAATATTTTAATTGTGGCCCAATGTACAAATTTAGTTATTCCTTCAATTATTTATACATGTACTTATGCTAAATGATATGCAGATAATATTGAAGGCAAATAATTTATCAAAAACACTTGTCTCTTATTCTTATATAAATGTATCAATCTGCCATACTAGCAATAATTTTCTTTATAGTTAAAAGTTTAATAGTAATTTCATAGCACATTCGATCAGCAAAAAAAACTTACTGCGACTTAATCTCGATGTCACAAACATGACAAAAGGGCACATAGAGTCAAATGTTTTGGAAGAAAAATTGCTCTAGATAAAACACTATTTATAGGGGTAAACATTTTCTATTTGAACATGTTGATGATACTAATAGGTACATTGTACATGTACATTGTACATTTTATAAGACCACATATCTACTTGCAATACCATCTACTATTAATTTTAACATATATAGCTCTAAATGGATTATATACCAGGACAATTGTAATCAATTATACTCTTCTTTTTCCTTTCATTTATTGAAAAAAATGTTCTGATAAAATCTACCCATAAAGTAAAACCTTTTTTCAATGGTTTTGTTTTGTAGTGGAAAAAATCAATATCAACATTCTTGTGATAAACACAGATAATGATTGAATCGCATGATAGTCAACTCTATAATACATGTAGATTGAAATGGATACACTGCGCATTTTATACTGGAAAATTGTAAGGAACACTATTATACATTAACCTGTGAAATAAGCAAAAGTGTACACATAGCATGTACAGTTAGTACATGTATTTACAAAATACAATGAGGCTATATATGATACATATAATTTAGCTCAACAGTACTAATGTACTCCACAAGACAAGTTAGCATGAAGATACATTGTACCTGAAAAGCCTTCCCTTTAACCCCCCCCCTCCCCTTTTCCTTTTTATCCTTATTCTGTCAATATACAAGGTTCAATACCTTTCTGATTATGCTGTTCCTAAATGAACTTTTTGGAAGTTTGATTTATTCAAGACATTCAATGCTTTGAATCTCAGTCAGAATTTGATAAATTTCTTTATGTCAGGATGATTTTGTAATCTCTGTTAAAAGCATTAAATTGTTTCAATCTATGAGCTTATACATAACATTCTACACTATCAATATACATGTCCATACATTGTATATGTATAAAGTGATTTCTTGGACTTACCACATAAAATGATTTTATATTTCGAATCAGTATATCCCAGTTCTGTAATCTACTGTTCATATCATCAACAGTATCATTGACATTGGCATAGACTGGTCGACTGTCACTGAAATCGGTAAAATTTAACATAAAACTAAAAATATATTAATTCCTTTAACATGTGTATAGTTTGAATTGTTTTCACAATATACATTGAGAGTCGTGCATCTAACTATGGAATTAAGGCAGGACACTCATTAAAACTATATCAAATTATTATATAAAAATAAAAAGTTGAAAAAAATGTTTTATGTCCACTTGACATATTTTCTTTTATAACCTCAAATTAATTGTACTGGTTTGACATACAAAAATGAAAAAGTTGAAAAAGACAAGTTTGAAATGGTTTACATCATTTTAAACAATGTTCATTTTTTTACCTTGCACATTTTTAGCACAAAAAATTGGTACTGTGTATGTTATTACCTACATGTATTACTGCACATTCTTGTGTAAACTTAGTTACTTACATTTGTTGAAGCACTTTGTTCAGAAAGATACCATCATGGAGATCTTGAAACTCAATAGATCTTCCATTTGCAAAAGTCTCCACCTAAAACAAACCAACTAAATTAAATGCAAGCATCATACAAATATACATGCACACAAAATTATATCAAGCAAATACAAAAGTTCTTTGATTTAATCATTTAGATTTCAATAATGATGGAAATCCAAATACTTGACCTTCATTTTTTTGTTACCTTTAAAATTGTTTTAGTGCATACCCAGTAACACTAAAGATTTACTTTAATTTTTGGGCAAGAGCTACAAAATTCAGACTGTCTCTCCTGTTTATAAATACATGTACATGTATCAATACACTTTTAAGAAAAATGTCCCTAATTTTTGTTAGCCTGTAAGCAGAATCATAGGTACAATAGTCGATTTGCCAATTACCAATTTGATTCTGATATAACACACTTTTTAAACGAATTACTTCCCTTTGTAAATCGTAGACTGGTTCCATACCGGACAAAATTGGCTTTTGCCAATGCAAAGCATAGCAAATTGAAAGTGGTGTATTGGCGGTTCAACTAATTTTTCACGAAAAACTATTTCAGAGGACAAAGGTTTTTAGCTTTACAACAAGTTAATGTAATTAAAAGATTTAAAAAACCTTAGAGATTACTCACATTACGCACAGGTAAATTTGCTCTTTCTGCTAGCTCCCCATTGTCAATAAAAATTAATGTCCCTCATAAGGGAGACAACTAAAAAGGGATCTCTAATAACAGGGTCAATTGACGGAAATTGGCAAATAGCCTATTGTACATGTATTTACCACTACATTCTATTTTTTGGTTATAGGATTCTCTATATACATGTACAAGTAGAGCTTCATGACAGCCTGTGTTTGCTGTTTAAAAATAAACAGTCAGATGCAGGACACATGTGCACTGATTGAAAACATGGATAATCATGATTAAGGCATTGCATTCCTTCAACAAATCATCACAAATACATAATGTAGAGAGCTTCAAATCTGCTCTAACATCCCGTCAACAAATTAGTGGCGCTCTCTCAAAGTATTGTATTAAAGCCAGTTTTGGTATGGACAACATATTCATACAGATAATTTATGTACACAAAGCTTTTTCCCATGTGTCCAGAAAATATTTTGAGAAGCAGTTGTAGTAGTGTTTTATGGTTTAACATTGAAAAAATGCTAAGAAATATTTTCTTCAAAGTCGTATATGTACTTTTAAGTCAATGTTGTTGATAACTCGTGCATTCAAGACTTCACTCTTCAGACATGTCCTTGCATCAATTACGAAATAATTTAAGTTAATAAATCGTTTCATGAGAACAATTTGCATGAAAAAAATATACATTACCCAAAGGACGAGTGGAGACTCCATGAAACTTGCGCATGATGCCATTTTCAGCAGCTTGCCTGGTCATGCATTCACATTCTTTCGTAAAAATACAAAACAATTTATCAGACTCAATAGATTGTAATCCAAATAAAATTTATGATCATAGTTTGTCACAAGTAAACAATAAAACTACACAAATTATCAATTAATTTATCCTTTTGTCATGCACTAGAATTCGTTGGGTATTAAATTCCATGTTAAATGTAAATAAAGTGAGAAATGTGTATTTAAAATCCGTCCATTCCTCGTGAAGGTAACACAACACTGTAATTAACCTTTTGAAATTCATACGCGACAGGTAGACATTTATAAACGTTTATAATGTAAAAACTGATGGAAAGTCATTAGTTAATATTATCTTTTTCAATATATATTTTCTACTTTTGTAGTATGGTTTTATTAAAAAAAATCAAAGATACGTGAAAACTTGTTTCCAAATAAAGCACTATTTCTACGCGAAGACCGGAATTACTAAGAGACGCCATCTATTGGGCGATGCTAATGACGCTAAGAAAAGCTAACTCCTCTTGAAAAATATAAGGACTGTTCGATTTGCACAATTAGGAAATTATATTCAGAAAATAAATTGTTGCCAAAAAAACGCAAAAAAAATGAACTCTACAAATTTCCAGAAAAAGTGAATGTTAATAAACACGAAAGCTGTATTTATTTTCCCTTTTTTGCAAGGTTAAACATGTCAACATGATAAGTTTGACTTGGGTTCAAAGATCAAAGAAGCACTTTTAACTCTAATAATTAAAGTGCAAATTCTATTGATAGAAAATTTTACTTATTGATATACAATTCTACTTAACACTGTTTTCAGATCGAAGTTCTCTGTACATTAACTCATTTAACAGGAACTGGATTACGACTTAACCCAATTTAAAAAAAAAAAACGTTTTGAAAGTTCGTTATGATCGAAGACACTCCACTAAAATATTTCTGACTAGTGAGGCAGAACCCCCTCTCCATTTCTGGATTTACCGTATCATACTAGTAAATGGACCAACTTTTTACAATAAAGATTGCACTCTGCACTGACAACAGCAATCGCAAGAGAGACACAGGGTTCTGCGAAACCCTTTACAATTGAAAATTTAAAGTATTGAACTAGCAAGGATTCACTAATAATTTTTTAAATATGTTTTGAGAGGTATTGTCCCCCAACCCCAACCCCATATATACTACAATGACTCGGTTAGAAGATTGATTTTTGTATCAATGTTTTTTTTCAAATCTTTTCTTGAATTTTACAACAAGATGACAATGAATATGAATTCACACTGAATAACTACTGGCGGTGACTGACATCATCGAGTCGACAACTCGAAACCTCATTTAAAGTGCATGTTTGAAACATAATGTCTTCGTTCTGTCAAAATCAACACCAGACCCCCCATTCTGGGGTTAAGTAGTATGCCATCATGAATAATACGAAAACACAACCCTTACCATGCCAACAACTGGTTTTAGAATAAACGTAAAATTGAGAATGGAAACGTTGAATGTGTCAAAAGGGCAACCGACCAAAGAGCATGCATCAACAGTAAGAGACGGGCTTCATCTATCTTCAGCTGGCCCCTCAAAACTGATTTATACTATAGTTCAGCGAAATGTACCCAACACTAAAATCTGAAACATATAAATTTTAGTTCGAACAACATTTAATCACATTTCTATCCACAATATGGAAAAGGAGATGTGGTATAAATACCAATGAGACAACTAACCATAAAGTTCAAATGAAGTGGAAGGAAACAGTTATATAGTTGGTTATAATGTGTCCCGAAAAGAAAAATATGTAAAAAATAAAATTTCGAAAAGTGACGGCCTAATTTATAACAAAACAATTCTCTAGAGCTGGGTCTTGGTGGCTCAAAGTACGTTGATTTTGTTGAACGAGGAATACTGCTTTCTCAAAAGTTGATAAGACAAGGCTATGAATCAATCAAATTAAGGTCATCATTCAAGAAAATTTACGGTCACCATCATGAGCTGATTGGCCAACAGTGTGTCAGAAATCATATCTGATATTCTTCCTCAGTCATAATAACCTTCCATCATTACCGAATTGAACAAAGAAATAACACGACGGGTACCGTATACGGTGCAGGAAATGCTTACCCTTCCGGAGCACCTGATTTCACTCCCGGTTTTTAGTGGAGTTCGTGTTGTTTCTTAATTATTATTTATAACTGTTGATGTAAATGTCCTTTTGGTTTTGAGAGTCTTTGTTTACTCCTTGGTTTTGATTGTTATTGTCCTCGAAAACAATAACATATGACAGACATGAACCTTCGACAACCACTGAAATACAGGCTCCTGATTTGGGATAGGCACATACGAGGGCCCTCGTGGGGTTTTTGATTATGTGATTACTTGGCCGTTTTTTTTAATGATTATTTGATTATTAAGCCAAATATTTCATGATTATTTGATTACCTAGGACTGTATTTTTAGTTTATGATTATTTGATTACTAAAGATAAGCAAATATTTAATGATTATGTGATTATATTGGCAAAAAAATGGTGATTATGTGATTACTAGGACCCCCCCATGAGGGGCCTCACATACAGATAGTGGAGGGGTTAAATATGTTTGTGTACGCTCAGTCCTCCCCAAAACTGGGACTGATATATAACAACAGAACACAAGACACACAAGACCAAACTATAAAAAATCAATTCAATGATCATCATGTAAAACTATAATGGGCGATATCAGACCGGACGTGGATCATGCCTTTCTGAACAAAGTATGATTAAAACCACGGAACACCATGAAACGTTCACAACTAAAATAAAATAAAAAGAGGGGTTTCAACAACCTGAACACCCTCACCACGCACACCGTATCTGTTAATGCAGACTGCATCCATTAATTAACTAGAGGCTCTGAAGAGCCTATATCGCTCACCAGACTCTACTTGGGTTTTTGAAATTAAGTAAAAAAAGATAAAATTTGGTTTAATATTGCATTCCATTCTGTGGTTTCTTAAAAGAAGATATTTGTATGTTTTTCTCATGGGGTCCTATGTTAAACTAAGTCCTCCGCTGGCAGCCATCTTGGATGATGGATCGGCTACTAAGTTCCAACACTTGGTAAGCATCTCATGAAGAACATTCATGCCATATTTGGTTTCATTTCAATCAGTGGTTCTCTAAAAGAAGAAATTTGTATGTATTCCCCATAGGGTTCTATGATAAACTAAGTCCCTCGCTGGCGGTCATTTTGGATGAAAGATCGGCTACAAAGTAACAACACTTGGTCAGTACCTTGTAAGGAACATTCATGCTATGTCTTGTTTCATTCCATTAAGTGGTTCTCTAATAGAAGTCATTTGTATGCATTTCCCATAGGGTCCAAAGTTAAACTAAGTCCCTCGCTGGCGGCCATCTTGGATGATGGATCGGCTATAAATTTACAACACTTGTTCAGTACCTCGTTAGAAAGATTCATGCTATGTTTTGTTTCATCCCATCCTGTGGTTCTCTAAAAAAAGTCATTTGTATGCATTTCCCATACGGTCCTATGTTAAACTGAGTCAACCGCTGGCGGCCATCTTGGATGATGGATCGGCTACAAAGTAACAACACTTGGTCAGCACCTCGTAAGGAACATTCATGCTATGTTGTGTTTCATTCCATTCTTTGGTCTCTAAAAGAAGTCATTTTTAGCTCACCTGGCCCGAAGGGCCAAGTGAGCTTTTCTCATCACTTGGCGTCCGTCGTCCTTCGTCGTCCGTCGTCGTTAACTTTTACAAAAACTTCTCCTCTAAAACTACTGGGGCAACCAACCAAGATGGCCGCAATGGCTAAAAATAGAACATAGGGGTAAAATGCAGTTTTTGGCTTATAACTCAAAAACCAAAGCATTTAGAGCAAATCTAACGTGAATTAAATTGTTAATCAGGTCAAGATCTATCTGCCTTTTCAGATGAATCGGACAACCCGTTGTTAGGTTGCTGCCCCTTAATTGGTCATTTTAAGGAAATTTTGCTGTTTTTGGTTATTACTTTGAATACTATAATAGATAGAGATAAACTGTAAACAGCAATAATGTACAGCAAAGTAAGACCTAAAAATAAGTCAACATGACCAAAATGGTCATTTGATCCCTTTAGGAGTTATTGCCCTTTATAGTCAATTTTAACCATTTATCGTAAATCTTAGTAATCTTTTAGAAAAATCTTCTCCTCTGAAACTACTGGGCCTAATTAAACCAAACTTGGCCATAATCATCATTGGGGTTTTAGTTTAAAAAATGTGTCCGGTAACTCGGCCAACCAACCAAGATGTCCAACATGGCTAAAAATAGAACATAGGGGTAAAATGCAGTTTTTGGCTTATAACTAAAAAACCAGAGTATTTAGAGCAAATCTGACAGGAAGTGAAATTGTTTATCAGGTACAGATCTATCTGCCCTGGAATTTTCAGATGAATTGGATAACCAATTGTTAGGTTGCTGCCCCTGAATTGGTAATTTTAAGGAAATTTTGTTGTTTTTGGTTATTACTTTGAATACTATAATAGATAGAGATAAACTGTAAACAGCAATAATGTACAGCAAAGTAATAAGTCAAAATGGTCAATTGACCCCCTAAGGAGTTATTGCCCTTCATAGTCAATTTTTAACAATTTTCATAAAATTTGTAGATTTTCACTAACATTTTCCACTGAAACTAATGGACCAAGTTCATTATAGATAGAGATAATTGTAAGCAGCAAGAATGTTAAGGGCATACGATACAGTTACAGGGGAGGTAATGACGTTGTTACTGTCATCCAATCAGAACCATGGATACAAAATAATTGCATTAGAATGTTATTTTCGCGACGTCAAACTGTGACATGTCGGGAAAAGATGCATTTTTCGACTGATTTTTATCACTCAAACTGATTTAATTTGAAAACGAGTGCTTGGACCCCTATTTTTTAAAATGACATTTTGTTTCATTTTGCATGGAGTGTGAACCAAATTTTATAAAACTGTAAAGAGTGCATTTTTTTTAATGTTGATATTATGACCATTTGATGAATATGAGTTATTCCTGAATAAAAAATGCATAAAAAGTTAGGATACTTATAAAATACAGAAATTACAAATTATTTAACAAAAAACAATATGTGTTTATCTTTTAAAACAAAAAAGGTATGGTTTTTTTTTTCGAGAGGGAAAATACGGCCACAAATCCGAATTTTGAGCAAATATACAAAGTTTCGACCTCTTTTAACTCAAAAAGTAGCACATGAAGGTATATTTTTTATTACATATTTGATTTAATCAGGCAAAAAAAAGCCTATATGGAAATTTTCAGCAAACTGTAAATACAGGATCAAAACTGTATCGTATGCCCTTAATTAAAGTAAGATCTAAAAACACATCACCATCACCAAAACACAATTTTGTCATGAATCCATCTGTGTCCTTTGTTGACCAAGGTGAGCGACACAGGCTCTTTAGAGGCTCTATGTTGAACTAAGTCCTCAGTAAAAAGTAACAACACTTGGTCAGTACCTCGTTAGGAAGATTTATGCTATGTTTTGTTTAATTCCATTCATTGGTTCTCTAAAAGAAGTCATTTGTATGCATTTCCCATAGGGTCCTATGTTAAACTAAGTCCACCGCTGGCAACACATCACCATCACCAAAACACAATTTTGTCATGAATCCATCTGTGTCCTTTGTTGACCAAGGTGAGCGACACAGGCTCTTTAGAGGCTCTATGTTGAACTAAGTCCTCAGTAAAAAGTAACAACACTTGGTCAGTACCTCGTTAGGAAGATTTATGCTATGTTTTGTTTAATTCCATTCATTGGTTCTCTAAAAGAAGTCATTTGTATGCATTTCCCATAGGGTCCTATGTTAAACTAAGTCCACCGCTGGCGGCCATCTTAGATGTTGGATCGGCTACAAAGTAACAACATTTGGTCAGTACCACGTTAAGAAGATTCATGCTATGTTTTGTTTCATTCCATTCAGTGGTTCTCTAAAAGAAGTTCAAAATGTAAAAAGTTAACGACGACAGACGACGACGGACGCCAAGTGGTGAGAAAGCTCACTTGGCCCTTCGGGCCAGGTGAGCTAAAAATAAAACCTTAAAACATTAGTGACACCTACGAATGTGTTGTTGAGGCTTAGATAAAAAAAAAAATGATAACAATACGAAATAACTGTTATAAAATCGTTATAGAACAAGGAAAGCAGCCTCATGCCAGACAAATGTTGCATTGGCTTGCAGTAGTTTTAATAAACATTTATATGACATAGATCTCATTGAAAGTAAAAACTGTTCATTGAGGTTGCAGAATTGATAGCAATACACATTTTCCTACTTGAGCGTCATAATTATTCATATTCTCAAAACGTAAACACTAAAAACTATAATAATTATGTACCATTAAAATATCAATTCGCTTTTTGACTTATAATGATTTCCTCTTTATCTCTGTTTTCACCTTTTGAAAACAATCATTTCCATTTTTCTTTAAATAAGGAGATTGTTATAAGAACAGCATTCAGTTCTAAACCTCTTAGTGTTTCATTGCAATCATATTTTGTGTTTCACATATTTTTGAAATAAAATATGGTTAACTAAAAGCTATGTATCACGAAAATATGATGATACAAAATAATTTTAATGACAGTTGTGTCAATAATTTAACCTGCAATCGAAAATATTTTTATATAGAACATTTTAATCATTTAATTACGAGTCAAGCAAATCAAGCCAATTAAGATATGTTTACTTCCTTCCAATTTTTGTTTACCAAACTTTTCAAACTAAACATTACAAGTATGTTATATACGTATATTCATTCATGGAACTACAATCTGTCGATACCTGTAACTTCGCATTGCACAAGGTCATGTTTTTCTCTGACTGTTTATGACGTCTTTACACTAAATCCATTGCCGGGATGTTAGATGTGTACGGATTGATTGTTTAGTCTTAGATGCATAATTTTTTGTATTAGTTGTTAGTGGCTTTGAACTAGCTGTCAGATAACAGCGAGTACTTTCAGAACTGTTCCTAGTGTCTTTTTGTTGTCGGGATGTACAAGTACCCGGCCACGTCCACATCAGTGTATTTTTGTCCATCTGATGAGATAAGCCCTTTTCAACTGATTTTTATAGTTCGTTCTTATGTTGTACTGTTATACCACTGTCCCAGGTATGGGGAATGGTTGGGATCCCGCTAATATGTTTAACCCCGCCACATCATTTATGTATGTGCCTGTCCCAAGTCAGAAGCCTGTAATTCAGTGGTTGTCGTTTATTTATGTGTTACATATTTGTTTTTCGTTTATTTATTTTTTTATATAAATAAGACCGTTAGTTTTCTCGTTTGATTGTATAACATTGTCATATCGGGGCCTTTTATAGCTGACTATGCGGCATGGGCTTTGCTCATTGTTGAAGGCCGTACAGTGAGCTATAGTTGTTAATGTCTGTGTCATTTTGGTCTCTTGTGGACAGGTGTCTCATTGACAATCAAACCACATTTTCCTTTTTTTTTTATATGTTACAATTAAGTTGGCCAAGCGATTGTACAGGAAAGCTCCAAGTGAGTGTACAGTAAACCCTCAAGCGATTGTACAGTCAATAGAAATATCCGACATTTAGAAAATAAATAGATTTAGGTTTCTACTGAAACAATGGCTTTTAAACTTTTAGACAGGTAAGACTATATATCAGAAAAGGGGCATATGAAAATTCTGGTAGTAAAGATGGGTTTTCCGATGTTTATTTAATATTTTTTTTATCGCTGCTCTGTAAAAACTTTGATCGTTTTACTAGGAGCTCCACCATTCTAAGGAAAACGTTTTGATGCATAATTTTCATATGTCGTTTTTATTATTTTTGGTTCATATAATCATATATATATAGAAAGTACAGTTTTGATTACCAAAACTTGAAGCAGAAACATTATGCAGTAAAATTAAGTGCATCAAACTTTCCATCAAGCAACTTGTTATTTTTTTTCGAATCTCGGGGCCCCGCTTGACCAAAACATTAAAAAAAACTTTCAGTTCCGTTCCCACACTGTGTTGAAGTACTTGACCAACACAGATCAAAACATGCAGACCATGGAAATGACGTCAAGGACAAACAGAAACATTGTATAAGATAACGTATCTGCATACAAGGAAGGAAGCATCTAAGTCCTCTACAGTACCTTATGAAATATGAAGTTTTACACCACAGCTTCCGCTCGGTAGATACTAGTGAACCTTAAAATTTGTCTTAATGCCGATTAAAAAAAAAATCAACCTTTTAAACGCAAACAACTTATATTATAACTTTAATTTATTATGTATATATATAGTATATGTGTTTTCATAAATTGTGTTCTTAAACGGGCAATAGATGTCAAATAAATTATTCACCGTTTATAACAATTAAAAATGTTATCCAAATTATAAAAAAAGTCTTAAATTAACAATGTATAGGCTCGATAACATATAGCTTCGTCTCCTCACGCATAACACTTTATTTTGGCGTATGTAATGATTTTAAAGTGAACATGTCTGTCTATCATATATCATCTGACCTTGACCTCATTTTTGTGGTTCTTTGGTCAGTTATAAGTTTCTGAGATTGGTGTGATTCTCTGATTCTATAAGCAAAGGGTTAACTATATTTGTTGTATAAAATAATTGTAAGGTGTACATGTCTTCAGGGGTTAATCTGACCTTAACCTTATTGTCATCGATCATCGATAATGGTGAGTTTTTGTGATATTTGTAGTAAAACCTTTATTTTAGATACTTTCAACATTAACTCAAGCATGCATGGTCAGTAAAGCAGATAAGACATTTCAGCGTGTACACTCTTGCATTGACACAAAATTGAGCTATATTTATTGTTATAACACTTGTGTTAATGGTGATGAGGGACACGTGTTCACATCGACTGTGCCGGAGGGACACATATTTCCATGTTTTAATTTATGCAATCTTCTCATTGCTTGTCTTTTTTCAAATAAAAGCCCAATGATTAAACAGTTCGTTCGCTAGTGTTCAGCGAGTGAATCACTTTTTTTTACAAAATATTGATGTATACAATTTCGCTATCATTATGAAAAGTTTAAATCGTCTTTTCGAAGACCCATATTATGTATATTAGTTGGCCGCTATGGAATATCCGTTTCACAGATGACATCGGAGATTTTCTTATCTTTCGCCTTTCTTTTGATGTGTCATGGTTTTGTGTCACACACGCAAACGTGCATGTGCATCAGCTTTCATCTTATTCATATAATTATTCTGGTATTGCAAAAATGATTGAATAATACAAAAGGGATTGCACAATATAAATTGTTTCTAAAACCTTCCATCTAAAAAATGTTCTTTTACCATGAGTTTTGTTTTAAATTAGAATATCAAAATAAAGAAAAGCATAGTACGATTACCAATGAGCCAACTATATATGCACCAGAGTCAAACTGGCAAGAACTGACAGTACGGCCTTTAACAATAAGTGACACCCATACCGTATAGATAAAAAGCACCAGTATGGCAAACCGTGCATGGAACAACTATATATGCACCAGAGTCAAACTGGCAAGAACTGACAGTACGGCCTTCAACAATAAGCGACACCCATACTGTATAGATAAAAAGCACCAGTATGACAAACCGTGCATGGAACAATTCAAAAGAGGTAATCAGAAAAAATAACGGCCTGATTTAAGATGAACAAAAAACCGGCAAAAAAAACCCCAAACAAACAAACATCAAACGAATACCAACGACATATATATACTACACAGAATGTCACTTGTGTTGGGCTATACAAAAATTTTGAATAGTAGAAAAAATCTAACTATTATGTACTAAGTTTTAAGTTGATAGGACTTCAGCTTCATCAAAAACTACCTTGACCAAAAACTTTAACCTGAAGCGGAACGAACGGACGGACGGATGAACGGACAAAGACAGACGGACGCACAGACCAGAAAACATAATGCCTTTCTACTATCGTAGGTGGGGGCATAAAATCAGTTGGAAATTCACCAGAACGCCACTGCTCACAAAAAACACCCCAGTAACAAAACGAAGAAAAAACCAACACTAAGTCAAGGTACATAAGAGTAATCGCCGTTACAGCACGCTATAGTTAGTCAAAGCTAATTCCAAATAATAACTTAACCAGATTTTCCCCATACTGTCAACAGTAACGAATCAAACATTTATATATGTATTTCATTGCCGTGATTTCTTTGACACAATGAGTGTTTCCTGTATCATTTGTGTGTCAATTTGAATGACTTTTATGCAGATAATTATATTCAAAGATCTTTAAAGCTTTGTCTAGCTAATATAATTGCTTAATACGGAAAACACGAATACCTAAAATTCAGAAATGTACTTAATTCGATAGAAGGTAAAACATAAAGGTATTAGTACTTTGAGTTTTGTAAAATAAAATTCTACAAGTACCAAGCCTACACATTTGAGGATCGGAGATTTGTGAGAAGCAATAAAGCGGTCTTCGTATTTTCAAACTCAGTAAATTTACTACACTGGTGGCGACCATGTTTTCCGGTACATGATCCTTACTTGTGTTCCATTGGCAAAGCAAAAAAAAAAACACCAATCGGCAATATTCACAAAGACTCGCATTGGTTGGATTGATTGGAGTCCATGCAGCACCAATCAGTTAACGCAAGCGTTCCCACATGACATCTAACGTCGAAACGTCATAAACCTCTCTGGCAACCTTGTATCAGAGTAGAACGTTGCTATCTATCTGACTGCTGCTTTTATACGCCTGCATATTTGAAAGTTTGGTGAAGATTGTTGGAATATCATTGTAAGGTAAGACTATTTTTTTTTTTTTAAGCGTTATTTTCCACAGTAAGGCAAATCCAAAATAAATTTAGCGAACATTATTGATGTATTTGTCTTCCTGTGAACTATTCAACAACTTTTTTTTCTTTAACCTCATTTTACACAACTTTTCATTTTGGGACCGATTTTTTTCCTGACGAAAGTACAATAAGTATATTATTCCGATCATCCAAGTTAACAGCCAGGCTACAAAGTTAGAATAATTTAACTATTTTAATATTGGACGTTTGCAAGAATCATTAACATAAATCAATCTTGTTATAAAAAGATTTTGCATTTCAAATAAAGAAAAAGTAGCAATTCCACCGCTGCCTACAGTGTTATTTTTTTTATTTATTTATATTTGGTTATTGGTTTTTTTATAAATATATGTAAAATTGTGTAAAATTGGCTTGAAAGTGCACCATAAACATATAAAACAATTATAAAGTTAGTTGAAGACAGTCTGTTTATCTAGCAGTATTGTGCATATAATTCAAATCAATGTAATAAATTGACATACATATGTTATATAAGCACAGAAAATATCAGTTAAAATTTAAAGAACACTTTATACAAATCGTACGGTCGTAGCGCTTTTCTGAATTTACTTTCCCTAGTTATGCTCAAATGTATCATGGATGTTTAAACACGGAGATACGTTGGAGTCACTATAACCCTAATAACAAAATTATTCAATGGCAAAATTTATCCGAGGTCAACTTTGCCTGGAAGTTGTTTGAACCCTTGTAAACTGCTGTTAAAATAGTACTATTTGCTATTTGTGTTATAAGAACAGGGATCATGTACAGTTAAACCTCGACCATTAGAAACTATGTAACATAATCGTTGTTCAACGTCTAAACGTCATAATTCTAATATATCTTTGGCAACGTCGCTAGTTTGTTAACTTGCCTTCAGCAGTGTACACGCTTTTTAAAGATTCTAAACTAATATAACCATTTGTCCGAGATTCAGCAATCGAGAACAACTTGGTAAGTTTATATTCATAACATTGATATATTATTGCATGAACGAGCAATAGGTTGGATGAGTCAAACAATGAGTTCTTTGATCAGAGGAAAAAAATGAGAAAGATGGAGTGAGAAACTGACAGATTTAATTACAACAAATTAGGGAAATTATATTTAAAATTACCGAAATAAAACAGCTTTACTGTAATATTTGCACTTTTTTCAGAATAGAAATGGAGACCAATAATGATAGTCTTGGGTGGAATATCCGTAGTTTAATGGTGTCATTATTTCAAGTTGCTTTCAGGTAAGTACTGACTACCATCATTATGATATATGTTCGCACTGCTAGTTATATAATTTCTAGCTTGAAATTTATTTTAAAATGTAAGAACTATTGAGTATTGGCTAAGATTTTAACACTACAAAAATGTATATTACTTCAAATACTAACCAAATGCTCCGCAGGGCGCAGCTTTATACGACCGCAGAGGTCGAACCCTGAACAGTTAGGGCAAGTATGGACACACCGTTAAAGCTTGATACAGCTCTGAATTTGGATTGTGATTAAATAGTTGACACAACATAGGTTTTTGACACAGAATGAATGTGGTCTAAGAACTTAAACTTTAAAACTTAAAAAAATTAATTTTGGACATTTACCTATTATGGTCCAATATCCAAAACCTAAATACATGGTTAGATTCAGCATATCACAGAACTCCAAGAATTCAATTTTTGATGAAATCAAATAATGTTCAATTTTAGACCCTTTAGACTTCAATGTGGACTAATTTGATAACCGGGCCCAAATATTAAAAATCTAAGTACATGTTTAGATTCAGCATATCAAAGAACCCAAAGAATTAAATTTTTGTTAAAATCAAACTAAGTTTTAACGTAAAACAATTTGAAAAAAGGACTAAAAATTGAGAATCTAAATTCACGGTTAGATTTGGCATATCAAAGAACCCTAATAACTTATTTTTAAATGAAATCAAACAAAGTTTAATTTTGGATCCTTTTGGTCCCTTATTCCTTAACTGTTGGGACCAAAACTCCCAAAATCAATCCCAACCTTCTTTTTGTGGTCATAAACCTTGTGTTAAAATTTCATAGATTTCTATTTACTTATACTAAAGTTATTGTGGGAAAACCAAGAAAAATGCTTATTTGGGACCTTTTTTTGGCCCCAATTCCTAAACTGTTAGGACCAAAACTCCCAAAATCAATCCCAACCTTTCTTTTGTGGTCATAAACCTTATGTTAAAATTTCATAGATTTCTGTTTTCTTATACTAAAGTTTTTGTGCGAAAACCAAAAAAAAAATGCTTACTTGGGCCCTTTTTGGCCCCTAATTCCTAATCTGTTGTAACAAAACTTCCAAAATCAATCCCTACCTTCCTTTTATGGTCATAAACCTTGTGTTTAAATTTCATATATTTCTATTTACGTATACTAAAGTTATAGTGCGAAAACCAAATGTCTTCGGACGACGACGAAGCCGACACCAACGCCGGACGACGACGTACGACAATTTTTTTTTTTCAATTTTTGCGGTCGTATAAAAAAATGTTAGACATCTACATTTTCTAATTAAAAAAAAAAGCAAAACATTCAGTGTGTCTGGCTCCTCTCTTTGAGACTTTCTCTTCACTTTTCGTGTATTTTATTGAATGAGTATAATTTTCCTTAACGGCATTACATAAATTCTTAATGATCCTTGCTTTCATTTTCAGCAAAATAGAAGCTAACATTATGTCTGGCGCACAAATAGTTAATTGTAACGAGACTGAAATACCACTGAATAACAATGAAGAAGATATAACAGACGACGATGAATGCGCTGCTTTTTACAAGTCCGTCAGAGATGCTGAATACAGTAAACTTGTTGACGCATATGCCAGAGAAAATATAATCCAGGAAGAAAAGGAGAGAAATAGGAAAGTAAGAGAACAAGAAAAGATAATTTCAACCAAAGAATTAACAGACGACGATGAATTTGCTGCTTTTTACAAATCCGTCAGAGATGCTGAATACAGTAAACTTGTTGACGCATATGCCAGAGAAAATATAATCCAGGAAGAAGAGGAGAGAAATAGGTTAACAAAAGACCAAGAAAAGATAGAGAAGCAATTTGAAGAATTCTGGAAACCAGCCACTGACCTTGACTTACTGCGGCGTGTTTCCCAGGAGGTACTAACATATTTTTGTTTAAATGCGTTTGAGTAATTGGTGATAATGAACTTAGCATTTAAAAAAAACTATAGGACTATAGGTACAGCAGTGTTTATATTTGTGTACAAAATTATGGTATCAGTGTTTATATTAAAAACAATTACACTTTCGTAGAAGCAACCCTCCAACCAATCAGTAGCTCATAAAGTATCCTTCCCTTTTAATATTTTTTTTTTATTTAAATGACCTGTTTCAATATTTTGCGTAGATAGCAATCGTTTACTATCGTAAATTCATATATTTATATTTTTTTTTGTTGACAGGCAAGAGACAATATAGAGAAGGATTTGACTTCACAACAAGATCTGTGTCTTAAAGAGGAACACATAGAAAAAAGACAACAAGGATCCTTCCTTTCACCGGCGAAAGAAGAAAGAATAAACTCATTTGTGAGAGAACAGCATAACAATTACCAAAGCTTCCAAATGACAGACACGTGGAATGTAGCAATCGACAGTAAGCACATATAGAAATTAACCCCTTTAACGAAAATATGAAATTTAAAAAAAGGTAGAGGAACACGTATGGAAATATAAACAAACGTACCTGAAAGGAAAATAATCCTAACAAATCAAACATGATAATTGTTTTCGATGTTAACCCAAAATAAAACCAATATTTTTTTTTATCTTATGTTGATTAAAAATAACGAAGTTCCCAACTTCAAACATGGCCTCTGTTTCATATTTGAAAATTTAAAAAGTTAAACAAAATTTTAAGAGCTTTTGAAACCAAAAAAGGACATTAAAGTATAATATAATAACTAAATTTACCGTAATAATGAGTTTGTCGTTAGAGACACAAGCAATCGTTGGTGTTACAACAGTAACAGTGTGTGTTTATTTTTCAATTTTCAAGTTTATAATTGAGAAACATTTTTGCTTTGTTTTTAAGAAGAACTGGACGGATCTGTAATAAGTCAAACTGTTCCAAATAAAAGGGGATATCTTCGACGGATAGCCGATATAGTATTTAAGGTAAATTATGTTGATATTTATAAAAAAAAAATATTACGGTAAAAGATGAAAATATAATTTTCACCATTGATTCACATACTAGTATACTGCTGGTGAAATGCTGTCTATAAGCCTAAGTTGAAACAAAATGTAAAAAATAACAATAAACGAATATTGTATTCCTTTTGTATCACTTACAGTGGTCTTTCAAAACAGATACCCCCAATTTTTATATCATGACTGGCATAAAAGGACCTAGTAAAATTAACACTTAATTTGACTCTATTTTTCAGAGAAACAAGTCTTCAACAAAAGACATCATTGATAAACAGCTTTTAAAGGAGGAACTAAAGTTAGATTTGTCAACATTGGATGACGAAATAGAGGACGAGGGTAAATTATATTCGAAATCCCCCTTTTCTATCTATCTTAGTTTTCATTTTTTAACCTTGGTGGCTTTTTGGTTCATGATGAATCTTGCCAGATGCTGGATATCAACAATAATATATCAGTGTCACTCATTTTTGTACGTAAAACTTTATAAGAATAAAAAGAAAATCATCACTGAAACTTTGAATACCAGTACAAATTGTTTGTTTCATAATATTACAATTATGTACTCAACTTGCACACCCAAACTAGTTTTGCTGTGATTGATAATGAGATTGTAATTTAAAAGGCTTTAGGCGAGACTTAAAAAAAATGTCTGACTTTCACTGTTCCTCTGTTAATAAAGTTCGAATTTCTTTTAGATATACCAGACACATCAAGGACATCGGACAGTGAATGGTTCAGTATTAGTTTAAGTGACACAGAAGAAACTCCAAGACCACATTTAAGGCCATTCTTTTCATCAGTAGTGGAAGATATACACGTTTCAACGATTACTAGTAAAACAAAAGATTCTGCAATAGATATAGAAGTTGACTTTCAATCCAAACCTTGCAGTAGATTCACGAGCTTTCGACAGTGGTTCTGTCAACTATTTTGTTGTCATAGCAAACCTGATGAAGATTTTGAACATTGATTAATTATTTTCGTTTTTTATTTGTTTATTTAATAAATCTTTTATTTTTGTTTAATATTATATTTTAATTATTCAAGTACGGAGTATTTAAAATTTGAACATCATAATGAAATTGGCGATGTACCTATCGTCGTGTCATATGTTTTCGTATGTCATGTTTTCGAATCATCTATCTACATCTACATCTATACTATTGATCTGCAGAGGAAATCCATAACTTAGACACTGCTGTGCAAACGTCAACCTGCGTGCTCAGTATTTTCAAGTGCAATTAAATACATCTTATTTCATCGGTTTTGATTTCACACGCGTATATTGTGGCGGGTTTTTCGGTTTCTATATTAGGAACAAAAACACTACAACTTGACACCTTTAAAACATATTCAAAGTCGTTTTAAACGACGCTAGAACAAATTTATTCAAACTGACCAGATAAGCCATTTTTATTTAATGCCAAAAATATGCCTAGAATAGTTGTTGAGCAATATTCTAAGGGGTTACATGCAGTACTGCTATATCATCTGCCTGCCCGATATCGGATCTTCAAGACATGTGAATGTCATGTGTTTTTTGTCGAGCCTCCAACTTTTGTTGCAGAAAGCTCGACTGAGGGATAGTGATCCGGCAGCGGCGTTATCTAACTTCTTAAAGACTTAAATATATTTTAGAAGGTGGAAGACCTGGATGCTTCATACTTTGTATATAGATGCCTCATGTTACGAACTTTCCGTCAGTCACATGTCCAATGTCCTTGACCTCATTTTCATGGTTCAGTGACTACTTGAAAAAAAAGTTAATATTTTTTGTAATGTTAAATTCTCTCTTATTATATGTAATAGGGTAACTATATTTGGTATGTGCGTACCTTGCAAGGTCCTTATGTCCGTCAGACGTTTTCATCTGATCTCGAACTCATTTCATGGATCAGTGAACAAGGTTAAGTTTTGGTGGTCAAGTCCATATCTCAGATGGTTCAGTGGTTTAAGTTAAGTTTTTGTGTTTTGGTCTTTTTTTCTAATACTATATGCAATAGGTCAACTATATTTGGTGTATGGAAATATTTTATGATCTATATGTAAGTCGCGCAGGTTTTATTTGTCTTTGACCTCATTTTCACAGTTCATTGCTAAGTGTTAAGTATTTGTGTTTTTGACGGTTTTTCTTAATTTATAAGCAATAGGTCAACTTTATTTGTTGTATGGAAGAATTGTTAGCTGTAAATGTCTGCCTGACATGGTTCATCTGACCTTGACCTCATTTTCATGGTTCATTGGTCAATGTTTAGTTTTCTTGGTTAATGTTGAGTTTATGTGACAGTTGTAATAAAGCTTTATATTTAGGACTATCAACATAATATCAATGATTAGTAAAGAAGGCAAGACATTTCAACGTGTGCACTCTTGTTTGGTCATTTTTATTACAAACGAGCGCGTTAAAAATATCATGGTTCTTATATAAAATGGCTGTTCAAAATCCATTTATTCAATATTTTATTGACAATTCTTTTTATCCATCCTTGATACACGAAGATGAAAACAGATTTAACTTTTTACATTAAAACCCTAAATATAAAAACTGCATTTTGTTTTTTAAAAAATATTGTCCTTTGTAGAAACCAAGTGTCAATCGGATATAAATATAAAAATGTCACAATTTCAGCACATGAAACACCAACCTTAAACTATTATTTATTTCCAAGGCCGTAGCGCATGTTCATTTAAAGTGAGGCAAATCGTCGAGCGGAACGGGGCGAAAAATTTTTGAGCTTTTTTTTAGGGGGGTTCGGGTGCCTGAAACGGGAGAAGCTAGCTTATTTCAGCATTACTATTTAATTATAATAAAAAAACAAAAAAAAATATAACAGAAATGCGTTATTTTTATTAGCTAGCCTAATATTTTTGAGTCTTTTTTTAAGGGGGTTCGGGTGCCTGAAACGGGAGAAGCTAGCTTATTTCAGCATTACTATTTATAATAAAAAACAAAAAAAAATATAACAGAAATGCGTTATTTTTATTAGCTAGTCTATAAGTAAATATTCAAATCAATCTATGTTGGTCAATCAAAACTTTCCGATTATCCTGTGACCTGTACTATCGAAAAGCTTCAACACACGTTCTTATGTATATACATGTATATATATTTATGTCCAGTAGCAAGTTATAAGCTTCTAGAAGACGAGGACATGTTATAAGCATTTTAATGTCACAAGTGATCACACGCTGGAAGACATGTCAACCTACCTGGACACATTATTCTACCAATTTATAAGTCATTGGTTTGACCTACCGGGGTTCGAACCCATGACCTACCGCACTAGAATCAACGGAACACGCTAGCATACAACCAGACAATGCTGATCATAATCAGAAAAAGAAACACGACAAAAATATTTTCAAACAATACCAAACATATATTTCATACTTTTATTAAAGATAAAAAAAAATCATGAATTGCTTTATACACCAAAGACTTCCATAGAAAAGGTTCTTCGTGATTTTGCTTAAATTAATTATGAATAATTATTATATTTGGTCAATGAATTATTTTATCGATTAGCATTTGTTGTTCAGTGAGTAAACATTGGTAGCTATAGCGTTATCGATTCAAAAATAAACCAAGGAATAAGCCAGCATACTTATAGGGGTGTTTATACTCATGAGTTACCTTTTTCATCTTTTTTTTTCTCTTTAAAGAACCCGTCTTCACTCAGCTTTGTAACGACATTAAGATTTGTTTCAATTTTTTTATTTTTATTTTTATTCGGAACACTAATTTTTACCGTCACCGCTATGGTAAAAGCTGCAATCGCTGCTGCAGATTGGACACACTGTATGTAGTTTGCCGGTAGATAATTTGAAACTCGAAACTCGCATATTGATAATGAAAAATACATAATTTAAAAAAAATGACACTCGAAAGTTTGGTCGTCGTTTCAAGAGTGAGGCATTTGCCTCATTACGCTACGGCCCTGATTTCTAGTACTGCAAAGTATTGAATAGCCTTTATTATGATTCAAGCGATCAGCAAACCCAAAAGATGTTACTAAAAACAAAAATGGAGACTGTAAGAATTTCAGTAAAAAATACTATAAAAATGAATTTCAGCAAAGATATAAGGAAATATATGACAATAAAATATCATATCTCGATCAAAATAGCAAACTTCTATTGTTTAAGAACATAAAAACTGAATATAAACAAGAATTTTATTTGGCATACCCTAATACATGTACAAGAAAACTAAATATGCAAATTTAGAATAAGAGATCATTCCCTCGCTATTAAAACTGGAAGATATAAAAATATTCCACGCCCTCAAAGACTTTGTAATAAGTGCAAAGTTCTGGATGATGAATCTCATTTCTTTCTAAACTTTATATAATCTACAATTATATTGTATATGCAAAAATACTCTCATCAACAGTAGAATCCAGGCCACCGTTTCACAAAGCCTTCGTAAGTCTACGTGTCATCGTCACTGTGCTTAAACGGCCGTGGGTAACTTAAGTTACCCACAGCCCAAGATGGCGGACTCTAAACGCGTTGAGATAATAGTTGATACGAAATCTACTTTTTGCAACGTTTTCCATGATCTATGTAAAAATTGATAGGATTTTAGAATAAAGAAATCACTTACCATCACTACAAATTTGTTAATTTTGACTTCACTTTAGCGCAAGGCCAACTTTTAAAAAATGCATAAGATGTCCGTAACTTATAAGTCAAAAATTATCAGACTGTCCGTAACTTTATTTTCGGATGTGGGTAACTTTTTTTTTAAATTGTAAGATTAGCAATTTCAACACTTAAAGGACAATAAACACTAGCAAACCCCTTAATTATTACATATATTTATACAATAACGATATGCTTCAAACTAAACAAGAGAAAAAAGCAAACAAGAGTGTCACGGATTTTCCGTTAAATTTAAAAAAAATATTCCCGGGATAAAACGGTATCTGACGGTACGGCAAAATGTATCTAACATTCTTCTAGCTTTTTAGATTGTTCACTGATGAGTCCTTGGCCTGTGTAGCCGCGGAAAAAATTGATATCCTTTCCTTTAAACAATTTCTGAATTGTTAGCCAAAACAATATGGTCTCTTCACTATATCTAGTGTGATGTGTTGTTGGTTGTGAGAAAAAAAATGCCAACATTTAGGAGTAGATGGAAGGCTATATTGTTGAACAGGTGTCAGTTTATTATAGCAATAAAGGTAGATTTAAAATCTTCTAAAAGTTTCTTTGACATCAGTGATTCAATAAGATCGGGTATCAAATCATACATATCTTCTAGAGGTTTGGACTGATTCATCTATGTGTTTCTGCTAAGGATTGACCTCCGAACTTGTTTTCCTAAGGTGATTTTCATATGTTCACTATCAATGTAATTTCTACAGTTGAAAATGGTGAGATTTATAACCTGCATGTCATGATTTATCATCTAAAACTTAAGCAGTTAACAATCTATAAAGCCAGTAGAATGTAAGATACATTAATTTTGCCGTACAATTTTCTACATAAGAAAATGCCTGTACCAAGTCATGAAAATGGCAGTTGTTATCCATTGGGTTGAGCTTTGGACTTTTCCATTTGATAAGGGACTTTCCTTTTTGAATTTTCTTCAGAGTAATTTGACTTTTTAATGCCTGTACCAAGGCAGGAATATGACCGTTGTTTTCCATTTGTTTGGTGTGTTCAATTGAGCTTTTGGCTTTGCCATTCCATTAAGGACTTCCCGTTTGAATATTCCTAGGAGTTCGGTATTTTTGTTATTTATCATTTCTTTTTTAAAATAATTACATCCACTAATAAAGATTCTTTGAAAGTTACTGACATCATGCTAAAGTTACGGACATCCCTACTGTATTGGTATAAGGAAAAAAGTTACGGACAAGTTGTTTTGAAGTTAACGTTACGGACATCATAAGTGTTTTGGCAAATCGTGCTGTAATCGTTTATTTTGTAGTAACAAACCACGTTTTACATTGCAGAGTTTCCCTAAAAGATTTATATAACTTTTTAATTACTGAACATTTCTTTTGTATTCATGGTATTGTAATTATATAGGAGCAAACTTCCTAACCGAAGCCAGGCGGCTCCATCTTGGGCTGTGGGTAACTTAAGTTACCCACGGCCGTTTAAGCACAGTGATCGTAAGTCCATCGTAAATAAATCGTAGGATTTACAGCCGTTTCACAAAGCCGTCGTAAGTTAAGATTATCGTAAATAATGCGTAAATCCTAGCGTAACTTACTACAGCTATACCCAGTCGTAACTCCATCGTAGCTTTTCTACGAAAATAAATAAATCCATCTAACATGACTGCAGCGTTCTTTATTCTTGGTCAAGATGACTCAAATGTTAGAAGACGACGAAAACAATTTTCAATATTATAGAACTACACTTAATTAAAGTCTTTCTTCGTTTGATTATATATGTAACATATGCAAGCAACTTACATAATGCAAATCCTAGGTATTAATCACTTTTTACTCATTTTATTTCCTATCGGCGTCCGTCTTTACAATTTAATAAATAGGCTTTCTATCACGTCCGCGTTCTAGAATCTATTTATAATTATATCACTACAGGCTCAGTGGTAATCGATAAAACATTTAAAGACGGATATTTTATTCACATTTAAAGAGAAGACAATCAATGAACATAAAATCTGATTTGGAATTATAGTTTCGTGGTCAATGGAATTTTTGTAACTATTTATACATGTTATGCCTTTCTAGTGACTATTTGGGGATCGAATATTATGTGGATGGTATATATACCAAAATTGAGGGGTAGGTGGTAAGCTGCAGGTCAAGTAGACTTTTTTTTAGATGCGACATGTCTTCAAAAATTAATACAGTAGAAAAAAAATTGGAAGGCGGAGGGCTAGTTAAAGATTGAAAAGTGAAGCATTTTTTTTCCTGTTTACTTTATATTTTTTTAATTTAGGGACATCGGCACAGGCAGCTGTTTCTATCCGTGGGAAGGTCGACTTTCCATATGTTATACATAGATAGAAACAAGTGACTTTGTACATCTCTCCTCGGTCCATCTTCCTTCGAGCATATTATTGAGGGAAAGAATTACATAATAGTTCTTGAAAAACTGGTCATTATCGTGATATATGGACTGCCCACAGGACCGTGGTATTGACTAAGATAGTGATAATGACTGAGACGAAGGCGAGGTCATAATCGCTGTCACAGTCAATACAACTGTCCTAAGGGCAATAATAACTATTATATTTATTTCATTTAGGAACCATGTTTTTGAAATTTATCATAAATTCAAAACGTCCAAAGCAAACTCCAGTCATTGTACGATTTCTATTGCAAAGAGTGAAGATCAGTCGTAGTAATACTGCCATTCATTTTAGTGCAATTTTTCAGATATGAATATTAAATCAAGTTCTCTAAAATTTTATAATTTTCAAAAAAACACATGGTAAACAATTCAACAACTTAAATATAATATTGCATACAGGAAAATGTTTTCTTAAAGGGACATCTCTCTAAACAGAGAAACTACGCCCCACTGGTCATTAACAGCGAAAACACGCCCCACCGGTCATTAACAGAGAAACAACGCCCCAACGGTCATTAACAGACATAAACCACGCCACATCGGTCATTATCATGTAAAAGTCCGATAACGAACGGTTTTCTGGTCCGTCTTGTTCTATTAATGACCGATGGAATTTATTACTGAAGAATAATGAATGTGGCCCCTTTTTATTCAATAAGAGAAGCTTATTCTCAACCGATATGAAATAAAGACAATTATTCCATACACAATAACCGTTTATGTATACAAAACTGTTGGAGAGGTAGGTAATGCGTAAATAAGACAGCAAACAAATGACAAAGACATGTTAAGGACATCTAGAGGGCAACATATAGTATAGTGTTCAACAATATTAGATAGGTGTCTATGTTCCAGACCATATGAGTATTTGGACCGTACGCGTACTGTCCGGACCGTATGCGTACTTTTTTTTAAATACGCACACGGTCGGACTGTATTTATTTGAAATAACCCGATATATGAGAGAATATAAAGAAAAGTTGATTAACAAAATAACTGAACTCTGCCTTTTCTGCATACCAAATATTGAACTGGTCCTTATCAGAACTGGTTCATTGATTTTAGCCATGCAATTACTGTTCATTCACAAGCATCGGTATTATCCTCCAAAATCACGATCTTGCCCGAGTTGACAAATCTTGACTTCCCATGTCGTCCACTATTGCAGACAAATTTATCTTTACATTCTTCTCCTACATTAAGCTAGTTTCACACTGCTGATCAGATCAACTCGATCAAGCCCGATCAAAACAAATTACGGGAGACTGGTCTGACTCAATCGACACTGATGTTCGGGATAGTCTACCCTACTCGTCATCGATCTGACTATCTACCCGAGAGTTTTTGACATGTCAAAAACAATCGAGTAAGGACCGAGAAGCAAGTCACTCGAGAAGAGATCGAGAATTCGTCGAGTAGCGGTCGAATTGATCGGGAAAGGATTGTGTAGAGATCGAGTTTGGTCGGAATACAACAAAATTTCCGATCAGTACTCGATCATTTCGACCTTTGCTCGACTAATGTCCGATCATTTCCAGATTAACTCGACCAATGTCCGATCGATTCCAGATCACTGAGACTTCTATATCTATTTTACCCCAGACCAACTCGACCAATACCCAATCCCTTCGCGACAACATTCGACCACTCTTCGATCTCTACTCGCCCATACACGAGAACACATGACTGCTACATGATTCCCTAAACGTTTGTGCAGATGTGATTAACTCTCATAACTCTGTCTTTGCAAAAATATATTGGCAACATCATATTTAACTGTACAAAAATTCCTCTATGTACAGTACGTGTCTTTACTTTTGCAAGGAGAGGTAACATTTTAAAAGAGAGACAAAAGACACCAAAGGAACAATCAAACTCAAAGGTCGAAAGCAAACCGACACAGCCATAGCAAACAACGAAAGCCGACGAAAAGACAAACAGCAGTCCACATAACATAGAACACTAAAAACTTAGCAACACATAACCCAACAAAAACCTGGGATCAAATCAGGTGTTCCGGAAGGGAAGAATATCCTGCAATGTTGGCACCGGCTGATTTTTCAAATATGAAAGTAATTGTGCAATAATATTCATTATTAGACTGCTGACGACTAAGTTATCTTTCGAAGTTGGTTTATAGGAACATAGATCAAGATTATATTTACCTGTTTTATGGGCTATTTTCTGTTTTGTCTGTCCGTATTTTTCGTTTATCCAGAAATGTTTGTACTAGTATAAACAAAGAAGATGTAGTACAATTGCCAACGAGACGGCTCTTCACAGAACACCAAATGACATAGAAATGATTGATAACTACTATAGGTCAAATTACTGTCAATTTTTTTTTCATTCGAACCTTTTTTACGTAATTTCACACAAAAAGGAGACAAATATGTTTTTTTTTTTATTTGGAGCGAATTTCGTTCTTACACTAACGATACAAACAGTTCAGCGAGCACACGTTTTGATCATTTGTTTCTAACATACTTTTGCAAAATTTTGCATAAACTTTGACAAACTATACACTCGATGATAATGCGTCTTCTGTTTGTTGTTTGTCGTTTTGTCAGTTCAAACGATGTATTTCTTTCTTACTTTAACATTAAATCAATTATCTAAACGTGTTCTTTTATTGTCTAAAATTACTCAAAAAAGACCAATACAACTACCATTACATATCAGTGTCCACTATGAGGAAGTTTTTGTAAGCATTGGGTTCCTCTTTGTTAAGTTAGTGCAAGTCTCTCATACTGCCCACATGTGGTCGGCATGCCAGCCACTGCCTCACTTAGATTTCTCGGCGCCCGTTGCTATCTACACCTGCTTGTTCGTCTTCTTTTCACTCTCCAAGCTCCGTTACAGCTATTTACCTGTCTCTCTGAGCTCTTACCACCTTGCCCACAAATCCAATTGCTTTATTTCTATATAGATATTCTAAATGTATGATTTTATTCGGACCTTCTACTGAATATAACCAAATATACGGAAAATGTGTCCATGGGACACTGATAATACCCCAGCTAGCATACAAGAACGGCCACCCAAATTTGCATTTGAACTGTGTTTTATGGAAATAATCATTGTGTATACGGCGTTTCATAAAATTTGGTTGAGGCAAAATGAAATATGAGAACGGAAACTAATATTGTTGGGACGTACGCACATACGTACGGACGGACAAGGGTAACACGTAATGCGACGGGGAATAAAAGTTTCGGACGTTTTTATACTAAAATTGTGCATACTCGACCAATTCCCGATTATCCCTACGACCCATATATACGATCAGGTCGATCTGGTCTTGTCGAGATCAGACTGAGATCGTGAAAAAATTGATTTGGTCTAGCTAGTCGAGTAAAGATCGTGTAAAGATCGTGAATTGATCGGAATTGTCGAATAAGTATTCATTTTGTTGTCGGGATAGAGTCCTGATGGGGTCGTGAATTGTCGAGTTAAGGTCGTGTAAGTCGGATGGCGGTCGGGTAGAAGTCGTAAACAGGCCCGATCAAGAATTTGGTTGAGCTTGGTCGTGGAAATTTGGGCAATCGGGTTCATCGAGATGATCTGATCGGCAGTGTGAACCTTTCTTTATGTCAGAAATTATTACAACACTGATAACACAGTTCGTGATAGATCTAGAGTTCAGAACAAAATAACCTCTGACAAAAAAAAGAGCTAGATGCAATAACAAAAGGCCGTAAACAACTAAAAGAGCTATTCTCTATTTATCAATTACGCTTAAAACCGAATATTTGGAACCGAGGATGCAAAAAGAACAGAAACAGTTGAAAAGCTATCTGACCAAAAGGGCGCTCCCGGGCGCATTTTAGTAGGACCAATAATAAATAACAAAATAAGTCGAAGGTCAACTTTGCCTAATGGTGTTAAAATCTTAGTTTCTTCATAATGTCAAAATTTATAGACAATTAACATGATTAAAAGGGTGATATCAGAATCAAAACGTCGCTTTCGTCGGAATGATTCCTAAGTCTTCAGATTCGTGTTTGTAAGATCCACAATTCTTTCCAATCTAAAAACAAGTTGAACAATTTATTGCTAAGGTCTAGAAGACGAATGCTGAACGCCTATATAAAATAATTCGAAATACTAATCAGGAATTTGTGTTTTGATTTATATTGATTAATTAAACGTCCTTTACTTGTGTTTTTGTTATGTTTCGACAATCAATTTTCATAATAAGATATCGCAAAGCCATGTTCTTTCAGAAAAAAGAATGACTTACTGAATGCATGTATTGATTGATTATCTTTTTCGGATTTAACAATTGCGATTGTCGAGTTATGTAATCTTTTAACTTTTATCTGGTCTAATTTTATTTTAGAACGAATGCATAATCCACTTTCAAAAGTTGTGCAAATACGAAACATAAAGACAAAATATACTTCTGCCCTGTCTTTTTCGTACTTGAAAGTTATTGGATAGTAAGAAAGCCATTTGGATTAAACCTTGTGAAATTTGCATGCATTTACGTTATTGTATTGGCAAAATGTATCATTTGGTGTATATAGGAAACTTAAACCGTTCTGCTATACTGCTACTATACTTGTGAAAAACACTTGGCAACAGAAACGTATTCATCTTATCTATATAAAAAAATCGACCCAATTTACATAGAAATGGACGTCTTCGTGCATTTGTGATCGCAAATAAAATATGTTCCGGACCTTATGGGTATTTGGACCATACGTGTATGGTTGGACCATATTAGTATACCCTTATGGTCATGATATATGCGTATGGTCCAAATACTCATATGGTCCGGAACACATACATGATATTCTGTGCGTTGTCGGTCGTCTATTAATTTTTTTCTTTTGTTGATGGATTTGACGTCTTTCTGTGAGTGATTATTTGTTCATGACTTAAAACTTACTTGCAAATAATTTAAAAACAAGACTTGATTTATAAAAATGTCCAAACAAACCATGATTTTTTTTTAAACATACATCACATCCATTGCAAAAGGCTAAAATTCGCCAGGTCTTTAATTTCAACTAAGTGAGTTGACTAAATTAATGTTGCGGACCATTTTCCAATTTCCATGCGGTATCCCTATTTTTTTTCTCGCTCATTTTTTATGTTTTTTTTTTCATCCCAAGACCTCTTGGAGCTTTCATTCTATAAAGTGTGTATTTTGCTAATGGTCGAAGGTCATACGGGGACCTATAGCTTGATAACGCCTGTTGGTCACTGGAAAGAATGTGTCTGATTGCCTATCACACTTCATATTCTTATTTTAACATGCAGTTATATCTATGATAAGAATGAAAATTGAATTGTCATTGAGACAAAAACCCAACCAAAGAGCAAAAAAAAAAAAAAAAGAAAAAAAAAAAGCCCAAGGCAACATGTAGATCTTTCGTATCAAGGGAATTGCTATAAATATATTTATTTCAGGTTAATAGTATTCGGCCATACTCAAGTTATAAAATAGATCTTGTCGTCAACTTTTGCAACCAGCTTCTATGTTTCTATAATGCACTGTTCATCTTTTTTGGGCTTCGACTTTTCCATTGGACAGACAATTTTGTTTTCGACTGTTTTAAAAAGATGCATTTTTTTACAAAATCATACAAGTAAGGAGTCTCTGGCCTTTGGTAGTGTTGTATGTTAATTAATGTTTGTTTATTTATTTGTTTAGGAAATAAGTATGACGTACATTTTCACTGAACTAGGACACTTTTTATAATAGTTTTTCGATATCGCTCGGGCAAAAATAATCACGAATATAATGCCTACCCATGTTAAAACTACAATAAAGTATAGTCTGCATCAATTATTTCTTCAACCTACCATTTTTTTTGTCTGTGTTGGATTTGTGTGGCATTGAAAAAAACGGGTATAAACTACACAGTGCAGCTTTCAACAAGAATACAAGATTTGTTGATTTTCAAAATGCGACCAAAATTAAAAATTTGCTCGCAGCGGAAAAAATTCAACAGTTTGATTTTCATTGAAATAAAACAATTGTTATGATTTACACACCGTTACTTTTTCCAATATAAATATTCCAACTATTTTGTTTGTTGTTTCCTTTATAAATTTACATCATTTTTAAAAAGACCACGCGTCTTCGATATTTAGAAGACTATAAAAGCGATGTTCATTATCTTTCTTCTGCTGTAAGTTTAACTTAGTTATTTTGTGTCATAATTGCCATCTCGTATGTTTTAAATTTGAATAAAGAAGATTCAGGTTGTCTTATACGTCAATGATACACACAAAACAAAACCGATGACAAATAAAATAAGGTGCAACATTCATTCTCCATGAAAAGAATACATCACATGTAATTTTTGTAAGAAAAATACCAATTTCGTGAGAAGTTGTGTGTTGGACTTGAAGAGCCAAGGCAAACTGACAAATATCTGAATGTCAGGTATATATAAAAAAAACAAAGCCCACAACGTAGAAGTTTTTGTTCTCTTAATCAATAAGATATTTTCTGAAATAACGCGGGTCCCTATTAACTTTAAAGTTTTTTTGTTGTTTTTTTTTACCATGAATAAACTTTTTTTTATTATTATTATTTATTGATATCAGCTCTGGACATTAATATTCTTAAAAGTGAAACTGTTGTAAGTGATGGTATAACAATTATTTAAAATAAATTCCTTAAATGATATGTAAAAAGAAAGTTTCATTTTATGTATCAAAATGTGTAACAAATGATTATTTAAATCCCCACTTGAAGGCCTCCGATAGACTGAGTGAGCATAAAATCATCGCCCACGACAAACAAGTTAAAGGTAAACTTTTCAGTACAATTACTAATAAACGTTTTACTGTCGACCACACTGTTATGAATTTCGTTCTATGTACCTTGTTTTTTTTCCTTCAAATTATTTGATACCGGGTAATATGTGACCTTACTTTAATTAAAACCATGTCAGCTATCTAGTTTTATTTATAATAAAACAAACTGTTTTGTATTCTTTGATATAAATTTCAATTATCCATGCAGAAAGGACAATTTGTTTTTGTGTCCACTGAGTAGCATCGCATGTTCTTAAAATATATTTCTCGCACAATTCTGGACATCGGTGGACATGCAACATTGCAAAACCCCGTTTACAAATGAAAATCAACGCTCAGACTATAGTCATAAAGTAGGACAATAAATGAACAAAAGACAAACCCGAAACACAGAAGTACAAACAATAGACCATCAACTCTGAAAACTAAAAGGAAAAATAGAAACATGGATAACAAAAAACATCCAGGGAATACACCAGAGAGTGAAGAGAACTTGCTTCTTGCAAGACACTTTCCGTGAAAACAATTTGATATGAAAACAACCTTTGGTTTAATTTTTTTTTAGACGAGGCATTTGCCTCATTTGCCTCAATGTAGTTATGGCCCTCCTCCATAATTTTACATAATTCTCCTCCAAGTAGTTGCCTTTATTTATGATTAAATTTTTTCTTTTTTTTGGGAAATTTTGTTTCGCTTTTTAGTAAGTTCACTATGTATTCCAATTTTCAAATCTCGTGATGAACTTTTCACAAAAAATCTTAAACCCATAATCGATCGCAATTTACAGTGAAATGTTATTGACCTTGAAGTAGTTTTTGTCGAGCCTGCGACAGTGTTAATTAACTTCTTTAAAGCTTTATATTCTAGAAGGTGGAAAGCTTGGATGCTTCATACTTTGTATAAAGATGCCTTATTTTACGAAGTTTCCGTCTGTCAAATGTCCTTGGCCTCATTTTCATGGTTCAGCGACAACTTGAAAAAATGTTTTTGTTAATGTTATTTTCTCTCTTATTAGGCCATAGTAATTATATTTTTAGTTTTACGAAATTTTTTGACAAAACCAATGGGTAGGAGGACGAAAAAAAAAAGAAAAAATAAACTGCTGCTGCTGATTTTTTTTTTAATACCAACCATCAATATCAAATTTTTTTTTTTTTTTTTTATTTCACCAGGAGATTTTCTACTACGTGTAGTGTAACAACTATTTTTTTTTTCTTGACAAGGTTTGAATTGAAAATCAATGTGCAACAACTTACTAAATCACCAAGAGCATAAATTTAGATTCTTTCATGCAGTTATGAACTAAAATTATTTTTTTTTGCACGAAAAACACTGGGTCGGAGGAGAAAAAAAAAATAAAAATCAACATTTTTGATTTTATTTTTTTTCCTATTTGGCAAAAATTAGGGTAGGAGGGTTCGTAAAACTAAAAATAAAAAAACTACGGCCTTATGAGTATTAACACAGTTTTCACTTCACCTCATTTCAAGGATCAGTGAACAAGGCCAAGTTTTTGTGGTCAAGTGGAAATCTCACGTACCATAAATTATAAGCAATAGGTCTACTATATTTGGTGAATGAAAGGATTGTAAGGTGTACATGTGCAACTGGCAGGTGTCATCTGACCTTGACCTCTTTTTCATGGTTCAGAGGTATAGTAAAGTTTTTGTTTTGGTCTATTTGTTTTAATACTGTATGCAATAGGTCATTTTATTTGGGGTATGGAAATATTTTATCATATGATGTACTTGTTGGTGACGCAGCTTTTGACCTTGACCTGATTTTCAGTTCATTAATCAGTGTTAAGATTTGCGTTTTGGTCCGTTTTTCTTAAACTATATTTGTTGTATGGAAGGATTGTAAGCTGCACATAACTGCCTGGCATGGTTCATACGACCTTGACCTAATTTTTCTTTGTTCATTGGTCAAGGTTATTTTTTTTGGTTAAGTCTTTCGTAGAAACTATAAGCATGATAAGCAATAAGTGAACTAAATTTAGTGTATTGAATGATTGTAAGTTGTACATGTATTTCTCTTTAGGTTTATATGACCTCGACTTCATTTTCTTCGATCAAATTAAGTTTATGTGATAGTTGTAGTAAAGCTTTTAATTTAGGACGATTTACATACTGTAAATTCAGAAATTATTGTGAAAAATGCGACAGGGTAATAATTGCAATAATTTAAACTCGCATATAGAAATCTTTTATATTGAATTCAATATTGCATTAATAAATGCACACAATAATTTATTAATTTACAGTAATATCATTGGTTAGTAAAGAAAGCGAGACCTATTGTTTTACAAGTTGCTGGACAATTCAGAGCTCGACACTTTTCTGTGTTGTTGGAAAATGTTTTTTTTTTTGATATTTTAGTTTTTCAGTTATGTCTCATTAATGTAATCTCCACATTTCCAAACGCAATTTATTTATACTAGTGAAATAATCACATTTCCAGACTTGCATTCCATCGTTAGAATTTCACTGCTTTAAAGTAAGACATGACATGTATTGTGTTACTGGTTCTCTGATATTCCATAAAATCATGCGACCTAATATACAGGATTTAAATTAGTCAATATGGCTGGGTGAAATATATTTGGTTATTGTATGCAGGTCTATATAAACTTGCTTTTTAAGGTGTTTATCCTATTTTCAAAATGTGTACAATACATGGTTTATCGGAACAGCTTATAATCAATTTAATACTATCAGCTTTGTAACCTTTGTTAGTAAGGAAATTGGGAAGTCTACAGAAAACTATACACATCATTTACAAGTTATATCTGTATACCCTCCTAACAGAAAAGTAGAGCAACTTTTTAGCATCCTAATCAATGTCTCTGATGGATAATCACACATCTCTGTCCAACCTGTTTCAGAAGTAATTTTTGTACTTATGGCCCTGGTTCTGACCAGGACTTTTAATGTATGTTTTTTTATATCATTTTTCTTCTTGTAGGAGAATAACCACTGCAAATGTTTGTACCTGTCCTAAGTCAGGAATCTTATGTACAGTAGTTGTTGTCCGTTTATGTGGTTCATACGTGTTTCTCGTTTTTATATAGATAAGACCGTTAATTTTCCCATTTGAATGGTTTTACACTAGTAGTTTTTGGGGCCCTTTATAGCTTGCTGTTCAGTGAGAGCCAAGGCTCCGTGTTGAAGGCCATATCTTGACCTATAATGGTTTACTTTTATAAATTGTTTCTTTCCAAGTTGGATGGAGAGTTGTCTCATTGGCACTCATGCCACACCTTCCTATATCTAATTATCATATTGTTTTTCTGATATTTGTATACATACAAACAAGAAGATTTCTTATTGTTAGATGTAACCCCAGGGCATTATAAACAACTACTTATTTGAGTCATCGGAAAAGAGAGCAGTTTTTACTGGAATAAAAAAACACTTCAATTTTCCTCTTCAATAATTTATTGTGGGTTTATTTTTTTGTTGCCTCTGGTTTGTTGAAAACATATGTGAGACAACATTTTCCACAGTATTGTCTGTCAAAATGGTTAGCCATGAATACACCGGCACCACACTCTTCATTGGGACATTCACGTCTCAGTCGGGTGATTTTACCGTTCTCATCAACCTGAAAAAATAATGATAGAACCATGATAATACAATACATATGTGTGATTCCTACAATGCTAAAAAACACTAAATATATATTGAAATCAAATGCTCAGACTTTTGGTAAGCTTTTTTAATCATTAGCTTCATCGTAATAATGGTCATCAAAGCATTATCTTTCCATAATCACAACCTGTTCAACATATATGTTACAACAATAGCTTGCAGATACTTTGTTATTCTTAAAATCTAATACTGTAAATTCAGAAATTATTGTGAGGTTTTTATTATTGCTGCGACAGAGTTGAAAGCGCAATAATTTAAACTCACATTTTGAAATATTGTATATGAATTAAACAGGATTTTTCTCAAAATTGTAAAAATTATAATCCCATTTAATTCTAATACGACAAAATCGCAATAACAAATGCAAGCACTAATTTCTGAATTTACAGTACTTGAAATTCTGCAGTCTTCACCGTTAACTACAAGTCCTACAGCATTGGCTTGTAAAATTCTTCTCTACAAGCCAACAGAATCCAACTAAAATTTTCATAAAAAATAGCTTCTGGACTCAAAAGTTAAGTGTGAAGGCGGAGTCTGCCATAGATTTGAAGGACTAAGAAATAAAAGTTTTCTTTTTGTTATAGTTGTTCCTGTTGACCTAGTTTGGAATATAATACATGTACTTAGTACTAGTATTAATTTTTTAGAATTTAGTTTTTCCTTTCACGATTGTATAAAGCCGAGATATGCTAAAAGAATGATTGTTTGATGCGAAGCAGGAGATGCTCAGACATGGTAACGCTTAGATTTTAATCATCAGCTTCGTTAGGTGTCCTAAGTGTTGTCATCATTGCATCAAACGGAGTAAATCATTCAAATTACTGTTTAATTGTTCATACTATATTCATTAATGCTTGAGGAACACAATTTTTCATATTAGAATACCAATGTCATTATTAATCACCAATCATATGTATATATATATTTTTTTGCTTATCTGAATGAACCTCAAGCTTTTAATTTGATATGCTTTTTCAAATTTATGAGGGAGAAAATTGATCAAATTTCTATTCAATAATGAGTTGCTTTTTGTTTACAGGGCAGTACATGCAAAAATAAGAAGCAAGCACGTTCATATATAATTTTTGAATTCTAATACATGGCCATGGGAAGTGTTAACTGACAACGTATATCATATATATTGCAACTCTTTTTTCTTGAAAAATTCAGTCCATATACAGTCAATTTATAATACATGTATAACAAATTTCCAAGCTGTTTAGTATTTTTATACTTTGCTCAAGCTCAGTCATGGTAACGCTTAGATTTTAATCATCAGCTTCGTTAGGTGTCCTAAGTGTTGTCATCATTGCTCAAGCAAACAGAGTAAATCATTCAAATTAATGTTTGATTGTTCCTAATACACATGTATTTAGTCATGCTTTAATAGGAACACAATTTATTTCATTAGGATACCAATGACCTTACCAATTACATACCAAATGAAACCTTTTGTTATTTGAATTAACCTGAAAGTTTTCCATGATGTTTTTTCTAATTTTTGAGGGAGAAATTTATCAAATCAAATTTCTATTTAGTAATGAGTTGCTTTTTTCGTTTACTGTCTTACAGATATTTCCAGGGCAGTACATGCAAAGATAAGAAGCAAGTGCTATCTTCATTACACAACTTTCGAATTCTGATTCATGGAAAGTGTTGATTGGACCTTCATACGGCTCAATTTTAAAAAAAAGTTCTGTCTATACATCACATTTTATTCATTTTATACTTTGTTGATGCTCAGTCATGGTAACGCTTAGATTTTTAATCATCAGCTTCGTTAGGTGTCCTAAGTTTTGTCATCATTGCATCAACGAGAGCAGATATATGGACTATAATCTGTTGATCCAATGAAGTTTTGTTGGAATTATTTTTTTATAATTTTTATTCAGTTTGATCTATAGATAACAATGTACTTTCATTGGAAGGAATCCAATACTGTATTAAAATAACCCCTATCCTATTAACAATGATTTCCTTAAAGAATTTATAAATTTTGATTTCCTTTTTCTAGGATGCTATTTGAAATTTTTATGGGAAGATAACTGATTTAGGTTTCTATATGGCAGTGTTCTCCCCAGAAATTTTGGATAGCATCACATTTTGCGTACAAAAAAATAACTGTATTTTTTTTAATGTTGTTTGTCGCGTCGCGTTGATGCTCTATTTCCTTTATATGTTTTAGTTTATATTGTTCAATTCATAACTGAGAATACAATTAAACTATAACCACAAAAACAGTTGTTTCAGTTTATGTCTTCTTTATTCATTTATAGTTACAGCATTATTTTTTTTCCTCTTGTGCCAAATAAAAATAAATATGTGGTTTCAGTTACCCAACAATAAGTCAAATGAATGAATGGTTCATTATAGTGCAACCTGTATATATACAAAACTAAATTATCTAGTACACAAAATTAACTACTTTTTATATTATATTAAGTAAAGATAAAGTAGCAAAAGAAGCAAAAAAAAAATCAATTTAAAAACTTTTTTTTATCATGTTTATGAAATTCATTGTTTCATGCCACTCAATGAATAAGTCCCAGTTGTTTCTTATCTTTACATCAAAATCATATGTATTTTTAACAAAGTTATCTAACAAATAGTCTGTTAATGCGTAGTTTTCTCTCTTGGTTTAATTTTCTGTCTACTGTCCATCTGTTGTAATTATAGTGAAAATGCGGATTTTTGTCATATCTGGTCCGGTTTAGATCCGTAGTTTACACAAAAATGTGCAATGGCGGCCGTAGTAAAATTTACGAAAATGAGTCCGAGAATAAACATTGTTTGACAAGAGATTGTGAATGAATAAGACGCTTTTAATGCATTAAATGGATTAAACATAAACTTAAGCCAATTATGATAACTTTTTAAAGAAGTATTAAACTTATTTTAGCTCTAAACCAAAATTCTCGCTCTCGTATTACCGGAAGAGAAAGAAAGTAATTTTTGGAGAGTTGCACAAATAAACGATCTTTTAAAAAAAAATAAAAATCGTTTCAATCTTTGAAATTTCGTGATACAAAACGTAGATTTCGAATTGTTTTGTGATTGCATTTTTCCATGTCGATATTGGTGATTGCAGACACGTGGTATTAGTCATGTCACAAGTGTCAGCTTGGGCAGAGACATAGACATATATACACATATGTGTATATATGTCTCTGGCTTGGGATATTCGCATCCAAACAGTTATCACCCTGAGGGCAATTAACACCTAGCTATTTAATCTCTTAATTGCCTTTAGTGTCCGACTTAAAGGGATTACAATTAAAGGTGTTATAATTTTTATGATCATAATCGATAATAGATGAAAGTTCAAAATTGAGGACAAGTAAAATAGCATCTTCAAAATAATTATAGCGTCGCGGGAATTATTATAGCATCACGGTGAAAAAATATAGCGTCGCGGTACCGCGACGCTAAAACCGCCTGGGGAGAACACTGTATGGTAGTTGTTTGCAGTCTAATTAATGTTAAACGGCACAGGCTAATAACACATAGTACATAAATAAATTAATTGGCCAATTATTATTATTACTTTTTTAGATGAATCTGAGTTACATGTACATATATATATAAAATCTAATTGAAATCTTAAGATTCCATTTAAAATATATCTTTTTGAACGTGTTTCCACAGTAGTTGAATAAGAATCGAATCCCTCGTAAAAATAAGTTGGTTTACAGCAAGTGAAGGAGGGTTTTAATAAAGAAAGAAGATTTTAATGATTGGCAATATAATATTTGAGACGGACTGGTTATTATGGAAATGATTTATTTGGGAGTTAAACAGTAAGTTGTTCTACATCTTATGAATATATGGTTGCTTTATGAAATGTTCTTCAACATCAAGATAAATGCTCAGACTTTTGGTAAGCGGTTTATAATCACTGCCTTCATTTTTTATAATAAGTCATCATGGCATTATTCATCAATGACCTCGTGCCTGTATCATTCAGTTAAGTTCTTGTTGTAAATTAAATTAATAGTATAAAAAGGTCGATTGAAAAAACTTGATGATCATCTCTATAAAGTTCACTTATATCATTCCATTTGTTAGATTACAAACATAAATTATTTCATATCACAGATAAATGACAATTTATATTTTAACAATTCAATTGCTTCTATTTAATTTGCGGAAGAACAGTAATTTTTTAGTATTCGGTGTTAATCCCAATGATTTAATTAGATACTGCTACATGGTCAATTTTTTTATTTCAAATAATTTATAAATTCAAGTAATCTGATCTTTATGCATACATGTACATCAATGCTATTTGAAAATTAGAGGGTGGTTCTGGCGAGAGAGAGAACAGATTTAATATTCCCATAGGTAGTAGATGGAAATTCATATTGCTACTCATTTTCCCAGAATACTTATTGTCAATTCACAACATTTCAAGCATTTTAAATGGATAATAACATTCAGATTCTGATGCTCAGTCATTGTAACGCTTAGAATTTAATCATCAGCTTCGTTAGGTGTCCTAAGTTTTGTCATCCTAGCATCACACAGAACAGAGAATTCAAACTGTTTCCTGTAGATCTATAAAAGTAAATTTTTCAAGTTTTCAGGCATCAAGCCAAGTATTAAATTTAATTTTTCATGTTTTCACAGGATTGAAAATGGATAGGAGATTGTGATTTTATGAGTGTCTATATCAAATTTGAAACAGTAAATGAGTTTCTTCATTTTTCTTATTACAAGATTTTTGTATGTCGCATGAACATGCAAGGCTCTGGATGGGGTTTACAGAAGAGATTAATGGGGTGCTAAAATATAAAGAATAGAGCAAAATGACATAAAAGTTTAAGAACACAAAAATGAAGGACCCTGATTCAGACTCTCATATGGTTGCTTTTTGAAACTTTAAACAAGAGGATAAATGCTCAGACTTTTGGTAAGCTGTTTATAATCACTGCCTTCATCTATAATAAAATGTCATCATGGCATTCTTCTTTCTATAAGTTTAATTCGAATATATTAATTGTGTAATGATAAGCATTTTTGTTGCATCAATATAGTATTGATTACTTTACATGCATGCTACACAAGAATCCTTTCTTTTGATAAGCTGACAATAGCAGCGCATACCAAAATTAAAAAATTTTCATAATAAAGTGCAACATTTAGGACTACATGTCCTTCCCATTACAACTGAAATGTCATAACAATGAATAAGAAAACAAACAAAAAGCTTGATATAACTTATTATTTCATAGATGCCCTGCTCTGTTTCACCTATAAATGTAATAAGAATTGAATGCTATTTTTTTTAGTAATTTCATAGGATTATAAGTGTCAATCTTGCTAGAATGTTTTGTTATAACTTCTTGCTGGAGAAAACTGAGTTTCTATTAGGCATGAAAGGTAGTTGTAAGCCTGTTTGCTGCCTAGTCTAGTTATTGCTGGCAAAGATAAAGAGGCATATGCTATCTACACATTTTGTATGTACCTTTTCAATTCTATGCATGCCACTGATATTTCACCCATTCCAGGAGGTGGATTTTTGGTAGTGAAAGATAAATGCTCAGACTTTTGGTAAGCTGTTTATAATCACTGCCTTCATGTTATATAAAATGTCATCATGGCATTCTTCCATAAATTATCTAGTACCAGTTTCGTTGTGTTGATGTGAATAGTTTAAGCTTGTAAACATACAGAAAGATGAAAGATACACTTGCGCAAACCCATCTATTCAAGCAATGTGGGATAACACAGAAGACCAAATCTACTCTAATAAATTGATTTTTTCTCAGGAGTTCATGATGTTGAGAAAACCTACCTTGTAGTATTTAAGGACAGCCAATTTAACCTTCTTCTTCTTGTGCTTGTTTTTTTTTGGTGTGGTGTAATTCTTCTTCTTACGTTTCTTGGCCCCACCCCTCAGACGTAATACAAGATGGAGGGTAGATTCCTTCTGAATGTTGTAATCAGAGAGGGTTCTTCCATCCTCCAACTGCTTACCGGCAAAGATCAATCTCTGCTGATCTGGGGGGATACCTGTAATTACACCGTTTATACTTAAAGACATTGAACAATATAATTTTTATTAGACAAGTATCAGATAGAAATTTAAAGCACTTTAGAATAAGCACCTACTGGCACATATTGAATTAATATCAAATTCCATCGCGATACAACATGTAGTCATTGTTCACCGCTACTTCAAATAAATGTTTGGTCAGGTTTCATTGATTCTTTTACACAGCAGGATGTTTTTGCAAGGTCCTATAAATTGGAAATTATTACAATGCTTCTTGGTTGGTATCTGTTTTGTAAGAGTTTTTATCAAATTACCTTTACATACTTTTCTTTTTCAGATGCCCATCAGTTGTATATCGATGCTCAGACATGGTAACGCTTAGATTTTAATCATCAGCTTCGTTAGGTGTCCTAAGTGTTGTCATCATAGCATATACATATAAAACCCGAACAAACTTGGATGTATCAAGACAGATAAATTATTAATTACCAAGTGTCAACAAAATATAAATTCGCAGCTAATTTTAAAGTCATTTAACTTGGTTCATGTAGTTCTGATTTGTTTTCTAAAAATACATACAGTAGGTAACATTTTAAAATTGAATATTAAGTAAAGTAACAACACTTTTTTTTTCCATTTCAAAAATATTACCTTCTTTGTCTTGAATTTTAGCCTTGACATTCTCTATAGTATCACTGGGTTCGACCTGTAAAATTCATACAATAATTTTAAAACTTTATTAGAATTTGGAAATCATTTGTCTGGTAACAGCTTTATACATTTTGTAAGAGCAGGTTTTTAAGGAATTTGTAAATATTTTTTATTCACAATCATGTCAGTTGTATATATACATGTATAGCTTTACTGCTCAGACATGGTAACGCTTAGATTTTAATCATCAGCTTCGTTAGGTGTCCTAAGTTTTGTCATCATAGCATTTACATATATTTATAACCTGATAACTGAGTAAATAACTAACCCAAGTATATTTTTATTTCGTCAATGTGAAATTCTAGCAATAAGCTTAAGGATCCAAAATTCTTTTCTTTGGCATTAAATTTCTTACTAAACCAATCTGCATAATACATTTTGTACTCCTCCACAGATTTTTTAATACATTTTTCAATATTAATCAATGTCTTTGCCAAATATCCCATTTACAGTGCATGCAAACAATGATACATGCAGTTCAAGTTTTTTTTGGCAACAAAGTGACTCCAGTTTTGAAGTTGTCTTTTTCTTGTGTGCTCAACAACTGTATCAATGCTCAGACATGGTAACGCTTAGATTTATAATCATCAGCTTAGCTTCGTTAGGTGTCCTAAGTTTTGTCATCATTGCATATCATTTACAGCTTATCAAATAGAAGGGAGAAAAACCAAGATGCTTAAAATTTTGCCGACGAATGAAACCAGGCAGTCTTCCTACAATTTTTTTAATTCCAGGAATAAAACTTTTTTTTTACAGTGTGACCATTACTAGCTATTCAGTTTATAAGTAAATTTCTAAAATAAAGTTTCTGTTATTATTCTGTCATAAAACTGAATGACTTTTCTCATGATATACAGTCAAAGCACACATGTAGATACATTTTTCAGGGGTTATACTAATAATGCACAGCATAATACAGGCAAGAAAATATTTGTTGCCATAAAAAAATTGAACCTTATTCATAAGCTGTGGTCATCAGTGATAGAGATTTATAATAATCAACAAAAGCTTGCAAGTTGTTCTTGTACGAGTTTAATTTTCATTCAGGTGCACAGCTTAAGATTTGTTCTACATGTTTAAATATTCAGATCAAAATCTATTATTTAGCTTAGCAACTACATGTTTTGTGTATTATCTTAGCTAGTTCTTTTTCATGGCGGATTTTGTCCAAATACAGCCAAAATATAAAATGATACTGTTCTGATGCTCAGTCATGGTAACGCTTAGATTTTTAATCATCAGCTTCGTTAGGTGTCCTAAGTTTTGTCATCATTGCATCAACTTTTCAGAACCATTCTACTTCTACATTAAGATCCATGAATCTTGTAAATTTATTACATATAAGCATGATAACTTGTAACATGGTGACCTCAAGTTCTATTCTAATAAAAATCCATCTGGGGATTATCTGCTGTCTTACTAATGTTTACCCTAATCATTTTCCAATCTTATTTAAGTTAGTAAATCAGTTAAAAGTGTAGTTTTAACTGTTTCAAACTGGGTGTAAAATCATTTCCCTATCAGGGTAAGCAAGCGAAACAGAACAGGTTCTAACATCCCTTTAATTTATGGCAGAATTTCAGACACCCAAGTAATTATGAAGAAATGGTTGAGATATTGAAGTTTACACAAAGGACTGTTTAATAAAAACAAAGATAAAGGGCAACTAAAGGCAATTATTTCAAATTCAATTTCATCTTCACTCTAGATTATAGTAAAAGCCTACTTCCTTGGCTCTAAAGTGTTCCTCATATACTCACAGACCAGTGGTAATTTTAAAGAAAATACTAATTTCAGAAAGATCTTTGTTATACTCAAGCTCAGACATGGTAACGCTTAGTTTATAATCATCAGCTTCGTTAGGTGTCCTAAGTGTTGTCATCATTGCTCAAGCAATCTAAGTTTAACCAACCAATGAAATATGTTTCAGGAATGTTGGAAAACATCAGCATGTGTTTCAGCTCGTCAAATATATAACTAATTCTGGATACAACATACCCTCATATGGGTTAAACACACATGTACCTACATTTTGTTGTGTTGACAGCCATTTTTTTCAGAAGAGGTTATCATGAATTTTCAAGTTAATTGTACATATATTGGTATTTTCTTATCCAAAATATGCAGAAGTCTATATGCTTTGTTATATTTACCTCAAGTGTGATGGTCTTGCCCGTGAGGGTCTTTACAAAAATCTGCATAATGTACCACCAGAGACCTACAATGAAACAAATAAAGAAATACATTTTAGTTTGACCATGGAATTACTTCGATGTAATAGACGTGATCATTTTTTGGATTTCTTCAATTTCATCAGGTTGGAAAAACCCTCAAATTTGGAATAAAGTAATGACTATCCATTTAATGAGGATTAAATTCCAAGTGAAATAACATTATATTTTAGAAACAACTTTTAAGTACAAAATTCAAAAGGGCACATTTATACATTATCTGCAGTCACTTTTCCCATAGAACAATTCAAATATTGGAATATAATTTCTTTTACTTCAATATTCTTTAATATTGAAAGAAAGACATCTTTTTTTTAAAAGAAAAGTTGTTCCAAATATTATGAAGTTTCCCCTTATGTAAAAAGGCTGGTTTTCCTCTTCTACAACAGCAAAACCCCTTCTTAAAGGGGACAGTCTCTTTTAAGGGGTATCCCTTGTATGTGAGGTTGTTCTCAACTACTGAACTAGTTGAGATTACTCTACGTGTGTTTTGCCAGACAAGCTAGGGCAGTGTGACTTCAGATCTCATCCCGCATCGAGAGTCGACATATGGGTCAATATGAATACATAATCTAACACCTCATTCCTTTAAGATGCAAAAAAACAGAATGTCTGAGTGTGTTCCGATTGGTTGACTACTAAACGTTAAATGGTGAAATAAGCATAAAAATTAGCAAACATCTGTCTCAAGGCTGCAAAGTCCAGTCCGCACCAAAAACTTTTTCAACTATTATTCCGAAGACCTATATTCCAACATTTATTCTTATTGGTCCAAACAAAGTTTTGCAATAACTTACTAGTCCATATAAAATTTCACTAGCCTGGGGCATCAGACTAGTGGCTTACCATGCAGACTGAAAGTCTCTCAAAACTTATCACATTTGAAAATATAAGTTAAAGTAACAGAAACGGTGTCGGTAGATCACGGACTCTAGAAGTAACTAAGTTACGCATCCATGTTGGAGTGGTCAAAACAACTAACCTCCACTAGTTCCCAACCCGATGAGTAAAAAAAAAGCCCTTATTTCAAGTGAATAAACTCATGGTTTTAAAGAATCATGGAATTCACTTTGATTCAAGAATTACTGACAATTCGGCGGTATAATTTGTTTGATAGCTGACCAGATAGTCAATCCGCTAATTTTATAGATGCAACCCAAGGTTTTGGAAATAAAGTTACTTAGGAAACCGTTTATGACAAGGGTGTATGTGATGGGAATAATTGAGAACAGCCTAACAAGTTGATTAATCCAAAGATTAATGTAAATTATTGTTACAAGAGTAACAGTAAACCCACGTGGTTTCCACACGAGGCATGTCGGACCTGTAAAATTTCCTTTAAAGCAACAATCAATTGACTTTATCTCGTGTGTTAAGTTAAATGATTAATATTATTGTCTGAGGACATAATAAAAATGTTTATTTAGAAAGGTAAATTCAAGAAAAGGTGCTATTAAAAACGGCTACCAGGTTCACTCGATGGCGGTCGTTGGGAAAAGGAAGTGCTCGGCGATATTAATCTCAAAACCACTTTTGTTATTGAAATAATAAATAATAATAAAGACACGATTCCACGTTTCATTAATATTAAAATTGTAATATGAAGATGGAAGAAAATCACGTTCAATTATTTTATATCTGTATATTTTGTTTATTAGAGAGTTTTAATGTAAAGGCAAGATTTCATCTTGAAACTTTAATTTAGTGATGGAATTTGCGTTTGGGAGATATCTCGCACATGGGCCTATTAATCATTCAATAACTTTAATAAGAGACAACCTACTTTTTTATATATACATTCAAACTTACTGTTATTTATTATACCGTCATAACATTAAGTTCAGTCAAGATGGACGACTTGTCAATGCGACCACATGATAGCCATCCTAGGAGTAATTGCCCTTTAAAAAACCCTTCCTTTTTTGCAAAAACTTTGATAGATATAAACAAATTAGCACAAACAGATCTATAGAGAAGTCATGACCGAAATTGTAACTGAATTGACCCCTTATAGGAGTTTTGTCTTCTTTCCCTCATTTATCTAGAAACTGACGATTGAGAAACTATAAACAGCAAAAATGTTCAGCACAATATGAACTACAAATAAGCGGAACTCATCATTTGACTGCTTATAGAATTTATTGCTCTTGAAAGACAATGTTTTCTTTTTTTTCAGTTTTCATTTTTGTAAAAAGTATAAGAGATGAAGAAACTGTGAAGAGGAAACATGTTCGTATCAATAATAACTCAGTGACAAATTTGTTAACATGGTAACATTTATAAATTCATGATTTATACGAAATATGTCCTGGAAAGACTGTTTTATCAATGTTTGCTTTTTTGCAGAAACTATGATTGAAAGGAACTGTCCGGCAACCAAACAAAAAATTTCTGCGCAATATGCATATGATCTTCAAATTAATCATCATGACCTCTAGAACATGCCAGAAATTGTGCATTGACTCCCTAATTAGATACTACAAATTTCCGAGAGAAACTGTGGTTGATTTTTTCCCCGCACAATACGGTCTAAAGAGTAGTCCTGGGTGAAATTGACACCTAATAAAAGTTATTTTCCTTGAATTAAATGGTGTTTTTTTTTTTATATTATGTTGGGCTTTTTTTTAGTAAAGAAAGAAAACAAAAAAATGTTTAGCACAAAAATATCTACCAATAAGCCACCTTGGTTTGAATAACGGAGTGGCTATTTGTCCGTCCATTGCAATGCGTATGTCATATAGTGTGAATTCGGAAGTGCATGTAATATTAACTTCAGTAGCACCAAGGAAGCGCGTGTAATCCGATCACTGATTTTCAATATCAATATCATGACTGAAAACGGCGATATCAATATTTGGGATATATCTTGCAGTTTTCGGAATTTGACAATGGAACACGCCGGATAGTATGAACTTCAAAGAATGACAAAATCTTATAAAAGGGACTAAAAAAATTGAAATCACAAGGAAAGTGGGAAATAAAAGATGCTCATTATAATGGTCATGGAACGACTCTGGATCATTATTTCGTTCCATTTGATTTACACTAAACTTCTGGTCAAAGCTTAGTGAGTTTTATTCAACCAGGTAAGTTTTCGCTAAAACGTGCTATCGAAAATACAAGTGTACGGATAAATCCGGCGCTAAACTGAGCTCTAATGTTGGCGCTCAAATGTCCCCTAGTGGTTCAAAATTTTTCGCTAAAATGTCCTGCGCCCTTATCATGATCATGATCACTTTATTCAATTCATGAACATATACAAATATTTTCAAGATTAATAACTGATAGTCATATTTATTATAAATTAAAAAAAATATAGTCAATTATGATTTAATTTACTTTCAATTATATTTTTACCTGAGTTTTACTGTACAATTAATGCGCGCAAACGTAAAATATTTCAGTATCCCCAAATGCGCGCAAACGTAGTGGGCCCATTGATACACAGAAACTCGGTCCAGCTAAAATGATCAACAAGACAGATTTTTGATCCATATATTGTTTCCATATGATCTTGTTGCATTGTATAATCAATCGTCACCGTGAAATCGGTCGATTCCGTACCTAAGAAGGAGAGAAGCGGAGTCACACGAGGATTGCAGATTGATTGTATAATATAAACTAATTGTTGGCAAAAAAGCCACGGTAGGTGAGCGATACATGTAAAGGCTCGTGTGAGCCTCTTTTATTTTCTTCTTTATATCACTTGTGTGCTTGCTAAGTATTGTTGAAACGAACAATCTCTGAAAAGATTAATTGCTGATGTTGCCCATTCATTAATAAAAATTATATTAATGGACCAATTTAGCTAAATAGTTAATTACCGTGAGTTTTGATGGAATAAAGAAGATCTGTTACAGTAACAAATATGGTAAAACTCTAGTAATATTGAAACCTGTTATCACCTTTCACGGATTTGGCTATACTTTTTGAACCTTTTGGATTAAAGCTCTTCATCTTATATATAAGCTTTGGATTTCAAATATTTTGGCCACGAGCATCACTGAAGAGACATGTATTGTCGAAATGCGCATCTGGTGCAACAAAATTGGTACCGTTAATTTTATTAAACAACATGAAACCATAAGAAGAAATGACCTGAACCTTCTAAATATATTTAGGTCTAGGGTCAAAGGACAATGTCTCCCAAAATATATTAAAATACTGGTGGCACACATATTGTGTATCATAATATTCTTACATGAAGCTATATGTTTCGCTAGAGGAGAGGAAGTGAAATTAAGTGTATTGGTTTCCAATGATGAGATGATTTACCTTGTTTAATCTAAAACTCAAGTTCATTTGATAGTCAGTTTACAAAAAAAGATGTTGGCTTGCCACATGATATATAAAAAAGAAGACGTGGCACTGAAACTAACAACTATAAGTCACCGTACCGACTTTAACAATGCTCATATTTTCTTTTTTACTCATTATTTTGTCCCAACACAAATTTTTGATAACCGTAGAATCGTTTTTTTTTCTTATTTTAAATTTTCTGTCACCATAAAAAAACTTGAAAATATGGAAATTGAAAAAAATAATGGATACTGGCACAAACTTTATGAATGTTATCACAATTTCTGTCGGATATAATACAAATTGTATGATATGTCTCTGTTTTGCCATGTATCAATTGAAATCGAATACTGATAGCAAGATACAATGATATAACTTTTTTAAAACCACAATATTAAAATTTATAACTGTTGCAATTTCTACAAACATCAACCCCTGACATGTTTTTTTTTCACGGAACGTGTTTATTAAAAGACAATTGGCATTCCCAGTGGCTCCAAATGCGCTTCCCTTCACGTCAACTAGATCCTTATTTTTTTTTAGAAAGTACTCAACGTGAGCTGTTCATCGGCAATGAAAAGAACATAGCTTTTTCCTTTACTTCACATTTATCTATACAGATGATGTTCTCTCATAAATTATAAATTGCAAACTAGAAAAATGTATATTTAAATTTTTTTTTATCAGAATTTAAAACTGTGTAAAGTGTTCAAGATTTATCCAACTTTTCCAATATTTGTCTGTTTGTCTTTTTATTTATACCCATTGCGTTGAATGTTTATTTTCAATCTATGTGTTTGACTGTCCCTCTGGTATCTTCCGCGCCTCTTTTACTTCAAACTTTGCGGGAAAGTTTGTAACAGGAAGTACATGTAGACGAAATAGAATCACAACTGTGACGTACATACTGAATCTCAAAAAGTTTATGCATGCGAATTCTCCGGCATCGCGATCGCTTACGGAAATTGTAAAAGATGGACAAAAGGAGTGCTACGAATAAAATGTTCAGGATTTGTTCCTGCTCAACGAAACTACGGACAGACTGGAAAAGGTAAATTTTAGTGAATTTTATTTACTTATGGTGTCACTGTTTTATGTGATCTGATGAGAAACTTCATAACTTTTTAATTTTATTAATAAGAACTGTTTTATTTGTAATTTTATAAATTAAAAAGTTTGAAAAATGGAATACATAAAAGAAATAAAGAAAAGAAGAAAAAAATAACCGTACTCCCGTGTGTACGTTGGTATCGTTAAAATAACGTCGAATCACGTCACAACTATATTGTTCCACTGTTTCTACATAGTTACGCCAAAAGATCGTGCATAAAGTCGCTCCAAATTTCACTGCTTAATATTTCTTCTAAACCTTGAAAATGTTGCAAAAACTTGCAGATTTCTGGACTTATAAAGATTGGGAAGTTTTGCAAGTAAGTTTATTTCTTGAAATTAGAAATAAAATTTCCCGTTTTATTCACTAATTAATAAAATTTGCTTTCTGAGGGATGTACGCCTCGGCCACCTTCTTCTTCCACAGCTTAAATCATAAAATCACGCTATTTTTACCTTTATTATAGTTTGTTAGCCAAAATAATTTATGGTTTCCATATATAAATGAATCAAAACAGTTTTTCATGTTTTACGTTTTCAATGCAAAGCAGCGCGGTGTAAAAGGGGGCTGTTGGCCATGGATAAATGTCTGCTTTACGTCCAGCGGCAAATTAAATGCAAGTTTTAATCTAATATGAATGTTGACAATGCATGGAATAAATATACTCTTTTCTTTGATTTGTAGAACGTGTCGTCTTATTTTTAACACTTATACTATAATAAATGACTTGTCTTGAAAATCAGCGCTTATACACAATAGACCACTTGTCCTTAATGCTAATCCTCAATTTTTAAAAAGTTTTGTAAGCCATACTATCTTCAGAAGACAGATGATTTACATGTATTTTCTAAATCTATGCATTAACCCTTTTTTATGCATTTAGGTTGTGCATCCATTTAATCTGCGTCTGGGTTACTTTATTTCTATATTATATTTCGGTATTTCTTTTGCAGACGAAAGAAAAGAGACCACGATTCGGTCCGTTGCGAAAAGTCCAAGATTCCTCTTCTGATAAACCAACACCGGTAGAATGGCTGAGTGGGACTATAAAACATCAAGATTCAGTTAGATTCGCCGGTGGGTCGGGAGAGCCTGTGAATAACACCAACAAAGTTTTGGTGAGGATCTTTGTTTAAAATAGATACTAAGATAGTGCATCGCATATGCATAAGGGTGTAATTATGATAAAAAAAATCTCTACACCCACTTGATAAAATCCAAAGCGATTGAGTACCACTTTTACTGCAGTTCTTCACCCTTAAGACAAATCGATGCTTTTACCACGGAGTACAACTCCAAATTCTTACCTCACTTCAAATCGGTACTTCGTGTTTGTAATGCAAATTCACGCTTACGAATATACAAAAAGTGGTATGATTGTCAATAAGACAACACACCAACTAGAGACAAAAAAGTCGAAGGTTTAAATATCTATGTATGGTCATAAAAAGAAAGCTTTTCAAAATGGACAAAAGTGATAGTACCATCAAAGATTAGCATAAACCTGATTTTTTTCAAAATGTAACTATGATTGCTTCAAAATATTCAAATCAGATTGACATTAAAGCTGTCATTTTATTAAGATTTTGATTGAATGATATTTTTTTTATTTTTGCAGGATGCTGATTTCAAGAAACTTCCCAATACTTCTAATGTTCAACAATCAAATACTAACGAGGTAAGTAAACTTAGGCTTATTAATATTATATGGAGATAAATTTGTGACTAAACAAGTAAACTTTTAACAAGTTGTTTCCCCCCTTTTGATATACCACCAAAAAGGTGACAGAACTTTCGGGATCTATACAAGGTTAAAATCAGGTACTTTTTGTCAACTATGCAGAATATCAATTTACAAAATCTATCTTTTTACTGTCTACATAGAGTATTACAAAAAAAAAATACATTTTGTTTCAGAATACTGACAATGTTGCACCAGGATTCTTCAATATACAAAATTGGAGAGAGACTTTTGAAAGGAAAATGCAGGTATTTATTGATACAAACTTTAAATTAAAAACTACCGTAAAACACAGACTGCATAAATCTGTCACAATTTGATTTATAATTTTGAGCCTCAAATTAAGTTTTTTTTACTTGGTTGGGCACTATAAAGGTCTAGCTTTGCGTACTTTCATTTCTTCTTCTTCTGTTGTTGTTTTATATAAAAAAGAAGATGTGGTATGATTGCCAATGAGACAACTATCCACAAAAGACCAAAATGACACAGACATTAACAACTATAGATCACCGTACGGCCTTCAACAATGAGCAAAGCCCATTTTGTCCTACTCTTGATTTGTTTTATCCAATTATTTTCTATCCTTTTTATAATTTGGCACCCCATTATTCTCTATTCTTAATTTTTTTTGGCCAATTTTTCTCCTTTCTTTATGCTTTAAACATATATCACTTGAAACTAAGTAAGGGGAGGGTACCAATATAATATCAAAGTCATCAATTAAAAGAAAAATGCCACAATGACATGTAATAACATAATGACCGGTATGAATTAATGTTTAAATGTTCTGAAGATTATTTCAAATAAAATCGAATAACGAGTGACATCTTTGATTTCAGATACCAACATATACTGGTTTCTGCACTTCATACACCGATTATTCAGACCATCTTGATTCTCACTGCAAAGACGTCTCCCTCGAGGACAACCAATCAAATCAAGAGGACCTTTACTGGAAACAAGAATCATATTACCGGTCTGCACAGGAAATCAGAGAACATAACAGGAACTCCGATATATCGAAGCTAAATATCACTTCCGGAATAGATATCGATATAGCAGATATTGCTGCTCAGCTGATGAAAGGAGATTCTGTTCTTGATGTCGTAGACAAAATGGCTGCCAAAGACGACTGGAAAAGCAAGATAAGTTTCAGTAAAACTGATTTTCAAAGTCAGCCATCCAAAACAAGAACCTTGAAATTAAACGACTGCTCTGAGGTTGTCGTTAACCTAATTGAGAAGACCCATCCGATGCTTCATAAGAAACCGATTTCCAACACCAAGACTCCATGTCATACGCCATTTTTACCAGTTCATCGACAAAACGCTTTTAATCAGATTCCGATTTCTACAGACTCACTCCTTCAAAGGTCAAACGTCAAACTAAACTTCTTGTCTACAAAGCAGAGAGTAGACCCATCCATCCCACTTTTTCGATCAAAATCAGACTGTGAGGTGAACTTCAGCAACATCTGGGACTGTATGCATCAGCGTTTTGTCGTTTGCTCTGCATACGAAAATAGAAGGCCAACAATGGAAGTACCAGTTTATATCTCTGCATCATTGGTATCTGTACAAACAGCAGTAGTCCCCGAAAACCGCAAAAGAAAGGCTTCAACAACATGCACTAATCAACCAGCTGCAAAACGTCAACATAGTTATAATAAAAAATCTCAAGTGGCATCTCGACTGAAGCAGGCTACATCATCATCATGTAATGACCTTTTTGCTACACCACTATTTATTCCATCCAAGCTTGACCAGACTGCTTGTTTTTCATCTACAAAGAAATCGTCAGCAACATACAGACATCAATGAGGACAAATATGACAATTCTAAGCTCAACTGTGATAAATTAATATGACAATTCTAATCTCAACTGTGATAAATTAATATGACAATTCTAATCTCATCTGTGATAAATTAATATGACAATACGGGTAGTTTTATAAAAATCTGTTTTGTATTTTTTTTCTTCTATTTTTATAACATTTACAAAGGCTTTATGATGATTCAAAATGTTTTTAGATAGAAGGTAAGTATATAAAAAAATATATGCGTTGATCATGATGCAAATTCATTTTGAAGCCTATGTTTAATTTTAATTTGGCTGTAAACTTCATACATTATACTTTATTATTTGTGTAAATGCATGTGTGTATGATTGTACGATGTATGTATGCTTGTATGAATGCATGGTGTGAGTAAGTATGTTTTGTTTGTTTGTTATTGTGTGTGTGTGTGTGTGTGGGATGTCTTTGTGTAAGCGGTTGCGTGATTGTCGGCTATGGAGCTGTATATGGTTGATGCATGTTTGTGTGAGTGTTTGTGTGTTTGCGTGCATATGCACTTGAATAATTCATGAATAATTGTAAATATGAATCTTGTTTGTATGAATTTTTGTTTGACCCTGAGGGTCTGGATGGGATACTTATTTCTGTTTTTTTTTTAATACCATCTTTCTTTTTTGGCCCAATCTTTTATCTATTCTGTTAAATTCAGCACACCGTTATTTTCTTTTTTTTGACATTTTTTCTCTTTCCTTTATGGACTTATACTTCTGTACTTTTTTGCTAATCAATCTCCATTCTATCAACCCCACCAGACCCTTGTGTAAGCATTGTATATTTGAAATTGTATGTTGTATAAATGGGATTGTATAAAAATATTTTTTTCGAAATTCTCGATGTTGTTGTCATTTTGCCTTACATGAATAACAATATAATAATAAGTTTTATATACAAACAAGAAGATGTGGTATGATTGTCAATGAGACAACTCCACAAGAGACCAAATAAAGCAGTATTCAACAACTATAGGTCACTGTACGACCTCCAACAATGAGCAAACCCATAACGCATAGACTACTATAAAAGTACCCGAAATGACATATGTAAAATAATTCAAACGAGAAAACTAACGACCTATTAACAACATGATGAACGAAAAAAATTTGATACACACCAATAAACGAAAATTCAACCACTAAATTACTGTCTCCTGACTTAGGACAGGCACATACAGATAGTCGAGATGTAGTCTCCTGACTTGGGACAGGCACATACAGATAGTCGAGGGGTAGTCTCCTGACTTGGGACAGGCACATACAGATAGTCGAGGGGTAGTCTCCTGACTTGGGACAGGCACATACAGATAGTCGAGGGGTAGTCTCTTGACTTGGGACAGGCACATACAGATAGTCGAGGGGTAGTCTCCTGACTTGGGACAGGCACATACAGATAGTCGAGGGGTAAAACTTGTTTCAGATGACCTGACTTGGGACAGGCACATACAGATAGTCGAGGGGTAGTCTCCTGACTTGGGCAAGGCACATACAGATAGTCGAGGGGTCAAACTTGTTTCAGATGACTCCAAAAGTATATAAAAAACATGTTTTTTTTCCGAATCAGGACAAATAAAGCTAGCATATGAGATTGATAGTGACATTTTTACCGGCAGCATCAAGCTATCTCCCTTATTTTAACCATAGTATATATATTGAAACCATATGTTTGTTAATCATTCTGAAGAAACCAATGCTTTGAAGTCAATTTTAAATCCTAGTGAACCGAAGTATATTCATGAATATCTAATAATGGTAAGAAACCAAAAAAAAAAAAAAAAAAAATCCTCGAATTTTCTCTCCGATGGTGAGTTTGTAAAAAAAACTGCAATATAGTAAGATGTTGGAACAAAAAGATCGAATAACATTTTACAATATTGACGCATCACGAATTAGTTGACCGTTATGGAACATCTGTTTCACAGTTTTCTTCGAATGTTACGAAGACTATATAACAGGGTTTTTACTTACACGAGCAGCACGATGAGTGCCACATGTTAAGCAGGTTCAATTTGTTTTCGAATTGAATTTGACTGCCCCTTTTGGTTTCTTCCTCTCAGACTTTTTTGTCCTTACTACACGACTAAATACAAAACAGAGTGTTATGCCCCGCAACTAAAAGGCGTATTATTTTACCCTTGTACGTCCGTTCGTCCGTCCGTCCATCCGTCCCATGCATGATAGGTATATAGCTATTCCGCATAACTCCTCCTACAGTTTAAATACTAGGAAGTTTTCACTTTACTGTATGTTTGTACATATATTGAAGGTGTGCTGCATGTGGTCAGGGTTTTGATTTTTATAAATATTTGATCGTTTGGTAGATATAGTTGAACTTTGTCATTTTTTGGAGTATTTACTTGCATAACAGGAGCGTTTCCATGCTAAACTTTGTGTATTTAAAAGAACACTACATCTGCAGGGGTATCAATCGTGTCTCCAGACACAATAATATCTCAAAGAAAGTCTTGCATTGAATTTGTTATAATGCAGTTACTTTAGAGTGGAAGGCGGGGAGTCAAGTTGTCTAGTTTATAATTGAATTTGAATATAGTTATCAAAAATTTTTAAAAAGTAAATCAAATCCCATATCTGAGGTATATTCTAGTTTGAGTGTAATTGTAATTCTAGTAAAACTTCGATTTGAATTTCGAATTATCAAAGTATGAGTGGGAGTTGTTTTGTATAGGAGAGATAATTTAAGAACGTTTTTGAATTTCTGCGTCTATAGGCAGAGCTCATTGGCATAGCGCAGATACACTGCAGAGGAGACTCTACGTTGCGTTGCTATTGAGGTCCATGATTTTCTTCCTTTAATTAAAGAATAAAACGTTTTAAGAATAATTTGCGATATTTTATTTAAAACTTAATGCTGAGTTCACACGTAATTCGAATTCGATTCGCATTAACTAATTCGAATTATTTTAATTCGTATTCGAAACGTTTAACGTCCTAGAGGTAACGTCAATTCTAATTCGAATCGGAATGCGCGTCAAATTTGCTTTACTGTCCTAACGACGTTAACTTTTAATTCGGATTAAAAAAAAAACGTATTTCTAATGCGAATTAGTTAATTCGAATAAGCCAATTCAAATCAATTCGAATTAAAAAAAAAGAGTGTGTGAACACGATTACCGAATTCGATTCGAATTAAATGTACGTGTGAACGAGGCATAATTTTCCAACATTTATTCCGTTTCAAACTTTAATTTTCGGTCTCATCACATTTCTCAATTGAATTTGTATATCATATTTGTTAACGATTATTGTTTTATACCAGGTCGTTCGTTTTCTTGTTTTAATTGTTTTACATTTGTCATTTCGAGGGTCGTTTGAGACTTTTTGTATACTCCTATGTCGTATGGGTTTTGCCGCAGTCATTGTTGAAGTGGTAGGGGATCCATTATTGGTTACTTCTTTTTCTACGTCATTTGGTCTTTGGTGTTGTCTCTCACATTGGCATACATAGTTAAGTATGTCTCATATTTTGAAATACATCTTTAAATTGACAATAAGGTTTCGAACGAGAACATGCGTAACGACAATGAAAAGATAATGTCATCTTTCCACTTGTGAACTTTCCATTTTTATTTGCCTAATTTCAGACTCGCTTGCATATGGAGTATGATCCCCGAAGTTAATACGATATTTCAATGTCATTGGAGAGCACGCTTTGGCGTGATTTCCTCGACAGTGGGATTTTACTTACATAAAAGATACCACCTCTTCTTGTTTTTATATTCTAAAGGGGTACAGATGAATTCATCCCTTTTGAAATTTCATAACTTGAAATAAGTAGATGTCACAGGTATGATTATCAACGAGACAACTCTCCACCAAAGACCAAACGATGACACAGAAGTTTACAACTATAGGCCCCGAAATGACAAATGTAAAACAATTCAAAAGAGAAAAACAAATGACAAACCAACCGGCTATCGGCGAAGGCAGATATATGTTTCAATGGGCGTAACTAAAACCCTGTCCTATCTTGATTGTGACATCACCGAGTTTGACTCATCATTGAAATGTACATCCGGACGGGAGGATTTACTTATTATTTTGGAGATCTGGATCCCCAGTCTTTGATGGGGTCTGTGTTAGTTTCATGACAGGCGGTTTGAAAGCAGAAAATTGATAATAATAATAAAAAAAAAAATCAATTATCTGCAATATCAGTCATGAACTACTAAATAATTCTTACAATTTTTAAGGTTTTATAATCTTTATTGCAAAATTACATCCATAAGGGTCAAACAATACAAACAAACAATTATACATTTTAAATACAATGGAATACAATGAAATACAATACAATAATAGAACATATTTTATAAATGTTCAATTATGAATTTATGTATAAAACACAATCATGAGCTTGTCTCACACGGGTCTGACCCCGGCCCTCAGTTCTAAAGACTGCTTAATGAAGACTTCAATATGACAAACAAGTCCAGGGATGGGGTTTAGAATGTGTTTTAGTTTATTAAATGCATCAAGATGTTGAAATGATGGCACATAGTCTTTTAGATGGCTCTCTGTGATTGGTTGTTATATCATCTATATATTTTTCTTCTGGAAAGCATTATGAATGAAGTTTCATGCAAGCACAAATTTGTCCTTAAATGTATATGATGAAGGGCCGGAAATATTTTTTTTTGTTGATCAAAATTAGGGAAAATTTTCTGCGAAATCGGAAGGTATCGTAAAAAAAACCAAAATTCATCAAGAAAAGCCATGGGACCATACACATTTGAGTGCGGTAAAATCACAAATATCGAGCTTCAATTACACAACAGCAGTTTTTCCATAATTAGTTTATTAAAAACGCCTTTTAAGGAGATAATTGCTAAAAATAGCATTGCCGGCAATTGGGCCACCATTTAGTACTTTATATTCTAACGTTAGCAACGTCATTACCTCCCCTGTAATTGTATAGTTTGCCCTTAAATCTATCCTTTATTCCTTATGCTGCCGGAAGTTAGAATTTCGTCTGCACATCCGGTATGGCTTCCAAGCAGAAATACACACGATTAGAATCAGAAATAGAACGACATCGTTCAGAAGCTAATTGGGCAAAAGCTGTCGAAACAGCACAGTTATTAGCGACTAAGAATCAAGGCCTTGGTATAATTTACATTATAAATAGTCTCAGTCTAAACATTCAAAAGAAAACATGGGTCACAAAAAACAAACATATCCACAAACAAGGCTGCAAGATAACTGTAAACATGTTGTCAAAATGAGAAACAAGCAAAGTACAAACACTGCATCAGACTTGTGCTCCAGTATTTAAAAAAGGAGAAAACATCATCATGGAATTTATAAATTTTCATCCAGCTAAAGCGTTTCTCTAGCGTATACGCGTACGCAACAAGCACGTAATACATATGCTACAAGTGCATTGAAAACGCTACAGACAAGTTTGAGACACGTTTAGGGCATATTGTATACGCTTCAAGATCGTTAGGCTTTAACTAAAACGTACATGTATGCAGGTGTGTTTGTAACAAACAACCCATAATAAAATGTCCCAGACAAGTCCAAAGCAAGGATTGTCGTCCCAGTTATGCAGGGCTCACACTACTTCAGAATGATAGGGAGTAGGGACTTCTCTTTCTTAAACTAATAGGAGAAGTGGTGAGATTTGAAAGAGAAGTGCTCCTTTGCGCGCTGCACTACAATGTTCGGATTTTACTACATAGTATAAAGGGTCATCTGTAAATAATGTTCTTTTTATACTGATCTGAGTATGCAATAAAAGTAACAGTTCAAATTGAAAGACGTTTAAGTAAAGTTCTTGTGAGAAACTACCAACTAAATATCTAGTACTAAAAAGATTTTTTTGTATGTCAAAAAGGCAAAGAAATTAAAAAATATCAATTAAAATTTAATTAAAAAACTACCTTCTCTTGTGTATGAAATTCAGTGTTTCTCATCAAAAGATATACAAAGTTAAGCTGGACCATAATATATTGATATTAGTATAAAAGTCTTGAGTTAAGCAACTTTAATCAATATTTTGAAAATCCATATAAATTATATGGAATTATATACACCAATCAATTAGATGTTCTTCAGGGCACTTTACTAGCACCAATATGCCCTCATTTACACTAACAGCTTACCTCAATACCTAAAACTGAGTCAATTTAGTCTTGAAAGACAACATCATCTTTTACCATGTTTACATGTACCTGTATATCACCTGCTAAAACGATTGCATTTAGTTTCAAGAAGGCATTTGCAGCTGCTATAAAATAAGGGAAAGGCTAGCTCAGTCATGACTTTCCACCTTGAAAAATGCGACATTTCCAATGTGTCAACTAAGAAAAAGCAAATATATTTCTACTACAACACCAATGGTAAAACTCTTAATCAAGTCCAATCAATAAAATATCTAGACATAACCCTTTCTACATATCTAAGATAAAATACATACAATACATACAACAACCAGCAACAAAATCAAATTAATCTTCATCATTTATCATGTGAAACCTACATATTAACTCAAAACTAGTAAGGAAAAAGCTTACCAAACAAGAGTCAGACCAAAAATAACAAATTGTTGTAAAGTATGGGATCCACACATTTAAAAAAAAATATACCTGTAAACAGAATGAAACAAGTGCAAAGAAGAGTTGCAACATATATCACAACAACAGTAAACAATCTGAAATGCATTATGCTATAGCATCTAAACTTTAGAACCATTAACAATTAAATTGCAATACAATCACAAGAAATACTCATTAAAAGCTGTGATATATAAAGGAAATTTTGGGACATTGGAAAAGCAAACTGCAAACAATAAAATATCCGTTGAAGAAAAGAATCTTGGGAATTAAAAATATTGTGGATTGCTTGATTGCTTTTTTTTTTTTTTTTTATAAATATCCAGATGGTGAGATTGTAATTTCAGTGGCATCCTTAAAGAAGTTAACATTGGTCAAGACCAATAGCACAAATCAACAAATAATTTTATATCATTTTACTTTCAGCATTATTTGTTAATCTTATTCTTGGAGAAAGTAAACTTGAAGAATATTTACTGGAAAATGAACCAATAGAATGTAATATAACAAAAGCCAAAACACAATTAGGAGAAGGAGAGACATATTTACAGTTTGTTACACAACAGGATAATAAGGTACTGTAACACAGAAGTATTGTTTCTTTTATTCAATGTTCATATGTATACTGATGAATTGTAGGAAAGTGATTCTTTTTATTTTAGGGAAAATTCTTGTTTTTGAACTTAGAGATATAAATAACTTATGATTGTAACTTTCTCATTTTAATAGCTTGACAAAAGTTTGAAGTTCAATTTACCGGGTAATTACAAAGATAAAGAGCATTGAAAGCTAGAAATTACCAAAACAAAATGTGCCATGTTGCTAAAACCATCTCAGCCTAAGGATAAAAAAAAACATAATGTTTCAGTATTTAAAAAAATAATTAAAAAAAATGTACAACAAAGTTTGTAGAAACCGGGGAAAAAATTAAGATGTTGGTACATTTTAAATACTCTACCCCAGGCATACCGTACATGTAGGTAATATTAAAGGATAGAGTCACAATACTTGATTTTTTGACGGTACTGTAATCTGTATGCAAAGTCTACAAATGAATTTTACTTAAGAAGATTTGTTTTTTGTTATTTTAATTCTTTAGTATTGGAGCTGAGCTTATTTTTATGGGGTTTTATACTTTTAGTTTTATGTATATTATTATTTGATAATTTAAGGAAGATAATTAGATTAAATGGATGTTACTGTTGGTCCGAGACCACAATTGACGTCCCTTGATTTTCGTTGTTCATGAATATAGTCCCTAGTGTTGACAGTGGGTTACTTGCCATTAATTTTTATACCCCTTCCAAATTTTTTTCTACATGTTTAATGCCTCAAATTGCAAGAAAGGGGGGGGGGGGGGGGGTGAAATTACACTGTAAAAAAATTTGGGTCCAGAATTTTAAAGGAAAGTGGTGATTTGGTCCAGCTGAAAAAGGTTAAAAATTAGCACTTCGGAAGCTGTCAAAAGATTTCAAGACGCCCTAAACATAAAATTGTCCATATTTTGAGTGAGAGCCAATGAAGTTTTCTATAATTTTGACAAATTTGTCCCAAAAGTAGTACAACACACTGTAAAAATTTCATTGAGAAAGCGCAGGTGGGATTTTTTTAATTTTCTTTTATGTTCTAAAAGAAATGCACTACGAAATAATTGTGGTCTCGGACCTGTTTGTGGAAATATTTTGTTTAAGTTAAATTTTTGTAATACTCTAAAAGAGTTGTTTTTTGGCTGACAGGGTTATGTAAGTATGTTTATTTATTCCTTTGTGGAAGGACACAGTTCAAGATCACAATAACAATAGCTTCTTTTCCTTTAAAATAATTTGATAGCATTTAATCTATTTTCAACAAAAAAATACACAATATCCAATAACTTTTAAAGTAGAATTGGCAAACTAAATCCATATAAATGATTAAAGTTAAATATACAAAAAATGTATTTTCAGTAGAAAATTGTAAAAAAATGTATTTTCTGTAAAATTTAAAAAAAAAAATGTATTTTCAGTCGAAAATTATTTAAAAAAATGTATTTTCAGTAGAAAATTGTTTTAAAGTTAAGTTTATTCCAAATTGAAATTCTGTCCTTGACCCTTTCTGTGAATAATGTAAGATAACTCTGGGGAGATAATGAAATTTGTAGTCTTTTGTAGTTTTCATTCATAACTTTTCTCTTAAGCATTTAACATTAATTTTAAGGTTCTTGATTTATAATCTGGAAGATAGTTGTGGTTTTGGTATTTAGTATATCACGGTGGTTATGTGTGTCTGTGTAAGTGTGTGTTTTAAAGCATACATGCACATTTCTTTATTGAATCAAGACAAACAAATAAATCAAGACATAAACTGTCTGTTTCATTTGAATTCTGACATTGTGATATACACAATGATTCTTAGTAAATATAAATGTATGCCTTTAAAAGAAGGGAGAGCAGTGCTGCCGGAGGTTCCGGCATGAAGACAACAACTTAACAAATATTTTTTAACATTTCAAAACAAATGAATTAGTTAATAAAAAACAAATGTCTTATAAACAGATTATAAATTCTAAAATCAAATTAATCATATTGATTTTGTAAAGATTCAAACTGCAACCAAATAACTATATGTAAAAGTAAAATAATGAATCTATTTAAGGGAGGCAATTAGCTCATTAATTTGGAGGATTTGTTTGATTTTGAACAAATGAAAGTTACTCTTGCACGAATATAAACAACAGTCTTTATCTTTTAAACAGTGATTGCTAACAAATGCCAACCCTCAGTGAAGTATATATGTTTTAAAATTTGTTCAAACCTCACTCAGAAAAATGCACAAACTACTTGATGTTCCTAGTTTATAACTTATGTGTTTACACATTACTTTGATTTATTCTTTTAATTATGATTTGCCTCTAACTTCCTTAGAAACAATAAAAATCTTATGCTTGCATCAGCCTACTAAAATAAAGAAATGATTATAGCCTAAACATTCTGGCATTTTTTTATTTTTTTTTATCTGTGTTTGTTTTATTATTATCACAAATTTTGGTAAAGACTTGACTAAGCATCCATATCATCATATTGTTAAATAGAATTGCTATATTTAACAAACAAAAAATGTATGTTCAGATTACTTTAGGTTGTGAATATGGTTTTGAGGGTTTATATAATGCATCTTAAATAAAAATAGCACAGAAAAATAAATATAATTGCAGTCTACACCGTTAGCCACTAGTCTGATGCGACAGACTTGTAAATATTAATTCGGACTGGTGAAAATTTTCAAAATTTTCTATAGTCATATGGGGGACTAGTAGATGAAAAAGTTTTTGGTGCAGACTGTAATTGCTTAACAATTGATTGTTCCTCTTAATGAAGGTTGGATTTATTACAGCATTATGTGGAGGCCAGTTTACTTCAAGCTAAGATCCATTACTGTAAAGGACTCTATCAGTCAGCCATAGATGTCTACAACAGAGTCAAATTAGATGAAATAAAGGAATCACAAGTAACCTCTAGTAGATTATTATGTATTCTGGCAGAGTCACATGCTATAAAAGGTAAGTCTCTTTTAATAGGTTATTATTTTTTCTCACTGTATTACATGTTATATTGATGTATCAACTAAATTTTTTTAGTAATTTTGTTAAAATGGGCAGACTCTAAAGTAATAACTTCTGTTGTCTTGTGTCATTATTGCTGTCCCCATTCCACTTTTGCCAAATAACAGATTTTTTAACAATTTGGATCATCACATGATCAGAATGGATTGACAAATGTGCTACAGCTTTACATCAACCATAAAAAAAATTGACTTATTTTGAATATCTAAGAATGGAAAACCAGATTTTATTGGAATAAAAAATCCAATTTAAAATTTTAAACTTCAGGTTTATGCTTAGAAAAGATTGGTCCAAGTACAACAAGCAAATTTAAACAGGTTGATCTGGAAGACAGAATAATTGAATGTTTTGAGAAAGCTGGAGACTTAGCCCTGTCATATTTACAAGATGTGGATAATTCCGCTACTGACATAGAGTTAGGAGTTATACTGGAAACAGCTATTCAACAATCACCATTATTACATATGAAGAGAGGGTATGTTATTAAAGGGAAATTCCGCGATTTTTTACTTATCATCTAATTATGTTCATCTTAACATAAAAAACACATTTGCAAAGTTTTAAATTTATATTCCTTCTAATAACGGAGAAAATCAAGTATTTGTAACTTTTTTGGTTGAATTCTCGAGTGGGTCGTGACGTATTAGCCCGATTTATTGAATTCTGGGAAAAAATAAAATCTGTTTAACTCTTATAGCTTATCGACAATATACGTAATTAAAAGCGCACAGCTGACGAATGGTCGAAGTTATTAACCACAATATAAGAATGAACGAAAATGAATATGCATATACCGTTTTGTATTGATTGAATTAAACTCCTATAAAATTATCTCTAGTAAATGTTTTTGAATGAATTTAATTAATTATTGTTGAGATTTTTTTCATAAAATATTTATTGAACATTTTTACTGATATTGAACTGAAAATATTTCAGTTCTATTTACCGTTATTGTTTTGATAATCATTTCAATGCAACTAATGTGTGAGCAGAGTGTGTATATTATTTTGTAAAGGTCACTGTATATTTCTCGGCTTGAGGTCAATTCGTTTACCTTGTAGCTATTTAGCCGCAGGTGTGAGTTCAAGCGTACACAGGTATAAATGTTGTTATTTGGAAAGGATAAACAGAAAGGATTAGAAAGAGTATGCTGTCACGATGTTAATACACTAAGATTTAATACACGATGAGAATAAAGATACAATAATTAAATTGTGTAAATTAATTGAAAATAAAATTCAGATTCGTAATTCCGAAAGTGTATAAAAATAAAAGGAAACCATTTTTGATTACTTTCTTAGCGGCAATTGGCTTAAAGATTCAAATATGAAGCAGAAAATAGTAGTTTTAATCTTTTATAAAAACTAAATGCAATATTACCCAATTTGATATACCATTGTACATCTGTTTGATATCATTGACTTTACCGGAATTTCTTAACTTGTATTCAAATCTGGCTGTGTTTAAATGCTAATAAAACTATTGCAATTTTAAAGTTTTTAATTGACAAAAAAATACAACATACAACATGCATGATTTTTTTTTAGTTTCTTTTTAACATTTTATTCTTACATAATTAAATTCATTTGACAATCATTTACACGAACTTTTTGTGAAAAGAATATCAATTATCTAAGCTAAGGCATTATTTCTTTTGAGGATTTTTGAGGATTTTTTTTAAAATTCTATGATAATATTTGTGAAATGTTGAACATGATAGCCGTCATTAATCCAAATAAGTAATACAGTAGTTGTAATAAAAGTTATATTTTAGTCATGCATAACTGATATTGACGAATTTATAATAGTTCGTCCATACATCGTTGTTCTTGAAACAATCATTATTAGTATACATGTAAGTTTCCTGACGTATAAGAGCCATTGAGGATGAGCTCCAGAGGACTAGTGGCGTTTCGTTCGTTTGTTTGTTGGGAAAGGAGAGGAAATGCAACCGCTTGTTCAGATAAACGACAGAATTACCATACAAGCATTTATAGTCAACACAATCAGAAAGAGTTCCCATCGTTAGACGGGGAATATGAAGGCTTCCAAGAATGAACAAGTGACATGTCTAACTCTGAACAGTTAGAAAACAGACTATCGACATCGACCGCTTGTTCTTAATATTTGAAACTGTATGCATATATATACGTATACGTTTATGATATATATAGTGATGAGTTCTTGCGTCTGACAAAAACTAAATTCCTTCATGGTTATATCTTGCCATACGTTTATATTGGTTTGTAAGGTGATTACTCACAATCGTTATTTGAAAATCCTGTTTGTGAGATGTAGATTCATTTCAATACAGAAATTTCGTCTATATATTTCACAAGTGTATAACACGGAGAAGCTCTGAAGGTCCATTACTCCCATTTTGTTTGGGTGTGAACCATCGATGTTTACAGCAATATCACAGAATAAGATGATGATGGTAGAAAGAACTATGGGCGTCATGTGGCAAATATTACATGCATATCGGACAATGAGTTGTCAATCTGTATGAAAAGATTTCCAATACAACCATATTATTGAGAAGGAATGTTTACATGCTATACTCTCGTACTAGTATTACAGGGTTCTTGTGGCGTTCACCTTAGACACACATCTTTTTAACGATGTTTAAAAAAAAGACAGAACCAATTTAATGTCATATTTCCCTATTTTTTAAATATAACTAAAAGTCTTTTATCTGACAAGAATACCCCTATTTATCGAACAAGTAATTTATTCTTTTTTCTGTTATTGAATACCAAGAAAGAAAATAAATCCCGAAATTAATTTGAAACTTTGATACTCAAAAGTTTCCCAGCAAAATATTCACATTCCCTGGGGATAATTAGTGTTCGTCCAGTGGCATATATAACAATTGTGATGACGAATTACTTCCTTTGTTCGAGAACAATCTTATTGAAATATAAATCTGTGATTTTACTAGGTCCACAGCTTCAATGAACCAAAGCAAAAGTTATACATCGACCTGTATTTAAATCAAATTGGTTCTCTTCTTCTTCTGGTATACAATAGTCTATCGACATTCGATGATTACATACTGTTGGCATACGTGGACTAGTCTATTTACAACACTTTTACCCCTATTTATTCAAAATATATGTTTTTTCTTATGTTCAATGTATACATGTATATATTTTAAATTGCGCTATAGTTCCGTAACTTTCTATCCAGTCGTATAAACGAATCGTCGGCAAGTGCGTACATTTTTTTAAATTAATATTTCTGGTCTGTTCCAATCTGTCCTTCACTATTGACAATGACTATATATTACATTTTCCCAAATTCACCCTTGGAAAAAATATTTAAATAGATTTTAATTTCATCAAATCTTATTTTTTGGGTATTATTTATATGTTTATGAATTATATTCTTTACACCAGAAATGTTATTTATAAACAAGCGTATGAGTTTAGTAATGACAAGTAAGACAGAGTTGTATATTATTCATCTGATAGTTCAAAATGGAAAGTTATAAGTTATAAGTTATCAGCCGTGTACACTGATCAATACCTGCAGAAGTGAAACGATGCATGAACTTGCAAGCCCGACAGTAAATCGCTTGAATACCTGGACGTGTCACCTCACACCCCTCACAATACCTTTGGAAGTAATACCTTTAGCCATGCTGGTGATCAGATGAGGGAAGATCAAAATATATTTGTTTATTACTTTAAAGAATTATGAACAAATTAGATTTTCGAAAACAATGTTCACGGAACACTTATTTATGATTTCAACTTTGACTTTTCACCTAATTCCAATATCAACAGTTTAAAAACAACAGACCATGGTAATTTAAAAAAAGTAAGAATATTTTTCGTATCAAGTTAGTTAGTCGGATAAAACAACCGTACGATTGACAAGATATCGACACGCAATTACGACTACATCGGTTACTGTAGTTTTGTTTCTTTGTGGTTTATAGACATATCGTTTTTATTAATCGGGAAAGAAGACAAAATGGCGGATCGCAGAGAATTGATACTCTAAATTTTAAATCGATGGTGATCGCTTATCTAGCGGAATAAAACTTTAATATCTATGAATTTGAGCATTTTTATACAGAATGAACATAATATCAATTTTTGATTTTTTTGCGAAGTTTCCCTTTAACTAAGCATGTGGTGGTATCCTAATACTTGCATGAGAATAATGAATAAATAAGGCTATTACTCCAGGAAATCAGGCCTAGGGCCATTACCGGTAGTCTATGGAGTGTATTTTTTTTTTTGCATTTTAGTCAAACTTTCCTGCAATGTAGTGTTTTTTTTATAAAGTGTAATTTTAAAGAAATACAATCACTGACCATTGCTTATAAAATAGCATTAAAGTTTATGTTTTTTTTTAGGGATATTAGTAAAGGTGTTGCCAGATTGAGAGATCTGTTAAGGACAATTGAATCCAGATTTACTCAGGGACTAAGATTGGTAAGTAATCTTTTTTTAAGGGCAGGTTTTCATAGATATAGGAAGATGTGGTATGAGTGCCAATAAGACAACTCTCCATCCATGTCACAATTCATAAAAGTAAACCATTATAGGTCAAGGTACGGTATTCAACACTGATAATATCTACATATAATACCATGGAACAATTACAAAATCTATCATAGTATATCAGTAAATACATACAAAATGTGTATCCTACAATCTAAGAAAAACTCTACAACTTTAAACCATTTGGTTGAATTACTACAAAAGTGCTGTTCAAACTATACAATCGAATTAGCCTAATAATAGAGATGGTCTCTTTGGGTCAGGTGTCGGTTTCACAAAAACACTTAAGGTAGCAATAAACAGTTAGGAAAAAATATTAAAATTTGCCCTTATAGATTTTACCATCCCCTTTTCATTGCTTTCTTGCAATATCAAGCTTACCGGTACTGTTTGTGTCATATATGTGCATATGTATCAGAATCTTTTATAGATTTTATGTCTAGTATTAGAATGGTAAAATATAATTTCTTATATGTCACATATTTCCCCAAAATTTGGCTAAAAGTAGAATTTCAATCGCTTGAAGTAATACCTTTTCTGAAACTGTGTACATATATCATTCAGCAAATCCAATGAAAATCATATGTCTTTCGTCTCATTTTTTTGTAAAATTGCGTCAAAAACTTCGTGTAGAAAAAAAGTGTTTGTGAACATTACATTAATTTCTGGACCGATATCCGGTCTAGCTATGAAAATACGGATTGTCAAACAGAAAATAGCCCATAAAAGATGTAAAAAATAATCTTGATGCTCTTATAAACCATCTTTGAAGGCTAAATTAGCACTCAGCTGTCTAAAAATGAATTTTATTACGCAATAACTTTCCTATTTGAAAAATCCACAGGGGCCAAAATGCGAAACTAAACCTCTAACTGTGTATTGCTACCTAAGATCAATCTTAGTCATAAGTTTTTTTGTGAAACAAACTCTGGATGTTTAAATGTTTTATCAAATAACTTCCATGATGGAGACCAGTTTGTTATATTTCATTAGTTTTTTTCTCTAAATAATTTTTTTTGAGTAGTTTCATCATAATGATGTACAATTTTGTAACTTCCAGACTTTGGCAAGACAACTGGCAGAGGTTTTACTGAGAGGAATTAATGAGAAGAAATATGTTCCAATGGGCATTGAGGAAATTGCAAAGACAAAACATCAGAAATACAGAAAATACTCAGGAGAAAAGTAATTTTTGAATCCCTATGATGGACTTCTTTTATATTTAAAAACCCAAGGATGTAAACTGATGTAGTGATCACCTCTCAGATGTGACCTTATATTGATAACAGCTGAAATTTTAGAAAATCATTTGATTTTTTTTAATGAAAACAAGATGAGGGGAAAGCTGGTCAAACCAAACCGTTAAAGAACTCTACTTTAAGCCATTATACACCATATTGCTATTTCTCCACTCTTTCATAAGGGCACATGTATTTATGTTAAAAAAATTGATGATGCACAAAACATTTTGACGAAACAGTTTAAAAGTCTCGATGTGTGTGAGTATTTTTTTATTGACGTTAATATATCAAGGGTAGCAAAATATTAGATCTTTGGTGAAGTGTCACAGAATCTTATTTAATGATAAATTTTTAATATCTAATTAATATAATATAAAGTGTATATCAAAATGCAAGGAGTAATTATTGTGAGGACATAAATGTGATTTTGATGATTTCAGATTATTTGTGCCAGAAAATGAGAATGAAGAATCTTTGCTATTACTATTGATAGCAGAAGCTATAGTAAGTACCGATAATGTTAGACAAATAGGCACTATTGATTGTACCATTTTACGTTTTAGATTTATGTTGAATTCAAAATAAGAGAGATCATTAAAATGAGAAACAGATAATAAAAATATACGCCCACTGTATATTGCTATTACCTTTTGTCCACAAATATTTCCGTCACACTTTTCTCTGGAACAACTGATCAGAATATCTTCATATGTAATTGTGCTTTTCAGATCTGTTGAGTAACTTCCTCCTGCTGCCAATGCTTTGAATTAATGACACTAATATCATTACATGATTAGACCAGAAAATACTATGTAAGGCAGTGTCTTACAAATTTTATGTGTGGTTGTATTTGAAAAAAAATAAAATTCAAAGGGAGCCTTCTAATTGATTTTATTTTGATATAAGGGTTGAAAAAAAGTTCTTTCCTTGACATTGTATTTTCTGGAACAGCCTTTAGAATTTGATTAGTTTTTTTTTTTATACATTTACAATATGAATTATAACAGGCCACAAGAGAGGCAGTTTTAAACAGAACAGAAGAATACCATGACGCCAGACTTCACAGCTTACAGAATGCCACGGCGGTGTATGATCTTCTGGCAATAGCTTTAGTAAAGAGAGCACAATTTAACAAACTTTCTGATGTAAGTAAAAATTTGAAAATGTTGGTTGATATAAGTATATGACACATGTTTTTTATATGGCAAAAGTGGTAGATTAGAATAAAATCCTATTTAATTTTGATGTCACCTTAAAACGAGTTTAAAAAATTATCTTATTGGTTAGAAGTTTTGAACTTCAATCTTTTGATTGATCAAAAGATTGCTAGTCTTCCATTTGAAGTTTAGTGGGCATTTCCACAAGACTATCACAAAATCTATCATTACTCATCATTTAAGCTTTTTCAAATTGTCTTTTTGTGACTTTTCCAATGTAAAATTATGAAGCCTTATATGGTATCAACAGAAGGAAAACCATCAAATCAAAGACTATTCTACTACAATGTATATACATGTTTAAAAATGTGCACAAGATAATCATATTTTGTAATTAATCTGTACATTAAAAACATTTCAATTTTTTCTATATATTTTCTATTTCAGTCATTTGAGAGAGCAATGAGATTTTCATTTGAAGAATTCCATATATGGCATCAGTTTGCAAATTCCTTGCTATGTGCCAGAAAGGTAATACATTGATAATTTGTATTTTTACCAACTTCGTAACGTATTGCTATTGCAATTCAGAATTTTGAAAAAGCAGAGTAGTTCATGAGACATGATATAGCAACCAACCAAATACAATAAGTCAAGAAAGCAACTGTAGTGCACATGATATATTATGATTCATGATCCATTGAATAATAATATTTTTTTAGGAATTAGTTTCAGATTATCATTTTAAATAAGTTATGTTATGGTACATGTTTAATAAAAGCATCAAAACTGTGTTTAAGTGATATTAGTTAAAAAATCATCACAAAATATACTGGTAATGCAAAATTACATTGATAAAAAAGTAATTATCATTCGATAAAAAGTTGTTTCATAATTGATTAGGTCATTTGTATATTATTAATTAGCATATCAATCTTACAGTGGACTGCTAATTTTGGTGCATATCCAATTTTTTTTTTAAATGATTGGTGGTTCAAGGACAGTTACCTGGAAAAGGATTGAGGAGATATTCAGTTAATTTTTTTTCATGGATAAAATAAGTTCTGTGAAAAGGAATTGTCCCTCTTACACTTCCTTGTATTCATTAGTTTTTGCTTTAAATGTACTGTAAAATTGAGAATGAAAATAAGGAATGTGTCAAAGAGACAAAAACTCGACCAAAGAGCAGAAAACAGCACAAGGCCACAAATGGGTCTTCAACACAGCGAAAAAATCCCTCAGCAATATGTGTTGTATTTCAATGAAATTAACGTCATACCAAACTCCAAAACATATAAATGAACTATGATTAAAAAACATTAAAAAAAAACCCAAAAGACACAAAATTCTGCGGGGTGAAACATGTTTTATGAGGTCTCAACCCCCCTAAGACATCTAGCCAATGAAGAATAAACAAACACACAGCATTATGCACAGTAAAACTCAGTTTAAAAGATGCTTGATTTCTGATGTAAGAATAGTTAACAAAAGAAACTAAGCAAAAAGACAATGATACATTATTAACAAGGGACAACTAGCAGTTACTTACATGCCAGCTCCAGACCTCATTTAAACTGATGGAAACATATATGCACACATTGTTAATACAGTATTTACTGCAAGAATCATGTGACTGTACTACTATTATTTCATTATTATTTATTTATTTGCAGTACAACAGAGCATTACTGGTGTTAAAAGAATGTCTGAGATTACAACCAAATAATTGTGTGGTCCTTCTACAAGTTGCCAAACTTTGTTATGAATATTTATATCAGGTAATTTTACTAGTGTGTTTTATACTAAGAAGTTTGATATGCTTCCTCAAACTGATTAAATAGAACCTATATCATTGTAATTGGATGATCAAAATAAATCAATAAACAACTTTCCAGTTCGATGCATATTCGTCAAAAACTTTGGTTTTAGTGAACATCATTCATGGGTTTAGGGGCGTCGTCAATTCGTTCCAATGTTGAGCGAACTACAAAGCTATATGGCACAAATTATTCTGCAAATTGAATTCTCAATTCTCATAATTGGATTTCAGCACTGCTGTCATTAGGGAAAAGTGATTAAGTACCTACAGAATAAATATTATTACTAGTTTATCCTGCACAATGAAAATCACTCAGACACTTGATGAATGCTAATAGTGCAGGGATACAGGCGATCCCCTCTATCTAGTAAATGACGTCATAAAGGCCCATATAATTTACGAGTTTTATCCGGTGATGGACAAACTCGAAAGTGGTCTATTACCCTACATCTCCTTTATTCTAACAACAAGCTAACTCTAGCATTTGGATGATATTTTTACTAGTTGAAAAATAACATGATAACTTTACAGTCATTATTTGAATGCTTACCATACTGAATTTACACATTCAGTGATTGTTGATCACTAGCTCATTTAAATTCCAGTTTGTTGCCAAAGTTTGCTGGATTGTGACATTGATCCCTGAAATTGCAAATACATGTATAATGTAAAATCTGTGAATATTATAAAATACTCTTCAATTTCTGACAGTCAGAATATATTAAGAGCAAAGGAGTGTTTTATTCTAACTGTAAAACATTATCTGTTGTAGTATGATACAGGTATAGAATTGATGGAGAAAGCTGTAGAAGAAAATACAGATCATTCCCTCACAGCTAGAATGTATGTCGCTTTAGGTGTGGGATACAGTTTAAAGGCTTTAGAAATGAAACTGCAGGCAGAGAGACAGACACTTCAAAAGAAAGCGCTAGAGGCATTTGTGAGGTAAATTTAGTGTTATAACGTTTAAGGAAACTTCAATAGCTCATAAAAGGTCATTACCAAAATTAAGCAGATTGTTGTTTTTTTCTTATGATTCAGAACCCAATATCGTTCTGTTCCCAAATACCTCTGGTGAATGTTAGCAATAAAATTTTATTTTGGATATTGGACCATAATAGGTTAAAGTCCAATTTCAAATTTTTCAGTTCTTTGACCACATTCATTTAGTGTCAGAAACATATGCTGTGTCAAATATTTAACACAATCCAAATTCAGAGCTGGATTTAATTGCCTTTGAAATTATTTGTTATTTAGACTACTGAAAATTCAAAAATTATTGCCAGGTTTTTGTTAATGCTAAGTGCAACTGAGTTAGTATCGCAATAATTAGAATTCAAATTCTGATATTTGATAGATTTGATAGATGCATCTGTATGTAGAATTTCATGAAATTTCATGAATTTTCCTGAATTTTCAATAATTAATCTCACAGTTTGTCCATCCTTTATAAATCACAATCATAAATGTAAACAAAAGTTTCTGAATTTACAGTATATACTTGTTTTATCTTACAGAGCACATACACTAGATCCCAATGATTATTTAGCATTGTTTCATCTGGCGTTACAGCTGGCTATACATAGACAGGTATGAAATATATATAGGTGTTATTTTGTTGTATTTATAAACCAAAAGTTACATTTCCCCTATTCTGCCTAAAAAAGAATCACTTTAGCAGCTTAAAATAATGAGTTGCATAGAATTTGATTTGAAATGAAAGTCAGATTACAACGTTGTGTAACGATTTGTATAAAATATTACTGGATTTCGAAGTGTATAGTGTAGACAAAAGAAATGTGGCGAACAAGTCCATGAGAAGGCAACTCACAACAATAAACCAGAGAGAAAATAATACATGGAATTATTTGAATCGGGAATAATTTTGAATTCTGGAAAATTGATTGGAATTGTATTATGAAAATTAACCCAACTAAACAGGGTTAGACATGCACGCATGACTAATGTGAAGTTTACTTTCACTTATATTTCAGTTTGAACTAAATTGAATTAGTTGTCATAATATATATCAGAATTCAAAATTATTCCAGATTAAAAGAATTCCATGTTATAAAATGTTAGCCTATAATTATCAACAATTGGCAAGTGCCTATACCTTACGTGGAGCTCTAAATTACCTGCATTTAAGACATTTTTAAATTAATTTAATTTTAACAGAGAATTCCAAAGATCTGCCACCTTGACCAAGTTTTGAAACAGTTAAAAAAAACCACGAGATACCAGATTTTTGTTCTGTTGTTTCAACTTAAATGTCTTGAGTAATCAATAAAGACATTTTTTTGTTAGAAGTTTTAGAACTTACTTTTTTAAAGAGGAATTATTTCAAAATGTTGTATGTAGAATCATTTTTTGTGTTTTATTTAAGATTGAATGAGCTATTTTAATTTAGATAAATGATGCTATGAAGTATGTACGTCTGGCTTTGAGATATCATAGTGACCACATACATTCCTTGCACCTGATGGTATTGTTACTGAGTGCACAGAAACAGTATGAGGAAGCTATCTGTCTGATGAGAGCTGCATTGGATGAATATCCTAATAATCTCAGGTTAGTCATTCAGTCAGTCAGTAAGTAAGTATTACTAATAGAATTGAGAATGGAAATGGGAAATATGTCAAAGAGACAACAACCCAACCAAAGAACAGACAACAGGCGAAGGCCACCAATGGGTCTTCAACAAAGCTAAAAAATACATCACCTGGAGATGGTCCTCAGCTATAATACCTTAGTATATTTTATTTAGAGTCTGCAATGATATGTACAAATTAACACAGTAGAACTCTTTGACACAGTTTCTAAGACTCTTTTATGAAAAACCAAGATAAAAAGATAACAGGATTTGCCAAAAAACTGTCAGTACAATAAACAGCAGACAACTTAAGACATCAACACCAAGCTACTTTAAAAAAAACAAAACAAACAGGTCCCTTTGCAAAAATATAAATAGCCAGGGAAACATCAACTGAGTCTTGAGAAATGTTTTTGTTCCTTGCATTGGTAATAAAAGGATGAAAATGTAAAGTGTACAAGAGAATAAACAATAAGTTAGTTTATGTTTCAAATATATTTGAAAAGCAAAAACAAAGTGCTATGAATTTCTTATTAATTTTGCTCTAATGGTGAGTATGAAAAAAAGTGGCTTCAAGGCTGGCATGTTTTCTTTCTTTCTCGGAAATAGTCTTGAGAAAGTTTATTAATGGTTAAGTTGCATATTAATTAATCTATGAGTATTTTTTTTAAAATTCATTTTTCTTTCTTTAAAAATCTTGGAAAATGATTTTACAGTCATAAATATGTTATATTTTCACAGTTTAATGTTAACCAAGTCCAAACTGGAAGAGATAGTACATGGACCTAATCAGGCATTAGATACATGTAAACACATGTTAAAATTATGGAAAGATTTGTATGAGACAGATACCACTGAGTAAGTCAATTTTATCAGGGATAGTTACAGATTTTACGTATTTTTTTGAGACAGGTTTGAGAGAAATGCTAGAATTTAGTAGTGTGATATAAAATCGACATTTTATGAGACTTCACTTTGTTATCATGTTTAGGAAATAAAGAAAACATGAAGTGTTTCAGTTGTATTATAATTTTATCTAAGGAATGACTGTAATATTTTTTCTGTCTATGAAGAAATACCATAAAAAATTTGGTGCACACTGAATAACGTGTGTGCACTACATTTTTTATGTTATTTTGAATAGACAGAAAAAATATTACAGTCATTTCTTATAATTGAATTCTAAATTCCATTTTAAATGGTAGAAAACCATTAAAAAACGTTGATGACATCATGGTCACTTGACTAAATTATGTCTATGGGCTGATAACAAAATAACGTCAGCCAATCAGAAGACGTGTTACATCCAAAATTAAATTATTGTATTGTGGTGATGTTCAACTTTTAGGATATTTTTTGCAAGAACAGGTACTGTGGATTCATTATTTTTCATTGGATACCAGGTTTGGTGGGTACAGGTGAACCACAAATTCAACTGTTCACTGAATAAAAAATGTTTGCATGCTATGTATGCAGAGATTGGCAAAACCACGAATTCTAATATCTGAAGTTTTCTTCAATCAAAAAAAAATTGATACTCAAGAAAATGAAATACATTGAAAGAAACACATTTTAAGTTGCGATAGTTTATATTTATGTTTCTAAGTATGAAATTACATTAGCTGAAGATCTATTCTGTCATTGCAGCTCTACAACAGAATCTCGGAGTCGTAACTTGACAGCTACCGACAGATCAGTTTTTGATAAGAAGAGTTTCGCACAGTTACAGCTAACAGAATTGAATGACAGAGATACAGGTTAGGATTGAGATATCTAAAAGAATTGTGACCCAAAAAAACAACTGTTATTTTTGATATCCTATATATATATATATAATAGGATAGAACTTTATACATTTGTTATAGTCTATGTCATCACTGCTTTTTAAGCATTCTTGAGAAACATACTGGTAATTAAAATAAAGTGTTAAAAAGAAAAGCAAAATATATCAAAAGATACAAAATGGGAATTCAGACTCATAAGATGATAACAAACTAACAATGCAATGGTAAAAAAATAAATAATGACAAAAAACTACAACAAAGAAAATCAAAGATTAAGCTACACAAACCCCACAAAATACTGGGGGTGATCTGGAAGGCAAAACAGATACTGTAACTTAAAAAGCTTAAAATACATCTTTGAAGATGACAGATAGAATTTTACCTTTTTGAAAGAGTTATTTACTAAGTACTTATATGCATTTCATTTCTTCCATGAATAGGGTGAACCACATTACATTTTTTATAGTTTTGTATGTAAAGGTATATCTCAGAAATGGTTTAGAATGAGTGTTTATTTTTTTAAAGATATTGCATATTTTGGTGGTATGATTATGAGTATGAACCCTAGTACATGTGATTTTTTCATATGAGAATTTAATAAAAAAAAATAATTGAACAAATTTGTGGTTGAATTGAACATCAAACTGTATCACTGAATACATAATTTGTCATGTTATTTTTCTTTATCTAAGGTTCAATGAAAGCAGAGTCAGTAGCTGCCTCTCGTATGGAAAGAACATTATCTGAGGTAGCTTCTTCATATAACAGTAACTTCCAACCCAGACCAGGTTCACAACAAACATTGCAAATACAGGCACAAATATGGCTTCATTTAGGTGTGTGCATATTTAATATAAAAATGAAGATGTGGTATGATTGCCAATGAGACAACTATTCACAAGAGACCAAATGACACAGAAACTAACAACTATAGGTCACTGTACATCTTTCAACAATGAACAAAGCCATACCACATAGTCAGCTATAAAAAGCCAGGAAATGACAAATGTAAAACAATTCAGACCAGAAAATTAACGACCTAAAAAGTTACATTTAAAACAATGGCGTTTTATTTACATCTGTACATGTAACAGGAACATCTGACCCTAGACCTGGTTCACAATTAACTTACCTTCATCAAACAAGTATGGGGATCATTCAAGTTTATATATGTAGGTTGTTTATTAATGTCCAGCCCCGACTTGGTTCATAACAAATGTTGTTATACAGGAACAAACAGGGCCGTAACTAGTCCCTTTTAATACTGAGGCAAAATATATTTGCCGAGCGTAGCGATGCGAAAAAAATTTGGCGAGGGGCTGGGGCCGCTTAAGGCCCCCAGAAGCTCTGAGAAAAATAACGCAAAATCGTGCATTCTGAGCGTTTCCCGGACTCTTTCTTACATAGAAACGCAAATCATTTTTAGCTTTTTTTTCGACAATATTCTGGTCTCAAAGGAAAAACATAGATTCATTGTTATTTAAGACTTAAAGTTTTAGGGAAATTCAAAACATTAAAAGACCGAAATGTAGGATAAAGCAAAAATCGTTATTCTCATAATCATTAATACCGGATCTGTCTGTCTGTTCTTGTCTTGTATTGTGCTGACTTGAGATTTTTTATGACTACATTTTAAATATAGTGACAGTCATTAGTGCAGTAATATACGTTAAATACTAGTACTGCTCAAGTCGACACTAGGGACCATATTGACCCTTGTTTTACGGTATTTATGATTCTTCCATTATTGAAGACCCTCCAGCAACTATCAAGATGGAGAACAGGAATAAAAACTTTGACCATTGATCATTTGTATTTTTATGTCCCACCTACGATAGTAGAGGGGCATTATGTTTTCTGGTCTGTGCCTCTGTTCGTCTGTTCGTTCTTCCCGCTTCAGGTTAAAGTTTTTGGTCGAGGTAGTTTTTTATGAAATTGAAATCCAATCAATTTGAAACTTAGTACACATGTTCCCTATGATATGATCTTTCTAAGTTTAATGTCAAATTAAAGTATTGACCCCAATTTCATGGTCCACTGAACAAAGAAGAAGATAGTGTGAAGCTCAGGTTAAAGTTTTTGGTCAAGGTAGTTTTTGATGAAGTTGAAGTCCAATCAACTTGAAACTTAGTACACATGTTAACTATGATATGATCTTTCTAATTTTAATGCCAAATTAAAGTATTGACCCCAATTTCACGATCCAGTGAACATGTAAAATGATAGTGCGAGTGGGGCATCCGTGTACTATGGACACATTCTTGTTTTCTATACATTGACATTGTGTGCAATTAGCTCCCGTGCACGTGTACTTCATATTCCTTTATTTTCTGTTAAATGGTCTGAACACGACTTAATGCAAATTTAACCCTTGAATGTAAAAGGTCATATGGCAATACATTGATGTTTTTTTCAACAAATGATTTGATACCAGAAAATTGGGGGTCTTACTTTAATTTAAACCATGTCAGCTATCTAGTTTTATCCACAGGCGCTCGGATATATGATACAGTTATTTTTTTTTTTAATTTTGTTGTTGATTAAGATATTCAATTTTCTATATTTATAATACATATCTATCACTTCTGTGCATATCTCACCTACAGAAAATACATAATTTTGCAATCCATACTAAGAAAAATTGGGTATGGTTTATATACAAGAAAGGCAGTTTCGTATTCTTTGATATCAAGTTCAATTCTCCATGCAGAAACGACAACTTTTTTCTGTATCCAGTAGCATCGTATATTCTTAAAATATTTTCTCGCATAATGCCTGGACATCGGTGTACATGCAACACTACACAGTATGACAGGTTTACAAATGAAAATCAACACTCAGACTAGTCATTAAGTAGGATAATAAATGAACGAAACACAAACCCGGGACACAAAAGTACAAACAATAGACCATCAACTCTGAAAACCAAAAGTAAAATAGAAACATGGATTACGAAAAATATGCAGGGGCGACACCAGAGAGTGAAGAGAACTTGTTTCTTGCAAGACATTTTCAGTGAAAACAATTTGATATGAAGACAATCATATAAAGACAATCTTTTGTTTTAGTTTTTTTTTTTGAAATTTAAAAGATGAGGCATTTGCCTCATTTGCCTCAATGTAGTTACGGCCCTGACAAATATGTTTTTTTTAACCAGATTTTTGTGACAAAAATGTCGGTTATTGATTTGGGGATGTACGGCGGGCGGGCGGGCAGGCGGGCAGGCGGGCGGGCGGTCGGCAATCAAATGTTGTCCGTGCATTAACTCATGAACCGTTCAACCAAAGCTTTTAAAATTTTAATATGTTATTACTGACAACTAAACGAAGGTCAAGTTCAATAATGGCGATTTTGACTTTTACTGTTCAGGAGTTATGGTTCTTGAAAGATTGAAAAATGGAGTTTCCAGTCGTGTCTGTGCATTTACGCATGAACTGTTCTACCAAAGCTTCCCAAATTTTAATATGTTGTTACTGATGACAAAATGGAGGTCAAGTTCAATAATGACGATTTTGACTTTTACCGTTCAGGAGTTATGGTTCTTGAAAGATTGAAAAATGGAGTTTCCAGTCATGTCGGTGCATTTATGCATGAACTGTTCTACCAAAGCTTCCGAAATTTTGATATGCTGTTACTGATGACAAAATGGAGGTCAAGTTCAATAATGACGATTTTGACTTTTACCGTTCAGGAGTTATGGTTCTTGAAAGATTGAAAAATGGAGTTTCCAGTCGTGTCCGTGCATTTACGCATGAACTGTTCTACCAAAGCTTCCCAAATTTTAATATGTTGTTACTGATGACAGAATGGAGGTCAAGTTCAATAATGACGATTTTGACTTTTACCGTTCAGGAGTTATGGTTCTTGAAAGATTGAAAAATGGAGTTTCCAGTCATGTCGGTGCATTTATGCATGAACTGTTCTACCAAAGCTTCCGAAATTTTGATATGCTGTTACTGATGACAAAATAGAGGTCAAGTTCAATAATGACGATTTTGACTTTTACCGTTCAGGAGTTATGGTTCTTGAAAGATTGAAAAATGGTGTTTCCCGTCGTGTCCGTGCATTTTCTCATGAACCATTCAACCAAAGCTTTTGAAATTTTAATATGTTGTTACTGATGACAAAATAGAGGTCAAGTTCAATAATGACGATTTTTACTTTTACCGTTCAGGAGTTATGGTTCTTGAAAGATCGTTAAATGGCGTTTCCATTCACGTTGTTGCATTTACTCATGAACCATTCAATCTAAGCTTTTCAAATTTTAATATGTTGATACTGATGACAAAATGGAGGTCAAATTTTATATTGACGATTTTCACTTTCACAATTCATCAGTAATGGTTCTTGTGATATTGCCAGGACACAAATAAATGTTAATAAATCCGGTTTGCTGTCGTTGTGACAGCCTCTTGTTAAGATTTGTAAAAGTGTGAATGACTTTTTATATCTTAATAATTTAGTTCCTGCCTTCTCTCCTACATAAATTATTTTATTGGAATATCCTCAAGTGACAGTCACATAAGAATTAATTTAGGAAATATTCTAAATATCAGTGTTCTTACCTTTGGAAAAAATAAAACAATACACAAAACATTTGGTATCTAAGGCTTTTTTGAAGAGGCTTGGAAATGTTTTACTAATTTGTGTTAATTGAATTTTATTGTATATTTCAGCTGAACTGTATTTATCTGTTAACAAACTGTCAGAAGCAGAGGGATGTGTAACAGAAACTTCAGTTATCTTCCCTTTGTCTTATCATGTAGCATATATAGTAAGTAATTACTCCGACAATTAAATGCTTTAAACAAACTGTCAGAAACAGAAACGTCAGTTATCTTCTCTTTGCCATAACATGTAGCATTTATAATATTTAAAGAAATATTCAGTTGAATAAATTATTCTTTTTACATCCAAACTCATTGCAAGTGATAACTTGTAAATTTGTATGAACAATAAAATTGAGAATGGAAATGGGGAATGAGCCAAAGAGACAACAACCCGACCATAGAGCAGACAACAGCAGAAGGTCACCAACAGGTCTTCAATGCAAGAAGAAATTCCTGCACCTGGAGGCGTCCTTCAGCTGGCCCCTAAACAAATATAAAAAACTATTTCACCAGAACAATTTTGATAAATATAACAATAAGGAGATGTGGTAGGATATCCAATGTGACAAGTTTTCACCAGTTTAAATGATGTAGATAAAAACAACTGTAAATGAATAGAATTAAAGTGACTTCTGTATGCATATAAAATTTGCTACTGTTGGTTATGTTTCATTATGGATTCATATTTATACGTTAAATAACAATGTTCATGGTTTTGTGGTTACACAGATGAACCACCAATTGAAATGTTCAATGAAATACAAATATTTATTAGGTTGTATGCAGACTTTGTCAAAACCAAATAATCACATATCCACAAAAAAGCAAGTTTTCTGCATTCCATGAAATATAAATGTATCTACAGTAGATAGTTTATACTGTGATGAGAAAAATAATACTATCTTTTTTTTCTTATTTTATGACCTAATTTAAATACTGCATTTTCTGGAATAAATGACTTCATAGAAATAAATAGTTAAAAGGAGAGTTGGGAGAAGCATGAGTGCTTTGAACTCAACTGTTGTCAGGCTCAACTTCGACACACCAATGAAAACTGTTTTCCAAGGTGTCGTTATGTTTTTGTTTTAATTGTAGAAAGGAAGACTAAATGAACACAAACAGAAATATGAGGAAGCCAGAGTATGTTATGAGAATGCCTTATCTATAAATCCTGGTCATAGGAAGAGTCTACAGCACTTGGTAAGCTAGAGTATGTTATGAGAATGCCTTATCTATAAATCCTGGTCATAGGAAGAGTCTGCAGCACTTGGTAAGCTAGAGTATGTTATGAGAATGCCTTATCTATAAATCCTGGTCATAGGAAGAGTCTGCAGCACTTGGTAAGTTAGAGTATGTTATGAGAGTGCCTTATCTATAAATCCTGGTCATAGGAAGAGTCTGCAGCACTTGGTAAGCTAGAGTATGTTATGAGAATGCCTTATCTATAAATCCTGGTCATAGGAAGAGTCTGCAGCACTTGGTAAGAAAAAATATTTGGTTCATACTGTAAATTGAAATTTACATTAACGATAAAAAATCGATATAATGTGAAATTTTGCTTGACAACTTTAGTTTTCTGAAATAAGTTTGTGGAATTCAAACATTAATTTACCTTATTAAAAATAGCAAAAGTAAATTTTAGATCTAAGATTTTTCCTAAAAAAGAAAGCTATTAAAAGTGTTGATATGGCATCTATATTTCAGGGAATGGTATTGCACACATTAGGAAATGATAGAATGGCAGAGAAAGTTTTAAGAGATGCTGTTAATATAGATCCCATTGCTCATCCATCATGGTATGTCACTGGCTTAACTTTTATGATATCAATTGACTAATAATAATGTTTAAACCAAACCGATTTTATATTTATAAATTACAAACGAAAAGTGAACCAACGACTGGTGAATCTGTAGTATGGTAGGGGCTCTGAAGTGGATATCGCAGGTATGCAGGGTTGTAATGATAAAGCAATCAAATGTAGAAAGTCTTATTATTTTATATGTAGTAATTTTACTTTAGGCTGAAGAAAAGAAGTGAAAGCAAGCAAAACTTCATCCACCTTTTGAGACTTTTAAACGATGTGTTGTAAACAGGTTGTAAAAGCTAACACTCTTGATTCTTTTTTGGAAGGTCAAGGTTAATTGCATTTTAGGAAAAGTGCAAAATGATGAAATAAATAACTATTTTCAATTTTTCATATGTATTATGTTTTACCAATTTATTCGTCAGTTGATTTTATATTCTGAATTACAAAAATTTTTATGCCCCACCTAGGGGCATGATGTTTTTTGGTCTGTACGTTCGTCTGTCTGTTTATTGGCTTATCTGTCCGTTGGTCCTGCTTCTATATTCAGGTTAAGTTTTTGGTTACCATTTTTTTAATACCAAATAAGAGTTTTTACACCAATTTTACAGTCCACTGAACATAGAAAATGATAGTGGCAGTTGGGCATCTTTGTACTATGGACATATTCTTATTTCAACTACATTAAATTTGACTGTAATTCAAGTGATAATTTCCCTTTTAGATAAATATTATTAATAGGCTATCATTACATATGTACAAATCCTAATAATTGTTATATATATCTTTTACAGGTTTAACTTAGGACTTGTATTAGAAAGTTTAGGACATGCAGAGCCAGCAAGTGATTGTCATTTGAAAGCTTTAGAACTAGAGGCCACCAGTCCTATTGTACCATTTACTGTCATTCCAAGATTATTACACTAACCGCAGGTTACTGTGGATTAAGACTGTCATTTGAAAGCTTTACAACTAGAGGCTACCAGTCCTATCGTACCATATACTGTTATTCCAAGATTATTACACTAATCCCAGGTTACTGTGGATTTATTATTATTTGTCCGACTGGAAATTTCACTGGAAATTTAAATAATGAAATTAATAATGGTCAGATTAGTGGCATTGTTACACATTTATCATTATATAGATGTTGATTATGTCTAAAACATTGATAAAGTCATGAAAGGACTTGAAAGATTACTCTCATTGTATAAAATTGTTTTTATAGTACATTATTTATTTATTTATTGTAATAAAAATAGAAATCAGATAAGTTTTAACCCTTCTTTACATTTCTGTGAAGGTTTTGAAATTTGAAATTTACCTGTACATGGCTTATGTACATCAAAAGGTATTTCAGTATGATCTATTTAAAATGATATATACCCTACATATTTCAGGATGACCTTAAAATGTTTTGTTTCTTGTTATGAGTGAGCATGGCAAGTGATGGAATATTCATAGTGAGTCTGTGACTGAAGGGATTTTTTATGTTTGTGTGTGAAAATGTCCAAAGAAATAATTAAAATTATATAATTAACATCTTCATAAAAAAACAATGTTCACATAGAGGTTGCTATCTAAATGTAATTTTCCTTGTTCTAACTGTGTTTAAATGTTGTTTTTTTATGATTTTATATTTGTACCACAGAGTTTTATAATGATCAACCCTGGTTTTCAACATTATTTCAGTAACAAGGTTGGTTTTGAAATACATAAAAATACAAAACCTGCTTTATGCCAATACTTCATTGTCATAAATAAAGAAATTAAATAACAAAATATTATAATAATTTATTGTAAACATTGTAACAAAAATATCACACATATAAAAAAATATAACATAAAAATGTAATAATACTGATGACAATATATTATTGTTTTGAAGACAGCTGGAAAACACACATGAACATGTCTCGCATATTGATTAAATGTTCACCTTTAAAACTATTACCCTCGTTGGAATAAGAGACCACCTTTTTCCCACTATACAAAACTTGATATTGTAAATGTGTTTATTTCATCTGAGTTAAAATTTTGCTAGATTTTATTTTCAATTTTTTTTCACTTTAATTTTGAATTAAAATATCAGAGGTTTGGGAAGGTATAGTTTCTAGATTTTATCTTAATAATAAAAAATAGTGAACATTTTGCACTTTACAGCAATTGCTACCTTCTTTTGACTTGAATGCCATTCTACAAACAAATTAGAATTCTATTTTCATTTTGTAAAAAATCTGGTATCCATAAGCCAAAATCTATCATTTCTTATTATTAGGTAAACCCAGTCTGCTCTAAATAAGGATAACAAAGTTATTTTTCTGAATTAAAACTGTTCATATATAAAAATTACACTGACAGTCCAATAATTATCTCTTCTGCCATTACTTTTTTTGATAATGTTGAGATAAATGAAATTAGATTTTTTAGACACACGTTTCATAAAGAGCAATTTTTTTCTTCCGTGAAATAAAATCCCCTATTCTCTGAACTTCATATGGACTTGTTAGGTCAAAACATGTACCAAAAATATTCAGGTTTTAATATATCTTTTTCAATCACAATCATGATACCCTTTTTTGATATATCTATAAACATAATACTGATAACATACAAATACAATGCAATTGAAATAATTAATAAAGAATTCAAATTTAAAAACAAATATTGACATTAGACATACCCTTATATTTACCTCTGTGTATTGCAGACTTCAACAAGTCTACTCTTTAATTTTAAGTCATGGATTTAGCTGTAAGTTAAGACTTTGATTTAACAAACAAGGTCGAACACACACATATTTTCACTTTTTACAATTTTTCACAATCGCTTATATCATTATAATCATTAAGGTACTACTGAATAAAAAGATGATAAATGTTTTACTGTAGATTCAGTTTTATTAGTTGGATACCTATTTTTAGTTGAGTTCGTAGGTACAGTGAAACCACAAATTTAAATGAACAACAAATTACAGATCTGTATGATTATATGCAGATTTCTGAATAACAACAAAATCAAATATCCATGAAAATACAAGTTTTCTTCAATCCACCAAAATCTGTACCTTCGAAAATAAATGAATCCACAGTATATGCAATTAACAAAACATGTTGACTAAATGCATTATGAAACACCTTAGCTCTAATTTCAACTTTCATTAAACATGATATGGTATACTGTAATATCACTAGATTTATAAATGTTGCACTAAGTCCATTACACAGCTCATTTCCAAGCCTTGCTTGCATTTTCAATTGGAAATAGTAATCAGAAAAATTTATGATGAATAAGCAAAAATTTCAAAATTTATTTTGAATATTCTTTTAGATTGTGAAAGGTTATATATTAAGCTGAACATTCTTTCTACAATGTCAGAACTATAACTGAATAAGAAACATCTTAAATTATATATTAGAAATTTCCACATTACAATTTAAAACAAGAATGTGTCCAAAGTACACGGATGCCCCACTCCCACTATCATTTTCCATGTTCAATGGACCGTGAAATTGGATAAAAAATATAATTAGGCATTAAAATTAGAAAGATAATATCATAGGGAACATTTGTACTAAGTTTCAAGTTGATTGGACTTCAACTTCATCAAAAACTACCTTGACCAAAAACTTTAACCTGAAACATGCACTTTCATTTTCTATGTTCAGTGGACCGTGAAATTGGGGTCAAAAGTTTAATTTGGCTTTAAAATTAGAAAGATCATATCATAAGGAACATGTGTACTAAGTTTCAAGTTGATTGGACTTCAACTTCATCAAAAACTACCTTGACCAAAAACTTTAACCTGAAGCGGGACAGACGGACGAACGAACGGACGAACGAACGAACGAACAGACGGACGGACGAACGAACGAACGAACGGACGCACAGACCAGAAAACATAATGCCCCTCTACTATCGTAGGTGGGGCATAAAAACAAGCACAACCCATATAAAGAAACATCTTTAAATATATTCAACATTATTTTAAATTTCTTTGGAAAAATTTCTTCACAAAAAGCTCTGACTTAAATTGGTTACATATTCCGTAGATTTGTGGAATATAGGATTCTTAGCAGACAAATTACTGCTGTAAAGTATAAATTAGAAAAATAATGTCTGAAGCAAGCATGCACAGTCTACTCAAATCCTACAGATTGACTAGAGCTTATGTCTGAAATGCACTTGAGAAGAATAGGCCATGTTGTCTACCCATGGTTGTGACTGTATCTGGTTGTGGGTACTGATAGGTCTTCTCGTAGGTACCAGGTCCTGGAACACGCTGCAATGAAAAGGGAAACAAAACCATCAATGATTGTGTCATAAGAAAAAAATATTTGAAACTGTAAAAATTTTGTTTTCACGAGATCCAACCAATCATCTGCTACAGTTGTACATGTAGTTATGATGTATCAACTTTTAATTCATTTTAAACAACAAATACTATTTAAAATATATATTAATTGAAACATTTAATCAGATTCTTAGTTTTCCTCTCAGTTCTATTTCGTTTGAATCGACGAGGATCTTTTATTGAACTTCTTGAAAATTATAATAATTGTTTACTTTTAAACCAAAAAATCCTCATGCAAGTTGCTAGAGATTATGATAATAACTCATAACAGCATTATTCATATCAAGTGGTTAAACATGAGGATTAAAAAGTTCTACATGAAAAAAGGTATGTTAAAGTATTACATGTATGTAATGTGTAATTTTACATCTTTACTCTATAAAATTAAGGTGAACCACTAAAGGGAGGTAATTCAAACAATCTTTTTTTTTGTGTATTGGAAGTACACCACTAATTAATGGCCCCATTGCTTTCTATGTTAAATTCCTCAATTTCGAGTGGTCACAGCTATTTTATCTTAAGTTCAAATAAAGTGACAATCATTGCATGTCAAAGCAACACCTTCTGGTGTCCTGTACTGAAAAAATCATACCTTACATTGCATATAAGAAAGAACTGGTTCCCGGAACTTCGGATGTACCAAATCAGGTACTTCAGATCTGACAAAAGGCAAAATGTACCCTCCTTTTTAAATTTCATGCTATTTTTTTATTAATCAAATTTATCAGTCAAAAATTGTTCTACAATGATCACCAGTCATGCAGCTTTCATTTGATACCAAAATTAATAAAATACTCTAAATATTTTGAAAGTTATGTCCATGCGTAGGAACTATTTTGTGTTAAATATGTACTACTTTCTAGTATGTGCTTTCTGGCCGGGCCCGAATTAGTGGTGTTACACATATTATGATCTATGACATGCAGTCTACAAGTATTAGATTAATCATGCAAATGATATTTCTAAATAATTCTTATATGATTTGCATATCTACAAATACTTGAATGTGATTGGTCCATTCAGGTTTCCATATCAATAACCATTAGAAAAAAAATGTCTTTAATCCTATAATAAACTGAGAAATCAACAAAAAGGGAACAGTATAAGTGTTACAATAGGTAGCGTAGATATATTAAGTAGAAAAAAAATTCCTGAAATTAAAAGCAAATCTTAATGTCAAATAATTGATTGAGAAGTAGTCAACTGGCAAGGGCTGACTGTTTAGTATCTACATAGCACAGTTATAGAATTTAAAGAAGGGATTGCCTCCCCCTGATTCAATAACAATATTGATTAATCTTTGCATAAGCAGAAATATATAAAATAGTATTAGATTATTAAATCCCAGTCGTACTGACAAGAATTTTCTATCTTTTTTTCAATCTTATTTAAATGAATATACAATGTTACTGTAAATTACTGCAAATTCAGGAATATTGGTGATGTTCTTATTACTAGTAATACAAAAATTGCAACCGTATCAGCTTCCCAATAATAAAAGCTCTTATTTATAGTTAAAGTACTGCTCTTCAAAAAAGTTTTGCAACCACATATAAAATCCAATCCCATATCTTTACCCGTAATCAGTGATTCACAATAATAAATTCACACATTAATTTCTGAATTACAATAGACAGAACTAAAAATCGGGAGTAAAAATTCAAATCATCTGAAAAATAAATTATTCCCTTTCCAAAGTCATATATATTGACTACAGGTAATTTACTGTTTCCTGTTAAAATTTTATATCAACTAAAGTAATATTATGTTTATCTTTTTAAATGATCTATAAGTCTCTACTAATATATATCCATTTTGAAAAGACTTCATGCCATAAAATTTAAAACCCAAATCCAAACAAATTTATTTTGCATTTTAATCCCCAATTAAAGATAGTAAATACATTTTAATTTATTTATATACCCCAGTAGTTGGTCTTTTCAATCAGGACTGTCTATAGTGAAGATTCTTTCCAGATATATTTGTATACATATTTTATACTTACCGTATTGCCACCACCCTAAAATTTATGTATGTATTTCAAGTAAGGGCTCCTGAACAAACGCCTCATACACAGCTACTTTTGTGTAGGTACTATTTCTGTACCAGAAATCTAAAGTCGTGGAAATCTACTTTTAATAGTCAGTACTATATTGTTACTTTAGAACTATTGTAATATTTAGGTACCTGTATTTTAAAGTACTTTATTTGTACTTGAAATTTAGGTAATACAGATTTTTGGTTACAATGTAACATTTTCAGCATTTTGAAAGTTTGTCTATTTCAAATTTCTTAACTTTATGATTTTCAAAGATGGAATATTGTGATAATTGTTGGTATTATTTTTGTACCAAATTTTTTAGTACAAATCAAGTACTGTAAAATACAGGTACCTAAATATTACAATAATTTAAAGGTAAAGAAATAATACTAAATATTAAAAGTAAATTTCTAGTACATGTATTACAGATTTTTAGTACAGAAATTGTACCTATACAAAAATAGCAGTGTACCTTTAAATTAACTAATTTGATTGATTGCTTACATTATTAAATCATGTGTCAGTTATCAATATTTAAAAAAAAATGCAGTGAACTGTTCAATCTGTCACTTATCCATTGATTAGTCATATTTAGCCTAGATTAAAAATCGGATCAATACCTGCCAACTTTCACCATTTAGGCATGAACTACAAAATTTTGACAACTAGTCCGTATTGCATGATAGTGATCTTAAAAAAGCTCTAAAACATTTGTCTCATTGGCCTCATTGCACGATCATGATTGTAAAAAAAACTCTTGAACATTTTTTTTTTAATCTACAAAAAATAAAATTGGTTCCTTTTTCCCATGTCAGACAATCCTGATCAGTTAACTGTCATCAGAGAATGAATATTCAATAATACTTATAAATGCTGTGATATTATCGATATAATCATATTGCATAAGATAAAACCATTACATATAGTACACTTACTGTATGTGAACTAGAAAATCTTGGTGTTTTTGACTTGAAGCTTGATGAAACACTTATTTTAGGGTAGATACTCTGTTGTTCATATTCTCCTGGGCCTGGCCCTTTTTTCTGCAAAAATATAAAGAAAAAAAGGACTAAGATATGCAATTGAATAAAATTACTATTTGTTTGAATATAAACATAATGTCCAAAAGAAATAAGATGAAAAAGGCAAAATCATCCACATAAAAAAATGCACAGTGGCAACTGCAACTCATTTACAAGAAATACTTGAAAGTCTTTTAACAATATTTCAGTGTGACTGAGGATTGAAAGATTTTTTGTTGCTCCTAACATGTCAAAACCTTGTGATTTAATAGAAATCAGAAAATCTTAGCCATAAATGTAGAATATGAGTATACCATTTTGCAAACTTCCCAGTATAATATTTTTAATTTCTTTCATTTAATATGAATCGAAGGAAATGATTGTAGTGTACCACTTGCACAGCAATCAAACAAAACAAAAAAACCCAAACAAACACATAAGACATTTATAGAGATAAACATACCGTTAACAACAAAAACAAGCATTTATACCCGACAAGACTAGACTATGCAAGTTGGAATAAATTTGAGATTTTTTACTTTTTTAGCAAAGATACTGATAAGTGAATCTTACACTCACATCAAAACCAGCAGAATTTAGTGAATTATTCATTCTACAGCATTCATTAAAGTTGTAAGAAGATTTGATAGATTGATGTTTTCTCAATGTCTAGTGGCAAATATTTCATGCATATTCAGGAAGATTTGAAAAAAGCCCAAAACAAGATAAAGTATGAGATCAATGTCATCAATAAACTTACAGGTTTGAAAGGAGCTGTCGGGAATCTTTTATGTTGAGAGCGAAACATATAATGTCTACAAATAAAAAATATGTTGTTAGATTTACTCATATAAGTATATAGCAAATTGTTAAATCCTCTACAAATATGTATTCTTGTGTTCTATATGTTAGATTTGAAGATTTCCTTCAGATGAGAATTTTTCAAGGTTATTGTTCATGCAATTCTTAGTCCAAATAATTATGACGTATGGCAAGGCTATTTTTTTTTTCCGGGACACCTTCCTATGACTCCTAGAAAAAATTTAAAATAGCCTTGCCAGACGTCATAATCATTTGTCATAAGAAGGCGTCCTAGAAAAAAATTAAAATAGCCTTGCCAGACGTCATAATCATTTGTCATAAGAAGGCGTCCTAGAAAAAAATTAAAATAGCCTTGCCAGACGTCATAATCATTTGTCATAAGAAGGCCTCCTAGAAAAAATTTAAAATAGCCTTGCCAGACGTCATAATCATTTGTCATAAGAAGGCGTCCTAGAAAAAAATTAAAATAGCCTTGCCAGACGTCATAATCATTTGTCATAAGAAGGCGTCCTAGAAAAAAATTAAAATAGCCTTGCCAGACGTCATAATCATTTGTCATAAGAAGGCGTCCTAGAAAAAATTTAAAATAGCCTTGCCAGACGTCATAATCATTTGTCATAAGAAGGCGTCCTAGAAAAAAATTAAAATAGCCTTGCCAGACGTCATAATCATTTGTCATAAGAAGGCGTCCTAGAAAAAAATTAAAATAGCCTTGCCAGACGTCATAATCATTTGTCATAAGAAGGCGTCCTAGAAAAAAATTAAAATAGCCTTGCCAGACGTCATAATCATTTGTCATAAGAAGGCGTCCTAGAAAAAATTTAAAATAGCCTTGCCAGACGTCATAATCATTTGTCATAAGAAGGCGTCCTAGAAAAAAATTAAAATAGCCTTGCCAGACGTCATAATCATTTGTCATAAGAAGGCGTCCTAGAAAAAAATTAAAATAGCCTTGCCAGACGTCATAATCATTTGTCATAAGAAGGCGTCCTAGAAAAAAATTAAAATAGCCTTGCCAGACGTCATAATCATTTGTCATAAGAAGGCGTCCTAGAAAAAAATTAAAATAGCCTTGCCAGACGTCATAATCATTTGTCATAAGAAGGCGTCCTAGAAAAAATTTAAAATAGCCTTGCCAGACGTCATAATCATTTGTCATAAGAAGGCGTCCTAGAAAAAAATTAAAATAGCCTTGCCAGACGTCATAATCATTTGTCATAAGAAGGCGTCCTAGAAAAAAATTAAAATAGCCTTGCCAGACGTCATAATCATTTGTCATAAGAAGGCGTCCTAGAAAAAAATTAAAATAGCCTTGCCAGACATCATAATCATTTGTCATAAGAAGGCGTCCTAGAAAAAAATTAAAATAGCCTTGCCAGACGTCATAATCATTTGTCATAAGAAGGCGTCCTAGAAAAAATTTAAAATAGCCTTGCCAGACGTCATAATCATTTGTCATAAGAAGGCGTCCTAGAAAAAAATTAAAATAGCCTTGCCAGACGTCATAATCATTTGTCATAAGAAGGCGTCCTAGAAAAAAATTAAAATAGCCTTGCCAGACGTCATAATCATTTGTCATAAGAAGGCGTCCTAGAAAAAAATTAAAATAGCCTTGCCAGACGTCATAATCATTTGTCATAAGAAGGCGTCCTAGAAAAAAATTAAAATAGCCTTGCCAGACGTCATAATAATTTGTCATAAGAAGGCGTCCTAGAAAAAAATTAAAATAGTCTTGCCAGACGTCATAATTATTTGGACTAGCAATTTCTATGACAAAATTATAATTTGTGGGGCCTCTGTGGCTGTGTGGTCTAAGTAGTTGAACTTCTGTATCACTATCCTGTCAACACTATAAGGTTGTCAATTCAAGTTTTGCACGTGGCAGGTGAGCTAGAATCCAATCTTTTAAAAATGCTGAAAGTTGCATTCAACTCCAATCAATCAATTTATTTTAATGTTTTATTTTTTTACTTTTTCTGATCAGATTTAAGAGGGGATATTTTCAGGATATTATTTCAACCATAAAATTCATGAAAAATAAAACCTTAACAAGAATTTTTCCATTTTACATTATCATGTGTGCACTTGCGGCATCTGGTATTTGGTCCCTTGTGGAGCACCTGAGATTGTTGGTGGGGTTTGTGTTTCTCTCTCAGTTTACACTTTTCTACATTGTGTTTTGTATATAGTTCTTTGTCTTTGGGTCAGATTTTGTTTTTGCCATTTCATTATCAGTTTCTGAGTTATTTAACTGTTAATTATACTATATAAACATACTTAGACTGTTGTTTTTCTACTGACAATGACAAATATTTTTCCAAAGCATATGCATTAGGGCTCACGTTGATATCCTGCAAATACAAACAGAAACTAAATAATTTATTTTAAGATGTGATTTCTATGGATTATACGATTTTGTATTCTCGTACATAATTCAAGGGCATACAAATACAGTTGACTTGATTGATGACAAGCCTTTCTAAAATTGTCTGTTTACAAATTTATAAATCATGTAGAAACTTTAAATTCACCCTTTATAGATGGGTTTGGCATGTATTATTTAGTCTTTGGTTACATAGCTATAAAACTGTTTTGGTTCTTATAAGTCCTTGTCTTACAGATATATTTGAAGGTTAATCAAGAAAAGTACCTTGAATTCTGACACATAGCAGTAATAAAGTGTTGTTTTTATTTTATTTAACTAATTAAATCAATACATTTACAAATATCAAATTCATTTTTTTTTTATCAGAGTCATATGAAATAATATGTGACCATCACTTACCCTGTCTTTCGTGCCCATATTAAGTGTATCAAACTTGTCTCTTCTTTCTGCTTTGAAGTTATAGGTGGCTGGTAATGTGTTGAACCTGAAAAAATTGAAAACTAACATTAAAAAAAATTAGAAATGTTTTAAATCAAAATAAAATTCATGATCCTGATGCATAATAAGAATTAAACAGAAGCAAAGTTTTTCATGATCTAAAATCTTATTTTTTTTGCCATTATGGTAAGTAGTCAATATGTTTTTAATCTTTGGGAAATTGAATATACAATTTTCTTTCAATCATTCCATTCTGTGTAAATTTTTAAAAACATGTAGTGGTATTATTTTTGTCTTCAGTCTCCTTGGAAATCATTTCACATTTAGTAACATTTTTGTTTATGGTTAATGGGTTTTGAACATCCAGTGACAAATATTTCATGCTAAACAACTTTTGTAAGCCTTCATCATGCATTAGCGGCCAATGACATCTAATCTTTTGCAAGTTTATGTGAAGATTTATACTTGGATATAATTTTAAATATACTCATCCTTTAAACAATTATTGGTATTTGCATGAATTGATATTCATTTTACATAACATAAATGTATAATGTCTGTATATGTAATTGAAAAAAAAAGTTTGTTTTTGAAAATAAATAATAGTGTTCTAAGAAAAAAACATGCCCTCACAAAAAAAAACTGGTTAGTGTATTATTGCAAATGAAGGCATAAAACTTGAAAAAAATAGTACCTTTCTAGAAAACTAGGGAAGTTGTATGCCCCTGGTAAGAGTTGTGCACCCTTTCCATGTGGATGTGGATCAATCGCTCTTCCATCAGATTTGAACCTGTATGTATTTTGTTTCTTTCTCAGATTGTCTAAAAAGGAATCTGTTTCATAGGCACCTGGTAATGGTGTTTCCTGTAGAACACAATAATATATGCTTTATTTCAAAACGGACCTATGAGGGGCAACACAAGATTATAACACAAACACAAAATTTATTGAGGAAAAGAATTATAAATACAATTTCAAAAGCAATTATTGTTTATGATGAAGAGACACACTTATGCATTTATATATGAATAAGAAGAGATGTTTTGTAAACGATAATGAAACAGCAGCCCAAATACAAAATGGTAAAAAAGACATGAAAATTAATGATATGTATAAGTTTAAAACAATAGGTACTTAGCAGATTATATAATATAATATCAGATAGATATACATATATATAACGTAAGGGTACCCAAATTGCACCGAGTACCCAAATTGCACCTATTTAGAAAAAAATAGCAATAAAAATCTTACAAGATTTCCTAGAGACTAAACAAGTTGTATTTTTATGATTTGATACTATGCCCGTCTTTCAACATAGGTAAACATATTTAGTTATACACAAAACGTTCACAGTATTTATCAACAGATGGACTGTTTACTGAAAAAAACAAAATGTACGAAAACGTCACCATGCGACGTCATCAAAACGTCATCTTTTTAAAATTGGCAAATACAATATATTATAAGTATCCATTTCGTAAAATATGAATAGTAAGCATGGACAAATATCCAATTGTTCAAAATATTTGAAGAAATTAAACAAAAGCTCGGTTATTAGACTTTTGATGATGTAAATTTAAGCATGGATGCAATTTGGGTACTCCTCATTACAGAATCATGGATAGTTTGGAGGTTGATTCAAACCCATTTTTTAATGACTCAATATGGACTAAAAATTAAATTGGTGTACCTATATGACAAAGAAGGATAGGGCTACAAAATAAACACAGTATGGAATTTTTTTTCCTGATCATAAAAAAACGTAGGTGAAAAAAAAATAGGTGCAATTTGGGTACCGTCACGTTATCCACAATCACTTATCTCAGAATTTGTTTTTTCCTATATACCTTTATATAAAAAAAATATTCTGAGACGAGTGCCTGTGTATATGTCTGAATTTATCAAGCTTAAATCGTCTATGGCTATTGATGTGTACACTATATATTTATAGTGAATTAAATTATTTAAAAAAAACTGTGTAAATTATTTAACAATATACTTTTATTGAAAATCATTATTTATAAACATTAAACGGCTGGTTCCTTTAATCTTTTAAAGTACATGTACTAAAATCATGATATAATCAGAGACATATAATACAATATATTATATGTCTCTGATATAATCTACAAATTTGGCACAGCTAACGCATGTACTTACCCTAATATACGTTCTCCACCACGTCTCTCGTTCTGTTATAGGTGGGTCGTAACCCTCGCCCAATGCTTTCCGACCCTACAAATATAATTAAAAAATAAAACTTCTATTAAACAGATTCCTCGCCCAATGCTTTCCGACGAAACCCGTATTAATTAAACAAACTAGTGACGTTGACATAAAAGTTAATCTGTTTACAATTGGCATGCCTTTCCTTTTTCAAGACGAATTCTTACCTCCCATTGATGTTTCGTGCTGATCGGTCTAGGTTCATTTTTATGTTGATCTGTCCTTGAGGTTGTAGTATCTTCAGTCGAGAGCATAGACCTCTCCCGGCTTTTCTCCGGGACTGGGGTCAAAGTCATGCTGTAGAAGTCTGTTGACAAACGGAAAAGAGATCACCTTTAGATTATTGATTTTTACCTTTTTGCGTCCTTAGAGACGGTCACGTGATTTAAATGCCAATTAACATGAGGATATTAACTAATGTCAAAAGACAAACGGTCCCTTTAAATGTATTTCATTCATTTTATATGCAAGTGTTGATGTGTAAAATTAACGTTTATCTTCTCAATTGATTTTCTGGATACGTTGATTATTCATTAATCTAAGCGAAACATCGGACGCACTTTGCATCTTGATTTCAATTTCAGCAATTAACAAGTTAATACAATCAGTGGAGGCCTTTCAAATTCATAAAACAATTTCTTCAATGGCTTAATTAACAAGTATTACATTTGATTATATAGTTGTCATAAGCTGTTATATTTCATAATGTTTATACCACATGCTATTGTTCTGATTTTATTCTTGTCACATTGTGTTCTTTGTATTTCGTACTTTTTAATGGGCATATGCCCCAATTAAAAAAAGTATGTTAGAAATAGAGGACAAACATGTTTCGTGTTAACTTATACGGAAGTAAAAAAAAAAACACCTATCAAGTCCAATAAAAACTAGATGTTTGTGTCATTTTGGTCTTTTGTGGATAGTTGTCTCATTGGCAATCATACCACATCTTCTTTTTTATATAGATGCATATATCCCAAATTTTCCGAAAACACTTTATTTGCCCGTAGTGGTACTAGTCGGTAAATCTATATGATAATAAAGTATATTTGGGCAACTTTATTATTGACGTGTTTTAAACAGCATGAGATGTCAACCTACGAAAAATAGAAGTAATATAGATTAATACCTAGAAAAAGTGTATTAGAGCTTCAACCTCATAGGTCGTTTCCGAAAATCCAGCCATCGGGTTAATAGTGTCTGGTAGTGATTACGGATGAATAAACGCCTATTTCCCTTTTACAGTTTAGAGATAGGATTAATGAGAGGTATGGGAAAATTAATAAGACAAACAAATAAATGAAATAGGTTTACAATGGCGGTTCATTGGAAAATGAAAAATTCTATATCAACCAAGTAAAAAGATAAAACGGGATTGAGGTAGCCTGTGTCATTATATCCCGGAGATATAAGAAATCTATAAGAAATCCAGTCGATGGTGTAGTAAAACGAAAAAAAAACACTGGACAGACCGAGACGAATGAAGAAACGAACAAACTGACTGACAAACAATACTAATCATACACTCTAGCTAGTATAATAAAGGATGGTTATAATGAGTGATGGATTTTGAAAAAAACACAGACAGGATCGAAGAAATAAGGATGAAACTTGCCCGACAATTAACACTTACATGCAACAAGAGTTATATTCACAAATATTAAAGGGAAACATCAGACATCATTCTATATGCTAGGACAATTTATGTTATTTTTATGCCCCACCTACGATAGTAGAGGGGCATTATGATTTCTGGTCTGTGCGTCCGTTCGTCTGTTCGTCCGTCCGTCCGTCTGTCCCGTTTTAGGTTAACGTTTTTTGTATGCCCCACCTACGATAGTAAAGGGGCATTATGTTTTCTGGTCTGTGCGTCTGTTCGTCCGTCCGTCCGTCCGTCCGTCTGTCCCGCTTCAGGTTAAAGTTTTTGGTCAAGGTAGTTTTTGATCAAGTTGAAGTCCAATCAACTTGAAACTTAGTATACATATGCCCTTTCATATGATCTTTCTAATTTCAATGCCAAACTAGAGTTTTGACACCAATTTTACGGTTCACTGAACATAGAAAATGATAGTGCAAATTTCAGGTTAAAGTTTTTTGTCAAGGTAGTTTTTGATAAAGTAGAAGTTCAATCAACTTGAAGCTTAGTATTCATGTTCCCTTTGATAAGATCATTCTAATTTTTATGACAAATTAGAGAATTTATTCCAATTTCACAGTCCACTTAACATAGACAAGAGGCTGTCACAACGACAGCAAACCGGATTTATTAGCATTTATTTGTGTCCTGGCAATATCACAAGAACCATTACTGATGATTGGTGAAAGTGAAAATCGTCAATATCAAATTTGACCTCTATTTTGTCATCAGTATCAACATATTAAAATTTGAAAAGCTTAGATTGAATGGTTCGTGAGTAAATGCAACAACGTGAATGGAAACTCCATTTTACGATCTTTCAAGAACCATAACTCCTGAACGGTAAAAGTCAAAATCGTCATTATTGAACTTGACCTCTATTTTGTCATCAGTAACAACATATTAAAATTTGAAATGCATTGGTTGAATGGTTCATGAGAAAATGCACGGACACGACTGGAAACACCATTTTTCAATCTTTCAAGAACCATAACTCCTGAACGGTAAAAGTCAAAATCGTCATTATTGAACTTGACCTCCATTTAGTCATCAGTAACAACATATTTTAAAAAATTTGGGAAGCTTTGGTGGAACAGTTCATGCGTAAATGCACGGACACGACTGGAAACGCCATTTTACGATCTTTCAAGAACCATAACTACTGAACGGTAAAAGTCAAAATCATCATTATTGAACTTGACCTCTATTTTGTCATCAGTAACAACATATTAAAATTTGAAAAGCTTTGGTTGAATGGTTCATGAGAAAATGCACGGACACGACTGGAAACACCATTTTTCAATCTTTCAAGAACCATAACTCCTGAACGGTAAAAGTCAAAATCGTCATTATTCAACTTGACCTCCATTTTGTCACCAGTAACAACATATTAAAATTTGGGAAGCTTTGGTAGAACAGTTCATGCGTAAATGCACGGACACGACTGGAAACGCCATTTTTCAATCTTTCAAGAACCATAACTTCTGAACGGTAAAAGTCAAAATCGCCATTATTGAACTTGACCTTTATTTAGTTGTCAGTAACAACATATTAAAATTTTAAAAGCTTTGGTTGAACGGTTCCTGAGTTAATGCACGGACAACATTTGATTGCCGCCCGCCCGCCCGCCCGCCCGCCCGCCGAGCATCCCAAATCAATAACCGACATTTTTGTCACAAAAATCCGGTTAAAAATGATAGTGCGAGTGGGGCATCCGTGTACTGTGGACACATTCTTGTTTTTTATGTTTTCATGGCATTATTTCATTTTCTGCCCTAAAAAATTTAATCATATCTCACAAGAACAACATCAGAGCACACTTCTTTTGAAATTGCATATGTTAAAGTAAAATCAAGAATTGACAAATTTTAATTTAACAGACCAAATAACTTTCCACCATTTTAAATACAATTCTGACAGCTTTCCCATCGCCATGAAGACTCACAAAACCAAGCAACCAACATTGAAACAACTGCAAAACAAAAAAAATAATCTATGAGGGTAAACAAAACCAAAGTGAGAGATACTGAAATTGAAGATGTTCGAGAATTTACATACCTTGGAAGTGTCATCAATACATCAGGATGGACATCTAATCTAGAAAACGAAAAACACAAGCCTTCGCTATTCTAAAACCAGTCTGGAGGAGCAAACCACTAAGAACAATTTGTCAAACAACCAAAATCAGGATCGTCAACTCAAATGTAAAATCTATTATACCACTCTATGGGTCAGTAACTAGGATATTAACAGCTGCATCTACCAAAACATTACAAGTTTTGATGAACAGGTGTCCCAGAAACATTATTGGTATTTAAAAGTGGCCAAAAACAATTAGCAACAAAGAACCAATAAAACGAACGATTACAACGTAGATGGAAATGTATTGGACACACATTATGTAAAAACAACACAAATGTAACTAGACAGACTTTAGATTAGACTCCGCAGTGCCATCGTAAAAGAGGGCCACCAAAACCCACCTAGCGCAGAGATCTAAAAACTGATCTACAGGAAATTGGGAAAACACGAGAAGTAAAGAAACATGCCAGGGACAGGAAAAAATGGAAAGCATCTGTGGTCGTCCTTTATTCCACATTGGACTAAGTGGATTTGGTAAGTTAGTAAGATAAAAAGGATTTCTAAAGATTAATTCTTTTTATTTATCAGTAACATGTCTTTTGTATAATGATAACTTTTTTTTGAATATTTCTAATAAAAAAACCAGGGTGAAAACATGACATGTAATTTGAGTACTTTTTTTTTTTTTTACAGCTAATGGGAAACAAAATTTCATGTAAGCGCCAAATGACAAATTAGTGGTTATGCCGGTTTTAATAACTTTGTGCCACTCGGTGTATGAATTTTATTTAGAGCACCTGTCACCCATGTCATGATTGTTGAGCAAACAGTATGGTAACTAACTATTCTTTTTGTTTCTTGAAATATCATCTGTAAAATGGGTAAATTGAATATCGAATAACCAATAACGAACCGGCCGTTCACTTCACATGTACACATCTTTTTTTTCTGCATGACTTTTGTCGTTTGATTTTGCCATTTAATTAGGGACTTTTCGATTGAGTTTTCCTCGGAGTTCAGTATTTTTGTGATTTTTTTCTTTTTATACATTTGTTGAATAGTTATCAAAGGTCACCAGTGACGCTCATATCAAAATATTTATAAAGTCAAACAAGTTCAAAGTTGAAGAGCATTGAGGATCCAAATTTCCAAAAAGTTTGATTGAATGTTACCAATACTTAAACGTTGCCAATCAAAGGTTGGAGTGTATGCTTTTTACACCACCAGAATCCGCCGCGGTAATGGAATGACTTACATGGTTGCACTCTCTTTCGCATTATCAGTGTTATATGCTTATAAAAAATCGACCCATTTGTGTTAAGGAGGCTCGCGGGTTTAAGATTTTTAGAAAAAAAATAAACTTTTAGTTTACATTACAAATCTTATTAATTGCCTTAAGTAGTTGTTACTTTATCAAATGGTACAAAAATCATTCCAAAAAATCAAATCGTGTTGACCCCAGGTGACTTTTAAAATGACGATATCATTGAAAAGGCTCTAAATTATCTCCCTTTGGTGCAAAAATGCCATTTTTTGGCATTGAAATTATATCTTTTTTAACTCATCGGTGACCTATATTTTTTATTGTTGTTTTCTGAATTTCTGAGCGATTTCTGTAATTTAGTTCTTTTTTTATTTCGATACTACCGCTATTTCTCCTATTAGTTCAACAGAAAAAAAGGACATCATCAAAAATGTATGCTTCTTACTAAGGCAGATTGTGAGCGTAAATGAACGGTGACCCCATTTTTTTATTTCATTTTTCTATTAAGGATAAGATAAAGTTCATTTATAGAAAAATATAGCGAAATCCTATATTAAATAAAAAAAATCATTTAGACCCGCGAGCCCCCTTAAATGTCAATTTTAGAGTTTCTTCATATCAGAATTATATACATTTGTCCAGGACATTTGAAACATTTTCATTACTAGAACTTGAATTGATGGTGAAACGCTTTTCATGTAGACAGAATGTAAAAAAAACCAACAAATTGCATATTTAGATAATAACAAAAGCAAAAATCAAATCACAGGTATAAAGTGCATGTCTTCACCGTATATATGTTGTGTACATGATGTAAGTTTGCATAAATTATAATTTGTACAGGTTTTTTGTACAAATTGTAAGGTTTTGACACGCAACTTATTGCACCAGGCGATACAGCTTTATCTTCTAAAATGTACTATTTTATTGTTTTAATTTCAAATTTATATACTTCAACCTAACATTAAGTGCTATTCCCCTTGTCATCAAACTGGAAATGAGATACCTGAATGGTTTCAATTCTAAAATTATTTTTCGCCTTATACCATATTCATATCCGTAAAAAGTCTTTTTAATGGTCTTATAATGTTTTTGTACCAATGCACAGTATTAAACTGGATTATGTAGTTTTGAAAAAAAAGACAGAAATATAAGAAAACAAAAGACTGTGTGCTTGCATCATCCCTTTTTCAGTGTTAGGCAATTCAAAAACACTGATAACTTGTATACAAAATCTGTACAAATTATAATTGTACACAACATATACATCAAATGTTATCACCTTCCGGCTTTACGATGTCTGTTTCATCCACCAATATTTTACAATTGTTTCCTCTTGTACAAAGTGTTCACTACGACACCATAAATCATCCGTTTAAGTTGATGCAAGTTCCCACGCTACTGTATATATTCTAGTTTCGTGTGATTCATTATTTGTATGTGCTGTTCATTTTTCTTTTAAGTTGATTATATGTGTTTTTTCTGATCTTCGTTTGTCTAGTTATTCCTTGTAGTTTTCTGACATATTTTCCAGTAGAGTAATCTATACTTTCTTCTAAACAGAAACCACGCCTGCTTTATACTTGAAAGGTTTCAAACATGATTAAGAAATTGTTTGTTTAATGACCCTTTATCAATGCAGTACAAAGATCAATAATTTGATCGGAATTGGAATGATTTACAGGGTAGAAGATGACATTTGCACTTATTGTTAACCGTTTTAGAATGTCAACTGCGTTAACATTGTGCTGTTTGGTTGCTGTATCATTAACATTTACTGTCCATGTATTCATACTTTCTGTAGTTATGTTACTATATAAGATTTTAGAAATACTTCTCGGTCATATTTAATCATCTGTTTTCAATAAAATATGACATTATAAATCTATAATTGAAATATTGCACCTCATACAGGTTATAATAAAATTGAGAATGGAAATGGGGAATGTATCAAAGAGACAACAACCCGACCATAGAAAAAACAACAGCAGAAGGTCACCAACAGGTCATCAATGTAACGAGAAATTCCCGCGCACCCGGAGGCGTCCTTCAGCTGGCTCCTAAACAAATATAATATATGAATCTAATAGCAAAGCACCGTGATATACCCAGCATAGATGTTTAAATATAGGTTTCAGTGATATATTTTTGGTCTAAAAGGTGGAGGGGCTCAGCAAAAACGTTTGTCAAAGAAAAGAAAAATGTGCCACAACACAGATTTTGGGCTTTTTGGGGAACTTAACCACATTAAGTCATTGGATCCGCCTTAGCATATCCATCCATTGATTTAAGGAAAACTCAAGAGTTAAGTTTGAAGTTTTTAGTTCGGTTAAAACTTGTTGATAAATGCAGAAAGTTGTTTGATAGCATTATCAGTTGTATCATTCGAAATTATTCCTTTGGCTGATAAAAAACTAATGTCTACTATAATGCCCAACTTTTTAAAGTCTGGTTCCGTCAGAATCTTTTCGCTTGGTTTCTTGATTTCTTTCGAATGGAGAACAACCAAAGCAACGTCTGAGGCAGCTGTAAAGAATAAATGATAAGTTTTAAGCTAAATATATTCAAAAATACTCAATAAAATACTAAATACTTAGTTGATTATTGAAACAAATCGTTGTATAAAACGTGAAAAATTATTGAGATCAATTTCAGACGGGGAAAAAGTCCATCAAATGTTAATGTTAATATGTAATGCATATGTCATCCTTTTAAATTTAATGAACCAAAAATGTCATACGGATTATGGGAAATGCTTCTTACTATTCCTTGATCTTAAAATTTATAACGGTGCGGAGAAAAAATAATGTTTTTGTCCATGTAGTTTTTTTATTTTTATTTGTACTCGTCCTGAATATTTATGTTAAAGTTGCCACTGGATGATAAACATACATTCACCTTTTTTTCCGTCGTTGATGTTTTATTCAGTTTGGATCTTTAACACCTATTTCACGTGTTTTCTCAAGAAATGAACAAAAAATAACGTACGAGTTACGGATAATGATTATTACTATTCGTTGAACATCTTACAAATCTAAGAGATTCATAGACTAATAGTGTAATTTTTTTATGTACGAAGTTGTGTCTATGTTTTGTAGTCGTCCTGAATATTCATGTAATAATTGCCCCTGCTACTGGACGTTAAACCGACTTTAACTTTTTTCGACTATTTCATGTTTCTTCTCAATATTTAGTAATAGACATGTTACGAAAAGGTATATACTCGACGCTGAGGTTGACAAATTACACTTTAAAATTGGGGACGGTGTCAAAACATTGATTATAGATTTAAACAGGTTAAAATTAAATCCTGTGCGTCTTGGGCCGTGTTCACATTGACCTAAATTCGGTGTTGTGTTAATGTAACTCACACGTAAACTAAACACAATTGCGTTCCCATTGATAAAACTCAATGTTTACATGTAGTTTAAATCATGTTTTACCTACACACAGTCGATAGTCAATGTAGGCCTTGTGTACGTGTAGTGTACACAAAACTCGGCATTTAGGACACTAGTTTTATCGTGTATATATTTAAGGAGGAAACTATTTTTGAGTAAAATTGATATTTTTGATATTTATTAGTTGTCTAAATTTTACAGATTGTTTTTTGTTAAAAAAAATTAACGTACTTTATTAACCCCTAATCAAAACTCAAAGCAGCATCATTGCAGAACCCATAAGGCAGCAACCAATTGATTTTCGGGTGGTGGGGGGCTATTATAGTTGAGTATAAAACATAAAGGCAAGGGGTGGATCTGGTGAGCTATGGATTTTGTTTTGGAAACAAAAAATGTTTCCAGTTTTTGGCCCTGAAAAAAATTTGTTTGTTTCACCCTCAGCTGCCACTATATATAATGCTAAAATTGATTTCGACTTGTCACCAAAATTTGTCCTGAAAAACATCAATAGCTCACGCCCCCTCCCCCTCCACAAAAAATGGAGTAAATAGTTGCTGCCTAATTCATTTGAAAAGGTCTTCCCGAATCGACTTGACGTACACAGAAATATTCGCCACTGGTCTATACTCAAAAACGATTCACGCATAAATGCATGACTAAAAAAAGTGTGAGGTAAATGCTATGTTTGTCTAGTATCTCAGATCCGTTAAATAACATGCAAAATAAATAAAACAAACGTTACCCTATTCCTTTACTCCTTGGAGAAGAAATACCATTTGAAACGAACAGAAAAGATAAAAATGTAGTGATCCCTAATATCTCAATCCTTTTTTTTCGGCTGTAAGCACGCTGTTGCAGCTAACGTTTTCTAATGCGTTATCAAGACATCTCTAGTATATTTAAACTACTGCAAATTATAGAAATGGCTTTTATAAAGTAGAAAACTTTAAAAAAAAAAAAAAAAAAAAAAAAAAAAAAAAAAAGGGGGGGAGGGTTTTTTGTCTGAGTCAGACTTTTTTTCGCGCGTACGTTTTTATTCCTTTTTTTCGATGCTGGTGATCAAATACTTTTTTTTTCAATATTAACGCTATAATGTATGGGGAAACTCTTGATTCAGAATAAAAAAAATTATCATCTGTATGACCATTTTTTTTTTATCAAATTGGGGATCGGAAATTTCCTTTCCCATCCCCCACCCCCCTTTTGAAGTCAAATGGTTGTTCCCTTACCGCTAGAAAAATTTTCCCAAAATTTTGAATTCAATTCTACGTAATGAACATGTAAATGACATATAGTTTACATGGTTTACATGTGGGGACAAATCTAATGTACAGGTAGCTAAACAAGGTGTATAGATGTGAACAAATGTAATGTGAAACCAGTGTACACTACACTAAACTAATTGTAAACATGTTTACTCTACACGGCGTTTGGTGTGAACACGGCCTTGGTTTAACATCCTATATGACAATTGCAATTGTGATATCATTGCTGGCTATCATAAGACATGAAAGGTGTACGCGTACAGGAGTGGGTGGGCTGAGAGATATACAAGTTCATTCGATTCTAAAATTTATATTGATAATATATACATAGTAAGCCAGCTAGATTTTAGTTTTATTGTTGTATTAATTTATAGTTCCTGAAAAAGTTCAATCTGTCGCTCCACTAATCCCACACAAAGCTCTACTGTCTGGTTCATTTTTTCTCTCGGGTGTCTCCGTAAGCTTCCAATAACTGAAAGATTTTAGGCGCCTTATAGCGTGATCGACATATACCCGATACTCTGATATACGCAATTTTTTTTTTTAACATTTTCTTCTTTCTGTTCGTGGTTTAGCTCTTAGATGATGGCGACTGCAGGGGGTAACAAGGGATGATCGACATGGATAAGTTTTATCTGCTAAGATGACAAAATGCTGGGGGAAATCTAACTCCAAACCTGGTCCAAATATTGATGGACATCATTTTGATGTCCTAGGAAACTACTTCGAATAAATCTTATATGATTTTATTGTCCACAATCACTTGTGTATGAATGCAATGTCTGTATCCGGTATAAAATGTTCTTGAGGCTCAGTATGTGGTCTGAGAGGTTCCGTCGATTACAGCTAACGCTGTGGGTAATGTATGCCTCCAACCCACCGCGTAGTTGGCGCCAATTTTCTACGGTTGGTAAGAAATATTGCAAAGAATTGGAATCAAGACATTTATTTATAAAAAGAGGAAACGCGCAAAACGCACAACTCTTGATCTTGCTAGAGAAAATCAACTGCTGTATTACAAGTTTATTAGAAAAACTATGCCGAAAGTCCTTGGAGTGACTCTGGGCTCTTCTGATAGAAAAGCGCGGTTTCAAATTTTTCCCGCGTAACTTTACAAAAATAATGAGATGTGGTATCAGTGACAATGAAACATCTATCCATCTATTTATTAGCAATCATAAGGTCTTTACTTTGACAATGAGAAAAACCTATACCGTATACTAGTAGTCAGCTATAAAAGATCCAGAAAAAGTGAAGTTATTTATAATAAAACCATTTACGAAGAACTAATATGACAGACAGTAGCCAACGACAAACACTGAACTACAGACCCTTGACTTAGGACAGGCTAATGACAAGTACTGCAGGCTTAACCATGTGTGAAATATATTTCCTGCATTTTTTATCGCTCTATTCTGTCCAGCCTTTTTCTTTTATTAATGTATCCTGCTTTTTTTTACATATAAAAAATAAGATGTGGTATGATTGCCAATGAGACAGCTATCCACAAAAGACCAAGCTGTCACCCTGCCTTTTTTTGGCAAAGTTTCTCATTCTGCCTTTTTTTTTTAACTCAAAACTCCTGTCCTGCCTTCTTCAAATTTAATCCAATTTCCACAAAACGTCTAAGGAATTAATAAAATAGAAAATACATGCATAAGATGGTGTTAAGGTGTAAATGCAAAGTCATTATGCAATGCTTTTGAAACTCTTCAGGGATGTTCAACCGGTCAGTAGTGAGTCATATTTTACAAAAACCTCTTATCGTTCTGAACATATATGAATATTTGCCACTGGACGTTATCAACCATCAATCAATCACAAACCCCTTATAAAGAAACTTTTTAAGTTAAGACAAAGTTGGAAGGAAATAAAGGAAGAAAATACATGCCTTCGAAGCTATATTACCGGGAGTAAATTTTGTAAAACTATAATGCATCATGTTTCAAGTTGCAATTCTATAAAAATCGTGATTTATGTGTTTTAAAACAGACCCCGTTCGATAAAAATGTAGGTGGCAAACAACTGGATCAATATACATGCACTGCTTAGTTTGCTTTTCATAACTATATAAAAATTACCGTTATATTTATATTCACGATTAGGTACATAAAACAGAATACCTTAGATTATTTGCAAGGTCTATGAATGGATCGCCGAAGAATTCACACACATATGTACCCCGTGTCTCCGTTGCCCGCTCATCTACTGCATGTACATGACTGCCCCCCCCCCCCCCCCCCCCCCCATTTGTTTGCATTAGAGTTTCATGAAAATTTCATGGAATTTATTAATATCTATTACTTATATTTCTTATGGTACAAATGTTATTGAATATTCGTTCCATACGGAATTGCCTCCAAAAGGATCAATGCAGTTTTTAAATAATATTGAATGTAAACATAGGTAATCTCTTTCGTGTTTTGACACAGTCCCCACATTTAAAGTGTAAGTTGTCAACCTCAGCGTCGTGAATATACCATTTCGTAACATGTCTAGTAAATAGTGTTTTGTGAAATGTTAACATAACTTTTAGAAGATTTTTTTTTTAATCTAAAATCGAAGTATTCAAACCTTCAACTCCATTCAGAGCTCCATTTACATCATCAGTCAGTCTAGAAAGGTTATATAATACAACCAATAAAGGAACGTTCTTGCTTCTTTTAGATTCCTGTATGATTTCTAGTTCAAGGTCATTGGATTCAGTTTGAAGAAGTGACACGATACCACCGACAGCTTGATCTGATTGTGGTTGCTTTAACACGCTATGGAAGCTTAGTTCTGATAAAAGACAAAGGTATATCTTAATGGTAACATATCGAGGTGTTTGGTGATTATATCTCACTTGTGTGTGATTTTCAAGGTCTTTCTCATAGGGTTGTTATACTCACTATAATATCGGTGAGTCGGTGACTAAGATATTAATCCAAATGAAATATTGTTAAGCTGATATATATTGCAAAAAAGAAAAACTCCGAAACAGCGATGATGTTGCTTAGATTGCCAAACTTTTGACAAGTCAGCAGAGTCTAGTAGATACATTGTTAGCACTGTTTTGGAATTTGGTGTTGATATCATGATTCCAAAATATATGTTCCGCTTATCTAGAAAAAAACCCGCCGTATTCTGCATCTTAGCTAGCCAAGGGTTACGATCCACTCCCACGAGCGGGAGTGGATCGTAACCCTTGGCTAGCGAAGGTGCGTGTTCTGGTGAGCTCTTAATCAATGCTGAAATATGAGATACGGGTGCCGTTTTTGGAACATATACTGCTTTTGTCACCATATTTTTGGTGGGCATGTTTTTAAATTTCATGTATGATCATCTCAATATAGTTTTGTTCCCAGTGATGCAAAATTGATTCATTGTTTATGCGGACTAGTAAACTTATCTTTTATTCTCATTTCAAATTAAATCGTGCTTTCAAGTTGATTTATTTATTTACTTACTGAGTTTTCTCAACAATGATCTTTTTATAACACTTAATAAAGGAAACAGTAGTATACCGCTGTTCGAAATTCGTAGATCGATTCAGAAAAAAACCAAATCCGGGTTACAAACTAACACCGAGGGAAACACATCAAATAAAAGAGAAGAACAACGACACAACACTAAAATGCAACATCCACAGAAACGAACTATAATATACCAGAGGACATTTTCCTGACTTGGTACAGGACATTTAAGAAAAAAATGGTGTGTTGAACCTGATATTATGGCTAGCCAAACCTCCCACTTTTATGGTAATGTTAAATATAACATTAAAAGGACAACATTATGATGATGATGATGATGACTGATGTACCCATATTTTGACTATTTTATTAATTGTGACTGTTTATTTAACGCATCATGTAAATGTAGCGGAATTTGATGAGACTGTTATTAAAGTCCATTATTTAATCCACCATTTTCTACATTTGAAAATGCCTGTACCAAGTCAGGAATATGACAGTTCTTGTCCATTCGTTTTTGATGCGTTTTGTTTTTTGATTTTGCCATGTGATTATGGACTTTCCGAATTGATTTTCCTCTGAGTTCACTATTTTTGTGATTTTACTTTTTACATGACAGGACTACAATACAAATAAATGGGAACACATACAGGGCAGAGAAACACACAAATAATAGCTTTCGAAAGTTACCAGGCTTATAATTTAATACGTCAGACGCGCGTTTAGTCTACATAAGACTCATCAGTGACGCCCAGATAAAAAAAAAAATCGAAAGCCAAAACAAAAACAAATTGTGCCAATTACGACTAAGGTTATCTGCCTTGGATAAGAAAATCCTTAGTATTCAGAATAATTCATACTTTTGCTGACAGTAAGTTCGATAAGGGCCATATTTGGCCCCAATTATAAAGTTCATAGTTAAAAGATAATAATTATTTAAAGTTGCCTTAAAGACATGTTAGAAAGTTAAACAGAACTGTTTTTGTCAAAGTTTAATTCTAACACGTTGATTTTTACATCCAAAAAAGGTCAAGAAAAGGGATTTGGTGAAATTTGACAAAATCAGCTAGATTTCAACCAAATAAAGGACCAGGAAACATAGAGCGCAGGCGTCGACAGTTTTAATTTTCAAACAAGACATGTGAAATGTCTTCACAAACACTATTTTAAAAGATCTTTGTTGTCCACGTATGCGCTCTATGCTTCCTGCCCAAAAATCTATGGAAATTTACCCATTTTCATTGATTTTTTCGTGAAAAATCAATATGAGTACAGCTTTTGACGTCATAATGAAACACAGAAACGTAAAATTTTCAACATAATGGTTTATATCCTAGCTAGTCAATGTATTAGCTATACTTTATCATGATATTGGTCGACAAATCCGAATTTGAAATTTACGCTTAAAAAGGGGGCCATTTTAGGACATTATCGAACATACTCCTTTATGAAACATACTATATAATAGATATAACATGTTAACCCAATTGCCAATTTGACAAGGACAATAAGAAGATTAACTAGTGCACGTTGAAGCAAACTACATTCAATTGGATACGTTTCTTTTTAGGTTTGTTTATGATACACTTATTAAAAAACTGAAAATCAATGTATGATATGTATCATGAGGAAAATAATATGAACATACGAGCTTACGTTTTTTCATTCTGGGTTTCACTGCAAGTTTCTCTTTTTCTTGTTTCAAAAACTCATACTTTTCCAACAATGAATCTGAAATCGTGATAAGAGAACTATGATGGTTAGTTTTGAATTTAAAGAATTCTAAAGTAGCTAAAAAATGACATAAATGTTGATATACAAGACGATTTTCATATTTAATTCAAACGTAAATAAGGAAAAGTTAGTACACTGGACAATGTTTTGGAGCCCTTCATAGCTTGCTGTTCGATGTGAGCCTTGTTGAAGGCCGTACATTGAGCTATAATGGTTTACTTTTATAAATTGTTATATGGATGGAGAGTTGTCTCATTGGTGCTCATACCACATCTGCCTATATCTAATAATGTCCCCCTTGAAAGTTTTAATAAAGGCCATCATTTCAGATAAGTATAGGTATATATTGACAAATGCACTGTGACCCGTCCTTCTTTCCTCGTTTGTAACATTTCCAAATGCGACATTAAGAGCGTTTTATTGACTTGTCATTCGTACATACAACTACGTATGGCACTATTAGAATAAGACATGCGAACCCTAAAAGAGTATTCATGAGTTTTACACGACACAATTTAGGTCGGGATTGTGTAACTCGTTCTCTAGTTTTCTCCATTTTTAAACACCAAAGAATAGTCAGTTTTCCTACCGAACGTCGGAGGTTCTGTTGCGGCTGATTCCACCAACAGAAAAAATCACCAAAGCGAATAGTTATGCTGAAAGTGGGCATAACACCAATCAGTCAATCAATCAATCACTCAATAAATCCATAATTTTAAGCGAGGAGTATAAAATATTATGCCTGAATAGTACACCTTACCGTAATCATTTGACAGTTCTTGCAACTTGACTTTTTCTTGTGCTACAATGGTCTCTTTGATTTCTAAATCAGTTTCTATTTTATTATTTGTGAGTTTGAGATCTGATATTTTCTCTTCCAACTGTGAAACTTTGTTCTCCAAATCCTTAGATTTTACTTTTTCATTTTTAAAGTTGACTGCCTCTAGTGAAAGTTCATTTTTTAACTGTTTAGATTCTTTTTCCATTTGTAGTTTATTTAGGGTTAGTTCTGATTCCTTTTTTTGTATTTGATTCCTCAGGTCTGCCATATCTGCCTTCTTTTGTTCTATTGTCTGACCTCTTATTTTATATTGTTCTTCCAAATGAGACAATTCCTTTTCCAAATCTTTCACTTTTGCGTCCCTTTCTGTCCAACGATTTTCAAGATCAAGTAATTTTTGTTCTGTACTTCTAAATTTATTACGGAGTTCATGATTGCAATCTTCTTGTTTTGTGTTGACTCTTCTCATATCCTGCAACTGCTTTTCATTTGCACCAACCTTTCCTTTAAGCTCAATGATAAGTAGATTTAATGCTTTTTTCTTTTGATCTTTAGATGAAGTCTCGGTTAATATATCGTTGATGATTGTTTTGCTCTGTTCTATTTCATTACTGAGGTCTTGGATTCGTGTTTCTTGTTCTTGTATTTTATTGATTTTCTCACCCATATCCTTTTTAAACAATTTGATTGTTTCCTCGTCCTTTTTAGTCTTTTCATGAAATTCTTCAATATATTGTGCCTTTTTATTTGTATCCGTCGCAGACTTTATAAATTGACCCTGTAAGGTTTTTGTTTGGTTCTCTAAGTCGTCGATTCTTTGTTTTGCATGTTCTTTGGTTAAGATATGTTCCTTTTTCTCCAGATTCAACTGACTGCCTAATTTTCTAACCTCCTCAGTGAGTATATCATTATCATTGACAAGCTTTTCATACTCGGCTTGCAAAACTTGGATATTCTGTTCTTCTGTGCCGGATGGAACATACTTGTCGCTTTTTGTTTGTGGAAGCAGTACTTTACAAGCAACATTTGTAAGGATGTTGCCTCCAGCCTGGGTTACTTCGGTCTTCATCCGCTCTTTCAAATTTATATTTTCTTCCTCGAGTTCTCTATTTCTACTACTTAATGAATCATTTAAAATTGATAATGATAAACCTTCGTCTGTTTCCGTTTGAGTATCTGCTTCACAAAATACAACCATCCTATCTTTTGAACCTTGATGACTGTAAGTCTTTGTTTCTATTCTTTGAAGCTGTCTGGCAAGAAATTCTTTTTCACTCTTTAAAGTATTAATATGATTGTCCATATGGCGGAAAATATCCATCATGCCATTAACCGCCTGTTTCCCAGACTTGTTTAACAGCTATAATATCAAATCAAATTTAGTATACAATAAATTATTGTCCTTCTATTCAATTCAGGTCTGCTTTCATCTTATTTTACTAAAGTTAAAGTTGCACGAAATACTCCTTATTTTTAATTCGTTTAAACTGCTCACATATACATGCTATAGTACATGGTTTGTTTTGTAACACATCTGTTTAAATGTTCGATGAAACTTCATCATATATACGCTGATAAATTACAACAGCATAAATACGCACTTTATTTACGAGAAAAAAACATGAAAAATATTGCATGCACCATTGAGGTACTGGCTTTAATGATATCTGACATGTCAACTTATATATCTGACATGTTGACGTAACTACATGTTAGACATCTACGTCGACATGACAGAGAGCTTGTGTTATTTTGATAGCTGAATAACACATAGGCATATCTCAAGTTATAAAGCTGTTTATTTAATATATATATACAAAAAATCCACAACCTGATCAAAAGACTACACCCATCAGCATTTATCGATCATATCTCATGCATTTTAAAACATATTTTATACTTGCCTCAAGGCTGTTCACTGCCTTGTCAAAACGAGCTTCTGTAGTGGCCACCATTTTGTTGTTAGACTGTCCCATGGTCCTAGAGGAGCGACGAAAAAACGACATTCGTCGATCGATTTCAAAACTTTACTTTCGATTTGAATAACATTTTTAAAAAACTTCATTCTGGATTCCCGTAACTAAAAATAGATTAAATACCTGGAAGTTTTTGTTCATTGTGACCCACAATATTTAATGATATGTTTAAATGTCTGTGAATTTTCGGAGAATTCAATTAGTTGTTTTTGAAAATCTAGATCTATAAATAGAAAAAGAAAGTAGAATACAAATTTCCATTAATTTGTTGTATATCATGACCTGGCATTTATAACTATAAAGATTAAGACTAGCAAAGGACGTGCAAGTATATATACGTTTACTTATACAATAACTTGGTATACTTTCATCTTTTGTTTACCAATTTTGATAACCATTTGAAATCATATTTATACACAAGCATCAGTTATGGAAAATAATAGTGACACATATCCTTTACTTATAATATAAAAACAAAAC